>NC_139160.1:40198193-41556564 GCF_964270905.1 Leucopleurus acutus | reverse complement strand
GCATTTATTGAAATGAGATGGCACAATTTTAATTTTTATTGATCCCAAAGTTATCCTATTGTGAATGAAAAATGTTGCCTTCCATATCAGTAAACAAAGAGTGTTGTAGCCATAAAGCTACTACAGCTGTCCCTGACAGTGAACTCTGAGGGAAAGAATTAAAAGAATCTTGGTCTTCTTACTTCCTAAGACCAAAAAAGAAAAAAAGTATTATTTGAATTAATTAGATCCCAAATCCAAGAATCCAAGAGAGCTGGATCCCAAATTTTTCTCTAGTGTCTCAGCCTTTTTACTAATTTCTGAAATTAGACCAAACAAATCTTCTTCAATGTACTGAAGAATGTCATCCAGTTTTTAACCAATTAAAGGAAAAACTTACCAAAATTCCAGCCTTGTACATCCCAATTGTAAACTGCCTTTCTCACTATACATACATGAATAACGAGGAATTGCCTTAGAAGTACTAACTCAAAAGCATGTTGATCAAAATAGATAAGGTGGTTAGATAAGGCGGTTATTACAGTTAACAATTAGACTGTCTCTAAGGGTTTGCCCCTTTGCATGAGAGCAATTGCTGCAGACTTACTTAAAGAAATAAAAGAAATAGTCATTTGATCTCTCCTGTCTATGCATCCCATTCTGTTGAGGTTCTTCTAAATTCTCACCATACCCAGCACACCTCTGCTAGTAGATAAACTTATTATAAAATACCTCTTCTATCTTCCTCAAATGTCGCTATATCTAGATGTCATACTCTCAAACCTGCAACCCTCTTTCCTTTGCTCTTGGATGAAATCCCCCATGAATAACTTGATTTCACTGCTCAGTTATTAACACTTAGATTGGATTTACATGAAACTCTTTTGGATAATCCCAACCTAGTGATATTCACTGATGATTCTTATTTAAAGTGCAACCAAGGAAAATGTTGAACTGGTGTGCTGTGATCTCCCTTCATAAGGTCATGGAAGAAATTTTGCTACCTCAGCCCAACAAGCTGAACTAATAACCCTAACTCAAGCCTGCATTATAACAAAGGGTTAAATTACCAGTAAGATTTCAGCATTTTCCATGATTTCTGTATGTTGTGGAAGCAAAGGGCTTTTTAACAGGACAACCAATTAAATATAGCCAGTATGTGTTGGACCTCCAGAAAGACATTCACAAATGAAAACTTCACCCATTATAAAAACTATAAAAAATGCCAGGCAAGTCAAAGCTAGGTTCAGAAGAAAATAAAGGAGATAATTTAGCTGATATGATAGCTATCCCCATTTCAGAAGAACCTTCAATTACGATTACCAAAACTTCTATTATCTTATGAGATTTACTAGAAGAAACCCAAATGATTTTTTCCCAGGAGGAACCAGACAAATGGCTATACCGGGAATGTAAATTTGGGGATGATCATAATTTATGGTACAGGTTTTATGACATTCTAGTTTTACCCTACAGCCTCCAGGAACATATATTATGCAGCATAAACAGACTCACCCATTGTACAGATAAAGTGATATGGAAAAAATGATATTATTGGAAACTACCCTACAAAATAACCACTAACATATTTTTGAAATGTCACTTCTGTCCCAAATATAATCCAGGTAAACCTTCCACTAACTTTTTTTTCCTTTATCTTTAGCATACTTCTAGGAATGGCAAATGGGTTTTATCCAATTGCCACCATCTCAGGGATATAGATATGTACTTGTACTAATATGTATATTTTTTTCACTGGATTAAAGTACTTCTATGTCAGAAGCCTACAGAACTTTCAGTAGGCAAAATTCTTTTGGTAAAAATAACTCCTACATAAGGTATTCCCTCTGAGCTTCACAGTGATGGAGGGACTCATCTTTACTGGGTGAGTTATTCAGTCAATTTGTAAAATTTGGTCTATTTTTCAACATTTCCACTGCCCCTATCATCCACCATCCTGTGGGTTAGTACACAAGAATCACGAAGACTCAACTGGTTAAACTAGTTGAATCTTTTAATCTCCCCTGACCAAAAGTCCTGTTCCTGGTATTGCTCAACATAGGGTCTAATACTTTTGGTAAGCACCAACTTTCTCCTTCTGAAATAATTACAGGAAGGTCAATGAAAGTTTATACTGGACTACATAAACTCAATTTGGTTAAAGGAAACATTTTCATGTATTGCCAATATTAGTCAAAACATTAAAGGTTAATTCTTCCCTAGTATGAGAATCTTTTAACAGTGAGCTCCTGGGAGAGGAGGACCTAAAATAACACAATCTACAACAAGGTGACTATGTTTACAGGAAAACACACCTCCTTAACAATGCTTTACAACCTGGATGAAAGAGGCCATACAAGGTATTATTAACTAATTCACGTGTGGCAAAACTTGTTGCTATTGACTCACGGATTTATGTTTCTCATTTTAAAAAGCTATCCAATCCTGAACGTATTTTTCAACCCATTGGTAAATTCCAGCTGAGATGGGTCATATAAGAAAAACTTCCCTGAGTCAGAAGCGGACGACATCTGGGTAGACAACACATTCCAAAAGTCAGGGCCAGACCTGTAACCCCAATCTGCTTTCAGATTGTTTTTCTTCTTGTTAACTAATGTATCTATACTCTTGACCCCATTACAGTAATGGTTGATAAACCTTTTTACCCCTTCATCATATTTTCTTTAATCCTAAATCTTCTCTCAATTTCTTTGTTCATCCTATCTTTATAGTTCACTCTTATTCTTGGAAAGACAATGCTATTGTCTTTTGACATTTGTGTCAGTGCCTTGCCTCCTTTGGAAATCTATCCAAGTGCTGGATATATCACCATTCTCCTATTGGGTCCTCTGTAAAAAATAATGATGCCGTAGTTGTACCCATAACCAATTTTATCAATGTAGTTAATTTACTGTGGCTTATAAAAGAGAATACACAGAGGTTCCCTCACTTCGAACCTGTCCTTCATTTCTTCCTGACCTCACTGGAAAAAATCCCAAGCGAACTTAGGGGACGTAGATGTAACCAATCTAGTGTTTATGACAATGACATTACTCAAAATGTCTTTACAAAAGAACATACACTATTTGCAAAGTCAATGCCACTTACTTCTCTTCCCTATCCTCTATACTATACTTACTGATCACCTGTTACAGTAAGACTAAAATCAAATAAAATTCTCCTTTATGTATGAGGTTTAGAATCTGACCTACTTGGGCTAATGGGGGACCCACTCCTCTCCCTATGTGCAAGCTCAATTTGACTGTTTGGAAACTCCCATGCACTAGCCCAAGGTTAGAAAATGTGGTTGCATACCTTTCAAAAAATAACTCAATACATAGAGTACTATGTGCCCCTAAAGGATTTATATTTGTTTTCAGTTACAATAACTAGCCTTTTTCAAATGAATGTTTAGATAGTTGGAAAATAGGAGGAATCTTTCAGCTGGGACATTTGAGCACTCCCTAACCCTAATGATCATAGCTGAAAAAAAAATAAATAAATAAGAGTCCCCTAAATTGTTGAAGACTACCCTGATGAGGACCCCTTTGAATATGAAGATAATAGTTGTGGTCACACCCAGGAGTGTGGCCTTCCTGCAGGATATTCAGGGGAACCAATTTAACTGTTTCCTCAGGATTTGGGTCTCTTGGCTAGGAGTTGGTACCACTGATGTAGAAGTGATAAAGAGAAACCTTACCCAAACTGTCAAAATTGCTAGAGCCTCTGCAAGAGCTATTAAGGCTCAATAAAGAGCTTTAGATTCTGGCTCACATAGTGCTTGATAACCATATTGCTTTATACTATCTCCTTACAACCCAAGGAGGTGTCTGTTCTTTTAATACTTCTTGTTGCACTTGGATCAATATCTCCTTTCAAGTAGAGCTTGAAATCAGTAAACTTTTCAAACTTGCCAAAACCCTTAAAAGGGGCTCCAGTGTTCCACTCAAATGGCTAACTTTAAATTTTCTGATATTTTCAGCTGCCACCCTTTGGCATTGGAGAAATCCTGTGGTCAGGACTGTAAATCATCTTTCTATTAATTATTGTTATCTGCTTTGTCTTGATAATGTTAAACTAATTGTGCTTTTATTTCAAAATGTTTAAACACCAGATCTATTAGGATGATGGTGAACCAGAGATTGGAGACTATTCATGGAATCGTCTCCTTGTGACCGATTGTTATATCCCTTAAGGGAACAACTAGCTCCAATTTTAATCAAGACGTGACCTGCCTGAGACCATATCCCTGAGGCTCCACATTACTCAAAAGTGCCCCAAGTCTGAAACTCTGAAATTGACTCCGCTCACTCCCCAGTAACACAAACTTCCTGGGTCAGGTCCATCCCAGGTCCATGGGACAAAAACATCTAACTGATAATAAGGTTGAACCTAAAGGCTTTCCAGAGGACAATTGTGATCAAAAGGAGAAAATGATGACACTGAAATTATAATGGAGTAACCATAATTCAGGCATACAAAAATGGAGTTGAGCAACCATTGAGATTCTCGTTTCAGACACATTCCTGCACCACAGAGAAGTTGAACTTTCTTCGAACGGTACCAAACCCAAGAACACCACCAGCCTGTTCAGAAAAATATCTGCCAGCTTGTGGTCTCAAGTTCCCCCCTTGTAACTATGCAACTATTTCATAATTCAACCAATCCTTGCTTAACAAGCACCCTTTCTTCTTGCCAACTCCAATCATAATTCTTACAAACAATTACATAACAAGCTGTGGCCTTGCAATTTTTACCTTTATTAGCTTCCTCCATTTGTAGTTCAGTGGAACACAAATCAAGTGCTTCTTGAATCTTTGTCTTCCTGGCTGCAAGCCTAACAACACCCAAATAAATGCTTCTTAATTTCCATCAAGTCTCCATTTCTGAAATTTTGGTTAACAGATGTAAATAATTAGAAGTGGAAATAATAGTAGTGTAACTCTCAAGAGAGGGTTAGAAAAGAATGTTGCGGAAGAATAAAATAAAGAATACTGGAGGTGGGGGTAAACATGTTGTCATACTGAGTCAATATGCCTTTCAGGAAAGAGAACACAAAAAGTACAGCAACAAAAACAACAATAAAGTTTAGTTCTCTGATTCAGGAAAGGAGAAAATGCTGGATAGAAGGTCAATATGTTCTAGAAAGGCAGGAGAGTTCATGCTGGTTATGCTACTTGAGAATGGAAAGCTTGTACACCAGACAGGAGAGAATGAATTTATAGGACGCTATATGGGGTGTTAAAAAAAAAAAAGTACCATTGCTCACTAGCCAGGAAAGAGCTTACTGTATTTCTCCAGTAAAAGTCTAATATTCCATGAATGCTCAAGGTTCTTAGCCTTTTTTCAGTTTTTACTGATGAGTTGCTCAAAATTCATAGCATTTTTATGCTTGTTGTTGTTGTTAATGACTTGAGGTGGTTAGTGTTATACTAGGTGTAGAAGAACACAGCATTCAATTGTGGTATCTCCAATAAAGGAAAAATAAAATTTATAATAAAGAAACATCATCAGGTTTTATAATCTTTGTTCGCCATCCTGTAATTTTTTAGCTCTCCTGACCAAAATCTATCAAAGTACTAATATATTTTTAATTATTTCAAGAAACATCAAAATCTTTGAAAAGAATTTAATTACACTGAACTAGCTATACTTTAACAAAATGTGCAGTCTATGTAATCCTTTCAAGAAGACTTATGAAATTCAAGAGTAAGGTGAGATCTCCAACATTTGGGAAACTGCTAAAACAATCCTATTGCAAATCACACAGCGCAATCCATTGTATAAAGAATGCTATCCAAATTAAGATTGGAGTAAACACAGGAAGATGAAACAGCCAAAATGGGGAAGATATTTCTATCTCTTTCATAGTCCAAGTTTCCAATGTCAAATGTTCTGTAACACCAACAAAACTTTGGCATTTATTAGTATATGCATCACTTCACCAATGCACACACAGTGTTACTCAAACTGAGGTTGGATTTATTGCAAAAGGTTCATCAAAAAAAGAACTAGAAGATTATTCCAAAAGTATTCAGATATTATGAAGTTGTTAATAATTCCTGTTTTTATCTGTTTAACCACAAAAGTATTAGGCAAAATCACATTAACCTGTTCCTCTCATTATTTGAATCCTCTCAATTGTCTTCTGGTTACTCTGTTTTCTGTAAAACAGAATAATTGACTGGTCATGGACTGTCTCAGAGACTGAGGCCATTTAAATAATTTTCTTGGTTATAGTTCTTAACAGTTTAAATTCACCATTTAGCATATAAAATAATATTTTCATTTAAAAGTAAAATTTATTACTCCTTGAAAACGAAAATGAGCTGAGTGTAAATAAAGTAGATAAAAGGTGAGTTGTTCAAAGTAATCATCTTTTGAACTATTTGTTAAAATGTCAAAAACTTTCAGCTTTTCTAACAATATTACCTTTTTTTATAGAGAAAAACATTCTAATCAAATTTCTAACATATGTAAGTATACAATCCATGCTGTTATGCTTTATTTTCAGAAATCATAAACAAATAAAATTGATGAAATGTAAAGACACTACAGGATTATCTACTTTCCAGAATTTTAAATCATATGGTTATTAATATTAATGATGTGTTCCCAAAGTACTCACCATTCTCTATAATGCTGTAAAGGTTCCAGATTTATGACATTACTAACAAACTAATAAATAATTATATATATCAGTAATGTGTATGTGTTAAGTATGTGCTATATGACAGTAATGAAAAACAACAAAAATGGCCACATAGATCATGTTAATCAATTCTTTAGTATTTGCCATCAGAGCATACAAGATTTTATTTATTTTGTTTGCCTTTTAATTTTTAATAGAGACAGAATTCAGATGTTGTATAGATCTTAAGGGTTTCAGGTGAATATGTTCTGACAAATGCATAAACTATGCAATCCATACACATACCAAGATATAGATATTATAATTACCTATGAAAGTTCCCTTATGCCCATCCCAAGTCAACTGTTACCCACTCCCCACTCAACATAGATCATATAGTAGCATATATTAAATTAGAACCATAGAATCATATAAATTTTCTTTTTTTCCAAAATCATATAAATCAAATAAGCATGGTTTCTATTGTGTCCAGCTCTTTTTCTCTCAGCAAACTTTTGAGATATACCCATGCTTTTTGCTTATCTGGCATTTGCCTCAGTGCTAATATTCAGTTACAAAATATATACCATTAAGTGTTTATTCGTTCAACTGGTTCATGAATATTTGACTTGTTTCTAGTGTTTGGCTATTATGAATAAAGCTGCTGGAAAGATTTGTGTACAAGTGTTTAGATGGATATATGTTTTCATTTTTTCTGCCCAAATACCTTACAACTGATTGTGTGGTGAATGAATATATACTTTTACAAAGGTTTGTCAAATTTGACAAAGTAGTTACACCAATGCTCTAAATACTTATCAATATTTAATATTTTGATATTTTCATTCTTAGAATTTCTAGTGTGTTTGTGTAGTGAAAACTTGTTGTGTTTTAAGTTGTATGGCCACAATGATTAATTTGCTGAGTACTTTTGCATGCACTTATTGGCTATCTGAAAATCTTCATTCATGAAAAATCTAAGTCTTTTCCTCATATTTTATTGGGTTAATTGTAATTTTATTATTGGTTTAGGTATTCTTTGTACATTGTGAATGTAAGGCCTTTGTCATTTATACATTTTAGAAACATTTTCTTTAAGTCTTGCCAATTTATTTTCTTAACATTATATTTTCTTAACATTATATTTTAATGAGCAGAAATTTTATAAAATTAATGTAGACCATAGTATTTTAAAGTTTATTATTAGAGCTTTCTGTGTTATTTCTGAGAAATATGTTTCTACCACTCACAAAAATAGTTTCCTATGTTTGAAGATTTATAAAGCAGCTTTTCTGTTTAAATATATTATCTATCTAAAGTTAATTTTTGTATATTGTTTGAGGTAGAGCCCAAGAATTATTATTCTCCCTATGTGTGTCCAAACTAGTTTTTCCAGAGCCATGTGTTGAAAGGAATTCCTTTCCTCATTCAATAACTTTGGCATCATTATTTTACAGAATAAATAAATTAAATAAATATATTGTTTTAACCTTAACATTTGAAATCTAAAAGTTTCGATATATAGTCATTATCTACATATAAGTTTTATTTCTCCCTTTTCTTTCCTTTTTTGTTTTCTATCAAACTCTTTTTTTATTTCAAAGAAAGAGCCAACTTCAAAACTCAAACTTTCCTAGAAATTCCAAGAAACTTGTGGTAAACATATCTATAAAGCATAGCAATTACTTTAACTGTCCATGTAACCCATACAAAAGAGAATATTAAAATAACATTTGATCCCCTAATCATATGATATATTAACATACCCTATTTCCATAACTGCTTAAAACAACCCTGAAAATTAAATGTAATTGTCACAGATGAAGAATGTAAAATTCAGGAGGTTTAATAAGCTTTTTGAATATATGAATCTTATATTAAAAAAATACAAAAATTTTGAAAATTAATGATGTTTAGGTATGTTGAAATCATCCCACTACTGGGCATATACACTGAGGAAACCATAATTCAAAAAGAGTCATGTACCACAATGTTCATTGCAGCTCTATTTACAATAGTCAGGACATGGAAACAACCTAAATGTCCATCAACAGATGAATGGATAAGGAAGATGTGGCACATGTGTACAATGGAATATTACTCAGCCATAAAAAGAAAAATGAAATTGAGTTATTTGTAGTGAGGTGGATGGACCTAGAGTCTGTCATACAGAGTGAAGTAAGTCAGAAAGAGAAAAATAAATACCATATGCTAACATATATATATGGAATCTATAAAACAAAACAAAACAAATGGTCATGAAGAACCAAGGGGCAAGATGGGAATAAAGATGCAGACCTACTAGAGAATGGACTTGAGGATATGGGGAGGGGGAAGGGTAATTTGGGACAAAGTGAGAGAGTGGCATGGACATATATACACTACCATATGTAAAATAGATAGCTAGTGGGAAGCAGCTGCATGGCACAGGGAGATCAGCTCAGTGTTTTGTGACCACCTAGAGGGGTAGGATAGTGAGAGTGGGAGGAAGGGAGAGTCAAGAGGGTAGAGATATGGGGATATATGTATATGTATAACTAATTCACTTTGTTATAAAGCAGAAAGTAACACACCGTTCTAAAGCAATTATACTCCAATAAAGATGTTAAAAAAAAGATGTTTAGGTTATTTTGAAATCATTTCACATTCTGATATATACATTATTATATTATTTTTTAAATCAGGATGCATTATTTTTGAATGTTAATTTTTTTCTGCTGTAATTAGCAGAATTTTGTTCTATATTCTGTAGAGGTGATGCAAATATCCATGCTTTTTTTCAGTAAATTATTCTGTAGGTTAGTCTAATGTAAATGTTAATGCATTGAGGACACATGTTTATTTACTTTAAATTTTAATTACTTGATGTAAGCAAAATAATCAGTAATGTTGAACCTTAAAAAGATGCATAAAATTTGAAATTATCTATGCTAAATCTATATATGGATGACAGAGATTAAAGATTTACCATTAACTTAGAGGTTAAAGTACAAATTAACAGTATAATACAAGTGTGATACTAAACATATTTGACAACTGGTAAAGGAGACCCTTATAAATCTAACTAGATACCAGCCATAGCAGTGAAACAGATTTTTGCTGAATCATATTTTACTTTTGCTGAATCATATTTTACCCTTAAAACCAGTATTCCAGGCCCTAGTGGACAGACCAGGTGAACAATATAGTGGGAGCACATGAGAAACTAAGAAAAAAGGACTATATAGCAATCAAAGTTGGATTATTTGAATATTTTAACAGCCACTATTATTTTACTAGTGTATTTGTACAAAATATTCACAGGTATATTACCACATTTTATGAATTCTATAACATGTATTGTTTTATTTCATATTTTAAGGTAAGATTTAATAGATTAATAAGATGTGATAATAGGATGTCTGTCATTAATGTTTCCTAAAATTGTAGTTATGCAACAGTCCTCATGACTTAGTTATCATTATGCACATACAAGTTTGGCTAGAGTTATTCACATATTCACCACTGCTAATTACAATATGTTCAAAACATTACAATTCAGCAAAATCACTATGTATTTGGATGGTAGAAAATCAGGAAAGAAAGCAGAGAAGTAAATTTTTATGTTTGGAGGAATGATTGTAATTTTATACTTTCTTGTACAGTAATAACCAAGTGCTTTATGAACTTAAGGGGAAAAATACTCATAGATAAATGTGTGAATATTTTATTCTTGAGATGGTTACAAAATGAGGCCTGTTACCCACCAAATGATACAACTAAATGCATGAGAAATTGCCAAATCCCACATAATGAAAGACATTTCCAAACAATCAAAAAGTGGTCTTACCACTTTGTGGACTGTGCATTGAGATTGAGGCATTGTGTCATCATTTAATTGATAGAATTTTTTTCTTACTGATTGGTATATAGCTTAATGGTGCATCTGTTGATCAAAGGGTCTAACAATCAATAAAATATGGAATGTACATCAAATAACCAAAAAAAAAATAATGAAATATTGATCAGTAGAATGACTTAAATTAGAATCCTAATGGTATGACAGTATGCATTATATTCTCTATTAGCATGTGTCATCAATATTTGGGTCATAGTATTTTAAATGGACAAATCATGAACGATTACTTGCTGTAACTTAGGCTCCTGGATATAAAGAGGGAAAAAAAGTAGGTGTAAGCTTATTGGACCAAAGGAAAAAGATGAGAAATAATGTTGAATCACATCTTCAGGAAATTTCACAAGACAATTGGGAAATAATTTTCAGATTATTAAAACAAAAAGAAATAGGTGTGTCTTCAGTAAAAGAGAGTGCACATCTCTTGTTTATCTGCTTATATCTTTTATCTTACTAAGAGGAAAACTAGAAGAGAGCAGATTCTTTGATTTACTCTTTCACTACTACGGATGATTAGAAAAGTACATGACATAGAATAGCCAAATGTGAAGAATAAGCAAAGATAGACTCCTATTTTGTTTATTTGACAATTACTGTTTGAAAAGAAACATGCTATACACACACACACATATATATATATACATACACTTATATAGAGAGCCTGATTATTAAAATACCTCATTACAAACTTGTTACAAGAATATCAGATGTGAAATGTCAAACACAAAAGAGAGCATTATTTTAAACAATTTCTTATAATTATTGCAGTTTTTGGATCAAACTAATAATAGTAATAGCAACAACAGCTTCATTCAAAAACTTCAATTCTGCTGAATTTCCTCATTTTCCCACACAACCCAGTTGGTTCCTGAATGTGGTAGCAGCTAAGGAATACAGTAACTCTCAAGATTTCATTCATTAATTTGAAAAGATTTTTTGAGTGCTTTTTATCAGCCAGTAACCAGTTATTGTATGCTGTTGTAGTTTTCTTATGACAGGGCCGAAAGTAAGCTCATCACACGAGATGAATTGTGCAGAAGCACAGCAGTAGAGGGCTGCTGCTCGCTCAGGCAATACAGCGCTGTCTGTCCTGCTGTGGTGACTTTTATTTAAGCATTATCTATGTTTACATCTTAAGACTTGTTTTCTTAACATTCCAGAAATGCCAAAGCAGCAACATATGTTTTTATTGATTATACAAGCAACAATGGGCTTTCTTGAAGACATGCCGTGTTTCGTCCTTGAGCTCATAAGCAGCACAAGGACATCTCCTTGTGTTCCCATCATTCTGATTATACTAAAGTAGCACAAGGACGTTTCCTTGTGTTCTGATTATACTGAGGTCATTTCATGGATCAGTGCTCAAAGTATCCAGGATTGCCTGCAGTCCTGGCTTATTCGCCAGCCCTCCGTTTGCCGAGGGGTTCTGGCTTATTCGTTAGCCCTCGGTTTGCCGAGGGGGTGCTCATGGGTCACGTCTCCTTTCCATGTCCTCAGTTATTCCACTACAGTATGCTCTTGAAATTGTAGAGTGCTGACTAAGCTGTCATGGTAATTATTAGGATCATATTTGAATGGATTTAGCTGTTAGAAAAAAATGCAGAAGAAGAAAGTGGGATCTTCCACAGTTCTAGAATATTAGAAAAATAAACATTAGTAAATTCAAAATTAATAGATTCAAAATCAGATGAAGAGGTTTAAGTCATAGATTTATTTATTTTTAACTTATTAGATGTATGCTATTTTATAACCTCTTGGTCTTTATTTCCTTATCTGTAAAATAGATTTAGCAATAAGGATTTCCAGAGCTTTTGTGACAATAAAAACATAATGTGTGTGAAAACATCTTGTGATCTTTAAAGCATATAAAATAAAAGTTATTGTTTCAGTTATTCAAAACAGGAACCAAAAAGGTTATTCCGGGTGGCATTCTGGTGTGAAAGCAAATGAGTACGGATTCCGAGAAAGAAATGTATGGATTCATATGCAGTTAGGACACAAATTCAGGCTTATGACATATAGCCTTTAAAGAGAAAAGAATAGAAGAAAGAAAAACAATTCCATTGCCATATATTTGAAGTTTATAACAATTAACACTAACAACAATAAATTTACAGAGAATTTAAATTTATTGTAATATTCAAGGGAAAATATATTCTCCAACTTTTAATTAAATCATTGAATTAGGAGCATTTTTAATTATGATTCTTTATCTTCTGATTAATTTTTAAGTTACTAGCAATGAGAAAAATTAATATCCAAATGACATCTCTCTAATTGTAGACATATTCTTTATTCCTCATATAAAACCATTGGAAAGATTATTAGTAGGAAAACTTTGAAGTAACACTGAGTATAACTTGCTATCTAAATAATGACCTTAACTAGAGAATTTGAAAATAAACTATAGGTTGTATGGTTAATTGATAGTATTTTACAAATCTGTGAAATGAAGCTATTTTCTGTAAGTCAATACCACTTATTTGAAAATGTATTGCTAATGGGGACTTGAAAGGAAAGTCAATTATTTATAAGTATATGTTTTACATTTGAATTCATTTCTTTAATAAAATGGAAATGGTAATATGATTTACCAGTATTTCTGTTTTTACTTTTTTCTAAATTGTAGAGATTTAGCCTTATTGACCTGTTGTCTTAGGAACAAGTACTATGAGAAAACAGTTCAGCTAAATTTCAGGTGCTATAATTACATTCTCTTAATTGCCTGAATCAAATATCAGTAGAACTGTTATCTTTATAAAAGTTGTTGTGGGTAATTCCCTGGAGGTCCGGTGGTTAGAACTAGGCAATTTCACTGTCATGGCCCGAGCTCAATCCCTGATAAAATAAATAAATAAAAGATGTTGTGTTTTGTGATTGTCATCTCTTCTGAAAGAAAAGTTATGTTAGCAATGTCTGACTTTAGTTTCTAGTACATCACTCCCTATCCAGGTGCAGGACATCAGGAAAACAAATCATCCTTAGAATTAAATTGAAGGTTTTTGTTTGTTTGTTTTGTTTTTTGTTTTCTTTTTTATAAAGATAGAACTTTATAAAGAAGAATCTTTATAAAGATATCTTATTTAATTAGAGTTTGCTAAGTCTTCACACAAAGAGACAATGGGAAAGAGGCTGTCATTACCTCAGAGTAGTGTTTGGATAAAAGGCAGGTAGTAAGATTCATTGCTAATATTCTATCAGGTAAGTAGTCCTGGATGGTTGGGAGCAAAATGTATTTTGAGAGGATAAAATTGAATAGAGATGTTAATTTTCATAATAACATAATAAACATAGTAAAATATCTTGAAAGTAATGTATTTTGAGAGGATAAAATTGAATAGAGATGTTAATTTTCATAATAAACATAGTAAAATATCTTGAAAGTAATGTTTCCATGGAAAGAAAAACATGTTGGAATTTAAACTATTTAAACTATTGGGATGTCACAACGTTAGCTCAATGTTATTGAGTTATTGAGGACTAATTTTGCAGCTCTATCACCTGGGCTTTATTTGCATACATACATTTACAGTTTATGGAGAGGGTGGATAAAAACATATTTTGCACAATCCTGTAATGTTTTTATGAGCTCTGCAACCTGAAGATAGCAAATAATACACCTAAAACAATAATAAAATGTTTTAATCTCTTACATAGTCCTTCAATATGAATATGTTCTTTTCAAGGGCTACACAGAAAATAGAGCTAAGTTCTTCCAGAAGTGTTCTCCTGTGAAGAGCATTCAGTTTGCATTGAGATAAAAATGAAGTTCCCCAATCACTATGAACTGTGGGAACTTCTCCAGAAAGTCAGGGAGTCACAAATGTGTTCATCGGTACAGAAAATTCTTATTGTCAAGAATATCTTATTAAGTGAGGCAACTGTCTTTTCCACAAACTAGAAAGATCTGTGATGTCTATTCCCAATTTTTTTCTAATTCTAAGTAAAATAGAATATCTATATATTATATCTATTATATATCTATTATATCTATATCTAAAATAGAATATCTATAAATATTGGTAGTGTCATTGTACTTAGATTCCTTCAGAAATACTGGGCATGAGCTATTAAATTTAGATCTTACAAGTTGGTCAATGATGTGCATCTGGTATTCTTTCTTCTAAGAAAATAATAGACTGAAAAGTGTCTTTTTAAAAAGTAATAGGTTATTAAACTATCTGTCTCCATTTGTCCATTAGAAAAATAAAAATAATTAAAATATTTTAATGCATAGGTTGTTAGTGAAGACGTTCATAAAAAATATTGAGGAAATTTTAGTATACTATTGAATCAGTGCAAGGAATTGAAGTGTCCTACCAATTTGTTTCTCAATAAATTTTACAGATCTAATTTTTAAGAAAGAAATTAGGTTTAGATGATATGTTGTTGGCAAAACAATTTTTAATTATATTTTACAAGTGTATTTTAGATTCCAATTGTATATAATTATGCCTTGATATAAATTGTGAAAAAATTGATGTTGCACCTACTTGCGCAAAATGCAGAAAACAATTTCTACCATTTAGTAAACATTTAGTAGCTTAATAAATATGTTGTTAATGAATAAATGGATTAAGAAAGGGGACAATAAACAAAGACATTTTAAATTTCAAAACATACTATTAATTTAGTCACGCTATTAAAATAAATCACCAAATGATAGTATTTTTGAGCTAAATGAAACAGATAGATGATTTTAAAGGAAAGTGATTTGGTGATAGCAGAGTTAGAGGTTTTGCATCATGCATGCAGAATATGGTCTCCAGGTCTGTAGATTTTTGTTTGTTTGTTTGTTTTGTTTTTTTTCATTTATTAAGTGATTTATTCAATAATTTCACAAATATTTGTTAAATGTCTATAATAATAACTGTACAATAACTGTGTTAGTCATGGCCATGGAAGGGTTAAAAGTGTAACATTTGTCCTGGTTCTCAATGTATATAATATCTAAATACATTGGAGAATACAAAGGAATAAAGAAAAGCAATGGCTCTCCAAGCAAGAATTTCACAAAAATTGCTCTAATGATAGCATATTATAAACCAAATTCTTATTTTATGTATTTACTATTTACTGGTTGCCTGCACAAATCACTTCCTCAGAGTCATTTGTTCTGGTATAGAAACCAAGTTAGACGAGAAATTGATAATCATCTAACTCAAACAAGTGGAACTGGATATTCTAAGGAATATTAGCATCAGGCTATGAGTTTGGAAATATTTATCTTTTACATTTAAAGAATAATTGTAATCTAAATAATGTTGTACACTAAGTAAATATTTATTAAACATCTATTATTCTTATCAAAACAATTTCTTAGAATAACATTGTCAAATCAGTGCTCTCTTTTTTTAAACCATGCATGACAACAACTTATATACTCTTTATCATTTTTTAATATATTGATCACCCACTATGAGCCACTCTGCTAGGGCCATAATAATAGAAAAGATAGACATGGCTTGGATTTCAATCTTGTCATCTAATTACTTTAGGATAATATTGTATGTTTCTGCAATTATAGTGTCTGGCCTTGAACAAAGCTTGTTAAAATATTCAGCTATGCATTTTATCTTAATACAATTGTTCTCAATAAGGAGTGTTAAAGAGATCCTCCACTCTCCCCAATCTTGATGTTGTATTTTAATTTTAAATTAATAAGTTAAAAAAGCTGTTTAACCATAAATATGCACAAGTACATATTAATTTTTTCTAAAAATGATCTTGCCAGAACTCAATTTTTCCCTTAGATCCAATACAGTAAGGACTTTTTTCTGTTATTTAATTTATATAATTTGAGAAAAACATATTCTACAATCACTGGGTATTTGTTACAAGTATTTTTTCCTAGTAAAAAGACAGAGACCTTAATACAGATATTAATGTTTTCTCAGATAAAATATATATTGAAATTACTGACATAGCAAAATAATAACTTTATATCCATTCTGTTCATAGAATAATGGCTTATACCTGGGAACTCATATAATTTAAAAAAATATTATTATTACAGATAATATTATCTTAATTCTAAAGTATTTAATAAATTACAATCAATGAAGTACTTGAGGCTTAGATTTTTGTTATTTCTTTTACCTTTCATGGCTGAACATTGAAAAAAGTTAGATAATTTTATTAATTAAGTAGGTTCTTTTTCTTGCTCAGGATTCTCAAATAGATGCTTGGGTAAGATCTTGAATAACTATCCACATCCAGAGTGTCAGAGATATATGTCTATGAAGTTTACACAAAAATGTACTATGGAAATCTGTAAATATAAATTCAATGACATTTTACATATTCTCTCATTACAAATCTTGGTTTATTATTTGAATTAGAAAAAAAATTTAAGAAATTTGGGATTCTTTGGTACAGCCACAGCTATCCCTTAATACATACTTATACACATATGGCATTTTTTAAAGACTAGGCATAAATAATTTACTGACAAAGATATATTAACTGGGAAGTTTGTTCTTTTATTCTCTCTTCAGTTACCAGTTGAATTTATCATTAAACATACAAGAAAGAGATCACAGATCAGGTGCCATGTAACTGAAGCCTCAACTTGTCAAACATAAAGCAAGAAAAAGTTCATTGTTTCTTTCAGTACATGAGCCAAAGATCACAGAAAAAAAATTCTTGGCAATTTTGACAACATATACAAACATAGTGCAAGACTCCCTTTAATCATTTTGGCTTTTACAGGATCCTCTCATTTTCTACTTATATTTCTTGCTCTGTCTTTTGATTTTGTCCTCCACTGTGATAACCTCCTCTTTTTTTCATCACATAGAAAAATATAATAATGCATCAATTGGCTAGAAAAATAGTAAAAATAATGATGATGTAAATGTCACATTAAAATGAATTTTACTCAATTGTGTATTTATAAAACAAAAGTATACATAATTATAAATTTCAATAATATGTAATCAATACCTTACAGATGTTTATCCAGTGAAGCATCATTTATTTTGCACACCAAATAACTGTAGAAAATGGTTTAAACCATGTGTATATAGCTAAAGTTCAGTTAAACTTTATATATATATATATATATACATACCACACATTATATTTTAATATGTGTGTACTTTAGCCATATATTTTATATATGTACATATGCATATACAGATGCATAAAAATATATTTATAGCTATATCTACATATGTCTGTGTGTGTATGAATTTGTACATACAACTGTTCAAATTATGGATATATATATTATATTTATGCAGTGTAACTTTGTGTACATTCCTTTTTTTTAAATAAAATACCATGGATATAATTAGGAAGAATGATCTATCATTTTGTGAGTGAAAGTGTTGGCTTTAAAGTAGAGTTCAGGCCTCTGGGATAAGATGGTGAGGTAGAATGATGTAAGCCCACCCCCTCACAAAAACAGCAAAATCACAACTAACTGCTGTAATCACAACCATCAACAACAACAAAAAAACACTGGAAACTACAAAAAAAGATTTCCTACATACAAAGACAAAGAAGAAGACAGAACAAAGTGGTAGGAGAAATGCAATAGCCATAAAATCAAATCCCATAACCACTGGGTGAGTGACCACAAACTGAAAAGTAATTATATCACAGAGGTTCTCCCACAGGAATGAAAGTTCTGAGCCCTATATCAGACACCCCCAGCCTGGGGGCCTGACATTGGGAGGAGGAGATCCCAGAGCTTCTGGCTTTGAAGGCCAGCAGAGATTGATTGCAGAAATGCCACAGAACTGGAGAAAACACACACTCCACCCTCAGAAGGCACACACAAGGTCTCATGTGCACCAGGACAAAGGGGAAAAAGCAGTGATTTCATAAGAGCCTGGGCCAGATGTAACTGCTGGTCTTGGAGGGTCTCCTGCAGAGGTGGGGGTGGCTGTGGCTCACTGTGGGGACAAAGAAACTTATGGCAGTAGTTCTGAGGAGGATTCATTAGT
The DNA here is from genome assembly GCF_964270905.1 of Leucopleurus acutus. Taxonomy (NCBI): domain Eukaryota; kingdom Metazoa; phylum Chordata; class Mammalia; order Artiodactyla; family Delphinidae; genus Leucopleurus; species Leucopleurus acutus. The sequence goes on along the minus strand of NC_139160.1, from coordinate 41,538,107 downwards.
GTGATCCCTCCGGGAGGCTGTCATTTTCTCACCAAGACCTGGCCCCACTGGTGTAGGGTGCCTGTAGGCTCCAGTACTGGGATGATTCAGGGCAAACAACCAACAGGATGGGAACACAGCCCACCAATCAGCAGACAGGCTTCCTAAAGTCTTCCTGAGCCCATAACTGCCTGCTGAACACACACTTTGACATGGCCTTACCCAACAGAAGGACAAGACCAAGTTCCACACACAGGTGGGAAGGAATCAGTCCCTACCACCAGGAAGCTGGCACAAGCCCCTTAGGCCAGCCTCATCCAACAGGGTGCAGATGGCAGAAGCAAGAAGAACTACCATCCTGCAGTCTGCAGAATGGAAACCACAATAACAGAAGTTAGATTAAATGAGGTAGCAGTGGAATATGTCCAAGATGAAGGAACAACCCTAGAAGAATAACTAAGTGAAGTGAAGATAGGCAATCTGCCTGAAAAAAAAAATGCAGGGTAATTATAGTAAAGATGATCCAAGATCTCAGAAAAAGAATGGAGGCACAGATTGAGAAGATACAAGAAATATTTAACAAAGAGCTAGGGGATCTAAAGAACAGAAAAACAAAATGAACAATACCATAACTGAAATTAAAAAATACACTAGAAGGAATCAATAACAGAATAAATGAGGCAGAAGAATGGATAAGTGAGCTGGAAGACAAAATAGTAGAAATCAACGCTGCAGAACAGAATAAAAAAAAAAATGAAAAGAAATGAGGACAGTCTGAGACTTCTGGTACAACGTTAAATGCACCAACATTTGCATTATCTTCTCCCAGAAGGAGAAGAGAGAGAGATAGGACCTGAGAAAATATTTGAAAAGATAGTAGATGGAAACTTCCCTAATATGGAAAAGGATGCAGTCAACCAAGTCCAGGAAGTACAGAGAGTCTCAGGCAAGATAAACCCAAGGAGGAACATGCTAAGACACATAGCAATCAAATGGACAAAAATTAAAGACAAAGAGAAAATACTAAAAGCAACCAGGGGAAAACAACAAATAACATACAAGGTAATTCCCATAAGGTGATCAGCTAAGGGACTGGCACTGTATATTAAAACTGATGAAAGGGAAAAACCTACAACAAAGAATAAGCTACCAAGCGAGTCTCTGGTTCATATTCAATGGAGAAATCAAAAGCTTTACAGATAAGCAAAAGGTAACAGAATTCAGCAAAACCAGACCAGCTTTGCAACAAATGCTAACAGAATTCTCTAGGTGGACAAGAAAAGGCCACAACTAGAAGCAAGAAAATTATGAGTGGAAAAGTTCACCAGTAAAGGCAAATCTACCGTAAAGGTAGGAAATCAGCCATACACAAATACAATATCAAAACCAGCAATCATGAGAAGAGGAGAGTACACATGCAGGATACTGGAAATGCATTTGAAGTTAAAAGACCAGCAATTTAAAGTAATCCTGTTTAGGACTTCCCTGATGGTGTAGTGGTTAAGAATCCACCTGCCAACACAGGGGACATGGGTTTGAGCCTTGGTCCAGGAAGATCCCACATGCCACAGAGCAAAAAATACCATGTGCTACAACTACTGAGCCTGCACTCTATAGCTCGTGAGCCACAACTACAGAAGCTGGCATGTCTAGAGCCCATGATACACAACAAGAGAAGCCACTGCAATGAGAAGCCTGCACACCACAACAAAGAGTAGCCCCACTCGCCACAACTAGAAAGAACATGCACATAGCAATGAAGACACAATGCAGCCAAAAACAAATAAATAAAAAACAAATAAATAAATTTATTAAATAAATTAATTAATTTAATTAAATAATCTTTTTAATATATGGACTGTTTTATCAACCACAAACCAAAAACCTACAATAGATACCCACACAGAAAAGAATAAGGGATCCAGACACAAAACTAAAGTTAGTCATCAAATCACAAGAGAGGATGACAAAAGAGGAAAGGAAGAAAAAAGACCTACACAAACAAATCCAAACAATTAACAAAATGAAACATACATACTGATAATTACCTTAAAGGTAAACAAATTAAATGCTCCAACCAAAAGACTTAGACTACCTGAATAGCTTTAAAAAAGAAAGAAAGAAAACAAGACCTTTATATATGCTGTGTAAAAGAGATCCACTTCAGATCTAGGAACACATACAGAATGAAAGTGAGGAGATGGGAAAAGGTATTCCATGCAAATGGAAATCAGAAGAAAGCTGGAGTGGCAATACACATACTTATATCAGACAATAGAGATGGTAAAATAAAGACTGTTACAAGAGACAAAGAAGAACACTACATAATGATCAAAGGGTCAATCCATGAAGAAATAACAATTGTAAATATATATGCACCCAACAAAGTAGCACCTCGATATATAAGGCAAATACTAACAGCCATAAAAGGAGAAATTGACAGTAACACAATAATAATGGGGAACTTTAACACCCCAATCATCAATAGACATCAATAGACAGATCATCCAGAGAGAAAATTAATGAAGCCATTAAATGACATATTACCAGATGGACTTAACTGATGTTTATAGAGAATTCCATATGAAAGCAGCAGAATACACATTCTTTTCAATTGAGCATGAAACATTCTCCAGGATTGATTACATGCTGGGCCACAAAGTGAGCCTCAGTAAATTTAAGAGAATTGAAATCATATCAAGCATCTTTTTTAAACCACAATGCTATGAGATTAAAAATCAGCTACCAAAAAAAAAAAAAAAAGTAAAAAACACAAACACATAGAGGCTGAACAATATGCTACTAAACAACCAATGGATCACTGAAGAAATCAAAAAGGATATCAAAAAATACCTGGAGACAAATACAAAGAAACTCACAATAATCTAAAAACTATGGGACACAGCAAAAACAGTTCTAAGTGGGAAGTTTATAGCAATACAAGCTTATCTCAGGAAACAAAATAATCCCAAATAAACAACCTAACCTTACACTTAAAGCAACTAGAGAATGAAGAACAAACAAATCCTAAAGTTAGTAGAAGGAAAGAAATCATAAAGATAAGAGCATAAATAAATGAAATTGACATGAAGAAAACAATACAAAAGATCAATGAAACTAAAAGTTGGTTTTTGAAAAGATAAACAATACAGATAAAACTTTAGCCAGACTCATCAAGAAAAAAAGGGGGAGGACTCAAATCAATAAAATTAAAATAAAAAAGAAGTTACAATGGACACCACAGAAATACAAAGGATCATAAGAGACTACTACAAGAAATTACATGCCAATTTAATGGATAACTTAGAAGAAATGGACAAATTCTTAGAAAGATAGAATCACCCAAGACTGGACCAGGAAGAAATAGAAAATATGAACAGACTAATTACAAGTACAAAAATTTTAATTGTAATTTAAATAGTCCCAACAAATGAAAGTCCAGGACCAGATGGCTTCACAGGCAAATACTAACAAACATTTAGAGAAGAGTTAAAACCTATCCTTCTGAAACTCTACCAAAAAATTTCAGAGGGAGTAACACTCCTGAACTCATTTGCTATCATCCTGATACCAAAACCAGACAAAGTTACCACAGAAAAAGAGGTTTACCAGCCAATATTACTGATAAATTTAGATGCAAAAATCCTCAACAAAATGTTAGCTATCTGAATCCAATAATGTACTAAAAGGATCACACACCAGGATCAATATAAAATAAATAAATAAATAAAATCGAGTTCAGATTCTTGTCAGTGACTAACTCTGTGTCCTTAGCAAGTTTGCTAAAATTTCTGAACCTTCTTCTGGAAATTGTGCATGATACAGTTTCATTTTTTTCCAGAGCTAATTGTAAGGGCTAAATAAGCTAATGAATTCTGAGAAGAAAATAGCACAATCTCTTCATATAGGAGATGCTCAATTAATGTTGAACTCCTCCTTATTCCAATCTCTGGTATTATTTTTTGGGGAGAAATTATTGTGCAAAGATGATTCCAATTTTAAAGAGAATGTGAAAATCTGTAGCTAATTATACAACAAAAATACAGCAAAAAAAATCTGAAAGAAATTATTGCTTTGCTTTTATTTGAGTCTGCTAAATGGAAATTACCTCTGAACTCAAGCTATTATTAACAACAATAACTGTTTATATCTTTTTCTAGTGTTTCAGATTATTTTATGCTATGCTTAATGACATACTAGAATAACTTAATCCATCATCTATTTTAAATATCCTTTCAGCTTATCATTCAAAAATTACTTTGGTACTTTAAGTTTCTAAATGCATTGACCTGGCAAAATTACACTGTAATCAGTGCTGCTTCAATGCTGGAAGCATAACTACATTCCAGAACCTCAGTGTTAGAGGTACTCTACTGATTGAGTTTGAGGAAAACTGTTCAGAAGTTGATGTAGGATACAGAAATTTGTTCAGTCACTGATTTTTATATGTTAAATTCTATATTAAATTAAATGGTAATTGAAAATTCCACACAGCTCTTGGCCTTTGCTCTTAGGTGCTCTAATATTTGTGAACACTACATGGCAGTGTGGTTATTAGAATCTCACTGTTTTCATGTATCTCTGATTTGCTTAATGTAGCCTACAAAAGGGAGTAATATTTCTTTTTTTAATTGTAGTATGGTTGAGTTACAATATTATATTAGTTTCAGATGTACATCATTGTAATTCAATATTTTTATAGAATACACTCCATATTAAATTATTACAAAATATTTACTCTATTCTCTGTGCTATACATTACATCCTTGTAAATTATTTATTTATTTTTTACCTAGTAGTTTATATCTCTTAATACACTTCACCTATTTTTTCTTTCCACCACCCCTCTCCCCTATGGTAACCAAACGTTTGTTCTCTGTATCTGTGAGTTTGTTTCTGTTTTGCTATATTTTTTCATTAGTTTTAATTTTTAGATTCTACATATAACTAAAAATATATAGAATTTGTCTTTCTCTCTTTCATTTCTTTCACTTTGCATATACCATCCAGGTCCATTCAGTTTTTTTTCACATCTCAAAATTTCATATTTTTGTGGCTGAAACATCATATATATACATCTTCTTTTTATCCATTCATCTGTTGATGGTCACTTAGGGTGTTTCCATATCTTGGCTATTGTAAATAATGCTGTATGGATATTGCAGTGTACGTATATTTTTGAGTAAATGTTTTCATTTTCTTTGGATATATACCTAGGAATGGAGTTACTGGATAATATGGTAGTTTTAGTTTTAATTTTTTGAGGAAACTTCATACTGTTTTCCATTCCCACCAGCAGTGCATGAGGATTCCCTTTTATCCATATCCTCACCAACACCTGTTATTTCTCATCTTTTTGATGATAGCCTTTCTGACAGGTGTAAAGTGATATCTCATTAGGATTTTAACTTGCATTCCCCAGATGATTAGTGACATTGAGCATCTTTTCATGTGTCTGTTGGCCATATGTATGTCTTCTTTAGAAAAATGCCTATTCAGGTCCTCTGCCCATTTTTTAATCAGATTATATGTTTTCTTTTATAATATTGAATTGTATGAGTTCTTTAATATATTTTGGTTATTAACCCCTTATAGGTCATATCATTTGCAAATATCTTCTCCCATTCATGAGGTAGTCTTTTAGTTTTGTTGATAATTTCCTTTGATATGCAAAAGTTTAAATGTGATTTGGTCCTATTTGTTTATTTTTCTTTTGAATCCCTTGTCTGAGAAGACTATATATATATATATATATATATATATATATATATGGCTAATATCATTGTCAAAGAGCATCCTGACTATGCTTTCTTTTAGGAGTTTTCAGGTCTTCACGTCTTACATTCAGTTTTTTATCCATTTTCATTTAATTTTGTTTGATTACGATGTAAGAAAATATTCTTGTTTCATTCTCTTACATGTAGCTGTCTAGTTTTCCTAACATCACTTATCAAAGAGACAATCTTTCCCCCATTGTATATTCTTGCCTCCTTTTTCATATATAAATTGACCATATGTGCTTGGGTTTATTTTGGGGCTCTGTATTCTGTTCTATTCATCTATGTTTCTGTCTTTGTGCCAGCACCATAATTTTTTGATTTCTAGAGCTTTGTAGGATAGTTTGAGTCAAGGATTGTGATATCTCCAGCTTAGTTCTTTTTTTCTCCCAAGATTGCTTTGGCTATTCTGGGTCTTTTGTGGTTCAAAACAAATTTGGGGGTTATTTTTTTCTATTCTTTTCAAAAATGCCATGGATATTTTGATAGGGGTTGCATTGACCCTGTAAATTTCTTTGGTTATTATGGATATTTTAACAGTATTAATTATTCTAATCTATAAACACAAACTATCTTTCCATTTATTTTAATGTCTTCAATTTCCCTCATCAGTGACTTACAGTTTTTAGAGTACAGGTCTTTTTACCTCTTTGGTTAAATTTATCCCTAGCTTTTTATTCTTTTTTTGATTTGATTATAAATAAGCTTGTTCTCCTGTTTTCTCTTCCTGGGTTCATTGTTAGTATATAGAAAACCAACATATTTCTGTATCTTAATTTTGCAACCTGAAATTTACTGAATTGATTTATTTGTTCTAAATGTTTTTTGGTGAAGACTTCAACATTTTTTAAACATAGAATCATGTCATGTGCAAGCAGTGAGAGTTAACTTATTCCCTTCTAATTTGGAATACTTTTAGTTCTTTTTCTTGTCTTATTGCTGTGACTAGGACTTTGTATACTATGTTAAATAAAAGTGGTGAGAGTAAACATCCTTGTCTTGTTCCTGATCTCAGATAAAAAGCTTTCAGCTTTTCACCATTGCATATGATGTTGGCTGTGAGTTTTTCCCACACATGGCCTTTATTATGTTGGAGTATGTTCCTGCATACAGTTTGTTGAGAGTTTTCATGATAAATGGATGTTGAATTTTATCAAATGATTTTTTTTGCATCTATTGAGTTGATCATGAGATTTTTATCCTTCATTTTATTAGCATGGTGTAGCATGTTGATTGATTCATGGATATTGAACCATTTTTGCATCCCTGTTATAAATCCCCTTGATCTTGATGTATGATTCTTTTAGTGGATTGCTGAATTTATTTTCCTATATTTTATTGAGATTTTTATATCCATGTTCTTCAGAAATATTAGCCTATAAATTTATTTCTTTATTATAATTATTTTTTTGTAGTGTCTTTGTTTGTTTTTGGTATCAGGGTAACACTGTCCTTGTAGAATGAGTTTGAAACTGTTCCCACCTCTTAAATTTTTTGGAATATTTTGAGAAGGATAGGTGTGAACTCTTATGTAAATATTTGGTAGAATTACACTTTGAAGCTCTCTGTTCCCAGACTTTTGTTCATTGGGTGTTTTTTGATCACTGATTAAATTTCAATACTAACAATCTTTTTGTTCAAATTTTCTATTTCTTTCTTATTCAGTCTTAAGATATTGTTTGTAGGAATTTATCTATTTGTTTAGATTGTCCAATTTGTTGGTGTATAACTTTGTAGTATTCTCTTATGGTTGCATTTCTGTGATATAGGCTCTACCTTCTCCTTTTTCATTTCAAATTTTGTATATTTGGGGCCTCTCACTTTTTTTCTTGATGAAATCTGGCTAAAGGTTTTTCAATTTTCTTTAACTTTTTAAAAAATGAGCTCTTGGTTTCAATGATCTTTTCTATATTTTTTCGATTTTATTTATTGCCACTCTGCTATTATTTCCTTCCTTCTGCTGACTCTGGACTTTGTTCTTTTTCTAATTCATTTAGACAGAAAGTTAGGTTGTTTATTTGAATTTATTTTTGTTTCCTGGGGTAAGCTTGTATCACTACTATTGTCCCTTTTAGAATTGCTTTTCTTGTGTCCCATAGATTTTTTACAGCTGTGTCTCCATTTTCATTTGTCTCAGTGTATTTTAAAAATTTCCTTTTTGATTTCTTCATTGACCCATTGTGGTTGTGTTTTTTTGTTTTTGTTTTTTTTGTTTGTTTGTTTGTTTGTTTTTTGCGGTATGCGGACCTCTCACTGTTGTGGCCTCTCCTGTTGTGGAGCACAGGCTCCGGACACACAGGCTCAGTGGCCATGGCTCACGGGCCTAGCCACTCCATGGCATGTGGGATCTTCCCGGACTGGGGCACGAACCCATGTCCCCTGTATTGGCAGGCGGACTCTCAACCATTGTGCCACCAGGGAAGCCCCATTGCTGTTTTTATAGCAGGTTCTTTTTAGTCTCCACACACTTGGGTTTCTTCCAACTTTATTCTTGTAATTGATTTCTAGTTTCATACTGTTGTGTTTAGAAAAGATGCTTGACATTTCCATCCTCTTAAATTTATTGAGATTGATTTTGTGGCTAAGCTTGTGATATATCCTGGAGAAAGTTGTACATGCACTTGAAAAGAATGTGAATCCTGCTGTTTTGAATGGAATTTTTCTGTAGATATCTATTCACTCCATGTGGTCTAATGTGCCATTTAAGGCTTCTGTTTCATTTTCTGTCTGGATGACCTATCCAATAGGGTATTAAATTTCCCTACTATTAATGTGTATTATCAATTTCTCCCTTTATGTCTATTAATATTTGCTACTTATTTGTTACTTATATCTGATTTCTTTTTCAAAGTAGGAAAGTTTTTAGCCATTGTTTCATCAAATATATTTTCTGCCACTTTCTCTCTCTCTTCTCCTTCTGGGACCCTATAATATGAATGTTAGCACACTTGATGTTGTCCCAGAGGTTCGTTAATTTATCCTTATTAAATTCTTTTTTCTTTTTGCTGTTCTGACAGGATGATTTTCACTATTTGGTCTTCCAACTCAGTTATGCATTCTTCTGTTTCATCTAATTCCTCCTAGTGTATTTTTTATTTCACTTATTTTAATTCTTCAACTCAGACTGTTTCCTTTTATACTTTCTAGTTCTTATTTGAAATTCTCATTGTCCTTTTCTATTATTTTCCTGAGTTCAGTGAGAATTTTTATTACTACTGCTTTGAACTCTTAGGTAAATTATTTATCTCCATTTTATTTTATTTTATTTTTTCTGGGGTTTTATGTTGTTCTTTCATTTGGAACATATTTCTCTGTCTTCCCATTTTGCTTGACTTTCTCTTTTTGTCTCTAAGATATTAGGTAAAACAGTTACCTACCCAGTCTTGAAGGCAGGTCCTTATGTGTGAGTATTCCTATGCAGTCTGTGTGTACCCAGTTGTTTTTGTGGGACAGCTGAATCTGAAGTAATAACTGGCCATATCTTGTCTCAGGGCACATTGGCAGCCACCACCTTGGTGGAGTATAGGGCTGGAGTTGAGTGTGGGTTTAGAGCCCAGGTGTGAGCCAGGGCTTCTCAAGGCACAATGGCAGTTGCTGGCCTGATGGAGGGGCAGGGTCTGAGTCTAAGGGACTGGAGCAGGAGCTGGACTTCTCCACAGTATGGTACTCTCTGCTTTGTATGATGGCAGGGAAAGGTCCCAGCTTGTCTGAGCTGTAAATATCAGCTAGCTTGGCTTTTTTCTAGCAAGATAATTGTTTCCACCTTGGTTGGAAACAGTTCCAAAGCAGGAAGGCCTGGAGTAAGAGCCTAGTGAGGTCTGGGGGGAATGGTAGTATTGTCCTTGCTGGCTGGCCAGAATGCAAGACAGTTTTCAATCTGCTGCCTCTGCACTGGGACTGGAAGAAGGCAAGTCTGTGTGTACACTCTTCAAAATCAGAATCTCAGTTACTACAGCCCTTCAGTAAGCCCCATTTGTTTTCAAACTATCCAAGGTGGCTTGTCTTCATGGTGCCAGACACCACAACTGGGGTCTCCAATATGAGTCTTGAACCCCTTGCTCCTTAGGCAGGTTCTTCTAGCCTACAATAAACCCCTCATCTCTGGGATTACCTATCAGATTTGTGGATCTCAACTAGATTGCTTCTTCTCCCCGTCTGACTCCTTGTGGTTCACTTATTTTATAATCTTGGTTGTAGAATAGCCATTCTAAGAGTTTTCAGGTCATTCTTAGACAGAGTTGCTTGATATATAATTGCAGTTTTGATGTTTTTGTAAGGGGGAAGTGAGCTTCAGTTCTTTCTAATACACCACCTTGAAGCTACTGTTTGGATTAATGTTTCTTAATCCTATTGTAGTGCTGTTATTCCCTCTTAACAATCAAAGATTGTTTTATCAGATTTGTTTTATCATGTATTAAACAAACTTTTAATAAAAACCTACAATGCTAGTATGTCCAAATCACTGTTCTGTGTGTTATTAATAAAACTGCCCATATTTCTAATGGAGAAAGGTAGTAATAGTGCTTATCAATTTATTCTTAAGTACTTTTGACTATTTAATGGACCCAAAAAGCACCACAGAAACCTGCTCCCACAAAATGTCCAGGTTTTCAATGGTGCTATTTTTCTACTGAATTGGTGACTGTCTTAAATATCACCACACATGGAATAAAAACTGTGTGACTTTTCAGAGATTTATTTTCATCTGTATTTTGCTATCACTTCCTTTGTCCACCTCAAAGTATTTTTTGAAAGTTAAAAACATATGATAAACCTGGGACAATTTTTGTAACATGGAATATTCATAGAATAGAATTGATAGGTTCAGTCATCTCTAATATCTAGTGTGGGAGCCCTCCTTTGAAGGGTATTTTTTTTTGGGGGGGGAATGGGGAAAGTGGCAAGCCTATCTCCCAGTGAGACAACAACCCAACCACATATTCTTAATACAAACTGCCACATATCTCAGCTTTTCATTTTAATGTTTCTCATAATATTTCTTTAAGAAATATAAATGTATTTTACTGATAAGTATTGAAAACCATTGATCTAATTTTATTATAAATTACTGGTGTTAGTATCAGTTATCTACAAGTTCTAGGTTATAGACTAATGTTAAGTTTGATTCAATAATATTGTCACAAATGTTGTGATAAGAAATGAGTCATTGAGTATATAGAAAAGTGAGACACAATATAACTATGAGCAATTGCCTGATCAAAGTTTTCAGGTGTTATGCACCATATATACACTTAGTCAACAATTTCAATTACCTCATATTTTCATCTTCTAAAACATTGCTAAAAAGTTTATGTTTCATGTATCTCCTTTTTCTGTTTATTTCACGTAAATTGAGAAAAATATATTATCTTTGATATAGCAATGTCAGTGTTTTGTGTTGCTTTATTACAGCATAAGCACTTAAGAGCAGCATAGTAAGTTATTATCTTTTTTATTATAAGTGAATAAATTCAGTCTTTAGAAGGTCAGTTAAACTTCCTCGGAGCCCAGAACAAGAAAAAAAAAAGTTTCTGGCTTCTTTCATAGATTTTAATAACTTCAGTGACACTTTCTATATACTTAGCATGATGCTTCATAAAAGTGTGAAGTCAATAAATCTTCCTGACTAACCTCCTAAATAAAGCTGATCACAGCAACTCTAACCAAATAAAATTAGCATACTATTTCCCTAATTTTATTTCTTCAGTCATAATAAGTTAGTGGAGAAAATATATTGATTAAATAAGTCCTTCATCAATAATCTTGAAACTAATAGAAAGAAAGGAGGAGTAAGAGGAAACATTTTTTCAGCAATAATAGAAAATACCTACTATCTTGAATCTTACCTATGAAGGAATAGTGACACAAGATATAAATTACATCTTGTACAGCTGTCATATGTAAAGACCTCGGAGAACACTAAGTCTCCTTTTCTGAAACATGAAACCAATACTCTTTTTTCCCCACTGTTTTCAGAAAATTCTAAATATTGTTTGCCAAAACTTGTCAGGGAAGACAGGGGCCAAAACTGGCACAGTCAGCCCTCAGTATCCACAACTTCCATATCCATGGATTCAATCAACTGGATCAAAAATATTTTGAAAAATATAAATTCCAGGAAGTTCCAAAACACAAAACTTGAATTTGCTGCACACTGGCCACTATTTATGCAGCATTTACATTGTATTAGGTACTATAAGTTATCTAGAGATGACTTAAAGTGTACAGGAGGATGCATACAGATTAAATGAAAATACTATGCCATATTACATAAGGAACTTGAGCATTCCTGGGACTTTGGTATCCACAGAGTTCCTAGAACCAATCCCCCTCAGATACCGGAGGATTGTAATTGTGTTACAGATATTACAGACATAAACAACTAGAATGAAAATATAAATAAAAAGAGGGCTATTTTATACCTTTGACCAACCTCTCCCTATTTGCCCCACCTCCTTGACCCTGGTAACCACCATCCTAATCTGTTTCTATATATTCAACTTTTTTAGATTCCACATATAAGTGAGATCATGTATTTTTAAAAATAATTATTTCCATATCAGGCTTATTTTATTTAACATAATGGTACAAAGTTGCAGTTATGTAGAAGGAATTAGTCTAGAGGACTAATATACAGCAAGATATATATAGTTAATAGCAACATAAGAAGAATGTTTCTTCATTAACAACATTTTCAGAGTTTGAAGTTTTTATTATACATTTACTCTGTAAAAGTATAATATAGGAAATGTTATTCTTAATAAAATATATCTAATGATAACAAAAGGAATAAACATGATAAAAAGGACAAAAAATGAAAACAATAATTTTATTACAAATTGATGTATTAATTCCTGGCTTTTGCTGCTAAGAAAATAATTTAATCTGAACCTAGTCTGGCAATACACGTCTGAACTAAATTCAAATTGAGCATTTTTTTTTCTTAGTTTAGTTTGATGATTTTGAATATGTAACCAGGGTAAGGGAAGGAAAAATAACTATTTGGCTGCAGAAGCCCACTTTAAATATGATTCTATTTAAACCCAAAGGTATCCTAGAAACTAGCAACATTATTAAGCTGGGATTAGACCAAATACTCCAGATGTACATAAAGCTGGTGTTTTCAAATTCCTAGGAGCAGGCTTGAACTCATATGACCCACAGGAGATTCAGAAAAGGGAGAAGGAGGTGGATTTCCAAGCACCCTTATGGCATCAATAATTAAGCTATGAGTTGTGAAATTGCATATATCTTTTTTTACTTTGTTTTTCTCTTTATTAAAATAATTCAAGGAGATGAAGAAATGAGGAAATCTTATAATTTCTGGATTATGTTGGCATGCTAGTAGCTGATCAATTCATTCCGAGAAAGAACTAATAGTTGTTATAGAAACAACACTTAAAATAAAACAAATAGGCATGTTTAGTATGTAACTGAAAAGAAGACAGCTTGTAATTTCATCCATTTCTGACAACAAATATATCAGTAGTGAGAAACGTACTTGTGCCTTGAGACAGAAATCTATTGCCAAAGTCACAGGTAGGTTGCCCATTTTATGCACTCAAATATATCATAGATTATGTCTTTTTGTATTCTGCTGTATTTTTGAAATTGTACTTTTAGGTTTTATGCATAATTTAAGAAAAAGGTAATTCTATATACCTAAATTATCTTGTTATGTGATGTCATGTCTTACTTTAGAGCTGTAGTAGGGAATGCAGCAAGAGAGTGGTGAGAAAAGTAAAAGCATGCAAGCAAGACAGAGAAAAAGACAGAAAACATTAAAAAACATACTTAGCTCCCAGGTCTCATATGTATATCAAAAAGTGAAATTAAAGCAATGTTATAATTATCTTACACAAAATGTGAATTCTTTAAACACCTTGAGTCCTCTTCACTCTTCATCATTCCTGCTTTACTCAATTTACCTGTCTGGGTCCTAATATTTGAATTTGGGATCTCTCAAATAAATAAACTAGCTGGTGAATGTTATTTATATTACAACAAGTAAGTATGATAACTTGATTATGGTAAATGTCCAACAATAATTTACAAATATAAATTAAATATGTAGTAGCTTATTGCCATCAGTTAAGTGTTTAAACAAAAGTAATAACATAAATTAAACAAAAAATACCACAATTCTCCTAAATCAGTCAGTAATTCCTGATACTGTTCAGTATTTCTCATAATTTTCTTTGAAAAAAGAATGCAACTTACCTTTATTCAGAAATGAATCAATTAATAGAGGATAAGTGGAATTCAGGGGAACTCCAAAAGATATATTCTTTCTTAAATAATTCAGTGCAGAAATGAATCGGGCTTAGGGTGATAACCTTGTTTGAGAGACCTCAAAAATGATAAAATATAATTTAAGGCATCTATGGTCTACTGATTAAACTATTAATGATAAGCCAGACAGTGCTACTTCTGGTTCTGAACTTAAAAATGTGTCTATGTATTTAGCAGGTTTTTTTTTTTCCCCAAAAAAGGAATGGGCGAGGACATTTGGTTCTGTGATGTGTTGTGTTTATATATCACAAATATCACTTGATATGCACACTCATTAGAAAAGAATCAATTCAGCAGAGTGAGTTAAATGAAGTATGCTAATATGCAATGATTTTAAACTACCACAGGGTGGTAGGAGATTCACTTTCCACAACGTTTAGCTAATTGGCAGAACTAACTGCTTGCTACACTTCTACCATTTTCAAATCCATTATTAGAAGCTATATCATTGTTACTGCTCAGTAAGTGAATAAAATCTCAGAGGCAAAATTACACTTTAGGATATGCTATACTTAAACAAAATTCAAAACTAGAAAGGCCAAAGTGTCCATATATTAACTTGGTTCTTTTGCTTGTCTGTTTGCATGTTTTCCGTTTTGTTTTGTTTGTTTGTTTGTTTTGCAAAAAAGACAATTTATCTTGAATGATTTATGTAGGGAAAGTTCATTGGATACTTACAATAAATTTATTATATTATTTGTTGTTATGTCATTTAAGATAACATAAATAGTATTATTAATAAACTTTTTCATCACTTTACCTTCAAAAATGGAAATATACATGTAAATGATATTAAATCAGAATTTTAGAGTTAGAAAAAATTTATAACTCTATATAGAGAACAAATTTCTTATTTTACAGATATATAAAATAAAATTAGGGTAAGTTACAAAAATCACACAGATAATTTGCAGAAAAGATAACTCTAGCAATTAAGTCTGTTTTAATACTCTGTATTGAAATAATGCACATATACATAGCCATCTAGAGATTTTGTAATTATTATACAAATAATATATATATTATATATTAATATAATGATATATATATTATATATAATATATATATTATATGTAAAGAAATGCAGGACAATTGGATTAATGATGATGAATGAGTGTAGTAGGGATAACTTCATTGTCACTATTTCCTATGTGTACTTAGAATGGATTGGTAAGATTATTGATCTACTTTAAAATTATTCAAGATTTGGGTAATTTTTTTTATTTTGAAAAGTTTAAAAGCCAACTTGTACATACTTCACAATCTACCTATGTGACAAAAAATAGATGGAAAAGAGATTACTAGAGCTTGTTTATTCATCAACTAATACTATTTAAATATTTATTGTCTTATAAAAGTAGTTCATATATTTATTATATATGCCTATTTAAAAAGATCTGAATCCCACCATGGAATTTTTAGTGTGTTTCTCTTTAAGCTGTGGTACAATTTGTATATTTAAACTAGAAACATTGTATTACTTCTTAAATGCTTGATAGAAATAAATTTCATGGTCTACAAAATTTTAATTTTTAAGTGAAATACTTAATACATGTTTATCTCCTGTATTTTAGTTTACATATAAATAAATAAATATTCACATATAATATTTACATATAAATAAATAAATAAATAAATACACAATTCAAATTTTGGTTGATATTTGGGGACTAAATAAAATATTTTGAAAGTCTTATCTCCCTCAAATAAATTTTTAAAATATATGGAAATATATTTTCTTGTCTTTTTGAAAACATAATAATTTTCAGTCTATATAATCTATAAGGAAAAAGTACTGTGTTGGATTTTAAGGAGACATTGTATGTAATTCATTTTTTACCTTAACTATTTTACACATTTACTGGAATATAAGCACTGTAATTTTTTATATGACCCAAATCACTCTTCTATAATATCCACTTTAATATAGACAAAAAAGGTAGCCAAGTATTTTTGGGTAGGGAGTAACATGGTGAAGTAGTGCCATGAAATGACGATAATGATAATAACCAGAGTGTATATGGGGAGAAAATGTAAAGACATGAGGGCCAATTAAGTTTCAAATATTCCTTGATAAGTAAAAGAGCCTTCACAAATTGCAAAGAGACATAGAAAGGAAAGTAAGAAGATGAGAAATTTGTTGAAGTAAGCGTGACCCTCAGGTGGAGGCAGTATGGTGAAAGAGAGGATGTTGTCATATAGGACTAGATGGTTTTCAGCATGGAGCCTTTAATAAAACAATAAGAATAATAATTTAAAAAAACTAATTTGGTATCAGGAAATAATTAGATTGGTTGTAAATACATTGAATTTGAGGGACTGACATTACATTCTAGTAGAATTATTAGCTATTCAAGATTGCATACTAAATCACATGGGAGATATTATTTTAGAACATGGATTTTGGAGCCATATGAAAAGAAGATAGATGAATACATGGAAATGAATGAGAGAAAAATGAAAAGTTTGAAGACAGAACTTAATAAAATGCCAGAATATAAAAGTTATTGTAAAGAACCAAAAATATGGGCTGTAAAATGGGAAACTAAAACAAAATACTTGTGGGTTGCTCAATTAGATAGATTATCTTCCTATTCTGAGTCCACATATGTTATAGCTCTGAACTAGATTGGAAACTCCTTAACCATCTTTTCCATAGACACCCCAACACTATATCTCACTAAACAGAAAAAAATAGTTGCCTTTGATGAATAATATCAATAATATCAAAATGTATTTTTAAAGTTATATTGGATGATTTGAAAATCATTAGTGATGAGCAAGAATGAGGGAGTGTAAATTATTCTGTCAAATCAATAATAATGAAATAAAGATATCCAATTGTATAGAAAATTATGTTTTTTTCCTTCAGAACATAATTCTTGGTTTATTCATACATAGAAAAAAAATAAGCAATATGTTTAAACTTAGTTTTTGACTGTTAATATGCATTTATAACTCCCCAATCACTAAAATAATAAAATTTTAAATTCATTATTTCGGCAGCCAATAAGAGTTTAAATTTAATTAAATTCAACTTTCTTATTACCTTAAATTTTAAGAGTCCTATATTTTGATGTTTTCCATAATGACTAAAATGTTTAAAAAATAATATTTTAGAAACTTCTTTAAACTTAAACAGAGAAATGAAATAAGACATCTAAAATTTCTACCTATATGTACATTTAATTTGAAAAAAAAAAACACTGCTAACTTTTTATTTGCACTCTATTACTCCATGACATAAAATTGACAGTGGAAATACAACTAAGATGATAAATTATAATTGATATACAACACTCTGATATCTCATCAGCAATTTACTTTGGCTTTTATTTGTCTGGATTCATTAGGCATTAGTAAATAGTTATAAATGCTTCCTAAAGAAATATAAATCATAAAAATATGTATTCAGGAAGAGATTAATTGGAATATTAGTTTTAATGATGAAATTTAAACTATCAATTTAATGGTTTACATTATTATATGGTGTACAAGGAGCTGGAATTTTATGAAGCCATTAATAAATTAAAATGAGGTAAAAAAGGCAAATACGGGGCTTCCCTGGTGGCGCAGTGGTTGGGAGTCCGCCTGCCGATGCAGGGGACACGGGTTCGTGCCCCTGTCCGGGAAGATCCCACATGCCGTGGAGCGGCTGGGCCCGTGAGCCATGGCCGCTGAGCCTGCGCGTCCGGAGCCTGTGCTCCACAACGGGAGAGGCCACAACAGTGAGAGGCCCGCGTACCACAAAAAAAAAAAAAAAAAAAAAAAAAAAGGCAAATACAATAATATAAACAAGAATAATGTCCATATTCCTTTCCAGTGGTTGTCATAATAAATTACCACAAATTGAGAGGTTTAAAATGACACAAAGTTACCCTTTCACATTCTGGAAGCCAGAAGTCTGAAATCAAGTTTTTGAGAGGGTCAATTCCCTTTGGAAGAGATGAAGGAGAATCCATTTTATACCTTCTTTCAGTTTCTGGTGGCTGCCAAAAATGATTGGTGCTCCTTAGCTTACTGCTGCATAACTCCAAATTCACCTCCAGTTTTGGCATTGCCTTCATGGTGTTTCTCTGTGTCTCAAATTTTGCTCTGGTTTTATCTTATAAGCACACCTCAACTTTCATTGGATTTAGGGTCCACTGTAAATCCAGAATGAGTTCACCTGGAAACCCTTAACTTAATTATATCTGGAAAGATATTTTATCCAACTAACGTTATATTTGCAGCTTCTGGTGGTTAGGATTTTGGACATATCTTTTGTGGAGGACACTATTCAACCCACTACAGTGCCAATCAAATTAGAAAAAAGGATATGCTAAACATTTCTTGTGTGCTATGTCATGTATTAAGTGTTTTGAGAGCTATTAATGTATACAATTATTAGAATAAACCTGTGAGTTATCCTGCTCCTGAAGGCAGATTTCTTGGTTTCAAATACTTCCTCCATTATTTACTTGATATTTTATCTTGGGCAGGTTATTTAAATATATAACACCTCAATATTCTCAATTTTCTCATCTGGAAATGGGGCATATGGGTACCTATTTAATAGAATTGTGTTAAGTATTTAATAAGCTAATATTGAAAAATGTGTGTGTGATAAAACTGATTGGGTAAGCACACCAAAAAATAATAAAATTATATGACAATGTGACTTCTTTTTCATACTATTAATAAATGGAATGTCTGATAAACATACATATCTACTTTCCATAAATAACCAGAAAATTGAGGGAAATATATGAAACAACTATTTTTTTAGATATTGGATAATAGATAATGCAGAACAATGACCAATGAGAGAAGAAACATAAGAATAGTGAATACCACAGTCACCTAGGGAATTTGCCTGGATGCAGTTTTCTGTTCATGGTATGGAGATCAATGCCTAACAGAACAAAGAAGATTCACTGAGATATGGAGACAGCAATTGGATTTCGGTAGTCAGAGTCTGGAGTTCATGGGGCAGAGTACCAGAGAAGGAGATCATCATAGATCGCTTTGGAAAAAAAAAAAACCTACAAAAATCTACGGTAATCTAAACAATTCACAGAACTTACACAGTATGAATATCTGAGCATTATTATCCAATTTGAACAATACATTTAATTGTCAAACCTGAGTTCATGTGCCCAATGAACAGTGAGGTCAACAAGCTAAAATGTCATAGTTTGGAGCAGAGTTCGCAAGGGCCACAGAAGGAGAATTGGCAGCTCATGCTCAAAAAGCCCAAATTCCCCTATGGTTTTTGGGGAAGAGTTTTTATAGGCAAAATTTGGGAAGAGGGCTGCAGGGTGTGTGACTTTCTTCTGATTGGTTACTGGTGAGCTAACAGGGTGGTGTCCTAGGAATCTTAATCATCAACCTTCTGGTTCCAACCAGTCTGGTATCTATGTGCTTGTTCTCTGTCTGAAGTTACCATCCTCAACCTGGGTGGGGAACCCACACCCTGTAGAAGAACTGAGAGATATGTATCAGATTGCTATGCACAGCCCCGAGGAGGAACCAAGACCCTGTTCCATCACTGCACTATTGTTCCTTGATTACCTTTTGTTTCTGCATTCACTCTCTGCCCTAATTAGTAACTGTTTGAATCCACACTTTGGAACTCAGGGAAGGTCTAAAAGGCTGACGCCTTTTTTCTACAAACAAGAAACAGGGGACACAGATAGGCTTTTTTACCCAGAAAGGCCCCACAAGGTCCCGCTCAGCTTTAAATTTAAAAAAAATCAAAATTTTCACACCATTTTTTAGTAGGAGTTAACAGGCTGATTCTAAACAAAAGTATGCCAAATAATTTTGAAAGGGAGAAAAAATATTCAAGGAAGTAACTTCCTAAATTTGAGAGAGAATATAAAGCTACATTCCTCAAGAGAACACAGTATTGGCTCACAGATACATAGATTAATGGAACAGAAATAAATATATGTCTATAGGGTCAACATTTTTTTTTTTAACAAAAGCACTGGTGCATCTCAATATAGAAAAAAGAGTCTTTGTAATAAGTGGTGCTGAAACAACTAGACATTCATAAGAAAAAAATAACCTAGGGTTTATCTCACACCAAACACAATATTGTGTCAAGATAAATAATATAGAAAACCACAAAAGATTAAAATATATTTTTACAGGTGAGTACTTCTTATACAAGACATAGAAAGTCCTAAACATTAAAAAATGATTAATTGGGCTTTATTAAAATTAGTTATGTATCTTTTCCATTACAAATTAAATGTAAATATGGTATATACACGTATTATATATATTATATACATATACACATAATATATATTGACAATTTATATTCGTATATGCAAAAATCTATGAGTTCACAAATAAGACTAATAATCTAATAAAAGTTTATTTTTGAGTAAACTTCAAAAAAGGAAGATATACAAATGAACAATTAGCACAAACATTTCTCAAAATCATCTGTCATTGGTGAAATGTTATCATGTATTGGCAAGAATGGGGACAAACTTTTACTCTCATAAAGTGCTGGCATTTTACTTCTTTCTTTATTTACTTTTTTTTTTTTTTGTGGTACGAGGGCCTCTCACTGTTGTGGCCTCTCCCATTGCGGAGCAACAGGCTCTGGACGCGCAAGCTCAGCAGCCATGGCTCACGGATGCAGCCGCTCCACGGCATGTGGGATCTTCCCAGACCGAGGCACGGACCCATGTCCCCTGCATCTGCAGGCAGGCTCTCAACCACTGTGCCACCAGGGAAGCCCTTTATTTACTTTTAAGTTTTATTGGAGTATAGTTGATTTACAATGTTGTGTCAATTTCAGGTGTACAGCAAAGTGAATCAGTCGTACATACACATATATCCACTCTTTTAGATTCTTTTCCCATATAGGCCATTACAGAGTACTGAGTAGAGTTCCCAGGGCTATACAGTAGGTCCTTATTAATTATCTATTTTATATATAGCAGAGTGTATATGTCAATCCAAATCTCCCAATTTATCCCTCCACCTGCTCCCTGATTTCCCCCTGGTAATCATAAGTTTGCTTGCTACATCTGTGACTCTATTTCTGTTTTGTAAATAAGCTCATTTCTACCTTTTTTTTTTTTTAGATTCCACATGTAAGCAATATCATATGATATTTATCTTTCTCTCTCTGGCTTATTTCACTCAGTATGACAATCTCTAGGTTCATCTATGTTGCTGCAAATGGCACTATTTCATTCATTTTGTGGCTGAGTAATACTCCATTGTATATATGTACCACATCTTGTTTATCCATTCCTCTGTTGATGGACATTAAGTTTCTTCCATGTCCAGTCCATTGTAAATAGTGCTGCAAAGAACACTGGGGTGAATGTATCATTTTTAATTATGATTTTTTCTAAATATAAGCACAGGAGTGGGATTGTTGGATCATATGGTAGTTTTATTGCATTTGGGTTGCTTTTGTGTGTGTGTGTGTGTGTGTGTATCTATTGTTGTTTTTTGTTTGCATTTCCCATGAGGTTTTCATACAGGAGTCTGTATATATACAAGGTTGTCTTAAATTGCTGATCTCTTAATTTCAAATGCAATTCCCATCTCCTGCATTTGTACTCTCCTCACAGTTGCCACTTTTGATAAATCTGTGTGTGGATGATTTCCTTTTATTACTTTATGTTTGTCTTTATCAGTGAGCTTTCCCATTTGTGATTTTCTTGTTTTTCCCCCCTGCCTAGAGAATTTCCTTTAGCATTTGGTTTGGTAGTGCTGAATTCTCTTAGCTTTCGCTTGTCTGTAAAGATTTTGATTTCTCCATTGAATCTGAATGAGAGCCTTGCTGGATAGAGTATTCTTAGTTGTAGGATTTTCCCTTTCATCACTATAAATACATAGTTGCCACTCCCTTCTGGCCTGCAGGGTTTCTGCTGAAAAATCAGCTGATAACGTCATTGGGATTTCCTTGTATGTTATTTCTTCCGTTTCCTTTTTCCTTTTAAAGTTTTCATTTGTCTTTAATTTTTGTTGGTTTGAATAATATTCATCTTAGCATGTTCCTTTTTGGGGTGTCCTGTATGGGACTTTCTGTGCTTCCTGCACTTGGGTGACTATTTCCTTTCCCATGTTAGGGAAGTTTTCCACTATAATTTCTTCAGACATTTTCTCAGGCCCTTTCTTTCTCTTCTTTTTCTGGGATCCCTATAATGCAAATCGTGCATTTAATGTTGTACCAGAGGTCTCTGAGACTCTCCTCATTTCTTTTCATTCTTTTTTTCTTTATTCTGTTCTGTGGCAGTGATTTCCACCACTCTGTGTTCCAGCTCACTTATTTGTTCTGCCTCAGTTATTCTGCTATCAGTTCCTTCTAGTGTATTTTTCATTTCAGTTATTGTGTTGCTCATCTCTGTTTGTTCTTTAAATCTTCTATCTTTTTGTTAAACATTTCTTGTATCTTCTCGATCTGTGCATCCGTTCTTTTTCTGAGATTTTGGATCAACTTTACTATTATCATTTTGAATTCTTTTTCAAGTAGATTGCCTATGTACTCTTCATTGTTCTTCTAGGTTTTTATCTTTTTTCTTCATTTGCAACATATTTCACCGTCATCTCATTTTTGTCTCACTTACTGTGTTTGTGGTCTCCTTTTCATAGGCAGCATGATCATAGTTCCTTTTGCTTCTGGTGTACGCCCCCTGGTGGGTTAAGTTGGTCCAGAGGCAGGCTTCCTGGTGGGAGGGACTCGTGCCTGCCCTCTGGTGGGTGGAGTTGAGTTTTGACCTTCTGGTGGGCTCGGCCATGTCACAGTGTGTGTTTGGCGGTGGCTGTGAACTTAGTATAACTTCAGGCAGCCTGTCTGCTGATGAGTGGGGCTGTGTTCCTCTCTTGCTGGTTGTTCAGACTGAGGCATTCCAAAACTGGAGCCTGCAGGCTGTTGGGCAGGGATGGGTCTTGGTGCAGAAACACGGACCTCTGTGAGAGCTCACATCAGTTAATATTCCCTGGGGTCTCTGCTACCTCTGTCCTTCCCCCACAGTGAGCTACAATGAACCCCTCCCTCCCCAGGAGACCTGGTAGGTCTAGCCTAGTTTCCTATGGAGGTACTGCTTTGTGCTGGGTCCTGGTGCATGTGAGACATGGTGTGCACCCTTGAAGAGTGGAATCACTGTTTTCCCCAGCCCTGGGGAACTCCTAAACTCACTCTCTGCTGACCTTCAAGGCTAGATGTTCTGGGGGTTCTTCCTCCTGATGCCAGACCCTCAGACTGTCTTGTGTGTGGGAGGACTATTTTTATGTGGGAAACTACCTGTGTAGCTTGTGTGTGTTTAATATTTTACTATTATTATTATTATCATCATCATTATTATTGGTGTGAGGACTGCTTTTAGAATGGATGTCTACTATCTCTTTCCTCAGTGTATGCTGGCCATTATCCCCTTGATAGGGGTTTTGATTGGTGTTGTAGTGACCAGAGCCTGCCCTGGTTATTGAGCGGAGCCTCCCATTTACTCTGTGTTGTCATTGCCCTGTTATGGACAGGGTCTGCTCCTTAGTTGTTCCAGTAGAGGCCTCCAGTTCTGTTTCTTGGCTGTGTTTCTGATTTGTGGTGTAAAGGGTATAAGTTTAGGCAGGATTGGAGCACTCCCACTGGGAGAGAAGCCACTGAGTATTCCTTCTCTGAAGCTGTTTACCTGTGAGCATGTTCTGTTGTGCCACTTTTCACCCATTGTGCAAGCTCACAAATTACTCTGTTGTTGGCATTGCTCTCATCCACACCTTAACCACAGGTATGCCAGCAACTGACTCTGGTGTCTCTCAAGTGCTGTTTTCACTAGACCACCAGCATAGATCCACTGAAATCAGGTCCCAGGATTGCAGTAATCATGGATCTGGACCCACTGTGAGCGCCATGAGGGCAGCTCAGACTCTGACCTGACCCAACTCTCATGTGTACATGCTCACAAAGTCCACAACTGCTAAAGCTAGACTTGTCTCAGTTGCATGAGCACTTGTCTCTTCAGATGTTCCACAGATGCTGACTTTACCAAGTCAGTCATGGGGTTTAATCTGAGGTTCATGAAACTGCAAGGAGAGATTTCAGCCCTTTTTCCTTAGTCGCATAGTGCCTGAGACTCAGCTTTGATTTCAGACCCACCTCTGTGTGTGGGTCACTCACAGGCATCTGCTCCCTGCCCAGGCAGGAGGGAGTGGAGGCAGCAACCAACAGATGCACATGAACCTGCTCTGCTGGGAGGCCCTCCTAGTGCCTGCAGAGGTGGGGGCAGGCACATGGGCAGAGAGGCTTCATTGGCAGCCTGCCCTTTTCATGTCACTCAAAAATGGTGCTTCAGTTCTAAGGAGCTCCTGGCTTCTTCCAGGAGCATTCCTGGTTGCGGAGCTCCTCAGTCTCATCACCTCAGGCTGTCTCTGAGCAGCCAACAGCAGTCTCCTCCCCGGGCTTGCTCTCCAAACCCACGTTCTGGCCCCCAGCTCCCGTCTGCTCTAGCAGACACACATCTCAGGCTCAGACATGCAGGGTTGTGCATGGACCATTTGTTTAGGTCTTAACTTTGTCTTGCCTGTCACAGATCAATTACAGTGCTCTCTTCTGGGCCCCCAAAACTCCCCTTCTGTTTCAGATGATCTCCCCACTGGTGAGGAGGCTTCCCTGGGTGAGAGAACCTCTCCTCTCCTTTAGCGCCCCCCACCCAGGGGCATTGGTCCAGTCCCACTTCCCCTTTTCTTTTTTTCCTTTTCTCTCTTTCACACTACCTGGTTACGAGGGAATATTTTCTTGTGCTTTTAGGTGTCCAAGGTCGTCTGTTAGTGTTCAGCAGATTCTCTGTGAGAATTGTTCCATTTTCAGATTTATTCTTAATGCTCCTGTAGAAAGAGGTGAACTCCATGTCCTTCTATGCTGCCATCTTGACCCCTCTCCCTATTATTATTTTTGAGATGAGTATTCTTTCAAGAAATGGATGTGATATTTCTTTGTGCTGCATTTAGAGAAGTGTTCATACATACTTGTAGTAATGATGTTTATAAAAGTTGTACCTGCATGCTACAAAATGAACACTGTTTTTTTTTATGTGAAGCTTGCATTGTATTAATACGAACATCTATAACAGTCAAAACTAAAGTGACAGAAAGCAAATGAGCTGTAGCCTTTGGTCAGGTTTGAGTAGGGGTATTGGCTGTAAAAAGACAAAACAGAACTTTCTGGTGGAATATAATTGTTGTATATCCTCATTGGGATGGTGATTAACTGGACATACACATTTTTGGAAAATCATTCAACTGTATTTTTAAAGTGGGTGCATTTTATTGTGTATAAAAGACCCCTCTATAAGGAGATTTGAGAAGTAAAAAATATTTTGAGTGACTAATTGTAACAACAACATTCAATATGTTCTTTAAGTATTTGTTAATTTTCAAAGATATACACAGGGACTTCCCTGGTGGCATAGTGGCTAAGAATCCTCCTGCCAATGCAGGGGATGTGGATTTGATCCCTGGTCCAGGAAGATCCCACATGCTGTGGATCACCTAAGCCCATGTGCCACAACTACTGAGCCTGCGTGCCACAACTACTGAAACACATAGAGCCCGTGCTCCACAACAAGAGAAGCCACCACAATGAGAAGCCTGCACACTAAAATGAAGAGTAACCCCTGCTCGCTGCAACTACAGAAAGCTCGTGTGCAACAACAAAGACACAACCATCCAAAAATAAATAAAAAATAAAATAAATAAATTTTTAAAAATACTGTGGAAAAAGATATATATGCATCTCCTTTCAACTGAAATAATCAATTACCATAAACTACTAATTTGAGTCATATGTTTATTTTTTTAACTAAGATAAATATCTTAATGCTATAGACAGTTGTAACACTCTAAAACTTAGATCAGATAAGGAAACATATATGAGTGATATATGCAATAGAGGTTAGCAATTGTGCTACATTTTATTTCACCAAATTATATTCCAAATAATGTGGGAAGAAGAAAAATGTACACTATTGATCAGGGCGTGTTGCCACTTTCTTGGGTTTTATTCCACATTTCTCAATCCCCAGGTAAAACGTTAAGTTCTGACCTGCTCAATATCTGCACAAGCATTGATTTGTAACAACAAATAAGGTGGCACAACCAAAGAACAAAGTCAGAAAGATACATCAGCTCCTTGCAGAAGATGAAAGCTCTGTTGTTAGTCAAGCTATTGATGGCATCACTAATGAAGTTAGCAACTAAACTTAGAAAAAGAGAAAATGCTCATTTGTCCTCATTATATGACATACTTGTGCATGTAAGATTTATTCCTTTCTTTCCTTCTTCCTACCTTCCTTCCAAACCAGTGTAAAAATAAATATCAAAGCTAAATATCATAAATATCTTCCATCATAACATGCCCAGTAATGCCCTAGTTTATGCAGAATTTTACACAAAAAATATTCCTTACTTACTAATCATACACATAAATGTTTTAAAACTAGAGCAGAGGAAGAACATAGGAATGTATTTTAGAAGCAAATGTACACATGTAACTAATTCATTAGTGCCCAGAAAGAGTATCATGTGTAAACATATGCCAACATCACTGTCAAAATCCTTTGAATCCTTTGAAAAGCGTAAGTGTTAAATTGACGTAGCTTAGCCATTGATTATCAAGTTTTAGAACATTTTATTTGTTCATTTGTGAGATATCATGAGAATTGAATGAAAACATTTCCTGTACTAGCAAAGGAAAAATTATGCTGGTTCTTCTGAAAAGTCAAAATAATTAGAGGACTTAGTGCAGAAAACCTGTGAAGTTGAAACTAACATACCATTGTAAAGCAATTATACTCCAATAAAGATGTTAAAAAAAATAAATAAAAAAAAATAAAATAAAATCCATTTTAATCAGTAAAAAAAAAAATGAAATTCTTTATTTATGTTAAAATTTGACATATTGAATTGCTATTCTGAGTTAGTACCTTGTTTCAAATGATAATTTCTATTTCATGGTATTTTAAAACTATTAGTAACATTACAATCCATGTAGAACCTTCAAATCAGCAAACACACTATTACAGGAGAAGAAATTCTCATGTTAAGTACATAAATGGTTTCATTGTTGAGCTACTCCAACTACTCCATTTTTTTTTAAGGAATCCATTCCTCATGGGACTACAAACATCTATTACTTGTACCAGTTCATACTTCTAGGGTCAGATAACAAGTACACCTCTACATAAATAGCCCTTTCAAATCTGACGGTCCTCATGGTGTACAAACTTGTATTCTCTAGGCTGTCTAAAGTAAAGAGTGGTATGCTGCAGTGAGCTTGAACTGCCTCTTGGCACTCAATGCTAAATTTCCAGGAATTTTTCTAGCATTTGATAACAGGTTGGTAGCTTGAAATGGAGAATGGCATAATATTTACACCATGATAATTAACAAATCCACAAATCAGGGCTTCCTTGCTATTCACCTCCTGATGGTTATTAAGTATTTACCACAACTATTACTAGCGATACCCCATGTCAAAAGTTTGTTGGCTTTTTTCCCCCAGAAGAGGCAAGAAATGAAAGTAGAGAAAAGGAAGAGAAGAGTAGGAAAGAGACAGGAGGATGGAAAAGATGAAGGCAACATTGAAGAAAGGAAGGAAGGGAATGTCTAAATCATTTAACCTACATTCACACACTTCCTGAAAGTAATATTTTATTTTTGACATATTTTGGAAAGTTGCATTAAAATATGACTTAAAAAACATTATTTGGAATATGAAAGTAGTTTTTTAGTAACATTTTCATTATCTCCTAAGTGATGATACATTTTTCTGTAATACTGCATAAGCATTATTTTCAGAGCAGAAAAAATACATGTAAATATATTTCAGAGAAAAAAGGAAAGATGTCCTATCCATAACTAACAATAAGTATCTTCATGCATAAAATAAGAAGGGTGAAATGAACATTACATATTTGAATAAAATCTGATTTGGAAAACTATAATAACTTTTAAAATTTATATCTCCATGACCCCTGTAACAGTCTTCTAATTTTATTCTTTTTTCAGGACTCTGCCTTTTGAATAAATTTCCTAGACTGCTGTCTGAGAAAACTTACTAAAATGTAAATATTATCATGTGACTACATTGTGTAATTATGCCCTTAAATTAAATGTGCATTATTTAAAAAAAAAAAAACTCCTTGAAAAGTAGAGAAGGGGGACAAAAAGAAGCAAATGTAGAAAAAAATATGGGAAACCTACTGAAAACCTATTCATTTTTAGCTTTTTCCATTACTGTAGATTTATAAATAATTCTTAAGCTGTACTATATGCTCTTTAATCTTGTAACCACCGTCTCCCTTTAATTTAACATGTCTTTATTCAAATATTTAATAGTGAGCAACTATTGTACACTCAGCATGGGCTGGTCCTGAGGTAGACAATATATAGATGGAAAATGCATGGCTCGTGAATTAAGGAATTTATATTTTGGATAGAAAAACTGATAAGAAAATAGATAATTATACGAAGGTTTTGCAAATTAACTCACACTGTAACTCAAATTCATAGATAAAGTAAACATATTTGATTTTAGTTTACTTGAATACTAATTTCTCCCCCAATTCTTTATCAAACATTACTAAGGAGATAAAGACAGTTAACTAAATATTGCACCAGATCAAAAATATAGGATAATGTAAACACTCCCTGGAGATAGTACTCTCACTTAGAAACAACAAATCTACATTTCTTCCCCCATTCCTTTCTATAAAGTAGGTTATTTATTTATTTATTTAGTGTTGAGGCCATGCTTATGCATCCATGTGAAACAGGGAGAAAGCACAAACTGATTCTATGATAGAATTTGGAGATTCACTGTCTTCTGTCAAATGCCTTTGGGGAAAATTCACTTTCCCATGAGATATGGCTTACCCTGCTGGAGTTCCTTGTTAATTTTGACAACTAATACCATTATATTTAGTCTTTCTGAGTTACTCATGGACAAGTAGTGCCTTCTAGATGGCTTGCTTTAATCTGGAATTAAGCTATCCTTAGACTCCTCAGTGTTTTTCAGAGGTCCAATCTCTAGTAGATCAAGCAGTTTTTCTTCCATCTTATACATACACCAATTAATTCCAATCTATACATATACCCATTAATCTTTCTCTATATCACAATTCCTATGGGGTTGGAAATGAGGCAGATTATTTTATTTCCTCTATGACATCTCCTATTACCATAAAGTGTGCCAAATTTTTATAAATAAAAGGGGTATATTCTCTATAATAGCAGGAAAATCTCTGATCTAAGCCTCTGTTATACAGAATTCAGATAAAAATTTGAAAAATAATCTAAGACAAAAACATATTTTGCAAATATTTTATATATTATATAATACTGTTATATAAAATCAGTATTTACTTTTTGTCAGAAATTTTCACTTAAGTAATGGACAGTTTGGATTAGCTT
This sequence comes from Leucopleurus acutus, assembly GCF_964270905.1. Taxonomy (NCBI): domain Eukaryota; kingdom Metazoa; phylum Chordata; class Mammalia; order Artiodactyla; family Delphinidae; genus Leucopleurus; species Leucopleurus acutus. The sequence goes on along the minus strand of NC_139160.1, from coordinate 41,508,636 downwards.
AGGTAAAGTCTTTTTACTCAGAAAGGCTGAAAAAAGGTCCACCATTAACAATTTACAATATTTGTTTACAAAATTATTATACAATAAAATTTGGTAATTGCTGGTAATCTAAACTGAGGAAAATGGGAACCAAAGATTTCTTAGAAAAGCTAAGCTAAAGAATAGAGATGTTTGGAGCAAAAGTAAAACATGCAAAATCTACTAGAGCAACATACTGTGGGAAAATACAGGGATTTCACAATGAATGAAATGTAGAATCTGAGGAACGGAAGGAAAACGGTAAGGCTAGAGAAATAAGTAAGGTAAGATTAAGCTATATATTGGATGTAGTTCTATGAATATAAGTTAAAGGCTCAAAGAAAAAAATATCTTTTAGGTAACAAAATAATGTATTAAAATTATACTTAAAAAGTATTTTTGAAGGCAAAAGAATGGTTTGGGGAAGAGCATAAATTTTGAGGCAAGAAGACAATGCTAAGTTAATGACAGAAAAATGAGGTGACCTGGGTTTGAAATATGTATATGAAAAAATGTTTAAATATATAAAATGTAATATTTAAAATTTTAAATATATATATTTAAACATATATATTACCCATATACTTGACTCTACCCTTAAAACATAGTTTGAAGTGTAAGACAATAGTTGATTATATCATTAATGAGAACATTGAGAAGAAAGTTACTTGACAAAGGGTGTAAAAGAATGTAAAACATTGACATGACATTGACATGATTGTTTTTACTGTAAAGATAATGGGAAAGTTTAATAATATTAACAATATTTACATAAGTGAGAAAGCATACAGAACTTTGGCCAAATACTGTAAATATCTTCTCTCTATTGTATTAATATATATTCTATGTCTTGGTCATCCTAAAATAAAACCCTGGCTAGTCTGTTTGCTGAGAAACCCAAAGACCTTTCCCTGGAATAGTTATTTCCATCTTCTATAGACTGTAACTCAAATCTTTTATTTTGAAGCTATTTTTACATGTTTATTGTGGGATATTCACTATATGTTATAGAATCATATGTATGTTATACATTAGATCTCTAGACTCCTTCATCCTGTATAAATGCAATTTTATATCCTTTGACCAACATTTCCTCTACCTTCCTGCCTCTGGTAACCAGCATTCTACTCCCTGCTTCTGTGTATTCAACTTTTTTAGATTCCACAGATAAATGAAATCATTTGATACTTGTCTTTTTGTGTCTGGCTTATTTCACTAAATATAATGTCTTCCAGGTTCATCCAGGTTTTTCTTCTATGGCTGAAAAATATTCCAATGTGTGTGTGTGTGTGTGTGTGTGTGGTGTGTTTGTGTGTAAACCATGTTTTCTATATTCATTCATCTGTCAATGGACACTTAGGTTGTTTCCACACCTTAGTTATTGTGAATAATGCTGTAATAAACATGGAAGCACAAATATCTCTTAGAGTTACTGATTTCATTACTTTGGGGTTTATACCCAGAAAAGAAATTACTGGATCTTATGGTACTTCTATTTTTAAAGTTTTGTAGAAACTCAGTACTCTTTTCCAAAATGACTATAACAGTTTACATTCCCATTAACAACATACATGGGGTTTCCTTTTCACTACATCCTTGCCAGCTCTTGTCATAGTTTTGATAGTAGCCATCTAACAGTTGGGAAGTCATATTTCATTGTGATTTTGATTTACATTTCTCTGATGACTAGTGATGTTGAGGACCTTTTCATATACCTCTTGGGCATTTGTATGTCTTTGGAAAAATGTCTATTCAGGTTCTTTGCCCATTTTTTAATCAAGGTGTTGTTAGGTTCTTTTGCCATTGAGTTTTATGAGTTCTTTATATATTTTGGATATTAACCCCTCATCAGATATATAGTTTGCAAATATTTTCTCCCATTTAGGTTGACTTTTAATTTTGTTGATATGTTTTTCCTTTGCTGTGCAAAAGCTATTAATTTGATGTGGTCTCACGTGTTTATCTTTTGTTGCCTATGCTTTATGATATTCAAAATCTTATTACCAAGGCCAATGTCAAGGAGTTTTTCCCTTCTTCTAGGGGTTCTATGGTTTCATGTCTTACATTTAAGTCTTTAATCCATTTTGAGTTTATTTTTGTGTATGTTATAAAATAAGGGTATGATTTCATTCTTTTACATGTGGCTATCCAGTTTTCTTAACACTATTTACTAAAGAGACTATCCTTCCCCCATTGTATATTCTTGACACCATTGTCAAATATTAGTTGACCATATATGTGTTGGTTTACTTCTGAGCTCTTTATTTTGGTTCCAATTGTCAATATGTTTGTTGTTATGTCAGTGCCATATTCTTTTCATTACTATAGTTTTGTAATATGGTTTGAAAGCAGAAAATGTAATGCCTACAGATTTGTTCTTCTTTCTAAAGAGTGTTTTGACTATTCAGGGTCTTTTGTGGTTCCATATGAATTTTAGGATTTTTTTTCTGTGAAAAAAGAGCCATTAGACTTTTGATAGGGATTATCTTGAACCTAGATGGCTTTGGGTTGTATGGACACCTTCACAATATTAATTATTCCAATCCATGAACAAGGGATATCCTTCCATTTACTTGTATCTTATTCAATTTATTTCGACAATGTTTTATATTTTTCAGTGTATAGATCATTGAATTCCTTGGTTAAATTTTTTCCTAAATATTTTACTCTTTTTGATGCTATTCTGAATTAGAATGTTTTCTGATAGATCACTGTTGGTGGAAAGAAATGCAAATTATTTTTGTATGTTGACTTTAACCTCTTTCAATATTAAATGCTCTACTTATTTACACTTTAATATTCCACATCTAATTTTCCATATGTTTAGGAACACTATATGCTTGATTTACATTATACTTCTTTTTTTTTTTTTTTTTTTTTTTTGCAGTATGCAGGCTTCTTACTGTTGTGGCCTCTCTCGTTGCAGAGCACAGGCTCCGGACACACAGGCTCAGTGGCCATGGCTCACGGGCCCAGCTGCTCCAGCATGTGCAATCTTCCTGGACCGGGGCATGAACCTGTCTCCCCTGCATCAACAGCCAGACTCTCAACAACTGCACCACCAGGGAAGCCCCTACATTATGCTTCTTAATTTTATATTCTCTATCACACTGTTAAACTTCAACAGCACTTTAAAATTTTAAAGCCCTATATTACATTGTGGTTTTCATGTATATATTTGTCTCCTGGGTTTTAAGTCTCTGGAGTATAAACACTAGGTAATTTTTTATTTGAATTCCTAAAAATAGAATACTTTCTATCACACAACAGGTACCTAATAAAAGTGCACTTAATGGTGAAAAATCAAATCACAAATCCTAAAAAGAACATAGCTAAAATATGTTAAGCTTCTGTTAATGACCTGGTTATATCTATGCATATCTCAAAAATGTCAACATTTTATGGGATAGATTTGTAATTTATTCTTTTTTGTTTACAAAAAAGGACACTGAAATAATCACTTTAAAAGCTAGCTGTTGGGGAGTGCACTGAGTGTCATGGGAGCAGCTTATCCTCCTGCTCCCCGCAACACAGCCTTCAACTTTGGGACTCCCTCATGCACCTAGGGTACCGCTGCAGCCGCCAAGGTCCCCATGGGTGGATTTGGAGCTTTTGGGACAACATCTACAACAGCGTGTTCTGCATTCAGTTTTTCTGCTCCAGATAACACAAGCATTACTGGACTCCTTGGTGGTACTCAGAACAAATTTTTGGATTTGGTACTTGTTTTGGCACAACAGCTGGAACTAGTATGGTTTAGGTACTGACTTGGTAACTAAACTTGGATTTGGAGGATTTAATACACAGCAGAAGTGGCAGCAACAAACTACATTAGGTGGTCTCTTCATTCAGCCTACAAAAGCTCCTGCCCAGTTCAAACAACTGATAAATACTGCAAGTGCTTTTTCTGTCCCAGTACTACTGGGAGATGAGACAGATGCTATTTTGGTAAAATGGAATTTAACTACAGGCCTTTTGGGGAACAGAAAGGAAATTTTAACAATAACATTCCACCAACGGAATTCAAACAAGAAAATCCCTTTTGCTGGTTTAAGGCAGTAGGTTATAGTTGTATGCCCAATAATAAACATGAAGATGGGCTAGTGGTTTTAGTTTTCAACAAAAAAGAAACAGATATTCAAAGCCAGCAACAGCAATTGGTAGAATCATTGCATAAAATTTTGGGAGGAAACCAAACCCTTACTGTAAATGTAGAGGGTATTAAAGCATTGTCAGATGATCAGACAGAAGTTGTCATTTATGTTGTTGAGTGTTCTCCAAATGGTACTTCAAGAAGAGTCCCAGCTACAATAATATACGCCCATTTTGAACAAACCAATATAAAAGCACAGTTGCAGCAACTTTGTGTAATGCTTTCTATGACTTGAACAGAACATTCTTCTGCACAGATCGAACAACTTTTACAGAATCCTCCTGCTGATGTTGATCCTATTATCTGGGAGCAAGTCAAAGTGGATAACCTTGATTCTGAAAACTTAATTCCTGTACCAATGGTGGATTTCAAAGAACTTCTTTGAAGACTGAAGGTTCAAGATCAGATGACTAAGCAGCATCAGACCAGATTAGATATCATATCTGAAGATATTGGTGAATTACAGAAGAATTCAACTACAACTACAACTATGGCCAACATTGCACAATAGAAGAGGAAACTCATGGACTTTCCCATAGAATCTTCAGGCCCTAATCAAACAGGAAATTCAGAGGAAGAGTGTATATGCCATCCAAGCTGAAGCAATTCAGCTAGATACATTTCATTGTGAATTAAATACCCTACTCAGTTTAAGGACTGAGTAAATGAACTGATGTCCCAAATCAGGAGGCAGAATCATTTTGGAGCAGTCAAATCTGAAGAAAGATATTACATAGATACAGACCTGTTACGAGAAATCAAGCAGCATTTGAAACAACAGGAAGACCTTAGCCACTTGATTAGGATCATAAAAGATGACCTAGAAGATAAGTTGGTAGAACATAGATTGAATGAAACCATCTACATCAGAGGTGGTGTCGTCAGTTGACATTTCACAAACTTGTGTTATAGGTTTGTGAAATACATCTTGTTATATCAGGCCATACTTAAGAATGAAACTGACCACATGGAGGAGAAAAAAAAAAAACAATTCTCCCCCTGACTTGGTTTTTGAGAAGGTTACTTACAAATTGTCATTCATCAAATCTGAAATAATAGTAATTTCACTGCTCTTCAGAGATAGCCTTCGAAAGATTTACATCTATTACAAAAGCTGTAATTACCTTAAAAGAGAAGTACATAATTACCAAAAATATGTATTATTGTACATTTTTACAATAGCATTGTTCTTAAAAATAATCAGTGTTTAATGATTATTCTTCATTGAGCCTATACTCTGCTTTAAATAGCAAGTAAATATGAAATGCCTACTTTGCACATAACGAAATAAACTGAATCATTACTTGGCTGCTGGGGATTTGTACTTCAGAATGTAAATGTGCATCAGTTTTTCCAGCTGTGAATTCATCTATGGGAGGATCAAAGAAAATCCAGGAGTATTTAATGATTAATATAGTTTCTTTTCATTCTATAAAGATTTGAAAATATATTTTCATATTATTTTACTTATTTGGAATTTAAAGAATACAATTAAGAATTAGGATATAACAAAGTTACATTTTATCATTTTTTTAACCTTTTTGTTTTTTGAAACGTTTTATTTCTAAAAAAAGATGATGGGAATTCTTTGGCAGTGGTTTGGACTCTGTGCTTTCACTGCTGAGGGTGCGGGTTTAATCCCTGGTCAGGGAACTAAGATCCTGCAAGCCCCAAGGGCAAAAAAAAAAAAAAAAGTTAGCTGTTGAGTTAAAACATCCAGTTTGAAAGTTATTTCTACCTAAATACACTGCTTATATAAGCCAAGACTCATTTGCAGAAGTTTCTAACTCTCAAAGGAATAATCAAGTTCCATGATTGCTCTTTTTCTTTTTTAAAATATTCTATGTAAAATCCTTTAGTCATTAAATGGTGCTGATATTGTTAACAGTTTTGAATCCTGGGTCCTAGCCAGATCAGATTCCTTTTCAGATCAGAAGCAATGTTTATACATCTTCTGTTTTATCTCCCACCTAGTCCAAGCCTTTGCCCAAATCAGAGCCCCACAACATTAGGTTTCCAATTCTAGTTACTTATTCATTATTTTACTGGAATATAATTGCTTTACAGTGTTGTGTTAGTTTCTGCTGTACAATGAAGTGAATCAGCTATATGTACACCTATATCTCCTCCTTGGACCCCCCTCCCACCCCCCAGCTGCCCATCCCACCAATATATGTCATCACAGAGAGCACCGAGCTGAGCTCTCTGTGATATACAGCAAGTTCCCACTAGCTATCTATTTTATACATGATAGTGTATATATGTCAATCCTGATCTCTCAATCCATCCCACCCTCCCCTTCCCCCCACCCAACCATGTCTACATGTCCATTCACTACGTCTAAGTCTCTATTCCTGCCCTGCAAATAGGTTCATCTGTACCATTTTTCTAGATTCTACATATATGTGTTAATATATTTGTTTTTCTCTTTCTAACTTACTTCACTCTGTATGACAGACTCTAGGTCCATCCACCTCTCTACAAATGACCCAATTCCATTTTTTTTATGGCTGAGTAATATTTAATTGTATATATGTACCACATCTTCTTTATCCATTCTGTTCTTTATCAACCATATCCATGGTTGTTTCCATGTCCTGGCTATTGTAAATACTGATGTAATGAACATTGGGGTACATGACTCTTTTTGAATTATGGTTTTTTCAGGGTATATGCCCAGTAGTGGGATTGCTGGGTCATATGGTAGTTCTATTTTTAGTTTTTTAATGAACCTCCATACTGTTCTCCACAGTGACTCTATCAATTTACATTCTTACCAACAGAAGGTTCCCTTTTCTCCACACTGTCTCCTACACTTATTGTTTGTAGATTTTTTGATGATGTCCATTTTGACTGGTGTGAGGTGATACCTCATTGTAGCTTTGATTTGCATTTATTTAATAATTAGTGATGTTGAGCATCTTTCCATGTGCCTCTTGGCCATATATGTCTTATTGGACAAATGTCTATTTAGGTGTTCTGCCCATTTTTTGATTGGGTTGTTGGATTTTTGATATTGAGTTCCATGAGCTGTCTGTATATTTTGGAGATTAATCCATCTATTTCTTCATTTGCAAATATTTTCTCCCATTCTGAGGATTCTCTTTTCATCTTGTTTGTGGTTTCCTTTGTTATGCAAAACCTTTTAAATTTAATTAAGTCTCATTTGTTTATTTTCATTTTTATTTTCAGTACCCTAGGAGGTGGGTCAAAAAAGATCCCACTGTGGTAAACCACAGCAAATAGTGTTTTCCCTATGTTTTCCTCTAAGAGTTTTATAGTGTCTGGTCTTACATTTAGTTTTTAAATCTATTTTGGCTTTATTTTTGTGTATCATGTTAGATAGTGTTCTAATTTCCTTCTTTTAGATGTAGCTGATCAGTTTTCCCTGAACCAGTTATTGAAGAGACTCCATTTTCTCCATCGTATATCCTTGCCTCGTTTCTCAAAGATTAGGTGACCATAGGTCCGTGAGTTTATCTCTGAGCATTCTATCCTCTTCCATTAATCTATATTTCTGTTTTTGTTCCAGTACCATACTGTCTTGATGACTGTAGCTTTGTAGTATAGTCTGAAGTAAGGAAGCCTGATTTCTCCATCTCCATTTTGCTCTGTTTTCTCTCAAGATTGCTTTGGCTATTCAGTGTCTTTTGTGTTTCCATAAAAATTGTAAAAATTTTTGTTCTAATTCTGTGAAGAATGCCACTGGTAATTTGATAGGGATTGAATTGAATCTGTAGATTGCTTTGCATGGTATAGTAATTTTCACAATATTGATTCTTCCAATCCAGGAACATTGTATATTCCTCCATCTGTTTGTGTCAGCTTTGATTTCTTTCATCAGTGTTCTATAGTTTTCTGAGTACAGGTCTATTACATCCTCAGGTAGGTTTATTCCTATGTATTTTATGATAGCAAATAGAATTGTTTCCTTAATTTATCTTTCTGATTTTTCATTGTTAGAGTATAGGAATGCAAGAGATTTCTGTGCATTAATTTTGTATCCTGCAAGTTTATCAAATTCATTGATTAGCTCTAGTAGTTTTCTGGTGGCATCTTTAGGATTTTCTATGTATAGTATCATGTCATGTGCAAACAGTGACAGTTTCCGTTCTTTTCCAATTTGTGTTCCTTTTATTTCCTTTAATTCTCTGATTGTTGTGTGTAGGACTTCCAAAATTAGGTTGAATAACAATGGCAGGAGTGGACATCCTTGTCTTGTTCCTGATATTACAGGAAATATTTTCAGTTTTTCAAAATTGAAAATGATGTTTGCTGTGGGTTTTGTCGAATATCGCCTTCATTCTCTTGAGGTAGGTTCCCTCTATGCCCACTTTCTGAGAATTTTATCATAAAAACCCATTTAATGGGTGTTGAATATTGTCAAAAACTTTCTCTGCATCACTTGAGATGATCATATGCTTTTTATTGTTTAATTTGTTAATATGGTGTATCACATTGATTGATTTGTGTATATTGATTAATCCTTGCATTCTTAGGATAAATCCCACTTGACCATGGTGTATGATTATTTTAATGTGCTGTTGGATTCTGTTTGCTAGATGCAAACAGGATTTTTGCATCTATGCTCATCAGTGATATTGGTCTATAAATTTTTTATGATATCTTTGTCTGGTTTTGCTATCAGGATGATGGTGGCCTCGTAGAACGAGGTTGGGAGTGTTCTCCCTCTGCAATGTTTTGTAAGAGTTTAAGAAGGGTAGGTGTTAGCTCTTCTCTAAATGTTTGGTAGGATTCACCTGTGAATCCATCTGGTCCTGGACTTTTGTTTGTTGGAAGACTTTTAATTACAGTTACAGTTTCAATTTCATTACTTGATTTGTCTATTCATATTTTCTAATTCTTCCTGGTTCAGTCTTGGCAAGTTGTACCTTTCCAAGAATTTGTCCATTTTTTCCAAGTTGTCCATTTTATTGTCATATAGCTGCTTGTAGTAGTCTCTTATGATCCTTTGTATTTCTGCCATGTCAGTTGTAATTTCTCCTTTTTCATTTCTAATTTTATTGATTTGAATCATCTCCCTTTTTTTCCTGATGAGTCTTACTAAAGGTTTATCAATTTTGTTTATCTTTTCAAAGAACCAATTTTTAATTTTATTGCTCTTTTCTATTGTTTTCTTCATTTCTATTTCATTTATTTCAGCTTTGATTTTTATGATTTATTTCCTTCTACTAACTTTGAGTTTTCTTTATTCTTTTTCTCTAGCTGCTTTAGGTGTATGGTTAGATTTTTTATTTGAGATTTTTCTTTTTTCTTGTTGTGAGATTGAGTTGCTATAAACTTCTCTCTTAGAACTGCTTTTGCTGCACCTCATATGTTTTGGGTTATTTGGTCATTTTTGTTGTCATTTGTTTCTATGTATTTTTTAATTTCCTCTTTGATTTTGTCAGTGATCACTTGGTTATTTAGCAGAACACTGTTTAGCCTCTATGTGTTTGTGCTTCATATATATATATATATATATATATTTTTTTTTTTTTTTTTTTTTTTGCTGTAACCAATTGCTAGTCTCATACATTGTGGTTGGAAAAGATGCTTGGTATGATTTCAATTTTCTTAAAATTACCAAGGCTTGATTTGTGGCCCAAGATGTGATCTATCCTGGAGAATATTTCATGTGCACTTGAGAAGAAAGTGTATTCTGCTAATTTCAGATGGAATGTCCGATAGATATCAATTAAGTCTATCTGGTCTATTGTGTCATTTTAAGCTTGTGTTTCTTCATTTATTTTTTTGTCTGGATGATCTGTCCATTGGTATATGTGAGGTCTTAAAGTCTTCCACTAATATTTTGTTACTGTCCATTTCCCCTTTTTGGCTGCTAGCATTTGCCTTATGTATTTAGGTGCTCCTATGTTGGGTGCATAAAGATTCATAATTGTTATATCTTCTTCTTGGATTGATCCCTTGATCATTATGTAGTGTACTTCCTTGTCTCTTGTAACAGTCTTTATTTTAAAGTCTATTTTATCTGATATGAATATTGCTACTCCAGCTTTCTTTTGATTTTTCCATTTGCATGGAAAATCTTCTTCCATCCCCTCACTTTCAATCTGTGTGTGTCCCTAGGTCTGAAGTGGGTCTGTTGTAGACAGCGTATATATGTATCTTGTTTCTGTATACATTCAGCCAGTCTGTGTCTTTTGCTTGAGCATTTAATCTATTCACATTTAAGGTAATTATTGATGTGTATGTTCCTATTACCATTTACTTAATTGTTTTCGGTTGTTTTTGTAGGTCTTTTTCTTCTCTTGTGTTTCCCCCTTATAGAAGTTCCTATATCATTTGTGGTAGACCTAGTTTGGTGGTGCTGAATTCTCTTAATTTTTGCTTGTCTGTAAAGCTTTTGATTTCTTCCTCAAATATGAATGAGATCCTTTCTGGGTAGAGTAATCATGATTGTAGGTTTTTCTCTTTCATCTCTTTAAATATATCCTACCACTCCCTTCTGGCCTGCAGAGTTTCTGCTGAAAGATCAGCTGATAATGTTATGGGGATTCCCTTGTATATTATTTTTTGCTTTTCCCTTGCTGCTTTTAATATTTTTTCTCTGAATTTAAATTTTGTTAGTTTGATTTGTTAGTTTGTTTTGTTAGTTTGTTAGTTTGATTAATATATGTTAGTTTGATTAATATTTGTTAGTTTGATTAATATATGTGTTTTTCTCCTAGGTTTTATCCTGTATGCAACTCTCCGTGCTTCCTAGACTTAGATGGCTATTTCCTTTCCCATATTAGGAAAGTTTTTGACTATAATCTCTTTAAATATTTTCTCAGACTCTTTCTCTCTTTCTCTTCTTCTTTTGGAACCCCTATAATTTGAATTTTTTTTCATTTAATATTGTCCCAGAGGTCTCTGAGACTGTCCTCAATTCTTTTCATTCTTTATTCTTTATTTTGCTCCTTGACAGTTTTTTCCACCATCTATCTTCCAGCTCACTTATTCATTTTTCTGCCTCAGTTATTCTGCTATTGAATCCTTCTAGTTTATTATTCATTTCAGTTATTGTGTTGTTCATCACTGTTTGTTGTTTCTTTTAGTTCTTCTATGTCTCTGTGAAATATTTCTTGTATTTTCTTGATATGTGCCTCCATTCTATTTCTAAGATTTTGGATCATCTTTACTATCATTATTCTTAATTCTTCTTCAGGTAGGTTGCCTATTTCCTCTTCATTTATTTGGTCTTATAAGTTTTTACCTTGTCCTTTCATCTGTAACATATATTTTTGTTGTCTCACTTTTTTGATGGGTGGGACTATGTTCCTGTCTTGGTGTTTGTTTGGACTGAGGTGTCCAGCACTGGAGTTTGCAGGCAGTTGGGTAGAGCTGGGTCTTGGTTCTGAAATTAGGACCTCCAGAAGACCTCACTCTTATTAATTTTACCTGGTGTCTGTGGTTCTCTGTTAGGCCAGTGGTTTGAACTCAGTGCTCCCACCGCAGGAGATCAGGCCTGACCTCTGGTCTGTGAACCAAGATCCCTCCAGACACATGCTGCAGAAAAACAAAAGAGCAGAAAAATAACAAAGAATAACAAATAAAATAAAATTAGAAAAATAAAAAATATATGAGAAAATATAAAAATATAAATGAAACAACAGCAACACAGTAAAGCAGAATCAAAATAGCAAAAAAAAAAAAAATTGCCAGAAAAGGCCTTGGCTGTGGGGGCATCTTAGACAGCGTTGGAACTTAGGCGGAGGCAGGGCCTAGGCCCAGGGAAAGTCCCTGGCTAGTGAGGGACAGGGCTTAGGCTCAGCACAGATGTAGATGGCCTTGAAGTGGTGACTTTAGGCCTGGGACCCAGCAGGCTTACTGGAGCCCAAATGAGTGGTGGAAATGCTGGCTGAATTCCTTTCTAATTCTCCAATCTTCCAAGGTTCTCTCCCCCTCCCTGCTGATCCCCTCAACATTTTGGGCCCCTTCCCAGTGTAGGAACCCCTCCCCTCCCCAGTCTCCCCTCAGCGGCACCGGTCCCATCCCACCTCCACTTCTTCTCCCCTCCTCACTTCCCCCCACATCCTACCCAGTCACTCAGGGGATTCTCCCTACCACTTAGGTCTCTGAGGTCCCACACCAGCACCTGGAAGTTACCCTATTTGTGAGGAGATGTGAACTCCACATTCTCCTACTCTGCCATCTTGACTGTGCCTCCTCCATGATATCTTAAACTACTATCATATGCCAAACACTGAAATAAATATTTCACATGCCCAACTTCATTTAAACACTCTCTAATAATATTATATGGGTGCTGCTAGTCATATTGTATTAGAAATGAAATAGAATGTGGAATGTGGAACCTAGATACAGAGGACTTTATCTACTTTACATAACAAGTGATGAATGGAACTGGGAATTCTACTGATGTCTATTTGACTCCAAAGCCTCTGCACTTAAATATTATGCCAAATTCAATCATTAAAATTATAAATAAGTCTACACAGGGTAAAGAATAGTTACACAGTAAACAGGGTAAAATTTGGCAAATCATATGAACATGACTTTCCAAATTTGGTTTTTAATTTTCTCTCTACTATCCTGAATAAAGTAGGTTTCTATATCCTGAATATATAATTAAGGAGAAAATTTATAGTTTCACATATTTTTCTGAATAATATAGATTAAAAAGAATTAAAGATCATTGAACTATCACCACCTTTATATCTACTTTTAATATGACTTTTTAAGTTAATCTTTTAGGTATCTACTTACCTCACTTGATCTCACTTTAAGTATAGGGAACAAATTAGAATCAATAATTATTTATTAAAACTCCTCTTAAAAATATGTGTTAATATAGTGATCCCCAACCTTTCGGTACCAGAAACCAGTTTTGTGGAAGACAAGTTTTCCACAGCTGGGGGCGTGGGGGGATTGTTCAGGCGGTAATGCGAGCAGTGGTTCAGGCAGTAATGCGAGAGATGGGGAACAGCAGATGAAGCTTCGCTAACCTGCCTGCCTCTCACCTCTTGCTGTGCTACCCAGTTCCCAACAGGCCACTGACCGGTACCAGTCTCCATTCTGGGGGTTGGGGACCCCTGTGTTAATATAATCATGTCTTAGTTATCTTAGTTGGAAAACTTGGATAAATCTTTAGTTCTTTTCATTCTTCTGGACACTTATATCCACAAAAGCCAAAAAAAACCTTTCAAATAGAAGAAAATAATCCTGTCATGTGCAGGCATAACCCATACTTGGGACTCCACTGTGCATAGAATTCACCCTTAGACTCTTGATCATATCATGCAAAGTTCTTCACAATCCATTCCAGCCTATTTTTATCCTTATCATATGCTATCCTTCCTCTGTACTCTATGGTCTGTGTTTCTGCCATTCACTGAACATGAGCTACTTCATACTTTCATGCTTTTAAAACATTCTGTTCTCTCATCCTTGAATGCACATTTCCCATATTTCTGCCAAGAGAATAGAAACTTTTTTCTCATGGCACAAATTAAAAGTTGTAAAGAATATACCTTCTGGACTAGGCAGAATTAAGAATTCATCCTTTATGAAATCAGCAGTTTGCAAACAAGTAATATTGTCTTTGTCATGCTGTGTTATAAATGCAATTGTTTACAGAAATTAGCTCATCAAATAGTGATTCTCAAAGAATTCCAAAACTGAAGTGAAGCTATCCCTAGAAAAGAACTGCTGAAGATCAAGTGGATGAGCTGTGCAAACTGTAGTTTTTCCCAAATTTCAGTGGTTCTATGTAGTGTACCCAGCTAATATTAGTGTTATATATTATTTCTGGTAAACATAAATTAGTGATGAGGATGCATACCAATATTTTAGTTATTTCTAGTATTACTTTACAGGAAAACTAAGAAAGAAAAAAAAGTTATCCATTAGTAAATTTAAGATAAACACCTATATTATTTGAGGAAATTCAATGTAATTTTCCACTCTTTTCTTTATTATGCAACAGTACAGTTTAGTTTGATGCATGGGTATAATCAAATATACAAAATACATATTGAAAATCCTGGCATACAGTAGATACTGAATTTTTAAAAAACACTTTTAGTACTATAAAACCTGGGATTAGGGCATGGAAAGCCTTGGGTGAGGCCAAAGAACTCAGGTTATACTCAGGAAGCACAAGTGCTACCTAAGGTTCCCTAGCAGGAGAGGGAAACAGGACAGAATACAGCTCCTTCACATTCTGTAATGTGGCTGAGGGAAAAAGAGAGAAGAAATAATTTGAAGTTGGAAATTTTAATTTCATAGCTGTTTTGTTATTTATATATTTATCTTCTTATGTGTGAAAATGAGTGCTTCTCATGAATATTTCTTTAGAATTATAAAGAAAGAAATTTCCTTTTTGCAAACTCTCATGTAATCTAAGGTCTTGAAATTCTGTTTTACACCTATCTTAAAAGTTTTGGTCATTATGGCTAAAGTACTTTTGTCCATATAATTTATTATAGCAAATAGCAACAAACAGAAAAGAATGCATTTTCTTAAGTATATTTACAATGTTTTTGATAAATAACATTTATTAAAACTGATTTTTCTAAAATAAAATTTTAAAGCTACAGATAGGTGCTTTGTGTCATTAAATGGGGATAAATTATTATAACTTCATAAGAATGTCACCTTTGAAATATAAAGTTCCTTTAAATGAAAAGTTTTCTAGTATTATACAAATAGACATATTCCTATTCTCTGAAGTATTTCAAAATTGTTCATTTTAGTAGATAGTTTGGAAGTTATACTTATATTCTGATTGTAATAAAACAAGATTCATAGTAAAGGAAAAATAGGTATTGACATTGTTATATGATTTTTGTTGTTAGTTGCTCTACACTTTAAATACTTTGATTTAATAGGTAGAACAGCCCTCCTTTTCCCTTCATCCTACCAATTATAGTAATATACAATTTGTTTAATATGGTTGTAGCTTTTTAAAGGTAAACTTCTCTATTATGTTCATTTACAAATTCTTAGTTATATGATTGCTCCAGACTCAAATTCTTTTAAGATTTGTGAAAATAAACAATTTGGTTTCCCTTGAATAAATATTGACATCTGAATGAAAGACAACAGCACTGGATAAGAGCCTTGAGAGCATAACCCATTCACCAACACAATGTTAAAACCTATGATATTTAATCTTATTTTTAGTTAGCTTGAATTTTGTAAAACTCATTTTGAAATCTAAATGGGAGAAGTAGTTTACATATCAAACCAACTTTATGCCAAAACCCTTTAGTATTTCCAGGATAAAATATTTTTTAAACATACAAAATGGCGAGTAAAAATGACTCTTCAAAGTTTTTTTTTTTGTTTTTTGTTTTTTTTTTTTTTTTTTGCGGTACGCGGGCCTCTCACTGTTGTGGCCTCTCCCGTTGCGGAGCACAGGCTCCAGACGCGCAGGTTCAGCAGCCATGGCTCACGGGCCTAGCGGCTCCACAGCATGTGGGATCTTCCCGGACTGGGGCATGAACCCGTGTCCCCTGCATCGACAGGCGGACTCCCAACCACTGCACCACCAAGGAAGCCCAGCAAGGCTTTTTGAACTGAAGAATTTGTAGAGTAATTGTGCATGTTGCTGAAGATACTAAGTTTTAACTTTGTGGGATAAAATCAGTTTCATAAATTTAAAAATGTACATTTATTTTTCTTCTGATTGATTTATTACTAAGCTATTATTTCTCTTTAAACATAAGCTACCTTATTTTACCTCCATCAACATTTTTACTTTCCCATTAACTTTTTTTTTGAGTCACACATTTTAAAATTCATTAAATATAATGAATCACAAAAGAAACATGTATATAATTAAATTTTCTTTTCTGTTGTATTATGAAATATATTTATAAATGTAAAACTATTAGAGTTCTCAAATGTGAAGGGTCCATATAACCAATATAACAGATATTTTGTAATGAGTATTTAGTACTTATGTGATGATATCTCACAGACAGCAAATTCTTATCTGAAGATGTAATTTCCCCCTGTAGGCAATGGGAATACCCCCTTTAAAACTGTATCTAGCTAGCAACATTAAGGTTTTTCATTATTTTAATATGAAAGTCAGAATGATTTTATTAAAGGCAGTCATTTAGGGGAAGAGTGCGTACAGTTTCAGTTTAACTTCTTTCATTTTTAAAATGTAAAATTGCTATTTTGAAAATTATCTTAGTTCTTCATTGAATAAAACATGAAACATCATATATATTTTCTGAATAGTTTGTACATGTTACTGATTTTTAATTTGAAATAACTCAAGCTATAAATGTACATGACATATTTTATAACCAACTAGCTGGCCAATCCTTTAATAGCTACTAGGTATATAACACTAAATCTAAAATTGTGCATTAAAATAGCTAGTGGGAATCTGCTGTATAGCACAGGGAGATCAGCTCCGTGCTTTGTGAGGACCTAGAGGCGTGGGATGGGGAGGGTGGGAGGGAGGCTCAAGAGGGAGGGGATATAGGTATACATATAGCTGATTCACTTCTTTGTACAGCAGAAACTAACACATTGTAAGCAATTTTACTCCAATAAAAAAATATTTAATAGGAAGCCATATAGAGAGTAGTTAATTACTCAGATTCTGAACACTAAGCGACCTAGGTTCAAGCCTGATTCTACCACCAACTAGGCATGTGAACTTGGGAAAATTATTTTAATTCTTGGTATCTCAGCTTCAACTTTAGTTAAATGGGGTTGAATAATTCTATCTCCTAGGTTTCTATGAGGATTCCATAAATTAATACATATATCATTCCTAGAATACTGCTTGGTATATGGTAAATATTATGTTAGTATTAGTTATTAACCATAATTATCAGTATTATTATTATTTTATAGTAATATGAAATGATCAAATCAAAGGCTTTGAAAAGCATGTCACCAGCTCAATTAGAATATATTACTACCAGAGACTTGAAGTAAGAAGCAAACAAAATAACTAATTTAAAATATAAAATATAGAATAGTATATTTCTTATCAATGCACTAAATTTTAGAATAGTAAGTCCATTATCTCCTTTTTCATTTGAAATGGATTGCAAATGTTAGACTATATATATATTATAATCTTTACTGTTTCATTTATTTTAATAATCCATTTATTTTAATCCTGTCATTCAGAAAAGTAAAACGTAAATTCCCAAACATGTGATTTTTCATAAGTTGAAATAATATTTAAACTCTTGAATCTTATTCTTCCCCAAACCAAGTCACTTTTGCCTCATCAGTGACGCTCATAAACTCAGAACACCAGGGAAATGTACATTATATTATTCTATTGCTGCTACAGCACTAACTGCCATCTTCATTGTGTAACATGAAACCATAAGGAGAACATACTCTTAATACTTTTCACACATTATGCAGTGACATGGTCCAGATTATTCTTTTCCTACTTATATGACCTCAGTGACTTCTTCAATAAATCAAAACAAAATATTCCCACTTTTTAAATTTACTTAGAATATGTCTCTAGTTTATAAAACAAAGGAACTTTGAAGTAAGTTCACTATACAAGACATAATACAACAAAGCTTTTTTATTTTCATGGAATAGTATTTCATAAATTTATAATAAAATCAACTTCTTTGAGAGTATATCAAATCAAACAGATTATTCTCATTTGAAAACTATCAAAACGACTCGATTCACTCTACCCTTAATCTACTTCTTTCTGTTATAGCATACACATTTTTAAATTGCATTCTCTGTTAGAAATAACTTTTTAAATCCAATATTTGAATTTAAAAATAATATGGAGAAATAAAGATTTTGCCCTTAAGGTTTATGTTTCTCTCAGGAAAAAATCTTACTGAAATTATCAAAATATAACATTACGAATTTGATAATAAATGATTCTGAACAGTTTTAATTTTGCCAAATAAGTGATTTTATATAAGAAATTCTTTAGAAAAAAGTATTAATAATAAATGGTTATTGGAGTAGTAATAGCAATTCAACACATTATACAGCTTTTGGAGACAATTCTTTCATGGTTATCATGTAGTAATGCAGGAAGCAGACACTATTAATTAAATGTTTTAAATGATTTTAGATGACACAGTCTTTTAGGATGAATGTTGCAATGGTATCAGTGTAATCGTTATTAATAGGAACTAAATTTCTATAATGCTTACTTCCCTTACAAATATTGCTAGGGATACAACAACAAAATAATGAATCACCAGAGCTTATTAAAATTCTTAGCCTGTAATGAATCAGAATAGAAGGCTTTGTTTAGTTTACATGTTAATGAATCCTTTGGTTTGCAAAAGTGGGTCCTAAGTCTAGTACAAAATGAAGAATGAAATTGCCTTAAACAATAGAATGGTATTGTTTCCCCAAAACAGTCTGAGCGGGGTGGGTTTGGAAAATAAAGGAACATAGAAGAATTATCAGAGATCCAAACATGTAGCCCATGAGATAAGGTCTAAGAGGCAGGAGGCTAAAAAGACTTTTAGAAACATGGATATCAAGTATTATGTATTTACGAATTTTTGTTACTATAAAGTCAAAATATCTGTTACTTTAAAACTTCAGTAAAGTTGTATTACCAATTAAATGTCTTGTTTAAATAGAAATGTCCTTGATGGGACTTCCTGGGTGGTGCAGTGGTTAAGAATCCACTTGCCAATGTAGGGTACACAGGTTCCATCCCCGGTCCAGGATGATCCCACATTCTGTGGAGCAACTAAGCCCGTGCACCACAACTACTGAGCCTGTGCTCTAAAGCCCACGAGCCACAACAACTGAGTCCATGTGCCACAACTACTGAAACCCGCTTGCCTAGAGCCCATGCTCCACAACAAAAGAAGCCACCACAATGAGAAGCATGCACAACACAATGAAGAGTAGCCCTCACTTGCCACAACTAGAGAAAGCCTGCGTGCAATAACGAAGACCCAACACAACCAAAAATAAATAAAATAAATTTATTTACTAAAATAAATAAATTAAAAAATAAATAGAAATGTCCTTGAGAAAATAAAAGAAGCTGTGGAGTGACATATTTAAAATGTTCTTCTCTGCTTCTAACTAGAGCGATTTAAAGATTAATTCCTCTTCCAGACACACCTATACATTCACCAATATATAGCAGAGAAACACTAACATCCAAGGGAGACAGAAAACAGTAGAATAAACTTACATAGGCTTCAAAATTTTACAGAACTAATGAAGAAAGTAAGCCTCCCTATATAAATATAAAAATTAAGTCAATAGATGACAAATAAATAAATATATTTTTGTTGTTATTGCAAAAGCTCCTTTCTTGAGTAGTTTTACACTAAAATTAGTATTTCTTTGAGGTTAGTAAAATATTGACCAGTCCAATGAAAAAATATATGGCATAAAATTAGCTCTGAAAAAAAAAATGTTGCAACAGGTTATGTATGTAAAAGAAAAAAGGGCAACACGGTATACTTTATACACAAAATTTGGTTAGGACATAGGGACTATAAAATAAAACAAAATTTAGGTTAGGACATAGGGACTATAAAATAAAACAAAATTTAATTGCATTTAAAATTCATTGAGGTTGGCTCTACAAAGTTAGCAGGGTTGACCTAGTCTTCAATTTGGCCACATCTTTTTTTTTTTTTTTTTTTTTTTTTTTTGCATTACGCGGGCCTCTCACTGTTGTGGCCTCTCCCATTGCGGAGCACAGGCTCCGGACACGCAGGCTCAGCGGCCATGGCTCACGGGCCCAGCCGGTCCGCGGCATGTGGGATCTTCCCAGACCGGGGCACGAACCTGTGTCCCCTGCATCGGCAGGCGGACTCTCAACCACTGCGCCACCAGGGAAGCCCTGGCCACATCTTTTGTCAAGTAGGCTATAATTCCATTGTTTTTCTTCATTTATATCCTATACATTCCACTATTTCACCAAGTATTGAGTCAGAAGTGTGGTTAGCAACATCTGGATTGAGTTAGTCTCAACAGAAAATTGTCATAATATGGCTGAGTCCTGAAGTAGAGGTAACATACAAACGGTACCCCTTCCTGATCACTACCATAATGAAGCTTATTCTAGTTGCAGTGTATTAAATCTACACACCCCTGATTTATATAGTATTTATGTAAGAAATACAGCAGTACTATAGTGTTATTGGTTATTAGTTGATTGCTGTGTGATTATTCTACTTTTTGTTGTTGTTGCCCAGTATTGTAAACTCTTCCCTTTGTTCTTGTTTTTTGAAGTTGTGAATTGCACATAATCATAAATGAATAAATTAATAATTTTAGAAATGGAAGTAACACAGGCATTCCAAAAAAAATTTTTATGGTGAATGTAAAAGTAATTGAATACAAATGTGGAAGGCTGAGAAATTATATTTGGGTATCTTGTGGTGCAGTTAAATGAGAATTACTTTCTTGTTACAAGATGTTTTTAGCTATTGAACTATGGCCCATATTTTTCTTACATAAGCAACATCACCTACTATCCTCCATGTTCTCTTTGAGTACAGGAAACATTAGTGTAAAAGCTTTATATTATAACTAATAAGGGAAGCTTTCAAATATGGGGTGTAGCTGTGAAGAGAAGGCAGAGTTGAAGTAATGATATGGCTTACATCCCTCTTCCAGTTACAAGAATGGGTTTAATTCCTTATAGTTACAGTGATGAGTGCAACAAGTTGATCCAACTATTTAAGAGATACATGGTATACTCTGGGCACAAGCTTAGAGAAGAAATATGACAAAGTGTGAACAGCCCTGGAGAAGAAGTTCTCTCCTCATATCTCAATGGGACCAAAGTGCTGCTCAGATATATGGTGATTTAGCACCTTTAGAAATGTCTGGTAAGCATTATTTGCTTGAACATCAGCATTATCTTGAAAGGTAATAATGAAAACAACATTTTCCCAAGTCATTCTGGTGTGAACAGATAAGAATGAGGAAAAAGTAATAGCCCTGGTGAATGCAACTGAAGTAATAACTCTTGAACACATGAAAAGCACTGCTTTGGGGACAACAAAATAATGGATAATTTAAAGAAGACCTGTAGTCCTGTAATTATACAGTACAAAGTATTCAAACAACAGAAATTTGGGTTCTATTCTTTAAATAATATTGTTACAGCAGTAACAATGAGAAGGATGTGTATATCAGTAAAAAGAATGAGAAGAATAAAAGAAAAAATCTATTTAGATCCAGCTATATGTTTTCTCTTATTTTGCAATCTTTATGTCATAAAACCTAATGTTATTCAAGCTTCAGAGGAATTTGTCATTCCTTAGCTTATCTCTGAATGTTTAAATGTAAAGAATAAATTGAGAATGGGGTAGAATTGACACCCACATTTTATTAATAATCTCTGCCTTGTTATTCAGATGAGTTTGGAAAATCAGCTCACTCTCGTTACTTCTCTTCAGTTCTAAATATTAACATTTATACAGGTGAGAAAAAGAGAAAAAACAGGATGCAGGAACACATCATATATATAAAGGTCCCTGGAAGGCATGTTAAAAATAATAAACAATTACCTTCTAGGGATACCCATAAGTTAAATTTTCCGTATCTTTTAAGCTATTATTGTCAATAAACTGATTTTAGCAGATAGATGAAGCACATAACTTTGAGTCCATTCCATTTAACTTATCTCACTAAAAGAAAAGGCTGGGGTTACTCCATTCTTCTTATTCATTTGGAGGCTTACTCATCTCCCTACCTTCTTCTCACTGCCTCCTCTTCATTGTGGTCCAAATTTAAGTTAATTTATTTTATATGCCCTTACTCCTTAGGCAAAGTGATTGGTCTAAGGGTGGGCAGTCATAATACTTACTATCTCTGGCCTGTGTGATTTCTGGCCAATTGGCTAGATCAAGTAGAATTCTTCCTGAGATTCTTAGATCAGGAGATTGAGGAAGAGGTTATTTTCTGTAGGGTACTGAAGCTGAGAGTCAACTTACCAGACGTCATATTCTTAGCAAGTAGGAGAAAATTCTACCTCTAATAGGATGGAAAGAAATCTTCATGCACAGGAAAAGCAGAGAAGAGAGAACTGATGTGACTTTTGTCCCGAGTTCCAGTTCCATCTGAGACCAGCATCAATTCTGTCATTTTCAAAACTTAGTCACACAAACAAATACATCCTCTATTTTTGCTTAGGTTATTCCAAGTTGGATTTCTATTGCTTTGAATAGTCATAGTGCAAAGATCAATGAATGGTTTATGACTTCTTAATGCTGCTTAATCAATAAAGGAATAAATGATTAACAGGAAATACAAATTATGGTACAAAATTTATAGACCCCTGCAGGAAAATAAAGCACATGTGAAAGATAAATGGATAAACATGAAGAAAATGATGAATATGTAATTTAGGAAATATTTAAAATCTTTGTTTTAATTCTGCAATTTTCTATATATTTATTTATTAAACCATACCTATGGTTGATTAATACCCTTACAATTTAATTCAGCTCACATCTATTTGTCCTGTATTTTAATTGTTGTAGTCAATGGTTTTGTCTTTATCCAATGAAATATCTTATTGAACATATAAAAAGTTACTTTATATTTTATACTTACAGGAGTTGAAAGGAAAGAGATTTTGTAAAGCAAAATACAATCAATGTAAACATTGATTGGAAGTAAAATAAAAATAGTAAATAAGCAGGATTAAAAAAGAATTAATGCTATGAAACTAAAAGCTCAAATGAAGGACACTATTTCTCATTGATTTTCTGCTATTTATGATGACATTCCAAATGTCTAACTGGTGAGCTTGGCTGATTTTTTTGTAAAAGTTTTCTTACTTTCTCTGAAACCTGGGTATATTGAAACTTCACTAATTTATCTGTTTCAGTCAGATTTATAGATTCTAACAAACCAATAATATCTCTTTTTGTCAGGTATTATCTATTTATACTTAGCTCCACCCCAGGCTTTCTAAGCTCTTCCTTGATCCACCCTAAAAACTATAGTGAAAATAGTAGATAAGAAATTAAGCTCAGGAAATTTAAGAAAGATGGATAGAGTTTGCAAGAGCTGGTGGCTCATACTACATCAATATCAATTCCTGTGACATTGTCTATTTTTCCTAATTCAGACTTATGGTCTTATGAATAGTGTATAATGGCCAGTTGACTGAGGAAGTAAAAGCATGTTCAGATTTATAGAGTCTACATGCTATACTGATTCCAACTGTGACTGAATAGGTGAAGAGATAAATCCCAATACAGAAGTGGTCCTGAAGGACAGTAAGAGAGATAAATCTTTTGAGTGGGTAGAAATTCAACCAGTATATTTGCTTTTCTCCTTAATCCAGATGAGAAATTGCTATAAGTAAAGAATGACATAGATTTATGAGCAGCTGTTCACAGTCTGGATGAATGATAAAGAACATGAAAAGTATAAGATTTGAAGACTGGTAGCAAGGAGCTCTGAGGAAGAAATATCAGGATGGGACTTTCAGAACAATTAGAGGTTGTGAAGATTCTTGTGTTCCATGTGTATACTCCCCAAAGGTCATTATCTGCAAGGGAAATTTTCAGTAATCAAGTGGACAAGATGACATATATTGTGGATAAAATTCAGTTTCTTTCTTTAGCCATCCTGTGCTTACACAACAGACTCAATAAAAAATATCATAGTATTAGTAATGTAAGTACAGAACTTCCCTTTACCAGGCTATATCTAACCTATTAATAGCAGAGAAAAACACTGTTTTCCATGTGGAACTACTTCCTGGTGGTAGATTGATTACATTGTATATCAGAGAGAAAGTCATTTGTTCTCAAAGGAACAGAAATATGTTGGGAATATAGAATTGCATTTTTGGCCCAAAGCACTTCTAGGACTACCATCTATAAACTTATCAACTGATACTCTGTACACAATTGCTTTTGACAAAGGAACAGATTTCATAGCATAAGAAGTAGAACAATGGGTTCATGCCCATAGAATTCATTGGTCTTACCACAGACCTCATTAGCTATAAGTAATTGGCCTGGTGGAATAAGTATGTGCCTTTGGCAGAATCAACCAATGTATGCCAGTTGAGAGTTAACATCCAGGAAGGATGGGGTTCTATCCTACAGAAAGCAGTATATTTCATGCATCAGCAACCAAGATATGGTGCAGGATATATTGGTCTGAGAATACAGTAGGAAAAATGAGAGTGGTTTCTCTCATGATTACCCTTATTATCTCACCTCATTTTCCCCTCCATTTAATTCCCACAGGTTTGAGATCTACTGATATGAAGATTTTGGTTCCCAAGAAGAATATTTTTAGACAGGAAATAATATTGTTCCAATAAATTGGGAGTTGAATCTGACACTCAGCTTTTAGCTTTTTTGTTTTTGTTTGTTGTTGTTTTATGATCTTGAACCAGCAGACAAGAGTTTTACTCTATTGGCAGAGTGATTAAGATTTCAAGGGAAAATAGAATTGTTGTTCCTCAGAAGGGGGTCTGAGAGGATTACTTCTGGAATCTCTACAGGGTACTTCTTAGTACTTTAATGTCCAATAGTAAAAGTTAATACATAGTTATAGCAAACAAACAAAGGAAGAATCATTAAGGATTCAGTCTCTTCAGGAGGGAATATTTTTGTCATTCCACAGGTAAAGAATTAGACCTACTGAGTTCTTGTCTGAGAGCAAAGGAAACATGAAAAATGTAGTGGCAGATCAGCTATGGATTCATGGCCAGTTACAGGAATAAGAACTGTACCAGCCATATGTAGCATATTTTCCTTTGATTGTTATATCTGTGTCTATATCTACCTCAATATTTTTACCTAAACTATATTTTTCTTTTTTCTTTTTGTATTTTCCTAATTATTGTATATAAATGTCTTTGTTAGTGGTTATTTTACACTTTTTTTTTCCGTAGGTACAAAGTATTCAGATTAGATTGTGAATGAATGTGAGAAGAAATTAACAAAGCTTACAGATGCATATTGTGACTGTCTCCCAGATAGGATACTGACAGCAGGGACTTGTAAAATTTTAGGAAGAGTGGAAGAATAATTTTGTTTATACAAAATGAAAATTATCTCTTGTTAAGAAAAATCATAGGTTGTTTTTTTTGTTAAAATAATTACGGATGTTGTGCTAGATAATTACCTATTTGTACTCACCTTCAATCAACACTTTTATATTCCAGATTTGCTAGTGATGGGACTCTAAAAACCACTTTTCTATTTTGTCAGCTAGATCTCTCTTAGATTCTGCCAATATGGGATTTTAGTGTAAGAAAGGAAGGATGAATGCAAATGAATGAACTTCTTATTATTTTCTATTCCTATCAGTCACTCCTATAATTTGTTCTCATCTTGGCAATGATAGTTGAAACAAATAAGAGCAGTTAATTTCAGTTTTCAGGTTGCACACATCAGAACCAGCCTTACTGAACCTCCCCAGGATAGTTGGCTGCCTCCCCATCCACTGAGGTCTGAGTTCCAGCTCCCTGAGGCCTTTTCTCAGTTTTATGATACCATAGACTTCCCTTTGTTTCCTCAGGGTTAAAGGTTATTATTATGTAATTGTTAACTCCATGAAACCTCCTTCTCATCATAGAAGACTTTTCAATTCTCTAATGCCCAGTTAATGGTTTTTATATGAAATTCTCCCTGTTGAAATAATTGGTTAGATTTCTGTTTCTTATCTGACCCTAACATAGATACTGAGTATTGAAGGTATAATGAATGAGACAAAGTTCTTATTCACAGGTTCACAATAACAAAGGGAGAGGGAAAACAGAATTACAATACAGTGGGTTTGCAAATCCCCAGAGATTGTACAAAACCATCATGAAACACACGCACTTCTCCAATGTTACACTGTTTTCTCTGCCTAGAATATTTCACTCATTCTCTTATTCATTCATTTATTCAGTTGCTATTTATTCAGCACTCTCTCTCTCTATATATATATACATATATTCAGGACTTCTGGGGATAAATTGTTAGCCAAAAAAAGAAATAAAGAAATAAGAATTATGTATCTGCTATCATGCAGTTTACCATCTGTAGCCAATGACACATGTTAAACAGCCAGAGCAATCTATAATTGTAAACTGTGATAAACGCTCTGAAGGAAAACTACAGGGAGATAAGGAAAACATAGGAGAGCTTGATCTACTCTGGTGAGTCAGGTAAGTTTTCTCTGATACAGGGACACTTGAGCTGAAATTATAAGATTTAGGAAGTTAATTATAGATAAACATTTATTTATTTATTTATTTTTATTGAAGTATAGTTTACTTGTAGTATTATAATAGTTTCAAGTGTACAGCAAAGAATTTTAGAGGAAAATGTATCTCAAGCTTGGGGAATAACTTGTGCAAGGAGCCTGAGCTGAAAGGGTGCACCTCTAATTTTGTGAAGTGAAAGCAAGCTGTCAGCACTCTCTCTACATTTGTCTCTTTTCCTCCTTTCACTTAATTATCACCTACTAATAATTCTTGGAGCAGTTTTGGTCCAAATTATCTTGGAAAATATTGCATGACAACTTACCAAGCTGCCTCCCTTATGCTATCCAAGGCCAGGTTTAAATAAGTGCTATGTGCTCATCCAACACTAGACTTCCTCACCGTGATGTTTCAGTATGATATTTGTATAATTATCTCCCTCACTACACATTCAAACACAGTGCCTTATATACAGGTAAATTCCCAAGGACCAATCATTCCAGTACAATTTCGTGACTATTGCTGCATCTAAATTTATATACTCTATCATTTCAAAATATTTCCTTTAATTTTGATTTTTTAACGTAAATGTTTACCTTAAAATAAAACTTTATGTCACAATTGTTAATTGTACATAGATACTAATATAAGTGACAAGGGGGTAATCATAAAAATAAACATAGTAAATACAATGTAATGTTACATACATAATTTGTAATAAAAACACAATAATAAATTTATGTCATGCATCAATTACACACATGAAAAGAGTTCCTTGGTGAAAAGAATTAAAGAGTTTATGATTAGTAAAGAATAATTAGATTATATTTAAATGTTACTTTAAGATTCAGTTGTAGTAATCTGTCATATGAGGCGAACTACTAACCAGAGAGTGAGAGTTACCATGTTTTCTGACTGAGTTCTAATTCTCAATTTAAAAACAGCAACACACCTATAGCAAAATTATAAGTTGTATTTTCTATGGATTTCAGTGGCTATCTGAATCATGAGAAAATGGGTGAAAGTTCAGTCTCTAATATTTTCATCTGACTCAATATCTATCTTTACTTCAGAAAAAGGGATTATTAAAATCCTTAAAATTCACACATCTTCCTTTTCTCCCCACTATATTCATTGTTTTTCCATATCACATATTAAGGAAAGGAAGCTTATAGCACCCAGGGCTAAGGCAAAGATCCTTTAGTCTTAGAGCTTGCTACGTGTAGTTTTGTGTGTGTTCTTGTGTCTATGCTCATGTTGAAGGCCTGTCAACATGCGTGCATCTCTTTAGCAAAATGTGTTATCTTGGAACTATGTGTTTTTTTTGTTTTTTTTTTTGTTTTTTTTCAGGATTGTGGTAATGTTATTGAGTTTTAACAGAAAACTAATACAGATTTTGGTATCTGGAAGTGGCATGCTGCTGTAACAAATAAATAAAATATGGAATCAGCTTTTTTTTGGTCTTTTTTAATTTTATTTTTTGTTTTTTAATATTTATTTATTTATTTATTTTTAAAAGTTATGATCATCAATGTTTGTATTAGATCACTTCCTCCAAGATCCTGGTAGATACAAACTGTGAGCATTTTCAATAATTCATGGAAGACAGAGAGAAGTGCTCCAAAATCACCCCACCTGTGAACAATGAACATTTTGTTTTTTAATTTTTATTGGAGTATGGTTGATTTACAACATTCTGTTAGTTTCAGGTGTACAGCAAAGTGAATCAGTTATGCATATATATACATCCACTCTTTTTTAGATTCTTTTCCCATATAGGCCATTACAGAGTACTGAGTTCCCTGTGCTATACAGTTGGTCTTTATAGTTATCTATTTCATGTATAGTAGTGGGTATGTCAATCCCAATCTCCTAATTTATCCCTTCCCCACTTACTCCCTGGTAAGCATAAGTTTGTTTTCTACATCTGTAAATATTTCTGTTTTGTAAATAAGATCATTTGTACCCTTTTTTTAGATTCTACATATAAGTGATATCATATGATATTTATGTTTCTCTGTCTGACTTACTTCACTTAGTATGATAATCTCCAGGTCCATCCATGTTGCTGCAAATGGCATTATTTCATTCTTTTTAATGGCTGAGTAATATTCCATTGTATATAGGTACCACATTTTCTTTATCCATTCATCTGTTGATGGACATTTAGGTTGCTTCCATGTCTTGGCTATTGTAAACAGTGCTGCAATGAACATTTCTAACCATGGTTTTCTCAGGATATATGCCCAAGGGTGGGATTGCTGGATCATATGGTAGCTGTATTAAGGAACTTCCACATTCTTCTCAATAGTGACTGTACTAATTTACATTCCCACCAACAGTGTAGGGGGGTTCCATTTTTCTCCACATCCTCTCCAGCATTTACTCTTTGCATATTTTTGATGTTGGTCATTTTGACTGGTATGAGGTGCTGTCTCACTGTAGTTTTGATTTGTATTTCTCTAATAATTAGTGACGTTGAGCATCTTTTTATGAGCATTTTTGTCATCTGTATACCTTTGGAGAAATGTCTATTTAGGTCTTCTGTTTATTATTTTTGATTCAGTTGTTTGTTTTTGATGTTGAGCTACATGTGCTATTTGTAAATTTTGGAGATTAAACCTTTGTCAGTTACACCATTTGCAAATATTTTCTCCCATTCTGTGGGTTGTATTTTTGTTTTGTTTATGGTTTCCTTTTCCATGCAAAAGCTTTTGAGTTTAATTATGTCCTATTTGTTTATTTTTCTTTCCATTACTCTAGGAGATGGATCAGAAAGATAGTGCTGTAAATTATGTCAAAGAGTGTTCTGCCTAAGTTTTCCTTTAGAGTTTTATGGTATCCAAACTTACATTTAGGTCTTTAATCCATTTTGAGTTTATTTTTGTGTATGGTGTTAGGGAGTGATCTAATCTCATACTTTTACATGGATCTGTCCAGTTTTCCCAGCACCACTTACTGAAGAGGCTGTCCTTTCTCCATTGTACATTACTGCCACCTTTATCAATGATAAGGTGTCCATATGTGCATGGGTTTATCTCTGGGCTTTCTATCCTGTTCCATTGATATATCTTTCTGTTTTTGTGCCAGTACCATACCGTCTTGATAACTGTAGCTTTGTAGTATAGTCTGAAGTCAGGGAGCCTGATTCCTCCAGTTCCTTCTTTCGTTCTCAAGATTGCTTTGGCTATTCGGGGTCTTTTGTGTTTCCATACAAATTGTGAAATTTTTTGTTCTAGTTCTGTGAAAAATGCCAGTGGTAGTTTGATAGGGATTGCATTGAATCTATAGATTGCTTTGGGTAGTAGAGTCATTTTCACA
Source organism: Leucopleurus acutus (assembly GCF_964270905.1). Taxonomy (NCBI): domain Eukaryota; kingdom Metazoa; phylum Chordata; class Mammalia; order Artiodactyla; family Delphinidae; genus Leucopleurus; species Leucopleurus acutus. Next base: position 41,478,997 of record NC_139160.1, on the reverse strand, counting down.
ATGTTGATTCTTCCAATCCAAGAACATGGTATATCTCTCCATCTATTTGTATCATCTTTAATTTCTTTCATCAGTGTCTTATAATTTTCTGCATACAGGTCTTTTGTCTCCTTAGGTAGGTTTATTCCTAGATATTTTATTCTTTTTGTTGCAATGGTAAATGGGAGTGTTTTCTTGATTTCACTTTCAGATTTTTCATCATTAGTATATAGGAATGCCAGAGATTTCTGTGCATTAATTTTGTATCCTGCCACTTTACCAAATTCATTGATTAGCTCTAGTAGTTTTCTGGTAGCATCTTTAGGGTTCTCTATGTATAGGATCATGTCATCTGCAAACAGTGACAGCTTTACTTCTTTTCCGATTTGGATTCCTTTTATTTCCTTTTCTTCTCTGATTGCTGTGGCTAAAACTTACAAAACAATGTTGAATAATAGTGGTGAGAGTGGGCAACCTTGTCTTGTTCCTGATCTTAGTGGAAATGCTTTCAGTTTTTCACCATTGAGGATGATGTTTGCTGTGGGCTTGCCATATATGGCCTTTATTATGTTGAGGAAAGTTCCCTCTATGCCTACTTTCTGCAGGGTTTTTATCATAAATGGGTGTTGAATTTTGTCAAAAGCTTTCTCTGCATCTATTGAGATGATCATATGGTTTTTCTCCTTCAATTTGTTAATATGGTGTATCACATTGATAGATTTGCATATATTGAAGAATCCTTGCATTCCTGGAATAAACCCCACTTGATCATGGTGTATGATCTTTTTAATGTGCTGTTGGATTCTGTTTGCTAGTATTTTGTTGAGGATTTTTGCATCTATGTTCATCAGTGATATTGGCCTGTAGTTTTCTTTCTTTGTGACATCCTTGTCTGGTTTTGGTATCAAGGTGATGGTGGCCTCGTAGAAGGAGTTTGGGAGTGGTCTTCCCTCTGCTATATTTTGGAAGAGTTTGAGAAGGATAGGTGTTAGCTCTTCTCTAAATGTTTGATAGAATTCGCCTGTAAAGCCATCTAGTCCTGGGCTTTTCTTTGTTGGAAGGTTTTTAATCACAGTTTCAATTTCAGTGCTTGTGATTGGTCTGTTCATATTTTCTATTTCTTCCTGATTCAGTCTTGGCAGGTTGTGCATTTCTAAGAATTTGTCCATTTCTTCCAGATTGTCCATTTTATTGGCATAGAGTTGCTTGTAGTAATCTCTCATGATCTCTTTTATCTCTGCAGTGTCAGTTGTTACCTCTCCTTTTTCATTTCTAATTCTATTGATTTGAGTCTTCTCCCTTTTTTTCTTGATGAGTCTGGCTAGTGGTTTATCTATTTTGTTTATCTTCTCAAAGTACCAGCTTTTAGTTTTATTGATCTTTGATATTGTTTCCTTCATTTCTTTTTTATTTATTTCTGATTTGATTTTTATGATTTCTTTCCTTCTGTTAGCTTGGGGGATTTTTTGTTCTTCTTTCTCTAATTGCTTGAGGTACAAGGTTAGGCTGTTTATTCGAGATGTTTTCTGCTTCTTAAGGTGGGCTTGTATTGCCATAAACTTCCCCTTTGAAATGCTTTTGCTGCATCCCATAGGTTTTGGGTCGTTGTGTCTCCATTGTCATTTGTTTCTAGGTATTTTTTTCATTTCCTCTTTGATTTCTTCAGTGATCATTTCATTATTAACTAGTGTATTGTTTAGCCTCCATGTGTTTGTATTTTTTACAGATCTTTTCCTGTAATTGATATCTAGTCTCATGGCGTTGTGGTCAGAAAAGATACTTGATACAATTTCAATTTTCTTAAATTTACCAAGGCTTGATTTGTGACCTAAGATATGATCTATCCTGGAGAATGTTCCATGAGCACTTGAGAAAAATGTGTATTCTGTTGTTTTTGGATGGAGTGTCCTATAAATATCAATTAAGTCCATCTTGTTTAATGTATCATTTAAAGCTTGTGTTTCCTTATTTATTTTCATTTTGGATGATCTGTCCATGGGTGAAAGTGGGGTGTTTAAGTCCCCTACTATGAATGTGTTACTGTCGATTTCCCCTTTTATGGCTGTTAGTATTTGCCTTATGTATTGAGGTGCTCCTATGTTGGGTGCATAAATATTTACAATTGTTATATCTTCTTCTTGGATCGATCCCTTGATCATTATGTAGTGTCCTTCTTTGTCTCTTTTAATAGTCCTTATTTTAAAGTCTATTTTGTCTGATATGAGAATTGCTACTCCAGCTTTCTTTTGGCTTCCATTTGCATGGAATATCTTTTTCCATCCCCTTACTTTCAGTCTGTATGTGTCTCTAGGTCTGAAGTGGGTCTCTTGTAGACAACATATATAAGGGTCTTGTTTTTGTATCCATTCAGCTAATCTGTGTCTTTTGGTGGGAACATTTAGTCCATTTACATTTAAGGTAATTATCGATATGTATGTTCCTATTCCCATTTTCTAAATTGTTTTGGGTTCGTTATTATAGGTCTTTTCCTTCTCTTGTGTTTCTTGCCTAGAAAAGATCCTTTAGCATTTGTTGTAAAGCTGGTTTGGTGGTGCTGAACTCTCTCAGCTTTTGCTTGTCTGTAAAGGTTTTAATTTCTCCATCAAATCTGAATGAGATCCTTGCTGGGTAGAGTAGTCTTGGCTGCATGTTTTTCTCCTTCATCACTTTCAGTATGTCCTGCCACTCCCTTCTGGCTTGTAGGGTTTCTGCTGAGAGATCAGCTGTTAACCTTATGGGGATTCCCTTATGTGTTATTTGTTGTTTTTCCCTTGCTGCTTTTAATATGCTTTCTTTGTATTTAATTTTTGACAGTTTGATTAATATGTGTCTTGGCATATTTCTCCTTGTATTTATCTTGTATGGGACTCTCTGTGCTTCCTGGACTTGATTAACTATTTCCTTTCCCATGTTAGGGAAGTTTTCAACTATAATCTCTTCAAATATTTTCTCAGTCCCTTTCTTTTTCTCTTCTTCTTCTGGAACCCCTATAATTCGAATGTTGGTGTGTTTAATGTTGTCCCAGAGGTCTCTGAGACTGTCCTCAGTTCTTTTCATTCTTTTTTCTTTATTCTGCTCTGCAGTAGTTATTTCCACTATTTTATCTTCCAGGTCACTTATCCGTTCTTCTGCCTCAGTTATTCTGCTATTGATCCCATCTAGAGTACTTTTAATTTCATTTATTGTGTTGTTCATCATTGCTTGTTTCATCTTTAGTTCTTCTAGGTCCTTGTTAACTGATTCTTGCATTTTGTCCAATCTATTGTCCATTCTATCTCCAAGATTTTGGATCAATCTTACTATCATTATTCTGAATTCTCTTTCAGGTAGACTGCCTATTTCCTCTTCATTTGTTAGGTCTGGTGCATTTTTATCTTGCTCCTTTATCTGCTGTGTGTTTTTCTGTCTTCTCATTTTGCTTATCTTACTGTGTTTGGGGTCTCCTTTTTGCAGGCTGCAGGTTCGTAGTTCCTCCTGTTTTTTATGTCTGTCTCCAGTGGCTAAGGTTGGTTCAGTGGGTTGTGTAGGCTTCCTAGTGGAGGGGACTAGTGCCTGTGTTGTGGTGGATGAGGCTGGATCTTGTCTCTCTAGTGGGCAGGTTCACGTCTGGTGGTGTGTTTGGGGTTGTCTGTGGCCTTATTATGATTTTAGGCAGCCTCTCTGCTAATGGGTGAGGTTGTGTTCCTGTTTTGCTAGTTGTTTGGCATAGGTTGTCCAGCACTGTGTCTTGCTGGTCGTTGAGTGAAGCTGGGTGCTGGTGTTAAGATGGAGGTCTCTGGGAGATTTTCGCCGTTTGATATTATGTGGAGCTGGGAGGTCTCTTGTTGATCAGTGTCCTGAAGTTGGCTCTCCTACCTCAGAGGCAGAGCCCTGCCTCCTGGCTGGAGCACCAAAAGCTTTTCATCCACACGGCTGTTATGATGCCCCTTACAGCTCAACCATCCATTTGGCTGGCTCCACTGCTGACCACCTCCCCAGTTCTTGAAGCACTTACGTATGTGCTAGAACATCTGGGATGACTTTGTTCCGGCATCCATGGAGAAGCGGCCGCAGTTGCATCCAAGGAGCTCCAGAGATTCAGGTCGTACAGGGTGCTGCGCACAGAGGCCTTACACGTCACTTCAGGACAGAGGTCCTAGTGCGAAACGGCCGTATTTTCCACAGCTCCAATAGTGATTCTTCTTATCCAAGACCATGGTATCTTTCCAACTGTATGTTTCATTTTCCATTTCTTTCATCATTATCTTATACTTTTCGGTGTACAGGTATTTTGCCTCCTTATGTAGGTTTATTCGATGTATTTTATTCTTTTTGATGCAATGGTACTGAGTTTTTTCTTTAATTTCTCTTTTTGATCTTTTGTTTTTAGTATATAGGAATGTAAGAGATTTTTGCATATTAATTTTATATCCTGCAACTTTACCAAATTCATTGATGGCTCTAGTAGTTTTCTGGTAGCATGTTTAGGATTGTGTATGTATATAGTATCATGTCATCTGCAAACAGTGACAGTTTTACTTCTTCTTTTCCAATTTGGATTCCTTTTATTTTTTCATCTCTGACTGCAGTGGCTAGGACTTCCAAAACTATGTTGAATAAAAGTGAAAATTGTGGACCTCTTTGTCTTGTCACTGATCTTAGAGTAAATGCTTTCAGCTTTTCCCCAGTAAGTATAATGCTAGCTGTAGTTTTGTCATATATGGTCTTTATTATGTTGAGGTATGTTCTCTCTAGGCCCACTTTTTGGAGAGCTTTCTTCTTTTTTTTTTTTATCATAAATGGGTGTTGAATTTTGTAAAAACCTTTTCTGCATCTATTGTGATGATCATATGGCTTTTATTCTTCATTTTGTTGATGTGGTGTATCACACTGACTGATTCATGGATAATGAAAAATCCTTGCATACCTGGAATATATCCCACTTGATTATGGTGTTTGATTGTTTTAAAATATTGTTGGATTTGGTTGAGTAGTATTTTCTTTAGGATTTTTGTGAGGGTTATGATCATCAGTGATATTGGCCTGTAATTTTCTTGTTTTGTGGTATCTTTTTCTGGTTTTGGTATCAGGGTGATTGTGACCATGTTTTTTAATGCTGACTTTAAATATTAATTCCATGGCAGACAGACACACTTGGTGTCTCTTTATGATTTGCTTGTGGTTATTGAATAGAGCAATAAATGGACCATTTTGAGAAAAAAAAATATCTATCATCTTGAGCAGCTTTCAGAAACAAAGACCAAGATCAGTGTGCCCAACATCAGCCATGCCATAGGGATACAGTCTCAGTACTCATTTACCAGGCCATGATGCCGACCTATAATCAGAGAGAATAAGATATTTCTGCATCTCTAGCTTCTTAATTGGTCTCATCAAAATTGTGTATACCACATTCTGAGAGGAAAAAAAATACATCCTGGAAGCAAGATGTTTACACATATGTGAAAGAATCTTAATTAGAATTGAAAAGAGTATAAAATGAGAAGAATGCATTGGAAATGAACAAGACTGGAAACTGAAAGACCAGTTAGAAAAATTATTAATAACAATAATAAAGGAGTGTCTACTTTGTTATAGGGATTCTTCTAAGTAGTTTTCATTTAAGTCTGTAAATACCCCAAATAATTAGTTGCCAGTATTATTCATACTTTATAGATGGTTACACTAAAAGTCACAGATAAGTATAGGGAATGAAAATACCTGGAAATCTGGCAGGCAGTGCCTCTATTCATTTTTGCCTACTATTATTTGGCATTCTGAGAAAAGATGGTGTCTTGTGCTGTGCCAGTGGCTCTAGGGAAGGAGAGAAGTGTAGAGACACAAATGATGTAAGAAAACAAAATATCAGGTCTCAATAATTTGTCTGAATTTTTCTTTTATTCCTTTTATAGCATATATAGTGTTTAAGAGAAGAAAAGGATTTGATCTAGTGAAAAGCTATTGAAGTAACTGACTGTTAATTGATGGTAGTTTCCTTGAAATCCAAATTGTCTATCCATCAATACCTTTATGATAAACTCAACAAAATCTGCAAACCAGTGAAAATATTTTCTTACATGCCAAGCGTTCTCTATAGTATTCCATAGCTAGAGAATTTTCACCAGGTATAAAAGTGAGCAACTATAGTATGAATTCTTTAGTGTGGTAATATGGTTTTTCAAAAACAATCTCTGACTTATTTATATTCTGATGGAATATGTGTTCAGATTAATGTATGTCATGATCTGGAGTAAATTAACACGTCTAAATCCCAAAACAAAACTATCAAATACTTTTAAAAAAATAGCAAAAATTGTCCAGACACATTTATGCTACATAAACAATTACCAATCTGACTATCTGGATTAAATCAGTTAATCCTTTGTTATAGTTTTTAAATCTATAAAATTTAATATTATTAGTTGTGAGGTTGTTATATACTGACATTTTTGAAAAATTTTCATATGAGAGTTAACTAGATTTCTCTGTATTTCTGAAGAATCAAGTGTGTGTACTAATATGCAGAAATCTCCAGAAAGAGATGATATGTAAAAGGTAATGAATAAAAGCAAAAGAGTAATGGGAAAATATTCCTATTTGCCTGATGTAAGAGAATAATGATGAGAGTGACAGTGTAACAAGTTTTCAAAGTGTGATCTTCTGAGGTAGTCAGGCAATAAAAATGAGTTTTAAAGTGCAATAATACCTAATCTTGTTATTGTTGTTTCTTGCTGATTTTTCATGAGCTTTTACTAGGTGTATCTTATATTTCATAAGAGGATATTTAAGAAGAGTAGATGCTTTAATCTCTAAAGCATTGGAAAATAGTTAATTTCTGTATTAAAATATAACATATTTTTGAAAGTTATGTTTTATTCAGCAGAAATACTGAGGACTTCAAGCTTGAGAGGAAGCATCTCAATTAAGTCTTAGAAAACTGCTCCAAGGAGGTGAAGGGATAGCTAAGATATATAGGAGTTTAGCAACAAAGGACAGGTAGTAGGAATAAAATATTACTGTTAATAAATGAAAACTAGATATCTCAAGTTAAGGAAGTTAGCCCTTTTTTATATATGGGAAGATGCAAGAATCTGGGCTCACTGAAATCATTCCTCTGATATGCACATCAGGTATCTGGGGCCAGTATCCTATGTTTTCATGTCCTGAAGTTCCCTCAGGGTTCACTGGCTCACCGTTGGAGGGTTGAGGTAGCTGATGACTGTGACATCCTTTGTTTACTGATAAGGCAGGCAATATTTTATTTCTCAATTCCTCCTCTTGGTCTGAAATTTGACCTATTTTGGGGAGATATTTCAGGCCTAATTTTTGCCCCATAGTTCTAGGAGCCTCATCCCAGATCAGGTGAAAATTCTTATTGATATGCCACTCCAGGTGCTAATTTCTGGATTAGGCCCTGTTGATAATTAAAGTTCTCTGGATCTTCTGTCTTACTAATCTATTATGATTCAGGATATGTTTTTCCCTGTTGCTTCTTTCCATACCTATAATCACACTATTACAATTTTTCTATAAAAGTCATAAATGTGATCTAGTTCTGCAAGATGTTTAGCCATCATCAATTTTGTTAGAGTTCTGTTACACATTGGGTACCGAAAGAGACAACAATCTTATAAAATAGACTGGATATAAGTAATGCAGCTAGTGACATTGACAATGTCATAATGTAGCAGGGAGACACAAATTATAAACAATTTGGAAACAAAGAACAAATCAAAACAATGATTACGATAAGTATTTGTAATCTGGTTGCAATAAACCACCAAGTCCACAGGAGAGCAGCTGGAGAAGCCAACTCTAGCAGGATTAGGTAGAGAGAAAAAGATAAATGTTTCATCTTTGTTTACAAACATATACTTTATCAACTTGTTGTAGGTCATAGCATAATAAGAAAGGTTTTTCTGGAAAACAATGGTTAAACTAGTATATTTCCCCAAAAGTCATAAAGTTATAAACCATATTTATCAGTTTATTCAGTCCCGTGTAATTCCTGTTGAGCTGGATGAAGCCATCAGGTTTTCCATTAGAGTTTTGTCATTTCTTAACCAGTTCAGTGATATTATCTAAAGGCTATCAGGAACCTATATTTGTTAAAAATTAAAATAAAATAAAAAAGGCCTTTTCATCAGTCTTCTTGAACATCTTCATTTTGTAAAAGCATCAGTGTAAAATAATGATTGTCTATAAAGGAGAAAATTTAAAATAGCATGACTGAAGATTTCAGTACCATGCAATTAGCAAGAAACTTGGATATTTCTGTGACAGGACATTTTAGAATAATAACTAAATAACATTATATCAGGGCATATCAGATGTTAAGAATTCCATATAAATTTTGGAATATCTATATTAATGACATTTATCCATGCATTACAACTTTGTTCATTGGAGGTTCATCTCCAATTACTTGAAAATGTTTTTCAAGTAATTTAACATAACAAATAAATTGAATAGTTTAACATTCCTCTCTGAGATGTCTCAGGGTTCCTTAGAATCATCCCAGAGCCAGCTGGAAGTTAAAAGAATTTCAGATAAATTTTGATATTTGAGATCAAAATGTTTTAAAACACAACAGGATTATAGGTCTCTATGAAACAATACTTATTCATTTAACCAAAGTCAAAGAAAATTAAAAAAAAATACAGATCCTTTAAGAGCACAGAAACTCACACAATCTATTATCAAAAAGGAGCACTCTAAGACACTTTGTTCAAATTCCAGTCCTTTACTAGCTTACTTAACAAGAAAATTCATTTTTTAATTAACTTCAATGTAAATTTAGTTAATCCTAATCATACATAAAACTTTTCTTTTTTCTCTCCTGCACCTGCTGTCAGGATTCCTTTCCACATCTTTCATCATTTTCTATATCCATTTTAGTTCATCCCTTATTTTTCCATCATAAAACAACCAGATCTAAGACATAGTTTTTTTCTTTTCCTTCAGTAAAATGTAATTCCATTCCTGATACCTGTTTTTACTGATAACACACATTTTACTTTCTTACTGTATACTGAAATGCTTCCTTTTATTCCTATTAGCTTTAATTACATGTTTAAATTAGAGTCTTCAATTCTTAAAAACCTTAATTTCTAGTGAAATCTAAGAAGTAAGCAATTATGAACTGTCTCTTGCCTTAGCATTCTATAGAGTGGTGAACATAAAAAACAGTGATAATTTCAAAAAAAAACTTTGTTTTCTTATAGAGAACATCTCAGGGTGGCACTACACATATTCATTAATACTCCTAAATATCTTTAGTTTCTCTGTTTAATAACTGATGTCTCAGTATCTTATTTTAATGGGAATGATCAAGCTATTCAACAAACTTCCATCACTTAAGTTAACACAACTCTAGAATTTTGTTACCAAATAGCTGGAGAGATAATTTTAAGTAGACATTTCTAGAATATAATTATTTTTAAAAAGTTTACCCAAAAGCTCTTATCTCATTTACATATACTTTGTCTCATGTTTTCCTTGCAACAGATAAAATAAGGTCTTATTTGACTTCTATTAAACCTAGGTACAATACAGTATTATACATAATGTTGATGATTCTAAAGACGTCTATATTAATTAGATAAACAAACTAACTTTAATACAAGGTATCTATGTAATATTGAATATTTTCCAGTTCATGTGAACCTGAAAGTCAATTTGGCCAGTTTCTTTTATATTTAATTTGTAAGCACTTACTTTTAAATTAAATTGAGCTCTTTATAAATTCAATTTTGATAATACTTTCCAGAGGTAGAGCTATCTCATACATACATAACGTGTACACAGACATATAATCAGGCAAAACTAGAGATATCACAGTTTCACTTAAAAAAAAAAACTCAGTTATGAATCAGGTATTACAATATAAACTTACTAGTTTACAAAGAACAGTTGGAATACATTAAAGTTGCTTGCTCAGATGACTAAGGCCTTACTATTTGTAAAGTTTGATTGAGGGAGCATTCCCAGCAGTTTTAATTTTAAAGCTGCCACTTTATTGGTTTTGTTTCCCTGGTTTCATGTTCTGCCTGATTGAGCTAATTAGATGCTGTCTCAGGTCACTGGGGCCTGTATTTACATGTCTGGTTTGCAGAGGTTTGTAAGAGAAAGTTGCTTTTACTTCCCCAAAGAAGGGTCTGGCACCTAAATGATACTAAAGATTGATTGGCCCAACGATATACTATATCAGTGAGATTGCTAACTAAACTGAAATTTATAAGCTGTATATTCTAGAACTTTAGGGTTTAGTTTGTCGTGCCTTCTAAAGCTTGTATAAGGCATTCAGCAAAGACATATTTTCTGAGTTTATAAGTTAAACCCAGAGAAAAATCACTACTTTTATTTTTATTAGCCCTTGAATGTTAGTTCCCAGTTTTTACTTTTTTGAATGGTTCAGGTACCCCTATTGGTTTCCTTTAATATTTTCAATATTTCCTCAGGGGCAGATCTATATGCCTTGTCTTATACCTTGCAGGGAAAGCATTTCCCAGTGAAACATGCCTATCCCACAATGTAATTAAACAAAAGAGATGTAACCATTTTATATAAAGCCCATTTAAATATATCAATTTTATACACTTTCAGCTCAATTCCATCAACTTTTATATCTCTAACTTTAGCTTTATTAGGATCCAGTCAACAAGTTTTGATCTTACAAGAAGAGTTCTAGAAGTTTTTGTCTTTGTTTTGCTTTTATTCCCTGTCCACTTTACCTATTTTTATAAAACAAGGCTCTGGGATCTCCAGAGTGGGGTTAAGCCAAGGAACTCAGGCCCTTTGGCTTAACTGTTGCTATTGGCCTAGCTAAATAATTGCTGGTCTATTATCTCAGTATAAAACAATTATTTCAAATATATATATATATATATATATATATAGTCAACTACAAATTGACACTTGTCATTGGCACTTACCATCTACTTCTACAAGGATTAAATCATGTGCTGCTGCAGCCGCTGACTTTCAACACACCCTGAAAGGAATTCAGGGTGGACAGCAGAAAAGAAGCACTCTGTGCTCTGGGAAAAACTGGCATAACAGGTATTCAGATAGTTAGATATTTTCAGGAGCTGATTTTATGAGCCCAATCCTTGTATCTCTTCATATCTATAAAAGCACTAAAATTCTCCATAGTGTTGTATGCTCCTCATGACTAGCAGTAACCTTCACGAGACTAGCAGAAACCTTCTGCAAAAACTATGTGCTTGATTGCATAAACTCCCCTTTCACCAAAATCATATATATACTGACATTCCCTACCCTCCACCTCTTTAAAGCAGTTTCTCAGAGCTATCTGAGATGCTGTCTCCTGGACTATAGTCCCCATTTTGCCCCAAATAAAACTTAACTCACAACTCTCACATTGTGCATTTCTTTAAAGTTGACAGTTATGGCGACTGCAGATAAGAGACTTAGAGTAGACTTCTCTCCTTTGCCTGGACTATAGGAGGAACTGTAGCTATGGTACCAGCAGAGGCCCCTTTTGCCCGTCCACATCCTTGGAGAGTCCAGACAAATTTGGATAAGTTTCTTCTGGTTCTTGGATCTCCAGTTTTGGTTGATGATCCTGAGTTTTACTTGGCAGTATGTAGCAGGTACTTGTCTCGCCAGTTGAAAGAGACCAGGGAATACCCACCCAGTTGAAAGATACTGGGAGGGTGTTCAGTTGAAAGATACTGGGAATACCCACCCAGGTGAAAGATACTGGTGGGAGGTGTTGGTTGAAAGATTCCAGGGTTTGTTCAGTTGTAGGAGACAGAGTGGTCTGCACTGAGTGGTTAGTTAAGAGGCTGATCTGATTTTTTCCTCAATTCAGCCACCTTAATAGAATTTGTCAGGATAAAAGTGAAGACATTACATGAGAGCTTTGTTCTGAAGAAAACGGACAAGACTCCACCTGGCCAGTTATGGCTTACTCAGGGGACTGAGAAATTTACGGGAGTGGTGGAGGCAGAGTCCTCATACTATGCCGTAGTCCCATGGGGAAAACCACTCATTAATTAAAACACTTGCTTATCCAGGGGTTGAGAATAAGAATTGGTAATTCAGTAAACCGAGCACCCGTGGTGACCTAAGACATGAAAGGGAGAAACCAAGACACGTTAGAAGGCTGAAATGACTCTAGGGAGATGCCTAGAGGAGTTAAGTTCACAAGCAGCACACTGGCCCATGACACAATTTCACTAGTAAATTTTATCCCTGACAAATTCAACTTTAAAATGGGTAATAGAGCCTCTCAAACACAGAAACTAGGGGCATCAGAAAGCCAGCTTCTGACTAACACCTCAGCCACGTTTACGTACATACAAAACTCATACTTTCAAGTACCTACTTAATTGGGGGAATTATACTAAAGGAGATCTCACCTAAAATGGCCAAAATTGGGGTTCTTTTAATATTCCAAAATTGTTATTTTTGCATGCACTATTAGTAAAAGCCAGCCATTAAGATCAAACAGACTAATAGAATGCTTGCTTTGGTATCCAGAAGCTTCTAAAAGTGGAAACATAAACTTCTTTGCAAAACTAACAAGAAATTCCTTGAAACTATAGCAGACCTAAAATAGGCTGCTATCACTGACTCTGTCTCTCCCTCTGCTCCTCCCACATATCCTCTTATATCTGAATTGCTTGGCCCAGATGCTATATCTTTTTCCCTTACAACTCTTCCACCTCCTGCTGCTCCCTGTTCTCCAGTAAAGGAAAAAGAAAAAATCAGAAATGATTATAGCTCCCCTTAAGGAGAAAACTATTACGGGAGAGATGAACTGTCCTCAGTGCTTATGTACACACTCTGGATCCAAGCAGAGCTTAGAGCCTTGGCTAAGGAATTTCCCAGTCCAAGTCAGGTCCTATTGGGATTTGCTAAGGAAGTTGAGTTAACCATCCCGACCTGTTATCCTAGGTTTTCAGATTGATTTCAATTAATACAGCTGTTAATTTCTGAAAGTAAAGCAAGGAAATGGACAAAGAAAGCAGAATAGTAACATCCCTTAATGGATTTTGAACCACAGGCTCACTCTGAATGCAAGGAATTAGCTCAGAAATTACTCAAACTTATCCCAGAACTTTTTCCTAAAAAACATAGACTGGACAGAGGTCAACAGTGCAAGCAAAGATTCAGATGAATCAATTCTGGACTATTATGAAAGGTTTGAAAAAACGTTTAAGCAGTATTCTGGCTTGATACCTGAATCATTCTCTAACCACCAAAATGATCCTTTGCTTAACTCCACCTTTTTAGAAGGCTTAAATGAGGATTTGACTACTCTAGTCAAAAGGCACAATCTAGGTTGATCTGCATTACATACAAATACCCTTGTTACACAGGCTGACCAAATTTTCAAAACTATAAAATAAAAAGGGATATCTACAAAAATTATGAATCTTCAATTGTACCAATTAAGTACACAAGGCCAACTGAAGGTTAACCATCCCCCATTTAATTCCCAACTGGTAGAGAAATCTAGCTTGAAGAGAAAAAAAAAAAGTCTTCAGAATTCTGATCCTGAGGGAACAATTCCTACTAGGATAAACTGATTTTCTCTCCCTGTGCCTTGAGCTCAGAGCTCTCAGGATCACTTATGTTACCTAGATCATCACTAATTCCTGAGACTGATGGGGGAAAAAAAAAGGACAGAAAAAATTCTTTTTAAATTTAACTTATTCCAACTGATATCTACAACTAGTGAGTTTTATATTGTGATATCTGACTCATGACTAAGTTTAGAAAATGAAGCTATGAGATATCTCATTGTTTCTGTCTATATGTTTATGTGTTTATGTGTACATTTTCTTCATTTTTACCTTTGGAGGGTATTATCAAAATTAATTTGTAAGTGAGCTCTACTTAGTTGGACTAAAGGAAATTAAGCATTTATATAAATTCTAAAAAAAAATACAGAACATAACTGGCCAGAATTCATTTTAGGTTTATGTGAACTGGAAAATATTAAATAATAAATTAATACCTTATATTAATGTTTGTTGTTCTAACTAATATAGACATGTCTTTAGAGTCATCAACATTGAGTATAATACATTTATTTCACATAGGTTTAATATAAGTTAAATAAAATCTTGTTATATCTGTAGCAAATGTGTCAGCAAGGAAAGTAACTTGAAGTGAAGAAACTTTTAAGGAAAGAAAAAGTAAATGACATAAGAGATTTTAGATAAACTCTATTCAGAATAATTATGTTTAAGGAATGTCTATCTAAACTAGTCTCTTCAGATTTGGTAACTTGAAATTGTGGTTGTGGTAAATTAAGTGATGCAAGATTATTGAATAACTAGGTCATTTCCAAATAAAACAAGATACTGAAACATTAATTACTGAACATGGCTTCCTTTTACAGAGAAAAAAATGGTTTAGAACTATTAATAAATATGTTTGGTGCCACACTGAGATATTTTCAGTAAGAAAGCACATTTTTTCAAGAAATTGTTATTTGGACTTATGTTTACTAATCTACAGAGTGTGGATATGAAGAACAGTGCATTGTTGCTTAAGGAAAGTAACATGTATGTTTTCAGTAAAGAAGGTATGAGGAATGGAATTGCAATTTTATGAAGGGAAAAGTAAGTAGGTCTGACTTAGAGCTGGCTGTTTCTGGATGCAAAAATAAAGTGATGGATACAGAAAGTGATGAAAGTTTTGTATAAATTGGACCCTGAGAAAAGAGTTTTGTGCTTGGTTAGGATTGACTAAGTTTAAAATAAATTTAATTGAGAAAATGTATTTTAAAAGTAAGCTGGTGTAAAACTTGAATTTGGCTTTTCTCTCTGTTAAGAGGCAAGTTTTCTTAAGATGCAGAACTGCCTTTGAAAACAGATTTAAGTTTCTTTACCTTTTAAGTGATCTGATCTGTATTTGCCTTTGAGATCTTTTTTTTTTTGCGGTAAGCGGGCCTCTCATTGTTGTGGCCTCTCCGGTTGCGGAGCACAGGCTCCGGACGCGCAGCCTCAGTAGCCATGGCTCACGGGCCTAGCCGCTCCGCGGCATGTGGGATCTTCCCGGACCGGGGCACAAACCCATGTCCCCTTCATTGGCAGGCGGACTCTCAACTACTGCGACACCAGGAAGCCCTGAGATCTTTTATTGTTACTTTGGCTAAGTGAGTAACTATTGTTTCACAGTGACCTATGATCCTATCTGACTGAATGTTCTAAACCCTTTTGATATTTTTGACAAAAAGTCCTAAATCAAATTCTCATGAAGTCCTTTTGACATCTGGCTAACTTTGGGATGCTTCAAAGTGCCCCTGAAACCTCCCAAAGAGAAATATTAAACTAATTATGTTTGTGTGTTATGTTAAATTACATGGGAACTTTTGTCAAATGAGTAATCAATCTTCTTAGGTTATATTGTATGGTAAATTTTACTAATATAGATATTCTATAAATTATATGGAGTTCCTAAAATTCTGAAATATCCTGGTAAAATGTTATTTGTCATAATTCTAGCCATTATCTTAAAGTGTTATATGACACAGCAATAACCAAGTTTCTTTGTCAATTGCATTGTAATCAGATTTTAAACATGCCTTCTTAAGTCTTTTATCATTATAGACAGTTATGGTTTTATTCTGATGCCTTTGCAAAAATACTTCCTCTTCAAGAAAATTTATAGAAAGGACTTTTGGTTAAATACAAGTTTCTGACTTTCAGGCCATAATGCTGAACTGGGTAAGAAATTAAAGAATTCTAATGGGAAAACTGATGGCTGCTGACCTAGATATTGTAATCAAATGACACAAAATCAATTTCTTTTATAGATAAATAAAAATAGCCTATAGCTGTGCACTCCAAAAAAAAAAAAAAAGAAAGAAAACACTTCGTTATAAAGTAGAAACTAACACACCATTGTAAAGCAATTATACTCCTATAAAGATGTAAAAAAAAAAAAAAGTTCTGTCTGAGACTCCTTACAAAAGTTTCTGCAAAGCAAAAAGTCTATACAATCAACTATAATTATATAAATCATCAGGCCAAGTTTATTGAGACCAGACTTATTTTGCAAACACTGCCATCTACTTCTACAAGGATTAAATCTGTGCTGCTGCAGTCGCTGACTTTCAACAAGCCCTGAAAGAAGTTCAGAGTGAAGAGCAGAAATAAAGCACTCTGTGCTCTGGGGAAAACTTGCAGAACAGATCTTCAGATAGTTGTATATTTTCAGGAGCTGATTTTATGAGCCCAACTCTTGTATCTCCTCATATCTATAAAAGCACTAAAATTCTTCATATTGATGTAGGCTCCTCCTGACTAGCAGTAAACTTCATGAGATTAGCAGAAATATTTTGCAAAAAAATATGTGGTTGATTGCATGTACTCCTTCACCAAAATCACATATATACTGAATTTTCCTCCCACCCCCTTTGGAGCAGTTTCTCAGAGCTATCTGAGATGCTGTCTCCCTGGCTATAGTCCTCATTTGTCCCAAATAAAACTTAACCCCCAACTCTCACGTTGTGAATTTTTAAGTCAATTTTTTAAGTTTAAACATATATATATATTAAACTGGGATAAATAGAGTGGACTCATTTGGCTTTTAATAATGAGGACCAGTAGGGGGTCCCTTTTGGCCCATTTAACTTTACATAGTGTGATATCAAAACCTTGTGTTTTAAGCACATAAATGTTCCTTTTTTTATCCCATTTTAAATAAACATCTAAAGATTTCTTTATTTATTTGAGATGAGTCCTTTTTAAAATTTCTACCTCGTTGGAAAAAATATCTAGACTTTCTTTACAGTTATTTTTTCTGTTAACATTAATTATTCTAATGTTTTTGTTAGTATCTCTAAGACCCATTGAAGGGAAGCAAAGACCACAAATAAATCTTCTCAAATTGGTTTTTCTTTTTGTTTTTTAAACTAAAGAAGTTATTAGGTTAGCCATGAGATATATTTATTTTTTCCATTTTTAATTTGATTTTTTTTTTACTTATAAAAACAAAAAATAAAACAGCTGTTTATAAAGAGAACACTCTAGAAATTTACCTATTTAGAAGTTTTTCCAATTTAAAGAATCCGTCATTTGGCCATTAATGATATTTGTTAATAGTGATTCAAACCAATAAGATACAAGAGCCTTTCGACAAGACAATGGGGGAGGATGTCATGTAAGTAAGATCCAGAGAGTTTACTCTCAAAAATAGTATAGCAGAGGTCAAGTATTTTTAAAACACACACACACACACACACACACACACACACACACACACACACAAGAAGGCCCTAAGAAGATCAGGTAGAACATTTACATCTCAAACACATAGAAAGAGAAATGCATGTTCCCCCTAGAAGGGCTTTGTGTAAGGTCAGAATTCTGAAAAAATATTTTTATCAAGCCAGTTTTTAAACTTGATTTAACTTAATTGTTTACACAATAAAAGAGCCCCCTTATTTTTAGGGTGAAATTTTCTTTAATTCCCATTTAAGTAAGTGCTTATAAGTGTAAGTTTTGTATGTTCATAAACCTGGCTGGGGTATTAGTTGGAGGCTGGCAATCTGTCATTTTTCTTTTTTGTTTTGAAAGCTTTATTTCCCATTCTGAGGTTGCTTTGTGAAAATAAAAATTGCTAGTGATGATCGATCATGTGGTGAGCCAATGTGCTGCTTGAGAGCTTACCTTCTCTAGGTTTCTTGCTCCATAATTGTTTCAGACCCCTTTTACATGTCTTTGGTTCTCCCAGTGAAGTATAAAACTGTCACGGGTGCTCAGATCTCAGAATGGCCAGTTCTTATTCGCTTCCTGAGTTGAGCAGATTGTTAATTAAAATGAGTAGGTTTCACTATAGGGACAGCTGCATGACATGAGGTCTTGCTCCACCACTCCTGCAAGTTTTTCAGTCAACTGAGAAAATCATTGCCAGCCTGTGAGGAGAGAGTCCCTTCTTCAGAGCTCAGAAGCTCTCATAAGATTTTGGTTTCATTTCAACAAACTCTATTAAGGTAGCCAATTCAAGGAAAAATGACAGGCCAGTCTTCCCCCTAATTACTCAGTCCAACCTTACTCAGTGCTTAACTGAGCAAAGTCTTCCCAGTCTTTAAACTGAGGATAAAACACTCAGTGTCTAAACTGAGTAAAATCTTCCCAGTTCCTTTCACTGATGAAAACCTGCTCAGTGTCTAAACTGAGCAAAATCTTCCCAGTGTCTCTTACACTAAGGATAACCTAGGTACCTCTTCTTGAAACCAAATTTCAAGGGTAACCTACTCCTACAGAGCTGGGTTTAACATCACCGAATAAAACTTAGAATCATCAATCAATAATGGGAGGTTGGAGAACCAGAACTCACCCATAATTCATTTGGAATCTGCAAGGAGGTAGATGGGCACAAGAGGCCTCTGCTGGTACCAAGCCTCTGGATCCTTGTAGAGTTAGGCAAAGGAGAAAAGTCTGCTCCAGCTCCCTCACTGGTAGTCATAAATGTAGACTAAAAATATATATACACAACCTAAAAGTTGAGACATGTTTTATTCAACAGACATACTGAGGCCTTCAAGCTCAGGAGGTAACATCTCAAGTAACCCTGAGAAAATGCCTCCCTAAACATTTTATTTTTACTGTATGTAGTATATCAGACACATTATTAAGATTTGGATAACCAAAATATACCTGATTAATAAGTCATGGAATTTATAATCTAATGCAAGAAATATATACAAAAGTAAATAACTAAGCACAGGAATGAATGTGTAAATGATACCATACACAGATGTTGAGAAGGAAACAGTGCAGAGATTTGAAAATGTAGCTAGGAAGGGATTATTTGGATGGGGTGGTCAGAAAAATGTTTTCTGTATAGAAGAAATTGAAACCAAAGGTTAGAATACAAAATAAGCCAATGATGTGAGATGTGAGGGAAAAGTTATTTCAAGTAGATAGAACAGTATGTATAAAGGACTAGAGGTAGAAAAGAGCATGCCACACAGGAAAATTAAGTGGAGTTTAATGGACCAAATCTTAGTAGGTAGGAGAAGAGAAAGAAGAGGCAAATGAAATAGTCAGGCTTTACTGTGTAGAACTTTTTGTATACAGTAAAATAGTTTGCATTTTATTTGTTATTTACTGGACATTTCTGAAGAGTCAGATACCCAAGAATAATATTGTTTAGTTTATTTAATAAAATAATTCCTTCTATTTTGTGAAAACTGACTAAGCAGAGCTAATACGGTAAGCTGAAGATGCAGGGTAAACAGAAGATAATAAAAACGCATGTGGTAAGAAAGGAGAAGGAAAATGAAGAAATAGCCATCCCCTTTTAAGAAATAATGGATGTAGAATTGGAAGATAAGGGAGAGATCACAGTTAATAATGAAGGTTATTTCCTAAGCAAGAGGCAGCATGGAGATTCCATTCAGTGTTTCCAGAAAAAAAATATTTAGGAAGAGCATTCTATTTGGAATTTACTGGGTTTGGATTGTCTCTGATAAAGATATCATTAAAAAGTTAGGTACTTAGAGGAGAGGGTTGTGAGTCATCAGCATATTGCATTTAATTTAAAATATTTGAATGACATGGAAATGATACCTGAGAAATAGAAGGGGAAGAGAGAGAACAAGGATAAGTTGTGATAGAGAGGAAGAATAAGTGAAGGACTTTGAGAAGGAGAGCTTTGAAATGTAGGTGGAAAAGCCAAAGTGTGGTATAACTGAAGTCAAGAATAGAGGGTATCTTCAGAAAAATGAATGGCACCACTTCAACAGTTATATCAGAGGTTAAAGAAGGTAAGTGCATGAAAGTTGCATTGAGCTTGACAATATGAGAATGATTGGTGCCCAAATAAATAAGAATTGCTGTAGCAGTGTGGAGTAGAAAGTACACTATTACCACTCAATAAATTAGAAATGAGGAACTGGATATGCTCACAGACATCTTTTCAAATCTGTGACTATAAATATTATCAGAGAAATTATTTAAAAGCTGGAAGAGAGGAGCTTCCCTTGTGTCACAGTGGTTGAGAGTCTGCCTGCTGATGCAGGGGACATGGGTTTGTGCCCTGGTCCGGGAAGATCCCACATGCCACAGAGCAGCTAGGCCCGTGAGCCATGGCCGCTGGGCCTGCGCTTCCGGAGCCTGTGCTTCGCAGTGGGAGAGGCCACAAAGTGAGAGGTCCGCGTACCGCAAAAAAAAAAAAAAAAAGCTGGAAGAGAATGAGAGTTCAGTAGGGTTATTTTTAAGGATTAAAGATGGCACAGGATTAATAAATTACATAGGTAGAGTATCAAAGAGAGGTGGTAACTGAAGGAGTAAAATCTTTGAGGTCCAGGTTTTACCTGAGGAGATGCTCTTTAGTAAGAAGACAGGGATTTCACAGGATGTTACAGGAGGGTAGAGGATAAGACATATGCAGTTGCAGGTATCTTTGGAGATTTGGCAATCACAATTTAAGAGAGTACATACATGATAGTTTCTATTTTATTAAAAAGGCATGAGCAACAGTTAATCTACTAAACTTTATAAAAGGAAGAAATGGCAATTTTGAAAAGAGAGGAAAAGGTTGAAGCTGTCATTTTGTCAAGTGGGAAAGTAAGCATTATAGAGAAAAGCGTTATGTTTCCTGAGCAGGACTGAAGGGATATTTGAAGTTTGAATCTATTTCAGGTACAGCCAGTTGTGACATTGAGTGCATTTTTCAACAATGTTCAATTGTATGTGTCCAGGCACCAAACAGTTAAGTTAAACCAGGGGTATAGTGTAGTCAGGTGAATATGTTAGAAGAGAGTTATTTATATATTTTAACGAAGTAATTGCAATAATGAATAATGGGTTATTAGACTGTCAAGAAATAGTAGAAAGTAGGAAGAGGCTGAAAGTGGTTAGAAACTTGTAGAATCAATGGATACACATGATACAGTTAAATAATTTTTGCACACAGGTTCTTAAACAGGTGCAGTTTCAGAGCATTTAGTTTTGGTAAGAAAGGAAAATGTTAGAGATTCCAGAGATGGCAAAGTTTTGGTGAAAATAAGTTTCATTATGGTCATAGAAATAGATGGTTATCAGGAAGTAAAGAAAAAGGTCATTGGTAATGAAGAAGCCAGGAAAGTGAAATGTCAGGGTTTTAGATGGATCACCTGTATGAATGCTAAGGGATAATGAGGAGAAGGCATTGAGTTGGATAGAAATGTGAACCAAAAGCTAATTTTAATAATAATTAGAGCAGTATTCAATAAGCTGGAGATGATGGTGGCCACAAGTAGACTTGAGCAGTTCATTAGGATACTGAAATATATAAATGAGCAGTGACTTGAGGGAGGGAGGTAACATACTTATATGCTTTAAGCAGCAATGAGTAACAGAGAAAACACCAATAGCAGAGTCTATTGTCTTAACTAGAAATAATTTTAATATGAAAATAATTAGTATTCAAAATTTTTATGTGTAAATACAG
Source organism: Leucopleurus acutus (assembly GCF_964270905.1). Classification (NCBI taxonomy): domain Eukaryota; kingdom Metazoa; phylum Chordata; class Mammalia; order Artiodactyla; family Delphinidae; genus Leucopleurus; species Leucopleurus acutus. The sequence goes on along the minus strand of NC_139160.1, from coordinate 41,457,616 downwards.
TGCTAACTGCTTTAGTGTGTTATTTAATTTAATCATCACAAGAGGTTTAATCAATGTAACATCCCAAATAGTTAAAGTTAACTATTATTATCATATGTTGTGAATGAGGACACTGAGTGGATATTGGTGATGTCAAGTAAGTTTTTCTCAACATTATTAAATTGATAGGTATAGTGCAAGAATTTGAATAAGATTTTGCTTGACATCTGCATCACAATTTTACCTAAAACAAAAGGCATGTGAACTGCTGAAAAGTAATTTAGTAATGTATACTGGACACTGTGTCTCAACTTTGTCAAAACTTTGTTGAGTCAGAAGTATTAATGATTTGGCAGTCCCCTTGCATCATTGTACATGAGTTGATTTGTACATGACCAATATGTGTTGATTTCTATATACTCAAGAAGGGAATGCAGTTTTCAGGGTTGTTGAAGTTGGAAGCTGGAAGTTTTCATGAAGGTTAAAGGTGATCATGGTGTTTGTTCTTAAGGGCAATGTCTAAGGCCTTTCAGATAGAGAGGTAATCACCTCATTTCAAAATTAAATGTGGTGGAACTCTGGTAAAGAAGAGAACTGCGGGAATCTAATGTCATTTGTTTTACCTTGAAGGTTGTACAGTCTGGGAAGCAGTGGAGAAGAGCAGCATGGTCAGGATAGCATGCTCACAGTAGGCCTCTGTAGGAGTGGATTTGAAGGCAGCAGATAGGAGGGTAAAGAATAATGTACATGATGGTTTGTCACCCGAAGCACTATTGATATTTTAAAATGGAAAATCCTTTGCTGTGGAAGACTATCCTGTGCATTGTAAAATGGTGAGCAGAATTTCTGGCCAGCATCTGTTAGATGCGTGTAGCACCCTTCTCACTTCCCAAATTCAACAACCAAAATGTCTACAAACATTGCCAGATATCCCTGACGGAACAAAATAATCCCCAGTTAAAAATTCCTCACATAGACAATCACAAAAGAAATGCGTAGGGGCATGTATAGAACATAAAGATGACAATAAAACACCACAAATAGTTTGAAGATAATGGATCATAGTACATGGAGAAAACGGAATCCATGAAGTTTAGGTATTTTAATTATCTTATAGTACTGATTTGTTTAAAGTGGACAATATTTGGGCTACATGCTATATTCTACCTGATAATATTTAGTTTATCACAATAGTGGTAGGGAAATGTTTAGCTTCAAGAAACCTATTCATATCCCAGAACCAGTCATTCTAAAATGGATGGAACTCCCTTTCCTTATGAATGGAGGACACTCTAGCATCATGTATTTTTCAAATCAAAGAGTAACATGTTCCGAGAAACAACAACAATAGCAAATATTCCCCTGTGATTTGAATTCAAAAAAGAAGATTGAAATAACCTGAACTGAAGAAAGTAGAAATAATAGTAATATCTAATATAATAGATATAATAGCATATATATAATATAATAATAATACAATAATATAATTGAAAAACTATATAGCACTTAATATGTGCAGACTTTTTTTTTTAATTGAGGTATAATTGACCTACAACACTATGTTAGTTTCAGATGCAAAACATAGTGATATGATACTTCTATACATTACAAAATGATCACCATGATAAATCCAGACAGATTCCATCACCATAGAAGTTCTTACAATATTATTGACTATATTCCCCATGTTGTACATTTTATTCCCATGACTCATATATTTTGTAACTGGAAGTCTGTACCTCATAATTTCCTGCACCTATTTCATTCATCCCCCACCCATTTCCCCTCTGGCAACCACTTGTTTGTTCTCTGTATCTATGAGCCTGTTTCTGTTTTGTTATGTTTGTTCATTTTTTAAAAAATATTCCAAATATAAGTGAAAACATAGGATAAAGTCTTTTTCTGTCTGACTTATAGCATAAACCTCTAGGTCCATGCATTGCTGCTAATGGAAATATTTCATTATTTTAGGGCTGAATAATATCCCATTTTGTGTGTGTATATATATATGTATGTGTGTGTGTGAGTGTGTGTGTGTGTGTATATATATATATATATATACACATATATATGTATATGTGTATATATATATACACCACCTTTTCCATACTGTTTTCCATAGTGGGTATAGCAATTTACTTTCCCACTAAGTGTACATGAGTGTTCCCTTATCTCAGCATCCTTGGCAACACTTATAATTTGTGGTCCTTTCAGTAATAGCTATCCTGAAAGCAGGTGTGAGGTGATATCTCAGTGTGGTTTTGATTTGCATTTCCCTGATGATTAGTGATTTTGAGCATCTTTTCATATGTGTGTTGGGCATCCGTACATCTTCTATAGAAAAATGTCCACTCGGTTCCTCTGCTCATTTTTTAATCTGGTTGTATGTTTTTCTAATGTTGAATTGTGTGGGTTTTTTATATATTTTGGATACTAACCCCTTATCGGACATATTGTTTGCAAATATCTTACCCCATGTATTAGGCAACCTTTTTCTTTGTTGACAGTTTCATTGGCTGTGCAAAAGCTTTTAAGTTTGATTAGGTCCCATTTGTGTATTTTTGTTTTTGTTTCCTTTGCCTGATGAGACATATCCAAAAAAATATCACTATGATCGAAATCAAAGAGTGTACTGCCTATGATTTCTTCTAAGGAGTTTTATGGATTCAGGTCTTATATTTAATTCTTTAAACGATTTTGAGTCTATTCTTGTGTTTAGTGTGAGAAAGTAGTCCAGTCTGATTCTTTTGCATGTAGCTGTCTAGCTTTCCCAACACCATATATTGAAGAATCTGTCTTTTCCCCACTGCATGTTCTTGCCTCCTTTGTCATAGATTAATTGACCTTATACATGTGGATTTATTTTTGGGCCCTCTATTCTGTTCTATTGATGTATCTGTCTGTTTCTGTGCCAGCACTATAGAGTTTTGATTATTGTAGTTTATAGTACAATTTGAAATCAGGGAGCATGCTTCTTCCAGCTCCATTCTTCTTTCTCAAGATTGTTTTGTCTACTCAGCATCTTTCATGTTGCCATACAAATTTTAGAATTATTTGTTCTAGCTATGTGAAAAATGATATTGGTATATTGATAGGGATTGCATTGAATCTGTAGATAACCTTGAGTAGTATGGTCATTTTTAACAATATTGATTCTTCCAATCTATGAGTACAGTGTATATTTCCATTTTTTGTGTCCTTTTCAATTTATTTCATCAATACTCTATATTATTTTGAGTACAGGTCTTTTCTCTCCTCAATTAGATTTATTCCTAGGTATTTTATTCTTTTTGATACAATTGTAAATCATATTGCTTTCTTAATTTCTCTTTCTGAGAGTTAATTGTTAGTGTATGGAAATGCAACAAATTCCTGTGTATTGATTTTGTATCCTACAAATTTATTGAATTTCTTTATTAGTTATAATAGTTTTCTGGTGGCATTTTTATAATTTTCTATACATGGTATTATATCATTTGCAAACAGTGACAGTTTTACTTCTACCTCTCCAATTGAAATTCCTCTTATTTCTTTTTCTTTTCTGATCATTGTGACTGGGACTACCAATATTATATTGAATAAAATTTGTGAGCGTTCTTGTCTTGTTCCTGATCTTAGAGGAATTGCTTTCAACTTTTCACTGTTAAGTATGATGTTAGCTGTGGGTTTGTCATATATGGCCTTTATTATGTTGAGGAATGTTCCCTCTATACCCACTTTGTTGAAAGTTTATTTTTTATCATAAATTGATGTTGAATGTTTTCAAAATATTTTTCCTTCCTCTATTGAGATACTCATATGATTTTTATTCTTAGGTTTGTTTATATGGTGTATCACATTGATTAACTGATTTCTGGATATTGAACCACATTTGCATCCCTAAGATAAATCCCACTTGATCATGGTGTAAGATTCTTTTAATGTATTAATGCATTTGGTTTGCTAATATTTTGTTGAGAATTTTTGCATCTATCTTCATCAGTGATATTGGCCTGTAATTTTCTTTTTTGTGGTGTCTTTGTCTGGTTTTAGTATCAGGATGATGCTGGCCTTGTAGATGAGTTTGGAAGTATTTCTTCCTCTTGAATTTTCTATAATTATTTAAGAAAGATAGGTGTTAACCTTCAAATGTTTAGTAAAATTCACCTGTGAAGCTGTTTGTTCCTGGAGTTGTGTTTGTTGAGGGTTGTTTTTAAATTATTGATTCAATTTCATTACTGTGAATTGGTTGGCTCATGTTTTCTATTTCTTCCTGATTAGTCTTAGTAAATTTTGCATTAGGAATTTATCCATTTTTTCTGGTTTGTCCATTTTATTAGCATGTAATTGTTCATAATAATCTCATTTAATATTTTGTACTTCTCTGGTGTCAGTTGTAACTTCTCTTTCATTTCTGATTTTATTCATTTGGGCCCTCTATTTTCTCTTGATTAGTCTGTCTAAAGGTTCATCAATTTTATTTATCTTTCAGATCACCAGATTTTAGTTTCATTGATCTTTTCCATATTTTTTAGTTTCTATTTCATTTATTTCTGCTCAGTTTGTTGTTATTTTTTCTTCTACTAACTTTGGGGTTTTTCTTCTTCTTTTTCTATTTACCACAGATGTTAGGTTAGGTCATTTATTTGTGATTTTTCTTATTTCCTGAGGTAGGCTTATATTGATATAATCTTCCCTCTTAGAAATGCTTTTCGCTGTTTCCCAGTTGTGTTTCCATTTTCACTTGTCTCCAGGTATTTTTTTTTTATTTCCTCAATTTCCTCATTGACTTCTTCAGTAACTCATTTGTTGTTTGGTAGCATATTATTTAGCTTCCCCGTGTTTGTGATTTTTGCAGTTTTTTCCTTGTAGTTGATTTCTAGTCTCATACCATTGTGGTTGGAAAAGATGTTTGATGTGATTTCAATCTTCTCACATTTACTGAGACTTGTTTTGTGACCTATCCTGGAGAATGTTCCATGTGCACTTGAAAAGAATGTGTATTCTTCTGATTTTGGATAGAAAGTTATATATATATATATATATATATATATATATATATATACATACTGCACTTGTTCCAATGTGCCATTTAAGGCTAATGGTTTTTTATTGATTTTCTGTCTGAATAATATTTCCTTTGAGGTAAGTGAGGTATTAAAGTTCCCTAATATTATTATATTACTCTCAATATCTCCTTTTATGTCTCAAAATATTTGCTTTATATATTTAGGTGCTCCAGTGTTAGGTTCATGTAGTTTTATGAATGTTATATCCTCTTCTTGGATTGACCCCTTTATCATTATATAATGCCTTTTGTCTTTTGTTATAGTCTTTGCTTAAAAGTCTATTTTGTCTGATATAAGTATTTCCACCCCAGCATTTTTTCATTTCCATTTACTTAGAATATATTTTTCCATCCTCTCACTTTCAGTTTGTGTGTGTCTAGCTCTTAAACAAGTCTTTTGTAAGCAACATATATGGCTCTTATTTTTCATTCATTCTTCAACCATATGTATTTTCTTGGAGAGTTCAGTTCATTTACATTTAAGGTAATTGTTGCTAGTTATGTGCATATTGCCATTTTGTTAACTGTTTTCTCATTTTTTCTGTAGTTCTTTTTGTTCCCTCCTTTTTCTTTTGCTCTCTTCCTTTGTGATTTCAAACTATCTTTAGTGTTATTCTTGGATTCCTTTTTCTTTGTGTGTGTGTATTTATTATAAATGATTATTCTACATTGTTTATCTCTTAAGATTGATCATATTCTAACAACCCTGAATTTCTACTCTCCCCCCACTACACTTAATATTTTTGACATTATATTTTGCATCTTTTTCTTTTGTGTATCCCTTAACTACTTATTGCGGATATAGATAAGTTTACTACTTTGTCTTTTAAACATCCTAATAGTGAATGGTCTACTACTTTTACCATATGTTTGCCTTTACCAGTGAGACTTTCTTCTATAATGTTCATATTTCTACTTGTGATATATTTTTTGCTTAGAGAAGTCCCTTTAACATTTCTTGTACAGCTGGTTTAGTGGTGCTGAACTCTCTTGGCTTTTTTGTAAGCCTCTTGATCTCTCCTTCAAAATTGAATTATAGCCTTACTCTATAACAAAATTATAGAGTATTTTTGCTTGTAGATTTTATTCTTTAATCACTATGAATATGTTATGACACTCCCTTCAGGCTCCTGTAAAGTCAGCTGAGAGTCTCATAGGAATTCCTTTATATATAACCAGCTGCATTTCCCTTGTTTCTTTTAAGATTCTCTCTTTAAATTTAATTTTTGCCATTTTTAACTACAGTGTGTATTAGTACGGTTCTCTTAGGATTCATCTTATTTGGGACTCTGTGATTCCTGGGCCTAGATGTCTCTTTCTTTTCCCAGGTTAAGGAAGTTTTCAGCTATTATTTATTCAAATAAGTTTCTGCCCCTTTCTCTCTCCCTTCATCTGGAACCCCTATAATAGGAATATTAGTATGCTTGAGGTTGCCCTAGAGGTCTATTAAACTGTCTTCATTTTTTAAATTATTTTTTATTTTTTTCTGTTCAGCTTGGGTAATTTCCATTACTATGTCTTCCAGTTTGCTGATTCATTCCTTTGTATTATCTAATCTACTGTTGATTCCTTCTAGTGTAAGTTTTATTTAAATTACTGTATCCTTCAGCTCTGTTTTTTTTCTTCCTTATGTGTTCTAACCCTTTCTTAATCTTCTCACTGTGTTCATCTATTCTTCTCTCGAGTTTGTTGCACATTTTTATGATCATTACCTTGAACTCTTCATCAAGTAGATTGTTTATCTGCACTTTGTTTATTTCTTCTCCTGTGGTTTTATCTTGTTCCTTCATTTGGAACATATTCATTTGTTGACTCTTGTACCTAAATCATTGGGTTTAATTCTATGTATTATTTATGTTGGTTACCTTTCCTGATCTTGGAAAAGTAGCCTTATGTAGAAGACTTCCTATCTGTCTGGCGGCACACTTCCTTCTGGTTACCAGAGCTGTATGAGCTAAGGGTTCCCCATGTATGGGTACCTATGAGGGGGTGGTTCTGAGTACTGTGGATTAACTGATAGGCATGGCTAGCCCCATGGCCTGTCTGGTTGCCTGGCCCTCCTTGTTACAGAGGCTGTTGACCTGCTGGTTGGTGGGGCCAGTTCCTGTAGCATCTGGCAGCAGGACCTGTGGGTCCCCAGCAGGTGCTAGCCTGCTGGTGGGCATAGTAAGATCCCTTGTGGCCTTTGTGAGGCATTTTTCTAGGTGTTTTATATATGATAATGCATAATTTTCAATGACACTCTAAAATAGGCACTGTTACTGAGTTATTTTTCAGATACGAAATTTGAGGCACAGAGAGTGTGTTGGAAATATCCAGACCATAGAACTCATAAGTGGTAGCACTGGAATGAGAACAGAGGAAGTCTGGTTAGGAGACACTTTCTCAACAATTGACAAACCATGGTGCTTCTCAAGACAGAAATACAGGAGGGTGAGTGTAGTGCTTTGGGGATACACTGACAGACAAGGATTCAAAACAGGACAAAAGATAGAGATAGACACAGAGGAAGAGAAAGAGGAGAAAGAAGAGTGTACAGAAAGATAATGGAATTTTTTTTTTTGTGTGTGTGTGTGGTTTGCGGACCTCTCACCATTGTGGCCTCTCCCGCTGTGGAGCACAGGCTCTGGACGTGCAGGCCCAGGGGCCACAGCTCACGGGCCCAGCCGCTCCATGGCACGCAGTATCCTCCTGGACCGGGGCATGAACCCATGTCCCCTGCATCTGCAGGCGGACTCCCAACCACTGCACCACCAGGGAAGCCATGGAATATTTTAAAGTACAGTAACAGGAGACAAAAGAGAAAAGGAATAATAAATCAAAGTGTGAAATTAAAATTTTGTATAAACCTTCAATCACACAATTAGAAAGAGGAACAATTAGTAACAGTTAAAAGAGAACATACTGAGCAGTAAATATAAAGGGGTTAAAGGCTTAAGACATCATCAAAAGATACCTGCCAATTAATATGCAGATTATCTTAATAAGACACATATTTATTTGTTCCTCTGATGAAATAGTGGTTAAAATTATATTTAATTCTTGTGTCTTAATTGGACTTCATAGAGAATTGAAGATTTATGAAAAAAAGTATGTGATATTTTAGTCACAATGACTTATTTTGCTCTAAAGTTCAATATTAAGAATTCTGTATAAAATATTTAATTTATTGATTTCCTCAATAATCTCAGGAAAGAATTAATTGCTCCAGAGGGTCAAAAGAGATGCATGGTAACTTTGGTTAATATTGTAAAAAACATAGTCTATAAGCATCAATATTTTTTCTGTCATTGGAGATAATGACCCATTTTTTCTTATATTTGTGGAAAGAAAAATTTACTACTCTTTATTTTAAACATAGCATCTTAGCCATTAAAGTGATAAGAAATAAATATTAATTTTCTCAAAAAATAAATCTGTGAATATGAATGGAAATCAGTGTTACATTTTCTAGATTTGTTATTTTACTAGCATCAGTACTAACTGATATAAAATTGCCCAGAGAATTTGTTTTAAGATTGCAAATATTAGAGAAAAAATCTATATCTCATTTACTCAGTGAACAGTCTATAAATTGGACATTCACAGAGGCACAAGATCATTGACTACCCTTTCAGAATTCAATTTTATGCTTCCTAAATTAGATGTAGAGCTAGGTTATTTTGGGATAGCAAGCTGGGAATAATATACAAATTTGTAAAATCATGTTTAGCCCATTTTCAGCTAAATCACACTAAATTCAATAAAAAACCCTGAAAAAAACTGAGTCAATAAAAAGGAGTTGCAAAAAATTCCTTTGTGGATATTGCTATTATGTTTTCAAAAGATTTTATACAATGAAGTTAAAGATAATTGTAATTGATCAAACTTTGCCTCTAGAACTTTTCACACAAAAGAGAATCAGTGGAATTATGTGTGTGTGTTTCAATTTAATCAATTGTATTTTGTTTTAAATTTTTATTCTGTGTTTATGTGTGGTTTAGCTTAATTTTCCCTATGATTGGAGGTGTATAAAGTTTAGCAGTAAAAAGCTGTGCTTTAAGGAAGGCTGCTTATCCTGAAGATAATGTTTCCTTCAATGGGCACAGATATGATCATCTTATTATGCACCCTTTGTGTTCTAACAAAGAAAAAGAAAGCATGATCGTTTTATGTTTGAATTCATGTAGAAAATCACACAAACAGGCATTACTCATTCACAATGATCATTTTCTTGTTTTGGAATTATGTTATTTTATTTTTATTTTTTATTGGAGAATAGTTGACTTGAAATGTGTTAGGTTCAGGTGTACAGCAAAGTGAATCAGTTACACACATACACATATCCACTCATTTTTAGATTATTTTTCCATATATGTCATTAGAGAGTATTGAGTAGAGTTTCCTGTGCTATACAGTAAATCCTTACTGCTTATCTATTTTATGTGTAGTAGGGTGTATATGTCAATCCCAATATCTCAATTTATTCCTCCTGCCATTTTCCCACAGTAGCCATAAGTTTGTTTCTATATCTGTGACTCTATTTCTCTTTGGAAATAAGTTCATTTGTACTTTTTTTTTTTAGATTCCCCATATAAGTAATTTCACATGATATTTGTCTTTCTCTGACTTACTTCACTTAGTATGACAATCTGTAGGTCCATCCATGTTGCTGCAAATGACATTATTTCATTATTTTTTATGACTAATATTCCATTTTATATATTACAATATCTTCATTATCCACTCCTCTGTTGATGGGCAGTTGGTTGCTTTCTTGTCTTGGCTCTTGTGGATATTGCTGCAATGAACACTGGGGTGCATGTAACATTCTGAATTATGGTTTTCTCCAGATATATGCCCAGAAGTGGGATTGTTGGATCATATGGTTGCTTAATATTTGTTTTTTTAAGGAATCTCCATACTCTTCTCTATAAGGGCTGTACCAATTTACATTCCCACAAACAGGTTTGGGAGGGTTCCCTTTTCTCCACACCCTCTCCAGCATTTATTATTTGTAGATTTTGTTTTTTTTCTTTTTGCGGTACATGGGCCTCTCACTGTTGTGGCCTCTCCCGTTGTGGAGCACAGGCTCCGGACATGCAGGCTCAGCGGCCATGGCTCACGGGCCCAGCCACTCCACAGCATGTGGGATCTTCCCAGACCAGGGCACAAACCCACGTCCTCTGCATCAACAGGCAGACTCTCAACCACTGCGCCACCAGGGAAGCCCCTATTTGTAGATTTTTTGATGATGGACTTTCTTACTGGTGTGAGGTGATATCTCATTGTAGTTTTAATTTGCATATCTCTAATAATTAACAATATTGAGCATCTTTTCATTTGCCTCTTGTCCATCTGTATGTTTTCTTTGGAGAAATGTCTATTTAGATCTTCCAGTCATTTTTTGATTAGGTTGTTTGTTTTTTTGTTTGTTTGTTTTGATATTGAGCTACATGAGCTTTTTGCATATTTTGGAGATTAATCCCTTATTAGTCACTTTGTCTGTAAATATTTTCTCCCATTCTGTGGGTTATCTTTTTGTTTTGTTTATGGTTTCCTTTGTTGTGCTATGATTTTAAGTTTAACTAGGCCCCATCCATTTATTTTTGTTTTTATTTTCATTACTGTAGTAGCTGGATCAGAAAAGATCTTGCTGCAATCTATGTAAGAGAGTGTTCTGCCAATGTTTTCCTCTAAGAGTTTTACAGTATCCAGCCTTACATTTATGTCTTTAATTCATTTTTAGTTTATTTTTGTGTATGGTGTAGAGACTGTTCTAATTTCATTTCTTTTACATGTATCTGTCTAGTTATCCCAGTACCACTTATTGAAGAGACTGTCTTTTCTCCATTGTATACTTTTGCCCCCTTTGCCTTAGATTAGTTGACCATAGGTGCATGTGTTTATCTCTGGCTTTTGTATCCTCTTCCATTGATCTACATTTCTGCTTTGGTGCCAATACCATAGTGTTTTGATTACTGTAGCTTTGTAGTATAGTATAGTCTGAAGTCAAGGAGTCTGATTCCTCCAACTCCATTTTTCTTTCTCAAGATTGCTTTGGCAATTCAGAGATATTTGTGTTTTCATACATATTTAAATTTTTTTGTTCTAATTCTGTGAAAAATGCCAGTGGTAACTTGAGAGAGATTGCACTGAATCTGTAGATTGCTTTGGCTAGTATGGTCATCTTGACAATATTGATTCTTCCAATCTAAGAACATGGTATATCACTCCATCTATTTGTATCATCTTTGATTTCTTTCATCAGCATTTTATACTACAAGCAACTATACTCCAATAAAATGGACAACCTAGAAGAAATGGAAAAATTGTTAGGAAGGTACAACCTTTGAAGACTGAACCAGGAAAAAATAGAAAATATGGACAAACCAATCACAAGTACTAAAATTGAAACTGATTAAAAAACTTCCATCAAACACAAGTTCAGGACCAGATGGCTTCACAGGTAAATTCTCTCAAACATATGCAGAAGAAATAACACCTACGCTTCTAAAACTCTTCCAAAAAACTGCAGAGGAAGGAACAACTCCCAAACTCAGTCTACCCTGATATCACCCTGATATTAAAACCAGACAAAGAGGGCTTCCCTGGTGGCTCAGTGGTTGAGAATCTGCCTGCTAATGCAGGGCACATGGGTTTGAGTACTGGTCTGGGAAGATCCCACATGCCATGGAGCAGCTAGGCACGTGAGTCACAACTACTGCACCTGCACATCTGGAGCCTGTGCTCTGCAACAAGAGAGGCCATGACAGTGAGAGGCCTGTGCACCACGATGAAGAGTGGCCCCCCTCGCCACAACTAGAGAAAACCCTCACACAGAAATGAAGACTCAACACACCCAAAAATAAATAAATAAATACATTTATTAAAAAACAAAAAACAGACAAAGATACCCCCAAAACAAAAGTATAGGCCTACATCACTGGTAAACATAGATGCAAAAGTCTTCAACAAAATACTACAAATTGAATCTAATAACACATTGAAAGGATCATACACCATGATCAAGTGGGATTTATCCCAGGCATGCAAATATTCTTTAATAGATGAAAATCAATCAATGTGAAACACCACATGAAACAACTGAAGAATAAAAACCCTATCATCATCTCAATAGTTGCAGAAAATACTTCTGACAAAATTCAACACCAATTTATGACAAAAACACTCCAGAAAGTGGGCATAGAGGGAACCTACCTCAACATAATAAAGGCCATATATGAAAAACCCACAACTAATATACTCAACAGTGAATAGCTGAAAGAATTTCCTCTAAGATAAGGAAAAAGATAAGGATGCCCACTCTTGCCACTTTTATTCAATATAGCTTTGGAAGTCTTAGCTACAGTAATCAGAGAAGAAAAAGAAAAGGAATTCCAACTGTAAAAGAAGAAGTAAAACTGTCACTGTTTGCAGATAATATGGTACTATACATAGACAATCCTAAACATGCTACCAGAAAATTACTAGAGCTCATCAATGAATTTGGTAAAGTTGAAGGAAACAAAATTAATACACAGAAACCTCTTGCATTCCTACACACTAACAACGAATTATCAGAAAGAGAAATTAAGGAAACAATCCCAATTACCATCGCATCCAAAAGAATAACATATCTAGGAATAAACTTACCTAAGGAGGCAAAATACCTGTACTCTGAAGTAATTTTATTTCAATCCACCTTAGTAAAATCTTTTGTCACTGGGTGTGACTTTAAATTTATTTTGCAGAATACTTACAATATTATTTAGATGAAGCTCCTTGAATTGATTCCTATCATCTGACAGGGCAGTGATTTTTAATATGATTACAGGTTTATGTCTCCTGCAGGCACAAAATTACTTACATTATGATGTTAACACTTTAAAAGTAAAAAAGAGAAAGATAAAATTAGTTCATATGTAATACTTTGTCTACAATCATGATCTTAAATAAATATAAATAATGATATTTATTCTATTGAACTAAAATGTAGCATTATATTGCTACATACAACATTTTGCTAAGTATTTTATGTTGAATACAATACCTATGAAAGAGTTATATTGAGTCATAACAAGACACTGACCAAAAAATAATCAGCAATAGTTATAAATATCAACATTATAAAAACTCTTAAAAGAAAAAGTTGCCCAAATTCTCAAAATTATTTGAGGCTGAGGATAGTAGGGGGAACAAGAAAAGGTGGTGATGTATTGAGAAATAGCTTTATATCTAAAATATATCATTTTTTTAATATTCCAGGTATTTTGGTCTCCACAGTAGCTGCACCCTGGAAATCACTCATAAGATTCCAAAGTCCTCTAAGGCTTGACCCAAATCACACATGCTATTAATGAGGACTGGTTAGGAAGAAAAACAAAAGTTTTTGTTTGGGTAATGTGGATCTAGTCTACTCTACATAAAGGATGGTTGCTGGTACTTCCCTGGTTGCTCAGTGGTTAAGAATCTGCCCACCCATTTAGGGGACACAGGTTCAAGCCGTGGTCCAGGAAAATCCCACATGCCATGGGGCAACAAAGACCATGCACCACAACTACTGAGCCTGCACTCTAGAGCCTGCGAGCCAAAACTACTGAAGCCCGTGCACCTAGAGCCCATGCTCCACAACAAGAGAGGCCACCACATTGGGAGATTGTTGACATATATACACTAATATGTATAAAATAGATAACTAATATGAACATGCTGTATAAAAAATACATTAAATTAAAAAAACCCAAAAAAATCCAAAGACACAAGAGAGGCCACCACAATGAGAAACCTGCACACCACGATGAAGAGTAGCCCCCACTCACTGCAACTAGAGAAAGACTGCACACAGCAACAAAGACCCAATGCAGCCAAAAATAAATAAATAAATTTATAAAAATAAAAAGGGATGATTGCTATTTTTTGTTTGTTTTTAATTGAATTTTCTTAATACAGAATCATGAAACTGAATTCCATCTTAGCTGTTATCCAAGAAATGAAATGGGGCAAAATTAAATTTTGATGTCTCCCAGGGAGTGGAAAAATTTGACTAGGGCATGGGCTGATCACTGATGCCCAGAAAAGGCAGACATGGAGAAAATGAAATAGTGGGCCTAAAGATATGGGAGCTGGGCTGTAATCCGTACTGGATATTTGTCATTTTGCAACAAAGTGGGAGAGGAACCAGTAAAATAATGGGAATAGTGAAGTAGGGCAGAAGTCAGAAAGGAAGTCACTACATTGTCACAAGGGCTTGTAGTACAATTGCAAAAATAACTATGATACAGATAATAACAACTAATTTTTAAACACTTCAAAGTTACAAAGAACTTTTATGTAAACTATTTATAGATCTATATTTATACCTATCTATCTATCACCTATTTCATCTATCTATCAAGTGAAAGAGACAATGAGATGCATAATTGGTAAGGCGTATTAGTTCTGAGTGCTTGTAGGGAGCTTAATGTAAATAATATGTATTTGATTTCTGATAAACCTGGATCCATGTCTAGTATGAACATGACAAATAATTTAATCCTTCTGAGCATATTTTTCTCAACACCACGATGCTGTATACCTTCTTTGCAAATTTATTGTGAGATTCTATGAAATCATTAAGTTTTTTTCTTTGCGGTTGGATTTAAAGTCTTCACTTCCAAAAAACAATTTAGAAAAAAAAAACTGTCTTCAATTAAGTAATTTTGAAAATTATCAGCTCTCAGAAAAAGAGTGCACTCATCTTTGGGTATCATATAAACATAAATTAACTATAGATACTTGTTAAATAATTGATGGGAATTAGGAATATAAGTACAGATTTTATATTCATCCTATTTATTTTATTAACATTTCTTAAGCCAGCTGTCTTCTGAGAACCTCTTGGTTATTTTCATTGTCTTTACTGTCTACTAAAATATGAAGAACAGCTAAAATAAAATTAATGTTATCTTTTGAGAGAAAAAAATTATATTCTTTATGTGGTTTTGTTGAAAAAAATTACAGTTGTACAAATCAGAATGGGTCAATGAATAAACAAATGAGTAGATGGTATGCTTTATTTCTAAACTAAATAATAAAAATCTGTCCACATCTGGATTACAGTGTCAAAAATATGGTAATGAGTCCCTCAGTGAAATTACTCTTGGAATGTGATTACAAAATTGAAAAATATACTACTGTAATTCAGTTATCCTATATTTTAATGAGATTTCCTTTTACTCCTTTTTTTTTAAGGCCGTAAATTATTTTATTTTTTAAACATCTTTATTGGAGTATAATTGCTTTACAATAGTGTGTTAGTTTCTGCTTTATAACAAAGTGAATCAGTTATACATATACATATGTTCCCATATATCTTCCCTCTTGTGTATCCCTCCCTCCCACCTTCCCTATCCCATCCCTCTAGGTGGTCACAAACCACCTAGCTGATCTCCCTGTGCTATGCGGCTACTTCCCACTAGCTATCTATTTTACGTTTGGTAGTGTATATATGTCCATGCAACTCCCTCACTTTGTCACAGCTTACACTTCCCCCTCCCCATATCCTCAAGTCCATGCTCTAGTAGGTCTCTGTCTTTATTCCCATCTTACCCCTAGGGTCTTCATGACATTTATTTTTATTTTTATTTTTTTCCTAGATTCCATATGTATGTGTTAGCATACAGTATTTGTTTTTCTCTTTCTGACTTAATTCACTCTGTAAGACAGACTCTAGGTCCATCCACCTCACTACAAATAACTCAATTTCATTTCTTTTTATGGCTGAATAATATTCCATTGTATATATGTGCCACATCTTTATCGATTCATCTGTTGATAGACACTTAGGTTGCTTCCATGTCCTGGCTATTGTGAATAGAGCTGCAATGAACATTTTGGTACATGACTCTTTTTGAATTTTGGTTTTCTCAGGGTATATGCCCAGTAGTGGGATTGCTGGGTCATATGGTAGTTCTATTTGTAGTTTTTATAGGAACCTCCATACTGTTCTCCACAGTGGCTGTATCAATTTACATTCCTACCAATAGTGCAAGAGAATTCCCTTTTCTCTACACCCTCTCCAGCATTTATTGCTTCCAGATTTTTCTTTCTTAACATCTTTATTGGGGTATAATTGCTTTACAATTGTGTGATAGTTTCTGCTTTATAACAAAGTGAATCAGTTATACATATACATATGTTCCCATATCTCTTCCCTCTTGCATCTCCCTCCCTATCCCACCCCTCTAGGTCTTCACAAAGCACGGAGCTGATCTCCCTGTGCTATGCGGCTGCTTCCCACTAGCAACCTACCTTACGTTTGGTAGTGTATATATGTCTATGCATCTCTCTTGCTTTGTCACGGCTCACCCTTCCACCTCCCCATATCCTCAAGTCCATTCTCCAGTAGGTCTCTGTCTTTATTCCTGTCTTACCCCTAGGTTCTTCATGACATTTTTTTTTCTTAAATTCCATATATATGTGTTAGCATACGGTATTTGTCTTTCTCTTTCTGACTTACTTCACTCTGTATGACAGACTCTAGGTCTATCCACCTCATTACAAATAGCTCAATTTCGTTTCTTTTTATGGCTGAGTAATATTCCATTGTATATATGTGTCACATCTTCTTTATCCACTCATCCAATGATGGGTACTTAGGTTGTTTCCATCTCCGGGCTATTGTAAATAGAGCTGCAATGAACATTTTGGTACATGACTCTTTTTGAATTTTGGTTTTCTCAGGGTATATGCCCAGTAGTGGGATTGCTGGGTCATATGGTAGTTCTATTTGTAGTACTTTAAGGAACCTCCATACTGTTCCATAGTGGCTGAACCTATTCACATTCCCACCAGCAGTGCAAGAGTGTTCCCTTTTCTCCACACCCTCTCCAGCATTTATTGTTTCTAGATTTTTTGATGATGGCCATTCTGACTGGTGTGAGATGATATCTCATTGTAGTTTTGATTTGCATTTCTCTAATAATTAATGATGTTGAGCATTCTTTCATGTGTTTGTTGCCAGTCTATATATCTTTTTTGGAGAAATGTCTATTTAGGTCTTCTGCCCATTTTTGGATTGGGTTTTTTGTTTTTTTTGTTATTGAGCTGCATGAGCTGCTTGTAAATTTTGGAAATTAATCCTTTGTCAGTTGCTTCATTTGCAAATATTTTCTCCCATTCTGAGGGTTGTCTTTTGGTCTTGTTTATGGTTTCCTTTGCTGTGCAAAAGCTTTGAAGTTTCATGAGGTCCCATTTGATTATTTTTGTTTTTATTTCCATTTCTCTAGGAGGTGCGCCAGAAATGGTCTTGCTGTGATTTATGTCATAGAGTGTTCTGCCTGTTTTCCTCTCAGAATTTGATACTGTCTGGCCTTACATTTATGTCTTTAATGCATTTTGAGTTTATTTTTGAGTATGGTGATAGGGAGTGTTCTAATTTCATACTTTTACATGTACCTGTCCAGTTTTCCCAGCACCACTTATTGAAGAGGCTGTCTTTTCTCCACTGTATATTCTTGCCTCCTTTATCAAAGATAAGGTGACCATATGTGTGTGAGTTTATCTCTGGGGTTCTATGTTGTTCCATTGATCTATATTTCTGTTATGAGCCAGTACCACACTGTCTTGATTACTGTAGCTTTGTAGAATAGTCTGAAGTCAGGGATCCTGATTCCTCCAGCTCCATTTTTCATTCTCAAGATTGCTTTGGCTATTCGGGGTCTTTTGTGTTTCCATACAAATCGTGAAATTTTTTGTTCTAATTCTGTGAAAAATGCCAATTGTAATTTGATAGGGATTGCATTGAATCTGTAGATTGCTTTGAGTAGTAGAGTCATTTTCACAATGTTGATTCTTCCAGATCCAGAACATGGTATATCTCTCCATCTATTTGTATCATCTTTAATTTCTTTCATCAGTGTCATAATTTTCTGCATACAGGTCTTTTGTCTCCTTAGGTAGGTTTACTCCTAGATATTTTATTCTTTCTGTTGCAATGGTAAATGGGAGTGTTGTCTTAATTTCACTTTCAGACTTTTCCTCCTTAGGATATAAGAATTCCAGAGATTTCTGTGCATTAATTTTGTATCCTGCTACTTTTCCAAATTCATTGATTAGCTCTAGTAGTTTTCTGGTAGTATCTTTTGGATTCTCTATGTATAGTGTCATGTGATCTGCAAACAGTGACAGCTTTACTTCTTCTTTTCCAATTTGGATTCCTTTTATTTCTTTTTCTTCTCTAATTGCTGTTGCTAAAACTTCCAAAACTATGATGAATAAGAGTGTTGAGAGTGAGCAAACTTGTCTTGTTCCTGATCTTATTGGAAATGCTTTCATTCAGTTTTTCACCATTGAGGACGATGTTGGCTGTGGGTTTGTCATATATGGCCTTTATTATGTTGAGGAAAGTTCCCTCTATGCCTACTTTCTGCAGAGTTTTTATCATAAATAGGTATTGAATTTTGTCAAAAGCTTCCTCTGCATCTATTGAGATGATCATATCTTTTCTGTACTTCAAATTCTTAATGTGGTGTATCACGTTGATTGATCTGCATATATTGAAGAATCCTTGAATTCCTGGAATAAACCCCACTTGCCCACTGTGTATGATCCTTTTAATGTGCTGTTGGATTCTGTTTGCTAGTATTTTGTTGAGGATTTTTGCATCTATCTTCATCAGTGATTTTGGCCTGTAGTTTTCTTTCTTTGTCACATGTTTTTCTGGCTTTGGTATTAGGGTGACGTTGACCTCCTAGAATGAGTTTCGGAGTGCTTCTCCCTCTGCTATATTTTGGAAGAGTTTGAGAAGCATAGGTGTTAGCTCTTCTCTAAATGTTTCATAGAATTTGCCTGTGAAGCCTTCTGGTGCTGGGCTTTTGTTTGTTGGAAGATATTTCATCACAGTTTCAATTTCAGTGCTTGTGATTTGTCTGTTCATATTTTCTATTTCTTCCTGGTTCATTCTTGGCAGGTTATGCATTTCTAAGAATTTGTCCATTTCTTCCAGGTTATCCATTTTATTGGCGTAGAGTTGCTTGTAGTAATCTCTAATGATCCATGGTATTTCTTCAGTGTTAGTAGTTACTTCTCCTTTTTCATTTCTAATTCTATTGATCTGAGTCTTCTCCCTTTTGTTCTGGATGAGTCTGGCTAATGGTTTATCAATTTTCTTTATCTTCTCAAAGCACTGGCTTTTAGTTTTATTGATCTTTGCTATCATTTCCTTCATTTCTTTTTCATTTATTTCTGATCTGATCTTTATGATTTCTTTCCTTCTGCTAACTTTGGGGGTTTTTAGTTCTTCTTTCTCTAATTGCTTTAGGTGCAAGTTAGGTTGTTTATTTGAGATGTTTCCTGTTTCTTAAGGTAGGATTGTATTGCTATAAACTTCCCTTTTAGAAGTGCTTTTGCTGCATCCCATAGGTTTTGGATCGTCATGTCTTCATTGTCATTTGTTTCTAGGTATTTTTTGATTTCCTTTTTGATTTCTTCAGTGATCACTTCATTATTAAGTAGTATATTGTTCCGCCTCCATGTGTTTGTATTTTTTAACATCTTTTCCTGTAATTGATATCTAGTCTCATAGTGTTGTGTTCGGAAAAGATACTTGATACAATTTCAATTTTCTTAAAATTACCAAGGCTATATTTGTGACCGAAGATATGATCTATCTTGGAGAATGTTCCATGAGCACTTGAGAAAAATAAGTATTCTGTTGTTTTTGGATTGAATGTCCTATAAATATCAATCATGCCCATCTTGTTTAATGTATCATTTAAAGCTTGTGTTTCTTTATTTATTTTCATTTTGGATGATCTGTACTTTGGTGAAAGCGGAGTGTTGAAGTCCCCTACTATGAATGTGTTACTGTTGATTTCCCATTTTCTAGTTGCTAGTATTTGCCTTATGTATTGAGGTGCTTCTATGTTGGGTGCATAAATATTTACAACTGTTATATCTTCTTCTTGGATCGCTCCTTTCATCATTATGTAGTGTCCTTGTTTGTCTCTTGTAATAGTCTTTATTTTAAAGTCTATTTTGTCTGATATGAGAATTGCTATGCCAGCTTTCTTCTGATTTTCATTTGCATGGAATATCTTTTTCTATCCCCTCACTTTCAGTCTGTATGTGTCCCTAGGTCTGAAGTGGGTCTCTTCTAGACAGCATATATATGGGTCTTGTTTCTGTATCTGTTCAGCCTGTCTGTGTCTTTTGGTGAGAGCATTTAATCCATTAACATTTAACGTAGTTATTGATATGTATGCCCCTGTTCCCATTTTCTTAATTGTTTTGGGTTTGGTATTATAGGTCTTTTCCTTCTCTTGTGTTTCTTGCCTAGAGAAGATCCTTTAGCATTTGTTGTAAAGCTGGTTTTGTGGTGCTGAACTCTCTCAGCTTTTGCTTGTCTGTAAAGATTTTAATTTCTCCATCAAATCTGAATGTGATCCTTGCTGTGAAGCATAATCTTGGTTGTAGGTTTTTCTCCTTCATCACTTTAAATATGTCCTGACACTCCCTTCTGGCTTGCAGAGTTTCTGCTTAAAGATCAGCTGTTAACCTTATGGGGATTCCCTTGTGTGTTATTTGTTGTTTTTCCCTTGCTGCTTTTAATATGCTTTCTTTGTATTTAATTTTTAACAGTCCGTTTAATATGGGTCTTGGTGTGTTTCTCCTTGGATTTATCCTGTATGGGACTCTCTGTGCTTCCTGGACTTGATTAACTATATCCTTTCCCATATTAGGGAAGTTTTCAACTATAATCTCTTCAAATATTTTCTCAGTCCCTTTCTTTTTCTCTTCTTCTTCTGGGACAGCTGTAATTCGAATGTTGGTGTGTTTAATGTTGTCCCAGAGGTCTCTGAGACTGCTCAGTTCTTTTCATTCGTTTTTCTTTATTCTGCTCTGCAGTAGTTATTTCCACTATTTTATCTTGAAGGTCACTTATCCATTCTTCTGCCTCAGTTATTCTGCTATTGATCTCTTCTAGAGTATTTTTAATTTCATTTATTGTGTTGTTCATCATTGCTTGTTTCCTCTTTAGTTCTTCTAGGTCCTTGTTAAATGTTTCTTGCATTTCCTCTATTCTATTTCTAAGATTTTGGATCATCTTTACTATCATTATTCTGAATTCTTTTTCAGGTAGACTACCTATTTCATCTTCATTTGTTAGATCTGGTGGGTTTTTACCTTGCTGCTTCATCTGTGGTGTGATTTTCTGTCTTTTCATTTTGCTTATCTTACTGTATTTGGTGTCTCCTTTTCACAGGCTGCAGGTTTGTAGTTCTTGATGTTTTTGGTGTCTGCCCCCAGTGGCTAAGGTTGGTTCAGTGGGTTGTGTAGTCTTCCTGGTGGAAGGGACTAGTGCCTGTTTTCTGGTGGATGAGGCTGGATCTTGTCTTTCTGGTGGGCATGTCCACGTCTGGTGGTGTGTTTTTGAGTGTCTGTGGCCTTAATATGATTTTAGGCAGTCTCTCTGCTAATGGATGGGGCTGTGTTCCTGGCTTTCTTGTTGTTTGGCATAGGGTGTCCAGCACTGTAGCTTGCTGGTTGTTGAGTGAGGCTAGGTCTTGGTGTTGAAATGGAGATCTCTGGGAGATTTTCACCATTTTATCTTATGTGGAGCTCTGAGGTCTCTTGTGGACCATTTTATTGAAGTTGGCTCTCCCACCTCAGTGGCACAGCCCTGACTCCTGGCTGGAGCACCAAGAGCCTGTCATCCACATGGCTCAGAATAAAAGGGAGAAAATATAGAAAGAGGATAAAATAAAATAAAGTTATTAAAATAAAAAATAATTATTAAGAAAATAATTTTAAAGTAAACAACAACAACAAAACAATGGACAGACAGAACCCTAGGGCAAATGGTGAATGCAAAGCTATACAGACAAAATCTCACACAGAAACATAGACGTACACACTCACAAAAAGAGGTAAAGGGGAAAAAATAATCTATCTTGCTCCCAAAGTCCACCTCCTCAATTTTGGTTGATTTGTTGTCTATTCAGGTATTCCACAGATGCAGGTACATCAATTTGATTGTGGAGCTTTAATCCACTGCTTCTGAGGCTGCTGGGAGAAATTTCCCTTTCTCTTTGTTTGTACAGCTCCCAGGGGTTCAGCTTTGGATTGGGCCCCGACTCTGTGTGTAGGTTGCCTGAGGGTGTCTGTTTTTCACTCAGACAGTGCGGGGTTAAAGGAGCAGCTTATTTTGTGGCTCTGGCTCACTCAGGCCTTGGGGGAGGGAAGGATATGGATGCGGGGCGAGCCTGCAGCGGCAGAGGCCTGCATGATGTTGCACCAGCCTGAGGTGCACCGTGCATTCTCCTGGGGAAGTTGTCCCTGGATCATGGGACCCTGTCAGTGGCGGGCTGCACAGGCTCCTGGGAGTGGCAGTGTGGATAGTGACCTGTGCTTGCACACAGGCTTCTTGGTGGTGGCAGCAGCAGCCTTAGCATCTCATGTCCGTCTCTGGGGTCCACGCTGATATCCGCAGCTCCCGCCCATCTCTGGAGCTCCTTTAAGCAGCCCTCTTAATCCCCTCTCCTCGCGCACCACGAAACAAAGAGACAAGAAAAAGTCTCTTGTCTCTTCTGTCGCTCCAGATTTTTCCGGACTCCCTCCCAGCTAGCTGTGGCACACTAGCCCCTTCAGGCTGTGTTCACACAGCCAACCCCAGTCCTCTCCCTGTGATCCCACTGAAGCCCGAGCCTCAGCTGCCCAACCCCACCTGTCCTGGCGGGTCAGCAGACAAGCCTCTCGGGCTGGTGAGTGCTGGTCAGCACCGATCCTCTATGCGGGAATCTCTCCGCTTTGCCCTCTACACCCCTGTTGCTGTGCTCTCCTTTGTGGCTCTGAAACTTCCCCCCTCTGCCACCTGCAGTCTCCACCCTTGAAGGGGCTTCTAGTGTGTGGAAACCTTTCCTCCTTCACAGCTCCCTCCCACTGGTGCAGGTCCCATCCCTATTCTTTTGCCTCTGTTTTTTCTTTTGCCCTACCCAGCTACGTGGGGGAGTTTCTTGCCTTTTGGGAGGTCTGAGGTCTTCTGCCAGCGTTCAGTTGGTGTTCTATAGGAACAGTTCCACATGTAGATGTATTTCTGATGTATCTGTGGGGAGGAATGTGATATCCGCGTCTTACTCTTCCACCATCTTCTCAAATCCCCTCTCTTACTCTTGAATAATATTTAAAATGGATTTACAAGATTGCCTGAACAAGAGACTTGGATTTTCATTAAATTTTGTTAGTTTTCAAAAGAAAACTCTATCACTCCTTAAGTTGAATGGACTAGATCCATATTATTCAAGTAAAATTTTGTTTTCTGCTTACCAAAGTACTAAATAGATTTAAGGCACCTAGTTTCCTTTTGCCTATAATCTTTACCCAGTGTTGAATTTTAAGGCCTATTCCATACAAACAATTTAGTCCTTTCCTCTCTTGAAGTCTACATTCTTTCAACTTTGCCTCCTAATTTTTTTCTCCTAAGTCTGCTTAAATTTACAATAAGTTTTAAATCCTACTATATTGCAGTTTCCAATAAAAGGATATTGAATGCTCCTTTTAATCACAGTTGTGAATTCTGTATATAAATGTTTTGCATTTACATTTGTGAACTGAAATTTCCTAAATCCAGTGTTCATATGCTGAAACAAAATTCTCGCTTCCAAAATGTTACCATTTCCTTGACACTATTTTCTTTCATTTGTATAATCTGTGTGCCCCTAAATGTCACTGTTTTACAAAAACAACATTTTGTTTTCCTTTATTGCTTCCAGGGGCTCTAGCCAGGTCTTGAAATTTTGGAACTCGTGTACGAGGTATTTCATTTCTCATTACAGGCTTGTGTTTTCAAGTTAAAAAAGTGGCTTACCTTAGTCCTGTAACTGAATAATGACTTAGTTTTTCAAGGAAATAACTGGTTATTAGAACCAATACACTCATAGGTAATGAGAACAACAAAATGAAGAATGACCAGAGCATACAGTGTTATGGGAACTTGTGTGTCTATCTGTAAATTAAAGTTACTCACACAGCTATATGAAAAACACAAGGCACATTGTACTGTATATTCAATAGATAAAAGTTATATCAAAGAAACTATTGACCTGTATCCCTCAGAATCATGCTTACAAAAAACGTACTTCCAAAGGAATGGCAAAACAAATTGTGACCATAATGGTGAAGAATGAGAATTCTCTTGACTATATCATAGTGATTGTCAAACCTTTCAAAGACCCTAGCTAGATGGTGTATATAATACCTGCATAGCTCCATGTTGTCTGCTTTGCTAAAACTGTAAAATTGTTCTGGTTATCTTTTAAGATCCCCTCAGAATCTTTATTCCTTAACTTCTATCCTCTTCTCACTCTGCCCATTTCTACATCTCAACAGGCCCCAAAAATATTTTTTTAAATTTTTGTGCTGTAGCTACCTAAGGCAGTCATAGAAGATTGCAGCTGAGCTAAACAGTATATTTGTGCTTTGCTAAAACAGAATGTGTTTTTGCTACATTTACAGTTTTTTTTCTTCTTATTACAGTGTTTTTCAAGATTCTATCCCCTTTACAACATATCTGTATTGTCCCAATGCTGTTTATAATATTCCAAAAATATGTACTTGGCATTCTTCTCCATAGATGTTGGTGTGGATTCCATATCATGATCCAGGAGCCCTCTCAATATAAATGTGCCCTTGATGGATGGTGAATGCCTCTGATATTTATAGTATAATTGTTGGAATCACTGGATAGGATTAGTGATCTGTGAAGGAAACCTGCTAGGCTTACTGAGACACTATGTTTTAGAGTTCATTTATTCTATTAACAGCAATTTATATGTCCAAGACAGAAATATATAAGTAAATTAATTATTTGTAATATGCCCATGTTCTGATCAAAGCTCCTTTAATTAAATAAAACATCATGTGTCCTACTGTATTTAATTCTTTCTTCTAATATTTTTTCTGTTGTTGTATAGTTCATTAGAAGGAAGCATATTGGCTGAGTTGAAATATAGAGTTCCCTATCATACTTTGTATAACATTAAATTGAAGTAATGCTTAATTTTAACTGCAGATTCTATAACCTGATTATTTGCCTCTTCCTAAAATCCTGCATAGAACTTCTGATTTCCAGTCTGGTCTATGAGGAACTTGGAAGTTGTCACTTCTTTTAACATGAGAGAAAAGAAAAAGACTGAATAAAAAGAAAAATATTGATCTATTAGAGAACTAAGGTCACAGTGCAAACTACTGCCCCACAAATTGAAGATACAGACAGGTGGATACAGAGCACCACAGCTTACTGGAACATAAGTGCAGAAGCAGAAAACTGCATTGGAAGGAGTACCAGGGTAAGAAAACCTAAGCTTTTAAATTTCTGAAGGGTCCATGTGGACAAATTTGAGAGATAAGATTTGGGGGTTGGTTGCTGTCATAGAAGGGCCTTTCATGAATTTTATATCCAGCAGCCCTACTAGCTTCTCATGGTGAAGATCAGAAAAAAAATTCCCTGCTCCAGCAGGGATAGTGGAAAATAGACATTTTGTAATTCACCCAGAGCATTCTATTCTTCTTAACTCAGCCTCACTTCAAGAGTATTTCAGTGAGCCTGCCCAACTGAAGTATTCTCCCTATTTGACCTGGGGGAAGGTAAGTACCAAATTGCAACCCTCACTAGCCATCCTGTTTCACCTAAGGGGTAGCAAACAAAGCAAAACTGAACAGCACTTCTGTAGGTCACAGCACAGGAGCACAAGCTCACTAAAAGACTGAGATCTGATCATGGGAGTATAGAACACCAACCCTCCGCTCACAGTTTACTACCATATCAGTAAGCCTCCTGTGTAATAACTCAGGAATACAACTATAATCTCTAAACAATAAGCTATGTATCTCACATGTTACAAAGAAGAGAAACCCAAAGACAACAAGGGAGACTAAAACAAGGACACCAGAGAAAATTTTAGCCTTTAACACTTACAACTGCAGCAAACAGTAAACACAGCCTAACCACTAGCCAGATAAATACAAAACTTCACACTAAAGCCTTATTTACCTAATTCCTTTTACCCAGTGCATCATATCCAGCTTTTTGTTTTTAGTTACAAATCATACTAAAAGACAAAAATCACCATTTTAGAGACATATCAAACATCAGAAAAACACTCAGATATGGCAGACATGTTGGAATTATTAGACTGGGAATTTAAAATAGCAATGATTAAAGTGCTAAGGACTCTAATGGAAAAGTGGATAACATTCAAGAACAGGTGAATAATTTCAACAGAGAGATTGAAACTCTCTAAAAAGATCATGGATTCATGAAGCTCAGAGAACGTCAAGCAAGAAAATACCATAAAATATAGACCAAGTCATATAATAATCAACCTGCAGAAAAGTGAAGAAAAATCTTGAAATAAGCCAGAGGAAAACATTCTCAGTATCTCCACTGACGCTTATAACATTAGCTTATTAATCTTTAACAATTCTTGGTAGACTTTGGGCACTCTTTCTCAATCCTTGAAGTGCTAGTAAATGGCTCAGTCTCTCTCTCTCTCTCATTCCTTCTGACCAAATTTTTACTGGCTTCAGTATTCAATTAATTAGTCTTATCTCTCCTTAATTTTGTTCTACCCTTCACCTGCGTCACAAAGTTTCATGGCCATATCCTAGGAGTTGTCATTACCAATAGCTTCACTTACTTCATAATATCATTACCTCATAATCCACAATCAAATAGCAAACTCTATTTGCTATGTAAATCTTGGTTACAACTATTTTAACTCACCAAGCACTCCAATTCATTGATTCTTCCTTTATAATTTTCTGTCATTTCTCCATCTAACCCCACTTCCATCCTTTAAATGTCTATATTCCTAGAGCTACCATAAAAATTTCTCACTGTCCACATCTGGTTCTAATTTAAATTCATAATCGCTCGAATCAGGGGTGCCCTTAAATCTGCCCAGTAATCTTACAACATGTCTGTACTTTTTCACTTTCACCCTCTTCAAGACAATTACCCACATCAGCCTATGCATAGCTTTGTTTTACCATGGGAAAATATCTATATACACAGAATCTTTCTTCTCAGCTGTTAAGATAGAAATGTTCAACACCTTATCTAAACTAATTGCTTCATATATGCTTCAGATTCCCTTCTCTATTGTTAATCCAGGAATTTTCTCCAGTAATTTTCCCCTTTCTCTCCTGCATCATTAGTTGTTGGTTTTATGGTTTTTCTCCCTTCCACATAATGGTCCTCTCAGTATACAAAAATGTGTATCAATTTCTCTACAATCAAAAGAAATTCCTCCTACAACCCAATATTCCACTCCTAGTACTGTCCCAATTTTTTGCCAAAATTTATGCGAGAAGGGGAGGAAGGCTGAGAGAGTTATGTATTCTCTGTGTTCCTGTTTTATTTTTTCCATATTATCTTTCTAACACATTATAATTAGAATTTCACTCTCACTTTTTCAATGACACAAAAACCTCACTTTTCCAAAACCCACTTCCTCTTTCTTAAAATACCCACCTCTGCCCCAGATATAATGTTCTCTTACCTTTCCTCCTTTTTTACTAGTCACTTCCTTTTAGTCTTCTGCTCTATAACACTGAAATTTTAAGAAATGTTTCAGGGAATATTTCATTGCTTTATTTAAATTTCTGTGTTTATTAAATCCAGATGATCTTATCCAAACCCATATCTTTATAGACAATCTAATTACCAGATTTTTCTTCACTTCCATTCCAATTCCTCTCTCCTACTACCCCCTCCATCTCTTGATGGCCTTTTGCAGAAATCTCCAACATTTCCTACCTCCACCCATTATTGTTCTTTCCATATCATATTCTAACAATTTTCCCTAGCTCACTTGTTTAAAGTTACAACAGTCTCCTTGGCATCCCTAGAATGCAATCAAATTGTTCATAGGACTTTTGCCAGCGCTACTGTCTCTGACTAGAAAACTCTTCCCTGAAATATTTACATTGTTTAATCCCTCATTTTCTTCAGTTTGTGATGTGAATTAGAAATGCCACCTGCCGTATCAGTAAACAAAGGATGTTTCAGCCGTCAAGCCATCACATTACAGCCACCCCGATGGTGAGCACTGGAGGAACTAAGGATGGAGGCAGGATGCCTCCCATCTAGCAGTCAGCCACTGTAGCCACCCACAAGAGTACACCCTGAGGAGACTCAGGATGAGATGCACAGGATACTGGCCCAGTTGAAGTACATATGAAAGGAATGATTTCAAGAAGCCCAGATTTTTCATCTCCCCATAAATAGAAAAGTGCTAAATTCTTTAACTTGAGATGTCTGGTTTTCCTTAATTAACAGTTATCTTATGTTCTGACTTCCTGGTCTTTCTTGTAAAAACTCCTATATATCCTGGCTCCCTCCCTTGCCTCTTTGGAGCAGTCTCTTAGAGTCAGTCTCTTAGAGTCATCTCTTAGAGTCATCTTTGGGATGCTGTGTCCCAGGCTTAAATCCTCAGTTTTGTCTACCAAATAAAACATAACTCTCAACTTTTAGGTTGTACTTTTTTTTTTTTTCTTTTTTTGTCAACAGTGCTCAAGTTTCCCTTTATGGAGGAATCTTCTTTAGACATTCTTTGTATCACAACATTCTCACCCTCATTCTTTTATGGCTTCTTATTCATAGCAATGATTACTACCTGAAATATATTTGTTTATTTTCCCCTAGTAATTGAAGCTCCAAAAAATACATTTTGAAAAACTGAAGGAACTAAATACCTTTTTATTTTCAAGTAATCAAAGTATCTCTACTATTGTTTCCTTCTCTATTATTTCATAATGCTAATATCTATGTTCTCCATACATTTTTTGCAACATAAGTCTTTAGGAAGAAAAGGATAACTTTATTTATTTATTTATTTATTTTTAACATCTTTATTGGAGTATAATTGCTTTACAATGGTGTGTTAGTTTCTGTTTTATAACAAAGTGAATCAGTTATACATATACATATGTTCCCATATCCCTTACCTCTTGCATCTCCCTCCCTCCCCCACTCCCTATACCACCCTTCTAGGTGGTCACAAAGCACCGAGCTGATCTCCCCGTTCTATGCAGCTGCTTCCCACTAGCTATCTATTTTACGTTTGGTAGTGTATATATGAGAACATTTTCAATTGTCTTGATTACAGTTCAGTAAAAGTAGTAAAATACTCATTGAGTTTTATGGAAGGTGGTCTTAAAAATCTTACCTCAGATAGGGCAGTGACTTATGTTACAGTTGCTCATCTGAATTCTTATTGTCTGTATAATTGGTCATTTGTTACTCCTCTTAGTATTGTTACACTACACTTTCTAGTCTTTTAAACAGTGCAATGGTTTCTTCTAAACAGCTGTTCATTTTTAGAAAGTAGTTGAATTCTATTAAAAATTTAACCTAAAATAAATTTGCCTCAGATATATGGTTTTTAAGAAAAGTTTTCTTTGTTTATAAAGGAGATATTTCAAATTTAAGAACTGGAAAATATGTTGGGTGAAAGGCCTAGCTAAATCCCCTTAATCTTTCTTCCACTTGTGCCATGTTTATTTAAGCAATCAGAGATAAGAGACACATAAATTCACAGATTCACCAGACATAAAATTAACTGCAATGCCAAATAAGAGGCTGTAAAGGACAGGTTAATTCTAAGGCCGTCATCTGTTTTAAAATATCAACAATGTAAATAGCATTAAATTAAAATATGTGCAGTAATTTATGCAGTTGTAAGAAATTTCAAAATTTAAGTGATTCCTATGTCCAGTAATAAAAACTATTGAGATGATTCTCCTTATGTAATTGTGTGTAAGAGCTGTCTACACTGTACTAACCAGAGAAGTGAAGAATATTGTTTCCCATTATACTTATGAATGGTATTGCTGTTAACCATATATGACTGAAAAGGCTAAAACGTCTCATAAATATCCTTGTTTAATAGTGAATTACATATCCCCTTCAAAAATAAATTGATATCTTTGTTAAACTTACACAATCCACACATGTGCACATGGGTTTTTATATGCTAACACAATGGATTCAATTTTATTTTATCATTTTCCTGTACTTCTTAAATCTACTTTTCTGAAAACTTAAACACAAGCAAATTTAACATCAAAAGACAGTTTCTTTAAACCAAGCAATAAATAAATCAGGATACTAATATAGAAAGATATGAAAAAGTTAACTTTCAGAAGAACAGAGCAGTAAAAACAAGGTCTGTCCAAACTCTTCATTAATATTTGAACCATGGATGCATACGTGAAGTGTTTTGTAAGTAATGAGCACTAGGCATAAATATTTAGCAGTTTGTTTATGAAACGTCTTAAATTATGTCTAAATGTTAACAAGGATGTCATACTTGACAGAACAATGGAGGACATAAATATTTCAAAGCAGCAAACATGACAGGCTGAAGCAAATAAAACACAAAGCAGCTTCCATGTTCTTAACTCTTCAACCTTCAGATATGTGCTTTTTAAGTTTAATCAGAACAAAGTATTTCCACATCAAAGTCAATGTTTATATCAGTCAACATCAAAGCTTTACTGAAACATCTTTAAAGTACACTTATCAGACAAATAATGCACACAAAGTAAAGTGTCTTTGTGATATAAGAAGAATCAACAAATAAGAGGAATATTTGAAGTGAAATGATTTCCTTAAAAGCTAATGCATTCTATTTTGTTTTCTGACCTACCTTCTTACAAAGACATAAGTAGATCATGGACAATTATTCATGGAACATTATTTTTGTGTGTCTTTTTTTTTAATTGGTGTATAGTTGCTTTACAATGTTGTGTTAGTTTCTGATGTACAGCAAAGTGAATCAGCTATATGTATATATATATCTCCTCTTTTTTGGATTTCCTTCCCATTTAGGTCTCCACAGAGCATTAAGTAGAGTTACCTGTGCTATACAGCAGGTTCTCATTAGTTATCTATTTTATACATAATGGTGCATATATGTCAATCCCAATCTCCCAATTCATTCCGTTGCTCCACACACACACTTGCATACACACACACACACACAGACATACACAGGAATATATAAACCTAGCAGAAAATGGATAAGATTGATTACACCTATCTTTTACCTCAAAAAAAGAATTTTCTGATAGTGCTACAGTAGCATAATATTGAGTAAGAAACTTTAGGCATATAATTCAGCCAATATTTTTTTCTTACCTAATAGCAAATGTTTTAACATTTTTTGTTTGCTATTAATGTTTTAATCTAATAAATGACAAATATAGACAAGATCATATAGATGTCTTTAAATAATAACAAATATATCGAGACAAGATTAAAACAAAAGCTCAGATTCCACCATAATTCAGCCACAGATAAGCTGTGTAGCTTTAGAAAAGTCACTCATTCTCCTAAAATAATATTGTGCTCATAAAATAATAAAAGGAAAGGTTATCATTATATTCAATTATAATATAAAATTATTTGACAGCATAAAATTAAAAAGCTAGGCAAGCCTTAAAAGTGTTTTATGAAACAATATTCAAGGACCATAATATAGAAGCATCTCTATTAATGTGAGCATCTAGACTGCTGACTCTCAGTAGTGGAGAGAGCGATTTTTACTAAATTTAATGAATTTTACCAGACAATACCTATTTTTGCTTTTGTTTTACATAGTAGTAATTATGCTATGTTTCATTTTATTACTGTTGTATGTTTTGTTCTGACAGTATAATTTCCCTGAAATTACTCCATCAGAGACTATCATCACTTTCTTATAGCTATATCAATGTTTTCTCAGAACGTTTTCTCATCTTAAAATACTTGACTAACCATGATGATTCCAATTACTGTTTCTAACCTCCTCTCACACATTTTATTTATTTATTTACCCATTTACTCTATAAAAAAAATGTTTTTACTGTAAATTGTGGCTCTAATTATGACCCCTGAACTCTTACTCAAAACTTGTCATTAGGGCTTCCCTGGTGGTGCAGTGGTTGAGGGTCCGCCTGCCGATGCAGGGGACACAGGTTCATGCCCCAGTCCAGGAGGGTCCCACGTGCTGCAGAGCGGCTGGGCCCGTGAGCCATGGCCACTGAGCCTGCGCGTCCAGAGCCTGTGCTTCACGACGGGAGAGGCCGCAGTGGTGAGGGGCCTGTGTACTGCAAAAAACAAACAAACAAACAAACAAAAAACTTGGCATTATATTTCTAGTACATATTCTAACACCGCATATTCATTTCTGTTAATATAAACCAATGATCTTAAACTTCCCCAAACTATCTCACAATTTAAAATGCAACATTACTGTCAGAGAATAAACCTGGATATTCCCTTGATTTATTCCCTAAAGTTCATTTCAATTTTGAATGATGGTTGGTTTTCTGTTCCTGAGTTCATCAACTTCAAATACTTGAGTGTATAATTCAGTGTCTGCTGTTTCTTTAAACTGTGCTGAATTTTCTCATTTCTATCATAGGTATCCATATTGTATAAATTTTACTTTTTAATTATTTTTCAAATCTTTTCACTTACCCATGTGACCACTGCTATTATGTAATCTAAGCTGTCATCCTCTCTCAGCTGGATTATTGAAGTTACACCTGAATTCTTTATTCCTTTAATAACCTTTCCTAGCATCTCTATATACTTAATACAAGCTTGTCATGCTGAACTGTAAAAAATGACTGTTTTACTCATCATTAAAAGAAAACCAATATCTTTTTATTGGTCAAAATATAAAGGTAAATTTCTTGAGACACAAAGTTCTTCATAGTTTATCTTGTATGACACTCTAAGTTATTATCCAGTTTCTGTTCCCTATGCTCTCCAATATTCTCTCCAATATTTCAGTCCTGTATATACTTCATGTTGTTTCTTACTGTAGGTCTTTTGTACATGTTTCTTCTGCTTCCCTCCTCTTTTTAATACAGATTACTTTTGGTCATTCAATCCAGGTCAAACTCCCTTTTCTATAAATGCATCTATGAGATTCATTAACTTCTCATTTGAAAAAATTTTTCACAATCACAATTTTATTAATGTCTGTCTTTCACACTAGATTGTAAACCCATGAAGTCATGGAATATTTGTGTTCATATTCAGCATTATATCCCATGCAGATACTACATACTAGAAAT
This sequence comes from Leucopleurus acutus, assembly GCF_964270905.1. Lineage (NCBI taxonomy): Eukaryota > Metazoa > Chordata > Mammalia > Artiodactyla > Delphinidae > Leucopleurus > Leucopleurus acutus. The sequence continues at coordinate 41,424,501 of NC_139160.1, read as the reverse complement.
CTGTTATATGAATGAACATCAAGAATAACATCTCATGTAGTTGTCCAGTTTTCCCAGCTACATTTACTGAAGAGGCTATCTTGTCTCCATTGTATATTCTTGCCTCTTTTGTCATAGATTAGGTGACCATAGGTGCGTGGGTTTATCTCTGGGTTTCCTATCTTGTACCATTGATTTATATTTCTGTTTTTGTGCCAGTACCATACTGTCTTGATTACTGTAGCTTTGTAATGTAGTCTGAAGTTGGGAAGCCTGATTCCTCCAGTTCCATTTTTCTTTCTCAAAATTGCTTTGGCTCTTCAGGGTCTTTTGTGTTTCCATACAAATTGTATAATTTTTTGTTCTAATTCTGTGAAAAATACCATTGGTATTTGATAGGGATTGCATTGAACGAAATCAAACAAACAAACAAAAAACAAAAAGAATAACATCTCAGCTTGGTCATTTTTGAGTCATTGACATTAAGTCTAACACTATTTCTTTCTTCTTGTGTATAGACAATTGATCCTGATTTACCATTAGAATAGATTTATACTTTTCTGTTAGTTACCATTTTATTAATTTATAAAAAGGAAATGATATAATGTAATGTTTATGATTTGCCTTAATTTAAAAACACAACACATTACTAAAACATCTAGAGGAGATTTCAATAGTATATGCTTTTAATATAATCTATATTTATGTGAAACTATTAAATTTAGAGCTAAAATAAATTGATATTTTAATAAAGAAAAATTTTTTAGTTTACTTTGATTTAAAAAATTAAAAGTATTTTTATTTATTTATTATTATTTGTTTTTTTGTGGTACATGGGCCTCTCACTGTTGTGGCCTCTCCTGCCATGGATCACAGTCTCTGGATGCGCAGGCTCCATGGCCATGGCTCACAGGCCCAGCCACTCCATGGCATGTGGGTTCTTCCTGGATGGGGGCACAAACCCCTGTCCCCTGCATCAGCAGGCAGACTCTCAACAACTGTGCCATCAAGGAAGCCCCAAAAATTAAAAGTATTTTTAACCTAAGCTAAATATGAATTATATTGTTTTAATTGTCCAATATGTTATAATAAAAAAATATTTTTGTCATTATTATTATTTCTAATTTTAAAATTAGCATAAATCCTTTATGTATCAGTTACCCATTTTGTTTTTGTACATTGTTATTCATTTTATTCATATATGTTATTAAATGCAAACTCATTCACAAATAACTGCCAATCTCATCACATATAACTCATGTAGTTTTCCATAGGAAGAACCACATTATTGGATGAAAGATTTTCCAAATTAAAAGCTTTTTACTCTCTTTATAATTTTACCATCAAAACTATTCCATATATTTGTCAACTTTTATAAGTAGCATCTCCTATAACATATAAGTGTTACAGTACTATAACTATTCATATGCATTATCTTAGATAAAATAAAAAACATCATTGGTTATTTGAGAGACATATTAAAATATATACATTTTTTTCATTTTTCTTTTACCCACTACATTTCTTCCTGGAATTTTAAACTATTGTCTTTGAAGTAAGCATGCAGACTATGAGGCATAAGAAGGATTTTGCTGAGGAAAGGGAAAATGGGCTCAGTGTTGACACAATTGTATAAAATCAGGTAAAGAGCCATAGCACTGTATCTGTTTATGAGTTATTGTTTTGGAAGCAGAATGCTTTCTATAATCCTATCAGACAGCAAGGTGTTGTAGTAAAGAATACTTTTGGACATAATTTACTATAATTGTCTTATAAAGTAACTTCTTTTTTGACAAAGCAATGGAACCTTGAAATCTTATACCTTCTTTCAAGGTAACAGTTGTCCAAAATATGCTTATATGTTTTAGCTGTGTGAGTTAAAAAAAAATGAAAATGTAAATAAAATAATCAGGACACTAAGTACGGTTATTAAGATATATGTATTCGAAGAGTATTTTACTCACACATTCATTTATAGCAATTGCCATACTATATGCCAGGATTTTTGCATATAGTATGTATATAGACTAAAACATTAGTTTTTTTAAGGTCAAAGAATTGTGTGCTATGTTTTTCTATCATCTTCATTCCCCTACACAGGACACAGGAATTATGCAATAGATAAAATAAATATTTTTAATTGAAGATCTTTATTTCAACCACATATTTAAACTTTAAAATGACCTAAAACTATTTTTTTTTATAACTCCGTTATTTGGGAAGGGAAATGCTGAGGTCATTTAAAGGTTACTGTTTTTTAATTTCTAACCAAAGTAGAAAATGTGGGAAAAAAAGAAAAAAATATGCATTACCTTCAAACAAAAATTTATTGTCAAAATCAATCTTTCAGAATGGAAATTTTTCATAAAGCTCAAAACTGATCTCACCACTGAACTCCTTAGAAAATACAATATAAACTTTTTATATATATCTTACATGACCTAATGAGAGAATTCGGTACTAGTGAGAAAATTTTATCTGTCCCTCAAACTCTATCATCTCTTACACTTGTGTCTTCAACTAATATTCTGTAAGAGGGACTGGATTTACTTTCTTTCCTGAAACAAGTTTAAAATGACAAAATATATAAAACAACTGTTTTCAAATAATGGACATCAGGCAATCTCAAAGACTGATCCCTGACAAAGGGGAAACAAATATATTTAAGCCTATGTTTGCTCCCAGATTATTTTTTGAGAGAGTTTCCAGAGCAAGTGGAAAAACCCAAATAGAGTCCACTTATCACCTTGAGTTGGGGAAATATAAGTGGAAGTCAGGGGTTACCAAGGCAGCTAAGTTTACAATGAGAGGAAAGGAGAGTGAAGAACTAAAAGGATAGTTTCATAAATCTATAGGGGGCCTCTAGAGATCTTAGTTTAATTCTAATTATATAATGTGGATGAAGAAAATGTCCAAAGCTAGAGAAAGAACCTCATTTCCCAAAAGCAAAACAGGGGAAAAAACCCCAGTATCACACAGATATTGTTTATATTTTCATTAGCCATAGTGAAAGAAAAGTCACATTGCATTAGGCAGAGGACTCAGAAGGGTATTTTTTTCAATACAGAAAAAAAATTATCCCAGAATCTCTAGTTCCACATTACATAACTTAAAAGAAAGATTCAAAATTTCAACCATTTTCCAGATAACTGCATCCTCAGAAAAATCAAGAGTATTTATAAGAGTAAAAATATCTATTAAGAGACAACATAAACTCTCAATGGCTCTTATACAACCAAAACTTGTCAGATATGCAAAGAAAGAGAAAAATAAATAACTTATTGAAATGAATGCAGAAATCATACAATGATAGAAACAGTGAACAAGGATATTCGAATTCTGTTTCATCAAAGAAGGCAGGAGAAAGACTAAACTTGTTTAAAAGAGACATAGAAATATATTAAAAGACTGAAATAAAACTTCTAAAGATGAATAAGCAGTAAGAGATTAACAACATACTGAGCACTGTAGAATAAAATGTTAATGAACTTAAAAAAAGACATATTATATACACAGAAAACAAGATCAGGATGACAGCTGACTACTGTCTAAAAAATGCAAGCAAGAAGACAGTGGAGAAACATCTACAAGTACTGAAACAAAAAATATATGAACCTAAAATTTTATATTCAGCCAACATATCTCACATAATTAAGGGGGGAAAAGGCATATTTGTACATACAAAAACTGAAAGGATCCATCAACAGGAAACTCACACAACAGAAATGTTAAATGAAATTCTTAGACAGAAGGAAAGCAATAGCATATAGAAATACAGATCTACAGCAAGGAATGAAAAAAATCAGATGTAATTAAAAGGTGGGCAAACATAAAAGATTATTTTTATTTTAAATCATTTTTAAAGATAATTGACTTTTTAAAGCAAAAACATTACCAACATATTTTAGGTCATAATATACCACTATGGAATGAAATTTGAAAGCAACACAAGAAAGATAATTATAAAATATCCCCCAATATTTGAATGAAATAAAAAAAATACTCCTAAATGAATCATGGTTTGAAGGAAATAAAATTAAAGTAAAATATAAGATACTATTTTGAGCTTAATGAAAATATTAAAATACAATACAGCAAACACATTGGATACAACAAAAGCATAATAAATTTCTGTATTAGTAAAGAAGAGACTGGTATTGTTGTCATAGTGATGATAAACACTCCCTGTTCTCTCTCCTTCAATCTACGACCAGTAAAACATGCATAACTTAACAAAGCTTCCTTGGCCTAACACACCAAGATGCTGGAAAGTTCCACACATCTGTTGCATCTAAAGGTGGGTGGACTGGAACATGCAGAAGAAGTGGAACCAGGGAAACATTGGAGGTGGTGACTACAATCCCCGTACCCTAGTTGTGGAGGCTGAGCACACAGCACCAGAGAGACTGTAAGCAGCAGGGATAGTTGTGTTGTGTAGATGTGTAGCTCTGGCCTCCCAACTGTAGTGGTACCCATGACCACAGAGAACTGAGCAACAGTGACAACCAGTCCTGTGACCCTGATTCTCCCAGCCATAATGTTGCCTGTGGCTCTGACTCCCTGCCTAACAATGCTCCCCATCACTTGTCCCCTCCTCCTGCAGTGGCAGTTGATGCCAACAACCCAGGTGCAACAGACGTGCCTGTCATCTGGGTGCCCCAGCCAGTGATACCATCAACAGCAGTGACACCAGCAACATCAAGGCACCAGAGAACCAGGAAGCACAAGCAGAGACAACAAGGGCTGTAGGTGACATCTCTGGCAGAGGTGGTAGAGGGTGGAAATTGCCAATTCTTAAATATAGCCAGGGACATTTCAAGTGGGAGAAAGTAAACACTAGAGATAAGTGTCACCTACTGAAAAAAAAAAGTCCCTAATTACCAACCTTTTGAATTGGTAGAATCAAGGAAACAAAAACAAAGCAAAACTTTACCTACAGAATAAAGGTGTTAGCTACTGGCAGAGGAATAACTCATGCAAAACCATGATAACACAGTATCTCACACACAGACCTACAAGACAATTATCCAGAAACTTAAAGTTATGGAATATTGCAATCTAACTAATAAAGAATTCAAAATAGCTATTATGAAAAAACTCAAAGAGCTACAAGAAAACTCAAAAGGCAGTTCAATGAGCTCAGGAATAAAATTAATTAACTGGGGGAATACTTTACCAAAGAGAGTGAAACTCTAAAAAGGAATCAAACAAATTCTGGAGCTTAAGAACTCAATACATGAGATAAGAACTCATTAGAAAGCACTGGCAATAAAGAAGACTAGTGGAAGAGAGAATTAGCAAGGTCAAAGATAGAAATCTAGAAATGGTACAAGTAGAAGAGGAGACAGAACTAAGATCTTTAAAAAATAAACTAATTCTATGAGAAATATCTGACTCCATCAGAAATGACAACATAAGGATAATGGGTATCCCAGAAGAAGAGAGGTAGAAGGGAACCAGAGAGTTTATTTAAAGAAATAATAGAAATAATAATGTTACTAGAAAACAACTTTCTAAACCTGGGGAAGGAACTGAATATACAGGCCCATGAAGCTAAGAGCACACCTAATTATCTCAATGCAGAAAGACCTTCTCAAAGACTAATTATATTAAAATTGTCAAAAGTCAATGACAAAGAGAATTAAAGGCAGCTAGTGGGGGAAAAAATGGTAACCTACAGCAGACACACACACCCCCAATTAGGCTATGAGCAGATTTCTCAGCAGATCCTCTACAGTCTGAGAGAGAGTGGACTGACAGAGTCAAAATACTGAAAGATATGCTATACAGCAAAGTTATCATTCAGATATGATGGAGAAATAAAGAATTTCCAGACAGAGAAAAACTGGGGGAGTTCATCACAATAGACCTGCCTTATAACAAATGTTAAAGGAGTTCTGCTTGAAACAAAAAGGTAAAAGTACACAAAACTCTGAGTAAGATGATAAATAGACAGACAGAATAAGTAAATTTCAACTCTATATGTGTTGTGAAACACTTAAGTGTAGCATTAAGGTAAAAGGAGGGAAAGCAGTAAAAATAACTATAGTGACACAAATTAGTAATGAACTCACAATTTAAAAAGGTATAATTTAAGACAACCAAACATAAAAGGGGATAGGAAAAAGAACAGAACCCATATAGGCAAATGAAGATAAGATGCTATCAGCAAAAAAAAGGACTATTTTCTCTATAGGATGTTTTATACAAAACTCATGAATCACAAAAACATAAATTTAAAACAAGGACACAAAACATAAAAAGAGGAAACTGAGAAAAACAGAAAACCCACAAAACTAAAATGGACAGAAACAAAAAGAAAAGTAAACAATGACCATATAAAGCAGCCAGAAAACAAAAAGATAAAACAGCAGTACTGAATCCTCATTTACCAATAATCACCCTAAGTATAAATGGATTGGATTCACCAATCAAAAGACATAGAGTGGCTGGATTGATTAAAAAGCAAGACCTAAATATATATTGCCCAGGAGACCCACTTCAGCTCTAAAGACAAACATGGGGTGAAGTGAATGGATGGAAAATGATACTCCAAGCGAATGGCAGCCCCCCAGAAAAGTGAACATAGCCATATTCATAACAGACAAAATAGACTTCAAACCAAAAAAAGTAACAAGAGACAAAGATAAATATTTTTTAATGACAAAGCTGGGAATCCATCAAGAAGACATAACAGTTATTAATATATATGCACCTAACATAAGAGCACCAAAATATATAAAACTATTATGAGTAGACCTAAAGAGAGAACTTGACAGCAATATAAAAATAGTAGGGGATTTTAACTACCCACTTCCATCAATGGATTGATTATCCTGACAGAACGCTAAAAAGGAAACTGTGGCATTAAAAAGAACATTAGATGCGATGGACTTAATAGACTAATATAGAACATTTCACCCAAATGCAGCAGAATACATGTTTTTCTCAAATGCACATGGAACATTCTCTTATGTTGAGATGCATAATGTCTCTATAAATATAAGATTGAAATCATATCAAGCATCTTTTCTGATCACAATGTTACTAGAAAACAACTGCAAGAAGAAAGCTGGACAAAACACAAATATTTGGAGAGTAAACAACACAACACTGAACAACTATTGGATCAATGAAGAAATCAAGGGAGAAATTTTAAAATACCTGAAAACAAATGAAAATGAAAATGTGACATACTCAAATCTGTGGGATGGAGCAAAAGCAGCAATAAGAGTGAAGTTTATAGCAATACAGGCACAAGGAATAAGAAAATTCTCAAATAAACAATCTAAACTTACTTTTAAAGGAACTAGAAAAAGAAGAACAAGCAAGACCCAAAGTCAGTAGAAAATAATAAATATCAGAGAAAAATAAGTAAAATAGAGGCTGAAAATAAATCAGTTCAATGAAACTAAAGAACTAGTTCCTTTAAAAGATAAACAAAATTGACAAACCTAAGGAAAAATGAGAAGGCTCAAATAAATGAAATCAAAAATGAAAGAGGAGATGTTACAAAAATATACCACAGAAATGCAAAGGATTATAAGAGAATATTATGAACAGCTGTATGCCAACAAATTAGAACCTACAATAAATGAATAGGTTTTTAGAATCATACAACTCTCCAAGACTGATCATAAAGAAACAGAAAATCTGAACAGACTGACCACTAGTAAGGAGATTGAAACAGTAATCAAAAACCTCCCCAAAAAACAAAAGTCAGATGGATGGATCTGATGGTTTCACAGGTGAAGTCTACCAAACATTTAAGGAAGATTTAATACCTATCCTTCTTAAACTCTTCCAAAAAATAGAAAAGGGCATGCTTCCTAAGTTATGTTATGAGGCCAACATTACCCTGATACTAAAGGACAAGGATAACACACAAAAAAATAAAATTACAGGCTAATATCTCTGATAAATATAGATGCATTCTCAGGAAAATATTAACAAAATCAATGTAACAATACATTAAAAGAATCATACACCATGATAAAGTGGAATTCATTCCAGGGATGCAAGGATGGTTCAACATCAATAAGTTGACCAACATTATACACAACATTAACAAATGAAGGAAAAAAATCATATGATTATTTCAATAAATATATGAAAAGCATTTGAAAAGATTTAACACCCATTTATGATTTAAAAACTCTCCATAAAATTGATATAGAAGGAAAGTACCTCAACATAATAAAGACTGTATATGACAAACCCACAATAGAAATTATACTCAATAATGAAAAACTGAAACCTATCCCTCTAAGATCAGGAACAAGACAAAGATACCCACTCTCATCACTCTTATTCATCATAGTTTTGGAAGGCCTATCTAGAGCAATTAGGCAAGACACAGAGATAAAAGGCAAATTGGATAGGAAGAAGTAAAACTGTCACTATTTGCATGTGAGATAATTTTATATATAGAAAACTTTAAATATTTCACAAAAAACTGTTAGAAATAATAAACAAATACAATAAAGTACTGGGTACCAAATCAATTTCAAAAATAGGTTGCATTTCTATATCTAACAATGAACTAGCAGAATGAGAAATTAAGAAAACAATCCCGTTTACAAATGCAATACAAAGCATAGAATACCTAGGAGCAAATTTAAAAAAGGATAAGAAAAACTTGTACACTGAAAACTATAAGATATTGTTGAAAGAAATTGAAGAAGACACAAAAAATATGGAAAGATATCTCATACACATGTATTGAAAGAACCAACATTGTTAAAATGTCCATTTTACATAAAGCAATCTGCAGATTCAGTGCAATTCCTATCAAAATATCAAGGATATTTTTTGAAGAAATTGAACAAAAGAATCCTAAATTTTTTTGAACCACAAAAGACCTTGGAAAGTCAAAGCAAACTTGAGAAAAAAAGCTCAAAACTAGAGATTTTACACTCCCTGACTTCAAATTATACTACAAAACCATGGTAATCAAAGCAGCATAGTACTAACAGAAAAACAGACACACAGATCAAGGGGACAGAATTGAGAGTTCAGAAATAAAGCCACAAGTATATGGACAATTAATTTATGATAAAGGAGTAAAGAACATACAAAGATATAGTCTCTTCAATAAATTGTATTGGAAAAACTGGACAGCCACTTGCAAAAGAATAGAACTAGACCATTTATCTTACACAAAAATTAATGCAAAATGAATTAAAGACTTGAAGGTAAGACCTGAAAGCATAAAACACCTAGAAGAAAACACAGGCAGTATGTTTTTTGACATTGGTCTTATTTCTGGTTATGTCTCTTCTGGCAAGGGAAACAAAAGAAAAAATAAACAAGTAGGACTACATCAAACTAAAATGCTTCTGCATGGCAAAGGAAATCATCAACAAAAAAGACAACCTACCAAATGGGAAAATATATTTGCAAATCATATAGGCATTGAGAGGTTAATATTCAAAATACATGAAGAATTCATTCAACTCAACAACCAAAAGATAACCCAATTTAGGAAATGAGCAGAGGAGCTGAATAACATTTTTCCAAAGAAGACATACAGATGACCAACATGCACATGAAAATATGTTCGTTGCCACCAATTATAAAGGAAATGCAAATCAAAAACCAAAATGAAATATCATCTCACCCAATAGGATGGTTATTATCAAAAAGGCAAAAAATAACTAGTGTTGGAGAAGATGTGGAGAAAGGGAACCCTTGTATCCTTTTTGTGGGGATATAAATTGGTGTAATCACTATGGAAAAAGTATGAAGAGTCCTGAAAAAATTAAGAATAGAACAACCACATATTCCAAATATTTTACTTCTGGGTATTTATCCAAAGAATACAAAAACACTAATTTGAATAGGTATATGGACCCCTATGTTCATCGCAGCATTATTTACAACAGACAAGATATGGAGAAACCTAAGTGTCCACTGACAGGTAAATGAATAAAGATGTGGTATATGCATACTATGGAAAACTACTCAGCTATTTAAAAAGATGAAATCTTGCCATTTGTGACAACATGGACGGACCTTGAGGGTATTATGCCAAGGCAAATATATAAGATGGAGAAAGACAAATACTGTATAATTTCACTCATATGTGGGGGGAAATATATAGCAAAAATACCAAACACGTAGTTATAGATAACAGATTATTGGTTACCAGAGGTGAAGGGAGCTGGGGGGAGGGCAGAATGAGTAAAGGGAATCAACTGTATGGTGATGAATGGAAACTAAACTTTTGGTGGTAATCACACTGTACTGTATACAGAAGTAGAAATATAGTGGTACACATGAAACAATTTTATAAACCAAAAAAAATATAGAAAAGAATAAATGTCTTACATCACTGAACTCAGTTTCTAATTTAAGTAGTTGGGAAAATAAAGTACAAGTGAAATAAAAAACAAGCAGAAAATAAAAGAATAATAAAGATAATTTCAGAAACCAATACAATTGGCTTCTGGAAAGACAAAAACAACAAAGAAAATTAATGACACACCTCTTTCCTTGAAAAAGTCAATAAACCTAGTAAACTTCCAGCCAGACTGATTAGGATACAAAAAGGTGAACGCTGGGACTTCCCTGGTGGTCTAGTGGTTAAGACTACTTGCTCCATGGGCTTCCCTAGTGGCACAGTGGTTCAGAATCTGCCTGCCAATGCAGGGGACATGGGTTCGAGCCCTGGTCTGGGAAGATCCCACATGCTGCAGAGCAACTGGACCCGTAAGCCACAATTACTGAGCCTATGCATCTGGAGCCTGTGCTCCACAACAACAGAGGCCACGATAGTGAAAGGCCTGCACACCGTGATGAACAGTGCTCGCCGTTTGCCACAACTAGAGAAAGCCCATGCACAGAAACGAAGACCCAACACAGCCATAAATAAAGAAATAAATACATTAAAAAAAAAAAAAGACTACTTGCTCCCAATGCAGGGGGCCTCAGTTCCATCCGTGATCAGGGAACTAGATCCTGCATGCTGCAACTAAAAGATCCTGCATGCCACAACTAAAAGATCCTGCATGCCGCAACTGAAAAGATCCTGCATGCAGCAACTAAGACCCGGCACAGCCAAATAAATAAATACTAAAAAATATTTAAAAAGCAAAAAGATGAAGGCACAAATTAGCAGTATTAAAAATGAAATTAGCAATATCACTACACACACTAGAGACATTAAAAAGATAACAAGAGACTGTTATGAATAACTTTTATCCAGTCTTAACGTAATTGAAATATACAAATTTTTGAAAAAATAAACTATCAATTTTACATAAGAAGGAATATATAACATTTAATACTCTATATATATTAAAGAAATTGAATGTATGCTTAGAAACATTACCACAAATAAGACCTCAGTGCCAGATTTAATTCTATACATATTCTCTCAGATACCTATTCTTCCCGAAAATTGAAGAGGGATAAGGCAGGAACACAAACCAACTAATTCTATGAAGCCAGTATTACCCCAGTTAAAAAGTAAAAAGAAAAAGGCATTACAAGAAAACAATAGACATATATCTCATGAAGAAAAATATTAAAATAATCTTATTTAAAAGTTAACAACTTGAATCCAACAACATATAAAAATAACGGTACATCATGACCAATCAGAGTTTATCCCAGGAGCAGTTAATTTAACATTCTAATTGATCCATGTAATTCAACACATTAACAGACTATCAAGAGAAAACAATATGATAATGTCAAGAGATACAGAAAACTACTTGACATTTTTGAGAAAAATAATTCTCAGCAAACTTCTTCAAACTGATAAAAGTCTTTTATGAAGAGTGTACAATTAACAGCCTTCTTAACAGTGAAAGTTATTTTTATCAAAGATTGAGACAAGGCAATAATGTTCTTGCCTATCACTCCTAGTTAACATTTTACTAGATACAGGTATACCTTGGGTTCAATTCTAGACCATTGTAATAAAACAAATTTCACAATAAATGAGATCCAGGAGTTTTTTGTTTTTTGGTTTCCTAGTGCATATAAAAGTTATGTTTATACTAGACTGTGGTCTTTTAAATGTCAATAGCATTATGTGTAAAACACAATGTACAAATCTTAATTTTTAAAACACTGTATTGCTACAGAATGTTGGGCTTCCCTGGTGGCACAGTGGTTGAGAGTCAGCCTGCCAATGCAGGGGACACAGGTTCGTGCCCTGGTCTGGGAAGATCCCACATGCTGCAGAGCAGCTGGACCCGTGAGCCATGACCGCTGAGCCTGCACGTCCAGAGCCTGTGCTCCACAATGGGAGAGGCCATAACAGTGAGAGGACCGTGTACTGAAAAAAAAAAAAAAAAAAAAAAAGAATGTTGGTCATCATCCGAGCCTTCAGTGAGTAGTAATCTTTTTTGCTAGTGGAGGTTTTGAAATATTGCAAGAATTACCAAAATGTAACACAGAGACACTCAGTGAGCAAATGCTATTGGAAAAATGACACTAATTGACTTGCTGTACACAGTTCTGTCACAAAGCTTCAATTTGTTAAATATGCAATATCTGTGAAATGCAACAAACAGAAGTTCAATAAAACATTCTATGTATATATTTTAAACAATGAAATAAATAATAAAAAAATGATAAAAAAGGCATAGCAGTTGGAAAGAAAACTTTTTAATCACAGATGAAATACTATGTATAAAATTTTAATGAATAAGCAGAAGTAATTATGAGCACTCATCAGCTAAGTTAGCAATATTGGAAGATATGAGGTCAATAGCCAAAAAACAAATGTGTTTCTAAATTCTAGTAACAAACAATCAGAAATTAAAACATTTACAATAATAACAATTATAGGAAACACTTAAGAATAAATTTACAAAATATTTGTCAAACCTGAATTCTAAAAACTATAAAACACTAACAAAAGAAAACATAATTAAATGGAAAAATACGCAATGTCTATGGATAGAAAAAGTCAATATTGTTAAGATGTCAATTTTCCTGAAATTGATCTACAGATATAATCCAATAACAGTAAAAATCTCATTATGTTTTTTCTAGAAACTGATAAAATGTCTCAATAATGTATATGGAAAAATGACTGAACCTAGAATAGTCAAAACAAACTTGATTGTTTTTTTGTTTTTTGTTTTTTTTGTCTGTGTTGGGTTTTCATTGCTGTGCACGGGCTTTCTCTAGTTGTGGAAAACGGGGGCTACTCTTTGTTGCAGTGCACAGGTTTCTAATTGCAGTGGCTTCTCTTGTTGCAGAGCACGGGCTCTAGGTGCATGGGCTTCAGGAGTTGTGGCACATGGGCTCAGTAGTTGTGGCCTGGGGACTCTGGATGGCAGGCTCAGTGGTTGTGGCACACAGGCTTAGTTGATCTGAAGCATGCGAGATATTCCCAGACCAGGGCTTGAACCTGTGTCCTCTGCATTGGCAGGCGGATTCTTAACCACTGTGCCACCAGGGAAGTCACAGCCAAAACAAACTTTAAAAAGATGAACAAAATTACAGTTCTCACAACACATATTTTCATCTTATTTATAAAACCATAGTTATCAGAAGAGAATGGCATTAGCTTTCTATCTATATGTCATCAATCTATCATCTATCTATCTCATCTGTTTATCCAAAAATGGAGCTATATAATATGTACAAAAGACTGTGGACACTTTTCCCAAGGCAATTTGAAGCATCAATTTATTCTTTCAACAAAGCTGTAGGAACAGTTGAGTATCTAAATAAAAAAGAAGTGAAATTCAACCCTTGATGTGACAGCATATACAAAAGTTAACTTGAGATTGTTCACAGATTTGTATATAAGAAGTAAAGGTACAAGCTTCTAAAAGAGCACAAAAGAGAAAAGCTTAGTAAAGATCACTCAAAATGAATGAAACTCAAAACAATTATTTTGAGAAAAAGAAACCACAGTAAAAGAGCTTACATTCCATGGATCACTTTATATAAAACTCTAGAGAAGTGAACTAATCTATTGAGACAGAAAGCATATCAGTAGTTGCCTTGGGATGATAGGAGAATGGAAGAGGAAACATTGATAATGCTATGAGGAAACTTGTGGGTGATGAATATGTTCATCATCCTGATTGTGGAAATGAATACTACAAATTACAATGTTCTTGCTATTCTACTTAAATATGATTAATTCTCTAATATTTTCTGCCCAAAGAAAAACTGACATAGCTGGCTTAAATAGTTCCTTTTTACTCAATAATTCATCAATCAATTCTGTTGTAATGAATTTATTCTGGACACATGCACTACAAATTACTTTCTTCTATGTGAATAAAGTAGATGGTTCAGCACTTTTTCCAGTAAATTTGAACAACGTGTAAAATGGGTTTGCTTTTCTTTGTTGTTAACATAGACAAAAGGATATAATTTATTAGCATAGTCCTTCATTTTTATGGCTTATCTTCTAATCTCACTCTCTCCCTAATTTTTGGACTAATTAAACATTTTAATCCAGCTTTCCTTGTTTTTTCCACATTTTAACTTCACTGTTTCTTTTTTAATGCTTTGTTTTTATATATGGAGTCAGATTCTCTCTTGAGATATCTTGAATGGAACTGGGGTTCTTTTTCACCAATGAAGTGATATAAGGCATTTCTCCATTGCCAATCTTGAAAATGTCTCCTGTTAGGTACAATTTAAATGTTGACTATCCCTACCTTCAGGTAGAATTAAACACTGTGTTCAGATAATTAATAATTTAACACATATTTATTGCATAAATAGGTCCTTGCTGAGGACAAAATGTAAGATCGTTACTGTAACTATCATAAAAAATTTAATAGTATAGCACATTGTTACTTCAATATCTATCATGAAATTTGTAAAAATTCATAGCAAGTGTTTCTATAGGTTTGTTCTCCTATTAGATCTGAATGCAGACCTTGAGTGTATTACTATACTAGGGCTGCCATAACAGAGTACCACACATTCAATAGCTTAAAAAAAAAAAAGAAAAAAACAGAAAATTTTTATTGACTCACAGTTCTGGGGCTCAGAAGTCTAAAATCAAGGTGTTGGCAGAGCTCTCTGGAAACTGTAGGGGTCTTTCTTTGCCTTTTCCTAACTTCTGGTGGTTTGCTAGTGTCAGTTGAAAAAAATGTACAACCTAAAATATAAGAATTATGTTTTATTTGGAGGACTTTCTGAGGATTTCAAGCCCAGGAGACAGCCTCTTTGCTCTAAGGGACTGGTCCGTCAAAGAAGTAAGGGAGAAGTCAGGATATATAGAAGTTTTGTCACAAAAAACAGGTAATCAGAATATCAAAAGATAACTGTTAATTAAAGAAAACCAGACTTCTAAAGTTAATGAATTTAGTGCTTTTCTACAATATGTATGGGAAGATGTAAAAGTATGGGCTCATTGAAATCATTCCTTTGATATGTACTTCAGCTATCTGGGGCTAGTATCCTGTGTTTTCCCATCCTGAGTCTCCTCAGGATGAACTGTTGGGGCTTCAGTGGCTGATGGCTTGATGGCAGGCATCCTGTTACCATCCTGATTTCCGTCAGGGCCCACCATCAGAGGTGGCTGTAATGTGATGGCTTGATGGCTGCAACATCCTTTGTTTACTGACATAGCAGGCAACCTTTTCCATTCACATTAGCAATCTTTGGTGTTTCCTGGTTTCTAGATGCACCAAACCAATTTTCCATCTTCACATGACATTCTCCTTCTGTCTTTTTACATCATCTTCCCTCTGTGTGTCGGTGCCCAAATTTTCCCTTTTAATAAGGAAACTAGTTATGTTGGGTTAGGATCCACCATAATGATCTCATCTTAACTTGGCTAAGTCTGAAAAACCCTATATCCTGAGGGACTGGGATTATAACTACAACATATATTCTTTTAGGGAAAAAAATTCGCTCCATAATTGTTACCCACCCAGCTTCTTGGACACTTTAATAAACAGAAATTGATAAGAGGTCACATGAGAAATTCAGGCAAGGCTTTGGGGGACTTGCAGTGCAACATGAGGGAGTGAGAACAAGTAACAGATGGCCTTGCTTGCTCCCCAAGGGGAAGCGAGCTGATTCCTTAAACAGGGTGAGAGTGGGGGTGGATCAATGGGTCAGGATGAAGGAGTGGCTTAGGTGGTCTGCCCAGCCCCTTGGTGGTGCTGTGTGCAAGGATTATGCATGGTACCCTGTTTTGCTGCTAGCACCTCAGAAGTGTCAGTTGGGTTTTGGCTTTTTTGCATCTTATTGTTCATACTTTGCCCCAACTGTGCATGCATGCAGTTATTGTTAGTTCCTTATAGTTGTTTTGTATTCTGTTGTTTGAGATGTTTGTCCAGGTGCAAGCATGCCAATAAAGGGTCCCAGGTCCCAGGTCCTAGCCTGTCTCATAACAATGAGCATTATTTGTTTTGGGATTCCATTTCCTAAAAAAGTGACTGGTATATAATATATGCATAATTGTTTATTATTTGGATAAATTAGAGAATGACTATAAATTCAAAGTGAGGTTCTAGATATAAATTTAACTATAAATACAATCAATTCATCTAAAGTTTACATAAATATAAAAATGTAAAAGTTAATTCCTCTTCCAAATTATTCAAACCTATGTCTGTCTACTCTGTATTCTTTTATGGAGATGTCTAAATAAATTCATAGATATGGATCTAAGTGTAATAAAATCATAGCTTCATATGGCAAAATATTTTCTGTCAGCAAAATATTTAACATTACGTTTTTGAAGTTGCCATAGACTCATCATCCTAACATCAGATAATTCTTTATTTTGTATCTTTCTTACTTTTGCACAACACATTTAAATATATTTTATCTTAGAGCTGATTCTCTTAGTTGTTGAATTGATTACATTTCCCATGGATATGCTCCAATAAAGTTCTGATAAAAAAGAAAAGTAGAACTTCCTGAAAATCTCTCTTGTCCTTAAATATGTCTTATAGTTGTGAAAAACTAATGGAAGATTTAGTCCCTGATTTTTAAAACTTCACTCCATTAACAATCGTTGTGACTCTGTGAAAGCAAGGTGAAATATAGAACTGAGGTGCTTCCTGTCAAAATTCATCAGCATGTTTAAGAAACCTGAGTAACATATTTAATATATAAATCTAATATGCTTTCAACAGTTCCTTCCTAAGAGATTCTTCTTGTTTTTTCTCCACCTTTGTTTTATATTCTTCTTTCTTTGACTGCATAATTTTTCTCACTTTTACCATTATGACAAACACTAAATGATACTACAGAATAATCAGGTTCCTACATAGTAGAATATGGGAAGTATAATCTATTTAATCTTCAGAAAAAATAGGTATGTGTTACAAATTCACTCATAGAATTATATGACTCTGTGCAAGGCAGATCAGAAACAAATATTAAAAACGCAGCCTTTTAAAACTTGCTTAGCTCATGATCTGTTGAAAAAAAAAAAAGATGATTCCTGGAATCTGGGACAAGTAGATTATAAGCACAAGTGTCATCTACGTACTTAAGAAGTTTCTAAGCAACATCAATTACCTGTCTTAATCAATTACTTGAATACATGAAACAGTTTATAGTACAATCAGCAACCAGCTTTATATTGCTTTTAGAAGGGCTATTGCAAAAAATGACTGATTATTAGCAAAATGTCTGTGCAGTAAATATTTAGGCTTATGCACAGATAAGTAAATTTGTATATTAAAGTGAAATTGTTTGTTACTAAGTGCCTCCTCCTCTATTTCTTCTACTCAGTGAAGAAAGGACTGTATCCAGTAATCCTGCTTTGCCTCATATAAGATCTTATTATTAATCAGTGTTGCCTCAGATAAAGTATTTTTCAAGGTATCCATGCTCACATTTCCAATTGGGTAAAATACTGACAATCATTTGAATGCAAGATGTTGAGGGGCATATTTTTTATTTTAATTAGTGTTTTCATTTTCTTTGACTAAATATCCAGGAATGGAATTGCTGGACCATGTGGTAGTTCTATCTTTAATTTTTGGAGGAATTTCCATATTGTTTATTGCAGTATTGTTTACAATAGCCAATATATGGAAGCAACCTAAGTGTTTCAATTGAGAGATGAATGGATAAAGAAGTGTGGCATATATGGAACATCACTCAGCCATCAAAAGAATAAAGTCTTGCCATTTCTTACAACTTGGATAGACCTGGAGGGTATTATGCTTAATGAAATAAATCAGACAAATACCGTATGATTTCACTTATATGTGGAATCTAAAACCAAAACAAATGAATGAATATACCAAAAGAGAAACAAACTCACAGAAAACAAACTAATGGTTGTCAGAGGGTAAGGGAGTAGGAGGATGGGCAAAATAGGTGAATGAGATTAAGGTACACACTATCGGCTATAAAATGTCACAGGGAAGTAATGTACAGTACAGGGGATATAGTCAATAATATAACATTGTTGGTGTATAATCTATAAAAATATTGAATCACTATATTGTACACCTGAAACTAATATAATATTGTAAGTCAACTAAAACTGGAGGATGGATTAAGTCATGGAGTTTTAATGTTTATTTGATATATTATAATATATATTTAAGTGTCTTTATTATTTAATTTAAACCTTTTTTGCTAAATTGGCTAATGATGCCTGATTTCAGTGGTTTAAAATAGCATTGGCTTATTTCTCATTCATGCTATATACCCAACTCAGGTGACCAGGAGGAATATACTCACCTTAGTTATACACAAACAATGCTTCTTCCCAATTAGCCATTCTGTTTGAAGAGCCCATTCTCCTGAATTGTCCACAGGATGACCACTAGTGAAATGCTTCAGCCTGGAAGTAACACTCATCATGTCAAATCACATGCATTTTCTTGTTATCTGTAGTCAACTGAAATGTGTCTGCTGGCAGAAAGACAAGACCTTACTATGGTGTCTTCATTCCTGGTACCAAGGCTTTTCCCAGGGCCCTCGTTTGTGTACCTTCTCCCTCAGTATACACAGCCTCTAGAGTAATTCCTGAGCCCAAGAATTCCTTGATAAATTTCTTGTTAATTTGAGAACATAGGTGTTTCCAACCCATTTTATGATACCCTATAATTCTATAAACATGTGCCATAGTATGGAGTAGGTTTTGTTCTCTCTTGGAACATTGACCATGGCCCAAATAGGGCACTTATGCCTGGCTTGTGCTGTGGAATGATATAAGTTGGAAAAGAGTATGTGCCCTGAAACTCCTTTACTTGTACATATTTTTCCCAAATAAACTTGATTCATATTTGCTCCATCAGGAAGTAATAATGTGTGTTCAAAACTCCTATGCATGACATCCTTAGATGTGAAACTTAGACCTTTTATCTGTATGTATCCACTCACACATATATGCACAAATTATAATAATTCCAAAATGTTGAAGGTTTTCAAAGTTCTCCTAATTTTAAATGTTTGGGTTAGAGTCATGGTAAAGAGCATGGCTTTTTACTATCTTGCTCATCTTTGCTTGTTACACTCTCAATGTTATTTCACCCACACACATAAATCATACAGAGTGCATATATAATTTCCATTATATTAAGAGCAATTCTACCCTTACTTGGATATCTTGGTAACAATGAATCTCAGGCCCTGGAAGGCTTATGTTCTAATCCCAAAAATTTATGAAAGAATTTCCCAATGAAACAACATTTTCTCTGATAAATTCTGTTGATGAGTTAAAATATTTTACCCATCTTGTTATATTAAATCAATGAAATAAAACTTGTAAACTGAAATGTTTCATAGAAATTCTACATGTATTCCATAAGAAAGACAAGGGTGGGCTTCCCTGGTGGCACAGTGGTTGAGAGTCCACGTGCCGATGCAGGGGACACAGGTTCGTGCCCCGGTCTGGGAAGATCCATGAGCCATGGCCACTGAGCGTGCACATCCAGAGCCTGTGCTCCGCAACGGGAGAGGCCACAACAGTGAGAGGCCCGCGTACCGCAAGAAAAAAAAAAAAGAAAGACAAGGGTATTTTAGAGTTTATTTTTTAGCTATCACTGAGATAAAGGACATAATAAATTTGTGAATATTAATTTTAAGATGTTTAACTTATATTTACTATGGATGTGCAGTGGTCAGTGTAACCAACTTTTTAAAAAATTACTAAATTTAAGAATTTGAACTTTAATATTATATAAAACTATCATTATGCTCTTTGATAAATGTCAGAGCCTCTACGAAAGAACTACAGATCCCTTCTTCATGTCACTAATAAAAATAATATCAAGGTAACTTAAAGGTGGAATTGACCTAATTCACAGTATCTTCTGAATTTGTTGTTTTAAAAAGCCATTATTTGTATAAGTTACTCATAAATGCAAAAGTGAATAGTAGAATAGCTAGCCATAAAAGAGCTTTGATTAGTAACTAAAGAGTTACAGTAAAAGGTGCCAAGCTAATATATGTTTACTAAAATATAATACCTTAGACTTATGCAGTTCATCTCTTCTCTGACTTCTTTTATTTTTGCACATTAGAAAATAAGCTGACTATAGACTATGTCTATATAAACTTATCAAATACTTTGAATAAAATGATTTGTCAACTTAATAATCAACAAATTTAATCAAATATGCTTTAATAAATTCTTATGAAGCTTAACTACACTGGCAAAACTGGTTGGTTATTTAGTGTTAAATTATGTAGGCAATTTCCTACAATAATGGATTTTATATATGACCTAAGAAAGTTTTTGCTTAATACTCTAGTTAAAGATTCTAAGGTAATATTAATTAAAATTTTAGGTGTTTCAAGGCAGTTATAATTCAATTTTGGTATCAAATATAGATGGTGATATAATAATTGTTGATAACATTTTACAGCAAGAGAGCACAGGGACACAATGACATTGAAATTGTTTTAATCTTTTTACATAATTGTTTTAGAAGTGTTATATTTAAATTAACTATATTACAAATTATTTTCTATTAAAATTGTGTATTCCTCTGATTTTATATGTACTTTCTTAATTTGCTTCCATAAAATTATTTTACAATATCAAAATTAATCTTCTTGCCCCTATATTTTTCTGGAAAATTAAGCTTATTTTGATTCACATCCACGATAATTTTCATTCTCAATTTCCCTTTGCACCTCCAATTTCCTGATATTTTATGTAAACTAAGGGCATATGTAAAACTTCCAATATTTTATCAAATCCACTAGATTTATACAAATAACATACTAATAACTAGTTTTAGACTATCTCACTACCTTCAAAAATAATCAAAAAGGAAGTAGCAGGCAAAAGACTCAGAATAGTTATCTCAATATTGAACAAAAACAAGTTGGACAACTGACACAGTGGTATCTGATATCAAGACTTAGTATAAAGCTACAGCAACCAAGACTGTGTGGTATTGGTGAAAGAACAGACAAGTAGATCAATGGAACAGAATAGGGAACCCAGAAATAGACCCACATATAGTCAACTTTTCACTAATGAGCAAAGGCAAAACAATGGAGCAAGCTCTATTCAACAAATGGTGCTGAAACAACTGGACATCTACTGGACATTCATTTTGAAAAAAAAAAAAGAATCTGTACAGAGATATCCATCACAAAAAATAATTCAAAATGGATCATAGACCTAAATGTAAAACATCAAACTGTAATATTTCTAGGAGGTAACAAGAAAACCTAGAATACTTTGGGCCTGGTGATGATATTTTAGATATATCACCAAAGGCATGATTCATGAAATAAGTACTGTAATTGATACTGTGTTTCATTAAAATTAAAAACTTCTGCTCTGTGAAAGACAATTTCAAGAGAATGAGAAGACAAGCAACAGACAGAGAAAATATTTACAAAAGACATCTGATAAAGAACTGCTAACAAAATATGCAAAGAACCCTTAAAACTCAACAATAAGAAAACAAACAACCCAATTAAAAATGTCAAAGACCTTAACAGACACCTTATCAAAGAAGATATACAAATGACAAATAAGTGTTTGAAAAGATGCTCCACATCATATTTCATCAGAGCAAAGCAATTTAAAAAAAACACTGTTAACTCCACTACATGCCTATTAGAATGGGCAAAATCTATAACACTGACAACACCAGATGCTGGTGAGGATTTGGGGCAGCAGGAACTCTTATTCGTTGCTAATGGGAATACAAGATGGTACAGTCACTTTGAAAGGTTTTTTTTGTTTGTTTCTTACAGAAACTAAGCATAATCTTACCATAGATTCAGTTATGTTCCTTGATATTTACTCAATTTATGTTCAGCTCAGAACTTGCACATGAATGCTTTATTTATAACAGCCAAAACTTGGAAGTAACCAAGATGTCCTTTAGTTCGAGAATGGATAAACCATGGTACATCAAGAGAATGGAATATTCAGCAATAGAAATGAGCTGTCATTCCATGTCTTTCTTTTTTCATGAAGAAAACTTAAATGCAAATTACTAAGTGAAAGAAAGTAGTCTGACAAGGCTACATGTCATCTGATTCCAACTATATGACATTCTGGAAAAGGCAAAACTATGGAATCAGTGAAAAGATCAGTGATTGCCAGGGGTAGAGGAGGGGAGGGATAAATAGAGCACAGACTTTTAGGGCAGTGAAACTTCTCTATATGATACTAGAGTGATTGATACATGTCATTATACATTTTTCCAAACCCATAGAATGTACAACAGCAAGAGTGAACCATACTATAAACTATGGCCTTTGGGTGATAGTGATGTGTCAGTGAAAGTTCATCAATTGTTACAAATGTATCAATTATGTAGGACACATGGATAATGTACCAGCAGGGAGTATATGGGAAATCTCTGTACTTTGTCCTCAATCTTGCTATGAACTCTACTCTAAAAATCTCTTAATCAACCGAAAATGTATATAATTACATGGAATAAAATGTTCAAAATGAATAGTAGTAGTGGCTAAAATGATACCACAATATTTTTTCTAGCTAATGTAATACATTTCTTTTTCCTTATAAAAAGGCAGACGAGGTTAATCTAGTATTCCAGACTCAAAGAGTTAGAAGGTAGCACTCATGATTCAGAAGGATGGAAATAAACTATGAGTTAAGTTAAGAGATGAAATCCTGTCACAATAGTTTCAATGGCAGTATGTGAAAGTGATAGAAAGCTTCATTCATGGAAAAAACAGAACTAAAAAAGTTAGCCTTGTATATTTCCCATTTTTAATGAGAAAACACATGAATGAAAGACAAATAAATACTATTTGGTACAAAATCATTCTCTCACTAAAAAGGATTACAAAATCCAAATATCAAGCAACAATTTTTGTTCTATTTTCATGATCTCACAAATGTTACAAAATAATTTTTATCCTAATTACAAAGTCTTTCAGATATTACCCATCTCGAAAAATATTAATTAAGCCATGAGCCCTTGGAGGCTGCTATGTAGCAAAACGCTGTGGTTTTTTTTTCCCTCAATATGTGGTTACAGTGTAAAATATAACTGTGAAAATGACATTATTGGCCGCTGTAGTTATCCTCTCAATGACTTGAGCAGCACGTCAAGTTTACTTGGTTTATAATTCTTTTTATCACTTTATGTGGCAGGCACAACCTGAGAGAAACATTTAGCAGTTGATTTCTGCTAAATTCACCATTGCTCATAATAGGAGCTCAGCGCTTGAATTTGTCAAATTGATTGAAATACTCAGGGAGATACTGTAACACTGGCAAATACTGATTAATACCGTAGTCCCAAGCAGAAGGTTTTTTTTTTTTTGCTTTTATTAGTATTCTAGATGGTCTTAAATCTAACAGTACTATAAAGTAAAGTGAAACACCTTTTCCAAATATTCCTGAAGAAATACATCTATACTAGAAATTAAAATCCTACTGATAATTAAAAGGCATTGTTAAGTTATTTTATGTAAAGTTTAAAAAGAAACGTATGAAAATCATAACTATTTTAAAAGCCTTTTACAAGGCTTTGGGTTTTAGGATAACTAAGTAGCAATTCTGGGGAAAAGGCATCATGCTATAATACAAGACAGAATAGGATTTGGATGCAAAATGTTGATTTTTGAATTGTAGTTGCTAAATTCAATGTTACTTTGAGGCAATGATAACTTCATTATGTCTCAATGTTCATACATGTAAAATCATAATAGTATCTGATTTACTGAGCTATTGTTCGGGGACTTAAAGACAATGTAGGTCAAAGATTTTTGTAGGCTATGTAGTATGGATGTTTTGATTAAAATCCTTGTATTTTGAAAAAGAGTAAAGAAAGTCTGTATTTTCTTATGGTAACAAACAATTGTAAAATCTCAATGACTTAAAACAACAAACACTTATTTTACAATCATATCTTTTTTCAAGGGCATCTGTTGAGCATAGTCACACAGAACCCAATCTGATGGAGCGGTTGCCATACCAAATGCTTCTGTTTGCTTTACCATATAGAAATGGAGAATTGCATAGACAAGTAAATGATCTAGACCAGAACTGACACACATTCACTTCTGCTATAAGCACTTATTTTCCAGTACAAGGAAACAGATAACAATACATAAGCCAGGAAATACAGATTTATCATGTGCCTGGAAAGAAGAAAATGGAAAATAACTGTCAAAAGCAATAATGGTTATCACAAAACATAAATCTTGAAGCCTGAAGTAAAATAGATAGTAAAAATCCATTTCACATGGGTTTTTCACATGAGAATAACAAAATTTAAGTCTTACAATTCTAAACATTAGCAAGGTTGTGAAACAAAGAACATTCTTATACACTGGTGGTAGAGTATAAATTGATGCATGACATTTGGAGAAAAATTTGGAAAAAAACCAAGAAAGTGAAAAACATGTAAGCCCTAAATCTTAATTATTCCACTAATTCAATTTCACTCCTTGAAAGAAAGACTGTCCAGGTGCAGAAGTAGTTATTGAGACTTGCTTGTGAGAGCAAAACATTGGAAAAAATATACATGTTTGCAAGTTGAGTAAACTAGGATTATATGTAGCCACTTGAATAAATCCCCCAGCAACAAAACTATAGAACTTTAAAAAGGAATTAACAGAATGATATCCATAGTATAGTATAACTTATATAAAACAAATGCAAAACATAATTAGAGCATTTATGACAGATAAATATCTCACACATAACTTGATATTTATCATATTATATAGCTTAATTTTTATACATTTAAATAATAAATATGGTATATATATTATTTATTACTTACATTTATTATATAGTTATTTTATTGACTTTAGATGTATATTTATTTTTAGTTTGCTTAGATGTGTTTTTATTAAATTAAGTATAGAATGGGAAATAATTTTGATAATGTAAAAGTACAGTTGAGACAAAATTAGTTAAATGATCAAAAGTATGCCTAAACTGGACATTCAACAGTTTAAATGAGTCAACACTGTGCTCACAGGCAAAAATTTAAAAGAAAAATTTAATTCTTTAAAATAAGAAAGTGAACTATTTTATGTAATGAGAAAAAATAACCACACTTCCTCAGCACATCCCTGCCAAAATCACAATAATGAAAATTAGTGACAAATGTATAGTTCTGTATATATTTCTGGAATCAAAATTTCAGACATTAAAAAAAAAAAAACACTGTCAAAGCTTATCTCACAATTTCCTGCTCAAACTTGAGCCAGTGGTGTGTTGACTCTATTGGGTCCTGAAAGTAGATCTTTAAATACTCAGGAATTTAAAGTCATTTATTAAAACACAGCTTTATGCAGCCATGGTGAGGTGTGTTCACCATGGAAACACTACAAATCTGGGTTTTTACCCTGAAAAAAATTTTTTAATATAGTTTTTATTTCTGAAACTCAGTTTAACTTACCTGTGCAAACACTAGTTATAGCACTTGCAAAATTATTTGCATAGTCTTTTAAACCCATACCTGTAAATGGATTTCTTTCCAAATTTAAATACACTTCCTTTATCTGTTGGAAATCCCTTCAAATAATGTTAGATATATAAAATTAAAGTTAAGGACCTGCAGTAGAACACTAATATTCTTGTCTAAATTTAGTGTTAATAATGATTCAATAATCAATTCTACATCATACAATATGCAGGGGGATAAGTATTAAATACTAATCACGAATCTTTCCTAGCACTACTGGATAATAGTGACTAATGATTACTTATGTATACAATCAAAATAAATAAATACAATAAAGAACAAACAGGTTTTAACAGAGCAACATCTCCAGAATGGCCTAAACAATCAGATTCTGCTCTCTGCTAAGTCTTCAATCGGTATTGGAACCCATTTTGGTTTCTGAGTATAAGAACTGTTGCAGACTCTGGATGTGATACCACATAGCTCTGAGGAGGCTCAAATGTCTTTGTCTTTATACTCCATTTGTTTTATGCAGGAAGAAAATCTAAGTGACTTATTTCCATTTCCAACCAGTTGAGCTTCATTACTTTACCATTTCAGATTTATTTTTGATAAGCAGTCTAGGCAGACCAGGTATTTTGCTAAAACCAATCTAGCATAAGAATTTCCACAGTCATCTTCTTGTTGGTAAATTCCAAAAAGTGCTCACAAGAAGGTCTGATACAGGCCAATATAGGAAGAAGATTAGTTACAGATCTTCTCTTAATTATTTCCTTCCCAAATGCCTATTACAGAAGGCTTTATCTTGACTACATTTGATACATAAAAGCCAATATGATATCCTAGATTTCAGAATTTTAAAAGGCATCAAGAATTTTGAGCAAGTTCCAAGAAAGTGATTAAGAAAATAAGGGAATAACCAACTGTCTCAAAATAAGAATACCTAACACATGGTGCATTATGTCTACAGTAGAGATTAGGTAATATCTCTGTTTTATTAGGGAAAAGAGTTTAAATTTAAGTTGAAGAGTGCAAAGGTCATAGAATTAATGGATAAAATTTCCAAGAAGACATATTTTGGCACAATTACAAGTCCGTGAAGATTAACTTGGCTGCCAATGAAAAGATGGAGTAAAGAAAGCTCTTTGCCATTTTTTCCTATCTAACTGCTCACTCCTAGTGAGTTGGAACATATACTCAAGCATATTGTTATTTTGCAGATCACTGACTGAGTCACATTGATTTGTACGTCACAATAATTAGTTGAACTGAATAATTTAGTATATGAAATATTTTTCTTTTGTTTCTTTTTAACACATGCATAAAACTATTAAAATGGGCCAAAGCATTTTGTCACATGGAAGAAAGCATGGCCATCATCTCCCTGTCTTTTTACTGACATGCTTAAATATTCTTATGTTTTTTTCTTCTCTTTTCCTAATGTACAAATGTTTGGGTGTGGATTACTGAAGAAAACATGAACACCCACACACTTTCCCACATCAACACACACACACACACACACACACACACACACACACACAGAATTTCCAATGGGGAATTTTGCCTTTGGGTTTGAAACAAAAGTCTAACTTTAAAAAAATTCTTAACTTTCTTTTGGCATTTTCCCCAGGGGGTATATCTACCTCTGTGATTAGCTCAAGTCTAGATTGATTAGCTCCAGTCATGAAAACTCTATCTTTGAGTCTTCTAGCTTGGAGGTAGCTACAGAAATTGCCACGCCCCACACATATTCAGAAGAAAAAACAAGAACAAGAAGCACAGACTCCATTTTAAACAAAATTACTAAGATAAATAAAATTAGAGAGTAGACTAAAAATCAAAAATGACTTATCAGAAAAACCAGGAAGAGTAAGCTGCTTCCCCCATCAAATCCATGAGAGTCAGGAATTAAAAGCATGTAAGGGAAAAAGTTAAATTAAAGCAGCCAGTGTTTAAAAACAAGAACCTGATTGAAAGTCAGTATGATAAGCCTGACAGATTACTATATCCCAAAACTAAACCATTCCCACAGAAACTAGAAGGTGTACTCTATGAATATATTTAGCCAGAGACTGAAGTCACAGGAACACAAGTAATAGCAAAATGTCTAGATGAAGAATCAGACTAAACTGAGGATTTACGGAATACAAATAACTTAAAAGAGGGCTTAAACAGTAACAGTGGCAGTTAGAGAAGTCCAACTGTGGGGGAAAAAAAAGCTTACAGGACTCAAAATAGCAATGCATACAAATCTAACATTGTTACTAATAAGTGATACAATATAGTGACAAAATTATTGTAAGGACCTGCATCATAATTGCTAGTTGGAATTGTTATGTCTCTGTAGGTGTCATACAGGATATGCTTTCTATTTCAAATCAGAAACCACCAACACATGCACAAAACACCTCAGCATGAGGAAGCTCGAGAGTCTCAACTGTGGTTTCTTACACTCAGATGTTCATATAGGCATACTCTTAACATATAACTAGCCCTAATGGCATAGCCTTCTTCCAATCTTAGCAAAACCGGCTACAAATTGTCAATATTAGAGTTATCAATAAACAGTGTTGAGATCAACACTGTTATTACT
The DNA here is from genome assembly GCF_964270905.1 of Leucopleurus acutus. Classification (NCBI taxonomy): domain Eukaryota; kingdom Metazoa; phylum Chordata; class Mammalia; order Artiodactyla; family Delphinidae; genus Leucopleurus; species Leucopleurus acutus. The sequence continues at coordinate 41,396,148 of NC_139160.1, read as the reverse complement.
GGTATCAATAGTCCAGAAACTTGCTTCGCATGCATGGTTAAAAAGTTACACTCTAAAACAGTATGTTTTATGTTTTGACCAAGGATCGGAGACACCCAGGTACACTTCTTATTTCAGTAACATAGCTTTGCCCATTAGACCTGCTGCACTTAATGCTCATAGCACAACTTCCAAACTCTTTTAACCTTCCATCACAACTCCAGAGTTTAGACAGACAGTTTAAAGTCCTTAACAAGGGATTAGGGAATCTTTCTCTGAAGCAGCTGAATTACTTGCATGCACTGATATTTTGAGGTGGGGGGGGAAACTCGCTAGCTACCTGGTGTGACTGATGATAAGATATAGAGATGTCCACAATGTACACAGATGGTCCAATCAGCACATTAATGTCTCACTTTTATTTATTTTTTATTTATTTATTTTTATTTATTTATTTTTTTGCAGTATACGAGCCTCTCACTGTTGTGGCCTCTCCCGTTGCCAAGCACAGGCTCCGGACACACAGGCCCAGCTGGCATGGCTCACGGGCCCAGCTGCTCCGCAGCACACGGAATCCTCCCGGACCGGGGCACGAACCCGCGTCCCCCGCATCGGCAGGCGGACTCTCAACCACTGCGCCACCAGGAAAGCCCAATATCTCACTTTTAAATAAGCATGTTGGCAAAATGATTAAGGAACACCACTAACCTAAAAGAAACCTCAGAATCTTATCCTCAGAGGTAAGGAAATACATTGTATCTATGCTAATAATAAGAAAAGTCAGAGAATATTATAAATATTAGGTGTTAAACGTGTGATACATAAAATTAATAGAAATAGACAAATAAAAATGTGTAAGTTAAAGTTATATAAATCTCTTAAAATTTAGAACAGAAAGACAAAGTCAATAGATGAAAATGATAAGGAAATTAGAGGAGCAGTCATGACAGTTCAATATCCAGCTAAAACAATTATTTTGCTGAGAAGGCAGTGACTGGATTGGGATGAGAGTAGCAAGAAAATGTTCAGAGAAATAATAAAAAACATTTATGATTGAGTGTCATAAGTATCCAGATGAAAGGGATAATCTATTGCCCAACTAAGTTATAGGTCCATATGAGGGCATGTAGTGTAAAATTTTAGAAAATCAGGGAAAAATAATACATACTAAAAGCTCCTTGTAAGAAGTGACAAACCAAAATCAGGTCACAGTGAAGTAAGATTTAAAATATAAATTGTATTAAGTTTCTGAACACTAGTACTGGAGGCTAAAATTCAGTGATGTAATTCCTTAATTTTATGAAGTAAAATAAATTTCAATTTAGAAATTGATACTCAGATAAATTATTCATCAAGCATAAAGTATGTAGAAAAATATACTCAGAAGAGCAGTCTCAACAAATTTTCCTGATAAGTGTCCTTTCTCAGGATATTTCAAGGTAGAAAACAGGAAAGATACTTGTGATGGAGGCAATGGACCTAACACAAGAAGAAATATGTCTGTGTGGCACGGAGCTTTGCGTCATTGAGGGAATCCCTATAATGACCATACAAGGAAACCCTAGAGTTACAGCAGTGTAGGAGAAAGAACAACTGTTCATTTTCCTTTTTTATGTCCAATAAGGAAAATGAACTTTTCAGTTATTTAATGGGATTAAACATGTGAAAATTTATAAGTATATTACAGAGCTTTCAGAAGGTTGGAAATATTTTAGTATAAATTCAAAAGAAGTTATGCAAATGAAAAGTTCAATCAGGTATTTGAGTAAAAGAGAAAGTTTTACAAAAATGGAAATGTAATTAAAATATATTGCTTATCTTGGTATGGAACAATATTTTCATAAGCAGAATAATAGATTTACAGAAAAATGTGAGATAGCTATATTTGAAGAATGGAGAGGAGGAGGAAAGTGGTTTAAGTGTGCTACAGTCTTTATCTAATATAACATATATTTAATGATCTCTATTATTTATGATTAAAATATAGCAGTTTTTATCATGCAGGTTTAGGGAGACTAATTCTAGATGAAATAACTAGAAAGTTGAAAGTTATTTATTTTGAGAAGAGAGATTGAAGAAAAGAGGATATTGTTTTTAATCTTATACTTATGTCTTTAAAATTTTATTTTACAAATATGTGCAATTACAAATTATGAACATTACAACTGATAAAAGAAGAAAAAAGAAAATTATATTTCTATGAGAATGCAGTACTTAGAATTATTTCATCCAAGGCTGGACACCTTGTTTTATGGAGTATTTCATTCCATAACTTTTAAACCAACTTCAAATCCTAAGTCTAAAATTCTCTAATTTTACTTTTTTACTTTTAGTACTATTCCAAAAATTCTGTTAAACTCTTTGCAGTGTCTCTTAATTAGGAATTGAATTTTATATTGACCACAAATATGTAAATGTGGACATAGTAATTTGGGAAGAACTCTAAATTAGACTAGATGACAGCTACACTTCAAATCATGTATGTGTAACCACATAACTTAAATGACAGAGGGCCAAGAATAAGAAAGTACTTAAATCTGCTGGAGAAAGTAGAAAACCTGTTCCAATCACATTTTAACTTTAAATTTGCATGTTAGAATCAACATACATCTAAAGTGATTTGCTTATCACTTTAAGATTCATTTATATTCAAGTGGATGGCTTATTTCTTACTTCTTATCCTACTGATCTTTTCTTTTTCTTTTTGAGGTACACGGCCCTCTCTTTCTTGTGGCCTCTCCTGTTGTGGAGCACAGGCTCCGGATGCACAGGCTCAGCGGTCATGGCTCACGGGTCCAGCCGCTCCGCAGCATGTGGGATCTTCCTGGACCGGTGCAGGAACCCACGTACCCTGCATCAGCAGGCGGACTCTCAACCACTGCGCCACCAGGGAAGCCCTTATCCTACTAATTTTATCATGCATTACCGATAAAGGATGTTTACTATTCTCTGCTTCAGGTAGTCTTCAGCCATTCTCTATCCCTGTACTGAACTGGGACTCTAAATTATTATTTTTATTTAAAAAATCCTCTTTTAGCAAAAGCTATCACCTTGTGTCAGTTCTCATTTCTTGTAATGCTTGACTATTTGTATGACTCCATCATTCTTCAAATGTTATACTTTTGTGTTTGTTTTCTTAATTTTTCCTTCAATCTTTCAAATGCTACCCTTTCTTTATTTCCTTATATTTTTACTAAGTAGTATTTCCACACTGTTAGTAAAGATTCTCCAGAATTTTTCTCCTTAAGATCACGTCTTTCTTACAGATTTTTCCAACACCTTTCTTCTGACTTCCAAATATATATCTCATTATGTAATCTTTCTTCAAAGCACAATTTTTAATTGCCTATAGAATATCTCCACAGAGATGCTACCTAAATTTAACAATATTTAGGTGTTACGGAGGCTTTATAAGTATTAACTCATTTAATTCTCATAAAAATCACATTAGGTGATAATATTATTATTTTAATTTTACAGATTAAGAAATTGAAGCTTAGGGGCTTCCCTGGTGGTGCAGTGGTTGAGGGTCCGCCTGTCAATGCAGGAGACACAGGTTCGTACCCCAGTCCGGGAAGATCCCACATGCTGCAGAGTGGCTGGGCCTGTGAGCCATGGCCGCTGAGCCTGTGTGTCCGGAGCCTGTGCTGTGCAACGGGAGAGGCCACAACAGTGAGAGGCCCGTGTACCACAAAAAAAAAAAAAAAGAAATTGAAGCTTAGAATGATTAAGTAACTTATCCAAAGTCACAAATCTAGTAAGTGGCATAGGAACTGTGTCTCTGGAATTCATGATCTTTAATATTATATGATAGCCATATTTGAACACATTGGAATAAAGGAGATGCTCCACCCAATTTATTTATCTATTATGGAAACAAGGTATTTATCTCTCAGACTTGAAATTGTCTAATTATCTTGTAATTTATTCCCTATACGCAATTAGTAACCATACACTCTATGTCTATAACATATTTTTTACATCTCCCATATTATTCTCACTGCCACCACCAATGTAATTCTCAGCCCTCATAATTTAACAAGAGATTATTAACTGGTCCTTCCACCAATGGCCATCAGTTCCCTTCCTCCATTCTCTTTCCTTTTTCCTTGCTTCCTTCCTTCCTTCCTATTTTTTTCTTTATTTCTTTCCCTTTTTTCTTCATGTTGCCTAGGAGATGAATTCCAACTTCCTCATCTATGGCATGCAACAGGAAAGCTCAGCTTCAGCCTTCAGATGCCTATGTTGATCTCCAGTATTTATATGTACTACTAAGTCTTTACTCCTATTTACCTCTGACTTTTCCAGCTCCATATCACAGAGCCTGACTTCTACAGTATCTGTTTCCCAGGCTCCTGTATCAAGTTACATCAGCTGGGTTCAGACAATGGGAGTCACTGACAACAGAAAGAAGAAGGCATGCACGTTCTATTGTTTTCTCTGCCTTGGGTAGATTCTACTGCATTTCCTCTGTGTCTCCAGCTCCCTCCAGTGCACCCACATTCAAAGTAACTACAGGCCTTGAACTTTAAAAATACAGCTGATTTCATTAATTCCAACTTTGGGGTGATTAGCAGTTCATGCTGTTGTTAATCTCTGGGTTGTCCAACAGTACCTTCTGTGGTTTCTCATATTCTATTGCTTTTTGTGTCAATACCTGTGTTGTTTTCTTTTTTCCCCATTTAAATACTTGGAGTAGTTTTTTGTTTTCCACCTATATTGGGCTGTACACTCTAGTCCTACAGCCCTGTACTTGCCCAGCTTCAAGACCAAAGAAAGAGCCCAAAGTTAGCAAATAAGACATCAGTGATTTAATGGATAGAGGGATCTTACATGTCTGAAGAAAGGTCCTTGAGTGATACTGCACCATGTGCAGCAGACGGTGGGCAGGACATAGCAGCCATCTTTGCCCCTGGGGTAGGGGGAGGTTTCCGGTTATAAGGGGAATTGACATCAGGTTGGTTTATCAGTTACCAGGGAAACCAGCAGAGAGACATGCCCCTCACTACCTCTTTGATAAACTATCATGGTGGAGGTGTTCTGATCTCAAGATTAGAACAATCACTTGCTGGGGCTGGGGGCAAGTATGTGAGAAGGTCAGTCATGTGAGTAGGGTGTAGGTGAAGTAGGCACTGGTCAAGCAGGGGATGTACAGAGAACAAGAGAACAGCCATCTAAGGTGGCCTGCCCATAAAGCCCTTAAAAATAATTTTAAAAAAACAACCAAAATTCTTCAAATATTATTTTCCCTTAATATGTTGCCTGTCTGTAGCTCACATTGGTACTTTAATATTTTTTTAAATTCCTATGGCATTGTTAAAATCATTTAATACTTACTTTGTACTATTGAATTGGTTTTTGTTTGTTTCTTTGCTTATTTTTGCCATAACATTCCTGGATGCTTCATCAGCACAACTAAATTTTTAAGTTCAAGGAGATTAGCTTAATATTTCTTCTGTAGTCATCACAATGGTATGTACCTGCAGTAAAGTTCAGTGAACAGCTTTCCACAAGAAAAAGAAAAAAATTTAGACACTTTATAACTTCTGTTTTTTATCATCCAAATATAAATGTTATTCAACTTTTATAAGTCTCAGTCCCTTCATTTCTAACTTACAATGGTAGTATTCCCTAGGCCATTTAAAAAGAAAATCATAGTACATAGAGGGGCATTGCTGAGGATGATAGATTTATAGGACCAAGTTCAGTGACTATTGTATGCTTACTCTCAAGTGCTGCACGATCCCACAGCATATATGACAATGTCTCTATAGTAATATTTTGTGCTGCTGATTAAGTATTTAAAAACCTGCATGTAGTTTTAAAATGGATTCACATTTTGACATGCTATACAGAAGACACACAAATATAGAATCTCAGATTATAATATTAATTAGTTCTCATTCTTTTCTGGTCTATTGCTATGAGAAAGTGTAGAAAGTTTGAAAAAGTGTGATCCATACAATAAAAACTAAGGAATGATTTCAAGTAAGAACAGGAGAAACATATGAGAAATAATAAGTAAACAGTGAATTCTACTACAAGAAGTTTAGCTTCTCCCTATTCTTTGTTCCATTACATCTTGTTTTTACCTCATGTGGCTTATATTCCAGTGGAGTGAGTCAAGTAAAAAGCAACATAAATATAGATTCTATAAGAAAGTGACAAACAACATAGAGAAAATGTAAGTGATGAAGGGGGTTAGGGTGTTATGAGACAAAGGTTACACTGATGTAGAGAGTACTAAAGAATTAGGATTAGGCTTGGATGCATATATATATATATATATATTTATATATGGACTTGATCATGGTGAGAGGAAGGCAGGGAATAACTATAACTATACGATCAAAGCTATTAATGGAAAGGACCTCCAAAATCACTGTGAATCTTCTCATGGGTTAAAAAATGTGCAGAAAAACATTGCAATCTAAGATGAGATTGGCTCGTTTCTAAAGAGGTTCTGCAAAGACTGAATAATACTTGCTTTAGAGACTAAGATTTTAGGATAATTTTTCTGTCTAGAGTATAAACTGTAAATAGCCTTCATAAATTGATGCTTACTAGGTTGCTGGCAATGTTTTAACTGTATTGACTATAAATTAAATGCTTGGTATAATTCTATGAAATCTGAGTTTACTACTCTTATTGTCTCCAATAATGCTGAGACAACTGGTCACAGAGAGTTTAAGCAACATGAAGTATCTAAGAAATGAAGAATCTGAGGTTCAAACTCAGGTAGTTTGGTTCTAGAGATTTAACTATACTGCCAGTTAAATCTCTGGTGACATCACACATGTTAAAGTGACTAGAAAGTCCAATCCACATTTATTAACTTGACCACCTTTTCAGATTGTAAAAACTGTTAAAAGTCCAGCAGATTCAAAGCTGCTCAGACAGTATGTCCAGGTGATTCACAGAACTCTACATAGCTCAGTGTGGTAAGTTACCTTTCTAGGGAAGCATAGAATAGTGTTTTCAAATGTATGTTCTTATGCAGCCTGACTGGGTTTAATAACTGATTTGCCTCTTATCAGCTGTGTGACCTATAGCAACTTCCCTTATGCTGTCTAGGTTACTTTTAATTAATTTCTAAATGGCACCAATAGTACCTGGAAATAAAATAAAAATAATATCTGTAATTCCATAGCTATCATTAGCTTGTCTTACTTATTAGTTTTTATTAATTTATTATCTTCTATTAATTGAGATCTAATATTTGCCAGTCCTGAAAATAACACAAGGATAAGCTACTAGACATTATAAACTATCAGCAGGAAACCATTGGAATTATTGACATACGTTCCATTAAAAAGTTTCAAAACTTTATTTTTCTTCATTGAGGTATAATTAACAAATATTGTATATGTTTAAGGAGTGCATAATGATGTTTTGATATATGTATCCATTGTGAAATGATTGCTACAATCAAGCTAATAAACAATATCCATCACTTCAATAATTACTATTTAGGGGTGTGTGTGTGTGTGTGTGTGTGTGTGTGTGTGATAAGAATACGGGAACATATGTTTATGTATAATTGATTCACTTTGTTATAAAGCAGAAACTAACACACCATTGTAAAGCAATTATACTCCAATAAAGATATTAAAAGAAAACAAAAAAACCCACAAAAAAAACACAAAACAAACAAACAAACAAAAAGAATATTCAAGACCTATACTTCTAGAAAATTTCAATAATACATTCAGTATCATTAACTATAGTTACCACACTATACATTAGATCTCTAAAACTTATTTACCTTGCATAAATGAAACTTTGTACCCTTTGACCATCACCTTTCCATTTCCCTCACCTTGCAGGCCCTGCAACCAGTGTTCTGCTTTTTGCTTCTATGAGTTCAACTATTTTAGATTCCACATATATGTGAGAACATACAGTACTTATCATTCTCTATCTCACTTATTTCAGGTAACATAATGCCCTCAAACTCCATCCATATTGTCACAAGAGGCAGGATTTCCAACTTTTTTATGTTTAAAAAACATACAACTCTGTGTTTTGCTGATTTTCTACTGTTTTTATTTTATTTCTGTTCTTATTTTATTATCTCCTTCCTGCTAACTTTGAGATTAGTTTGTTCTTTTTATAGTTCCTTAAGATATAGAGTTATTATGTGTGCTTGAGATTTCTTCTTTTTTAATATAAGCATTTAATACTATAAAAACTTTTAGTACTGCTTTTGCTGTATCCCATACACTTTGAATGTTATGTTTCTGTTTTCATTTGTATCAAGATATTTTTTAAATTCCCTTTTCATTTTTTATTTAATCCAATGCTTGTTTAAGGGTGTGTTTTTTAGTTTCCATGTATTTGTGTGTTTTCTGTGTTTTCTTACTGTTATTGATTTCTATTTTAATTCCACTGTCGTCAGAAAACATACCTGGGATTTATTTCAATCATATTAATTTGTTAATACTTGTTTTGCTTCCTAACTTCCTAACATGTGATCTATCTTGGAAAATATTCTGTGTGCACTTGAGATGGATGTGTATTCTTCTATTGAGTAGAAAGCTCTGTATATGACTGTATTTATATTTGCTCTATAGTGTTCAGTTCTGCTGTTTTCTTATTAATTTTCTCTCTGGATGATTTATTATAAAATAAGGTATTGAAATCTATCAAATAATTTTATTGCTATATATTTCTCTCTCAATGTTTGCTTTATAAATTTATATGCTCGGATTTTAGGTGCATATGTATTTACAATACCTCCCTGTATGTATTTGTTATACCTCCCTGTCGACGATTTTATCATTTCCAAACGAACTTCTTTGTCTCTTGTGAGTGTTTTTAACTTACAGTCTATTTTCTTTGACTTTAAGAATAGCCACCTCTGTTCTCTTTTAGTTATTATTTGCATGGAATATCTTTTCCACTTCTTTTCCAGCCTCTGTATGTCCTTAAATGTAAAAGACAATCTCTTATAGACAACATATAGTTGGACCTTTTAAAATTTTTTTTCTTTATCCATTCAGCCACTTGAAGACTCAATTGGGAAGTTTAGACCAACTTGATAGGTAAGGACCTACCATTAACATTTGGTTAATTATTTTCCATCTGTTTTGTAGTTCTCTTGTTTCTCTCTTCTTCTGTTATTTTCTCTGTGGTTTGATTATTTATTTTATAATGGTATGGTTTCATTCATTTTTTTTCCAATTTTGTATCTACTGCATATGTTCTTTTTTCGTATGGTTAACATGGGGCTCACATCAACTGTTTTATAGTTATAGAAATCTCTTTAAAGCTGATAACAACAACTTGAATTGCACACAAATATTGACAACTCACACAGTCACACACACAAGTTTATCTAACTGAAGTTAGATTATACTTCTTTCTATATTATGAAATACTGACAAATTTCTGTTGCTATAGTTATTATTTTTTATAATATTTATTGGAGTATAGTTGATTTAAAATGTTGTGTTAGTTTCTGTTGCAGAGAAAAGTGAATCAGTTATACATATACATATATATACTTTTTTAAGAATATTTTCCAATATAGATCATTACAGAGTATTGAGAAGTGTTTCCTGTGCTATACAGTAAGTCCTCATTAGTTATCCATTTTATATATAGTAATGTGTATATGTCAATCACAGTCTCCAAAATTATTCCTACCCCAATCCCCCCTGGTAACCATAAATTTGTTTGATACATCTATGACTCAATTTCAGTTTTGAAATTAAGTTCATTTATATATATTTTTTAGATTTCACATATAAGTGATATTATATGATATTTGTCTTTCTGTGTCTGACTTTCTTCACTCAGCATGACAATCTCTAGGTCCATCCATGTTGCTGCAAATGACATTATTTTGTTTCTTTTTATGGCTGAGTAATATTCCTTTGTATATACATACCACATCTTTATCCATTGCACTGTTGATGGACATTTAGGTTGCTTCCATGTCCTGGCTCTTATGGATAGTGCTGCAATGAACACTGAGGTGCATGTATCATTTTGAATTATGGTTTTCTCTGGATATATACCCAGGAGTGGGATTGAAGGATCATATATTAGCTCTATTTTTAGTTTTTTAAGGAACCTCCATACTGTAGTGGCTGTACCAATTTACATTCACACCAAGAGTGTAACAGGGATAGATTTCTTCCATACCCTCTCCAGCACTTATAATTGGTAGATATTTTGATGATGGCCATTCTAAACAGTGTGAGGTAATACCTCATTGTAGTTTTGATTTTCATTTCTGTAATAATTAGTGATGTGGAACAATTTTTCATGCACTCTTTGGACATCTACATGTCTTCTTTGGAGAAATGTTGGTTTAGATCTTCCACCCATTTTTTGATTGGGTTGCTTCTGTTTTTGATGTTGAGCTGCATGAGCTGTTTGTATATTTTGGAGATTAATCCCTTGTTGGTCGCTTCATCTGCAAATATTTTCTCCCATCCTTTGGGTTGTCTTTTCGTTTTGTTTATGGTTTCCTTTGCTGTGCAAAAGATTTTAAGTTTAATTAGAGCCCATTTGTTTATTTTTGCTTTTATTTTCAGTACTCTAAAAGGTGAATCAAAAGATCTTGCTGCGAATTATGTCAGAGAGTGTTCTGCCTGTGTTTTACTCTAGAGATTTGTAGTAATCTGCCTTACATTTAGGTCTTTAATCAATTTTGAGTTTAGATTTGTGTATGGCATTAGAAAATGTTCTAATTTAATTCTTTTACATGTAGCTGTCCAGTTTTCCCAAGACCACTTATTGAAAAGACTGTCTTCTCTCCATTGTATAATCTTGCTCCTTTGTCATACATTAGTTAACCATATGTTCTTGGGTTTATTTGACTTTATTTGGGTTTATATGACTTTCTGTCCCATTCCATTGACTTATATTCCTGTTTTTATGCCAGTACCATACTGTTTTGATTACTGTAGGTTTGTAGTATAGTCGGAAGTTAGGGAGTCTGATTCTTCCAGTTCCATTTCTCTTTCTCAAGATTGCTTTGTATTTGAGGTCTTTTGTGTTTCCATAAAAATTTAATTTTTTTTGTTCTAATTCTATGAAAAATACCATTCGTAATTTGATAGGGATTGCATTGAATCTGTAGACTGCTTTGGGTAGTATAGTCATTTTGACAATATTGATTCTTCCAGTCGAAGAACATGGTATATCTCTCTATCTTTTTGTATCATCTTTGATTTCTTTCATCAGTATCTTATAGTTTTCTGCCTACAGTTGTTTTGCCTCTAGGTAGGTTTATTCCTAGGCAATGGTAAATGGAACTGTTTCCCTAATTTCTCTTTTTGATCTTTCATTGTTAGTGTATAGTCATGCAAGAAATTTCTGTGTATTAATTTTGTAACTTGCTACATTATCAATTTCATTGATGAGCACTAGTAGTGTTCTGTTAACCTAAAATCCTAAAGGATTTTCTATGTATAGTATCATGTCAACTGAAAAAAAAGTGATAGTTTTAATTGTTTTCCAATTGGGATTACTTTTACTTCTTTTTCTTCCCTGATTATGTGGTTAGAACTTGTGAAATTATGTTGAATAAAAGTGGCAAGAGTGGACACTCTTGTCTTGTCCCTGATCTTAGAGGAAATGTTTTCAGTTTTTCACCATTGAGAATGATGTTTGCTGTGGGTTTTTTGTATATGGCCTTTTTTATGTTGAGGTTGGCTTCCTCTATGCACACTTCCTGGAGAATTTTTATCATAAATGGGTGTTGAATTTTGTCAAAATCTATTCTGCATCTACTGAGATGATTATATGGATTTTATACTTCAGTTTGTTAATGTGGTGTATCATATTGATTGCTTTGTATATACTGAAGAATCCTTGCATCCCTGGGATAAATCCCACTTTATTAGGGTGTATGATCCTTTCAATGTGTTGTTGGATTCAGTTTGCTTGAGGATTTTTACATCTATGTTCATCAGTGATATTGGCCTGTACTTTACTTTTTTTGTGGTATCTTTCTCTAGTTTGGTATCAGGGTGATGGTGGCCTCATAGAATGAGCATGGGAGTGCTCAATCCTCTGCAATATTTTTGGGAGAGTTTCAGAAGGATAGGTTTTAACTCTAAATGTTTCATAGAATTTGCCTGTGAAGTCATCTAGTCCTGGACTTTTGTTTGTTGGGAGTTTTTATTCACATATTCAATTTCAGTACTTATGGCTGGTCTGTTCATATTTTCCATTTTTTCCTGATTCATTTTTGGAAGGTTATACCTTTCTAGGAATTAACCCATCTCTTCCAAGTTTCCCATTTTATTGGCATATAGTTGCTTGTAGTAACCTCTTATGGTCCTTTGTATTTCTGTGATGTTTGTTGTAACTTTTCCTTTTTCATGTCTAATTTTATTGATTTGAGTTCTCTCCTTTTCTTTCTCTTTATGAGTATGCCTAATGGTTTATAAATTTTATCTTCTCAAAGAACCATCTTTTAGTTTTATTGATCTTTGCTATTGTTTTATTTGTCTCTATTTCATTTATTTCTGCTCTGACCATTATGATTTCTTTCCTTCTACTAACTTTGAGTTTTGCTTATTCTTCTTTCTCTTGTAGCTTTTGTTGTAAGTTTAGGTAGTTTATTTGAGATTTTTCTTGATTTTTTGTGGTAACATTGTATGGCTATAAACTTCCTTCTTAGAACAGTTTTGCTGTGTTACGTAGGTTTGGATCACCATGCATTTGTTTTCATTTGTCTCTAGATATTTTTAGTTTCCTCTCTGATTTCTTCAAAGAAGTGTTTCTTGTTTAGTAACATATTGTTTAGCCTCTTTGTGTTTGTGTTTTTTACAGTTTTTGTCCTGTAATTGATTTCTACTCTTATAGCATTGTGGTCACAAAAGATGTTTGATATGATTTCAGTTTTCTTAAACTTACCAAGGCTTGATTTGTGACTGAAGATGTGATCTATCCTGGAGAATGTTCAAGTGCAGTTTAGAAGAAATTGTATTATTCTGCCTTCAGATGAAATGTTCTATAAATATCAAGTGAGTCTATCTGGTCTAATGTGTCATTTAAGGCCTTTGTTTCCTTATTAATTTTCTCCCTGGATGATATGTCCATTGGTGTAAGTGGGATGTTAAAGTCCCCCACTATTATTATGTTACTGTCCTTTTCCCCTTTTATGACTGTTAACATTTGCCTTATATATTGATGTGCTCCCATATTAGGTGCATATATATTTACAATTGTCATATCTTCTTCTTGGATTGATCCCTTGATTATCATGTAGCATCTTTCCTTGTCTCCTGTAAGAGTTTTATTTTAAGATCTATTTTCTCTGATATGAGTACTGCTACTCCAGCTTTCTTTTGATTTCCATTTGCACGGAATATATTTTTCCTTCCCCTCACTTTCAATCTGTATGTGTCTCCAGGTCTAAAATGAGTCTCTTGTAGACAGCATACATACAGGTCTTCTTTTTGTATCCATTCAGCCAGTCTGTGTCTTTTGGTTGGAGCATGTAATCCATTTATATTTAAGGTAATTATCAATATGTGTGTTCTTATTGACATTTTTTTAAAATTGTTTGGGTTTGTTTTTGTAGGTCTTTTTGCCTCACTTCCTCCTTTGTTCTCTTCTCTTGTGGTTTGATGACCATCTTTAATGTTGTCTCTGGATAGCTTTTTCTCTTTTGTGTGCGTATCTATTGTAGGTTTTTGTTTGCATTTCCCATGAGGTTTGGATATAGCAGTCTATATATATACAAGGTTGTTTTAAGTTGTTGGTCTCTTAATTTCAAATGCAATTCCCATTTCCTGCATTTGTACTCTCTTCTTCTCATGGTTGCTTGTTTTGATATTATATTTGTGTGTGGATGATTTCCTGACTTTACAATACGTTTGCCTTTACCAGTGAACTTTCCCATTTGTGATTTTCCTATTTCTGGTTGTGGGCTTTTCTTTTCTCCCTAGAGAAGTTCTTTTAGCATTTGTTGTAAAGCTGGTTTGCTAGTGCTCAATTCTCTTTGCTTTTGCTTGTCTGTAAAGCTTTTGATTTCTCCTTCAAATCTGAATGAGAGCCTTGTTGGGTAGAATATTCTTGATTGTAGATTGTTCTCTTTCATCACTTTAAATATATTGTGCACTCCTGGTCTGCAGAGTTTCTGCTGAAAAATCAGTTGATAAACTTATGGGGATTACTCTGTATGTTATTTGTTTCTTTTCCCTTGTTGCTTTTAATATTTATTCTTTGTATTTATTTTTTGTTAGTTTGATTAATCTGTGTCTTGGCATGTTTCTCCTTGAGTTTATCCTGTATAGGACTCTCTGTTTTTCCTACAGTTGGGTTACTATTTCTTTTCCTATATTAGGGAAGTTTTTGACTATAATCTCTTTAAATATTTTTTCAGGCCCTTTTTTTTTCTCTTCTTCTTCTGGAACCCCTAAATGTGAATCTTGGTGCATTTAATATTGTCCCAGAAGTCTCTGAGACTGTCCTCATTTATTTTCATTCTTTTTTCTTTATTCTGTTCGATGGCAGTGATTTCCACTACTCTGTCTTCCAGCTCACTTATTCGTTCTTGTGCCTCAGTTATTCTGCTATTGATTTCTTCTGGTGTATTTTTCGTTTCATTTATTGTGTTGCTCATCTCTGTTTGTTCTTTAAATTTTCTATCTCTTTGTTATACATTTCTTGTATCTTCTCAATATGTGCCATCATTCTTTTTCTGAGATTTTGGATCATCTTCACTATCATTACTCTGAATTATTTTTCAGGTAGATTGCCTATCTGCTCTTCATTTAGTTGTTTTTGTAGGTTTTTATCTTGCTCCTTCTTTTGCAACATAATTCTCTGTCTTCTCATTTTATCTAACTTACTGTGTTTGTGGACTCCTTTCTGCAGGTTGCAGAATCATATTTTCTCTTGCTTCTGGTGTCTGTCACATGGTGGGTGAGGTTGGTCCAAAGACTTATGCAGGCTTTCTGGTGGGGGGACAGGAACATACCTTCTGGTGAGTGGAGTTGCATCTTGTCCCTCTGTCAGGCAGGCCCATGTCAAGGGGTGTTTTTGGGGGTGTCTGTGAAATTAGTATAACCTGAGGCAGCCTATCTGCTGATGGATGGGGCTATGTTCCTGTTTTGCTGGTTATTTGGTCTGAGACATTCCAGCAGTGGAGCCTGCAGGCTGTTGAGTGGGGTCAGATCTTGATGCCAAAATGGGAACCTCCAGGAGAGCTCACACCAAATAATATTCCCTGGGGCCTCCACTATCAGTGTCCTTACCTTCACAGTGAGCTACAGGCAAGTCCCAGCTCCCCAGGAGAGCCTCAAAGACCCATAGGTAGGTCTACCCCAAGTTCCTTTGTAGGTACTGCTTTGTGGGACCTAGTGCATGTGAGACCTTGTGTATACTTTCCAAAAGTGATGTCTTTGTTTCCCCCAAACTGTGGATCTCCTGCCCTCAAGCTCCTCTGGCTTTCAAAGCTAAGTCCTCTGGGAGTTCTTCCTCTCAATGCCAGACTTTCTGTCTTGGAGGGTTATTTTTATGTGTGAACCTCCCTGAGTAACCTGCATGGGTCTATGGGTCTAATATATATATATAAACACACATATTTGTGCTAGGACTTAGACATAGTATAGATGTCTGCCATCTCTTTCTTCAGTGTACACTGGCCATTCTCCCCTTGACAACTGTGTTTCCTGGTGTTTGGTGACCACAGCCTGCTCTGGATATTAAGCAGGGCCTTTCCTTTTCTCTGTGGTTGTCACTGCCCTGTCAGGGGTGGGGTCTGTTCCCTATTAGTTGGTGTATATGTCCCCAGACCTGTTTCTTAGCTGTGTTTATAATCTCAGTATGAGGTAGGTGGGATTGGAACACTCCTACTGGGAGAGAAGCCATCAAGTATTCCTCCTCTGAAGATGTTCACCTATGACTGTGTTCTGTTGTATCACTTATCACCCATTGTGTGAGCTCTCAGATTACACTGTTTTTGGCACTCCTCTCAGCCTCACCTTAGTGGTGAGTATGCCAGCAATTGGCCCTTGTGTCTCTTAGGCATTTTTTTTTTCAGCAGGCCATCAGCATAGATTCACTGAAGTCAGGTCCCATGATTGCAGTAATTATGGATCTGGAGCCAATATGAGCACTATGGGAGCAGCTCAGACTCTGGCCTGGCCCATCCCCCATGTGTACATGCCCACAAAGTCCACAACTGCTAACTAGACCCATCTTGGCTGCAGGAGCATTTATTGACCATTCAGATGTTCTGAAGGTGCTGAGTTTATAAATGCAGTCATTGGGGTGTAATTCCATGGTTTGTGCAACAGCAAAGAGAGATTTCAGCTCTTCTTCTTTAGTTTTGTGGCCCCTGGGGTTCAGCTGTGGTTTAAGATCCACCTCTGCATGTGGGCCACCCACAGGCCTCTGCTCCTAAGGCTGCACTGGAGCACAAAACCCTGCCCTGGTGGAGGCAGGTGGAGTTGGTGAGCTGACGTCTGTGGGTGTGAGAATGCCAGTCCTGGAGGGAGCCTTTCCTAGTGCCCCAGTAGGCAAGGACCAGCATGTTGGGAGAGAGGCTGCAAGGGCCATCCCACCCTTTTCACATCACTCAACAATGGTGTTTCACTTCTATAGTGGTCTGGGCTTCCTCTAGTAGCATTCTCAGTTGTGGAACCCCTCTCTCCCATCCCCTCAGGCTGTCTCCTCACAGCCAACAGCTCTTCTCACCCTGAGTCTGCCCTCCAAACCCCACATTCCAGCACCCAGCCTCTGTCCACACCAGCTGAAACATATCTTAGGATGGGACATGCAGGGCTGTGGCTAGGACCCTCTGTGTAGGTCTCACCCTGTCCTGCCTGCCACAGACTGGTTGTTGCACTCTCTTCCAAGCTTCCATTGCTCCCCTTCTGTCCCAGCTGATATCTCCACTGTTGAGGGGGCTTCCCTGGATGCAAGAACCTCTCCTCTCCTTCAGCTCCCCACAAGGGAGACAGGTTCCATCCTGCTTCCTCTCCTTTCTTTTTCCTTTTTCTTTCTTTCATCCTACCCAGTTACACAGGGATCTTTCTTGTCCTTTTTGGTGTATGTGGTCCTTTGTTAGTGTCCAGCAGTTGCTCTGTGAGAATTGTTCCCTTTGTAGATGTATTCTTGATGCATTTGGGGGGAAAGGTGAACTAGAAGTCCTCCTACTCCTCCTCCATCTTGACTCCCTGTGGTTAGTTATTCTTACTGATTTTTGCCCTATATGTGTCACAATTACATTATTACAGTATTATGTGTTTGTCTTTATAATCACCTTCATCAATAATATTTATCCTCTATACACTTCCATGTTGTTGTTTAACATCTGTTCATTTCAGCTTGTAGAATTTTATTTAGCATTTCTTGTAAGGCAGTTCTAGTAGAGACAAATCTCTTCAGTTTTGTATGTTTGGAAAGTCTTTAGCTCTCTCCAACTTTAAAGGAATTTTATCAGCTAAAGTATTCTTGGTTAGCAGGAGTTTTTTTCTTTCAGTACTTTAAACATATTGTCCAACTCTCTCCTGGCCTACAAAGTTTCTGCTGAGAAATCTGATAATCTTATGAGGGTTCCCTTTTTTGTGATGTCATCTTTCTCTTGTTGCCTTTAACATTCTCTCTTTGTCATTGACTTTTGATAATTCAGTTATGTGTCTTGATGTAGATCTCTTTGAGTGCTACCTGTTTGGAGTCTTTTGAAGTTCATGAATTGAGATATATGTTTCCCACCCTAGATTTGGGAAGTTCTCAGCATTATTTGTTTAAATGAGTTTTCTATTGCTTTCTCTCTCTTCTTCTGAGACTCCCATAATGTATATTTTATTTCTTTCAATGATGTTCCATAGGACACATATGCTTTCTTCACTCTAACTAGATAGTGTCAAATGACTCCCTGATTCTATCTTCTGCCTGATCAAGTTTGACATTGAAACTCTTCTATTTCTGTGTTAAATTTCTCATTTTGTTAATGTATTGTCTTCCTGATTTCATTTAATGTCTGTGTTCTCTTGCAGCTCACTGAACATCTTTAAGATAATTATTTTAAAATTTTTATCAAGCAGTAATGGAATCTTTGCTTCTTTAAGGTCAATTATTGGAACTTTGTTAACTTCCTTTGGTTGTGTCATTTGCTTGATTCTTATTGATTTCTGTAGCCATGCACATAGTTTATGCAGATAAAGATATCTAGGCAGGTTCTTGTCCAATGGGACTACTTTTAAGATTATGTTTGAGCAGGACTTGAGCTGGGTCATGGTACCACTTCTGGGTCCACAATTAGGTCTGTAGAGTGTGAGCCTGTTAGTACGGATATGAATAGATATATCTCCTGCCTAGTTCCTGAAAGGTCTCCTGCCTGGATGCTGAGCATATTCCTGAGTGAACGAGACTCCCTCTGGGACCATAGTCAAGCAGGGGTGGAACTGGGTCATGAGACCACTTCTTGGTTCACAGCCAGGTCTGCAGATGGCAGACCAGTTACAAGGGAAATGGAAAGATACAGTACCAGCCAGGTCCCTGATGGCTCCTACCAGGTCCCTGAGCAGAGGCTTGTGTGAGTAGGACTGCCTCCGGGCTGTGGTCAGTTAGGACTGGAGTCTTGTTGAAGACTACTTTCAGGTCTGGTTGGAGGGTTTCTAACTGGAGGCAGGGAAGATTATGCCTTCCATCATGTCCCTGAGTAGGCAGGAATGCTTCCAAGCCACAGTAGGCTGAACCTAAAGCCAGATCACAGTGCTACTTCTGTATCTGCTGTTGGGTCTGTAATCAGTAGGACTGTTACTAGGGCAAAGACAGGAGTGCACCTCACAGATCTTTTCACAGAAAGGGCTGGTTGTGGTACTGTGGACAAGCAAGATCAGAGATGAGTCCTCTATTGAACTATTTCTAGGTATACAGCCGGGACCACAGTTGGCAGTCCTGCCATTGGGACATGAGCCTGTTTTCTCAAAGAGGCCCTCCTTTATCTGAGGCTTCACAAGGTCTTTACAACATCCCTCCTGGATTCCAAAGCTCCCACAATGGCACTATTGTCTGTGGATAGGTGCCAAATTGTTGTTTCTGTTGCAAAATGAGAGTTGGGGATTTCTATTTTGCCATTTTGTTGATATCCTTTCATAGTCTCATTTTAAATAACATAACTTAGCAAAGACCTAGGTATCTTGTATTCTAGGAAGTAACATGTATTTATCTTTCAATGAGAAGGCTCTCTGGTTGTATTACTAAGGGCAAGATATAAATTTTATCACACTGTTGTCTACCACAGACTGCTGCTGAATAATATATCTGTAAGGTAAGTATAAGAAGCCCTAGAGAACATTCACCTATTCTAATCTTTACACTGGAGGAGCATGAAAGTCCTAGGTACCTGACTATGTACTCTTAGTCTAGTCCCTGGAAGGGTACAAAGGCAATGTCCTATATTTAATCATAGATTTTAATTAGAATTATATGAAATAATACACATAAAAACAGCCAGTAAATTATGAACCACAATGCAAATGTAATATTACTATTATTTTAATGGTAAACTAACATTATTATTTTTATTAAGAAGGTATTGGGGGTAGGAGTTTATTAATTTATTTATTAATTTTTGGTGTGTTGGGTCTTCGTTTCTGTGTGAGGGCCCTCTCTAGTTGTGGCAAGCGGGGGCCACTATTCATTGCAGTGCTCAGGCCTCTGACTATCGCGGCCTCTCTTGTTGCAGAGCACAGGCTCCAGATATGCAGGCTCAGTAATTGTGGCTCATGGACCCAGTTGCTCTGCGGCATGTGGGATCCTCCCAAACCAGGGCTTGAACCTGTGTCCCCTGCATTAGCAGGCAGATTCTCAACCACTGTGCCACCAGGGAAGCCCCAACATTATTTAATATTCCTTTTTCTTTAAATCTCTGATAATTTTTCAGATACTTATTTACACAGAAAAAATGTCAGTAAGAAATTTCATTTCTGTGTATTACTTTACCCACCATGTTATGTTTAGTTTCCAGATAAATTAAGCATCATATGTTTATTATAAGAGGTGTTATAAATCAAACATCTCACTTCAAACATGAAAATTTTCCAGTAAAAATATTAAGCTATGATATTTTTACCACTTATTATGAGAATATAAAAATTCACAATTTTGTCAAAAATTGAGGCAGTCTAGGTTAGAATCTTCAGGGATTTGGAAAAAAGACATTACCTCCAGATTTATCCATTCATCCATTAAAATGAGGGAAAAAGTCAAATATCAATTAACAGGTAAACATATCAACAAGTCATAGTGAATCCATACAATGTAATACTACCCTACAAAAAAAAGAAATCAACTATTGATAAATGTAAAACCATGGTTGAATCTTGAAAAAGTACAAAGAATGAAAGAAGCCAAACATGAAAGATTGCAGAGTAAATAATTTTACAATTCTACTTTTATAAAACTCTAGAAAATTGCAGATGAATGTGTAACACCAGAAAGTCAGTGGTTGTCTAGGGAGGGTACAATAAGAGGGAAAGTTATCTTGAGGGTCAGGTGAGGAATTATAAGGGGATATAAGGAAACCTTTGGGGTTATGGATAAGACTACCTTAATTTGGTAATCATTTTATGTATGGACATATAGGTCAAATATTAATAAATTCCAGATAGTTTAAAAAGTGTCCATTTTATTGTGTGTTAAATTTGCTTTCATAAGCATGCTTAAAATAATACTAGGCTGTAAAAATTAAAGATCAGGAACTCCACTGCAGGATGTGGCATACAATATTATGGATTGATTATAGGGCAAAAATGTTCATTGATCAGATTTGAGGAAAAAATCAAAGTAGAATGAAAAGAAAATTTGTCTTGATTCTAAATATCTAAGGAATTAAAATAGTATTCTGATAATTCCCTTTTTGAATGATATTCAATTAATATTTTTGAATGATAATTAATAACTTTTCTCTTGGTAATTCCTACTTATCAGTACTCCTATAACGTTCATATTAAGTACCATGCTTGAGGGACACAGATCACAGAGTTGTTCTAATAAGGTAAAGAAGATATTCTTTCTTGTATTAAACAAGGATTATGAAGCTTATTGCCCTCTTGAAGAAAGAAAATATAAAGAAGTGTTAATCACCTCTTAAAAGGAGAAGGAAAATTGGAATTTTACTCCCTTTTTTCAGCAGAGATTATGGAAAGGGGAAACAAAATGTAGGTGAAGTTGTGGGTTCATATGCACTTGCCTTTATTCAGGGTGAAGGGAAAAGAGCATGGCAGAAATATCAAAATAAGAATGTGAGAACTAGAGATATTTTGGGTCTGGTACAATAGAACAGTTCAACTTAATTGATACTTTCAGGACAATACATCAAAAAAAGAACCCAGAATACACATTCTTTTCAAATCCATATGGAATATTCTCTAGGATTCACCACATATTAGGACACAAAACAAACCTCAAGAAATTTAAGCATATGGAAATTATTTCAAACAATTTCTCTGACTACAACAGCATGAAACTAGAAATCAACCACTGGAAAAGAAGTAAGAATAAAATCATTACTTGGAGGTTAAACAACATGTTACTAAAAAACCAATGGGTCAATGAGAAAAACAGAAATAAATACCTTAGAACAAATGACAATGAAAACACAACCGTATAAAATCTATGAGATGCAACAAAAGCAGTTCTTAGAGGGAAGTTCATAACAATACAGGCCTTCCTCAAAAAACAAGAAAAATAAACAACGTAACCTACCAACTAAAAGAGTTAGAATGAAGAACAAACAAAATATAAAGTAAGTAGAAGGAAGGCAATAATAAAGATCAGAAGGGAAATAAATAAAATTGATATTAAAAAAATAGAAAAAATCAATAAAAGCAAGAGTTGGTTATTTGAAAAGGGTGAACAAAATTGACAAACCTCTGGCCAGGCTCACCAAGAAGAAAAGAGAGAGAACCCAAATAAACAAAATAAGAAATGAAAAAAGGAAAAATATCAACCAATACTGCAAAAATACAAGAAAAATAAGAGAATATTATGAACAATTATAGGCCAAAAAATTCAACAACCTAGAAGAAAGGGACATCTTTCTAGAAACATACAGCCCACCAAAACTGAATCAAGAATAAATAGCTAATCTGAACAGACTGATCACTAGAAGTGAAATAGAATCTGTAATTTTAAAAACTCTCTGCAAACAAAAGTCCAGACAAATTCTACCAAACATACAAAGAAGAACTTTTACCAATCCTTCTCAAACTCTTCCAAAAGAGTGAAGAATCCTAAAATCATTCCATGAAGCCACCATCACCCTGATAACAAAACCAGACAAAGATCCAGCAAGAAAGAAAATTACAATCCAATATCTTTGATGAATATAGATACAAAAATTCTCACCAAGTACCAGCAAACCTAATCGAACAACACATACAAAAGATCATACAACATGACCAAGGGGGATTCATTCCCAGTTCACAAGGATGATTCAATATACACAAATCAAACAATTTGATACACCACATAAACAAAAGGAAAGACAAAAAACACATGATCATCTCAATAGATGCAGAAAACGCATCTGACAAAATTCAGCATCATTTATGATAAAAACTCTTACCAAAGTGGGTAAAGAGAAAACATATCTCAATATAATAAAAGCTATTTATGACAAAACCACAGCCAATATAATACTCAGTGGTGAAAAGCTGAAAGCCTTCCCACTAAATTTGAAATGAAAAGGATGCCCACTCTCACCATTTTTTCTTTTTTTTAATTTTTATTGGAACATTGTTGCTTTACAATGTTATGTTAGTTTCTGCTGTACAGCAAAGTGAATCATATATATATAATCTCCCCTCTTTTGTAGATTTCCTTCCCATTTAGGTCACCACAGAGCATTGAGTAGAGTTCCCTGTGCTGTATCATAGGTTCTCATTAGTTATCTACTTTATACATAGAAGTGTATATATGTCAATCCCAATCTCCCAATTCAACCCACCCCCTTTCATCTTTAGTATACATAAGTTTATTCTCTGCATCTGTGTCTCTATTTCTGCTTTGCAAATAAGTTTATCTGTAACGTTTACCTAGATTCATCATATAAGCAATATTATAAAATATTTGTTTTTTCTTCCTGACTTACTTCACTCAGTATGACAGTCTCTAGGTCTATCCACATCTCTGCAAATGGCACTATGTTTTTTCCTTTTTACGGCTGAGTAATATTTCATTGTACATATATACCACTTCTTCTTTATCCATTCCTCTGTGGATGGACATTTAGGTTGCTTCCACATCCTGTCTATTGTAAATAAGGTTGCTTCCACACCCTGGCTATTGTAAATAGTGCTACAGTGAATATTATGGTCCATGGATCTTTTTGAATTACAGTTTTCTCTTGGTATATGCCCAGTAATGGGATTGCTGGGTCATATGGTAGTTCTATTTTTAGTTTTTAAGGAACCTCCATACTGTTTTCCATAGTGGCTGCATCAATTTACATTCCCACCAACAGGGTATGAAGGTTCCCTTTTCACCACACCCTCTCCAGCATTTATTGTTTGTAGATTTTTTAAATGATGGCCATGCTGACTGATGTGAGGTGATGCTTCACTGTAGTTTTATTTTGCATTTCTCTAATAATTAGTGTTGTTGAGCACCTTTTCATGTGTTTGTTGGCCATCTGTATGTCTTCTTTGGAGAAATGTCTATTTAGGTCTTCCACCCATATTTTCATTGGGTGGTTTTTTTGGTTTTCTTTTTCTTTTTTTTTTAATATTGAGCTCCATGAGCTGTTTTTATATTTTGGAGATTAATCCTTTGTCAGTTGCTTTGTTTGCAAATATTTTTTTTTCCATTCTGAGGGTTGTCTTTTCCTCTTGTTTATGGTTTTCATTGCTGTGCAAAAGCTTTTAAGTTTAATTAAGTCCCATTTGCTTATTTTGTTACTATAGGCAGTGGATCATAAAAGATCTTGCTGTGATTTATGTCAAAGCATGTTCTGCCTATAATTTCCTCTAATAGTTTTATAGTATCCAGACTTACATTTAAGTCTTTAATCCATTTTGAGTTTATTTTTTTGTATGGTGTTTCTGGGAGTGTTCTAATTTCATTCTTTTACATGTAGCTGTCCAGTTTTCCCAGCACCACTTCTTGAAGAGGCTGTCTTTGCTCCATTGTATATTCTGGTCTCCTTTGTGATAGATTAGGTGACCATAGGTGTGTGGATTTATCTCTGGGCTTTCTATCCTGTTCCATTGATCTATATTCCTGTTTTTGTGCCAGTACTATACTTTCTTGATTACTGTAGCTTTGTAGTATAGTCTGAAGTCAGGGAGCCTGATTCCTCCAGCTCTTATTCTTTCTCAAGATTGCTTTTGCTATTCAGAGTCTTTGTGTTTCCATACAAAGTGTAAATTTTTTTGTTCTAGTTCTGTGAAAAATGTCCTTAGTCATTTGATAGGGATTGCATTGAATCTGTAAATTGCTTTAGGTAGTATAATCATTTTGACAATGTTGATTTTTCCAATCCAAGAACGTGGTCTATGTCCCCGTCTGTTTGTATCACCTTTGATTTATTTCATTAGTATCATATAGTTTTCTGAGTAGAGGTTTTTGACTCCTCGTTACATTTATTTCTAGGTATTTTATTCTTTGTGATGTGATAGTAAATGAGATGGTTTCCTTAATCTTTCTTTGTCAGTGTATAGGAATGCAAGAGGTTTCTGCATATTAATTTTTATCCTGAAACTTTATTAAATTCATTGATTAGCTCTAGTAATTTTCTGTTAGCCTCTTTAGGATTTTCTATAATATAGTATCATGTCATCTGCCAACAGTGAGAGTTTTACTTCTCTAATTTTGATTCCTTTTATTTCTTTTATTCTCTGATAGCTGTGGCTAGGACTTCCAAAATTATGTTGAATAAAAGTGGGGATAGTGGACATCCAGTCATGCTCCTCATCTTAGAGGAAGGGTTTTCAGCTTTTCACCACTGAGTATGATTTTAGGTTTAGGTTTATCTTATATGGTATATTGTACATGCTGAGGTACTATGCCAACTTTCTAGAGAGTATTTATCATAGAGTATTTCTATGCCAACTTTCTAGAGAGTATTTATCATAAATGTGTGTTGAACTTTGTCAAAAGCTTTTTCTACATCTATTGAGATGGTCATATGGTTTTTATTATTTAGTTTTTCAATGTGGTGTATCACGTTGACTGATTTGTGTATATTGAAGACTCCTTGCATCTCTGGTATAAATCCACTTAATCAGGGTGTATGATCTTTTTATTTTGTTGTTGGATTCAGTTTGCTAGTATTTTGTTGAGAATATTTGTGGCTATGTTCATCAGTGAAATTGGCCTGTAATTTCCTTTTTCTGTGTGATATTTTTGTCTGGTTTTGGTATCAGGGTGATGGGGGCCTCACAGAATAAGCTTGGGAGTGTTCCTTCCTCTGCAATTTTTTTGGAAGACTTTCAAAAAGTGTAGATGTTAACTCTTCTCTAAATGTTTGATAGAATTGGCCTGTGAAGCCATCTGGCCCTGGACTTTTCTTTCTTGGAAGATTTTTAATCACAGTTTCAATTTCAGTACTTGTGATTGGTCTGTTCATGTTTTATATTTTTTTCATTCAGTCTTGGAAGGTTGCATCTGTTTAAGAATTTATCTATTTCTTTTAGGTTGTCCATTTTATTGGCATATAGTTGCTCATAGTAGTCTCTTATGATCCTTTGTATTTCTGTGGTGTTCATTTTAACTTCTACTTTTTCATTTCTAATTTTATTGATTTGAATCATCTCCCTTTTTTTCTTGATGACTCTGGCTAAAGGTTTATCAATTTTATTTATCTTCTCAAAGAACCAGCTTTTAATTTCATTGATTTTTGCTGTTGTTTTCTTCATCTCTATTTCATTTATTTTTGCTCTGACATTTATTATTTCTTTCCTTTTACTAATTTCGGGTTTTGTTTGTTCTTATTTCTCTAATTGCTTTAAGTATAAGGATAGATTGTTTATTTGAGATTTTTCTTGTTTCTTAAGGTAAGATTGTATTGTTATAAACTTCTCTCTTAAAACTGTTTCTGCTGTGTCCTATAGGTTCTGGGTCATCCTGTTTGTGTTATCATTTGTCTCTGGGTATTTTTTGATTTCCTCTTTGATTTCTTCAGTGATTCATTGATTATTTAGTAACATATTGTTTAGCTACCATATGTTTGTGGTTTTACAGTTTTTTTCCTGTAATTGATTTCTAATCTCATAGCATTGTGGTCAGAAAAAATGCTTGAAATGATTTCAATTTTCTTAAACTTACCAAAGCTTCATTTGTGACCCAACATGTAATCTTTGCTGGAGAATGTTCTGTGTGAACTTGAGCAGAAATTGTCTTCTGCTGTTTTCAGATGGAATGTTCTATAAATATCAGTTAAGTCTATCTGGTCTAATGTGTCTTACACCTTGTGTTTCCTTATTAATTTTCTGTCTACATGATCTATTCATTTGTGTAAGTGAGGTGTTAAAGTCCCTCACTATTATTACGTTATTGTTGATTTCTTTTTTATGGATGTTAGCATTTGCCTTTTATATTGAGGTGCACCTATATAAGGTGCAAAAGCAAAGAAAACAAAGAAAATGACCAAATTAGAAAAAAAGAAAAAGAAAAAATGACAACAAAGAAACCCAAAGACAGAAGAAAACAAAAGAAGCAGAAAAGTAAAATAAAAATGATAAATAAAAATATATTTAAAATTTTTTAAAAAGAAATAAAAAATTGAAAAATAAACAACAAAACAAAACAAACAAAAATTTCTTTTTTATCTGGGGCTTCTAATATCAGTGTCCTTTCCCTCACTGTGAGATACAGCCAACCCCCACCTCCACAGGAGGTCCTCAAA
The DNA here is from genome assembly GCF_964270905.1 of Leucopleurus acutus. Taxonomy (NCBI): domain Eukaryota; kingdom Metazoa; phylum Chordata; class Mammalia; order Artiodactyla; family Delphinidae; genus Leucopleurus; species Leucopleurus acutus. The sequence continues at coordinate 41,369,342 of NC_139160.1, read as the reverse complement.
GACCTCTATGTAGGTCTCTGGACCCACTGTGGGCATGGTGGGGGCAGCTCAGACTCTGACCTTGCCCAAATCCTACATGTAATTGCCCCCAAAAGTTTACAGATGCTAAAGCTAGAATGGTCTCAGTTGTGGGAACACTCATTGTCCATTCAGATATTCCAATGATGCAAGATTTACCAAGACGATCACAGAGGTTTAATCCATGACTTGTGGAGTTGCACAGTGAACTTTCAGTCCCTCTTCCTTTGTCACACAGCCCCATTTGTTTTTGGTCCCACCTCTGTGTGTGGGCCACCTTCAGTAGTCTGTTCCCCACCCAGGTAAGAGGGGGTCATGGCAGCGACTCAGTGGGATATACTTGCTTGTGTGCTTGCTCCAATGGGATCCCCCTCTAGTGCCCATGGAGGCAAGGGCTGGCAGGAAGCTATAACAGATTGGAGCACACTCACTCTGGTGGGAGTCCCTCCTAGTGCCATGGAGGCAGAGGCTGGTGTGTGGGGACAGAGTCCACAATGGTGGCCCCACCAATTGCACATAACTCAGCTATGGTACCTTGTTTTCCAAGGCAGACTTCACTTCCTCCAGAGCATTCCCAGCTGTAGAGCTCCTCACTCCTGTCCCTTCAGGCTGTCTCCAAGCAGCCAACAGCAGCCATCTCCCCGTGTCCACTCTCCTAACCCTATGCTTTAACACCCAGCCCCCACCAGCTTTGTCGGACACCAGTCTCAGGCTGGGGTACCAAACTCTGACTCCCAGGGAAGCTCTGGCAGGGCCATTGTGTGGGCTTCCAGAGCCTGTCTGGGAGGAGAAGGCCTTGGCTTGGGGAGTGGGTTAGCCTGCTCAGATAGGTGCCCCTCCCAGTGCCTGTGGAAGTAGGGGCCAGTAGGTGGGGAAGGGGGCTGCAATGGCGGCCCCACCCCTTGCATGCCACTCAACAACAGTGCCTTATTTCTATGGTTGCCTAGGCTTTTTCCACAAACTTTCATGGTTGTGGAATTCCTTACTCCCAACTCTTTGGGCTGTCTCTTTACAGCTGAAACCAGCCCCCTCTCTAGATCCACTCTCCAAACCCCACTTTCCGGCACCCTGCCCACTCAGCACCAGGAGATATACCACTCAGGCTGAGGTGTGCAGGGCTGCGGCAGAGACCATACATGCAGATTTCACTTTCTCCTGCCTTCCACAGACTGGTTTCTGTGTTCCCCTCTAATCCCCTGGGTCTTCCTCTCAGTCCCAGCTGACTTCTTGCTGTGAGGGGTCTTCTCTGAGTGTGGGAACCTCTCCTCTCCTTCAGCTCCCCCCAAGGGTGCTGGTCCCTTCCCATTTCCTCTTTTCTTCTTTTTTCTTTCATCTTACCCAGTTGAGTGGGGATTTTTTTTATCGTTTTAGGTGCCCAAAGTCCTCCGCTAGTGTTCAGCAGGTGCTCTGTGAGATTTGTTCCATTTGCAGATGTATTCTTTTTTTTTTTTTTTTCGCAGTACGCGGCCTCTCACTGCTGTGGCCTCTCCCGTTGCGGAGCACAGGCTCCAGACGTGCAGGCTCAGCAGCCATGGCTCACAAGCCCAGCTGCTCCACGGTATGTGGGATCCTCCTGGACCGGGGAACGAACTCGTGTCCCCTGCATTGGCAGGCGGACTCTCAACCACTGCACCACCAGGGAAGCCCTGCAGATGTATTCTTGAAGTACTTGTGAGGAGAGGTAAACTCCATGTCCTCCTATTCTGCCATCTTGACTCCACCCATGAATATGAATTTTTAAGAACAAGCAGGATTTAAATTCACAGCCAATCCCCATCATACTGGTTGACTTTTTTCCTTCTCCCAACCTGACACTAGCCTACAATTTTGCAAATAAGGAGAATCCTCATATGTGTCCTTAAACACAAACCAAAGTTTACTATAGCACTTTATTTGAATACTCATATTTTAGTCATAAAACCAGTAAAAAGGAGAGGTCTGATGTGTTCATACTTCTAAGTTTTAAAAAATCAATCTTAGAGGTCTCACTTGGTTTGGGAAAAATGAAAAGAACAAAGAAAGATATCAATCCCATGATACCATTACAATGTTAACTACACAGAGAAAACCTTGAAATGTGTATAATGCTGAAATACTAGTGTAAGGTCTGTAATAATGCCAATATTATAGACTGCATTAATACCATCTGAAAATGTAATAATACATATACAAAATATTATCTAACATTTTTATTAATTTTTTTCCTCCTGAGTTAGAAAGACCAGGATTTCCTTTGGTTATTAATATATCTTTTACCCAGGACCTGCTCATACCTCCTGAATATTATTGTGAATAGGTTTTTAGCTTTCCTTTATTGACTTGTAATTTGCAATGTTATTTCATTGTTGATCTGTGACTAATTTAAAAGTACATCATTGAATTTCAATATCTATGAGGATTTTCTAATTATATTTAGCTATCACTGTTCTGTTTAATTCCAAGATGGAGCTTGTTTTATGTCACCCTGTGTGGTAAAATTTTTAACTATCCCATACCAATTGAAACAAAAGGGCATAACTAATCTCCAAGAGCAGATAATCCAAATAACACACATCACACACTTGTCCTAGTACTTTGTGCCTGGTTTGCACATTTGACCATATAAGGTAGGGTCCAACAAGACAAAATGAAAAAGAGGAAAAACCTCAATTATATAAATTTTATTGGAGGTTGTAGCCAGTTAAATTTGGCAAGAAAAATAAATTAAAATCATACAGATTTGAAAATAAGGAGTAAAACTATCCTTAATAGTTTATAGATATATATCTATATAATATCTATTATAATATCTAAAATGTTATCTGTAATATAGATAATATTCTCCTTCATGTAGAAAATCACAAAAAAATGTACACATACTTTACGCACTTACACACACACACAGGCACACACACACATATAGTACTTGAAGAATTTAAGAAATTACTTAGCTTATAAGACATAATACGGTTTTGCACCACATCTTACCAAAATCTTTCCAAGAAATAGTTCCTACTAACAGGTGAAAGCAGATTTTGTTTTGGTATATTCACATTCAATAAAATTTGTAAAATCTGATTTTAAAAATAAGCAAAGTAAGGTCACAGGATATAAAATCAATACAAAAGTCAATTGTATTTCAATACTTTGTGAGTTCAAGATTTTCAGAACTGATCAATGAAAATGTCATGATCAAAATGTGACAACTGCAGGGGCTCCCCTGGTGTCGCATTGGTTGAGAGTCCGCCTGCCGATGCAGGAGACACGGGTTCGTGCCCTGGTCCGGGAAGATCCCACATGCCGCGGAGCGGCTGGGCCCGTGAGCCATGGTCAATGAGCCTGCGCGTCTGGAGCCTGTGCTCCGCAACGGGAGAGGCCACAACAGTGAAAGGCCCACGTATCGCAAAAAAAAAAAAAAATGTGACAACTGCACACATTATTTATAATGACAGTACTTTCACATGTTGCATAGGAGGAGGATTACTTCACAGTGGAAAACCTTCCAGGAAGGTTGTATGGGACCATTACCCAGAAAGGTAGAAGCCACAAAACTCCTAGGTAAATAAAAATCAGAGAGGGTGCTTATGTGTTTAAGTGGTGTCATTTTGCTTACCAGCATATCAGAGCATCTCTGGAAAAGAGAGCTCCAAAGGGCAGCAGGAACTAGAGATTTTTTATTGCCTCAGGGTTTATCCTAAAATAGCTAGCATTTGTAGGGTGCAGTTTTAAAGTGTATGCATGGAAGGCAGGCTCTAAATGGCTAAAAGTATGTTTATTTTGGCCATATTTAAAACAGTTGGTTGCATGAAAATTTGAGGTTGATGACAGAGTTTTTGAGCTAGCAGTATTGGCTCGCTGCAAATATGTAATGAATAACATAAGGGCCAATATACAGGATCTTTAATGCATTTATACAAAAAAACTAGAGGAAAACATTCCAGCAATAAAATTAAGAAAACAATTTTATATACAGTAACAAAAAAATCTTCAAAAGAATAAATTTAACTACATTTAAAAAATTAAGGAGTGTAAGCCTTTAAAATGAAAAGTACAAAACGTTTCTAGGAAAAATTAAAGAAGGTGCAGATAAATTTTAAAAATACAGTTGGCCTTTAGAATCCATTAAAGTATTTTCTTTTTTTTTTTTTTTTTGTGGTACGCGGGACTCTCATTGTTGTGGCCTCTCCCGTTGTGGAGCACAGGCTCCGGATGCACAGGCTCCGGACACGCAGGCTCAGTGGCCATGGCTCATGGGCCCAGCCACTCTGCGGCATGTGGGATCTTCCCGGACAGGGGCACGAACCCATGTCCCCTGAATCGGCAGGCAGACTCTCAACAACTGCGCCACCAGGGAAGCCCTAAAATATTTTCTTAAAAAAAATTTAGACAGTTCCAGGAAGCAAAAATTGACTTTGCCTTGCACTGGTAATTACTGATATAGTACTTACATTTTATTAGGTATTATATGTAATCTATATATGATTTAAAGTACACAGGAGGATGTGTGTAGGTTTTGTACAAATGCATCATTTTATATGAGGCACATTTGATATCATCAGGGTCCTGGAACAAATGCACTACATATATGGAGGATGATTATATCATGTTCATGGATGAGAAGTCTCAATATATTTATATGTTAGATATCAACCGAATTACCAATCACTTCAAATTAATTCCTCTCAAAGATCCTGCTCCTTCCAGCAGGTTTTCCTTTTGTTTTAAGAAAATAATAGGCAATCTTAAAATTTAAATGAAAGTTTAAAGAACCTAGAGTAGCCAAACCCTGCCTTACTAAGTGACTGAAGCATGTAGTGTTTTATTAACAGATGTGTAACACTAGTGTTTATATAGGTTACTCTGAGACTTTTATCAATAGAGGTACCTAACAGAAAAGAAGCAAAGGAGTTTTTAAACAGGGTAGAATAAAGAATTTCCCATAGTACACAGAAGAACTTTTCACAAAGCTACCCTCAAATTTTCCTTAGAATATTCTTTCATAGAAAGGAAATTATATCCAGGTTTCATACAGTTAGTGATTTTTTTTGAATCTTGTAAGTCTAGTGTTCTATATTCCTAAGTGATGTTTGGTTAACCAAGGGCATAAGGCTAATAGAGGGGAAGATTTTCAGAAGCCTTAGTTAAACATCTTTATCATATAGGAATGTAGAGAATAGCTTCTTGCTATGGGAAGGAAATACTATGCATGGTGTTCTTTCACTGAGTGAAAGAGATACTAGAAGTGTGATGTATGAAGTTTATAGTTTAAAAGACTTATAATACTATTCTTTCTAAACGCAATTTAAGCTGAACTTAGGTCTATATACTAAAGGAAAATAGAAAAGAGCATTTCAGATTAGGTGGTAAGACTTGTTTCCCATAATGTAAATGTATGCATTTTTCACAAGATAAATGAAAGGAATATGATACACAGTGTTCTTTCAGCATAAGAAACTCAACAAAAATTGTCAGCATGTACTGAAATACATGACAGGTTTCATGCCTACAATTTCTAAGGTTTGCTTTGAAGCTGCAGTAAGCTCTGTGCTATCAAGTAGAAAATCAGTGAAAACCATTCTTTGGAGCTTACCCCAAATGGCTGCAGAAGGTGGTGTATTATTTATATATTTTTATTTTTTATTTTCTTAATTAATTTTTATTGGAGTATAGTTGCTTTACAATGTTGTGTTAGCTTCTATTGCACACCAAAATGAATCAGCCATACATTTAAATATATCTCCTCCCTTTGGATTTCCCTCCCATTTGGGACACCACAGTGCATTAGGTAGAGTTCCCTGTGTTATACATTATGTTCCCCTCAGTTGTCTATTTTTTTGTGTGTGTGTGGTACGCGGGCCTCTCACTGTTGTGGCCTCTCCCATTGCAGAGCACAGGCTCCGGACGTGCAGGCTCAGTGGCCATGGCTCACGGGTGCAGCCGCTCCATGGCATGCTGGATCCTCTCGGACTGGGGCACGAACCTGTGTCCCCTGCATCAGCAGGCAGACTCCCAACCACTGCACCACTAGGGAAGCCCCAGTTGTCTATTTTATACATAGTATCAATAGTATATATGTGTTGAGCCCAATCTCCCAATTCCTGCCACCCCACTCCTTTTGCCCCTGGTATCCATACATTTGTTCTCTATGTCTCTGTCTCTAATTCTTCTTTGCAAGTAAGGTCATCTATAACATTTTTCTAGATTCCAAATATATGCATTAATATACAATATTTGTTTTCTGTTTCTGACTAACTTCACTCTGTATAACACTCTCTAAGTCCATCTGCATCTCTGCAAATGAGCCAATTTTGTTCCTTTATATGGCTGAGTAATATTCCATTGTATATATGTACCACATTTTCTTTATTCATTCCTCTGTGGATGGACATTTAGGTTGCTTCCATGTCCTGGTTATTGTAAATAGTGATGCTATGAACATTGGGGTGCATGTGTCTTTTTGAATTAAGGTTTTCTCTGGGTATATGCCTAATAGTGGGATTGCTAGGTCATATGGTAATTCTAGTTTTAGTTTTTTAAGGAACCTCCATACTGTTCTACACAGTGGCTGTGGCTGTATCAATTTACATTCCCACCAACAGTGCAAGATGGTTGCCTTTTCTCCACACTCTCTTCAGCATTTATTGCTTGTAGATTTTTTGATGATGACCATTCTAACCACTGTGAGGTGATACCTCATTGTAGTTTTTATTTGCATTTCTCTAATATTTAGTGAAATTGAGCAGCTTTTCATGTGTTTGTTGGCCATCTGGATGTCTTCTCAGGAGAAATGTCTATTTAGGTCTTCCTCCCATTTGTTGCCTGGGTGGTTTGTTTTTTCGATATTGAGCTGCATAAGCTGCTTGTATAGTTTGCAGATGAATCTTTGTCATTTGCATTGTTTGCAAATATTTTCTCCCATTCTGAGGGCAGTCTTTTCATCTTGCTTATGGTTTCTTTTGCTGTGCAAAAGATTTTAACTTTAATTAAGCCCCATTTGTTTCTTTTTCTTTTCATCACTCTAAGAGGTGGGTCAAAAAAGATCTTGCTGTGATCTATGTCAAAGATTGTTCTATGTTTTCTTCTAAGAGTTTTATAGAGTCTTACCTTACATTTAGATTTTTAATCCATTTTGAGTTTATTTATGTGTATGATGTTAGCGAGTATTCTAATTTCTTTCCTTTACATGTAGTTGTCCAGTTTTCCCAGCACCACTTATTGAAAAGGCTGTCTTTGCTCCATTGTATATTCTGGTCTCCTTTGTGATAGCTTAGGTACCATAGGTGCATGGATTTATCTCTGGGCTTTCTATCCTGTTCCATTGATCTATATTCCTGTTTTTGTGCCAGTACCATACTTTCTTGATTACTGTAGCTTTGTAGTATAGTCTGAAATCAGGAAAACTGATTCCTCCAGCTCTGTTCTTCTTTCTCAAGATTGATTTTTCTATTCGGGGTCTTTTGTGTTTCTGTACAAATTATAAAACTTTTTGTTCTAGTTATGTGAAAAATGCCCTTGGTGATTTGATAGGGATTGCATTGAATCTGTAAATTGCTTTGTGTAGTATAGTCATTTTGACAATGTTGATTCTTCTAATCCAAGAGCATGGTCTATTTCTCCATCTGTTGGTATCATCTTTGATTTCTTTCATCAGAATCATATAGTTTTCTGTGTACAGGTCTTTTCCTCCTTAGGTAGTTTTATTCCTAGGTATTTTATTCTTTTTGTTCATATGATAAATGGGATTGTTTCCTTAATTTCTCTTTCTGTTATTTTGTTTTTAGTGTATAGGAATGCAAGATATTGCTGTGTATTAATTTTGTATCCTGCAAATACTAAATTCATTGACTAGCTCTAGTAGTTTTCTGGTGGCATCTTTATGATTTTCTATTTATAGTGTCATGTTATTTGCAAACAGTGACAGTTTTCCTTCTTTTCCAATTTGCATTCTTTTTATTGCTTTTTCTTCTCTGATTTTTGTGGCTAGGACTCCTAAATCTTTGTTGAATAATAATGGTGAGAGTGGGCACCCTTGCCTTGCTCCTGTTCTTGGAGGAAATATTTTTAGTTTTTCACCATTGAAAATAATGTTTGCTGTGGGTTTGTTATATATTGCTTTTAGTATGTTGAGGTAGGTTCTCTCTATGACCACTTTCTGGAGATCTTTTTATCATTAATAGGTGTTGAATTTTGTCAAAAGCTTTTTCTGCATCTGTTGAGATAATCATTGCTTCTTATTCTTCAATTTGTTAATATGGTGTATCATGTTGTTTGTTTTGTGTATATTGAAGAAGAATCCTTGCATCTCTGGGATAAATCCTACTTGATCATGGTATATGATCCTTTTAATGTATTGTTGGAATCTGCTAGTATTTTGTTGAGGATTTTTGCATCTGTATTCATCAATGATTTTGGTCAGTAATTTTCTTTTTTTGTGATATCTTTGTCTGGTTTTGGTAACAGGGTGATGGTGGACTCATAGGATGAATTTGGGAGTGTTGCATCCTCTGCAATTATTTGGGAGAGTTTGAGATGGATAGATATTAGCTTTTCTGTAAATATTTGACAGAATTCACCTGAGAAGCCTTCTGGTCCTGGACTTCGGTTTGCTGGAAGATTTTTGATCAGAGTCTCAGTTTCATTAGTTGTGGTGGGTCTGATCATATTTTCTATTTCTTCTTGGTTCAGTCTTGGAAGGTTGTGCTTTTCTAAGTATTTGTCCATTTCTTCTATGTTGTCCTTTTATTGTCATGTAGTTGCTTGTAGTAGTCTCTCTTTTTTTATTTTTGTATTTATGTGGTGTCCATTGCAACTTCTCCTTTTTCATTTCTAATTTTATTGATGAGTGCTCTACCTTTTCTTCTTGATGAGTCTGTCTAAAGGTTTATCATTCTGTTGAGCTTCTCAAGGAACAAGCTTTTAGTTTTATTGATCTTTTCTATTACTTTCTTCATTACTGTTTTATTTATTTCTGCTCTGATCTTTGTGATTTCTTTCCTTCTGCTAACTTTGGGTTTTGTTTGTTCTTTCTCTAGTTGCTTTAGGTGTAATGTTAGGTTGTTTGAGATTTTTCTTGTTTCCTGAGGTAGGATTGTATTGCTATAAACTTCCCTCTTAGAACTGCTTTTGTTTCATCCCATTGGTTTTGGGTCATCATGTTTTCATTTTCAATTGTTTCTAGATATTTTTTGACTTCTACTTTGATTTCTTCAGTGATCTCTTGCCTATTTAGTAGCATATCATTTAGGCTCCATACGTTTGCATTTTTTACAGTTTTTTCCTATAACTGATTTCCAATCACATAGTATTGTGATCAGAAAAGATGCTTGATACAATTTCAATTTTCTTAAATTTATTGATGCTTGATTTGTGATGCAAGATGTGGAGAATATTCCTCAAGCACTTGAGAAGAAAGCTTATTCTGCTGCTTTTGGGTGGAATGTCCTATAAATATGAGTTAAGTCTCTGGTCTATCATGTCATTTAAAGCTTGTGTTTCCTTATTAATTTTCTGTCTGTATGATCTCTCTATTTGTGTAAGTGGGTTGTTAAAATCCCCACTATTATGTTACTGTTTATTTCTCCTTTTATGGATGGTAGAAGTAGTCTTATGCACTGAGGTGCTCCTATGTTGGTACATATATATTCACAATTGTTTTATCTTCTTCTTGGATTGACCCCTTGATCATTATGTAGTGTCCTTCCTTGTTTCTTGTAATAGTCTTTATTTTAAAGTCTATCTTGTCTGATATGAGTATTGCTACTCCAGCTTTCTTTTGATTCCGATTTGCATGGAATAATTTTTTCCATCCCCTCACTTTCAGTGTGTATGTGTCCCTAGTTCTGAAGTGGTTCTCTTGTAGGCAGCATATATACATGTCTTGTTTTTATATCCATTCAGCTAGTCTGTGTGTTTTGGTTGGAGCATTTATTTCATTTACATTTAAGGTAATTATAGATATGTATGTTCTTATTAACATTTTCTTAATTGTTTTGGGTTTGTTTTTGTAGGTTTTTCTTTTTCTTTTTTGTGTTTCTCACCTAGAGAAATTCCTTTAACATTTCTTGTAAGGTTTGTTTGGTTGTGCAGAATTCTCTTAGCTTTTGTGATCTGTAAAACTTTTGATTTCTTCATCAAATCTGAATGAGATCTTTTCATCACTGTAAATATATCCTGCCACTCCCTTTTGGCCTACAGAGTTTCTCCTGAAAAATCAGCTGATAACCTTATGGGGATTCTTTTGTAGGTTATTTGTTGCTTTCCTTTCTGCTTTTAATATTTTTCTTTGTATTTGATTTCTGTTAGTTTGATTAATGTGTCTTGGTGTTTTTCCCCTTGGGTTTACCCTGTATGACACTCTATGCTTCCTGAAATTGGTTGACTATTTTCTTTCCCATGTTAGGGAAGTTTTCAACTATAATCTCTTCAAATATCTTCTCAGAACCTTTCATTTTCTCTTCTTCTATGACCCCTATTATTTGAATATTGGTGTGTTTAATGTTGTCTCAGAGGTCTTTGTGACAGTCCTCAATTTTTTTATTCTTTTTCCTTTATTCTGCTCCTTGGCATTTTTTTCCACTATTCTATCTTCCAGCCCACTTACCCATTCTTTTACTTCATTTATTCTGCTATTGATTCTTTCTCATATTTTTCATTTCAGTTATTGTGTTGTTCATCACTTATTGTTTATTCTTTATTTTTCTAGATCCTTGTTAAACATTTCTTGAATCTTCTCGATCTGTACATCCATTTTATTTCTGAGATCTTAGATCATCTTTACTACCATTACTCTGAATTCTTTTTCAGATAGATTGACTCTTTTCTCTTCATTTATTTAGCCTTTAGAGATTTTACCTTGCTCCTTCATCTGCAGCATATTTCTCTGTCATCTCATTTTGTATAAAGTACTGTGTTTATTGTCTTCTTTCCACAGGCTGCGGGCTAGTAGTTCTTCTTGCTTCTGTTGTCTGGCTCCTGGTGAGTGCAGTAGGTCCAGGGGCTTGTGTAGGCTTCCTGGTGGGAGAGCCTGGTGCCTACACTCTGGTGGGTGGAGTTGAGTCTTTTCCCACTGTACAGCAGGACCTCACCTGGTGGTGTGTTTTGGAGTGTTTGTGACCTTAGTATGACTTTAAGCAGCCTGTCTACTGATGGGTGGAGCTGTGTTCCTGTCTTGCTTGTTGTTTGGCATAAGGTGTCTAGCACTGGAGGCTGTCAGCAGTTGTGTGTGGCTAGGCCTTGGTGTTGATATGGATACTTCCAGGAGTGCACATGCCAATTAATATCCCCTGGACATGGGAATTCTCTGTTGGTACAGTGTCCTGTTCTCACCAGAGGCCCAGGCCTGACCCCTGACCAGGAACAAAAAGGGCACAAGCCACACAGTTTGGCCTGAGAAAAAAAAAAAGAAAAGGAAAAAAACAGACAAACAAAACCCAAGACAAATAGCAAAAACAACAGCAAGCAATCAACAGCAAGAACAACACAGCACACACTTACAACACACCCACACACACAGAAAAAAAAGAAAACAAACAATAAAAATGTGAAGAAAACATAAAATCTACACATAAAAACAATGAAAGAAAAGAAATAACCAAGGAACAGAAACAAGAAAAAAATCACAAAGTAACAAACAAGTAAAGTAAAAATGGAAAAATAAAAATTATATATATTTAAAGATAATAAAGTAAAAATAAATGAAAAATAAAAAATAATAAAAGCAACAACACCAACAACTAAGTAAAATGAAACAAACAAGAAAAGAATAATTGTAATACCAATATTTTCCCAGGGCATCCTCTGTCCGTGTCCTTGCTCCCATAGTGAGTCAGAGCCAATCACCGCCTCCCTGGAGGCCTTCCAATACGTCTAGGTAGATCTCTGTATCTGCTGTGGGTGCTGTGGAGCCAGTTCAGACCTGGCCCAGTTCCCACGTGTACTTGTTCCCTGAGTCCAGTGCTGGGAAAGCTAGAATGGTCTCAATTGTTGAAACACTTGTTGTCTATTCAGGTATTCCACAGACACAGTATTTACCCAGCCAATCTCAGGGATTTAATCCACAGCTTGTTCAGATTCACAGAAAGATTTCTGTTCCTCTTCCTTAGTCACACCACCTGTGAGGCTCAGCTTTGGTTTTAACCCCACCTCTGAATGTGCAGTGCATTCAGGCATCTATTCCTTGCCCAGGTGAGAGGGAGCAAAAACAGCAGCTGCTTGAGGCACACTCACTCACTCATGTTTGGGCAGTGACACTACAGCCACAACTGGGGTGTCTGCAAGTGGCCTGTGGCAGGGAGACTGGCAGGCAGTTGGAACAGATGGTGGTGCACTCGCTCTTGTGGGCCTCCCTCCCAGTGTCCATGGAGGCTAGAACTGGCCTATGGGCGAGGTGGCAGCCCTGTTCCCTGAGTGTCTCTCAACAATAGTGCCTCAATCTTTAGGCAGACCATGCTTTCTCTAGGGGCATTCCTGGACGTGTATTCCCTCACTCCCATCCCCTCTGCTATATCCGCACAGCCAACAACGTTCTTCTCCCTGATCCATTCTCCCAACCTCATGTTTCAGCACTCAGCCCCCACCAGCATAAGTGAGCTCCCATCCCAGGCAGGTGTGCTCATGGTTGATTCCCAAGGAAGTTTTGGGATACGTAGCACTTAGGCCCCCAGAGCCCTCATGGGTGGAGGAGACATCAGCCCAAGGGAGGAGTGGGGCAGCTTAGATGAGGGCTCCTCCCCATGCCCACAGAGACTGAAGAAGCTACTAGTTAGGGAAATAGGTTATAATGGTGGTTCTTCCCCTTGCATGCCACTCAACGATGCCTTGTTTTATGGTATCTCAGGATTTTTCCACAGACTTTCCCAGCTGTGGAGCTCCTTACTCCTGTCCCTTCAGGCTGTGTTTTCACAGCCAACAGCTGTCTCCTCCCAGGGTCCATGCTCCAAACCCTGCTTTCCAGCACCCAACCCCCTTTCACAACAGGTGACACATGATTCAGGCTGGAATGTGCAGAGCTGTGGTGTAGAACATGCATGCAGTTCTTACTTTGTCCTGCCTTCCACAGACCATCTGCTGCATTCTCATTTGATCCCCCAAAGGTCTTTTTCTGTCCCAGCTGATTTCCCCACTATGAGGGAGTTTATCTGGGTGTGGGGACCTCCTTTTACCTTCAGCTTCCTGCCAGGGTAACCCTTTTTTGATTCCACTTTTATATATTTTTTCGTCTTTCATTATTTTAGATGTCCAAAGTCTTCCACTGATGTTCAGCAGGTGCTCTGTGGGAATTTTTTTATTTGTAGAAGAATTCTTGATATATTTGTGAGGAGTGACGAATTCCACATCCTCCTATTCTGCCACCTTCTGTTCAAAATCCGTTGGTGTATTATTTAAAAGATGTGGAACACTAATGTTTCTATAGGCTTCTGTGAGCCTTCCTCAAAGCAGTAACATACCTGAGAATAGAATCAAAGGCTGTTTCAATCCACATAGAAGGAATAAGTTCCCAAGATATTCAGAGGACCCATTTACAAAGTGACCCCCTAGGTATTTTCCTGGCAGTATTGCTTTGGTAATAAGAAATGATGACTGGGTTGCATAGAGTTAGTGATTATTATCTGATACTTGTAAGCCTAGCATAGTTATATTTCTATGTGCTGTTGAGGTTAGCTAAGTGTGCCTAAGGTCAATGGAAGAAAAGTCTTTCAGAATGCATAGTTAAACAGAATACTCATATTAGGAATGTAGTGGATTTCTTCTTTCTATATGATCTAATTACTATCCAATGTGTTCTTTCCTTTGGTAGAAAGAGATACTAGAATTGTGAGGTATGTTGTGTATAGTTTAAGAGAACTTTAGTCCTGCACTTTCCGGAGGTAATTGAAGAATTGCTTGGTCTATGTACCAAAGGAGAATAAACGTGAGGATCTTTCAGACTCTCTGGAAAGCCTTGTTTTGCATTGTGTAAATGTATGTGTTTTTTACACACAGGATGAAAGAGACTTTATGTAGTGTTCTCTCAGTATAGGGAACTTGTTCCCCAAAAAGTTATGAAAAAATTGAAAGACTTGAGATACCTTCATGCTTACACTTTCACAGGATTTCTTTAATGCTGCACTAAAGTCTGTGCTCTCAAGGTGAACATCTGTGAAAACTATTCAGAAGACATGAAAGGACCTGAATGCCATATATTAACACATAGGATTTCTTTTCATGAGACTCTTAGGTAAAAGAAATTTGATGCCCAGTGTTCTTTCATCATAGACAACTTACCCAACTGGCTGAAGCAGGTAGTGTATTATTCAAAAGACCTGTATCCCTGTTGTTTGTACTGGATTTTTTAAGACTTTCCTCAATGCATTTACTTAACCAAGAATAGAATCAAAGGGCTTTTCACCCCTCATAGAACAAAGAAGTACCTGGAGTATTCAGAGGACCACTTGACAAAGCTACACTTGAGAGAAGTTTTCCTGGCACTGTTCTTGCAGCAATAAGAAATTGTACCCAGGCTTGATACAGTGACTGATTATTATCTGATACTTGTAAGTCTAGTGTTGTGAGAGTTATAGTTAACTGAGTGGGCCTAAGGACAATGGAATAAAAGCCATTCAGAAGGCATAGTTAAACAGGATTCTTGTATAAGTAACGTAGTGGTCTGCTTCTTGCGATGCAAACTCAATACTGGTCACTGTGTTCTTTTACTGAGTGGAAGAGGAACAGGAAGTGTGATGTATGGAGTGTATAGTTTAAGAGAACCTTAATACTACACTTTGTGGAAGTATCTGAAGCTATTCTTAGGCGTATGTTCCAAAGGTGAATAGGAACATACAACTTTCAAACTGCCTGGAAGGGATTGATCCCCATAGTGTAATGTATAATATTTTTCACAAGCTAGTAGTACAAATATTTTTTGCAGAGTGTTCTCTCAGTATATAAAATATGTACCCAAAAGTGTCAGCCTATACTCAAAGAGTTGAGAGTCTTGCACACCTACAAATGCTAACGTTTATTTTTTTATTAATTTAATTTTTTATACAGCAGGTTCTTATTAGTTATCCATTTTATGCATATTAGTGTATATATGTAAATCCCAATATCCCAATTCATCCCACCACCACCACCACCCACTTTCCATCCTTGGTGTTCACACGTTCTCTACATCTGTGTCTCTATTTCTGCCTTGCAAACTGGTTGTTCTGTACCATTTTTCTAGATTCCACATATATGCATTAATATACGATATTTGTTTTTCTCTTTCTGACTTACTTCCCTCTGTATGACAGTCTCTAGGTACATCCAAGTCTCTGTAAATGACCCAATTTTGTTCCTCTATATGGCTGAATAATATTCTATTTTATATATGTACCACATCTTCTTTATCCATTCATCTGTCGATGTGCATTTAGTTTGCCACCACAAACTGGCTATTGTAAATAGTGCTGCAATGAACATTGGGGTACATGTGTCTTTTTGATTTATGGTTTTTCTCTGGGTATATGCCCAGTAGTGGGATTGCTGGGTCATAAATTCTATTTTTAGTGCTTTAACGAACCTCCATACTGTTTTTTATAGTGGCTGTACCAATCTACATTCCCACCAACAGTGCAAGAGGGTTCCCTTTTCTCCACACCCTCTTCAGCATTTTTGTTTGTAGATTTTCTGATGATGCCCATTCTAACTAGTATGAGGTGATACCTCATTGTAGTTTTGCTTTGCATTTATTTAATAATTAGAGATGTTGAGCATATTTCATGTGCCTCTTGGCTATCTGTATGTCTTCTTTGGAGAAATGTCTATTTAAGTCTTCTGCCAATTTTTTGATTGAGTTGTTTGATTTTTAAATATTGAGCTCTTTATATATTTGGAGAGTAATCCTTTGTCCATTGATTCATTTGCAAATATTTTTTTTCCCATTCTGAGGGTTGTCTTTTCATCTTGTTTATAGTTTCCTTTGTTGTGCAAAAGCTTTTAAGTTTCATTAGGCCTCATTTGTTTATTTTTGTTTTTATTTCCATTACTCTAGAAGGTGGAACAAAAAAGATCTTGTTGTGGTTTATGTCAAAGAATGTTCTTCCTATGTTTTCCTCTAGGAGCTTTATAGTGTCCAGAAACCCACAGCAAACATTATTCTTAATGGTGAAAAACTGAAAGCATTTCCTCTAAGATCAGGAACAAGACAAGGATGTCCACTCTCACCACTATTATTCAACAGAGTTTTGGAAGTCCTAGTCTCAGCCATCAGACAAGAAAAAGAAATAAAAGGAATACAAATTGGAAAATAAGTAAAACTGTCACTGCTTGCAGATGACATGATACTATACATAGAAAACCCTAAAGATCCCACCAGAAAACTACTAGAACTAATCAATGAATTTGATAAAGTTGCAGGATACAGAATTAATGCACAGAAATCTCTCACATTCCTATACAGTAACAATGAATGATCAGAAAGAGAAATTAAGGAAACAGTCCCATTCACCATTGCAACATAAAGAATAAAATACCTAGGAATAAACCTACCTACAGATGTAAAAGACTTGTACTCAGAAAACTATAAAACACTGATGAAAGAAATCAAAGATGACACAAACAGTTGGAGAGATATACCATGTTCTTGGTTTGGAAGAATCGATATTGTGAAAATGACTATTCTACCCAAATCAATCTACAGATTCAGTGCAATCTCTATCAAATTACCAATGGCATTTTTTACAGAACTAGAACAAAAAATCTTAAAATTTGTATGGAGATGCAAAAGACCCCAAATAGCCAAAGTAAAGTCCCCGAATAAACAAAGCAATCTTGAGGGAAAAAACAGAGGTGAAGGAATCAGACTCCCTGACTTCAGCTTATACTGCAAAGCTACAATAATCAAGACAATATGGTACTGGCACAAAAACAGAAATATAGATCAATGGAACAGGATAGAAAGCCCAGAGATAAACCCACACATCTATGGTCAACTAATCTATGACAAAGGAGGCAAGGATATACAATGGAGAAAAGACAGTCTCTTCACTAAGCGGTGCTGGGAAAACTGGACAGCTACCTGTAAAAAATGAAATTAGAACACTCTCTAACACTGTACACAAAAATAAACTCAAAATGGATTAAAGACCTAAATGCAAATTATAAGGTTTCTTGAAAACTTCATTTAAGCTCTGTGCTCTCAAGGCAATATCAGTGAAAACTGTCCTAAAGTCATGGAGGGACCTGTTTCTCATACACCAAATATATGTACTTTTTAAATCTTGAAGAAAGAAATTTGATGCACAGTGTTCTTTCAGTATTGTGAACTTAACCCAGTTTCATGAAACAGGTCATATGTTATATAAAATACGTGTAATTCTATGGTTTCTATAGTCTCTTTGAGACTTTCCTCAATGCAGTTACCTAATGAGAGTAGAATCAAAGGCCTTTTCAACCCACATAGTAGGTAAAATTTCCCTCAATATTCAGAGAACCTTATACAAAGCTAATCCCAAATAGATTATCTGCCAGTGTTCTTTCAATATTAGGAAAAATTACCCATGTTTGATACATTTAGCAATTCTTTTTCTGATATGTGTAAACCTAGCATTGCTGTATTCCTATGTGTTGTTGAAGTTAACTGAGTGTGCTTAAGTACAATCGAAGAAAAACCTTTCAGAAGGCATAGTTAAGCAGGATTCTCTTCTAAGGAATGTAGCAGACTGCTTCTTTCTGTGTGGACTAAGTACTATGTACTATGTTCTTTCATTTCATGAAAGGTATACTAGAAGTGTGATATATGTAGTGTGTACTTTTAGAGAACTTTAATGTAGCTCTTTCTAGAGGTAATTTAAACTGCACTTAGGTTTATATTCCAAATGTGAATAGTAGTGAGAATATTTCAAACTCTCTAGTTAAGCTTGTTTTCCACAGTGGAAATATATGTATTTTTCACAAGCTAGTTGAAAGAAATTTTATGCAGTGTTCTCTCAGTACATATAACTTGTACCCAAAAGCATAAGCACGTACTGAAAGACTTGAGAGACCTGAATAGCTATACTTCCTAAGTTTTACTTGAAAGCTGCTCTAAGTTCTGCACTCTCAAGATGTATATCAGTGAAAACAGTTCAGAAGACATGGAAGGACTTGCTTCCCAAATATTTTTTTTTACAAGCTAAATGAAAGAAATTATGTATTGTTTTCTTCAGTATAGGAAACTTACCCAAACTGGCTGAAGCAGGTCCTGACTATTTAACAGACAAATAAAAGTCTAAGCTCTTTGAGTTTTTCCTCAACACAGTTACTTGGGAATAGAATCCAGTGCCTTTTCTACCCACATAGAACAAAGAAGTTCCCACAGTATTCAGAGGACATTTTTACAAAGCTACCTCTAAGTTGTTTTCTTGGCAATGTTCTTTCAGTAATATGAATTATAGTTAGTTTTGATATATTTAATATTTCTCTTTGATACTTGTAAGCCTAGCTTATCTATATTCCTGAGTGATGAAGTTAACTAAGTGTGCTTATGGAAGAAAAGCCTTTCAGAAGGCATAGTTAAACAGTATTATCAAATAAGGAACATAGAGGAACATGCTTCTGGCAAAGTGAACTAAGCATTCTATTCTTGCAATGAGTGGAAGAGATATTAAGAGTGTGATGTATGTAGTGTACAGTTTAAGAGAAAGTTAATAGTGCTCTTTGTAGAGGTAGTTTAAGGTATGCTTAGGTCTATGTTCCAAAGGCAAATAGAATTGAGAGCCTTTCAGACTGGAAAGACTTATTTCCCAGAGTTTAAATATGTGTGTATTTCACTATCCAAATGAAAGAAAACTTATGCAGTGTTCTTTCAGTATATGGAAATTGCACCCAAAAGTTTGCGCATGAACTGAAATACTTGAGACCTGCACACCTACACTTTCTAAGGTTTACTTTAAAGCTGCACTAAGGTCTGTGCTCTCAAAGCAAACATCACTGAAAATTGTTCAGAAGGCATGGAAGCACATCTTTCCATATACTAGATATATGTGTTTTTTACAATCTAGATGAAATAAATTTGATGCACAGTCCTCTTTCAGTATAAGGAACTTACGCCAAATGACTGAAGTTGATAGAGTATTATTTAAAAAACATGTAACGCTAGTGTTTCTATAGGCTTATTTGAGCATTTTCTCCATTCAGGCTTCTAACTGAAAATAGAAATAAAGACATTTTCAACCTGTGTAAAATGGAGAATTTCACATAGTAACCAGAAAACCTTTTCATACAGCCATCCACAAGAATTTTTCTTGGCAGTCTTCTTTCAGTGAAAGGAAATCATACCCAAGTTTGATACACTTAGTGATTTATTTTTCTACATATTGTTGAGACTAAGTGTATTTTAGGTGATTGGAGTGGAAGCTTTTCAGAAGTTAAGGTTAAACAGATTTCTCCTATAATGAATATAGAGGATTTCTTCTTGTTATAAACAGGTTTGATAAAAATCAAATTTGTCAGTCTTACAGTACTTGATTCCAGTACTTAATATAAAGCTACAATAATTGAGGTAGTGTGGTATTGATGTCATAACTCACAAATAATTTAAATTGACATATGATCTAAAAACAGATCCATGCATATATGACCAATTAATTTTTCAACAGTGTCAGGGTTATTCATGAAAAAACATAATTTTTGTAACACAATGCTGGTTGTGAATATCTATATAGAAATAAATGAACATAGATCCTTATTTCACTCATATAAAAAAATAACTCAAAATAGATCTGAGACATAAATTAAAGCTATGTCTATAAAATTTCCAGAAGAAACAAAGTAGAATCTCTTTGCAACTTTAGGTTGTGCAAAGATTAGATACAACAACAAAAGCATGACCCATAAAAGGATAAAAAGTGATTAATTGGACTTCCTCAAAATTTAATAGAAAAGTTTGCTTTTCAAAATACATTGTTAAGAAAATTAATAGATATATCTCAGACTGGTAAATTATTGGCAACATTATATATGATGAAAGAGTTGTATCCAAGAATATGTATAAAACAATTCTAACACTTAATAAGGCAAACAATCCAATTTAAAGCTGCACAAACTCAGCAATAAAAAATAATGAAATTTTGTCTTTTGTGACAACATGGATGACCTGGAAGTTATTATGCTTACTGAAATAACTCAGACAGAAAATGACAAATATGGCTACTTATATGTGGAATCTAAAAATTAAAACAAATAAATATAACAAAACAGAGGGCTGAAGGTTGGGAGGACAAAATAAATGTTGGGGTTAGGTAGTACAAACTACTAGATATGAAATAAATGTTACAAGCATGTAATATACAGCACAGGGAATATAGCTAATATTTTATAATAAATTAATATGGAGTATAACCTATAAACTATTAAAGCACTATGTTATATACCTGAAACTAACATTATATTGTAAGACAACTATACTTGAATTATAACAATGCACAAAAGTTTGGACAATTCACCAAAAATATATGAAATGACAAATAAACATATAAAAAGATGCTTAGCATAAATATTAATTTTAAAATGTAATGAGATACAATTATACATGTATTAGATGGATTCACATTTAAAAATGATGACCATACAATGTGTTGGCAGGGAGAGGAATAAACTAGAACTCTGATAGACTTTGATGGGAATGTAAAATATTGCAGTCACTTTAAGAAACAGTTTAGCAGATTTTTAAATGTTAACATATAACTTCTATATAACCTAGCATTTCCACTCCTAGGTATATACCATGATAATGTGATTATCATATCTTCAAGTACAGGGAATTTATTTTATTGAGCACACCAGCTACTTAACTCTGAAACTGATCACTGTTTTCACACAAGGTCTGGCTTTCCATGAGTTACTTCCAGCCAATAGTTGATCATTAAAATGTTTCTGACACAAGCCCATTCCTAAGGGGTACAGAAATCCTTTAAGAGTAGAGTTTGGCTTGAGGGCCTCTGTCTTGCCAAATTTTCCTTGGATATATGGGGCAGCCTAACACTTTCACCTAATCTTCCTTTCTTCTCTCCTTCACTTGAGGTTAGACTTGCATTGAAATCTAACAATCTCTCCCAGGCTCTTCAACACCCTTGTTATTTTCCCTAATAGTTCTAATGAATAACGCATACTAAATCCTGTCTTGGTTTTGGTTTCTCAGAGGACCTAACCAAATATGAGATTATTGTATTCTCTTACACAGTCAATGCACATGAAAGTTTACCATAACTTTATACTTTCCCTTGCTCTTCTTTCCTAAACTTCTGAGCTTCCATCTTGTATCACTTAATTTCCTCCTATAAAATACCTATTAATATTACACTTTGTCTACTAGAGACAAATTATATCAATTTATGTTTGTCTGAAAATATATTTATGTACCTCAATTTTTTGTTCTAATAAATATAAGTCATTGTTAGGGCTTATGATTCAGTATTTTCTTGTCTTAGGGATTGTACAACTACTAGATTCTATCTGATGGCATGTTGTGATATTCCTTTCTCAGAAGCATAGATACCTTTTTAAATGATATTCTAGTTTATAACTGTCATGGATGGATGAATCAAAATAGTTGAATTTGGTACAAGTTCAGTGCTATTTTCCTTAAGAATTAATTCATCTTTCTTCACTTAAGGTATTAAACTAGTAACACCTGGCCTAAAGCAAAACCTACAGAAATTTTTTTTCATCCACATAGCTTCAGATTTTAACAAACAGATCTTTTTTCAAAATATCAATATTTATGGAGAAGGGAGTACACACAGATCCTGTCTTGTAATAGAAGCCAAATGGCACACCTTTGATCGTGTTTGGCAAGTGACAACAGACCTAGAAAACCCTAACCAAATTTTCTATTTACAAAACATTAGTGAACATGAAGCTTTATTTATTTTTTTAAAGTCAGAGTTCAGCATGAATGTGGTACAGTTCTTCCACATTAATTTTTTTTTAACATAAACCACCTCTCTCTTCAGAGTAATCTTGACTTTTAATATTGAAAATTTTGTTTCTGAGAATGGTCATCATTCTAAAACTGCATGTTGTTCAACTTCATATTTTCTTCCAGGACTTGAAAGAGCTTATCTTCTTGAAATCTAGTTTTCAGTGTTTCTATTGAGGAATCACTGTTATTTTTCTCAATGCTCCTTTGAAGGATATGTGTTTTTTCTTCAGTTCTTTAAAATTTTTTTCTTCTTGTGTTTAGTTTTCAAAATACATGAGATCCTGTGTGTCTTAGGATGTATTCTCTTGAAACAAAACTTGAGGGAGTGATTCTTGTGGAGCTTACTGTGGAAGTGTTCTCAAGAAAAGTATAGTGAGCAAAGCAAGGTGGAGAATATGATAAAAAGCTAATTAAAAATGTGAAATCAGCTGAAATTTAGCTTCGACCTGATGTTCCAGGAAGCTCTGCAGTATGAATTGCCTTATTGAATTAGACCTACCTAAGGAAAGAATTTGAAGTCCAGCCTTTCCTATCCCTTTTACCTTTGTTAGTAATTGTATGAGAGTCTGTACTTGGGGACAGGTTAATCTCCTGAGTGAGGTGGCTCTCTTTTGTCTAAGAGCAATTATCTGAAATGGGTAGTTTTCAGCAAATGGCAAATACTACTCACAGTAGTGTGTAAATCTTTGTATTGGCCTGTTTACTGGGATCTAGTTGTGACATATAACAGAAACTGCAATGTGCTTAGTTGTGGTATTTTCTGTTTTGGTCCAGATTGGAGTTCTTAGTGTTTTTGTGTTTGTATCTTAGAGTCTATCATGAGTTTCGGATGTTCTTAGCCATTTATTTACTTTCTTCATTGGTTCAGATTTATTTTCTCTATTGTAATTCTGGGACTTCAATTACATGCTTATTATAATTTTCACTATGTCTGTAATATCCCTTACATCATTTTCTCTAATTAAAATTATTTTACCATTAGTATAAATATTTAACTCTGACCTAGTTTTATATTTAATTATTCTGTTTGCATGTATTTCTAATTTGCTATTGTACTCAGGCATTTAGTACTTAAATTTATGTTTTTGTATTTTAGGCACTAGAATTTCCTTTTGCATAAGTTCCATTTATAAGTTCCATTTCTGCTGAAATTTTCTACCTTGTTTTTAATTCCTTGAATTTATTAATGAAAAAATATTACAAAGTTCACATAGGATAATTCCATTATTTGGAAGTGTTGTGTATGTATCTATAGTTTTGGTTTTCTTTTTGTTTTTCCTTTTTCTCTCTGTTTTCACTCATCTAGTTTTCTTATAATTGCTTTTTTTTTTTGATTGAGTACAAGTCATTACATTTGGGGAAAATTAGAGATAATTTGAGACTGAACAATTTTATCTTACTCCAGAAGACATTTAGTTTTGCTTCTAGTGATCAATCTAGTGGCATGAGCAATTCTAGATAAAATTTAGTCAGTAGTAATTTGATAAGATTTGAAGATGAGTTTCAGTCTCTGTGAGACATGGTTTATTTCCCATTCATCATTACATCTAAGGTGTAGAATTTTTGAAGTATAGACTAAAAGTCTATAAAGACTCTAAAGTTCAATTTTTGTTTTACCACCTCTGTGAGTCTGCATAAATCTATTCTCATGTCACTTCATCTTAGGTATTACTTGTGTTTCAAGAGAAACACATTCCAAATGTTGACTCACCTCTCTGAACATAGTTTCTCTACCAGATAAGAGCTTAGCCCCACAAATCTTCCTTATCTTCCTTGGTAGTTTTCAAAGGGACTTAAAGAGATTAGTGAATATTTTATCTAGGTTTTCTGGTTGTTCTAAGTGGATAATGTTAGTCTGAAAGTAGTACTTGCTGAAGAGCAGTACTCTATAGAATCATTCTAATATAGGAAGTGGCCCTTGCTATATGTGGTTCATCTTCATATTTGGCAACCATGCACAATGTGGTATCCTCTTTGAGAAATAACCATAGCAATAGAAATGATTTTGACTCCTAGCAGGAAATTATGGATACTCAAATGCTACTACATGGTGGTCTGATGGTAATTTCCATTACCCAGTGGCAGTGTATTGGAAGTGGTCCTGTCTTAGACTCTTGGTAACAATAAAGAGGTCAGAATCAAAAATCTGTATTCCTATATTAATATACTTCATTTACAATTATGACTGACAAACTTAAGGCAATTTTTTACTATTCAAGGAGCCTGTTTTTATAAAGAAAAGTTACATTCTTGGGAATCATTGATAAGTATTATCTATGTAATTTTAAACTACAGTGAGTTTTCTTTTTACAAAGTATAAGAAGCAAAAGTAATTATCATACTTCAACTTATACCTTGTAGGATTTTTTAGTTCCTTGTCTAGTTAAATGGGTCTGAGGTATATCTGCTGAGGATTATACAAGAAAATAAAGAATGAATTCTATAGAACTACACAGATTGTTGGAAAGACAATACCTATATATTTCCTGTGTGACAAAAATTATCTTAAGGAAGAAACATTGGCACATGAGGTCCTAAAATCAAAGTAAAATGTCTTGAAATTTTCTTTATGAAGCAGATTTTTCTAGATTTTTAGTTTCACTGAAAGTAATTTATTGAAAAAAATAGTTTTTCAATTTTCTCATAAAGCAAAACCATTAATTTGCTTACCTAACATCATGGGCAGAGATAAAAATATGTTAGTGCTTTCTTGCTCATATCCATAAATGTTAAAGTTTACTTGAGTAACTGTACTCTGGATTCTTTATAAAGACATTTGAAGTTAGATCTCTGCAGCTTGTTTATTATTGTTATAATTTAATGATTGACCTATCCTGATTTCAGGCAAATGTTAATTTTGAGAGATGTTGATAATCTGAAAAATAGGTCATGGTTGGTTTATTTGACATTAAAACATAATATTAAGGCACAAGACATCGGAATATATTTAATATAATTTAACCACATCATGCAATTTAAGAGAACAGTCATTATAAGCTAAATTAGAGAGTGATCATTGTAAGATAATTAAAAAAATAATTGATATTATTTTTATATTACTACATATGGGAATAAAAATTAACACAAATACAACAATTCAGCTTGGATTTGGCTACATTCTGCTATCTCCTTTATTTCTCCATTGCTGAAAATGGCTAGAATTTAATCAGTTTTCAAAAATTTACCAACTATACTTTTTAATCTCTGTTTTTATTTATGTTTTCTATACTCTTAAAACTGCTTAAAATGTATTCAACTGAAAAATGCTTTGCTTTTAAGCATTTGCTTATTATGTGCAAATGTATGAAAACGCTTATAGATATTTGCTACCTTTCAGAAAGTAGTATGGTAGTTTTGATAAATGCTGAATTGAAGGAAACAGAAGAAAATATAAAGCTAATATTATTGCTTGAAACATCACTCTGAGGTAGTTAATTGTACTAACTCATAGATAAAATTAACTAAGTTGTTGATTGGATATATAACATGCCCTATGTTACATAGATATTAATTAAGAGAAATTTAATGAAATCAGGGTCTGTATGATTTAAATTTCAAGGCATGAAAGAGGAACATAAGGAAAAGTTAAGCTTGGAAGAAATGAATGAATGCCAGAATTGAGACAATATTTTGAATATTTATTTTCATAGAAAAAAATGAATCTACATCTATATGGCAAAATATCAGAGAAATGTATAACCCTTAAAACAGGCTTTAGATTATAATCACCAAAGGAAAAATAAAAAGTAAAAATAAAAATAGCTGTGAAAACATCCAAACAATTCATGCACTATAGTCAAATATCTGGATATTTCAAAATAGTTAGAAAATTGATTGGATTTCTTAGTTATCAACCAACACAAAGACAGCAGTTAATGTTGATTCATTTGAGCCTTTTATTATTGAAATTGAAGTTTACTTAATATCATTTTGTGCTATCAACAAAGACTAACACGTTAAAGCTAAGTCAGCTAATTTGTGTATTCAGCCTATTTTCAACTTGTCCTTGACCCACTCAAAATGTGTTCACAGACACACACACACACACACACACACACACATGAATACAAATTCTCACAGGTATACTTTTAAAATTTCATCCTGACACTTGAATTTGCAGAAACAGCCACTGAATATTTCACCCACTACACATAGGGAGCTTCTTGAAATTAGAAGTAGTATTGTACTTATCACATTCAAAAATATATGTGTGCATATATAATAAATAATACATAAAATTACATATACAAATATATAATTTTTCATAGTACAGTAAGAGGGATATTTTAAAACACATATATGACTGTATTAGTTCTATATATAAACACTTTGACTTGTGTATTTAAGAGTAACAATAATGTGTAGTCTTAATATAGTCCAAAAGGCTGCCTCCTGTGTTTCATCTTGAATCAGTCCCTACCTCATTCATTCTGCAGCTATTCATTCCTAGCATTGCATCCACAATGGCCCTCTTTCTTATCTTCAAACATATTACACTAAAAGTTTTTAGAAATGCTTTACCCTCAGTTTTGAATGCATCTTTTACTCCCTAAATTTGACCTTAATTTTCTTTGGACTAAGAAAATAATTCCTGATCAGACTCCTCCCTCTCCTAGATCCAGCTTCTCTCCTACTGCATCCTTGTACTTCACTTTTGTACTAAGTATTATGATTACTATCAATAAAAATCATCAGTTATTTGTTTAGCATGTATCCCAGTCATCAACAGTATTAGATCTGAGACCATGACTGTATTGTTCATTACCATATTCCCAGGACCAAAAACATTGATAGGTTTATTCATATTAGAAACGCAGTAAATATTTAATAATGTAATGTGTTCCTTAGCACTTATTAAGCATCATATTTATTGAATAAATGAGAAATCTGAAAACAATGGCTCAGACTAAAAAATGTAAGTCAATCATTAATTGATTAATTAATTAATTATTATGACAAGTGCAAAAATGATTTAAAAAATATTTAAAAAACAGTCTCATTCTCATGGGAAAAAAATGTGTGAAATCCTCCTTTGTGATCCAGAAAACTCAAGCTAATAAACTATAGATAAGGCAAAGAGCCCTAAGGATTCCCACTTGAGAAGTTAAGCCAAATACAAATCAACAATAATAAAAAATAAATACATAGGTAAAGAATAGACACAATATGAGTTAAATCAGAAAAATACAAAAACAGCAATAATAGAAGCCTGAAGATTTTACATACTATAATTTTCTGTCTCAAAACCAGAAAATAAAATAAAAATGAAAAAAAAGAAACCCACAAAATATTATAAATAAATATAAGAAATTATCAAAAACCAAGAATATTTGAAGGGGAAAACATAATTTTTAAACATGAAAATTGAATTATTGAAACAAAACTGACTGGACAAATAAAATAGAAGAAGAAAGAATCAGTCAACTACATGATAATCTGAAGAAGTTTCTCAGAAGTAAGTTAGAGAGACAATTAAATAATTATGAGAAAACTTAACAGACATGTAGAGCAGAATGAGAAGACATAATGTATGTAATGGGAATAGAAGTCCTAAGATGAGAAAATATAAACAATAGGAGAAAGGCAATATTTGAAAATACAATGGCTTAGATTTTTCAGGATTGTCAATAGATTTCACTGTGCATATTTGGAAACCACTATAAATGAACAGAAAGCTATATAAAAAGATATCAACTACATATACTCTAATAAAACTTCAGAGCATCAAATATACAAAAAAAAACTTTAAAAAGTCAGAATTTAAAGATACATTATTTTCATAAGAAAAAAAATTTTATCTCAGTAGACTGTTTATTTAAAAATATAGAAGACAGAGGATAGTGGAAAATTCTGTGGGAGAAAATAATCCTCAAACCAATATTTTGCTTTCAGCTAAATTATAATTCAAGAAAATTTTAAAAGGTAGTTTTAGGCTAATCACAAGAGACCTTTAGTAAAAATATATATATATAAATGCCACCCAAAAAAAGAGAATACACATGCTTTAAAAATAAATATGGAGCATGAAAAGTAACAGTGGGGAAAAAGCTCTAGAAAAAGTTTAGAAAGTTAACAACATAATCTCATAACACATATTTAATAAATTTGGTGTCAATAATATAAAGCTAATATTCAAGATTATCCAAACATTCAGAAAGCCACAAACTTTTAAAATCATATGTTTAAGAAATTAAATTAAATTTACATAATATTTAGAAACAACTGTTCATCTAAGAAGAATAAAAAATTTACTAACCATTTAGAATACAAAATTTTGAAAGAGTAGACAAAATCCCTCTCACCAAAAGACAACAGAATGAGTGAGTTTACAATACAAATTCTACCAAGGCTTCAAAGAAGTGATGATTTGTAATTTTACTCAATATATTCTGGTGACAAAAAAAAAATGATTGAAAGATGTATTATATATATGTATTAGGTGTCTAGTGTAAATTTAGTTACCAAAGTACTAGAACAGGCACATAAAAATATTAACTATAAGCAAGCCAAATATAGTAATTTATAAAAATAGAGGGCTTTTTAGCAAAATAATTATCATTATTTTTTCACTATATTATGAATAATATAGTGAATAAATTAAATTAAACAACAAAATTAATATAATTTCAATAGTGAGTAAAAAACTTTGCTATAATTTAACCAATATTTATCACTTACAACAAACAAAATGAACAACTCTAACCTGAAACAGATGTGAACATCTCTTACTGAGAAGGACATGGAACATTTGTGTACAATTATTTCTTTAAAATTATATATATGAGATTAATCCTTTGCTGCTTTGTTTGCAAGTATTTTCTCCTAGTCATGGGGCTGACTTTTTGTCTTCTTTATGGTTTCCTTTACTGTGCAAAAGCTTTTAAGTTTCATTAGGTCTCATTTGTTTATTTTTGTTTTTATTTTCATTACTCTAGGAGGTGGGTCAAAAAAGATCTTGCTGTAATTTATGTCAAAAAATATTCTTCCTATGTTTTCCTCTAAGAGTTTTATAATGTTCAGTCTTACATTTATGTCTTTAATCCATTTTGAGTTTCTTTTTGTGCATGATGTTAGGAAGTGTTCTAATTTAATTCTTTTACATGTAGTTGTCCAATTTTCCCAGCACCACTTATTGAAGAGGCTATCTTTTCACCATTGTATATTCTTGTCTGCTTTATCATAGATTAGGTGACCATAAAGGCAAGGATTTATCTCTGGGCTTTCTATACTGTTCCATTGATCTATATTTTTCTTTTTGTGTCATTACCATACCGAATTGATTATTGTAGCTTTGTAGTATAGTCTGAAGTTGGGGAGCCTGATTCCTCCAGCTCTGTTTTTCTCTATCAAGATTGCCTTGACTATTTAGGGTCTTTTGTAAATGAAGCAACAGAAAAAGGATTAATCTCCAAAGTATACAAACAGCTCATTGAACTCAATATATATATAAAAAAAAAGTCCAAAAAATGGGTGAAAGACTTAAATAGACATTTCTCTGAAGAAGACATACAGATGACCAAGAGGCACATGAAAAGATGCTCAACATCACTAATTATTAGAGAAATGCAAATCAAAGCTACAGTGAGTTATCACCTCACACCGGTCAGAATGGCCATCATCAAAAAATCTACAAACAATAAGTGCTGGAGAGGGTGTGGAGAAAAGGGAACCCTCCTGCACTGTTGGTAGGAATGTAAATTGATACAACCACTATGGAGAACAGTATAGAGGTTCCTTAAAAATCTAAAAATAGAACTACCATATGATCCAGCAATCCCACTACTGGGCATATACCCTGAGAAAACCATAATTCAAAACAACACATGTGCTCCAATGTCCATTGCAGCACTATTTACAATAGCCAGGACTTGGAAACAACCTAAATGTTCAACAACAGATGAATGGATAAAGAAGATGTGG
The DNA here is from genome assembly GCF_964270905.1 of Leucopleurus acutus. Taxonomy (NCBI): domain Eukaryota; kingdom Metazoa; phylum Chordata; class Mammalia; order Artiodactyla; family Delphinidae; genus Leucopleurus; species Leucopleurus acutus. Next base: position 41,339,503 of record NC_139160.1, on the reverse strand, counting down.
TACATATATACAATGGAGTATGACTCAGCTATAACAAAGAACGAAATTGGGTCATTTGTAGAGATGTGGATGGACCTAGAGTCTGTCATACAGAGTGAAGTAAGTTAGAAAGGGAAAAATGTATGTTGTATATTAATGCATATATGTGGAATCTAGAAAAATGGTACAGATGAACCTATTTCTGGAGCACAAATGGAGACATAGACATAGAGAACAGACATGTGTGCACAGAATGGAAAATGGAGGGTGGAACAAACAGGGAGATTAGGATTGACATATATACAGTACCAAGTGTAAAATAGATAGCTAGTGCAAACCTGCTGTATAGCACAGGGAACTCAGCTTAGTCCTCTCTGATGACCTAGATTGGTGGGATGGGGGGCTGGGAGGAATGTCCAGGAGGGAGAGGATATATGTATACATATAGCTGATTCACTTTGTTGTACAGCAGAAACTAGAAAATATTTAAAGAAATAATAGCTGAAAATGTCCCTTACATGAGAAAGGAAACACTAACTCAAGTCCAGGAGGCACAGAGTCCCATACAGGATAAATCCAAGGAGGAACACACTGAGACACATAGTAATCAAATTGACAAAAATTAAAGACAAAGAGAAAATATTAAAAGCAACAAGAGAATCAAGAAATAATATACAAGGGAATCCCCATATGGTTTCCAGCTGCTCTGTCTGCAGAAACACTGCAGGAGAGAAGGAGTAACACAATATATTTGAAGTCATATAGGGAAGAACCTACAACCAAGAATAATCCACCCAGCATGGCTCTTGTTCAGATTAAACAGCTAAATCAAAAGCTTTATAGACAAGCAAAAGGTAAGAGAATCAGCACTAACAAACCAGCATTACAATAAATTCTAAAGGAACTTCTTTAAGCAGAAAAGAAAAGCCCTCACCAAGGAACAAGAAAATTGTGAATGGGAAAATTCATCAGTAAAGGCAAACATATAGTTAAAGTAGGAAATCATCCACACAAAAATATGATATCAACACCAACCATCATGACAGGAGTAGAGTATAAATTCAGGATATTGGAAATATATTTGAAATAAAGTTATCAGCAACTTAAAACAATAACACACACACACACACAACACACATATACACACATACAGGCACAATTATACATATATACATATGAAAGTAGGATATATGAAAAACACATGGTAACCACAAAGCAAAAATCCACCAATAGATACATACATTAAAAAATAAAAAAGCAATCCAAACACAACACTAAAGATAGACATCAAATCATGAGAGACATCAAATTATTTGATTTGTCATCAAATCATGACATCAAAGAGATAGAGAAGAAAAAAGACCTACAAAAACAAATCCAAAACAATTAAGAAAATGGCAATAAGAACATACATATTGATACTTACCTTAAATGTAAATGGGTTAAATATCCCAACCAAAAGGCATAGACTAGCTGAATGGAAAAAAAAAAAAAAGAAAAGAAAAAGACCCATATATATGCTGTCTACAAGAGACTCACTTCAGATATAGGGACACACACAAACTGAAAGTGAGGGAATGGAAAAAGCTATTACATGCAAATGGAAATCAAAAGAAAGGTGGAGTAGCAATACACATATCAGACAAATAGACTTTAAAGGTAGTCAAGAGACAAAGAAGGACACTACATAATGATCAAGGGATCAATCCAAGAAGAAGAGATAACAATTGTAAATATATATGTACCCAACATAAGAGCACCCCTATATATAAGGCAAATGTTAACAGCCAACGAAGAAGAAATTGACAGTAACATGATAATAGTGGGGGACTTTAACACCCCACTTTCATTAATGGACAGATCACCCAGAAAGAATATCAATATGGAAACACAGGCCTAAAATGACACATTAGACCAGATGAAATTAATTGATTTTTATAGAGCATTCCATCTAAAAGCAGTAGAATACATATTCTTCTCAAGTGCACATGCAACAGTATCCAAGATAGATAACACACTGGGTCACAAAGAAAGCCTCATTAAACTTAAGAAAATTGAAATCATGTCAACTATCTTTTCCAACCACAACACTATGAGATTAGAAATCAGCTACAAGGAAAAAAACTAGAAAAGATACAAACACATGGAGGCTAAACAATATGCTTCTAAACAACCAATGGATCACTGAAGAAACCAAAGAGGAAATCAAAAACTACCTAGAGACAAATGAAAATGAAAGCACAACAATACAAAACCTATGGGACACAGCAAAAATAGTTCTAAGAGGGAAGTTTATAGCAGTGACTCTTACCTGAGGAAACAAACAAATAAAAAATCATAAATAAACAACCTAACCTTACAATTAAAGCAACTAGGTAAAGAAGAACAAACAAAACTGAAAGTTAGTAAAAGAGAAATCATAAATATCAGAGCAGAAACAAATGAAATAGAAACAAAACAATAGAAAAGATCAATGAAACGAAAATCTGGTTCTTTGAAAATATAAACAAAATTGATAAAACTTTAACTAGACTCATCAAAAAAAAAAAAAAAAAAAGAGAGAGAGAGGGCCCAGATCAATAAAATTAGAAATTAAAAAGAAGTTAAAACTGACACCACAGAAATAAAATGGGTCATAAGAGATGCTACAATCAACTAAATGCCAATAAAATGAACAACCTAGAAGAAATGGACACATTCTCAGAAGAGTACACTCTTCCAAGACTGAACAAGGAAGAAATATAAAATATGAAAAAAAGAAACAGAACTATCTGTGTAAGACTATTCAAAAAAAAAACTGCAGAGGAAGGAATACTCCCAAACTCATTTTATGAGGCTAGAGTAATCAAAACAGTATATTACAAAGCTATAGTATTCAAAACAAAGACAGACATATGGATCAATGTAAGAGGATAGAAAACCCAGAAATAAACCCACACACCTATGGTCAATTAATCTAAGACAAAGGAGACAAGAATATACAATGGAAGAAAGACAGCCTCTTCAATAAGTGCTGCTGGGAAAACTGGACAGCCACATGTAAAAGAATGAAATTATACCATTCTCTGATGCCATATACAAAAATAAACTCAAAATGGATTAAAAACCTAAATGTAGGACTGACATTATAAAACTTTTGGAGGAAAACATAGGCAGAACATTCTCTGAGAGAAATCACAGCAAGATCTTTTCTGAGTCTTCTTCTAGAGTAATGGAAATTAAAACAAAAACAAACAAATTGGACCTAATTAAACTCAAAAGCTTTTGCACAACAAAGGAAACCATACACAAAATGAAAATACAACACCCGAAATGGGAGAACATATTTTCAAGTGATGTAGCTGACAAGGAATTAATCTCTAAAATTTAGAAATAGCTCTTGCAGCTCAATAGCAAACAAAACACAATAAAAATATTGGCAGAAGACCTAAATAGACATTTCTCCAAAGAAGGTGTCCAGATGGCCAAAAGGCACATGAAAAAATGCCCAACATCAATAATTATAAGAGAAGTGCAAATCAAACTACAATGAGATATCACCTCACACTGCTTAGAATGGCTATCATAAAAAAAATGTATACAAAAAATAAATTCTGGAGAGGGTGTGGTGAAAAGAGAACCCTCTTATACTTGGTGGGAATGTAAATTGGTACAACCACTATAGAGAACAGCATGAAGGTTCCTAACAAAATTAAAAATAGAACTACCAAATGATCCATCAATCCCACTTGTAGTCATATAGCAAGAGGAAACCATAATTGGAAAAGATACATGCACCCCAATGTTCATTGCAGCAGTATTTCAAATCACCAAGACATGGAAGCAACGTAAATGTCCATCGACAGATAAATAGATAAAGAATGTGTGGTACACATGTACAATGAAATATTACTCAGCCATAAAAAAGAATGAAATAATGCCATTTGCATGGCATTATGCATGGATGGACCTAGAGATTATTATACTAAGTGAAGGAAGTCAGACAAAGACAAATATCATATGATATCACTTATATGTGGAATCTAAAAAAAAAAAAAAAAGAATGATACAAATGAACTTACTTCCAAAACAGAAACAGACTTACAGACTTTGAAAGCATCCTTATGGTTACCAATGGGGAAAGGTTGGGGAGGGATAAGTTAGGAGTTTAGGATTAACAGATACATGCTACTATCCATATAATAGATAATCAACAAGAACCTGCTGTATAGCACAGGGAACTCTATTCAATATTTTTTTAATAACCTATATGGGAAACGAATCTAAAATATGTATATGTATATGTATGACTGAATCACCTGAAACTATCACAGCATTGTAAATGAGCTACACTCCAATATAAAATAAAACTTAAAGAGAAAATAAAATATTCCATATTATTATCAATTAAAATTAAATATTAGAGATTAGTAAACAAATAATCCCTTTGTTTAGCTAACAGGTTGGCATGGAGGCATTTCACAAATTTTAGGGATATATTCTGTTTAGTTTTTAAATCCTTGATTATTGTATAATTAAAGATGACTTTCCAATTCTCAAATATTGTATCCTAAAAAATCTCTAGCCAAGTTGGCAGGAAAATATTGAGTCCTGACATTCTCTATAAAACTATTTAATTTCTGGGGTGTGGAGATTGTACTCTGATTTTTAAACAGGATTCCAAGTTGATTTTTCTGTCAACAGCTCAGCAAAAATACCCAGACAAAAGTCGAGGAAACATTAATCGAAAGAAGAGTAAAAGCAACTGCAGCACTTCAAAAGTGTATGTAAAAATTTCACTCAGATAATCACTAAAATAAAACATTTATCTATCAAAAGTTGGAAGCATAGAAATGTTTAAGCATGGCAACAATAAAATTACACAATATCTAACACATAGTTGGCTCTCAATAAATGTCTGTTAAATGAATGCCTGATAAATTAAAAAAAATTAATATGCCTGAATGTTATGTACTAAATCAGATTAAAAATATTTTAGTACATAATTACAATGCATAATATAATATATAAAGTATATGAAGTCTAGACTGCATTTACAGGACACAGACTAAACAATATTTGCCTTAATATTAGTTAAATCATTCATTAATTTAACAGAAGCTAAACACATTCAACACTGAAAAGAGTCACACTTCCTACAACTTTTCAGTAATGCACAGATATATTCTTTAGGTACACTTCTCTTCCTGTAAAAATCTCATTCCTTCCTAGAGAAATGGAAACTGGGACCCTGTAGCAAAATTTTCATTTTGTTGATGCAACATATGTACTAAAGTAAAATATGTTTTTATCAACTTCAGTAATAACTTTTAATCAACACAATTTGAATTAAAGCCAGTCTTTTAAAAGTTTACCTTGTGTGATTTCCTTGTATAGGAACCCTGAAGTATTTTAGTGTCCATAGATAAAGATGAGTGACTTTTTCTCGACTTTATGGTTGTATTATTGAGTTGAAATTATTGTAAGAGAGTTTGCAATCATCAGGTATAACTGTAAAAATGTGATTACATTGAAATTTCAAACCCCAGCTTGGCAACCTTTTCTTATTCTCACAATAAATCCCTGAATATTACTATGTTCACATGACATCTTCTTAAGTACACTTTAGTTTGTAAAAAATAATTATTTGGTAATTTCTTACCAAATGTTTAGACTACACAGTTTACTAATGAGTACAACTTCATTTCACCTAAACTGTTAATTTTAACAATAAGTACATACACTATAGAGAGCCATAATATGAAAATATATCTTGATAACTTCACATTAATGTTACAAATACAATATTAACTCTGATTTGATTTGAATCTGAGCTGCATACTTTAATTGAAAAAACTAAACTTAAAAAAAATTTCAACATTGCTCAAATTATGCATAGAAATAATTTTAATATATCCACATTACCTTGTGGGAATAAAGAAAATATGTATGGTACAATATGATTTTGCTGTTAGGATTCTCTATAAGAGAAGAACAGCTCTGTAGTTGCCATAAGGTGATTGTATAGATCTCTTCCCAATAAATAGGCCAGATGTCCATGCTCATAACTTAAACACACACTGAGAAGGTATGAAAAATTTTTACGTTATGGGACTTTCTGAAAAGAGCAGTGCAATGTCTAAGGTGCTACAAAATTGGCTGGAGTGACTTGAGAGAATAAAGAGGTGAATGGCTCTGGTCTTTATTCTGGGTGAGAGTGGGGTGAGGATTCTAAAGTATGCAGGGCTTGTGTTATTAGAAAGTCTTGTAACACTGGGTGGGGGGTGGGGGCAGGCTTTCTTATTAACTTGCCCAGATGTGGAACAAGAAAGGAAGAACTGGCACTTGAGATTTATCAATAATCGAACATTAAAAAATATTCAGAATATTACACCAGCTTTCAAAGGTGTAATAGTCTGACTTTTAATAATTACTGTCCATCTTCTATCCTACCATGGGAATTTAAAACTCACAAACAAAAACAGATATCTGATTGTTATATCTTATACATAAAATAAATTTGAGAACTATGATAGAGAGTATCTGTGGCCTACCTTAGAGTATATAGTTAGAGAAAACATCACAAGAGACACTTCTGCAGTAAGAACAAAATAACAAGTGTCAATTAGTCATGCAGTTTCTGAAGGATATGGAAAGCCAAAAATAGTTTTAAGTAAGGGAGTCAATAGCTTAATTTATTTATTATTTAGTCAGTATTAAGTCATTGTTTGCAAACTAGAGAGTAGAGTCCAAAAAAATGGTCAGTGTTGGAGGTTATAAAGGTGGTCCAGGATAAAAAAAATATGGTGCTTTTTCTAAGGTGGTGGTACTGAATGTAGAGAGAGCTGAAGGCTTTTGAGCATATTTTTAGGTAAAATTGATAGAATTGGCTGAGAGATATAAGACAAAGCAAGTAAGAAAGAGTGACTTTGTCTTTGTTTGTTTTGGTTTTTGGCTTGAGTTTGTGGATGAGAAGATGATCATGCCATTTACTGAAATGAGGGACAAGTGGTAGTGTGAGAAACAAGAGTTATTCTTTGGGGATATTAATAGTAAGATTGCTGTTTGATATTAAAAAAAAATTAAAGCAATTGGCTGGCAAGATGCTGGAGTAAAAGGACATAAGCTCCTTTTGGGCCATCTTATAAAGACACTAAAAATCACAACTAACTGCTGAACAACTATCAAAAAAACCCACTGGAACCTACCAGAAAAGATACCCTATATGCAAAGATAGAGAAGAAACCACAACAGAGGCGTTATTACAGAGTGTTGAGTAGACATCTCTTGCTATACAGAGGGGTAGGAGGGGCACAATCATGATAAAATCAAATCCCACACCTTCCAGGTGGGTGACCCACAAACTGGAAATTAATAATACCACAGAAGTTCTCCCATAGGATTGAAGGTCCTGAGCCCCATGTCAGGCTTCCCAGCTTGGTTGTCTGGCAATGGGAAGAGGAGTCCCCAGAGAATCTGGTTTTGAAAGTCAGTGGGGTTTAATCATAGAAATTCCAGAGGACTGAGGAAAACAGAAACTCCACTCTTGGAGGGTGCACACATTGTTCGTGTGAACCAGGTCTCAGGGAGTGAAGCAGTGACCTCATAATAAACAAGGCCAGGACTACCTGCTATTATTGGAGGATATGTTGTGGAGACAGGAGGTGGCTTTGGCTCACTGTGGGGACAAAGACACTGGTAGTTGCAGTTCTGGTGAGTACTCATTGGCATGAGCACTCCTGGAGACCACCATTTTCTCACCAAGACCTAGCTCGACCTAACAGACTGTAGGTTCCAGTGCTGGGATTCCTCAGGCCAAACAACCAACAGGGTGGGAACACAGCCCCACCCATTGGCAGAAAAGCTGATTAAAGTCTTCCTGAGCATGGCCCTGCTTACCAGAGGGACAAGACCCAGCTCCACACACAAGTGGGCATGAACAAGACCCTCCCACCAGGAAGCCTATACAAGCTTCTTAGACAGCTTAATCTTCCAGAGGGTAGATTGAAGAAGCAAGAATTACAAACCTGCAGCCTGTGGAACAGAAACCACAAACACAGAAAGTTAGATAAAATGAGATGGCAGAGGAATATGTCCCAGATGAAGGAACAAGATAAGACTCAAGAAGAACAGCTAAGTGAAGTGGAGAGAGACAATCTACTGGATTCAGAGCAATGATAGTGAAGATGATCCAAGATCTCAGAAAAAGAATGAAGGCACATATTGAGAAGATGCAAGAAATGTTTAATAAAGAACTAGAAGAACTAAAGAACAAACAAAAATGAACAATACAGTAACTGAAATAAAAAATATACTAGAAGGAATCAATAGCAGAGTAACTGAAGCAGAAGACCAGATAAGTGAGTCTGAAGACAGAATGGTAGAAATCAGTGCCACAGAACAGAATAAATAAAAAATAATGAAAAGAAATGAAGACAGTCTATGAAACCTCTGGGACAACATTAAATGCACAAACATAGCATTATAGGGGACCAAGGAAGAGAAGAGAGAGAAAGAATCTGGGAAAATATTCGATCAGATAATAGTGGAAAACTTTCCTAACATGGGAAAGGAAACAGTCACCAAAGGCCAGGAAGCACAGAGAATTTCAGGAAGGATAAATACAAGGACGAACACACTGGGACACTAGTAATCAAACTAACAAAAAATAAAGACAAAGAAAAAATGTAAAAGCAAGAAGGGAAAAGTAACAAATAATCTACAAGTGACTCACCATAAGATTATCAGCTGATTTTTCAGCAGAAAGTCTGAGGTGATGTAGGGAAGAACCTAAAACCAAGAATACTCTACACAGCAAAGCTCTCATTCAGATTCAGTGGAGAAATCAAAAGTTTTACAGACAAGAAAAACTAAGAAAATTCAGCATCACCAGACCAACTTTATAAGAAATGCTAAAGGAAATTCTGTAGGTGGAAAAGAAGAGACCCTACTAGATACAGGAAAATTATGAATGGAAAAGCTCACCAGTAAAGGCAAACATAAAATAATGATAGGAAATTATCTTCACACAAATATGATATCAAAACCAGTAATTGTGAGAAGAGGAGCACAAAATGCAGGATATTGGAAATGCATTTGAAATTAAAATACCAGTAACTTAAAACAATCTTGTTTATATATAGACTGCTATTTTAAAAACCTCATGGGAACTGCAAATGGAAAATCTACAATAGGTACATATACAAAAAAGAAAAAGGACTCCAAACATAACACTAAAGCTAGTCATCAAATCACAACAGAAGAGAACAAAAGAGGAAGGGAAGAAAAAAGAGCTACAAAAAAAAAACCCAAAAACAACAACAACAACAAAAAAATTAAGAAAATGGCAATAGGAACACACATATGAATAATTCCTTTAAAAATAAATGGATTAAATCCTCCAACCAAAAGACAGAGATGGCTTGATGGATGCACAAAAAAAAAACCCATAAATATGCTGTCTACAAGAAATTCATTTCAGATCTAGGGACACATACACAGTGAAAGTGATGGGAGTGAAAAGCTATTCCATGCAAATGGAAATCAAAAGAAAGCTGGAATAGCAACACTAGTATCAGAAAAATATAGACTTTAAATTAAAGACTATAGTAAGAGACAAAGAAGAACACTACATATTGATCAGGGGATCAAACCAAGAAGAAGATATAACAATTGTAAATATACATGCACCAAACATAGGAGCACCTCAATAAATATGGCAAATGCTAACAGCCATAAAAGGAGAAATTGACAGTAACAGAATAATGGTGGGAGACTATAATGCCCGACTTACATCAATGAACAGATCATCCAGACAGAAAATCAATAAGGAAACAAAGGGCTTAAATGACATATTAGATCAATTAGATTTAACTTGTATTTATAGAGCATTTTATCTAAATGCAGCAGATTACACATTTTTCTCAAGAGCACATGGAGAATTCTCCAGGATTGATTACATGTTGGGCCACAAAATAAGGCTCAGTATATTTAAGACAATTAAAATAATGCCTGGCATCTTTTCCAAACACAATGCTATGAGATCAGATATCATCTACAAGAAAATAACTGGAAAAGGCAAAAACACGAGGAGGCTAAACAATATTCTTCTAAACAACCAATTGATCACTGAAAAAAATCAAGAGGAAATCAAAAAATACCTAGAGATGATATCTCATTGTAGTTGTGATTTGCATTTCTCTAATGATTAATGATGTTGAGCATTCTTTCATGTGTTTGTTGGCAATCTGTATATCTCCTTTGGAGAAATGTCTATGTAGGTCTTCTGCCCATTTTTGGAAAGGGTTGTTTGTTTTTTTGCTATTGTGCTGCATGAGCAGCTTGTAAATTTTGGAGATTAATCCTTTGTCAGTTTATTCATTTGCAAATTTTCTCCCATTCTGAGGGTTGTCTATTGGTCTTGTTTATGGTTTCCTTTGCTGTGCAAAAGCTTTGAAGTTTCATTAGGTCCCATTTGTTTATTTTTATTTCCATTACTCTAGGAGGAGGGTTAAAAAGGATCTTGCTGTGATTTATGTCATAGAGTGTTTTGCCTATGTTTTCCTCTAAGAGTTTGATAGTTTCTGGCCTTACATTTGGGGTTTTAATCCATTTTGAGCTTATTTTTTTGTATGGTGTTAGGGAGTGTGCTAATCTCATACTTTTACATGTACCTGTCCAGTTTTCCCAGCACCACTTATTGAAGAGGCTGTCATTTCTCCACTGTATATTCTTGCCTCCTTTATCAAAGATAAGGTGACCATATGTGTGTGGGTTTATCTCTGGGCTTTCTATCCTATTCCATTGATCTATATTTATGTTTTTGTGCCAGTACCATACTGTCTTGATTACTGTAGCTTTGTAGTATACTCTGAAGTCAGGGAGCCTGATACCTTCAGCTCCATTTTTCGTTCTCAAGATTGTTTGTACTATTCAGGGTCTTCTGCATTTCCATACAAATTGTGAAATTTTTGTTCTAGTTCTGTGAAAAATGCCAGTGGTAGTTTGATAGGGATTGCATTGAATCTGTAGATTGCTTTGGGTAATAGAGTCATTTTCACAATGTTGATTCTTCCAAGAACATGGTATATCTCTCCATCTATTTGTATCATCTTTAATGTTTTCATCAGTGTCTTATAATTTTCTGCATGCAGGTCTTTTGTCTCCTTACATAGATTTATTCCTAGATATTTTATTCTTTTTGTTGCAATAGTAAATGGGAGGGTTTTCTTAATTTCACTTTCAGATTTTTCATCATTAGTGTATAGGAATGCTAGAGATTCTGTTCATTAATTATGTATCCTGCTACTTTTCCAAATTCATTGATTAGCTCTAGTAGTTTTCTGGTATCTTTGGGATTCTCTATGTATAGTATCATATCATCTGCATACAGAAAACTATGTTGAATAATAGTGGTGACAGTGGGTAAACTTGTCTTGCTCCTGATCTTAGTGGAAATGGTTTCAGTTTTTCACCACTGAGGATGATGTTGGCTGTGGGTTTGTCATATATGGGCTTTATTATGTTGAGGAAAGTTCCCTCTATGTCTACTTCCTGCAGGATTTTTATCATAAATGGGTGTTGAATTTTGTTGAAAGCTTTCTCTGCATCTATTGACATGATTATATGGTTTTTCTCCTTCAATTTGTTAATATGATGTATCATGTAGATTGATTTGCATATATTGAAGAATCCTTGCATTCCTGGAATAAAACACACTTGGTCATGGTGTATGATCTTTTTAATGTGCTGTTGGATTCTTTTTGCTAGTATTTTGATGAGGATTTTTGCATCTATGTTCATCAGTAATATTAGCCTGTAGTTTTCTTTCTTTGTGACATCTTTGTCTGGTTTGATATCAGGGTGATGGTGGCCCCATAGAATGAGTTTGGGAGTGTTCCTCCCTCTACTATATTTTGGAAGAGTTTGAGAAGGATAGGTGTTAGCTCTTCTCTAAATGTTTGATAGAATTCACCTGGGAAGCCATCTGGTCATAGGCTTAGGTTTGTTGGAAGATATTTAATCACAATAGTCTGAATTTCAGTCATTGTGATTTGTCTGTTCATATTTTCTATTTCTTCCTGGTTCAGTCTTGGCAGGTTATGCATTTCTAAGAATTTGTCCATTTCTTCCGGGTTGTCCATTTTATTGGCATAGAGTTGCTTGTAGTAATCTCTCATGATCTTTTGTATTTCTGCAGTGACATTTGTTACTTCTCCTTTTTCATTTCTAATTCTATTGATTTGAGTCTTCTCCCTTTTTTTCTTTATGAACCTGGCTAATGGTTTATCAATTTTGTTTATCTTCTCAAAGAACCAGCTTTTAGTTTTACCGATCTTTGCGATCATTTCCTTCATTTCTTTTTCATTCATTTCTGATCTGATCTTTATGACTTATTTCCTTCTGCTAATTTTTGGGGGGATTTAGTTATTGCTCTTCTTGATTTTTCTCTAATTTCTTTAGGTGCAGGGTTAGGTTGTTTATTTGAGATGTTTCCTGTTTCTTAAGGTAGGATTGTATTGCTGTAAACTTTCCTTTTAGAACGGCTTTTGCTGCATCCCATAGGTTTTGGGTCATAATGTCTCCATTGTCATTTGTTTCTAGGTATTCTGTGATTTCCTCTTTGATTTCTACAGTGATCACTTCGTTATTAAGTAGTGTATTGTTTAGTTTCCATGTGTTTGTATTGTTTACAGATCTTTTCCTGTAATTGATATCTAGTCTTATAGCATTGTGGTAGGAAAAGTTACTTGATACAATTTCAATTTTCTTAAATTTACCAAGGCTTGATTTGTGACCAAAGATATGATCTATCCTGGAGAATATTCCCTAAGCACTTGAGAAAAATGTGTATTCTGTTGTTTTTGGATGGAATGTCCTATAAATATCAATTAAGTCCATCTTGTCTGACACCGATCAGAATGGCCATCATAAAAAAATATAGAAACAATAAATGCTGGAGAGGGTGTGGAGAAAAGGGAATTCTCTTGCACTTCTAGTGGGAATATAAATTCATACAGTCAGTATGGAGAACAGTATGGCAGTTCCTTAAAAAACTACAAATAGAACTACCATATTTCCCAGCAATCCCACTACTGGGCATATACCCTGAGAAAACCATAATTCAAAAAGAGTCATGTACCAAAATGTTCATTGAAGCTCTATTTACAAAAGCCAGGAGATGGAAGCAACCTAAGTTTCCATCATTGGATAAATGGATAAAAAACATGTGGCACATATATACAATGGAATATTATTCAGCCATAAAAAGAAACGAAATTGAGTTATTTGTAGTGAAGTGGAAGGACTTCGAGTCTGTCATATAGAGTGAAGTATGTCAGAGAGAGAAAAACAAATACCATACGCTAACACATATATATGGAATCTGAAAAAAAAAAGGTCATGAAGAAACTAGGTTTAAGAGGGGAATAAAGACACAGACCTACTAGATAATGGACTTGAGGATATGGGGAAGGGAAAGGGTAAGCTGTGACAAAGTGAGAGAATGACATGGACATATATACACTACCAAATGTAAAATAGATAGCTAGAGGGATGCAGCCACAGCACAGGGAGATCAGCTTGGTGCTTTGTGACCACCTAGAGGGGTGGGATAGGGAAGGTGTGAGGGAGGGAGAAGCAGGATGGAAGAGATATGGGAACATATGTATATGTATAACTGATTCACTTTGTTATAAGGCAGAAACTAACACACCAGTGTAAAGAAATTATACTCTGATAAAGATGTTAAAAAAATACCTAGAGACAAATGAAAATGAAAGCATGACAATCAAAATCCTATGGGATGCAAGAGAAGCTGTTCTGGGGGGGCAAGTTTATAGTAATACAATCTTACCTCAGGAAACAAACAAACAAAAATCACAAATATACAACTTAACCTTATAATGAAAGCAACTAGAGAAAAAAGAACAAACAAATCCCCAAATTAGTAGAAGGAAAGAAATCATAAAGATCAAAGCAGAAATAAATGAAATATAAACAAAAATGGTAGAAATTATCAATGAAAATAAAAGCTAATTTTTTGAAAAGATAAACAAAATTGATGAATATTTAGCCAGACTCATCAAGAAAAAAGGAGAGAGTGTTCAAATCAATAAGATTAGAAATGAAAAAGGAGAATTTACACCAAACACCACAGAAATGGAAACGATCTTAAGAGAGTACTGCAAGCAACTATATGCCAATAAAATGGAAAACCTGGAAGAAGTGGACAAATTCTTAGAAAGGTATCGTCTCCTAAGACTGAACCAAGAATAAATAGAAAATAAGAACAGATCAATCACAAGTACTAAAATTGAAACTGTGATTTAAAAACTTCCAAAAAAGAAAAGTTCAGGACCAGATGACTTCACATGTAAATTCTGTCAAACATTTAGAGAAGAGTTAACACCTATCCTTCTGAAACTACTCCAAAAATTGCAGAGGAAGGAATATTCCCAAACTCATTCTATAAGTCCACCATCACCCTGATGCCAAAACCAGGCAATAATACCACAAAAAAGAAAATTATAAGCCAATATCAATAATAAACATAGATACAAAATTTCTCAACACATTACTAGCAATCCAAATCCAACAATGTATGAAAAGCATCAAATACCATGATCAAGTGGGGTTTATCCTACCAATGAAAGTATTTTTCAATATCCCAAATCAATCATTGTGATATAACACCTCAAAAAATTGAAGAATTAAAACCATACGATCATCTCAATATATGCAGAAAAAGCTTTTGACAAAATTCCAAATCCATTTCTGAAAATCTCTCCAGAAAGTGGGCATAGAGAAAATATACCTCAACATAATAAGGGCCATATATGACAAACCTTCAGCTAATAGCATACTCAATGGTGAGAAACTGACAGCATTTCCTCTAAGAACAGGAACAAGACAAGGATGCCCACTCTTGTAATTTTTATTCAACATAGTTTGCAGTCCTAGCCACAGCAATCATAGAAGAAAAATAAATAAAAGAGTCCAAATTTGAAAAGAAGTAAAACTCTCACTGTTACAGATGACATGATACTATACATAGAGCTCATCAATAAATTTGGTAAATTTGCAAGATACAAAATTAATACACAGAAATCTGTTGCATTTCTATAAATAAAAATGAAAGATCAGAAAGAGAAATTAAAGAAACAATCTCATTTACCATTGCATTCAAAAGAATAAAATACCTAGAAAGAAACCTACCTAAGGAGACAAAAGACCTGAAGTCTGAAAATTATAATATGCTAGGAAAGAAATTGAAGATGACATAGATAGAGAGATATACCATGCTCTTGGATTGGAAGAATCAATACTGTCAACATGAATATGTTATCCAAGGCAATATACAGATTCAATGCAAGCCCTGCCAAATTACCAATGGCATCTTGCACAGAACTAGAACAAAAGAATCTTAATATTTGTATGGAGACACAAAGACCTCGAATACACAAAGCAATCTTGAAAAGAAAAACAGCTGGAGGAATCAGGCTCCCTAACTTCAGACTATACTACAAAACTACAGTCATCAAAATAGTATGGTACTGGCACAAAAAACAGAAATATAGATCAATGGAACAGGATAGAAAACACAGAAATAAACCCATGCACCTATGGTCAATTAATCTGCAACAAAAGAGGCAAGACCATACAATGGAGGAAAGACAGTCTCTCCAATAAGTGCTGCTGGTTAAATTGGACAGCCACATGTGAAAGAATGAAATTATAACATTCTCTAATGCCATACACAAAAATAAACTCAAATTGGATTAAAGACCTAATGTAAGATCGTATACTACAAAACTCTTAGAGGAAAACATAGGCAGAACACTCTCTGTCATAAATTGCACCAAGATCTTTTCTGAGTCATCAGGTAGTTGAAATTAGAAAAAAATAAATAAGCAAATGAGACCTAATGAAACTCAAAGGCTTATGCACAGCAAAGGAAACCATAAACAAAACAAAAATACAATCCACAGAATGGGAGAAAATACTTTCAAATGATGTAACCAACAAGGGATTAAGCTCTAATGTTTACAAACAGCCCATGTGGCTCAATATCGAAAACAAATGAAACAAACTACCCAATCAAAAAATGGACAGAAGACCTAAATAGATATTCTCCCAGGAAGACATCCAGATGGCCAAGAGGAACATTAAAAGATGTTCAACATCAGTAATTATTAGAGAAAAATAAATCAAAACTACAATGAGATATTACTTCACACCAGTCAGAATGGACACCATGAAAAAAATCTACAAACAATAAATGCTGAATACAGCATGGAGAAAAGGGAACCCTTCTAGACTTTTCATGGGAATGCAATTTGTTACAACCACTATAGAGAACAATTATGGAGGTTCATTAAGAAACAAAAATTTGAGCTACTATATGATCCAGCCATTCCACTCCTGGACCCATATCTGGAGAAAATCATGGTTCAAAAGGCTACATGCATCCCAGTGTTCACTGCAAAACTACTTACAATAGTGAAGACATGGGAGCAACCTAAATGTCCATCGACAGATGAATGGATAAAGAAGATGTGGTACATATACACAATGGAATATTACTCAGCCATAAAAAAGAATAAACTAATGCCATTTACAGCAACATGGATGGACCTGGAAATTATCATACTAAATGAAGGAAGTCAGACAGAGAAAGACAAATATCATATCATATTGCAATTATGTGGAATCTAAAAAAAATAATACAAATTAACTTACTTAAAAAACAGAAACCGACTCACAGACTTAGAGAACAAACTTATGGTTACCGAGTAGGAGGGTGGTGGGGAGTGATTGAGTGGGAGTTTGAGATCGACATGTACACTGCTTGATTTAAAACAGATAACCAACAAAGACCTACTGTATAGTCCAGGGAATGCCACTCAATATTCTGTAACAACCTAAATGTGAAAAGAATTTGAAAAAGAATAGATATATGTATATTTGAACCACTTTGCTGTACACCTGAAGCTAGCACAGCATTGTTAATCAACTATGCTCCAAATAATATAAATTTTTTTAAAAAACCTAAAAATTTAAAACAATCTATAAATAAAAAGTTGAAAATAAAAAAAAATATGTTGAAGAATAATATTGGTAAACAGGGTACATTTTAAAAAATAATATTGCTGTTAAATCGTAAAATTTGCACAGCTGGGATTATTTAGAAATGTTTTAAATATATATATAAAAATATATACCTCATCTCATTTGTATTTTAATATTTATATACAAATTATATACATACATGTATAATGAAAATTATATACCTAAAATTAAAACTGTAAAAAAATAACAAAAATAACAAAAAATAATTAAAGCATACAGCTGTTTCTAAGATTCTTAAAAGCTTAACTTAATCAGTTTTCAAGCAATTATTGATCATTTACTATGTGACAGGCATAAATAACACATGGTGAATGTACTTTTAGTTTACTCACATTTTTTTCTTATGATCTTTGTATTTTATTAGTTATATCTTGAATAATATAATATTACACTTGAATAACATAATAGCAATTAATTAAAACTATATTTTGTGGTAATTAATATCAAATGTATTGTGAAAAATACAAGGAATAATAGTTTTAAAAACCTTACTATATTAGAATGTTGTCTTCAATTCATATTAGGATAATTTCTCTTCCAAAGTCATTTCAAAGTGCTTTGCTCTGGTCCAGTTTTATTTTATGACATGCACTAATAATGGTGTCTTGCTGTAAGTGTTTGGGACTAAAATGGATTCTTCAAGATTTATGTTGCACCTATAACAATAAAATCATGACAACATCTATATTTTTTTCTGGAAAGTTTTTTATATTTTCATTTTTAGCCACCATCAAGATTTATTCCTTTTAATGTGAAAAAGTGAAAAACTGGCAATATTTACTCACTCAGTGCCTATGAAGCATAGCAATATTCTATATTGCTAGAATATAGCAAGTTTTGTTTATTCACCTTTCCTTTCTTTTTACTATAAAAGTCTTAAACCATTACCCAAGAAATGAGTATAGGTATTTTAAGAATGTCTTATGTAATCATTGTACCTTGTTTTGCTATCAATGTAGATTACATTAAGTGGTTTATTTACTCCAAAACATACACTTGTTATCTCTCACTTTCTACTTATAACATTTCTCCATCCAGGTAATTCAGAACAATGAGACAATCACAAATATCCTACACTTGTTTCAAATTAAGGCAAGACAATATATTCAGATAAAATTCGAACAATGTTGACATATTTTGACAAAAAATACAATATTATTATACATTTATTGATGACCTATTACGTACTATTTTAAGGTAACAAAATCATTTTGGAGGGTAAAATACTTTTTGCAAATAATAGGTTGACAAAGCTCATGTAGGATGAATAAAAGAATACAAGGTAAAATTCCACAAAGCCTCCAGTTGTTTTTTGTTTTTTTGTTTTTTTTTTTTTTGAGGTATGTGGGCCTCTCACTATTTGGCCTCTCCCATTGTGGAGCACAGGCTCTGGATGCGCAGGCTCAGCAGCCATGGCTCACGGACCCAGATGCTCCGCGGCATGAGGGATCTTCCCAGACCGGGACATGAACCCGTGTCCCCTGCATCGGCAGGCAGACTCTCAACCACTGTGCCACCAGGGAAGCCCAGCCTCCAGTTTATGAAGACTCCTTCTCAAAAGCATAAAACAGCAACAACAACAATTTAAAAAATCCCCAAATGTTACTTTAACTCTGATACTAGGATTATCCAACCTAATAAATTAACTGGGTAAGACTAATAGTATTAATAATGATGATCTGGTTTGCCACACAGCCAGTAGTGCCATTTCCACCCAGTAGGAAGCCAATTCTAAAATCATATTTATTATTTTCAATATAAATATTCTAGAGGAGGATTTTGGTTTTATCAAGTAGTTTATAAACTGTGATAATTTGTTTTAGATATTGTATTTCAGGTATTGATGTGCTATGCAAATGTGTTCCTGTGTGTGAATGTGTATGTCAATTTATATATGGAATATTTAAAGTGTGTATCTTGCACTTACCAATTGCATTATATTAAGGGAATGACAAAAGGACATATTGAGAATATCCAAAGTATAAAATATTTTTTCAGAATCAGACCATGACCTTGTGCCTGAGCGGGTTAGAAATTAGAGTCAGTATATTTGGAAAACATAATAGTCTACTTAGAATAAGAAAATATTTTTTCTTATTGGTTGGCATTTCAGAAAGCTATGTTTAGAGTATATAATGTGAACGAGGACTTTGAAGATGAGTAGGATTTCAACAAGCCTGTAAAATAATTCAAGGCAATAGCAGGTTCATATCAAAGTTATGAAGGAAAACATTTTAATATGCTCCCAAATCCAAATTATTGGTATATGAATATGAATCCTGAAGAAAATTACTGTAAAGGGAATCTGGAAATAGATTGTGCCATTTTTATGGTTTTTTATAATGTGACATTAAAAAGCTGAATGTAACTTGGTTCATTTTGTAAAATCATAACTATGAAAAGAACAATAGAGTTAGCAGCTATAGTTGTGTATGAGTCTTAGGACTGGTGTATTATTTCTTTTCAGTTTTATCTCCACAAATTCTATTCATGTTACTATTTGCATTTATAATAAACACAATATTAATATATGATTTTGATATACTTAAGAGTTATAATTTGTAAATATCCACAGTGAGATATACATTTAAAATTAGTATAGTTACTATTCTCTGAACCAGAAATATTTTTGTGCTCTCTCTGCTTTTTTAAATTTATCCCATTCCCTAAGATTTGGTGAAACTCTACCATTTGAGAAACTCTGGCACTTAACTCTACATTTCTCTCATCATTGAGAGTATTCTATTTCTCTCACTAGCTACAATAGAAATTTTCAACAGAGTGACATATAGAATGGTTATATGTACTTGTGGAAAAATAAAACACACACAAAATTAAAAATGAATAATAAATGGTTAATCTGTATGAGAAGTGTTGTAATTCAATAAGCAGCAGAGATTTAAAGAAAAAGCGTTTCCCAATGGGCTACATTAAGATTATTTAATAAAATGCATACTTTAAGCACATGATGTCAGTATATGAATATGTAAATACATGTTTGAATCTGTGTATGTATTATATGTGTATATATAGCACTAAGGGAAACACAGATGGAATAATGAGAATTCAATCTTCCTATCTGCTCAGATTTTCTTCTCAACATTTGGGTGATGTCTGAAATTCCACAGAACAACTAGTGTACCAAGTGTACTATTTAAATACTCTTGACAATTATGAAAATGTGTATGCATGAGAGCAAAATAATTATATATACACCTAAAGTACACTTTTCTCACAAGTCTCATTGATAAAGCTTATGAAATTTTTTTCACAGAATTCCATCTACACCAATGGTAATTACATAGCATTCATTTTACAGGCCCTTGCTTTATTTTTTGTATAAAATAATGTAATAACTTTCTAAATCTCCTCACTGGCTACTTCTTTTATTTGCCTTTAAGTGTGTCTTTTGTATTTCAGTCAGAATTTTCTTTGTCAAACCCAATCACAGAATCACTATAATTAAGTTTCCTTTGGTTTGGAGAACAGCATTTGAAGTTTTTAGTTTGGTATTTAAACCTCTTCATAATATGCTCCAATTTACCTTCCTAGATTAAATTTCCACTCCTTCCCCTCCTCTGATTCTCTCCCTATTTTCTGGGCACAGCAAATTATAAACCATTTCTAAAGCACATACAAATTAATTGCCACTTTACTTTTAGCCTCTTTATTTTTAACTCCCTCCCTGAAATGCTCTTCATGCTTATCACCACATCTAACTCTAGAAGAATGCCATTTTTCTGTCAGGATCCAAACTTTGTGAAATGATGATTTCCTTTGTGACAGAATTAATTGCTATCTCCTTTCCCTGAAAAACCTTATACATAATTCTAACATAGTAGTTTTATAGTCTAGATAGTTACTTCTAGATGGCATGTATGCTCACCATATCATAAATTTCAATAAATGTGCTTAGAACATAACTAATGCAAACATATACATTTGACAGGTATATATCAGTATAATGTAGATATGTGCAAATTCTTATTGTGTTACACAAAGATTATTATTATTAAAATCAGAATGTAAACTATTTGAAAATATTATAGTTGAAATAGTTTCTATGGTCATGTTTTAAATACATGGTTTAAAAACCATTCAGTTTTTATGTCAAGATTTTTATAATATATTGACTGGATCTAAATATTTAAAAGCTTAAATTACTGAAAAATCTTAAATTATTGAAATAACATATGTGGTATATCAAATGACATAATTAAAACAATCATGATATGTTTGATGTTCTTTATTCAAGGGAAAACAATCCATGGATTGGGAGAGGGCAGTGCCACACAAGCAGTAGAGTATTCTTCCCAAGCGGTTTGGAAAGAAAAAGTTTGACCATAGCTTAGTCACACATAAAATTCCTTTCTCAAATTCTCTTTCTACAAATCTTCTACAACATTATATATTCATTCAAGTTTTGTCCTGTTTTATTATTTTGTCCCCATTCTGGGGAAACTAGTCATTTGGCTTTCATACAGATTATTTTCTTTCACCCTTATTATTTAAAGTAATTTTAATTACATATATTGATTATAAACCTTAACCCATATAATCCTTTATTCCCAGTGAAAGTTAAGAAGGAAGCAACTGTGGACTGTTACAGTAGCATTCTGTGGACTGGAAAATTTATAAATACATTTTATAATTTCTACAAGTATATTCTCCCTCACAGTAAAATCTTCAATGTTCACAAAACATGTCTACTAATAGGCTCAAATATATTTAGTTCCTCTATATAAGGAAGCCAAAAGTGGATAAACCAAGGATCAATAATTAATGTATTATCCTATTTGGAAATGATCTTGATATTCAATGAATATCCATCATTTAACTTACCTCAGTATAACTTGAATGTTTCAAGATACCAAAAATATTTTGGAAACTATTAAGTAGATGTACCATAAAGCAAAATTACTGTTGAAAATTTCAACAATAAGAAAATTTTTATCTTACATCTATTTTTTGTTTTGCGGTATGTGGACCTCTCACTGTTGTGGCCTCTCCCATTGCGGAGCACAGGCTCTGGACATGCAGGCTCAGGGACCATGGCTCACGGGCCTAGCCACTCCACAGGCATGTGGGATCTTCCCAGACCGGAGCACGAACACGTGTCCCCTGCATCGGCAGGCAGACTCTCAACCACTGCACCACCAGAGAAGCCCATATCTTACATCTATTTAATTTACTTGTTCTTAACAATAATGTTTAGATTACTCATGAAAATTTCAAAAATTTTGCTCTTCAAAAATGAGACATTGAAGAGCAAGCCACCATCTTAAGTTATCTTTCTTGCTGACAAATTCTGTGACAGAGATAACATGAGCTCATTTGATTTTTAGTAAACCTAGGTAGAATAAAAGTTGTATTTAATGCTGATAAATCTAAAGACATGCCTACTTTAATTAAACCAACAACTTAACCTAGATTTACTGAAGTTTATCTTAGACGATGTGAACTTGAAATACAATTGGCTTACCTTCCATATGTCTGAGAGTATACTTGATTTATGTAAATGTTTGATTTTATTTAAGTAAATTAAATAAAGTGTTTTACAAATTAATTTTGGCAATACAATTTAAGGTTGAAAAATCACACATCTATAACATACATGTATAGACATACATAAAGATACACATGGATGCAAACAGAGATCTCATAGCTTCTGTTTTAAAATTTTAGCCACAGATGGATATGATAATGAAAAAAAAAGTAGAAAAAGAAGATTCCAGTGTTCTAGATTTAGAGCTGTTGTCCTTGGAATATTTTCCCACCTCTGGGTACATAGTTTCATTTTGGTTTAGGGAAAAAGGTATTTAAAAAAATTCTTACCATGTTCTGAATGTCAGCTACCAATTTGGACAACTTCTGACCATAGAGCTACTTAAAAAAATAATTTTAAATATCTTGTCAAATTTCAGCTGGAACAAACAGTAAATATTCCAGGCAGTATTGAACACCAGGGATGCAAGAAGCATCCCCAAAGAGGGTACAAAAGATACTACTTTCTCAAGATTAACATCCACTTCCAAAGATAGCCAAAAAAAAAAGACTTAGATGATTCCTTTGAGAGTTGGCAACAGTTGGTAGACCACTAGCTACAGATGGAGTGCAACCCACATTTCTGTTGGCCATATTTTGGGGACACCAACCTGAGACGTGAGCTGCCTGTATAAGGGAGAACCAAAAAGCCATGTGCCTTGGGCAGGCAGAAAGCAAACCAAAGTTCTCAGAACAAAAGATGAGACAAATTAAGAAGGCAATTGCCATACATTGGGGAGAAAATATCAATGAACAGTGGATTTGGATTGTTTATTCAAAAAATCTGGATTAGGAAAGGAGGGGAAAATGTGAAATTTTACCTTTCTTTCTCAACAAGGTCCTAAGGAGAGCTGGGAGAGCTGAATCTGGTAAAAATTCTCTGGTAGGAATTTTTCACTGGCCAGCCAGTTTTCCCAGGATCCCATCTGAAGGCTCCCAAGCAAGTGGGGTTTAAAGTAGAGAGTATAGCCTTAGTATTTAAAATACTTGGCAAGATTTTCCCCTAATTCTAATTTTAGTTTCCCCCTGGCTGTTTAAAATAATAACTAGTAGCAGTTTACCAGAGAATCTCTTTGATTCCTGTTAATACTCAGAGGGGTCTATATTGAATCCTTCCACTGAGGATAAGCAAAGGGACATTAGAGTTGGTGTGGAAGGATTTGACAAAACCGCTGAGGATAATATTTTTCCCTAAGTTTTTGATGATTGAAAATGAGACATCAAGATCTTGGTCATTGTTTTGATGATGAGGTCCTTGGAGGCAAAAAGGGGAAGGTCCAGGTGTTTTAGGTTTCTGGCCTTGGACCTGGCTGCAGTAATAAGGCCACTTACTTGGTGGACTTCTCTTTATAGCCTTGTAGTCTCTTCAAAGTAGAAAATAAATTCAGTTAGAGGATTATTAGACTGAGTACTCACCTCAAAGGACAATAAAGAGGAATATTATGAGTCATTATAATCTTTTGTTTTAGATACCACTCATGTCTGTAACTTTTCATCAGACATTTGCAATCAATCTTTCAATGAAGCTATTGTGGAATCTTAAAGCCTTTTTACCAAATAGCAGAAAACACACAAAAAAGGAAAAGACATACAAAAACAGACACAAAACAATTGAGAAAATTGTTATAGAAACATATATATCAATAATTACCTTAAATGTAAGTGGACAAAATGCTCAAATCAAAAGACACAGACTAGCTGAATGGACACAAAAACAAGACCTGTATGTATACTGTTTACAAGAGACCCACTTCAGACCTAGGGACATATACAGACTGAAAGTGAGGGGATGGAAAAAGATATTCCATGCAAATGGAAATCAAAAGAAAGCTGGAGTAGCTATACTCATTAGAGAAAATAGACTTTAAAATAAAGACTATCACAAGAGACAAAGAAGCACACTACATAATGATCAAGGGATCAATCTAAGAAGAATATGTAACAATTATAAATATTTATGCACCCAACATAGAAGTACCTCAATACAAGATAAATGTTAATAGCCATAAAAGGAGAAATTGACAATAACACAAAAATAGTGAGGGACTTTAACACTCCACTTACAACAATGGACAAATCATCAAGACAGAAAACTAATATGGAAACACAAGTCTTAAATGACATATTAGACCAGATAGAATTAATTGATATTTATAGGACATTCCATCTAAAAGCAGCAAAATACACTTTCTTCTCAAGTGCATAAGGGATATTCTCAAGGGTATATCACATCATGGATCACAAATCAAGCATTGGTAAATTTAAGAAAATTGAAATCACATCAAGAACTTTTTCTTACCACAATGCTATGAGATTAGAAATCAATTACAGGAAAAAAAAACCTGTAAAATATACAAACAGAATGAAATAAGTCAGAAAGAGAAAAACAAATACCATATGCTAACACATATATATGGAAACTTAAAAAAAAAAAGGTCTGATGAACTTAGGTACAGGACTGGTATAAAGATGCAGATGTAGAGAATGGACTTGAGGACATGGGGGAGGGGAAGAGTAAACTGGGATGAAGAGAGAGGGTAGCATTGACATATACACACTACCAAATTTAAAATAGATAGTTAGTGAGAAGCAGCTGCATAGCACAGGGAGATCAGCTCAGTGCTTTGTCACCACCTAGAAGGGTGGGATATGGAGGGTGGAAGGGAGACACAAGAGAGAGGCGATATGGGAATATATGTATACATATAGCTGATTCACTTTGTTATACAACAGAAATTAACACAACATTGTAAAGCAATTATACTCCAAAATAGATGTCAAAAAAACACAAGCAAATGGAGGCTAAAAAATATGTTACTGAATAACCAATGGATCATGGACAAAATCAAAGGGGAAATTTTAAAATACCTAGAAACAAATGACAACCAAAACATGACAACACAAACTGTATGGGATGCTGCAAAAGCAGCTCTAAGAGAGGAGTTTATAGCAATACAATTCCACCTCAAAAAACAAGAAAAAATCTCAAATAAACCACCTATCTGTACATCTAAATCAGTTAGAGAAAGAAGAACAAACAAAGCTCAAAGTTAGTAGAAGTGAAAAAAAGCATAAAGATCAGAGCAGAAATAAATGAAATAGAAACAAAGAAAACAATAGCAAAGATGAATGAAACTAAAAGTTGGTTCTTTAAGGAGATAATCAAAACTGATAAACGTTTAGCCAGACTCATCAGGAAAAAAGGGAGAGGGCACAAATCAAAAAATCAGAAAGAAAAAAGGAGAAGTTACAATGGACACCACAGAAATACAAAGGGCCATAAGAGACTGCTACAAGAACTATATGCCAAAAAATGAGCAACCTGGAAGAAACGGACAAATTCTTGGAAGGTTGTACCTTCCAAGACTGAACCAGGAAGAAACAGAAAATAAGAACAGACCAATCACAAGTACTGTGACTAAAATTCTTCCAGCAAGCCCAAGTCCAGACCCAGGTGGCTTCACAGGTGAATTCTATCAGGTATTTAGAGAAGAGATAACACCTATTATTCTCAAACTCTTCAAAAAATTGTAGAGGATGAAACATTCAAGCTCATTCTCTGAGGCCACCATCACCCTGATATGAAACCAGACAAGGATATCACAAAAAAAGAAAACTGCAGGCCAATATCACTGATGAACATAGACACAAAAATTCTTAACAAAATACTAGCAAACCAAATCCAAAAACACACTGAAAAGATTATACACCATGATCAAGTGGGATTTATCTGAGGGATACAAGGATTCTTCAATATATGCAAATCAACCAGTATGATACACCGTATTAACAAATTGAAGAATAAAAACCATATGCTCATCTCAATAGATGTAGAAAAAGTTGTGATAAAATTCAACACCAATTTATCATAGAAACTCTCCAGGAAATTGGCATAGAGGGAAACTACCTTAACATAATAAAGACCATACATGACAAACTCACAGAAAACAGCATTCTCAATGGTGAAAAACTGAAAGCATTTCCTCTAAGTTCAGAAACAAGAAAAGGATGTCCACTCTCACCTCTTTTATTCCACATAGTTTTTGAACTCCTAGCCATGGCAATCAGAGAAGAAAAATAAATAAAAGGAATCCAAATTGGAAAAGAAGTAAAACTGTCACTGTTTGCAGTTAACATGACACTGTACATAGAAAATCCTAAAGATACAACCAGAAAACAACTAGATATCATCAATGAATTCCATAAAGTTGTAGGATACAAAATTAATACACAAAAATCTCTTATATTCCTAAACACTAACAATGGAAGATCAGAAAGAGAAATTAAGGAAACAATCCCAAGTATTACTGAAACATAAAGAATAAAATACTTAGGAATAAACCTACCTAAAAAGGCAAAAGACCTCTACTCAGAAAACTATAAGATACTGTTGAAAGAAAGACAACACAAACAGATGGAGAGATATACACTGGTTTTGGATTGGAACAATCGATATTGTGAAAATGACTATACTACCCAAAGCAAACAACAGATTCAATGCAATACATATCAAAATACCAAGGACTTTTTTCACAGATCTAGAGCAAAAAAAATCTTAAAATTTGTACAGAAACAAAAAAGACCCTGAATAACAAAAGTAATCTTGAGAAAAGGAAACGGAGCTGGAGGAATCAGGCTCCCTGACTTCAGGCTATACTTCAAACATATAGTAATCAAGACAGTATAGTACTAGCACAAAAAAAAAAAGAAAAGAAAGAAAGAAAGAAAGAAATATTGATCAGTGGAACAGGGTAGAAAGCCCAGAGATAAACCCATGCACTAATGGTCACCTAATCTATGACAAAGCAGGCAAGAGTATACAATGGAGAAAAGACAGTCTCTTCAATAAGTGGTGCTGGGAAAACTAATCAGCTACATGAAAAACAATGAAATTAGAACACTTCCTAACACCATACACAAAAATAAACTCAAAATGAATTAAAGACATAAGTGTAAGGCCAGACACTATAAAACTCTTAGAGGAAAACATAGACAGAACACTCTGACATAAGTTACAGCGAGACATTTTTTGACCCACCTCCTAGAGTAATGAAAATAAAAATAAACAAATGGGACATAATTAAATTTAAAGTTTTGCACAGCAAAGAAAACCATAAGCAAGATGAAAAGACAACCCTCAGAATGGGAGAAAATATTTACAAACAAAGCAACTGACAAGGGATTAATCTCCACAATATACAAGCAGAACATGCAGCTCAATATCAAAAAAAGCAAACAACCCAATCAAAAAATGGGCTGAAGACCTAGACATTTCACCAAAGAAGCCATACAGATTGCCCACAAACACATGAAAATCTGCTCAACATCACTAAGTATTAGAGAAATGCAAATCAAAACTACAATGATGTATCAACTCCCACTGGTCAGAAGGTTCATCATTAAAATATCTACAAACAATCAATTCTGGAGAGGATTTGGAGAAAAGGGAACCCTCTTACCCTGTTGGTGGGAATGTAAATTGATACAGCCACTATGGAGAACAGTATGGTTGTTCCTTCAAAAACTAAAAATAGAACAACCATATGACCTAGAAATCCCACTCCTGGGCATATACCTAGAGAAAACTATAATTCAAAAATATACAAGTACCGAAATGTTCATTGCAGCACTATTTACAGTAGCCAGGACATGGAAGCAATCTAAATGTCCCTCAACAGATGAATGAATAAAGAAGATGTGGCACATATATACAGTGGAAAATTACTCAGCCATCAAAAGAAATGAAATTGAGTTATTTATAGTGAGGTGGACGGACCTAGAGTCTGTCATACAGAGTACAGTAAGTCAGAAAGAGAAAAACAAATATTGTGTAATATTGCTTATATGTGGAATCTAGAAAAATGATACAGATGAACCTATTTGAAAAGAGGAAATAGAGACACAGACATATAGAACGGACATATGGATACCAAGGGGGGAACGAAGGGGTGGAATGGATTGTGAGATTGGGATTGACACATATAAGTACTATATATAAAATATACACAGATAACTAGTGAGAACCTACTGTATAGTTCAGGGAACTCTACTCAGTGCTCTGTGGTGACCTAAAGGGGAATGGTATCTAAAAAATAGGGGGTATATGTATACGTAGAGCTGATTCACTTTGTTGTGCAGCAGAAACTAACACAACATTGTAAAGCAACTATACTCCAATAAAAATTAATTTAAAAAAAGATTTTGAAGGCTTCTGCATGCCAATTATAAAAGATATCCCATTCTGTTTGATTTGGGAGACTCTGCTTTCAAGTGCACTTCTTAAATGACTGACCTTGTCTAATTGGAACATTTCCCATAATGACCATTGAAATTCTAGGTTATCTTAGTAAGATTTTGCCATTTTTGTAGATATCTACATCTTCCAGAATCACAGTTTTTAGACATAAAATAAGCAGGTATGCTGGAATGGGACACACTCAACTCTTTAAACTTGAGGATCCCATTTCTATAGCTAAGCCTTGGGTCCCTCAGAGCCAAATTAATGGATGTGCTGCTGGATTAGGAATTTTATGGTATTTTACACTGTTTCTTATTGAATGAAAACTTTCTTGAGGTTGGCAGGTTACCTAGTGTCAACCTAACCCATTCTGTGACCAACTCATCCTAGGAAAGGAGTCTTAGAGTTAGGTGGTGAGGGTTCTAATAACTCTCAAGTGCTTGATGTGTGTCTACCAATTTTGTGGCTTTGACTTCTGAGATTCCCATTGACAACAGATATATTATGCCTTTCATGAGAAGATTTCTTTATAGTGGCAGATGCACTAAAGGCTTTTAATATTCTAACTTGTGCCTACTTATATTTTGATGCTCCAGTGGTCAAAATGGTCCAAATCGCTTGTCTTAATTTATTTCCCTGAGTCCTCTACCAGTTTATGCTGTGGATTTACCTCAAAGCTTTTCTGAGTCCTCCAGTGGCTGTCATCTTGCTTTCTTTAGATTGAGGGGTACCCATTATTTTCCCTTTTTGAAGTATTCCTACCAAATTCAAACAGACGTAATGTTTCTGGCTGCCTGTACACAGCTACTGAGACCTATATAGGACCTCTTGAAGACACTTACCTGGTAGATGAAGTTGGCCACAAACCCAAATGTTGAGGCCCACTAGGTCTCACTGTAAAAAATATGGAGTCTATCACACTGCAATTTTCCACCCAGAAGCATTAACAGAAACAAACTTGAAGAGCTCAGAATGCAAAATAAGTGGAATTCAATCCAAGAGAACCTTACTGGAGATCTCAGAGAGTGGCTGAAGAGGCAGCAGGTCAAAAGGCTCTGTGGGTATCTTTGCCTGTGTTTGGGAGCTGTCTTGGAATGTTCAGCAATTGTCTTCAGGTTCAATTGTCTTCTTGTCACCAAAACAGTCAAACATCAAAAGTAAAACAATTTAATAAAGAATATGATGTCTTCTGTTCAAGGGAAAACAATCCATGGACTGAGGAAGTACAGTGCCTTAGAAGCAACAGAGCACTCTTTCTGAATGATTTTGGGCATGAGTGAGTTTTAGTGTTAGAAGCAGCACATAAAAATAGGGAAAAATTGCCTGGGGTTACAAATCTGACCTTATTTAGAAAGATAAAAGAACAAAGAAACAAGTATATAGTCCAGAGATGAGTTGGTATTTGGTGATTGGCGACTGCATATACTTCATTTCTGGTCAAACACAGAATTTACAGAAACAGGAAAGCTTGGTTTGCTGATGTGGTATTCTGGGAAGGAGTGGCTCTGTCTTGTGTCTAGAAATTTATTTCAATATGTACAGACAAATTTGATCTGTACCTATAGCTTGAAGCTCTATCTAATCTATGCCAATGTCTGCATGCTTTCAAAATCATAGATAACTGTTCAAAGCAGAAAAATTGGTAAATAAAATTTTAAAAATTTGAAGATAGGATAGTCATAAGAATTCTTTTAGTTTCAATGAATTGTCAGAATTGGAGAAAGGGCATTTGATCAATATCTTGATTTATGGAATAAGAGAAAAAAAACTTAGACCAACAATTTTTTTTTCTTTTTTTTTTTTTTTGCTGTATGCGGGCCTCTCACTCTTGTGGCCTCTCCCATTGTGGAGCACAGGCTCCGGACGCACAGGCTCAGCGGCCATGGCTCACGGGCCCAGCTGCTCCGCGGTCTGTGGGATCTTCCTGGACCGGGGCACAAACCCGTGTCCCCTGCATTGGCAGGCGGACTCTCAACTACTGCACCACCAGGGAATCCCAAGTCCAACA
This sequence comes from Leucopleurus acutus, assembly GCF_964270905.1. Lineage (NCBI taxonomy): Eukaryota > Metazoa > Chordata > Mammalia > Artiodactyla > Delphinidae > Leucopleurus > Leucopleurus acutus. The sequence continues at coordinate 41,308,625 of NC_139160.1, read as the reverse complement.
ATTTTAATAAATATCATTCCCATACCAATGAAGCTTTTATTTATTCATTAGTTTTTTAATTTTTTAATTGAAATATAGTTTATTTACAATGTTGTGGCAATCTCTGCTGTACAGCAAAGTGACTCAGTTATACACATATATACATTCTGTTTTTATATTATTTTACATTATGGTTTATCACAGGATATTCAATAGTTTCCTGTGCTATACATTGAGACCTTGTTGCTTATCCATTCTAAATGTAATAGTTTGCATCTATCAACCCCAAACTCCCAGTCCATTCCTCTCCCTACCTCCACCCCTTGGCAATCACAAGTCTGTTCTCTATGAGTCTGTTTCTGTTTTGTAGATAGGTTCATTTGCACTGTGGTTTAGATTCCACATATAAGTGATAGCATATGATATTTGTTTTTATCTTTCAGACTTACTTCACTTAGTATGATAATTTCTAGTTGTATCCATGTTGCTTCAAATAGCATTATTTTGTTCTTTTTTCTATGACTGAGTAGTATTGGATTGTATATATGTACCACATGTCTTTATCCATTCATCTGTTGACAGACATTTAGGTTGTGTCCATGTTTTGGCTACTGTGAACAGTGCTGCTATGAACATATGGGTGCATGTATCTTTTTGAATTATAGCTTCGTCTGGATATATTCCCAAGAGTGGGATTGCTGGATCATATCGTAATTCTATTTTTAGTTTTCTGAGAAGTCTCCATACTGTTTCCCATAGTGGCTGTACCAACTTACATTCCCACCAGTGGTGTAGTAGGGTTCCTTTTTCTCCAAATCCTCTCCAGGATTTGTTATTTGTACACATTTTAATGATGGCCACCCTGATCAGTGTGAGGTGGTACCTCATTGTAGTTTTGACTTGCATTTCTCTAATAATTAGTGATGTTGAGCATCTTTTCATGTGTTTACTGGCCATCTGTATGTCTTCTTTGGAGAAATGTCTATTAAGTTCTGTCCATATTTTGATTGGTTTATTTGTTTTGCTGTTGTTGTTGAGTTGTATGAGTTATATGTAAATTTTGGAGATTAAGCCCTTGTCTGTTACATCATTTGCAAATATTTTCTCCCATTCTGTAGGTTGTCTTTTGGAGTTTTTGTTGTTTGGTTTCCTTTGTTGTGCAAAAGCTTGTAAGTTTGATTAGGTCCCATTTGTTTCTTTTTGTTTTTATTTATATTGCCTTGGGAGACCTAAGAAAACATTGGTACAATTCATGTCAGAGAATGTTTTACCTATGCTCCAAAGAAGCTTTTAAAATGCTAATAATTAAAATAAAATATTATATTGCCATTTTATTATCTAATATACACTTATAAATATTATTTATTAATATGTTATCATTATTATATTATCATATAATAAAAGAAATAGAAATAGTCAAAAATTTTCTAAATGTAAAGTGCATTCTAATTCTCATAACCTCTGACTTTTCAAAAACTTTCTAAACACACTTTTAGAAAATTGAGGATTATGTAATACAAACTATGTTCACATGCATGGTTATAAGCATTTAGTTCATCAAAATATTTATTCCTCCCTCCATATTCTTCCATAAAACCTTCTTATGACTCCTTTGCACTTAAATCACTACAACCAGTTTTGGTTATCAAATAGACTTATTTAGGTTCAGCACCTATTCTGTCATGAAAGAAAAATTTTAATGAGTAAATTCATGAAATTTAACTGATCATGTTACTAGAAGAGTCACACCCATCAAGAATTTTAAAAATACCTAGAAACTGAACAGCACAGAAAAAATCAAGACTGTAACCCAGAACATGGCTGAACACCATAGAATTATAATAACTCCAGTTATTTATTTGCCTAATTTGGACCAGAAAATACGTCAGATATTTTACATCTATATATAGTCCTCACAAAATATTCATAGCTTGATTCTCCAGACTACTGAGGATCAGTGTTTAACACTATATCAAGTGTCAGAGAGTTAATAAATGGTTAATGTCTGGTGAGCTGCCTGTATAAGCAGGATAGCACCAGATATTGCACCTTTCCTAAACAATATGGCGTTTCCAAAGAAAGTTGAAATGTCATGCAGAGACTCATTGGAACTACCAACAAGTAGAGAATCTGGGTAAACCTCATTTCACTAAGAATGATTTCAAAGAAAATACAATCTACATATAAAAATTCATATAGAAAAAGGAAAGGAAAGCTTCTTATTGATTCTCAGAAGAAAATCCATAGGAAAACTATATAAAAAACATAATGGAAGGGGATTCCCTGGTGGCGCAGTGGTTGAGAATCTGCCTGCTAATGCAGGGGACACAGGTTCAAGCCCTGGTCTGGGAGGATCGCACATGCCGCGGAGCAACTGGGTCCGTGAGCCACAGCTACTGAGCCTGCGTGTCTGGAGCCTGTGCTCCGCAACAAGAGAGGCCGTGATAGTGAGAGGCCTGTGCACCGTGATGAAGAGTGACCCCCGCTTGCCGCAACTAGAGAAAGCCCTCGCACAGAAATGGAGACCCAACACAGCAAAAATAAATTAATTAATTAATAAACTCCTACCCCCAACATCTTAAAAAAAAAAAACATAATGGAAGAAAGATTTGTAAAGATTATTAACACCAATAATATGAAAGAATGTTTAGCTTCTATAGAATAGAAATTGAAACAAAAAATAAAGCCATATATGAAGATAAAAGATGAAGTGAAAGTTAGAGGTATGAAATACAGAAATATTACAAGGAAACTAAAAATTAATAGAAAAATATAAAAAAAATTAGAGGAGAAATGCTTTGGAGAGAATAACTGATGTCAATGTGATTGATAGACTTGAATATACCCCTTCAAATGAAGGGTAAAGAATCAAAGAGTGAAGAGGAAGACAGATAATGTTGAACTCAACCTAAAGAATCATAGGTGTCCTAAGAAAGAAAAGTCACTATTTTAAAAATAAAGAAAAAATCATTAAAATAAATACAATATTTGAGAACATATTTTGGGAACATCCATTCACAATGTGAAATGAATGTTGAATATTTGAGAAAAAGTTATATGTCTCAAATAAAATAATAATAAAGCATATCCTTAAAAACTTTTTGATGTACTAGAAAAAAAATACTAAACTTAAAGACAAAAATCAAGGAAAAGAGAAGTGAGTTATGGAAGAAATAATGAGATGAAGAGAGAGAATATAAGAATTAATTTCCAAAATATTTACTGTCATAAAATTGTAACACTTTATTTTATTAAATGAAATTAGTTGGATAGATAATTTATATATATTTGCTATGATCTTTTGTATATGCATATATATGTCATGATCTTAATTTTAAAAATCTGAAACATATATATAGTGATATTAAAATATTAAACAGTACTATGCATATATTTTCTAATGCTATTTATAAACATAATAAAGTAAAAGACCATGGAGAGAAAATTAGTGGTTTAAATTATAATAAAGTAATTTGACATCAAAAATAATATACGTGGTATTGAAAATTTATTATAACCTTAGAACTTAGATTTAGAACATACATGACAGAAAAGTGTAGACATTCTTAATCCATATAGAATTTTTAATTTTGTTTTGTTTTGGTTTGGTTTTAGTAATATGAGGTACTCCTATAAAAAAAATGGCAAAATAAAAAAGGATAGACAATTCCCAAATGATGAAATACAATTTTTTAAAAAATTATGTGACAACCACAAAGAAATGTCAAAGACTGGCAAACCATCACAAAGTGATATGATTTTCTACATATTAACTTGGAAAAATAGAATTTAGTAGTTAATTTATATGTTGCAATGATACACCTGAATGGCCTGTTTCATTCAGTGTTGCTGGTCATGTAAGTTGATTAAAATTTCTAGAAAGCAAGTTGACAATGTGCATTGCAAACCTTTAAATTTTTCAAAAGTCATCATGTAAAAAAAACTTAACCTGTAGGTTAAAGTCCTATTTAAAGTTCTATTAATTTATATTATCCAGAAATTGAAACAACTTAAATTTTGAACAGTGGTAGGCTGGTTATATAAATTACCATATTGATAAAGGCAAAAACATTACAATATCAGTAAAGTATGTTTTTCAAATATTTTAATATTATAAAACAGTCACAATAGTTTATTAAATGAAATATGGTGGGTAGAAAATTGTACATATGATATTTTTCCTTTTTAATTTAAAATTACATATGCACTGAAAATATTAAGAAAATTAATTACTAAATTTCTAAATGTTCAAAATGGAGGTGAATTTTCTATGTATTCTCAATGGAAATACATTACTTTTATAATTAGAAGAAAACCATAAATACCATTTGAAAAATCACGTAAAATGAGTTAAAGTAGAATTAGGTAAACAAACCACTGGCATCATAAGGCATTTCCTTCTCCAGCTACTGTCTGGCTCATCAGCCACTTCAGAGCAATGAGAAGTCATTAGAGCAGGTGGCTGCTCATTTTATTTTGATATGGAAGATTAACCTCAGAACAATTTCTGCATTTACTAGAAAACAGTGAGTCATGACAATTGTAAAACCTGTCTCCATCAATATGCAACCAAATTCTTTTATATCAGGGTTTACTCTTACATGGAATGAGTGTTATAAAAGGTTGTAAATTATTCAGAGTATCTAAATTATTCTTATTTTTTAAAATATTTTTATTCTTTGTGTTAGCTACTTGTATATGAAAACAAAATAGAAAGGCAGTAATTGGTTGTAATGCAATAGTATTAGCTTTGTTTTCTAACACATGAAATAGAATTATAAATAGTGAATTGGTGTTGAGGCAAAAAAAAAAAAAAAAAAAAGAAAAGAAAAATTGTCCATAGCACCAAAGCGTGGATATAAATCAGTTATTTCATTAAAATTAATCTAAAATAGATCTATCCATATGTGCATATTCCTTTTTGTTCTCAATAGTGACTATCCCCCTCACCCAGATAATTTTTGTTAATTAAATATCAACACATTTTAGATCAATATTAGCACTGGGGTTGTCTTGACATTATTACATTTGAAATAGACTTCCACTCAGGGATGAGACGTGCAAGATAAATTTAGAAGAAAAAAAATTAACATTTAGCTTGAATTATTTGGTAGGTTCAAAGAATTAGCCTTTTCAAATTTGGCCAGAACATTATCACACTGCAGTAAGCATTTGTCAGTTCTTATCAAGAGTATCATCTACAACTATAGGACTGTCTTTAGTGTTTTCAAGCTATGTAACCAGAAACCAATTGATAATGATGAAAGGTAAATAGTAGTTAAAATAATGGCACAACATTTAAGAAGGTGACCTTTATCTTTAGATATCTTTAGATATCAGTAGACCTTTATCTTTAGAACAAAATAAATATATTTAAACGACTTCCAAACAAACTCCCCATGGGCATAAAACACATGTAGTTTATAAATTATGCTATACTGGAAACTACCTTAATTCCTTAATCTTTTAAACTGCATATTTTATTTAGCCTCAGAAATAATAATATAATTAACTCTTATTAAGAGGGACATTCTGTTAAGCTTATTATATGTTATGTCTGATGTTTTGGCAAACTATTAAAGCCCCAAACTGTAGTAATTCAATAAATTAATTTTTGGATGAAATATTTAACTTTTTAAAATATGACTTGTGGGCTTCCCTGGTGGTGCAGTTGTTGAGAGTCTGCCTGCCGCTGCAAGGGACACAGGTTCGTGCCCCGGTCCGGGAAGATCCCACATGCCGTGGAGTGGCTAGGCCCGTGAGCAATGGCCACTGAGCCTGCGTGTCCAGAGACTGTGCTCCGCAACGGGGGAGGTCACAACAGTGAGAGGCCCGCGTACCACAAAAATAAATAAATAAATAAATTTTAAAAATATGACTTGTGATAGTTAATGTTTATGTGTCAATTTAGCTATGCTATGGTGTCTAGTTGCTTGGTCAAACACTAGACTAGAGGTTGCTATGAAAGTATTTGTTAACAGTTGACTTTCAGTAAAGCACCCACAATGAGTGAGCCTTAACCAGTCAGTTGAAGGTCTTGAGAAGAAAGATTGAGATTTCTTGAAGAAGCAATTCTGTCTCAAGACATCAGCAGGGAAACTTACCTGAGGTTTTAGCATGTTAGCCTGTCCTGCAAACTGTGAAGATAAGCCTCAACTCTTAACTGAATTTCCAGCCTGCTGCCTTGTCCTGTGGGTTTCAGACTTGCCATTCCTAACAATCACATAAACCAATTCCTTAAAAAAAAAAAAAAACTCTCTCTCTCTGTGTCTCATCTGATGGCTCTGTATTCTGACTAATAGAATAAACTTATGTGATTTGAGAGTTTCACTAAGGTTAAATCACTGTGTTGTAAACTTACTAGATATTGTAAACTCTTTTCCAAAATAATTATACACATTTACACTCTAATCGAGAGAATATCAGAGTCCATAATGTTCCCCAATCTCACCTGTCCCTGCTACCCTAATATTGTTATTTTAAAAGTATTATCAGTTTGATGAATGTGAAATGGTATTGCCTAGTGCTTTATATTTTATTTGTTGATTGCCAATAACAAGTTATGTAGGCAAAGAATATTATACAAACAAATAATACAGAAGAGAGAAGTTAAATTGTTTATTTTTTGAGTCAATAAATATCCATTTGGCATTTAATATATGGTGTAGTATTAGTCACTAAGGAATCTTACAAGCTCACGTGACTTACCCATGGCATCCATGACATTCAGATTCAAGTCACATCACTCATAGTGGAGCACACTGCCAGCTGTCTCTTTTAGAAAGCAGAGGTTGAAAAAGAGAGAGTTATCAGGTGGCATTCCTAGTAATATTTGGTAATATTTGTGTGGCAAGAAGGTGGAAGAATAAATATTTCAGTTATTATGTATCACAGAAGTAAAATTTTGTCACAAAATGCATAGGTTGGAGAGGAAAGTGATATACTCAAAAGAAAAAAAATGCTATGTTAATAAGTATATTTATCTAGAAAGCAGTTGTGAAAGGCTACTACTCAGCAGAGAGGTCAATAATAAAGATAATTTCTGAGAGCCCTTCTTACTGGATAATCTTTGAAACCAGGAAATAGGCAAAGAGAATGTAGGAAGAAAGGGGGATAAAGAAAATAATTATAATGTCAGAGAAGCCTAGAGAAAAAATGATTTCCAAAGAAACAGTTTTATTTTCTCTCTATTCCAATACTGCACATCCTTCTCCACTACCCACAACTGTTCTTTAAGTTTGCACCTGCCTCAATATTTCAGAACCCTATTGTTGGACAAGAAGATGTACTATTAGGGATTCCCTGATGGCGCAGTGGTTGGGAGTCCGCCTGCCAATGCAGGGGACAGGGGTTCGTGCCCTGGTCCGGGAAGATCCCACATGCCACGGAGCGGCTGGGCCCTTGAGCCATGGCCGCGGGGCCTGTGTGTCCAGCGCCTGTGCTCCGCAACGGGAGAGGCCACGGCAGTGAGAGGCCCGCATACCGCAAAAAAAAAAAAGTACTATTAATGCCTGATGAATAAAGTTTAATATGGTAAAATTTCCAACTTTATCCATTTTTATACACAAGGAAAATCTGAATGCTAAATTAATACAAATCAAGGGGATGAGTTTCTAACACTTCTTAAAAATTTTGTACTCACCAAACCACTGGGAGATATATTTTGAAAGTGAGCATTTCCTGTTACTCCTATATGCCATCTCTTATATTTTTACCCCATTACTAATTTGAACAACAATTTTGTCTATACATAGTGCTATTTTCAATAAGGAACATAAGAAAGAGAGCTACACATTTTATTGATCCATATTAAATGATATGAGGATTTATTATAGAGCTGAGAAATCCTAACTGGAGTATTCAGGAACTAGTTTCTGAGCAATACTATTAGTTTTAAGCATTTATCTCAAATTATTTTCTGTAATGAGGTAAGATATAAACAAACTGTAAGCTTTGCATATATAGACAAATTTCACTGACTAGTCAACAAAAGAACAACTTTTGCCTGCAAGTTTTCCTCAGGAATCTATCTAACCCAGAATGATTGCCCTTCTGTTCATGTAGCCTTGCTACCCATTTCTCTCCATTAAACAAACAAACAAACAAACAAACAAAAAACAATACTGCCCTATTTTTGGTCTACAACAGTCTCGTAAACAATGTATTCTGCTTTATTATTGCTTGAAGAAGAAACTCTTACCTTCAAGTCATCCATATAGACTCTGCACTCACCAACTCCTCTGAATATTTGTGCCATTTTTCCTCTGAAATTCTAAGTTTAAAAAGGTTTTTTTCCCCTTTAAAAAGAAGATCCTTTTTGGCAAATACATATGCCCTCAATTATATGAGGAATCTAAAATTAGTTTTTAAATGAGTTCTTAGAGTTAGAGAACAGATTGGTGGTTGCCAGAAGTGGGGATTGGGGGGGTAGGTTAAATGAGTGAAAGTCATCGAAAGGTACAAACTTCAGTTATAAAATAAGTTGTGGAGATGTCATGTACACCATAGTGATTATAGTTAATAATACTCTTTATATATGAGAAAGTTGAGCTTAGTTCTCACCACACACAAAACTTGTAATTATGTGTGGTGATCGATGCTAACAAAAGTTATTCTGGTAATTATTTTACAATATATACAAACATATAGTTATTATGTGTACAACTGAAACTAATACAATATGTTAATGATATTTCAATAAAAAAAGAAAGCAGATTTTTAAAGTCAGTTTCTTTTCAAGATCACGTTAATTTCCCTCTTTAAGTATGTGACCTCAGTGGTAAATGACATCTTTATCTGGGACACTTTAGCATCACCAGAAATAAAATACCAGTCTTTTTTTTTTTTCTTAAAATTGAAAGTTCTTTTGTAAGTTATCTACTGAGTTTTCAGTATGAGTAAATCTTCAACTTCTTTTTTGCCAAAAAGAGATAGTAGACAAATATTTTGTCCTGTGAGCACTCACACCAGAGAGAACTCAGGTAATCATCTCTACTTGTTTTTCAGATTCCCATTTCTGGTTAACATTCTTTGACAAAAAAAAGGCTTAGAAGTTATATGTATGAGGGAATTCAAGAGTTTGGAATATGAGAGTTTGGAATCTTAGGGATATGTCTTAAAGTAGAATTTTCATTACAAGCACTACTTACATTGACAGTTGCAGATTAATGAAAATAGTAGTTTTCTAAAGCTGTTTTTGTGCACACCACATATGATAATAGAAATTAATTTTCCATATTAAACAATAGTATAAATTCTTTGTTAGTTGGGTAAGCATGGTAAGCTTATGTAGATTACAGGTGACTAAAACCGAGGGCTAACCTATGCCACTCCTGTCATTCAGGTACTCTCTGAAAATAATTATTGCATTTATTATAATCCTTTATTTGCAGTGAAAAGACTCCTAAGTAACTGAATCAATGGAAAAAAAACTTTTGGAAGTCTCAAATATCTATGGAAATATCCATAATATGTCTGAGACACAGAAATGATTGGAAACAAATATGAAAATAACATCAGGGTTTTTTTGGTTCTGCTTCATTCTGCATATCTCTTCCAGTATCCCCTATTTCAGATCATCCTTCAATACATGGAAGATAATATTTTAGTCAACATTCTCAATTTTCACATCTAAAATATTGTCTTTTTTGTTACAGTTCCAATTTAGGGAGAAAAACATTGAAGAAAACCAATTATTTTCATTCAGGCCACATGCCTATTACTGGAGCAATCAACTAGGTCTAGGAGACAGGACTGCATTAACTGCATTATTTAGAAACTAATGCCAACCACTAGACTAATCTGACTAGACAACAAGAGATGATAAGAACTTGAATTTCCCAATTATCATCACATAATTGGAATCAGGGAAGGAACATTTCTCAGGTGAAAGAGTTCTAAGATTCTTTCTCAGATGAAAGGCGGGCATCATACAAAATCTGTGAAAGACATCTACTATAAATACCACTTATAGGATAACCAGAATTTGCTAAACTGACACACTGAGTCTCAAACAACATTCGACTAAGAGAAAAAAAAATTATACAGTCCACTCCTAACTGTGTGATATTTGGCAATTGATTTAATCTGTGCCTCAGTTTGCTTAGCTGGGAAACAAAGACAATATGAACACCCACTTAATGAAATTGCTAAATGACACAGTACATGAAAAGGAAATATAGAATTGAAATCACATACAATTGAGTGATATTCTACTGTAATTTTACTAACATTATTAAAGAGTTACTAATTAAATTTTATGCTGGCTATGTTTTTCTTTAAAATGAAGTCTAAAATACTGATTAAATTAAGAAAACAGCTTCTGTTGGAAGATTACCTGGATGCTAAGTACTTTTCTGTAATTTAGAAGTTGTAACTCAGAGGATGCTCATTGCTTAAGTTAATTTCTTTGTGATTCAGTTTTCTCTTCTGAAAAATTGGGCTAAGAACACAACTTTATAGAGGCGTGAGAATTAAATTATTACTTAGAATGGTACATGGCATATAATAATTTCTCACTAAAATATTTCAATAACATAGTAAGGGTTTGCTTGTTATTATATTGGTTACAATTCATATTTTCTTCCTGTTTATTGTAGACCATTTTAGTTATTTCTCAAATATATTTTCTTAGGAAAAAACCATAAAATTTGCTGTTTCTAAATTGCATCATCACACATCAAATCTTTGACATCTAAATTCAATTAACAGGAGTAAATTCTTAATAGTTTTATACAACATAGGGTCCTGAAAATTCAAGGTTATTGAGTATACATTCCAAAAGTATTGATATTAATTATTGGAGCACAGCACAGCGTTAACAGGGATTATCATTTGTGAGATTTGTTGTCTATCACTGGACACATCCCCAATGATCTTTTGCAATCTTTACTCCTTTCATTGTAAATTATTACATCAAGTTTATGTCAGTCTATAGAAATTCAAATAAGTCAGAATTATATTAATAATTCTTATGGGAAACTTAATAAGTCATATATATATATATATATATATATATATATATATATATATACTGGTGACCTGTTACTTAAGATTAACAATTATCTAAAATTGCACAAATAGGGGCTTCCCTGGTGGTGTAGTGGTTAAGAGTCTGCCGGCCAATGCATGGGACACGGGTTTGTGCCCCAGTCTGGGAAGATTCCATGTGCCGCAGAGCAGCTGGGCCCATGAGCCATGGCTGCTAAGCCTGTGTGTCCAGAGTCTGTGCTCCAAAACAGGAGAGGCCACAACAGTGAGAGGCCCATGTACTATCAAATAATAATAATAAAATAAAATAAAATTGCACAAATAATATTTGCTTTATCACTAAGAAATATATTACATATATAATATTCATATGATAATCAACTTTAACATTGAAGACTGTTCAATGTTAAAATGTTTAAATGGAAAATAGAGGAAAAATTATATAATACATATGTAGGTCTTCAAACTTTTTTCTTCTTTTTAATTAATGCGTTATCATACTTTTTGTATGCTGAATGAGGACACAATTAATTTTTGCTAGGCTTTCATGTAAACTTCAAGTTTTTAAAAAATGCTACAATTAAAATATTTCTGTTTTTTAAAAAGTGTGGGTTTCATCAAAATAAAAACTATGAATCATTTTTTATCATAAAAGATGACAATAAAGTATTACAATCTTTTCCTATATTGAATTCTTCATGGAAGCATTTTTATTTATATAGAGTGAGTAAAACTTTTAACACACTAGACTGAAAGAAATGTCAAATAAATAAGCAACAAATTGTATAGTGGTAATATCTGGAAACTAAAAGTTATATAGCTTTGTAAAAAATTTTGGGGAGTAAACTCAAAGATAGAACTTTAACAGTGAGTAGTATTCATGATGGAAATTTCAAAGGATAAATCCCCAAAGCATGGAAGCCTGAATATTCCTTTAAATAGAAACAAACTTACAAGGTATACCTTAAAATACTGAAGATATTTATAGGTTAAATATTTTGTAACCTATGCATTTAGTTTAAGAACAAAAGGAAGCCTTAACAAAAGAAAACCAAAAAGGTTAAAATATTTTTTTAAAAGAGGAGAACTGGAGACAAGGTGACACACTAGACAGACCTTGATCTTACCTCCTCTCATAAGCACACTAAAATCACAACTAACTGCTGAACAATTGATAAAAAGACTGGAACCTACCAAAAATATAATCTATAGCCAAAGACAAAAAGAAGAAACCCTACAGGATGGTAAGAGGGGCAAACTCACAATATAATCAAATCCCATGCCACCCAGCTGGGTGAACCACAAACTGGAGAAGAATTATATAGCAGAAATTTCCCCACAGGAATGAGAGTTCTGAGCCCCACATCAGGCTCCCCAGCCTGGAAGTCTGGCATTGGGAGGAGACCCCAGAGCATTTGTCTTCATAGGCCAGTGGAGCTTGAGTGCAGGAGCTCCACAGGACTGGGGAAAACAGAGAGTCCACTCTTGGATGGTGAACACAAGGTCTTGTGTGCACTGGGACCCAGGGCAAAAGCAGTGACTTCATAGAAGCCTGGACTAGACATACCTGCTGGTCTTGGAGGTTCTCCTGCGGAGGTGAGGGGCAGCTGTGGCTGTCTCTGGTGGTCAGAAAAGCTGGTGGTGGAAATATCAGGGTGTGTTCATCTACTTGAACTCTTGCTGGAAGCAGACATCTTGCATGGGTAATTAGCACCAAGATCTGGCCCCACACAACAACCTGTAAGTTCCAGTGCTGGGAAGCCTAAGTCAAAACAACTAACAGGATGGGAACAGACACACCTATCAACAGACAGTCTCCCTAAAGTTGTCCTGAGCCCATACCACTCTATATGTGACACTTGACATGGCCCTGTCTACCAGAGGGCCAAGACCCAACCCCAAGCACTAGTGGGATGGCACTGTACCTCACACCAGGAAACCTTCACAAGCCTCTTGTGAAGAGCAGCCTCTGATCTTCACAAGAGCAGCCTCACCCACCAGGGGGCAGACACCAGAAGCAAGAAAACAGTGATCTGGCACCCAGGGGAACAAAGTCCACAAACAGGTCAGAGTCTACCCTGAGACCACACAGGATTAACCAAAGAGGAACAGGCAAAGACACACAGTAATCAAATTGGAAAAAAAAAAAGAGAAAGAAAATATTAAAAGCAACAAGGGAAAAGCAACAAATAATATAGACATGAATCCCTATAAGGTTATCAGCTGATATTTCAGCAGAAAGTCTGCAGGTCAGAAGGGAGTGGCACAATATATTTAAAGTGATAAAAGGAAAAACCTACAACCAACAATACTCTACCCAACAAGATTCTTTCTTATTCAGATTTGATGAGGAAATCAAAAGATTTACAGTCAAGAAAAAGCTAAAAGATTTCAGCACCACCAAACCCACTTCACATAAATGCTAAAGCATCTTCTCTAGGTGGAAAAGAAAAGGCCACATCTAGAAAACAGAAAATTATGAATGGAAAAGCTCAACAGTAAAGGCAAACATACAGTAAAGGTAGGAAATCATTCACACACAAATGTGTGGTGTAAATCAGTAATCATGAGAAGAGGAGAGTAAAAATGCAGGATATTTGAAATTAAGAGAACAACAGCTTAAAACAATCATATATATATATTCTTGCAGTTAAATTTGCAAATGGCAAATACTTTGCCTTATTTAGGGTCAAATCTTAACAGTGGATTTTTTGGTAAATACTGTCAAATTATTCTCCAAAACTGCAATAGCATTGTAAAAGAAAATGTATTGAGTTTTACACAAAACAGTTTCTATGTTGTAATTCTAAGGATCATAGTCACTGTACTGCAAAATGATTCTCTTTATATTTATTATTATTTACTTTTGGCTGCATTGGAACTGTCCTTAATTAGTTTAGAATTACATAAACCTTAGCACTTTATTAGTATTTAAGTTAGAAGAGAAATTAAAGAAGCACTCCCATTTACCATTGCAACAAAAAGAATAAAATACCTAGGAATAAACCTACCTAAGGAGACAAAAGACCTGTATGCAGAAAACTATGACACTGATGAAAGAAATTAAAGATGATACAAACAATTGGAGAGTTATACCATGTTCTTGGATTGGAAGAATCAATGTTGTGAAAATGACAGTCTTTGTTTAAATTGTCCATTTTGTCTTCTGTAAGTTTTGCCCCTCCAGCTTTTTTTTTTTTCCATTTCCATTTGCATGGAATAACTTCTTCCATCCTCTCACTTTGTCTGTGCCTTTAGATCTGAATTGTTTCTCTTAAAGGTAGCATATATACAGTTCTTATACTTTTATCCATTTGGTTCCTGTATGTCTTTTATTGGAGCATTTAGTCCTTTTATATTTAAGGTAATTGGTGATGGATATGTAATTATTCTGATTGTTTTTGTCATTCCTTCTGTTCTTTTCATCTTCTTTAGCTCTCGTCTTCTTTTTTCTTCTTTTTTTACATCTTTATTAGAGTATAATTACTTTACAGTGGTGTGTTAGTTTCTGCTTTATAACAAAGTGAATCAGTTATACATATACATATGTTCCCATATCTCTTCCCTCTTGCGTCTCCCTCCCTCCCACCCTCCCTATCCACCCCTCCAGGTGGTCACAAAGCACTGAGCTGATCTCCATGTGCTATGTGGCTGCTTCCCACTAGCTATCTACCTTACATTTTGTAGTGTATATATGTCCAGATCCAAACACAGCACTGAAGACAGTCCTCAAATAAAAAAAAAAAAAAAAAAGAGAAGAGAGCTGTGACAAAGTGCTCTCTTCTTTTTTATTTGAGGACTGTCTTTAGCGCTGTGTTTGGATTTCTCTCTCTTTTTGTATGCATTTTTCTATTATATGTTTTTGCTTTGTGGTTACTACAGGTATGTAGTATGTAGGCTACAGGTGTGTCCTGTATATGACAACCTATATATATATACATATATTTATATTATTATATTATAAATATATAAATTATATTATAAATATATAAATTATTATAAATTATAAATATATATTTATGTTATTATTTTAAGTGGATAATCTCTTAAGTTCAAACACATTTTAACAACTTTACATTTTTACTACCTCCTATGTTTTATTTTTTGACATATTTTACATCTTTTATTTTGTGCATCCCTTAACAACCTATTATAATTTTATTTGATTATACTACTTTTGTGGGGTTTTTTTGTTTTGTTTTGTTTTTTTACTTTTGTGTTTTTAATCTTTATACTAGTTTTATACATGGTTGTTCCCCTAACTTTACCATATCTTTCCCATTACCAGTAAGATTTTTCCTTTTTTAACTTTCATATTTCTAGTTGTGGCCTTTTTTGCTTAGAGAAGTCTCTTTAACATTTCTTGTAAAGCCATTTTAGTGGTGCTGAGCTATTTTAGCTTTTGCTTGTCTGTAAAACTCTTGCCTATAGAATCTTCTTTAAATCTAAATGATAACCTGCCAGGTAGAGTATTCTTATTTGTAGGTTATTTTCTTTTCTGCACTTTAAATATATCATCCCACTCCCTTCTGGCCTGCAAAGTTTCTGCTGAAAAGTCAGCTGATAGTCTTATGCAAGTTCCCTTTTACATAACTGGTTAATTTTCCCTTGCTGTTTTTAATATTTACTCATCTTTAATTTTTGCCTTTTGAATTATAATGTATCTTGGTGCATGTCTCTCTGGATTCATCTTGGTTGGGACTCTGTCATTCCTGGACAGGATATCAGTTTCTTTCCTGAGTTTAGGGAAATGTTCAGGTATTATTTCTTCAAAGAAGTTCTCACCCCTTTCTCTCTCTGGGACACCTTTAATATGAATGTCAGTATACTTGATGTTTTCCCAGATATCTCTTAAACTATCCTTATTTTTAAATATTCTTCTTTTCTTTCTGTTTTACGTAGGTGATTTCCACTACTCTGTCTTCCAGATTTCTGATCTAGTCCTCTATATCACCTGATCTACTGATGATTCCTTTCAGTGTATTTTTATTTCAGTTTTTGTATCCTTTAGCTCTGTTCAATTCTTTTTAAATATCTTACACATTATTGAATGTCTCACTATGCTCATGCATTCTTCTCTCAATTTCAGTGAGCATCTTTATAACTATTACCTTGGACTGTTTACCAGGACAATTTTTTTATCTCTGCTTTTTTTTAGACTTTTTCTGAAATTTTGTCTTATTCCTTCATTTCAAACATATTCCTGTCTCATCAACTTTCCTAATTTTCTGTGTTTATTTCTATATATTATATAGGTTGGTTATATCTTCTTATCTTGGAGAAGTAAGCTTACATTGGAGATGTCCTATTAGACCCTGGAGGATGCTCTCCTCTGGTCACCAAAACTATATACTCTAGGACTGACCCTTATGTAGGCTGCATGCACATTTCTGTTGTGGCAGGGCCAACAACTCTGTGTGCACTGGTAAACAGAGATGGCACCCAGCCCCATTGCCTCATTTTGATAGATGTGGACCCACTGGTATTTGGCACCGCTTCCTGTATAGCCACTTCTGGCCCACTGATGGGCAGGGACATATCCCTTATGGGTAGCTGTGTTGCCTGGGGTCTCTTAGCTGCTGGGGGCCCACTGATGGACAGGGAGTGTCTCAGTGCTAATAGACTAGGAGTATACAGAAATTGCACTTGTTAGCACTGGTGTTATTGTGTCAAAACAATCTCCAAAAAATAGTTTATGCCAGCATCTCAATCCACAGACAAGTCCTTTTTGCCACCTGCCTCTCCACTAGGCTCTCCACAATGAGCACGTGGTCTGACCCAGACTTCTTTCAAACTACTACCTCTAAGCTGGGATGTAGAGAGATTTTGCACTTTCCCTTTAAGGCTCTTGCTGATTTTCAAAGTAAGATATTCTGGGAGTCTGTCTTCCCAGTGCAGGATACCCAGGCTGGTGCAGTACACCAGCACTAACAAGGTTCTTTTATTTACTTGTAGTCAGGCATGTTATATTCTTATCTCCTCCTAAGAAATTAATAATTTGGTATACTGCAAAACCTCAAAATTAATTTTTTAACATCAGACTATTATTACCTAGTGACTTTTAGTAAAATGAGTAATTATTTATTTCATACTGCTTATCCAGTAATTATAGTGTAAGCAAGAATTTTAAAAGATCTTTTCAGCTTTTTATCTTCTAAAGAAAAATATACTTTTAAAAGGGAATGATTCACTGAATTTATGTTCTCAAATTTTATTTAGACAATTTTCTATTCACAGATCATTAACCCAATGAACTGGAGTCATTATGTTCATTGGAGTCCATTAGATGACAGACCTTCATGGTAATGGCTCAATTCAGCTCTCAAAGTGAAGGTACAAGTGGTCAGTCTTCTTGTAAAGATCAAGGGTCTTGTGGTTTGGAGCAAATATGTCAAGTGAGCATGTCAAAGATGATTGGGATTGGGATTGACATATATACACTAATAAGTATAAAATATATGACTAATAAGAACCTGCTGTATAGCACAGGGAACTAACTCTACTACACTTCACTGTACAGTAGAAACTAGCACAACACTGTAAAACAACTATACCCCAAAAAAAATTATATTAAAAAATAAGTAAAATAAAATGATGTGCAGTTCTTCAAATTTAAGATGAATTATAGACTCACCTTTCACAGTATGTTGATTTTCCAGCTCTACATCTACATTCTCACATCATCCTTCTTATACCTATTAGTATTTTTGAGACTACCAGCTGAAGCAACAATTCAGTATTTTGTTATAAATAAATGAAAGTTTTAACTCCTTTAGTTATTTTATTCATGACTGTTGTCTGAGCTAGGGATATATCCACAGTATCATGAAAAGGCTTAATGAATATGAAAATATATGATAGATAACATTTGTGTATTCATTCAGGGTGGTGCAAGAGAACGTTTTAAGCATCATCTGCTTAGAGATATTCCTCAACTTCCCCAAGATCTTATGATCTAAGAATACCTGGATGGATAAAACAAATTCACGTTAAGTCACAATAGTGTCATTTTTTATTCATCATTTACTCACCTAAATTATGAGACTTCCTTTTCCTTTCAGATACGCTTTGAGTACTAACAGGAATTTGTAAGGACATGGCACCTACGGCCCTTCTTAATGTGCTCTATCCTGTTTTAACCAACTTGTATTCAAATTATCTCTATAGGGACATTTTCTCCAGGGAATTCAGGTTGCCCTGCTGCTGTATAATGTTCCACAATCATGACCTTGGACTCTCTTTCTCTCTTTTCTTCCAATTTATGATTTTTTCCCCAGATTTATTGAAGTACAATTAAAAATAAAATTGTATTTATTGCATTCAACAGATTTGATATACTTATACATGGTGAAATAATTATCATAATCAAGTTAATTACCACTTTCATAACTTTCTTTATTCAGCTTTATTTTACTGACAAATAAAATTGTAAGATATTTAAAATGTACAACGTGGGGAGACCTTCAAGATGGCAGTGGAGTAAGATGTGGAGATCAACGTCCTCCCCACGAATACATCAAAAATACATCTATACGTTGAACAACTCCTACAGAACACCTACTGAATACTGGCAGAAGAACTCAGACTTCCAAAAAGGCAAGAAAATCCCTACATACCTGGGTAGAGCAAAAGAAAAAAACAGAACAAAAGAACAGGGACTGGATCTGCACCTCTGGGAGGGAGCTGTGAAGGAAGAAAAGTTTCCACACATTAGGAAGCCCCCTCACTGGTGGAGATGGGGGGAAGCTTTGGAGCCACAGAGGAGAGCACACCAACAGGGATGCAGAGGGCAAAGCAGGGAGATTCCCACACAGAGGATTTGTACTGACCAGAACTCACCAGCCTGAGATGCTTGTCTGCTAAACCACCGGGACAGGTGGGGGCTGGCAGCTGAGGCTTGGGCTTTAGAGGTCAGACTGCAGGGAGAGGACTGAGGTTGGCTATGTGAAGACAGCCTGAAGGGAGCTAGTGCACCACAGCTAGCTGGAAGAGAGTATGGGAAAATGTCTGGACCTGCCAGAGAGGCAAGAGACCATTGTCTTGGGGTGTGCAAGGAGAGGGGCTTCCTGCTCCATGTGCCCACAGGTGACAGAGCATGGCCTAAGCAAGCTCCAAAGATAGGTGTGAGCCATGTCTATCATCTCAGACCACAGAAGTGGGCACTGTGGACAAATATCATTGCCACCACTGCCACCAAAGATCCTCTATGCAAGCGCAGGTCACTACCCACACCCTCCCAGGAGCCTGTGCAACATGTCACTGCCAGTGTCCCATGACCCAGGGCCAACTTCCCTGGGAGCACACACAGCATGCCTCAGAGTGTAGCAATGTCATGCCAGCCTCTGCCACTGCAAGCAAGCCCCACATTCCAATAGTGAGAGCTCTACCCCTCCCACTCCCTGTCCTGACTGAGCTGCTGTTTTAACCCCCTTCTGTCTGTGCAGAGACAGAAGCCTGAGGGTGGCCTACATGCAGAGGCAGGGCCAAAACCAAAGCTGAACGCCAGGAGCTGTGTGAACAAAGAAGAGAAAAGGAAATTTCTCAAAGCAGCCTCAGAAGCAGTGGATTAAATCTCCACAGTCGGCTTGGTAAACCTTACATATGTTGAATAGACAATGAGTATTACCAAAATTGGAACAGTGGACTTTGGGGCAATAGTGGACTAGTAGTTTGCTTTCCTCTTTTTTTTTCGGAGGGGGGGTTTGGTGTTATGTTTATCTTAGTTTAGTTTTCAGTGATTGTTTTCATTTGTGGGTTTATTTATTGGTTTCTCTCTTCCTTCTTTTTTTTCTCTTTTTGTGAGTGTATGTATGTTTGTTTGTGTGATTTTTTCTGTTTAATTTTTTTTACCATTTGTTTTGGGGTTCCATCTGTTTGTTTCTTTCTTCTTCTTCCTTTTCTTCCAAGCCTTGCAGCTGGCAGGGTCTTGGTGCTCCACCTGGGTGTCAGTCCTAAGCCTCCAAGGTAGGAGAGCAGAGCCCAGAATGTTGGAACACCAGAGACTTCCTGGCTCAATGTAATATTAATCGATGAGAACTCTCTCAGAGATCTCCAACTCAACACTAAGACCCAGCTCCTCCCAATGGCCATCAAGATCTAATGCTGGATGCCCCATGCCAAACAACTAGCAAGACAGGAACACAACACCATCCATTAGCAGAGAGGCTGCCTAAAGTCATACTAAGTTCACAGACACCCCAAAACACACCAAAGGACACGGCCCTGCCCACCATAGGGAAAATATCTAGCCTTAACCACCAGAATACAGGCATCAGTATCCCCAACCAGGAAGCCTACACAAGCCACTGAACAAACATCACCCACTGGGGGAAGACACCAGAAGTAAGAGGAACTACAAACCTGCAGCCTGGGAAAGGAGACCCCAAACACAGTAAGTTAAACAAAATGAGAAGACGGAGAAATATGCAGCAGATGAAAGAACAAGGTAAAAAAAAAACACAAGAACAAACAAATGAAGAGGAAATAGGCAGTCTACCTGAAAAAGAATTCAGAGTAATAATAGTAAAGATGAACCAAAATCTCGGAAATAGACTGGAGAAAATATAAGAAACATTTAACAAGGAACTAGAAGAACTAAATAGCAAGCAAACAATGATGAACAACACAATCAATGAAATTAAAAGTATTATAGAAGGAATCAATAGCAGAATAACTGAGGCAGAAGAAGAGATAAGTGACCTAGAAGATAGAATAGTGAAAATAACTGCCAAAGAGAAGAATAAAGATAAAGGGATGGAAAGAATTGAGGACAGTCTCAGAGACTTCTGGGACAACATTAAATGCATCAATATTCGAATTATAGGGGTCCCAGAAGAAGGAGAGAAAAATAGAGGGTCTGAGAAAATATTTGAAGAAATTAGAGTTGAAAATTTCCCTAACATGGGAAAGGAAATAGTCAATCAAGTCCAGGAAGAGTCCCATACAGATAAACCCAAGGAGAAATATACCAAAACACATATTAAACAAGCTGTCAAAAATACAAGGAAAATATTAACATCAACAAGGGAAAAGCAACAAGTAACATACATGGGAATTCCCATAAGGTGAACAGATGATTTTTCAGCAAAAACTCTGCAAGCCAGAAGGGAGTGGCAGGATATATTTACAGGGATGAAATGGTAAAACTTACAACAAAGATTAATCTACCCAGCAAGGATCTCTATCAGATTTGACAGAGAAATTAAAACCTTTACAGACAAGCAAAAGTTAAGAGAATTCCATACCACCAAAGCAGCATTACAACAAATGCTAAAGGAACTTCTCTAAGCAGGAAACCCAAGAGAAGGAAAAGACCTACAAAAGCAAACCCAAAAGAATTAAGAAAATTGTAATAGAATATATATATATATATATATATATATATATATATATATATATATAATTACCTTAAATGTAAATGGACTAAATGCTCCAACCAAAAGACAGAGGCTGGCTGAATGGATACAAAAACAAGACCCATATATATATGCTGTTTACAAGAGACCCACTTCAGACCTAGGAACTCATACAGACTGAAAGTGAGGGTATGGAAAAAGATATTGTATACAAATGGAAATCAAAAGAAAGCTAGAGTAGCAATACTCATATCAGACAAAATAGTCTTTCAAATAAAATCTATTACAACAGACAAGGAAGGACAATACATAATGATCAAGGGACCAAACCAAGAAGAAGATATAACAATTGTAAATATTTATGCACCCATCATAGGACCACCTCAATACATAAGGCAAATTCTAACATCCATAAAAGGAGAAATCGACAATAACACATAAGGAAAGTTAACACTCCACTTTCACCAATGGACAGATCATCCAAAATGAAAATAAATATGGAAACACCAGGTTTAAATGACACATTAGACCAGATGGACTTAATTGATATTTATAGGACATTCCAAACAAAAACAACAGAATACACTTTTTTCTCAAGTGCACATTGAATATTCTCCAGGACAGATAATATCTTGGGTCACAAATCAAGTCTTGGCATATATAAGAAAACTGAAACTGTATCAAGTTGTTTTCCAACAACAATGCTATGAGACTAGATATCAATTACAGGAGGAAAAAAATCTCAAAAATACAAACACATGGAGCCTAATTAAAATGCTACTAAACAACAAAGAGATCTCTAAAGAAATCAAAGAGGAAATCGAAAGTACCTAGAAACAAATGACAATGAAAACACGATGACCCAAAACCTATGGGATGCAGCAAAAGTAGTTCTAAGAGGGAAGTTTATAGCAATATAGTCCTACCTCAAGAAAAAAGAAAAATCTCAAATAAATAACCTAACCTTACACCTAAAGCAACTAGAGAAAAAAAGAAGAAAAACAACAACTAAACCCCCCAAAGTTAGGAGAAGGAAACAAATCATAAAGATCAGATTATAAATTAATAAAAAAGAAATGAAGGAAAGGATGACAAGGATAAATAAAACTAAAAGCTGGTTATTTTAGAAGATAAGCAAAATTGGTAAACCATTGGACAGACTCATCAAGAAAATAAGGGAGAAGACTCAGATGAACAGAATAAGAAAAGAAAATAGAGAAGTAACAAATGATCCTGCAGAAATACAAAGGATCATGAGAGACTACTACATGTAACTCTATGCCAATAAAATGAACAAGCTAGAAGAAATGGACAAATTCTTAGAAAAGTACAACCTTCCAAGACTGAACAAGAAGAAATAGAAAACATGAACAGAGCAATCACAAGCATTGAAATTGAAACTATGACTAAAAATCTTCTACAAACAAAAGCCCAGGACCTGATGACTTCACAGTTGAGTTCCATCAAACATTTAGACAAGAGCTAACACATATCTTTCTCAGCTCTTTCAAAATATAGCTGAGTAAGGAACACCAGGCTCATTCTACAAGTCCACTAAAACCCTTATACCAAAACCAGATGAAGATGTTACAGGAAAAGAAAACTACAGGCCAATAACACTGATGAATATAGATGCAAAAAATCTCCACAAAATACTAGCAAACAGAATCCAACAGCACATTAAAAGGATCATACACATTGATCAAGTGGGGTTTATCCCAGGAATGCAAGGATTCTTCAATATATGCAAATCAACCAATGTGATACGCCATATTAATAAAATGAAGAAGAAAACCACATGATCATCTCAATAGATGCAGAAAAAGCTTCTGACAAAATTCAACACCCATTTATGATAAATACTCTGCAGAAAGTGAACATAGAAGGAAACTACCTCAACATAATCAAGACCATATATGACAAACCCATAGCCAGCACCATTCTCAATGGAGAAGAACTGAAACCATTTCCTCTAAGATCAGAAACAATAAAAGGTTGCCCACACTCACCACTATTAATCAACATAGTTTTGTAAGTTTTATCTTCATCATTCAGAAGAGAAAAAGAAATAGAAGAAATCCAAATTGGTAAAGAAGAAGTAAAACTGTCACTGTTTGCAGATAACATGATACTATACATTGAGAATCCTAAAGATGCCACTGGAAAACTAATAGAGATAATCAATAAATTTGGTAAAGTAGCAGGATAAAAAAATTAATGCACAGAAATACCTTGCAGTCCTATACGCTAACAATGAAAAATCAAAAATAGAAATTAAGTAAACACTACCATTCACCATTGTAACAAAAATTATAAAATACCTATGAATAACCCTACCTAAGGAGACAAAAGACCTGTATGCAGAAAATTATAAGACAGTGATTAAAGAAATCAAAGATGGGCTTCCCTGGTGGTGCAGTGGTTGACAGTCCGCCTGCTGATGCAGGGGACACAGGTCCATGCCCCAGTCTGGGAAGATCCCACATGTCACGGAGCAGCTGGGCCTGTGAGCCATGGCCATCGAGCCTGTGCATCTGGACCCCATGCTCCACAACTGGAGAGGCCACAACAGTGAGAGGCCCACGTATCAAAAAAAAAAAAAAAAGAAAGAAAGAAATCAAAGATGATACAAACAGATGGAGAGATATGTCATGTTCTTGGATTGGATGAATCAACATTGTGAATATGACTATAATATACAAAGCAATCTACAGATTCCATGCACTCCATATCAAACTACCAAGCACATATTTCACAGCACTAGAACAAAAAATTTTAGTTTGTATAGGGACCCAAAAGACCCCAAATAGCCAAAGCAAACTTGAGAAAGAAAAACGGAGCTGGAGGAATCGGGCTCCCTGACTTCAGAATATATTACAAAGCTACAGTAATCAGGAGAATATGGTACTTGCACAAAAACAGAAATATAGATGAATGGAAAAGGACAGAAAGCCCAGAGATAAACAGACGTTCATAAGGTCACCTAATATTTTATAAAGGAAGCACAAATATACAATGTAGAAAAGGCAGCCTCTTAATAAGTGGTGCTAGGAACACTGGACAGCTACATGTAAAAGAATGAAATTAGAACAGTTCCTAACATCATACGCAAAAATAATCTCAAAATGGATTGAAGACCTACATGTAAGGTCAAACACTATAAAACTCTTAGAGGAAAACATAGGCAGAACACTCTATGACATAAATCACAGCAAGATCTTTTGACCCACATCCTAGAGAAATGGAAATAAAAACAAAAATAAACAAATGGGACCCAATGAAACTTAAAATCTTTTGCAAAGCAAAGGAAACCATAAATAAGATGAAAAGACAATGCTCATAAGGAGAGAAAATATTTGCAAATGAAGCAACTGACAAAGAATTAATCTCCAAAATATAAAAGCAGCTCAAGTAGCTCAAAATCAAAAAAGAAACATTCCAGTCCAAAATTGGGAGGAAGACCTAAATAGACATTTCTCCAAAGAAGATAAACAGATTGCCAACATACACATGAAAGGATGATCAACATCCCTGATCATTAGAGAAATACAAATGAAAACCACAGTGATGTATCACTTCACACTGGTCAGAATGGCCATCATCAAAAAATCTACAAACAATAAATGTTGGAGAGGGTGTGGAGAAAAGGGAACCCTCTTGCCCTGTTAGTGGGAATCTAAATTGATACAGCAACTATGGAGGACAGTATGGGGGTACCTTAAAAAACTAAAAATAGAACTACCATATGACCCAGCAATCCCACTACTGGGCATATATCCTGAGAAAACCATAATTCAAAAATAGACATGTACCACAATGTTCATGGCATCACTATTTACAATAGCGAGAACATGGAAACAACCTGTGTCCATCGACATATGAATGGATAAAGAAGATATTGCAGGTATATACAATGGAATATTACTCAACCATTAAAAGAAACAAAATTGAGTTATTTGTAGTGAGGTGGATGGACCTAGAATCTGTCATACAGAGTTAAGTAAGTCAGAAAGAGAAAAACAAATACTGTATGCTAACACATATATATGGAATCTAAAAAAGAATGGATCTGATGAACCTATGGTCAGGAAATGAATAAAGAGTCAGACGTAGAGAATGGATTTGAGGACACAGGGGAGAGGACGGGAAGCTGAGATGAAGTGAGAGAGTAGCATTAACATATATACACTACCGAATGTAAAGTAGACAGCTAGTGGGAAGAAGCTGCATAGCACAGGGAGATCAGCTCGGTGCTTTGTGACCACCTAGAAAGGTGGGATATGGAGCATTGAAGGGAAGCTCAAGAGTGAGGGGATATGGGGAGATATATATATACATATGGCTGATTCACTTTGTTATACCGCAGAAACTAACAGTACTTGGTAAAGCAATTGTACTCCAATAAAGATGTAAAAAAAAAAAAAGATTTGATTTAAGGGACTTCCCTGGTGGTCCAGTGGTTAAGCCTCCACATGCCAAATGCAGGGGCACTGGGTTTGATCCCTAGTCATGAAACTAGGTCCCACATGTCACAACTAAGGGCATGCATGTGACATTGAAAAATCTCACCATCCACAAGTTAAAAAAAAAAAAGATCCTGCATTGCTGCAAATAAGACCTGGCACAGCAAAATAAATAATATTTTTTGAAAGTTAAGTTAAAAAAATTTTTTAAATGTACAATGTGATGATTTGATATACATACACATTATTGAATTAATTAACATATCCATCATCCCACATAGTTACTTTTGTGTGTTTGTGTGTGGAAGAAGAGTTTAAGATATACTCCCCTGGCAATTTTTAAATATTCATTACAGTATTATTAACTATAATCATTGTCCTGTACATTAGATAGCCAGACTGTATTCATCTTATAAATGAAACTTTGTACCATTTGATAAACCTCTATTCACTTCCTCAATTCTCCAGCCCTTGGCAACAACCATTGTATGATCTCACTCACACATGGGATCTGAAAAGAAACAAACAAACAAAAACCAAACATGGAAACTGAGGGTAAAATATTTGAATATTAGTTTTTAAATAAAATGGCAATGAATAAGTATGTATACCTTCTGTTCTTTTCAATAATGAAAGAGAACATACATCTTCTTATTCTATTTTTGCTATATTCAGGCACCTGAAATCAAACCACTGTATTATGTTCTATGTTAATTGACAAGAACATTGTTTCTTGTTTGATCTGAAACATTCAATCCACATGAACAAGAGGAAGAGATTGTTTCTAAAGATAATAATGAAATGTACAAAGTTCTAAACATTGTACACTTCCAGAGACAGCAACATTTTCTTCACAGAGTTAAAAAGAGAATTTGATATAGCTCACATTTATAAAATGAAAACTGATCTCTGGCTAAAATTTCATAAATATTTTTGGACTCTGGAACATCAAACGTCATGGGAGCCAGGAAGCCTACTACATTTGTTTTGGATATCTTAAGAAAAATATTATTCTATGAGATCACCATCACCCTGATACCAAAAGTAGACAAAGATGTCACAAAGAAAGAAAACTACAGGCCAATCTCACTGATGAAGATAGATGCAAAAATCCTCAACAAAACACTAGTGAACAGAACCCAACAGCACATTAAAAGGATCATACACCATGATAAAGTGGGGTCTATCCCAGGAATGCAAGGATTCTTCAATATATGCAAATCAATCAATGTGATACATT
The DNA here is from genome assembly GCF_964270905.1 of Leucopleurus acutus. Taxonomy (NCBI): domain Eukaryota; kingdom Metazoa; phylum Chordata; class Mammalia; order Artiodactyla; family Delphinidae; genus Leucopleurus; species Leucopleurus acutus. The sequence continues at coordinate 41,281,599 of NC_139160.1, read as the reverse complement.
ATATTAACGAACTGAAGAACAAAAAAACATATGATCATCTCAATAGATGCAGAAAAACTTTTGACAAAATTCAACACCCATTTATGATAAATACTCTCCAGAAAGTGGGCATAGAGGAAACCTACCTCAACACAATAAAGGCTGTATATGACAAAACCACAGCCAACATCATTCTCAATGGTGAAAGACTGAAACCATTTCCTCTAAATTCAGGAACAAGACAAGCTTGTCCACTCTTACCATTATTATTCAATACAGTTTTGGAAGTTTTAGCAATCAGAGAAGAAAAAGAAATAAAAGGAATCCAAATCAGATAAGAATAATAAAGCTGTCACTGTTTGCAGATGACATGATACTATACAAAGAGAATCATAAAGATGCTACCAGGAAACTACTAGGGCTAATAAATGAATTTGGTAAAGTAGCAGGATAAAAAATTAATTCACAGAAATCTCATGTATTCCTATACAATAATGATGAAAAATCTGAAGGAGAAATTAAGGAAACACTCCATTGCAACAAATAGAATAAAACACCTATGAATAAACCAACCTAAGGAGAAAAAAGACCTGTATGCAGAAAACCATAAGACACTGATGAAAGAATTAAAGATGATACAAATAGGTGGAGAGATATACCATGTTCTTGGATTGGAAGAATCAATATTGTGAAAATGACTATACTACCCAAAGGAATCTACAGATTCAATGCATTCCTTATTAAATTACCAACAGCATTTTTCACAGAAGTAGAACAAAATATTTCACAAGTTGTATGGAAACATGAAAGACCCTGAAGAACAAAAGCAGTCTTGAGAAAGAAAAGTGGAGCTGGAGGAATCAGGCTCCCTGACTTAAGACTATATTACAAAGCTACAGTAATTGAGACAGTATGGTACTTGCACAAAAACAGAAATATAGATCAATGGAGAAAGATAGAAAACCCAGAGATTAACCCATGCTCATATGGTCACCTTATATTTGATAAAGTAGGCAAGAATATAAAATGGAAAAAAGAGTCTCTTCAATAAGTGGTGCTGGGAAAACTAGACAGCTACATGGAAAAGAATGAAAATAGAACACTCCCTAACACCATTCACAAAAATAAATTAAAAATGGATTAAAGAGCTAAATGTAAGGCCAGACACCATAAAACTCTTAGAGGAAAACATAGGCAGAACACTCTATGACATAAATCACAGCAAGATGCTTTTTGAACCTCCTCCTAGAGTTATGGAAATAAAAACCAAAATAAACAAATGGGACCTAATGAAACTTAAAAGCTTTTGCAAAGCAAAGGAAACCATAAACAAGATGAAAAGACAACCCTCATAATAAGAGAAAATATTTGCAAATGAAACAACTGACAAAAGATTAATCTCCAAAATATATAAGCAGCTCATGCATCTCAATATCAAAAAAGAAATAACCCAATCTAACATGGGTGGAAGACATAAACAGACATTTCTCCAAAGAAGATATACAGATCGCCAGCAAACACTTGAAAGGATGCTCAACATCACTAATCATTAGAGAAATGCAAATCAAAACTAGAATGAGGTATCACCTCACACCAGTCAAAGGGCCATCATCAAAAATCTGCAAACAATCAGAGCTGGAGAGGGTATGGAGAAAAAGGGAACCCTCTTGCACTGTTGGTAGGAATATAAATTGATACAGCCACTATGGAGAACAGTATGGAAGTTCCTTAAAACACTAAAAGTAGAACTACCATACGACCCAGCAATCCCACTACTGGGCATATACCGTGAGGAAAGCATTATTCAAAAAGAGTCATGTACCTCAATGTTCATTGCAGCTTTATTTACAATAGCCAGGACATGGAAGCAACCTAACTGTCCATCAACAGTTGAATGGATAAAGAAGATGTGACACAAATATACAATGGAATATTATTCAGCCATAAAAGGAAACGAAACTGAGTTATTTGTAGTACAGTGGATGGACATAGAGTCTGTCATACAGAGTGAAATAAGTCAGAAAGAGAAAAACAAATACTGTATGCTAACACATATATACGGAATCTTAAAAAAAGGGGAAAAATGGTTTTGAAGAACCCAGGGGCAGGACAGGAATAAAGATGCAGATGTAGAGAATGGACTTGAGGACACGGGGTGAGGGGAAGGGTAAGCTGGGATGAAGTGAGAGAGTGGCATGGACATATATACACTACCAAATGTAAAATGGATAGGTAGTGGGAAGCAGCTGCATAGCACAGGGAGATCAACTCAGTGTTTTGTGATCATCTAGAGGGGTGGGATAGGGAGAGTGAGAGGGAGATGCACCTTATTTTTCCTTTATAAAAGTCTTTTTTTACTTTTATTTCACAATTTCAGAATAATTAGTTGATGCTTAAGCAACATCAGTTATGACCAATGAGGGGTTTTTTGGTTGTAGCTGATTTTCAATATGGATACAAAAATTTATGTATATACATGAATTTGTATATATATATATATATATATATATAAATTTATGTATTCATATATATAGATAATTGTATATAATATATATAATAATCATTCAATATCATCATTAACAATAAGAATATTAAATTCAATTTAAAAATAATTTTTGGTTCTTGTCCTTTGGATATGTCCAGGTGAGAAGGTACAGTCTTTAACTATTGGAAAACCCTGACAACCCAGCCATTTTCTTCAAAATGTTAGAAAGCTCACATCTTAATACCCTATTGAATATATACATTTTACTATATACTCCTTTAACTGAATAATTTTATCTCAGTATTTGGGGATTTAAAAAAAATATATACCCTCCCTGAACCAAAAAAATAAATAAATAATAAAAGGCAATACATGGACATATCCATGAGTTCTGTTGAAAATAAAATGTTAAAACTCCAGAACTATGTATTCTTTGAAAAGCTTTCAGGGTGTCAACAAGATGACATCTGAGATGTTGTTACCACTAAGAGAGGAAACTCAGAGTCACCCTGAGTGTTATTGGCCGACATTTTGCATTTTTCTAAATGTTTTTGTTGAATGATTTATTATTCACCTTGTTTTTACCTTTCTTCGATCATATTTGAACCCATAAACATTGAGAAGATGCATTGAATAAATGAAAATGATAATATGATAGTCTTTTGATAAAGGAGCATGTTGCAAAACTCTAACATTGTGTGCTGAATATGCCAATTACCACAGTGCATAATATGGGTAAGAACAATGAAGTCCTAATAAAGAGTAAATAGGAAGTTATGTATATAGTATTTCATAGTAGAATGCATAATACAGAAAAAAATATTGATAGAAAAATTTGTGAAATCACTAGTAAATTAGATAAAGAATGAGAGTGATATTAACATCTTTCTTTACGTATTGATCTAACTAAAGGTAGTGAATTTTCTTGAGAAGCTGATGATGGAGGTTGTGAAGAAGAGTTATGAGTCAGCAAAGAAGGTGATATTAAAAGCAAGCCTTACATGGTTCAACAGATTCAAGATTTGTTTCATGCTCCATCACATCAAAGTGGCAACATAGTTGACATTAAAGCAATTGTATATAATTGTATTATTTATAAAACATTATTGATGAATAAGGCCATATCAATAAATGTTTTCTATATAGATGAGAGAGATTTATTTTAGTAGCACTCTTCATTCTGTGTGTTTATCTCATGGACAAGAAATGCCTGGTCTCAAGAATTCAAGGGCAAGCTGACTTTCATGTTCAGAGTTAATTGTAAGACATTAAGTTAAAAATCTTATTAGTGTGATATTACAGAAACCTCCGAGCAGTCAAAGAAATGATCAAAGGAAAATTGCCAATTATATGGAGGTTGAATTACAAAGCCTGGGTGTGGAAAGCAGTTTTTCTGGTGTATGTAAACTATTTTCCCCTTCATAATATATTGTACACCTCCTTTGTGATATACAAAGGAAGCCCTGTGAGACAGTGACAGTTCTGTCAAATATATGAACAATTTTGTTTAGCATAGTTACAAATTCCAAAAATTTTTACTATTCTGAATATGCTATTACAATCCAGGAACTAAAGTTTTCAGGTTATGATAGCTTTCAAGGCATTCTGCATATTGCTTATACAACAATCTTCTAGCATGTGTATTCCAACGAAGAAATTTCACTGGAGACCTTTGGAAGAATCTTGGTTTGTAAATAAGTCTCCAGAGTTTATTGGAAAAGCTTAGTAAATACTTTCTCCACAAATGATGAATCCCGTATAGATGAAAATATCCATGTATACTGTCTCCATTTCCAAGACTCTAAAAGATTGTAAACACAGGGGGAAAATATTCTTGAAAAGGAAACTGGGTTTGAAAAAGTTGAGTAAAAATAAGATGTAGACAAGCTTGAAGGCTCATCTCTAAAAAACAAACAAGTACTGAATTTATCCTGTCAAAACATGATGAAGCGTTTCTCTGGTGGCACAGTGGTTAAGAATCCGCCTGCCAGAGCAGGGGACATGAAGCCTGCACATCACAACGAAGAGTAGCTCCCACTCGCAGCAACTAGAGAAAGCCCACACACAGCAACGAAGACCCAATGCAGCCAAAAATAAATAAATAAATAGATTTATTAAAAGAAAACATGATGTAAACGAAGTCAATAGGGAATAGACAATCAAAGAATGAATTTAAAAGTTTAAAAGAATGTATAAATCTTATTCTACAATAGTGATGCATTAGATATGACTGTGAGGTATGAGGTAGATACTAATGATGACTTGTGTTTCTGGCTTAAGTAATCAGACTGGTGATGAGGCAGTCACTGGCTTGGAACTGAATGACATAAGCTTTGATATGCATATGTATAGCCATCTCACATAATGAATTTATTCAGGTTATCTACATATTGTAATTTTCTGTAAAGTGTTGAAGCTCTAGAAGAGTTCAGATATAGAAATAAAATAGCATCAACAAACCATTTTACTGAATCACATCTAAAAATTAAAATTATGGGAAAGAGTGATATTGTCTAGGGAATTTGTGCAGAATGAGAAAAATATGGTGTAGGAAAATATACATTACATCAACATTAAGGGCACAAAGAAAAGTAAGATGCAAAGGAAACTAGGAAGAATGAGATGCAAATTTAGGAAGAAAACAAACAAAAAATGACTGGAGATGGAGCATTATGGAACCTGCTGTAGACTAAATGTTTGTGGTCCCATATTATTCATATGTTGCCATCCTGACTCTCAAGGTGATGGTAGTACGAGAGAGGGCATTTGGGAGGTAATTAGGTCATGAGGGTGAAGTCCTCATGAATGGGATTAGTGCTTTATAAAAGAGACCCCAAAGTACTCTCCCTGCTCTTTGCCATGTGAGGGTATAAAGAGAATATGGCCATCTGCAAATCAGGAAGCAGACCCTTTCTAGACACCCAATCATCTGGCACCTTGATCTTGGACTTCCTAGCCTCCAGAACTGTGAGAAATTTCTGTTGTTTATGAACCATCCAGTCTATGGTATTTTGTTATAGCAACCCAAGCATATTAAGACAGAAGCCAAAAAGTAATGTAGACAAATCAACCACCTAAAGTGATTCCATGAAGCTAGGTAAAGGACTGAAAAAGGAGCATACAATACAATTTATTGATAAGTGACCTCAGTGAAGGTATTTTCAATAGAATGAGAGAAACATGATTTTCAAAGTGTTTACAATCTAGTTCCAGTCCTGCTTTCCAGGTTTATCACCCATTATTTCCTTACAAAAACTGTTTACTCCAAGGAGACTGATCCAAATCAAGATATTTAGATAAAAATATAAATCAGTGTATATTGCACATGCTTTACCATTTATCATTCCAGAGTCACGACATGAGATGCTTTTCTTTTTCTTTGCCTCTCAAATTCCTACCTGTTCTTCAAAATATGGCACAAATAATTGCTTTTTGCATGATATATTTCTTACATGCACGGGTGAGCGATCAAATCTCTTTCTGAATAAACTGTAAATATTTATTATAAGTTTAAGATGTAAAATGTATTTGCTGCATAGTATTTTCTCCCATCCCCAATATTTGAAAAACAGAAAATTTTTATGACTACCACTCAATAGACTCTGATTAGGGTGTTTTTCAATGGTTTCGAATAAGATCATTAAGGTATTTGCTGACTGCTAATGATCATATCCTTTTGATAACACTCTCATTCAGCACACAAAATTAAGGAAAAAGTACTTGATATGATATTGTGACATCATTAAATTATAATCTTATTTTTTTAATAAATTTATTTATTCATTTATTTATGGCTGTGCTGTGTCCTCCTCTCCGTGCAAGGGCCCCCTCCAGTTGTGGCGAGTGGGGGCCACCCTCCATCACGGTGCGTGGGCCTCTCACTACCGCGGCCTCTCCTGCTGTGGAGCACAGGCTCCATACGCGCAAGCTCAGCAGCTGTGGCTCACGGGCCCAGTCGCTCCACGGCACATGGGACCATCCTGGCCCAGGGCTCGAACCCGTGTCCCCCGCATCAGCAGGTGGACTCCCAACCACTGCACCATCAGGGGAGCCCCCATAATCTTATTTTTTCACAACAAAAATATCACAGGTCAGTTTCTTTTTAAGCAATAAATAAAGTAACTGAGATTCTTTGCAAGGTTGAAGTTGTGATCTTATCAAAAAAGGTAGTTCTAGGGAATTATAAACAACATGTAAATAACAAAATCCCTAAAATATTAGGTGATTACATTATACAAACACAAACTTCCATAATTTAATTATTCCAAAACTTTGTTTGAAACACTGATTCATCTATGTAAGAATAGAGCCTGTAAGGAAAAGAGGAATAAGAAATGGAATAATAGATAACTGCCTCATCAATATATGCTCCAAATGGCACACACAAACTTTTTTACAAAGAGTTTAAAGTTTCCAATTCCTTGAGAAAATTGAGTTTTAATTCTACTTTTAAAAACATTTTAAATAATAAAATATTTCATAAAATAATATTTTCCACAACTTTTTATAATGAAGTGGTACAATAGTGATTATATTATATGTATGCATGTTTACCTGTAATACAAGGCACACTATATTATGCATACATATATTTGTGTATCTGTAGGTGTCTGAATATATACTCAACCAATAAAAACTGAAGCTGAATATGGTACTCTGTAATTTTTCCTCCACATTCTCACAAAGCACATATCAGTAATTATATTTGATTTTAAATCTGCTGGACATACACCATGTTTTAAAAAAAATTAGAGGGAAAATGCACTCATAGTGGTTGAATACAAAATAAAATAAACTTCAAATAATGGATAGCTTTTGTTTTCAACTTGAAGTGCTCAAATTCCTTTTGTAAATCCCTCTATTTTTTTCTTAATCATTGTGAGATTTATTTATGTTAAATTTAATCTAAGTTTTGAGCATCAGCTTTCAAAGTTGAGCATACACAAACATGATCAACTGAACATGGTGACCTCAGAAGAGGCAAGTATGAACTGTTTGAGCAATATAAAATCTTAAAGATTGGTCAAACTCTCCTTTTCCAGAGCAGTTAACTTATGTCCAGAAAGGTTAAATTTAATTCTCTAAAACCAAAAAGCTTATGATGACAAAGCTTGGTATAGAATTGAAGTCTCTTGACCCAAGTCCTTGGGTTCTTCTATGGCATTGTTGTTTTTTTTTTTTCTCTTTATTTTTTTTATTTTTTTTAACATCTTTATTGGGGTATAATTGCTTTACAATGGTGTGTTAGTTTCTGCTTTATAACAAAGTGAATCAGTTGTACATATACATATGTTCCCATATATCTTCCCTCTTACATCTCCCTCCCCCCCACCCTCCCTATCCCACCCCTCCAGGCTGTCACAGAGCACCGAGCCAATGTCCCTATGCCATGCGGCTGCTTCCCACTAGCTATCTACCTTACTACGTTTGTTAGTGTGTATATGTCCATGACTCTCTCTCGCCCTGTCACAGCTCACCCTTCCCCATATCCTCAAGTCCATTCTCCAGTAGGTCTGTGCCTTTATTCCTGTCTTACCCCTAGGTTCTTCATGACATTTTTTTTCTTAAATTCCATATACATGTGTTAACATACGGTATTTGTCTTTTTCTTTCTGACTTACCTCACTCTGTATGACAGACTCTAGGTCTATCCACCTCATTACAAATAGCTCAATTTCGTTTCTTTTTATGGCTGAGTAATATTCCATTGTATACATGTGCCACATCTTCTTTATCCATTCATCCCATGATGGGCACTTAGGTTGTTTCCATCTCCAGGCTATTGTAAATAGAGCTACAATGAACATTTTGGTACATGACTCTTTTTGAATTTTGGTTTTCTCAGGGTATATGCCCAGGGTATACGCCCAGGGTATAGTGGGATTGCTGGGTCATATGGTAGTTCTATTTGTAGGTTTTTAAGGAACCTCCATACTGTTCTCCATAGTGGCTGAACCAATTCACATTCCCACCAGTAGTGCAAGAGTGTTCCCTTTTCTCCACACCTTCTCCAGCATTTATTGTTTCTAGATTTTTTGATGATGGCCATTCTGACTGGTGTGAGATGATATCTCACTGTAGTTTTGATTTGCATTTCTCTAATGATTAATGATGTTGAGCATTCTTTCATGTGTTTGTTGGCAGTCTGTATATCTTCTTTGGAGAAATGTCTATTTAGGTCTTCTGCTCATTTTTGCATTGGATTGTTTGTTATTTGTTATTGAGCTGCATGTGCTGCTTGTAAATTTTGGAGATTAATCCTTTGTCAGTTGCTTCATTTGCAAATATTTTCTCCAATTCTGAGGGGTGTCTTTTGGTCTTGTTTGTGGTTTCCTTTGCTGTGCAAAAGCTTTTAAGTTTCATTAGGTCCCATTTCTTTATTTTTGTTTTTATTTCCATTACTCTAGGAGGTGGGTCAGAAAGGATCTTGCTGTGATTTATGTCATAGAGTGTTCTGCCTATGTTTTCCTCTAAGAGTTTGATAGTTTCTGGCCTTACATTTAGGTCTTTAATCCATTTTGAGCTTATTTTTGTGTATGGTGTTAGGGAGTGATCTAATCTCATACTTTTACATGTACCTGTCCAGTTTTACTAGCACAATTATTGAAGAGGCTGTCCTTTCTCCACTGTACATTCCTGCCGCCTTTATCAAAGATAAGGTGTCCATATATGCGTGGGTTTATCTCTGGGCTTTCTATCCTGTTCCATTGATCTATATTTCTGTTTTTGTGCCAGTACCATACTGTCATAATTATTGTAGCTTTGTAGTATAGTCTGAAGACAGGGAGCCTGATTCGTCCAGCTCCTTTTTTCGTTCTCAAGATTGCTTTGTCTCTTCAGGGTCTTTTGTGTTTCCATGCAAATTGTGAAATGTTTTGTTCTAGTTCTGTGAAAATTGCCAGTGGTAGTTTGATAGGGATTGCATTGAATCTATAGATTGCTTTGGGTAGTAGAGTCATTTTCACAATGTTGATTCTTCCTATCCAAGAACATGGTATATCTCTCCATCTATTTGTATCATCTTTAATTTCTTTCATCAGTGTCTTATAATTTTCTGCGTACAGGTCTTTTGTCTCTTTAGGTAGGTTTATTCCTAGATATTTTATTCTTTTTGTTGCAATGGTAAATGGGAGTGTTTTCTTGATTTCACTTTCAGATTTTTCATCATTAGTATATAGGAATGCCAGAGATTTCTGTGCATTAATTTTGTATCCTGCTACTTTACCAAATTCATTGATTACCTCTAGTAGTTTTCTGGTAGCATCTTTAGGATTCTCTATGTATAGTATCATGTCATCTGCAAACAGTGACAGCTTTACTTCTTCTTTTCCGATTTGGATTCCTTTTATTTCCTTTTCTTCTCTGATTGCTGTGGCTAAAACTTCCAAAACTATGTTGAATAATAGTGGTGAGAGTGGGCAGCCTTGTCTTGTTCCTGATCTTAGTGGAAATGCTTTCAGTTTTTCACCATTGAGGATGATGTTTGCTGTGGGCTTGTCATATATGGCCTTTATTATGTTGAGGAAAGTTTCCTCTATGCCTACTTTCTGCAGGGTTTTATCATAAATGGTGTTGAATTTTGTCAAATGCTTTCTCTGCATCTATTGAGATGATCATATGGTTTTTCTCCTTCAATTTGTTAATATGGTTTATCACATTGATAGATTTGCATATATTGAAGAATCCTTGCATTCCTGGAATAAACCCCACTTGATCATGGTGTATGATCCTTTTAATGTGCTGTTGGATTCTGTTTGCTAGTATTTTGTTGAGGATTTTTGCATCTATGTTCATCAGTGATATTGGCCTGTAGTTTTCTTTCTTTGTGACATCCTTGTCTGGTTTTGGTATCAAGGTGATGGTGGCCTCGTAGAAGGAATTTGGGAGTGTTCCTCCCTCTGCTATATTTTGGAAGAGTTTGAGAAGGATACGTGTTAGCTGTTCTCTAAATGTTTGGTAGAATTCGCCTGTGAAGCCATCTAGTCCTGGGCTTTTGTTTGTTGGATTATTTTTAATCACATTTTCAATTTCACTGTTTGTGATTGGTCTGTTCATTTTTTATATTTCTTCCTGATTCAGTCTTGACAGGTTGTGCATTTCTAAGAATTTGACCATTTCTTCCAGATTGTCCATTTTATTGGCATAGAGTTGCTTGTAGTAATCTCTCATGATCTTTTTTATTTCTGCAGTGTCAGTTTTTACTTCTCCTTTTTCATTTCTAATTCTATTGATTTGAGTCTTCTCCCTTTTTTTCTTGATGAGTCTGGCTAGTGGTTTATCTATTTTGTTTATCTTCTCAAAGTACCAGCTTTTAGTTTTATTGAACTTTGCTATCGTTTCCTTCATTTCTTTTTCATTTATTTCTGATCTGATTATTATGATTTCTTTCCTTCTGCTAGCTTTGGGGCTTTTTTGTTCTTCTTTCTCTAATTGCGTGAGGTGCAAGGTTAGGTTGTTTATTCAAGATGTTTCCTGCTTCTTAAGGTGGGCTTGTATTGCTATAAACTTCCCCCTTAGAACTGCTTTTGTTGCATACCATAGGTTTTGGGTTGTTGTGTCTCCATTGTCATTTGTTTCTAGGTATTTTTTTTATTTCCTCTTTGATTTCTTCAGTGATCACTTCATTATTAAGTAGTGTATTGTTTAGCCTCCATGTGTTTGTATTTTTTACAGATCTTTTCCTGTAATTGATATCTAGTCTCATGGCGTTGTGGTCAGAAAAGATACTTGATACAATTTCAATTTTCTTAAATTTACCAAGGCTTGATTTTTGACCCAAGATATGATCTATCCTGGAGAATGTTCCATGAGCACTTGAGAAAAATGTGTATTCTGTTGTTTTTGGATGGAGTGTCCTATAAATATCAATTAAGTCCATCTTATTTAATGTATCATTTAAAGCTTGTGTTTCCTTATTTATTTTCATTTTGGATGATCTGTCCATGGGTGAAAGTGTGGTGTTTAAGTCCCCTGCTATGAATGTGTTACTGTCGATTTCCCCTTTTATGGCTCTTAGTATTTTCCTTTTGTATTGAGGTGTTCCTATGTTGGGTGCATAAATATTTACAATTGTTATATCTTCTTCTTGGATCGATCCCTTGATCATTATGTAGTGTCCTTCTTTGTTTCTTTTAATAGTCCTTATTTTAAAGTCTATTTTGTCTGATATGAGAATTGCTACTCCAGCTTTCTTTTGGTTTCCATTTGCATGGAATATCTTTTTCCATCCCCTTACTTTCAGTCTGTATGTGTGTCTAGGTCTGAAGTGGGTCTCTTGTAGGCAGCATATATAAGGGTCTTGTTTTTGTATCCATTCAGCCAATCTGTGTCTTTTGGTGGGAGCATTTTGTCCATTTACATTGAAGGTAATTTTCAATATGTATGTTCCTATTCCCATTTTCTAAATTGTATTGGGTTCGTTGTTATAGGTCTTTTCCTTCCCTTGTGTTTCTTGTCTAGAGAAGTTCCTTTAGCATTTGTTGTAATGCTGGTTTGGTGGTGCTGAACTCTCTCAGCTTTTACTTGTCTGTAAAGGTTTTAATTTCTCCATCAAATCTGAATGAGATCCTTGTTGGATAGAGTAGTCTTGGTTGCAGGTTTTTCTCCTTCATCACTTTCAGTATGGCCTACCACTCCCTTCTGGCTTGTAGGGTTTCTGCTGAGAGATCAGCTGTTAACCTTATGGGGATTCCCTTGTGTGTTACTTGTTGTTTTTCCCTTGCTGCTTTTAATATGCTTTCTTTGTATTTAATTTTTGACAGTTTGATTAATATGTGTCTTGGCATATTTCTCCTTGGATTTATCCTGTATGGGACTTTCTGTGCTTCCTGGACTTGAATAACTATTTCCCTTCCCATATTAGGGAAGTTTTCAACTATAATCTCTTCAAATATTTTCTCAGTCCCTTTCTTTTTCTGTTCTTCTTCTGGAAACCCTATAATTCGAATGTTGGTGCATTTAATGTTGTCCCAGAGATCTCTGAGACTGTCCTCACTTTTTTTCATTCTTTTTTCTTTATTCTGCTCTGCAGTAGTTATTTCCACTATTTTATCTTCCAGGTCACTTATCCGTTCTTCTGCCTCAGTTATTCTGCTATTGATCCCATCTAGAGTACTTTTAATTTCATTTATTGTGTTGTTCATCGTTGCTTGTTTCATCTTTATTTATTCTAGGTCCTTGTTAACTGTTTCTTGCATTTTGTCCATTCTATTTCCAAGATTTCAGATCATCCTTACTATCATTATTCTGAATTCTTTTTCAGGTAGACTGCCTATTTCCTCTCCATTTGTTAGGTCTGGTGCCTTTTTATCTTGCTCCTTTATCTGCTGTGTGTTTTTCTGTCTTCTCATTTTGCTTATCTTACTGTGTTTGGGGTCTCCTTTTTACAGGCTGCAGGTTCATAGTTCCCACTCTTTTTGATGTCTGTCTCCAGTGGCTAAGGTTGGCTCACTGGGTTGTGTAGGCTTCCTGGTGGAGGGGACTAGTGCCTGTGTTGTGGTGGATGAGGCTGGATCTTGTCTCTCTAGTGGGCAGATTCACGTCTGGTGGTGTGTTTTGGGTTGTCTGTGGCCTTATTATGATTTTAGGCAGCCTCTCTGCTAATGGGTGGGGTTGTGTTCCTGTTTTGCTAGTTGTTTGGCATAGGTTGTCCAGCACTGTGGCTTGCTGGTCGTTGAGTGAAGCTGGATGCTGGTGTTAAGATGGAGGTCTCTGGGAGATTTTTGCCATTTGATATTATGTGGAGCTGGGAGGTCTCTTGTTGACCAGTGTCCTGAAGTTGGCTCTCCTACCTCAGAGGCAGAGCCCTGACTCCTGGCTGGAGCACCAAGAGCCTTTCATCCACACGGCTCAGAAAAAAAGGGAGAAAAAGTAGAGAGAATTAGTAGAAGTATGAGGAAAGTAAGAAGGAAAGGAGGGAAGGAAGGAAGGAAGGAAGGAAGATAGAAAGAAAGAAAGAAGGAAAGAAGGCAAGAAGGAAAGAAAGGAGGAAGGAAGGAAGGAAGGAGGGAAAGAAGGAAAAAAGACAGAAAGATAGAAGATACAGTAAAAATAAAATAAAGTATAATAAAGTTATTGAATTAAAAAATACTTATTTAGAAAAAAAAAAGGGACGGATAGAACCTTAGGACAAATGTTGGAAGCAAAGCTATACAGACAAAATCTTACATAGAAGCATACACATACACCCTCACTAAAAGAGGTAAAGGGGGAAAAATCATAAATCTTGCTCTCTGAGACCACCTCCTCAATTTGGGGTGATTCGTTGTATAAAGGAGGGAAGGAAGGAAGGAGAGAAAGAAAGAAAGAACGAAGGTAAAGTATAATAAAGTTATTAAAATTAATTATTAAGAAAAAAATTAAAAAAAAAAATGGACGGATAGAACCCTAGGACAAATGGTGGAAGCAAGACTATACAGACAAGATCACACAGAAGCATACACTAACACATTCACAAAAAGAGGAAAAGGGAAAAAAATCATAGATCTTGTTCCTAAAGTCCACCTCCTCAATTTGGGATCATTCCTTGTCTATTCAGGTATTCCACAGATGCAGGGCATAACAAGTTGATTGTGGAGCTTTAATCCGCTGCTTCTGAGGCTGCTGGGAGAGATTTCCCTTTCTCTTCTTTGTTCTCTCAGCTCACAGGGGCTCAGCTTTGGATTTGGCCCTACCTCTGAGTGTAGGTCGCTGGAGGGCGTCTGCTTTTTGCTTAGACAGGACGGGGTTAAAGGAGCCGCTGATTCGGGGGCTCTGGCTCACTCAGGCCGGCGGGGACGGAGGGGCACTGCGTGCCGGGCGGGCCTGCAGTGGCAGAGGCCAGCGTGATGTTGCACCAGCCTGAGGCCCGCCGTGCGTTCTCCTGGGGAAGTTGTCCCTGGATCCCAGGAACCTGGCAGTGGCGGGCTGCACAGGCTCTGCGGAAAAGGGGTGTGGATAGTGACCTGTGCTCGCACACAGGCCCCTTTGTAGCGGCAGCAGCAGCCTTAGCGTCTCCCGCCCGTCTCTGGGGTCCACGCTTTTAGCCGCGGCTCACACCCGTCTCTGGAATTCCTTTAAGCAGCGCTCTTAAACCCCTCTCCTCACGCACCAGGAAACAAAGAGGGAAGAAAAAGTCTCTTGCCTCTTCGGCAGGTGCAGACTTTCCCCGGACTCCCTCCCAGCTAGCCGTGGTGCACTAACCCCTTCAGGCTATGTTCAAGCCGCCAACCCCAGTCCTCTCCCTGTGCTCCGTCCGAAACCGAAACCCGAGCCTCAGCTCGCAGCCCCGCCTGCCCCAGCGGGTGAGCAGACAAGCCTCTCAGGCTGGTGAGTGCCGGTTGGCAATGATCCTCTGTGCGGGAATCTCCCCGCTTTGTCCTCCGCACCCGTTGCTGTGCACTCCTCCGCGGCCCCGAAGCTCCCTCCTCCGCCTCCTGCAGTCTCCGCCCACGAAGGGGCTTCCTAGTGTGTGGAAACTTTTCCTCCCTCACAGCTCCCTCCCACTGGTGCAGGTGCCGTCCCTATTCTTTTGTCTCTGTTTTTTCTTTTTTTCTTTTGCCCTACCCAGGTACGTGGGGAATTTCTTGCCTTTTGGGAGGTCTGAGGTCTTCTGCCAGCCTTCAGTAGGTGTTCTGTAGGAGTTGTTCCACGTGTAGATGTATTTCTGGTGTATCTGTGGGGAGGAAGGTGATCTCCACGTCTTACTCTTCCGCCATCTTCAAGGTCCCCTATGGCATTCTTTTGATAAGAGTAGTTTCAAGTAGACATATATAACCTATCTAACAATATAATCATAAATATGAATTTTTTTCTGAAAATTAATATTTCAGCTACTAGAGTTATGATAACATGTGGTTAATTACATATAGTGTTTATTAATTTGATCAATTTTATACACTTGATATATTAAGGTTCCAATTTAATTGGTATCCTAAAAATAATATCATTTTTAATCTATCTTTAAGTATGACTATTATAACATTTAAATGATCCAAATTATGTGCATTATTCTAGATTCATTTGCAAGTTCAAGTAAATGGGAAAAAAATAGAAAGATAAGCTTTATTTGAACAACAGACAAAAGAATTATAGAAAGATTTGGTCAGTGTTTCTTGAGCTTTGATTAAAGTTTTCAATTTTTTATTAAGTAGTTATTCGTTAGAATAATCTACAACTTAGAAAATTTAGATTGCTTTTCTATAAACAAATGTAGTTGTTACTACTCAGGCCATGGTATTTCTACTTTGTGACATAAGAAATAAAATGTGTGTTTATATGTCTTAAATATGTTTTAAATTGTTTTATTTTTTTCCGAATAATAATTCTGCATTCCTTGATTATTGTCAGTATAGCAGTATCCTAGTGATGTGTAATGACAAAATACTTTTATCATCTATTTTTTTAAATTGTCATCAATTTTTAATAGTCAATTTCAACAATAGAAACTTTATCTAACCTTGTGATTTCCATGTACAAAATACCTAACTAAAATATTGAAAAAAATCTGCTTATATATCTGCTAGATAAATAGGTAATTATATATCTAACTTATTTATAAGAATGTGTTAAGAAGAAAATATTAATATAGATTAATAGTAAATATATACATATATGTGTGTGTGTGTGTGTATATATATATATACACACACACACACACACAGATGTGCCACAGAAAATAGTAAAAATAAAGTAACAATATGTATCTAAAATAATGTTTAGGAAAATAAACTCTGATGATTTTCTAAGATTAAATACTTAATCACAACACATTTCCAACATTTCCCTTTCCTTCATCCAAAATGGAATTGAAAGCTTTCATTGTCACTCTAAATGGTAAGTACTGTCACTCCTCCTTGAACTCCACTCTCTTTTTTTACTTGACTCTGCTTATCTTCTTAGCCTCTTGCACTGAGCAGTGTACAAATTCACCAACCCATTTGAAGGTAAGAAATACAATGTCATCCTCTCTACCTGTCTTTTCTCAGGGACCATGGACTCTCAAATTCTAGCTGCCCTTACAACCTGAAACTGCAGTTTTCACCTCTTTAGCTACGTGTTATTGCCAAAAGCTTTGCAGCCTTCACCTTTCCTTTCTACCACCCTTTGTCTAGCTTCTCAGTTGTCCCTGGAGCCTAACCACATACCAAAAGTAAGCAGAGGTAAGCAGAGAAGTAAAGCACTGTGTGAATGATGGGCTCACATGATGAACTCTCTTTCTGCCTGTAATTTTGGCTCCTCTAGGTCCAACTGCCTTGGCAGCACTCTGATCCCTTCAAGCAGATTTTTCTTGTTTGGATATTTTATCCAGCCTTTCTGGGGAAATGTTAACTTTACTTATCACAAGTTAGTCCTTACTTACCAGAGGTACAATTCCTTGATTCTATTTTAAAATTAACACTTTAAAGTATACAGACTGGGGGCAGAGTCAAGATGGTGAACTAGGAAGACACATAGCTCGTATCTCCACACAACTTGGGCAACTACCAGGCACTGGTAAGGTACCACAGACACCTAAGGGGATGGGAGGAACCTGCCAGTGACAGGGTAGGACATGTGGGGAAGTGAGGGGGAAGAGAAGAGGAGGAGGGATGGGACTGGCACCTTTGAGGGGCTGCTTGGGGAGGGGAAGGGTTCCCACACCAGAAGAGGAATGGGAGACACCATCAGGAGGGCACAGTATTAGAAGGAAATGTAGCCAGCAATTCCCCTACCCACTTGGGATCTAGGGAGCCTGCTGAGGTCCCGGGCCTGACCCTCTGTCCACTGAAGGCACACTCCAGCCATGTGAATCCTGAGGGAAAGAGAGTGGGGAGGAAAAGTAAAGGCCAGACAGAAGGGCCCAGTGCCTCTGGGGGTTGGCTGGGAGAGTGGATTCCCACACCCAGTGTGGCTCACCCACAGTTAGGGGATCAAAGGGGATGGGGGAGACCCTCAGGAGAGTAGAGGAATGGCAGAGAGTGGGGCCAGCATTTCCCCTGCCCACTTGGGCCCCAAGGAATCTGCTGGTGTACCAGGCCTAATCCTCCACTCTTGGAGGCTTCATCCAGCCAGGCTGAGCCTAAGCTCCACCTCCACACTCCTACCCAGGGCCTTACCTACAAACTCCTGAACTCCTCAGTCCAAGGCCCCCCTCAGGACATGCTGCCTTACCTGCCACACAGGTCCTGATCCTAGGTCATGCCCCATGCTTAAACATCATCCCACATAGGCTCTTCCCCCACACTAAGCCCCACCTCTACCTGAGTTCTACCTCCCACCTAGCCTCCACCGCCCCCCCACCCCCCCAGAGCCAAGCTTCTTTCTGGCCTTTTTTATTCAGGTTGCGGTTCTGTTTACCTTGTTGTTGTTGATACATTTATATTTTTCTAATAAATTTTTAATTTTTCTTATTTTATTTTATTTTTTATACTTTGTTATTGTTCTGCTCCTTTGGGTTGGTTCCTTTTTCTCTTTTTCCCCTCTTTTCTGTTGTGGTTCTGTTTTAACTTGTTGTATTTGTTTCACTTATATTTTTATTTTTCCTAATATATTTTTTACTTTTCTAATTTTATTTTAGTTTTTATTCTTTCTTAGTTTTCTGCTCCTTTTATTTTCTTATCTTTTCTTTTGCCATGCTGTGCAGCTTGCAGAATCATTGTTCCCAGGCCAGGGATCAGGCCTGACCTCGTGTGGTGAGAGTACCAAGTCCAAATGGCTGGATTAATAGAGAACCTCAGACCCCAGGGAATATGGATTGGAGTGAGGTCTCACAGAGGTTCTCATCTGGCACCAAGACCCAGCTCTACCCAACTGCCTGCAAACTCCAGTGCTGTACACCTCAGGCCCCAAAACCAATAAGACAAGAATACAACCCCACCATTCAAAAAAATGAGATGATAAAATATATGTTACAGGAGGAACTTCAAGAAAGTGGAAGAGTAAGATGCAGAGATCAGCTTCCTCCCATAAATACAGCAGAAATACATCTACATGTGGAACAACTCCTACAGAACACCTACTGAATGCTGACAAAAGAACTCATACCTCCCCAAAGGCAAGAAACTCCCCATGAACTTGGGTAAGGCAAAAGAAAAGAGAAAAAACAGAGACAAAAGAATAGGCATGTGACATACACCAGTGGGAAGGAGCTGTGAAGGAGGAAAGGTTTCCACACACTAGGAAGGCCCTTCACTGGCAGAGACTGCAGGTGACAGAGGGGGGAAGCTTCAGAGCCATGGAGGAGAGTGCAGCAACGGGGTGCAAAGTGCAAGTGGAGAGATTCCTGCACAGAGGATCAGTGCCAACCAGCACTCACCAGCCTGAGGGACTTGTCTGCTCACCCACCAGGGCGGGTGGGGACTGGGAGCTGAGGCTCTGGCTTTGGAGGTCAGATAGCAGGGAGAGGACTGGGGTTGGCTGTGTGAACACAGCCTGAAGGGATTAGTATGCAACAACTAGTTGGGAGGGAGTCTGGGAAAATGTCTGGAGCTGCTGAAGAGGCAAGAGACTTTATGTTCCCTCTTTGTTTCCTGGTGCACAAGGAGAGGGGAATAAGAGTGCCGCTTAAAGGAGATCCAGAGACGGGTGCAAGCCGTGGCTATCAGCATGGACCCAAGAGACGGACATAAGACACTTTCTTTCTTTCTTTCCTTTTTTTCTCCCTTTTATTCTAAGCTGTGTGGATGACAGACTCTTGGTGCTCTAGCCAGGAGTCAGGGCTGTGCCTATGAGGTGGGAGAGCCATCTTCAGGACACTGGTCCACAAGAGACCTCTCAGCTCCATGTAATAACAAATGGCAAAAATCTCCCAGAGATCCCCATCTCAATGCCAAAACCCAGATCCACTCAACGACCAGCAAGCTACAGTGCTGGACACCCTATGCCAAACAAGAAGCAAGACAGGAACACACCCCCATCCATTAGCAGAGAGTCTGCCTAAAATCATAATAATGCCACAGACACCCCAAAACACACCACTGGATGCCATCCTGCCCACCAGAAAGACAAGATCCAGCCTCATCCACCAGGACACAGGCACTAGTCCTGTCCACTAGGAGCCTACACAACCCACTGAACAAAACTTAGCCACTGGGGACAGACACGAAAAACAATGGGAACGGCGAACCTGCAGCCTGAGAAAAGGAGACCCAAAACATGGTAAGTTAAGAAAAAGGAGAAGACAGAGAAACACACAGCAGATGAGGGAGCAAGGCAAAAACACACTAGACCTAACAAATGAAGAAGAGATAGGCAGTCTACCTGAAAAATAATACAGAATAATAATAGTAAAGATGATCCAAAATCTTAGAAATAGAATGGAGAAAATACAAGAAACATTTAACAAGTACCTAGAAGAACTAAAGAGCAAACAAACAGTGATGAAAAACACAATAAATGAAATTAGAAATTCTCTAGAAGGGATCAATAGCAGAATAACTGAGCAGAAGAACGGATAACTGACCTGGAAGATAAAATAATGGAAATAACTACTGCAGAGCAGAATAAGGAAAAAAGAATGAAAAGAATTGAGGAAAGTCTCAGAGACTTCTGGGACAATAATAAATGCAACAACATTTGAATTATAGGGGTCCCAGAAGAAGAAGAGAAAAAGAAAGGGACTGAGAAAATATTTGAAGGGATTATAGTTGAAAACTTCCCTAATATGGGAAAGGAAAGAGTTAATCAAGTCAAGGAAGCACAGAGAGTCCTATACAGGATAAATCCAAGGAGAAATATGCCAAGACACAAATTAATCAAACTTTCAAAAATTAAATACAAAAAAACATATTAAAAGCAGCAAGGGAAAAACAACAAGTAACACACAAGGGAATCCCCATAAGTTTAACAGCCGATTTTTTGGCAGAAACTCTGCAAGCCAGAAGGGAGTGGCAGGACATATTTAAACTGCTGAAGGAGAAAATCCTACAACCAAGGCTACTCTATCCAACAAGGATCTCATTCAGATTGGACAGAGAAATTAAAACCTTTATAGACAAGGAAAAGCTAAGAGAATTGAGCACCACCAAACCAGCTTTACAAGAAATGCTAAAGGAACTGCTCTAGGCAGGAATCACAAGAGAGGGAAAAGACCTACAACATCAAACCCAAAACAATTAAGAAAATGGAAATAGAAAGATACATATCAATAACTACCTTAAATGAAAATGGATTACATGCTTCAAACAAAAGACATAGACTGGCTGATTGGATACAAAAACAAGACCCGTATATATGCTGTCTACAAGAGACCAACTTCAGACCTAGGGACACACACAGACTGAAAGTGAGGGGATGGAAAAAAATATTCCAAGCAAATGGAAATCAAAAGAAAGCTGGAGTAGCAATTCTTATATCAGAAAAAATAGACTTTAAAACAAAGACTATTACAAGAGACAAAGAAGGACACTACATAATGATGAAAGGATTGATGCAAGAAGAAGATATAGAAATTGTAAATATTTATGCACCCAATAAAGAAGCACCTCAATACATAAGGCAAATACTAACAGCCACAAAAGGGGAAATTGACAGTAAAATAATCATAGTAGGGGACTTTAACACCCCATTTTCACCAATGGACATATCACCCAAAATGAAAATAAATAAGGAAACACAAGCTTTAAATGATACATTAAACAAGATGGCCTTAATTGATATTTATAGGACATATCATCTAAAAACAACAGAATACATATTCTTTTCAAGTGCTCATAGATCACTCGCCAGGGTAGATCACATATTGGGTCACAAATGAAGCCTTGGTAAATTAAAGAAAATTGAAATCTTATCAAATATCTTTTCTGACCACAATGCTACGAGACTAGATATTAATTACAGGAAAAAATATGTAAAAAATATAAACACATGGAGGCTAAACAATTAATCTCTTAGTTAATAACCAAGAGATCACTGAAGAAATCACAGAGGAAATCAAAAAATACCTAGAAACAAATGACAATGAAAACACAATGACCCAAAATATAAGGGATGCAGCAAAAGCAGTTCTAAGAGGGAAGATTATAGCAATAAAATCCTACCTTAAGAAACAAGAAACGTCTCAAATAAATAACCTAAACTTACACCTAAAGCATTTAGAGGAAGAAGAACATAAAACCCCTCAAACTTCACAGAAGGAAAGAAATCATAAAGATCAGATCAGAAATAAATGAAAAATAAATGAAAGAAATGAGAGCAAAGATCAATAAAACTAAAAGCTGGTTCTTTGAGAAGATAAACAAAATTGATAAACCATTAGCCACACTCATCAAGAGAAAAAGAAGACTAAAATCAATAGAATTAGAAATGAAAAAGGAGAAGTAACAGCTGACACTACAGAAATACAAAAGATCATGAGAGATTACTACAAGCAACTATATTCCAATAAAATGGACAAGCTGGAAGGAACGGACGAATTCTTAGAAATGCACAAACTTCCGAGAATGAATGAGGGAGAAATAGAAAATATGAACAGACCAATCACAAGCACTGAAATTGAAACTGTGATTGAAAATCTTCCGACAATAAAAAACCCCAGTACCAGATGACTTCATAGGCGAATTCTATTAAACATTTAGAGAGGAGCAACCACCTATCCTTCTCAAACTCTTCCAAAATATAGCAGAGGGAGGAACACTCCCAAACTCATTCTATGAGGCCACCATCACCCTGATATCAAACCAGACAAAGATGTCACAAAGAAAGAAATCTACAGGCTAATATCACTGATGAACATAGATGCAAAAATCCTCATCAAATATTAGCAAACAGAATCCAACAGCACATTAAAAGGATCATACACCATGATCAAGTGGGATTTATGCCAGGAATACAAGGATTCTCCAATATATGCAAATCAAGCAATGTGTTACACCATGTTAACAAACTGAAGGAGAAAAACCATATGATCATCTCAATAGAGGCAGAGAAAGCTTTCAACAAAATTCAACACTCATTTATGATAAAAACCCTCCAGAAAGTAGGCTAAGAGGAAATATTTTTCAACATAATAAAGGCCATATATGACAAACCCACAGCCAACATCATCCTCAATGGTGAAAAACTGAAACCATTTTCAATAAGATCAGGAAGAAGATAACGTTGCCTAATCTCACCACTCTTATTCAACATAGTTTTCGAAGTTTTAGCCACAGCAATCAGAGAAGAAAAAGAAATAGAAGAAATCAGAATCAGAAAAAAAGAAGTAAAGCTGTCACTGTTTGCAGATGACATGATATTAAACATAGAGAATCTTAAAGTTGTTACCAGAAAAATACTAGAGCTAATCAATGAATTTGGTAAAGTAGCAGGATACAAAATTAATGCATAGAAATCTCTGGTATTCCTACACACTAATGATGAAAAATCTGAAAGAGAAATTAAGAAAACACTCTCATTTACTATTGCAACAAAAACAATAAAATATCTAGGAATAAACCTGCCTAAGGAGACAAAAGACCTGTATGCAGAAAACTATAAGACACTGATGAAATAAACTAAAGATGACACAAATAGATGGAGAGATATACCATGTTCTTGGATTGGAAGAATCAACATTGTGAAAATGATTTTACTACCCAAAGCAATCTACAGATTCAATGTAATCCTTATCAAACTACCACTGGCATTTTTCACAGAACTAGAATAAAAAGTTTCACAATTTGTATGGAAACACAAAAGACCCCAAATAGCCAAAGCAATCTTTAGAAAGAAAAACAGAGCTGGAGGAATCAGTCTCCCTGACTTTAGAATATACTACAAAGTTACAGTAATGAAGACAGTATGGTACTGGCACCAAAACAGAAATATAGATCAATGGAACAGGAGAGAAAGCCCAGAGATAAGCCCTCACACATATGGTCACCTTATCTTTGATAAAGGACGCAATAATATACAGTGGAAAAAAGACAGCCTCTTCAGTAGGTGGTGCTAGGTAAACTGGACAGCTACATGTAAAAGAATGAAATTAGAACTCTCCCTAACTCCATACACAAAAATAAACTCAAAATGGATTAAAGACCTAAATGTAAGGCCAGACACTATCAAACTCTTAGAGGAAAACATAGGCAGAACACTCTATGACATAAATCACAGCAAGATCCTTTCTGACCCACCTCCTAGAGGAATAGAAATAAAAACAGAAACGTACAAATGAGACCTAATGAAACTTAGAAGCTTTTGCACAGCAAAGGAAACCATAAACAAGACTTAAAGACCACCCTCAGAGTGGAAGAAAATATTTGCAAATGAAGTAACTGACAAACAATTAATCTCCAAAATTTACAAGCAGCTCATGCAGCTCAATATCAAAACAAACAAACAAACAAACCAATCCAAAAATGGGCAGTAGTTCTAAGTAGACATTACTTCAAAGAAGAAATACAGATTGCCAACAAACACATGAAAGAATGCTCAACATCATTAATCATTAGAGAAATGCAAATCAAAACTACAATGAGATATCATCTCACACCAGTCAGAATGGCCATCATAAAAAAATCTACAAACAATAAATGCTGGAGAGGGTGTGGAGAAAAGGGAACCCTCTTGCAATGTTGGTGGGAATGTAAATTGATACAGCCACTATGGAGAACAGTATGGCAGTTCCTTCAAAAACTAAAAATAGAACTACCATATGATCCAGCAATCCCACTACTGGGCATATACCCTGAGAAAACCATAATTCAAAAAGAGTCATGTACCAAAATATTCATTGCAGCTCTATTTACAATAGCCAGGACATGGAAGCAACCTAAGTGTCCATGAACAGATGAATGGATAAAGAAGATGTGGCACATATATACAATGGAATATTACTCAGCCATGAAAAGAAACAAAATTGAGTATTTTGTAGTGAGGTAGATGGACATAGAGTCTGTCATACAGAGTGAAATAAGTCAGAAAGAGAAAAACAAATACTGTATGCTAACACATATATATGGAATCTAAAAAAAAAATGGTCATGAAGAAAATAGGGGCAAGACAGGAGTAAAGACGCTGATCTACTAGTGAATGGATTTCAGGATACAGGGAGGGGGAAGGGTAAGTTGCGAAAAAATGAGAGAGTGGCATGGACATATATACACTACCAAAAATAAAATAGATAACTAGTGGAAAGCAGCCACATAGCACATGGAGATCAGCTCAGTGCTTTGTGACCACCTAGATGGGTGGCATAGGGAGGGTGGGAGGGAGGGAGATGCAAGAGGGAAGAGATATGGAGACATATGTATATGTAAAACTGATTTACTTTGTTATAAAGCAGAACATAACACACCATTGCAAAGCAATTATACTCCAATAAAGATGTTTAAAAAAAAAAAAGAAAGAAATTCTGAACCAAAATATATATATATATGTTTCAAATGAGGGAGCAAGGTAAAAATCTACAAGATGAATAACTGAAGATGAAATTGGCAACAAACCTGAAAAAATAATTCAGAGTAATGATGATCTAAAATCTTGGAAATAGAAAGAAGGGACAGATCAAGAAAATAGAAGAAATATTTAACAAAGACCAGAAGAACTAAAGAACAAACAAACAGTGATGAACAACACAATAACTGAAATGAAAAATACACTAGAAGGAATCAATAGTAGAATAAACAAGGCAGAATAGTGAATAAGTGAGCTGGAATATAGAAGGATGGAAATAACTGCCAAGGAGCAGAATAAAGAAAGAAGAATGAAAATAATTGAGGACAGTTTCAGAGACCTCAGGGACAACATTAAATGCACCAACACTTGAATTATATGGGCTGCACAAGAAGAAGATAAAAAGAAAGGGTCTGAAGAAATATTTGAAGAGATTATAGTGGAAAAATTCCCTAACATGGGAAAGGAAATATCCATCCAAGACCAGGAAGTGCAGAGAGTTCCATACAACATAAACACTAGGAGAAACACACTAGGACACAAATTAATCAAACCAACAAAAATTAAACTTTAAAAATATTGAAAACAACAAGGGAAAAGCAACAAATAACATGCATGGGAATCCGCATAACATTATCAGCTGATTTTTCACCAGAAATTCTGCAGGCCAGAAGGGATGGCAGGTTATATTTAACGTGACGAAAGGGAAAAACCTACAATCAGGAATACTCTACCCACCAAGGATCTCATTCAGATTCAGTGGAGAAATCAAAAGCCTTACAGACAAGCAAAAGCTAAGAGAATTGAGCACCACCAAAGAAGCTTTACAACAAATAGTTTCCTTTGTTGTACAAAAGCTTTTAAGTTTAATTTGGTCCCATTTGTTTATATATATATTCATTATTTGAGGACGTGGATTCACCAAATTATTGCTGAGATTGATGTCAGAGTGTTCTGCCTATGTTTTCCTCAGAGAGTTTTATAGTATCCAGCCTTACATTTAGGTGCTTAATCTATTTTGAGTTTATTTTTGTGTATTGTGTTAGAGAATGTTCTAACTTCTTCGTTTACATGTGGCTGTCCAGTTTTCCCAGCACCACTTCTTGAAGAGGCTGTCTTTTCTCCATTTTATATTCTCGCCCCCTTTGTCATAGATTAATTGACCACAGGTGTGCGGGTTTATTTCTGGGCTTTCTATCCTGTTCCATCGATCTATAAGATTTTGTGCCTGTTACATGCTGTTTGCTTGTTTGTTTGTTTGTTGGGTTTTTTTTTTCTTTTGCGGTACATGGGCCTCTCACCACTGCGGTCTCTCCAGCTGCAGAACACAGGCTTCGGGTGCTCAGGCTCAGTGGCCAGGGCTCATGGGTCCATCCGCCCCATGGCACATGGGATCCTCCTGGACTGGGGCACTAACCCACACCCCCCGCATTGGCAGGCAGACTCCCAACCACTGCACCACCAGGGAAGCCCCTACATGCTGCTTTTATTCCTGTAGCTTTATAGTATAGTCTTAACTCAGGCAGCCTGAATGTCCAGCTCCATTTTTCTTTCTCAAGGTAGGTTTGGTTATTCAGGGTCTTTGTGTTTCCATACAAATTTTTAGGTTTTTTTGTTCTAGATCTGGAAAAAAAAATGTCACAGGTAATTTGATAGAGATTGAAGTGAATCTGTAGATTGCCTTGGGTAATATAGTTATTTTGACAATATTGATTCTTCCAGTCCAAGAACATGGTATATCTTTCCATGTGTTTATGTCATCTTTGATTTCATTCATCAACATCTTATAGTTTCGAGTCAAGGTCTTTTGCCAACTGAGGTAGGCTTATTCATAAGTATTTTATTTTTTTTGATGTGACTGTAAATGGTATTGTTTTCTGAATTTCTCATTCTTACCTTTTATTGTTCATGTAGAGAAGTGCAAGACATTTCTGTGTATTAATTTTGTATCATGCACCATTGTCAAATTCATTAATGAGCTCTAGTAGTTTTCTGGTAGCTTCTCTAGGATTTTCTATATACAGTATCAGGTCATCTTCAAACAGTGACAATTTAACTTCTTTTTCAAATTTGTATTACTTTTGTTTCTTTTTCTTCTCTGATTGCCATGTTTCGAACTTCTAAAACTGTTTAATAATAGTGGTGAGAATGGACATCCTTGTCTTGCTCCTGATTTTAGAAGAAATGCTTTCTGTTTTTCAACATTGAGAATGATATTTGCTGTGGGTTTGTCATATATGGCCTTTATTATGTTGAGGAAGGTTCCCTCTATGCTTACTTTCTGGACAGTTTTTTTAAATAAATGGGAGTTGAGTTTTGTCAAAAGCTCTTTCTGCATCAATTGAGATGATCATGTGGTTTTTAATCTTCCCTTTGTTAATGTAGTGTATCACACTGATTGATCTATGGATATTGAAAAATCCTTGATTTCCTGGGATAAATCCCACTTGATCATGGTGTATGATCCTTTTAATGTATTGGTGTATTCGGATTGCTAGTATTTTGTTGAGGATATTTGTGTCTATGTTCATCAGAGATACTGGCCTGTAATTTTCTTTTCCTGTTGTATCTTTGTTTGGTTTTGGTATCAGGGTGATTGTGGCCTCATATAATGAGTTTGGGAGTGTTCCTTCCTCCGCAAATTTTTAGAAGAGTTTCAGAAGGATAGGTATTAACTCTTCTCTAAACGTTTGATAGAATTTGCCTGTGAAGCCATCTGGTTCTAAATTTTTGCTTGTTGGGAGTTTTTATTCACATTTAAAATTTTAGTAATTGTGATTGTTCTATTCATATTTTCTATTTCTTCCTGGTTCTGTCTTGGGATATAGTACCTTTCTAAGAATTTGTCCATTTCTTCTAGGTTGTCCATTTTATTGGAGTACAGTTGTTTGTAGTAATCTCTTATGATCCTTTGTATTTCTGTGGTGTCTGTTGTAACTTCTCCTTTTTCATTTCTAATTTTATTGATTTGAGTCCTCTCCCTTTTTTCTTGATGTGTCTGGTTAAAGATTTATCAATTTTGTTTATCTTTTCAAAAAATCCAACTGTAAGTTTCATTGATCTTTTCTATTGTTAGTCTCTATATCATTTATTTCTGCACTGATTGTTATGATTTCTTTCCTCCTACTAACTTTGGGTTTTGCTTATTCTTCTTTCTCTAGAAGATTTAGGTGTAAGTTTAGGTTGTTTATTTGAGACTTTTCTTATTCCCTGAAGTAAGGTTGTATTGCTATGAACTTCCCTCTTAGCACTGCTTTTGCTACATCCCATAGGTTTTGGATCATCGTGTTTACATTTTCATTTGTTTCTACATATTATTTCCTCTTAGATTTCTTCAGTGATCCCTTGGTTTCTTATTAACATATTATTTAATCTCAACGTGTTTCTGGTTTTTTTTACAACTTTTTTCTTGTAGTTGATTTCTAATCTCATAGTTTTGTGGTTGGAAAAGATGCTTAGTATGACTTAAATTTTCTTAAGTTTAGTGAGGCTTGCCTTATGGTCCAGCATGTGATCTATCCTGGAGCATGTTCCATATGCACTTGAAAAAAATGTGCATACTGCTGCTTTCATATGGAATTCTGTATAAACATCAACAAATTCCATCTGATCTAATGTGCCATTTCAGGCCTGTGTTTCCTTATTGATTTTCTGTCTGGATGATCTCTCCATTGGAGTAAGTGTAGTGTTAAATTCCCCCACTATTATTATGTTTCTGTCAATTTCTCTTTTTATGGCTGTTAGCATGTCCTGTATTTATTGAGGTGCTCCTATGTTGGGTGCATATATGTTTACAATTATTATATTATCTTTTCCTTTTATGTAATTAATTTTTTTATACAGGAGATTCTTATTAGTATATCTTCTTCTTTATTTGATCCCTTTATCATCATGTAGTGTCCTTCCATGTCTTTTGTAACAGTCTTTAATTTAAAGTCTATTTTTTTCTGATATGACTATTGCTACTCCAGCCTTCTTTTGATTTCTATTTGCTTGGAATGTCTTTTTTCATCCCCTCAGTTTCAGTCTGTTTGTGTCCCTAGATCTGAAGTGGGTCTCTTGTAAAGAGCATATATATAAGTCTTGTTTTTGTGTTAATTCACCCAGTCTATGTCTTTTGGTTGGAGCATTTAATCCCTTTGTGTTTAAGGTAATTACATTTAATCTCTTTGTGTTTAAGGTAAAGGTAATTCTTTTGCCATTTTGTTACTTGTTTTGGATTTGCTTTTGTAAGTTTTTCTTTTTTCTTCCCTTCATCTTTTGACCTCTTCTGTTGTGATTTGATGACTATCTTTAGTGTTGTGTTTGAATTCCTTTTTCTTTTTTGTATGTATATCTATCATAGATTTTTGTTTTTCAATTACCATGAGGTTTTGATATAGCACTCTCTATATATACAAGATTGTTTTAAGTTGTTGGTTTCTTATTTTCAAATGCATTTCCAATATCCTGCTTTGCTGGTTTTGATACCATATTTGTGTGTGGATGATTTTCTATCTTTATTTTATGTTTGCCTTTACTGCCTGCACTGCTGGACCCATTACAAATGGGTCCCATTTGTAATTTTCTTGCTTCTATTTGTGGGCTTTTCTTTTCTGCCTAAAGAAGTTATTTTTATCATTTTTTCTAAAGCTGGTTTGGTGGTGCTGAATTCTTTTCACTTTTGCTTGTCTGTAAAGCTTTGGATTTCCCTGTCAAATCTGAAAAAGAGCCATGCTGGGAAGAATATTTTTGGTTGTGGGTTTTTCCCTTTCATCACTTTAAATATATTGTGCCACTCCCTTCTGTCCTGCAAAGTTTCTGCTGAAAAATCAGCTGATAACATAATGGGGATTCTCTTGTATGTTATTTGTTGCTTTTCCCTTGTTGCTTTTAATATTTTATCTTTTTGTCTATAATTTTTGTCAATTTGATTATTATGTGTCTTGGCATGTTCCTCTTTGGGTTTTTCCTGTATGGAACTCTCTGAATTTCCTGACCTTAGGTGACACTTTCCTTTTCCATATTAATGAAATTTTCAGCTATTGTCTCTTCCAATAATTTCTCAGGCTCTTTCTCTCTCTCTTCTCCTTTTGGGACCCCTATAATGCAAATTTTTGTGCACTTAGTGTTGTCACTGATGTCTCATAAACTGTCCTCATTTCTTTTTATTCTTTGTTCTTTATTCTCTTCTGAGGCAGTGATTTCCAATATTCTCACTTGCAGGTCACTTATCCATTCTTCTGCCTCATTTATTCTGTCATTGATACCTTCTAGTATATTTTTAATTTCAGTTATCATATTGTGCAATTCTGTTGGTTTTTTATATCTTTACATCTTCAAGCTCTTTGTTAAATATGTCTTGTATCTTCTTGGTTTGTGCCTCCATTTTTTTTTTCTGAGATCTAGGATCATATTTACTATCATTACTGTGAATTCATTTTCAGGTAGATTGCCTTTCTCCACTTCATTTAATTGTTCTCATGTTTTATCTTGTTCCTTCATCTGAAACATATTTCTCTGTCATCTCATTTTGTCTAAATTTCTGTGTTTGTATTCTCAGTTTCACAGGCTACAGGATTGTTTCTACACTTGCTTCTGATGTCTTCCCCCTAGTGAGTGATGATGGTTTAAGTGATGAAGCTTGTGCATGCTTCCTGGTGGGAGGGACTGATGTCTGCACACTGGTAGGTGGAACTTGGTCTTGTTCCTCTTGTGGGCAGAGTCTTGTCAAGTGGTGTGTTTAGAGGCAGCTGTGGGCTCAGAAAGACTTCAGTTAGTTGATTAATGTGTCTGTGTTCCTCCCTGTTGGTTGTTGGGCCTCAGGGGTCCCAGGACTGGAGCCTACAGGTTGTTGGGTGAGGCCATCTCTTGGTGTCAAAATGGTGGCTTCCAGGAGAATTCACAGCAATGAGTGTCCCATGGTACCTCCACCACTAATGTGCTTATCCCCAGAGAGAGCCACAGCCACCACCCACCTTCCCAGAGACAAGAGGCAGAGGCAGTGTATTACCTGTTGTGCCCCCCTCAAACCCTGAGCCATAGGGGGACACCAGGGCAGGGTACCTGGCTTGTCTGGGTCCCCTAACTCACACTTTGAAGGGACTTCCAAACACGTGGCTCCTGTTGAACTTGACATCTATCCTGTGGACACCATTCTTATGGGAGATGAAGCGAGTCACTTTGTTTTCTCTGGGTCTCAGTATGCAAGAGACATTGTGTGCACCTTCCAAGAGTATATCTTCTGTTTCAGCCAGTCCTGTAGAGTTCCTCTGATAAGCCCTGCTGGCCTTCAAACCAAAATGCTCTGTGGGCTCCTCCTCCTGACTGATGCCAGACCCCAGACTGGAGAGCCTGATGTGGGGCTCAGAATTCCTACTCCTCTGGGAAAAACTCTGTAATGTAATTAGTTTCCAGTTTGTGGGTTGCCCACCCAGTGGACATCAGATTTGATTGTATCAGGAATGTACCCCTCCTTCTCTTGTTGTGGCTTCTTCTTTGTCTTTGGATGTAGGATATCATTTTTGTAGGTTCCATTCTTTTTTGTTCATGATTGTTCAGAAGTTAGTTGTGATTTTGGTGCTTTCATGAGAGGTGGTGAGCTCAAGTCCTTCTACTCTGCCATCTTTCCAACCTCTGAGTGATTCTTTAGCTTAAATATGTACTATCCAGAATCCATAAATACTATGATATTTAGGTTGAAGAATCAAGAATGGTTAAACCTGAAGTATTTTAATCTTTACTTTTGCTTATTATTTATCTGAATAATAAATAATCTTTATCTCTGGATAGACTATATAATTCTAAAGTAGAAAGCATAAAATCAATTGTAGGGATTCAAATTTATATGTATTTCTGAACAAGATGGTGTAAGAGGGAATAGATTTACCTTCTTACATGAAATGACTAAATTGTGGACATTGAATATTTGGCATTATGGGACACTGATTCTTTAGAAAGAAGAACTCAATAAGATGAACCCTGTAATTTGCCATTTTACTAAAAGAGTTTCCAGGCTGAGGGCACAGGGAAGAGGAACACTGGTAGAGCCTGGCAGTATTCTTGAGTTAAGGAGATGGAAATAGGAGTTCATAGAGGCCAAGATGGCCAGAGGGAAGAGGGCAGAGTACCAACTGGAAATGAGTTACAAAACGAATAAGAACTCCAAACTACTGTGATGGACCACCTTCAATCTACAACTGAGTCTTGATCAGCTCATGCATGCAAAGAAATTACCCAATGCCAAGAAAAGAACTACACAAAAGGAGCAGAGACAAATGTTTACAGCTCACAAGGGATCAAGAATAGTTTATATTAATTTCAGCCTGAGTAAGAAAACTCATAATTCATAAAGCATCAGGTAGGAAACTCAAAAGTATATTGTCACAATAACAGAAAAAAATAAACATAAAAAGCTCTAAAGTAAATATAACTCTGGTTCAACCTAACAACATTTAAAAGCAAGCTTTGAAATAGTGAAATCATTTGTAAGAAACTTAATTATGTTCCGAAACATAGCTTAAGATGACCTATATGAATAGAAGAACATCCAGCACCCAGCAAGGTAAAACTAAAAATGTATGGCAAAATAAACAAGTATGCTATAAAGCAGGAATATATGAGTCCAAATAAGGAGAAAATTTAATTATTAGAAACAAAATCAGAAATGATATAAAAGTAGAATTAATAGTTAAGGACATGAAAATAGCATTTATAACTCATTCTATATGGCCACTGAGGTGGAGGAAAAATAATATGTATGTTTAGAAGAAAATCAGAATATTCAAAATAAAAAATACAATGTCTAAGACACACAAAAACTGGGAGAGTTAATTTTGGATTAGACATTGCAGAAAAAAGATTTGTGAATTTCAATGCATATCAATGGTATCCAAAATGCAACCTGCAGAGTAAAAAAATAAATAAATAAAAATGAAAGAATTACATCTGTGACTTTGGGAAAAATTTAAAGCCTACTGTACATTTGTCTAGTGCTCCCAAAGGAGAATAAAGAGATGAGAAAAAAAAGAAAAAGAAAGAAACAGAAAAAATGGTGGGGATGTAAATTGATACAGCCACTATGGAGAACAGTATGGAGGTTCCTTAGAAAACTAAAACTAAAACTACTGTATGACCCAGCAATCCCACTATTGAACATATACTCAGAGAAAACCATAATTCAAAAAGACACATGCACCCCAATATTCATTGTAGCACTATTTACAATAGCCAGGACATGGAAATCACCTAAATGTCCATCAACAAAAGAATGGATAAAGAAGGTGTGGTACATATATACAATGGATTATTACTCAGCCATAAAAACGAACAAAGTTGTGTCATTTGTAGAGACATGGATGGACTTAGAGACTGTCATACAGAGTGAAGTAAGTTGAAACAGAAAAACAAATATTGTATATTAATGCATATATGTAGACTCTAGAAAAATGGTATAGGTGATCTTATTTGCAAAGCAGAAATAGAGTCAGAGATATAGAGAACAAACATATGGACACCAAGGGGGGAACGTGGGGGTGGGATGAATTTGGAGATTTGGATTGACGTATACACTATTGATACTATGTATAAAACAGATAACTAATGAGAACCTACTCTATGGCTCAGGGAACTCTTCAATGTTCTGTGGTGACCAAAATGGGAAGGAAATCCAAACAAAGAAGGGATATACATTTATGTGTAGCTGATTCACTTTGCTCTACAGTAGAAACTAACACAATATTGTAAGGCAATTATACTCCAATAAAAAGTAATTTAAAACATTTCAATTTATAATTGCCTTTTAAAATGTTGATGAAAACTAAAAATCTATGTATTCAAGAAGCTCAATGAAACACAATCAAGAAAAATTTGAGTAAAACTACAGTATAATTCAACTGTTAAAACCAGTGATGGAGAGAAAATATTAAAATCAGCAAGGAGAAAAAGCACTGACTAATGTAAAAATTACAACAAACTTCCTGTTGGAAAAATCACAGCACAGAAGATAGTGGAAGAAAATCTTTAATGCTTTAAAAAGTAAAAACTTTGAACTTAAAATTCTATATCCCAAAAAATATCTTTCAAAAACAAAGATAAATTAATATATTTTGAGAAATACAAATGTTGAAATAATTTATTAACAGCATACCTGAACTAAAAGAGTGTTAAATTCTTACAGATAAGGGACAAATTAAACCAGATGGAAATCTTTGTCTATAGAAAGGAATTAAGGACATCAGAAGCAGAATTCTGTGGATACATACAAAATATTATTTTTAAATATCTCTTTAAAATATAATTGACTGCTTACATTAAAAAATATATTTGGGGTTAATAAAAAAATATAGAGGTAAAACTTCTGAGAACAAATGGCACAAAAGCCAACAGAGGATGGAAGTATTGTTACAGGTGTTTAATACTATTTGTGAAGTGATATAATATTTATTGAAGTTAGAATGTATTAATTTAAAGATGTATACTATAAAACTTAAGGAATCACTAGAAAAGTAAAACAGTTTTAGCTAAATGGTGAACAAAGGAGGAAAATGGCATCATGAAAAAAATATCTAATTACTCCAAAAGAATTTAGTAAAGAGGAAAAAGGGGGGAAAAAAAGATGGGGCAAATAAAAAGATGTTAGATTTAAATCTAACTATATGGATAATTAAATCAAACATAAATAGTCTCAAATCCCCAACTAAAAGGCAGAGATAGTGAGATTCAATAAAACTTGGGAATATTTAACAAATAAGTAGGTATATATTTGACATGTAACGCTTTTCCATTGACTACTACAAAACATTGCTGAGAGAAATTAGACTTGATGTGATGTACCTAGAAGAGTTAAAAGAATGTTGAAGAGAACAATAATATTTTAGAACTTACAATATCTGACCTCAACCCTTCTTAATATAGCCACTGTGATACAGTCAATGTGATATTGTACTAAAAATGGACACATAAATCAGTGGAACACAATAGTGCTGCATATATGTATATGGAAAATTAATTTTTGACAAACATGCCAGGGAAATTCAATTTCAAAATAAGTTTTTCAACAAATGATGTTGGAACAAACGGATAGTCATATGCAATATTTGAAAAGACTTTAGTACTTACCTGATATTATATTCAAAAATTAACTATAAATGTATCATACTATAAATGTAAGAAGGAAAATTTTAAATATCTAGACAAAGGTTCAGTAGAAAATTGTGATGACCTTCGCTTTCACAAATAATTTTAAAATATGATTTAAAACATATGAATGATAACAGAAAAAATCAATAAATTGGATATCATAAAAAGTAAGAGACAAACTGTCCAGTTTGCAAAATATATATACTTTAACAAAAAGATTGTATGTAGAATATATAAGAAAGTCTTATAACTCAATAATCAGAAAGCAAACAACCAAATTTTAAAAATGGGAAAAAGATTTGAATTACCAAGAAAAATATATTTTTGAAAATAATCACAAATGGCTATGACAACATCACTAGTCAAAAGAGAATTGTAATTAAAACCACAATTAGCTTATACTACACATATATTTGAATGACTAAATTTAAAATGATTGATCATACCAAACCCAGACAAGCTAAGGAATATTAGAATTCTCGTGCACTGCTGATGGAATACAATTTAAAACTATTGCTTTAGAAAACATATAGTGGCATTTTGTGTCTAGATATTTACCTCAGATAAATAAAAATATATGCCCACATAAAGACATGTACAAAAATGTTCATAACCTGTTTGTGTGTAAAATCCCAAAACTAGAAATAACCCAAATGTCCATCAATAGGAGAATGAAGAAACAAATTTTGGACTATCGATACTAGAGGATACTACTCAGCAATTAAAGAAATGAAATACTGAATATATGCAACAATATAAATTATCTAAAAAAGTATGTTGAGAGAAAGAAGACACAAAAGAATAGATTCTTTATCATTCCATTCATATACATTTCTAAAAATTAAAAATCTGTTTCTTAACAACAGAAAGTATGTCAGTGGTTGCCTAGGATGGAGGGAGTGTTTGGGAAGGTGCAATTTGGAAAATTATAAAGAGGCATGAGGAAAGTTTTGGCAAATAAATATATATTATATATATATATTATATATAATGTATATATATATTCATTGTCTTAGTTTTGATGAGCTTTCATGTGAAAATCTAATATGAAAATTTATTAATCTTTTTACTCTAAGTGTAATTTAATCACATATCAAATATTCCTCAATAAAGGTTTTAATAATGTTAGTGGCTTAATTGAGGCTATGTTGTTAAGTTTGGAGGAATGCTCTCAAAGAATATTTCTCATTATAATACACTATTCATATATACATGTGAGATCTCACTAATTTCATATATGAGAATGTAATTATTAAAATTATGCTTAAATTGTTTGAGCAAAATCCACTTCCATTTCTCTGAGAACTTTTCTCACCTTGAGATGTGACCCCTGACAATCATGACTCTATCCTTAGCCATACCTGAAAGGAGGAGGGTGAGGCACCTGATCCAAACTGGGCCAGTGAGAATCATTGTCTTCTGAATTTGTACTTTGGATTGTGAAATATTTGTGGTTCTCTCCTAATGCTTGATTTGTGGGGTTCCCGTAGTCAGTTCTGCACAGGGAAAAATGGAGAAGTAAAAGAGAAAAACAGAGCATATGCCTAGAAAGGAGCTACAACAGGCTGCCACTCAGGACTAGAAAGAGGACTGCATTACATCTGCCTTGGGATTCAGTAGCTTTCCAGTTTCTAGCATAGTCTCAGGAATTTGAACAAATCTCAGTGAACTGTAATTTATTTCTATATTTTAATAATACATTTCACTTTTCCTCCTTTCTCCCTCCCTTCCTTCCTTTCCTCCCTCCTACTCCTCTTCTTCCTTCTGCTCATTGTCTTTTTTTAAAAATAAAATTTAATAGAATTTATATTATTTGGAAACAAAAGACTCCAAATACAGAGATGTTTTATCTCATGAGGCTCATGCTTTTAATTTTAAAGTTAGTTTCTTTTATTTATATGGAAATTTATAATCACTTATATCTATGTGCATGGCTGTATATATATATATATATATATATATATATATATATACACACACATATATTTTGTGAAACACATAATTTCAAGTTGTGGCCGTTCTCTTTCTCAGATGTCAAATACTGAAATAAGAAATCCCACTACAGATTCAGAACACTTCCTCAACATTTGAAAACCAGGGTATATTCAGTAGCACGATCTGCTGACAAACTTTGAGGAAGCTGAAAGCTAATACCTGGCACTTTTCGTGTAGAGAACAGATTTAGTCTTTGCTTTTCTTAGCAGGTGTTGACATTATCCTTTTTATTAGAAATTCGGTGAAAACATATTGGTTGCCCTTTCATGCATGCTGATGTATGGCCTTTTTCCAAGCCTCTTCTCTCCCGAAACAGATACACAAAGCTGTAAGCTATTGCCCAATTTCAGCTTTCTCTTTTGTGGATCTGTCCTTGAGGCTGCATGACAGTTTTGCTGAAATTAAGCCAGTGCATCTCAGATGATCACACACAGGGTGGTCTGTCTGCTGCTTTTACTTTCCAAACATCCTTGACTATGTGAAATTGTTTTGTGTTGTACTAGGATCACCTTCTGTTCAAATACCTGTGGCTTCCTTATTTCACCTCATCCTTCAACAGCTTTTTGGTATTCTCTCCTGCTGTTATTGCCACCTTTTCTTACAAGAGAAATCCCCACTATTTGAAAGTTCTTTCTTCTAATCCTGCTTGCTAAGCGATCCAGCTAAAGGGCATGGACCTTATATTTTTTCATCTTAGTATTCCTTGCCTCTTGTAGAGATGTAATGTTTTTGTATAAAAGGAGACACAAAATAAATGTTTGGTGTATTTAAATGAATTCTAGGTTTTGGATATGAAGTGGGAAGCAATCACATTTCTCCCCAACTTCTCTTCTATCCAGTGAAATTTCCTGATGAAGAACAAAGATGATTCAGGATTCTTTGATATCTAAGAGACCAGTTTCTTCTTATGTACAACTCGTGGTCACCTAGTTAATGACTGAACAAGATGGTAGACTGCATATATAAACTAGAATATATTAGAAGAACATACACCAATTCTTTGAGATAGTGTGATCAACTTAACAAAGATTAGACAGTTAGAAGACATAGATATTAAACCAGACTCTGGCAACAATCTGTAGTGGATCTTGTCTTGTTGTACCCCCAAAACATAACATTGGTATACGCCATAAAATTTAAAATTTTTCCATAGAAATTTCCATTAAAATTTCAGGAGTCCACTACTCCTTATAGAATAGTTGCTTTTAGGGAATTCCCTGGCAGTCCAGTGGTTATGACTCCATGCTTCCACTGCAGGGGATACGGGTTTGATCCCCATTCCCTTGTCGAGGAACTAAGATCCTGAATAACATGTGGCATGAACCCCCCTCCCCAGAAAAAAAGAATAGTTCCTTATAGTCTTACATGTATTTTTTTTCCTAAAGACCACTTATACAGCCTCCCTTCAGCCTCATAGAAAAATCATACTTTGTGTTTTCAACGTGGTTGCCATCTACATAGAGAAGTTGGTTATATTTACCTTTTAAGTGAAAATCAATATCCAGGTGCACTCCGAAGATCTCCTTCACTTCTCCTACTTTAGATTAAAACAAAAAAAAATTGCAACATATAAAGTGTCACACTTTTTTTCCCAGGGAACTCACCACTTTTTCAAAAAGGAAAAAATAAATTAGTCTGGGAACAATTGATTATATTTGAGCTATGGATAACTTACTCACATATTACAGTCACTTACAGATAACTCAATTTCCCAATTTTTTTAGGAGCAGAGCTCAAACAGACCAGCTTCCTTATCTCTGTTTGTTATAATATATACTATGTTGTACTCTCTTATACGATGTGTAATATATGGGAGAATGGGAAGAAAATGTTAAAAAAAGGATTTCTTCCAGGTCTCAAATGATAGATATTCCCCAATGATTTCTCTTCCTTCACACCACAAGACTGAATCATGTGTCCATGTGACAAAAGGTATCTGCTGTGATGGTCTGCAATGAGGAAAACATTTAAAGACAGAGAAACTCTAGAATGCAGACTTTTCCACTGACTATGACCCTCAGAAAGTTCCTCAACTTCTCTTTTATTTCCCTGTAAAATAATAGTGCTTTTTATTATAAAAATTAAATTAAAAAATACACAGATACTCTTTGCATGACATTCCTGGCATGTCATAAATACTCAATAATGTATATCCTTAATTTATAAAGCAGAATATCTATTATCTAAAGTAAGAAAAATTAGATATGTGAGTCTGTAGATAATATTTGAGTAACTTTCCTAATCCAGAACAATCACATCACTTGGTAGGTCTTTTGATTTCACTCACTTTGAAATGTGCTCAATGTTAGTCCTAGGAATTGTTTAGTAACTATCATTAGTAAGTAAAGACAGTCCATATAGAAAGAGAAGTGTGGAGTAGAAAACAAAATGACAATTCACTTGGTTTCCGAAGACATGTTTCTATATATCTGTAAAATAAGGCAAGCACTGTGCTGGCACTAGTATGGCAGTAAAAACAGTGAAGAACAGATATATTAATGTCCATCCTGGAACAGTTTAATATGTATGCAAATATATATTAGATTATTAGAATAAATTATGGCAATGTTATGATGTAGAGAAAGAATATTAAACATGCAGCAAAAATATGAGAGAAACAAGTCTTCAAAATTTTAAACATGCTTCAAATGGGAGATATCATGGCAGTTTCATTTAGGAACCAAGGTCTTTGTTGGTTCTAAAGAATGAAATCAAACTGGCCAGGAAGGAATGTGGGATGGCATGTTAGGGAGATGAATCAGCACATACAAGAATCTTTGGTTAGATGGAGCAAAGACCTATGTACCTCTGAAGCTCAGAAAAAGAAAAGTTGGAGTATGATGAGGTTGAAAATGTAAGTGGAGGCCAAGGACTTGCTGGACATGAGGTCTTTTCAAAGGTAATGGAAAGGATTGAAGAATTGTTAGCAAGAAAATACATGATCAAGGTAGGTTAAAAGTAGAGAATAAATTGTAAAGGTCAAGAAAAAATGAAAAGAGATTACTTGAGAGACTATGTCAGTAAACTATATGTAAATTGACAGTAGCTTATATAAGAGCATGAATGGTATATAGACAGATTATATACCCTGACTCTTTCCTCAGTAACCTGCTAATTTAAAAAAAAAATTATTTTATCTTGGAGTATAGTTGATTTATAATGTTGTATTAGTTTCAGGTGTACAGCAAAGTGATTCATTTATACATATACAAATATCTATTCTTTTCCAGATGAATGGGTTTTAATTAATGACATTTGAGCAAAAGTGATATGAGCCACTTCCAAGAATAGCTCTCACCCTTTTACCAGCTTAATGCAAAACCACATGATAAAAAGTGATTGCATCCCACAATTACTGTATGAGAAGGAGCCGTCTATCAACCAGATACATCTTATCTTGGCATATTTTCTGAACAAGATATTTTTTAGATGACTTGAACTATTACACATCAGGAGCCTCTTTGTTACAACAGTAAATACTCTCAGTAATACAAATATTTAGTGAATAGAAGAGGTAAGACTCAGCAATTGCTTGGGTGGACCTGGCAGAACTGTGTGATGTGTACTGAGGGACACATAACTGGTAAATTGTAGTGAGAGCTCTGGAGTCAGATTACTTGGGATCATAGCTCATCTCAGCAACTTCTTAATTATGTGATCTTGGGCAAGTTACAAAACCTCTCTCTGAATCACTTTGAGTCTGTAAATTCTGACTACAATTAATAACCCAGGTTATGAAGTGGCAAAAAATGAATACATGAAAGTATATAAATAAATTGCTGGGAATATCATCAAGTATACACAAAGTATACTGTACAGGTGTTATTGTCATTTACATCAATATGTTAATATCTCATTAAAATAACATGTTGATTTATTAGACATTGTTAGACATTTTTCTATTTAACGTAAGAATTTTATTTTATTTTATGTATATAAAATGTATGATAGTTTTTAATTTATCCTTTCTTATTGACATCTAGTACATTTGATCATAAAACATCGTGTGATTTTTTTTTTAGGACTTTATTTAAGGTTCCTTTGGGAAACCATTGTGACTTGCTTAATTTTGTCAAGTTCCAAGTGTGCTCAATATGAATAAGTACATTCATATTGTTGGTATAAATATATATCTATTGACTGTAGCTAATTATTAAATTATTTAAATCTTCACTAACTGCTTATCTTTTGAGGGCCAAACATATCATTTTTTAAGAAACATATGATAAAACTTTCAACTACATTGATGAATTACATTACTTTTCTCAATATACATTCATAGGCATTGTATTTTACTCAGCATATCTTTCTTTTACCAGTATTTAAAATTCCTCTTTTCATTGATAATTTTTTCTTGAATTATTTTTTTCTTTCATATTAAGTTGTTACCCCAGATAGCATCTTGCAGGGGTGAGATGATGGGGCAGGATACAGCTCTGTTCTGAGAGTTTCTCTTACACATATCAGAAAATGCTTCATACCTATTTATTCTGCCTATTTATTCAGAGCTCTCTGTACTTCCAGTGTAGCTTTTTCCTTTGGTTGTATAATCTCATGGTGATGGGCTCAGGAAGACTGGCAAAGGTAGGCCCAGTGTTGTTTTTTTAACAGGATCCTAATAAAAGTAGTAATGGAGTTCCTCACTAAATTCATCCATCAGAGAGCTTCCAGTTCTAGTGTTCTGCCTCCCAGTGGTGAAAGGGTGAAAAATGAGGGACTTATTG
The DNA here is from genome assembly GCF_964270905.1 of Leucopleurus acutus. NCBI lineage: Eukaryota > Metazoa > Chordata > Mammalia > Artiodactyla > Delphinidae > Leucopleurus > Leucopleurus acutus. The sequence goes on along the minus strand of NC_139160.1, from coordinate 41,239,968 downwards.
TAATGTGAGGACCCCAAACTTGCATGACATAAAAGTTATTCTGAGTTGCCAATATATAACAAGGTGCCCTCCACTGCTCTAGGCTATATGTTCTACTACTGTGAGACTTCCATTTCCTTAGTATTCATTCAAAACTTTTATGAGTATATCAACTCTGTCAGTCTATCTAGGGTTACTTTTGAGAGAGGGAGATAGGAGACCACATTAGTTTTTCATTTTATTAAAAAGCAGAAGTCAATTTTGATACACTTTAGAAAAACAATTCTTCAAACTGAGAAAATTTATATTTAAATCAGGCTATTGTAATAATCCTCAAGCAGATTGCATTGCAGGTGTCTAAAAATCTTATAAATGACCTTTTCTAACAAGCAGTATGCTGTATATCATCCAAAATGATAAAGTAATGACTACACCAAATGATACCATTCCTCTGGACAGGGTAACCCAAGCGTTGACTTTATCTGGACCAGGATCAAAATTGCTACCAAACTTAACCTGGTTCTTAGTCCTGCTTTGGCCCCTGGTTACAATAATTCTTTGGCCCCTGGCTTCTTAATCTACTTGTTTAGTTTGTTCTTTTTAAGGACACAGCAGTTTCCCAGATAAGATGACAGTAATGCAGAGATTCCAGCCACTCCTCGGAACAGATCCTGCTAGAATAACAACAGAAGTTATCCTGGGACCCTTAATGAGACAGGCAAGAGCTCCATGATCCCAACTAGGTAGGGTCTATGAGCCCCATGCCAGCCTGAAGAAGCTACAGAAGACAGACCTTTGCCCTTCATCCTCCCAAAAAAGATTTCTTGCAGTTCATATCTCTCAGGGATGATTTGAGGCAAGAGATAGATGGGCCCCAAGCTGAGCAGCAGGAGTTTGTCCCCTGTGGACAGATACTCCAAGATGAAGATAATAGCAGGAGCAAGGAGCTGAGCCCTGCCCAAATAAAAGATAGAGATCACATATCTCTCATTCTCGAAGTCAGGGAAATATTCCTAAGTGCACATGCATTGAAAGGCTCCTCAGGGGCCAAAAAGGGAAGGGATGCCTCCCCATAGTAGGTGATGTCAACTTACCCATAGCCCTCTTCACTGGAATCTATCTTGGCTAAGAGATGCTTGCGCACACAGAGGAGGACCCTGAGATAAACCAAATACGGACTCAGAGCCAGGCAAAGCAAGAGGATTAGCCAGAGGAAACCTGAAAAAAATGTTCCATATAATTGATTCAAACTACAATGAGGGTGCGACTCTCTCTCTGAGCCAGCCCATGTGAATGAGTCTATTCACATGTACTCTTTATCCTTCTAATAAATATTTTACTTGTTTCACTACATTCTGTCTTTTTTTTTTTTGAAATACATTTATACAAAGCCCCAGACCAGGGCCTTGTCACTGGTCACTGGATTTTGTGGTCTAGTGACTAGGATCCAGTGCTTTCGTTGCTGTGACCTGAGTTCAATCTCTGGCTGGGGAAGCGAAATCCTGCTTCAAACTGCTGCAGGCTGACGCTACCCAAGATCAGTAAGGGTATGTGCTTTTTAAGGTGTACAATTAAACTTTTACTCAGGTCAAATATGCACAAACACTAGGCTTAGAGTCAGATGTTGTCAGGAGCTTGGTTTACGATTAGTCCTCAGTGAGGTCTAATAGTAAACATTTGTTGAATGTCAGTCACAATTTAATTTCTTTTCAAGGATTCAAATGAAAGTACTACTATAAATAACATCAATGATATTTCTCCCATGTGCCAGATATTTCTCCCATCTCTGCCTTCAGATGTCTCACAATTAATGAAGGGAGAGAAAAAATAAGTATTTATAATACAAGGAGATAAATAATGCATGAGTGACATCTATAGGATTCTTTGAGAACATGGTTTAAATATTCTATGAATACTGGAGAGAGATTAAATTTTTTAAATTGAAAAAGTGTTTGGAAAGACAACTGGAGGTATTGTGGGAAGTTTAGCTAAATATTTACAGCTCAGACTATAGAATTTATTTTTAATCTAGTTTCCACTGAGGTGCTAAGGAGTTTAGCAAACCTTTGACTTCAGTTGTTCTTTTAAAATACATATTAAATTCTTAATTATTCTTGGATTATTTAACTAGATTTTAATTAACTGTGATAGAGAACTGGCTCACTTCATGGAAAACTGACTCTCTACTCTTCTCACTATACAGGGTTTTCCCTTGTGTGCTGATAACCTCCAAATCAATATCTCCACACCCAGAACAATCCTAAAATCTGGATACACATATAAAACTTTTCATAAACTTTTCCACTTTGATGACCCCTACATCTCCAAAACCTACAATTTTCCAAACTGAAGTTATCATTTTTAAAAGATAGTGCCTTTCTCTAAGTTTTTTTTTTAATGATGTTTGCTTTAAGTCTTGGATAGATATGATTTATTACATTAAGTATTTTCTCTTCTATTCCAACTTTGCTGAAAATAACGATTGAATGTCTAGTTTATCTCAAATGCTTTTCTTCACCTATTGAGTTGATTATGCACTTTTTCTACTTTAATCTGTTAGTGGGAATGACATATTTTCTCATGTTAAATGAACTGGATATTGCTGGGTTGGATTGGTTAAATTGATTTTTTTTTTTTTTTTTGCTATCCTGCTATATTTTGTATTTTGTTTAGGATCTTTGCATCATTGTTTGTGAATGAAACAGGCTTTTATTTTTTCCTTCCTTATGGTGACTGTTCAGTTTTGATATGAAGATTACTAGAATGAAAGGTACTGTTATACACCTTGGCTAGAAACCAGAATTAGTTTGAAATCTGTCTCTTTTGTTCCCTAGAGATGACCAAGCACCTCTTCTCCATAAACATTTATTATTTATTTATTTATTTTTAGGCACAGAAGACATTTCTTCCTTTCTTTTTTTTTTTTTTAAGGCCCTTATTGGACTATAATTGTTTTACAATGTTGTGTTAGTTTCTGCTGTATAGAAAAGTGAATCAGCTATACGTACACATATATCCCCATATCCCTTCCCTCTTGCCTCTCCCTCCCACCCTCCATATCATACCCCTCTGGATGGTCACAAAGCACCTAGCTGATCTCCCTGTGCTATGCGGCTGCTTCCCACTAGCTATCTCTTTTACATTTGGTAGTGTGTATATGTCCATGCCACTCTCTCACTTCGTCCCAGCTTATCCTTCTCCCTCCCTGTGACCTCAAGTCCATTCTCTACATCTGAGTCTTTATTCCTGCCCTGCCCCTAGGTTCTTCAGAACCACCTTTTTTTTTTTTTAGATTCCATATGAAGGTGTTAGCATACAGTATTTGTTTTTCTCTTTTTGACTTACTTCACTCTGTATGACAGACCCTAAGCCCATCCACCTCATTACAAATATCTCAATTTCATTTCTTTTTTATGGCTCAGTAATATTGTATATATGTATACAATGTATACACAATGTATACACATTGTATATATGTGCCACATCTTCTTTATCCATTTATCTGTCGATGGACACTTGGGCTGCTTCCATGTCCTGGTTATTGTAAATAGTGCTTCAGTGAACATTGTGGTGCATGTTTCTTTTTGAATTATGGTTTTCTCAGGGTATACGTCCAGTGGGATTGCTGGGTCATATGGTAGTTATACTTTTAGTGTTTTAAGGAACTTCCATTCTTCTCTCCATAGTGTCTGTATCAATTTACATTCCCACCAACATTGCAAGAGGTTTCCCTTTCCTCCACACCCTCTCCAGCATTTATTGTTTGTAAATATTTGTTGATGGCCATTCTGACCAGTGCGAGGTGATACCTCATTGTAGTTTTGATTTGTATTTCTCTAATGATTAGTAATGTTGATCATCCTTTCATGTGTTTTTTGGCAATTTGTACATTTTCTTTGGAGAAATGTCTATTTTGGACCTCTGCCCATTTTTGGATTGGGTTGTGGAGCTGCATGAGCTGCTTGTATATTTTGGAGATTAATCCTTTGTCAGTTGGATCAATTTGCAAATATTTTCTCCCATTCTGAGGTTTATCTTTTCATCTTGTTTATGGTTTCCTTTGCTGTGCAAAAGGTTTTAAGTTTCATTACGTCCCATTTGTTTATTTTTTCTTTTATTTCCGTTTCTCTAGGAGGTGGGTCAAAAAGGATCTTGCTGTGATTTACGTCATAGACTGTTCTGCCTATGTTTTCCTCTAAGAGTTTTACAGTGTCTGGTCTTATATTTAGGTCTCTAATGCACTTTCAGTTTATTTTTGTGTATGGTTTTAGGGAGTATTGTAGTGTCATTCTATTACATGTAGCTGTCCAGTTTTCCCAGCACCAAGAGTTTGTCTTTTCTCCGTTGTATATTCTTGCCTTCTTTATCAAAGATAAGGTGACCATATGTCTGTGGCTTTACCTCTGGGCTTTCTATCCTATTCCATTCATCTATATTTCTGTTTTTGTGCCAGTACCACACTGCCTTGATTACTGTAGCTTTGTAATATAGTCTGAAGTCAGGGAGCCTGATTCCTCCAGCTCCATTTTTCTTTCTCAAGATTGCTTTGGCTATTCGGGGTCTTTTATGTTTCCATACAAATTGTGAACTTTTTTATTCTAGATCTGTAAAAATTGTCATTGGTAATTTGCTAGGGATTGCATTGAATCTGTAGATTGCTTTGGGTAGTAGAGTCATTTTCAAAATGTTGATTCTTCCAATCCAAGAACATGGTGTATGTCTCCATCTGTTTGTAACATCTTTAATTTCTTTCATCAGTGTCTTATAGTTTTCTTCATACAGGTCTTTTGTCTCCTTAGGTAGGTTTATTCGTAGGTATTTTATTATTTTTGTTACAATGGTAAATGGGAGTGTTTCCTTAATTTCTCTTTAAGATTTTTTGCCATTAGTGTGTAGGAATGAAAGAGATTTCTGTGCATTAATTTTGTATCCTACTTTACCAAATTCACTGATTAGCTCTACAAATTTTCTGGTAGCATCTTTAGGATTCTCTATGTATAGTGTCATGTCATCTGCAAACAATAGCAACTTTATTCTTCTTATCCGATTTGGATTCCTTTTATTTCTCCTCTGATTGCTGTGGCTAAAACTTCCAAAACTGTGTTGACTAATAACCGTGAGAGTGGGCAACGTTTTTTTCTTCCTGATCTTAGTGGAAATGGTTTCACTTTTCCACCATTGAGAATGATGTTGGCTGTGGGTTTGTCATATATAGACTTTATTACGTTGAGGTAATGTCCCTCTATGCCTACTTTCTGGAGGATTTTTATCAAAATTGGTGTTGTATTTTGTCAGAAGCTTTTTCTGCATGTATTGAGATGAGCATATGGCTTTTCTCCTTCAACTTTTTAATAAGTTGTATCACATGATTGATTTGCATATATTGAAGAATCCTTGCATTGCTGTGATAAACCCCACTTGATCATGTTGTAGGATCCTTTTAATGTGCTGTTGGATTCTGTTTGCTAGTATTTTGTTGAGGATTTTTGCATCTATGTTCATCAGTGTTATGGGCCTGTAGTTTTCTTTCTTTGTGACATCCTTGTCTGGTATTGGTATCAAGGTGATGGTGGCCTCGTAGAAGGAATTTGGGGGAGTTCCTCCCTCGGCTATATTTTGGAAGAGTTTGAGAAGGATACGTGTTTGCTCTTCTCTAAATGTTTATACAAATCACCTGTGAAGCCATCTGGTCCTGTGCTTTTGTTTGTTGGAAGATTTTAAATCACAGTTTCAAATTCCGTGCTTGTGATTGGTCTGTTCATATTTTCTATTTCTTCCTAGTTCAGTCTCGGAATGCTGTGCACTTCTAAGAATTTGTCCATTTCTTCCTGGTTGTCCATTTTATAGGCATATAGTTTCTTCTAGTAATCTCTCATGATCCTTTGTATTTCTGTAATGTCAGTTGTTATTTCTCCTTTTTCGTTTCTCATTCTGTTGATTTGAGACTTCTTTATTCCTTGATGAGTCTGCCTAATAGTTTATCAATTTTGTTTATGTTCTCAAAGAACCAACTTTTACTTTTATTGATCTTTGCTATTGTTTCCTCATTTGTTTTTCATTTATTTCTGATCTGATATTTACGATTTCTTTCCTTCTACCAACTTTGGGGTTTTTTTGTTCTTCTTTCCCTAATTGCTTTAGGTGTGAAGTTAGATTGTTTATTTCAGATTTTTCTTTTTCCTTGAGGTAGGATTGTATTGCTGTAAACTTCCCTCTTAGAACTGCTTTTGCTGCATCCTGTAGCTTTTGGGTCATCGTGTTTTGATTGTCTTTTTTTTTTCTAGGTATTTTTTGATTTCCTTTTCAATTTCTTCAGTGATCTCTTAGTTCTTAAGTAGTGTACTGTTTAACCTCCATGTGTTTGCATTTTTTACAGGTTTTTCCTATACTTGATATATAGTCTCATAGCATTGTGGTTGCAAAAGAAACTTGATATGATTTCATTTTTCTTGCATTTACCAAGGCTTGATTTGTGACCCAAGATATGATCTATCTTGGAGATGTTTCAATGAACACTTGAGAAGAAAGTGTATTCTGTTGTTTTCGATGGAATATCATATAAACATCAAGTCCATCATGTTTAATGTGTCATTTAAAGCTTGTGTATCCTTCTTCATTTTCATTTTGGATGATCTGTCAATTGGTGAAAGTGGGATGTTAAAGCCCCCTATTATGATTTTGTTACTGTTGATTTCTCCTTTTGTGGCTGTTAAAATTTGCCTTATGTATTGAGGTGCTCCTATATTGGGAGCATAAATATTTACAATTTTTATATCTTCTTCTTGGATTGATCCCTTGATCATTATGTAGTCTTCTTCTTTGTCTCTTGTAATAGTCTTTATTTTAAAGTCTCTTTTGTCTGAAATGAGAATTGCTACCTCAGCTTTATTTTGATTTCCATTTGCATGGAATATCTTTTTCCATCCCCTCACTTTCAGTCTGTATGTGTCCTTAGGTCTGAAGGGGGTCTCCTGTAGACAGAATATATATGGGACTTGTTTTTGTATACACTCACCCAGTCTCTGTCTTTTGGTTGAAGTATTATTCCATTTACTTTGAAGGTAATTATCAATATGTATCTTCCTATTACCATTTTGTTATTTGTTTTAGGTTTTTTTGTAGTTCTTTTCCTTCTCCTGTGTTTCCTGCCTAGAGAAGTTCCTTTAGCATTTGTTGTAAAGCTGGTTTGTTGGTGTTGAATTCTCTTAGCTTTTTCTTATCTGTAAAGGTTTTAATTTCTCCATCAAATATGAATTAGATCCTTGCTCAATAGAGTAATCTTGATTGTAGGTTTTTTTTTACTTTCATCACTTTAAATAATATCCTGCCACTCCCTTCTGGTTTGCAGAGTTTGTGCTGAAAGATCAGTTGTTAACCTTATGGGGATACTCTTGTATATTTTTTGTTGTTTTTCCCTTACTGCTTTTAATATTTTTTCTTTGTATTTAATTTTGGTAGCTTGAATAATATGCGTCTTGACATGTTTCTCCTTGGATTTATCCCATATGGGACTCTCTGCTCTTCCTGGACTTGAATGGCTATTTCCTTTCGCATATTAGGGAAGTTTTCAATTATAATTTCTTCAAATATTTTCTCAGTCCCTTTCTTTTTCTCTTCTTCTTCTGGGACCCCTATAATTCGAATGTTGGTGCCTTTAATGTTGTCCTAGAGGTCTCTGAGACCGTTCTCAATTCTTTTCATTCTCTTTTCTTTATTCTGCTCTGTGGTAGTTATTTCTACTATTTTATTTTCCAGGTCACTTATCTGTACTTCTGCCTCAGTTATTCTGCTGTTGATTCCTTCTAGAGAATTTTAATTTCCTGTATTGTGTTGTTCATCATTGTTTGTTTGCTCTTTAGTTCTTCTAGGTCCTTGTTAAACGTTTCTTTTATTGTCTCCATTCTATTATTTCTAAGATTTTGGTTCATCTTTACTATCATGACTCTGAATTCATTTTCAGGTAGACTGCATATTTCCTCTTCATTTGTTTGGTCTGGTGGGTTTTTACTTTGCTGCTTTATCTGTTGCGTATTTCTCTGTCTTCTCATTTTCCTTAACTTACTGTGTTTGACATCTGCATTTTGCATGCTGCAGGTTCATATTTCCTGTTTTTCGTTTTTTTTTGGTGTCTGCCCACACTGGGTAAGTTTGGTTCTGTGGGTGGTGTAGGCTTCCTGGTCGAGGGGACTGGTGCCTGTGTTCTGGTAGATGAGGCTGGATCTTGCTTTTTTGGTTGGCAGGACTGTGTCCGGTGATATGTTTCTGGATGTCTTTGAATTTATTATGATTTTAGGCAGCCTCTCTGCTAATGAGTGAGTTTGTGTTCTTGTCTTGCTAGCTGTTTTTCATGGGGCATCCAGCACTAGAGCTTGCAGGTTGTTGAGTGGAGCTGGGTCTTAGCATTGAGACAGAGATGTCTGGGAGAGTTCTTGCTGATTGATATTACATGGTGATAGGAAGTCTGTGGTGTTCCAATGTCATGAACTTGGCTCTCCCACCTCAGAGGCTCAGGCCTGATACCTGACCAGAATACCAAGACTCTCTCAGCCACACAGCTCAGAAGAAAGTGAGAAAAAAAACTAAAAATATAATATAATACAGTTATTAAAATTTAAAAAACTATTTAAAAAATAAAAAAAAATAATTTAAAAAAGAAGGGAACAACCAAACCAATAAACAAATGCACCAGTCATAACAAGTGTTAGTAACTATACTAAGATAAACATAGAAATCGGAATGTAGTCAGTTGCATACAGTAAGCCCCAAGTCTACTGTTGCTTCCAAAGTCTACCACTTCAATTTTGGGATGATTCATTGTCTCTTCAGGTATTCCACAGATGCAGGGTACATCAAGTTGAATGTGGAGATTTAATCCACTGCTCCTGAGGCTGCAAGGAGAAATTTCCATTTCTCTTTTTTATTTGAACAGCTCTTGGGTTTCAGCTTTGGATCTGGTCCCATCTCTGCATATAGGTCGCCCTCTGGCATCTGTTCTTTACCTAAGACAAGATGGGGTTAAAGCAGCAGATGATTAGGGATGTCTGACTCACTCAGGTTGGGGGGAGGTAGGGGTATGGAGTTAAGGGTGAGCCTGCGGCAGCAGAGGCCGGCATGACGTTTCAACAGCCTGAGGTGTGTCATGTGTTCTCCTGGGGAAGTTGTCCCTGGATCACAGGACCCTGGCAGTGGTGGGCTGCACAGACTCCCAGAAGTGGAGGTGTGGATAGTGACCTGTGCTTGTACACACACTTCTTGGTGGCTGCAGCACAACCTTAGCATTTCATGCCCATCTCTGGTGTCCACACTGATAGCCGCAGCTTGCACCCATCTCTGAAGCTCATTTAGGCAGTGTTCTGAATCACCTCTCCTCGCACACCCCAAAACAATGGTTTCTTGCCTCCTAGGCAGGTCCAGAGTGTTTCCCAGACTCCCTCCCATCTAGCTGTGTCACACTAGCCCCCTTCAGCCTCTGTTCACACAGCCAACCACAGTCCTCTCCCTGGGATCTGAAATTTGAAGCCCAAGCCTCAGCTCAAACCCCCACCAGCCCTGGCAAGTGAGCAGACAGCTTCTCAGGCTGGTGAGCGCTGGTCGGCACCAATCCTCTGTGCAGGAATCTCTCTGCTTTGCCCTCTGCACCCCTGTTGCTGTGGTCTCCTCTGTGGCTCTGAGGCTTGCTCCCTGCCCACCCACTGTTTCCACCAGTGTAGAGGCATCCTAGTGTGTGGAAAATTTCTTCCTTCACAGCTCCCTCCCAGAGGTGCAGATCCAGTCCCTGTTCTTTTGTTCTGTTTTTTTTTCTTTTTTCTTTTGCTCTACCCAGGTATGTAGGGATTTTCTTGCCTGTTTGGAAGTCTGAGTTCTTCTGCCAGGGTTCAGTAGGTATTCTGTAGGAGTTGTTCCACATGTAGATGTATTTCTGATGTATTTGTGGGGAGGAAGGTGATCTCCACGTCTTACTCCTCTTCTATCTTGAAGGTCTCCCAACATTTCTTAATTTATTTATTTGTAAGTTTCATAATATACCTTTAGCAGATATCAGTTTTGCATAATGCAACTATTTTAAGTAAACAGTTTATGTATTAGGAAGAAAATAATTTTATTATTTTCCATATAAATATATCACTATATGTCACCTGCACTCAAGTAAAAGTTTGAGAACATTTGCTTTATCTGTGTACACAATGGAGGTAAAACTCATATGAAAACGTGAATTCAAAACATGCAGTGTCCTGATACTATTAAAGTAATTTTTGTGACTCTGTACTCATTAATTGTTTAAAAATATTATAAAATAATAATGTGCATAATAAAGTTATACTTAAATGATCATTATTATCAGCTTTATATAATGAAGGTATTGTTTAAAAGAAGTTTCTTTGCTTTAAAAGTTTAAAAAAATTCTGATTGCTTAAATAATTTTTAACAAACATTTCAAGGTAATTATGACATTCTAAAATCTATTGAGGAAATCTTGTCATATACTACAACATGAATGAAAATTGAGGACATTATGTTAAGTGAAATAAAAGAGTCAGAAAAAGACAAATGCTGCATGATTCCACTTATATAAGGTATCTAAAGTAGTCAAGCTCAGAGACAGAAAGTAAAATGGTGGTTTCCAAGGGCTAGGGAAAGGGTAAAAGCGGAGCAGCTCAGTTGATTTAAATTTTGTTTTGCAAGATGAAAAAGTTTTAGAAGTCCATTGTACAACAAAGTGTATATAGTTATGCTACTGTACTACACACTTAAAAATGTTTAAGGTGACATATTTTATATAATGCAGAAAATAACTCAAAAATAAAAAATAAATGGCCTTTGAAGAAGTTTTGATATGCCAATTATGTGCTTGTTAGAGTTATTGAAGATAGCAAGGTCAGGAAATATATATATGTTTACTGTCCGATTTGAATGATTCTTAGGCTTCGAAACAGTACAAAAAAACTTTGCCAAAGCAGATAATGGTTAGTTAGAATTAGTAGTCTTACCTCTTAGGACTTAATCATTTTTAAAATGAGCAAACTATTGCCAAAACAATGGTTTCTTTCAGCCTGTGGAAAACCACTTAATTATTTTGAAATTATATGTTCGATATAAAGTTATGTTTAATACCAACATTGACTTACGAATATTTGTTTCATCTATTGTTTAAAATAGTGGTTACATGGTTTTTGTTCTTTGGCCATATGTCACGGAGTTAGAAATTTATTTCAGAAGATACTTAAATGGTGGCTCCCCAAGTTTAAAAATTCATTTATAAAAGATTACTATCTTCATATTATTGAATAAATTTTGTATGAGTCCTGAAATATCATTCATAACTCAATTTTGCCTAAAACTGCTGACATGTAGTGGTCCACAACATTATCCACCATTTTCTAAAAAGAATGAGTTTTTTAACTTTTTTAAACTACCATATGAAACAATGATGATGAAGTGGCAATTTTATTACAGTAAGACATACAAAACAGGATCTAACTGAGATGAGAGAGAATGAGATGGAAAGCGAGAGAGAAGAGAGAAATCCAGAATTATATTGACAAATACTTGAAAAAATGAATATTTTTGAAGCTAAATGTTCTGGAAAATTATGTTTGGTTATTGGCATACCTGTGACAACTACAAAAGTTTCTTATTAGGGATAATTTTAAAGAAGGTTACTGTGTCATTTTTCATGTATTGAATTTATTCATAAGTAAAATAATAATATTGCCTTAAATTCTATGATTTCTATTAATTTAACCACTTAATTAAAATCATGAAGGAGCATATGTATTATAGAAATAAAAAGTGCATTATATTATAGGAGAATATAGAAGTTGATCAGAGACATTCTAGAAAATTTAACATCTAAATTATGTTATTTTTCAGTTATTTTCTTCCCGTGTCTTTCCTAACAGTTCTGCGCAAATTTACCCATTCCCATCCTATTAATGTTCATCATACTATGCCAGTAATTATGCAGAGAAAAAAACCCAAAACAAACTACTGTTGCTTACAAAGTAAGAGCCCTATATTGCGTGAATTCAGAAAAGCAAAAAAGATCATTCAATTCCATTCTTATGGCAGGTGTTTATTAACTTACATCTATGTAATTAAGACTCCACTCAAGTGATTCTCCCCTGAACAAAGATAGTTCTACTCTAATACAATGGAATTGACATCTACCAATAAACCTTTAAATGGTCATGCCTAATAAATTTTACATGACTATGCTCATCTTTTGGGAAAAAAAAGGAAAGAAAATTTCAAGCTGATTTTTTTTAAATGGTAATTTTCAAATATTTTTTGCATACTGCTGTGTCAATTCTACATAGTCTGAAACAATGAGGTATGTGGTTCAGAGTAACATGTAAAGCTACTTAACTCCAACTTAGTATCTTTACACTTTATATTCTACAAGACTATAAGAAGGTAAATATAAAAAATACATTTAATTAATCAATACTTTTGAGTAAGTATTGGGTATAAGGCACTGTGCTAGACACTGGAAATGTAGGAGTTACCAAAACAGCAGTGCTGCTGTTACAGACTTCAATAAGAGGATATCAAAAAGCAAGTCATACAGTAAATGTTAAATTACATCTGGGATAAATACCTACTAGAAATAAACAATGCAATTAGATCCTATAACAAGATTAGTCCTAATGTAGTTAGTGCCTTGTTTCCTTAGAAAGTTACTTTGCATCTAAAATTTGAATAACGATGATAATTAAATGTTAAATGAATTAACATATGAATGAAATTCAATCATGTAAGATTGAGAAATCTAATCTTTGTTCTTCTGATACTCTACTGGTTAACAGTAGTTACTGGACAGTAGTGGACAGTAGTACTGTCTAATTAACTTCCTAGTTCTCCATTCATCATGTAAAAAAAGTAAATAATACCTATCACTTCTTATTACCCAGCAAATTAAAAACATTTCTCAGAAAAGGTATCACAAAGAGATTTGGAGTTTTAAAATGGTACAAAGTTAATTTATGATATTTCGTGTGTCACTACTTTGTGGTCAATTATATGTATATGCCCTCTACATATAATTGTTGTAGATGGCATAAGGAAGAATTTGACAGAATGAATGATCTTGTAATAGCTTTCTAGTCCTGTGAGTTTATAAATCTATAATATTATCTAACCATCTTTGAACCAAACTGCAGTAGATTCAGTCAGATTAATTCAACACTTCTGACAATCAGTAATAATTATGAAGCTCAGGACTATGCCTTACTCATTATCAACTGAAGCCAGACAGTCCCTTAAAAATTTTAAATGGGATTTGATCAGATTTAGGAAAAGAAAAAGCTATAATTTTCCATTCCCTTGTTCTTTAAATCAACTGCTATACCTCAAATCTCTATTTTGATAATGATTTTTATTTTAATTTTGTGTAGAATTTGAGTGGGAAAGAATTATATGAAATTTAATGCTTAAACGACATTTGACATTTCTTCCTTAAGTTCAATGAAATTAACTTCCACGGCTTTATCAAAATAATAGTGTTTATTTTCTGTAACAATTGAAATTCAGTATGTAAATTTTATATTCTTTTGAATATGGTTATTTTTTGATCCATGTGTACTTGGAGTACCTGGAATTCTACTTGAAGAAAAGATATGTGTTCAGCTTTGACTGAATTACAAATAAGCAGTAGCATGTTATCCCTTGCAGGTTTTTTTGAGAGTCTAGGAAAAAGGAATCAGAAAATTTAGGAAGGCTAAAAATTATTTCTTCAATATTAAGGATAAAACTGATAACATTCTTTCAGACAAGAAGAATATTAAGAATTTAAATTTACACTGAATAATATAATATATATATATATCTATTCTTATTGGCAGAATCATAATGACTATTAATTTAAATCATTTACAAATATACAGTGAAATCATTTCTACTAATCTCTGCAAATATACACTGTAGAGCAGTAAATTGTTTTTGAAGTAATATCTGAGTCAAGCGTTTTGCTTTTATATTATAATACTTTGGAGTACTTTTGTGGCCTATTATTTGATTATTCAAAATAGAATGATAGGAAAAATATAATTTTGAATTGCACTTCGTGAAAATAATGCACAGTGTTACAATCAAATTGTGGTATGTTAGTTCTCAAAATTTCATATTCACTTAAAATATGGGTTTCTCTTCCCTCATGCCTCCACAACTCATCCTTAACTTCTTAGCAGGGTTTTCTTATGTTTTGAAGGGATGGAAAGAAATGGATTTATCTTATCAGCTGTGGCATACCCAAGTCCAGTCAGGTTATAAAACCAGGGTTATATAATATACTTTATCCTATTCCTCATCTCAACCAGTATAAAACAGTAAGCTAGTCTTAATGCATTTTTTCAATTGCAAATGATAAATATTGTATTTCAGGGTAAGGCAAATAATTCAGAACTCAAACGATTCAGTGAGAGAAAGATTTAGTAATGAAACACAAAGACATAGTAAAGGAAATAATCTGAGATCTTTGCAAAAATATGAAGCCAAGTCACAAGATATGGAAGGAAATCTGTAACAGAAGTTGGGAAGTAAAATATTGAAATAATGAATCAGGAGTAATTCCTTAAGAGCCAAATGTGTTAACAGCAGGCCTCAGGTATTGAGTCTAGAAAATAAATAAATTTAAAACTTTCCAGGTACAGACCAAAGAGCAGCTAGTTCAAAATTTTCATATGTCTATGGGGGAAATAGTTGGGACTAAAATTGGAGTGAGATATGTGGAACACTTTCAGAAAAAAAAAATGGTCTAGAGTAAAATTTCTCTGACTTTGTGGTATAGACAAGCAATTGGTGAAAATTTTAAATGTTCAAACTACCCTGCATATCTGTCACTTTCTTGATGATTTCCTGAGGTCTCTTCCTTGACATAAAATAAGTCTTATAAAATAGCTGAAATACCTTGCTAAGTGTGTGATGTTTTGGATGAGTCACTATAGGGAGTAATCAATAAACAGAGGTCAGTGTCAAAAGTCTCAATCTAGATACAGAGCCCTCTTTAATCTTTGCAGTGATATCAGTAGAACTGACCAGTGCAAATTATCTAAGATACTTTAGTTAAGTGATGCTTATGGCATTTTAACAAGGACATTTATAAAAGCTTAAGAAGGTGGCAAGACAAAAGATAAAAAATTAACATACTTATATGCTATTTTGCTATTCTCTGAACTTGGTCTATATCCATATACTGAATGTGGGGGTCTGTGTGTGTGTGTTGAAAGGGAAAATACAAATTAAAAATAAAAGTCTTAATTCTCCCTGTAGAGAATAAGGGAAGAGATCATCCTGTCTCTCTTTTCTTAGAACACTTATATTAGAATGTTTTGATTTTAAGTTCTTTCTCTATTTCTTCAAAATGTATATAAATCTTTTAAAGAGCTAATACATTTGTTGCCAGATTTACAACCCAAAGATGTTTTTCTCATAGACATTTGAAATGTGATCATCAAGGAAGACAGGGCTCCTCACTCCCAGTTTCTGTGGGAAGGTGCAAGCCTAACTTTAGTGCGGGCCCTTCTCCAAGTTGCAAAAATACACCTTCCCTCATAAACACATAAGGAGATTGTTTTTCCTTTGGATAAAGCCAATTAGCTAACACAAATAGTCACCCCAATTACAAGGTGAAGAAACTAAAATGAACTATGTGTGAAAAATGGTGTTGTCAAGTTCTCTTACTTGAGGACTAGTTATTATCTTTAGAACATGTTTGTAATGAGTGGTATCTGCTTGGCTATGTGAAGGGTGAAATTGTTTTCTCTATTTGAAATCTGTTAACAGGTTACCTGTGTTGCACATCACAATCCGGTTCAAGCTTATTCAAAAATATGATTGTTTTCTAACTGTTCCACCTTTGTGGAGAAACTATCTGGCTTCACAGGATATTTTCTTTTTAATTATATTCCCCCAAGGGTGTTTGTATGAGATTTTGATTATATTTTTTAAAAAATTTGTTTTGATTTGCTCAAGCACTTTTTACTTCCTCCAGTTATTACAAAAATTCACTTTTTTTCATGATTTCATTTGAAATCATGAAGTGGCAAATACGGCTTTTTGTTTTTCTATATGCAAACAATGTTAACTTAGAGGAAGAGTCTCTAAAACAAAGATTGTATGAGTGTAGGAAGATAAATCTTTTATTCTTTCTATATGTTTTAATGAATCATACTCCCTAACCTAATCTTTTCATTCCCCCTCCAAGATAATGAGAGAACTAGCACTTGACTCAAATCAATAATAGAGACACGAAAAGGGAACCCTCTTGCACTGTTGTTGGAAATATAAATTGATATAGCCACTATGGAGAACAGTATGGAAGTTCCTTAAAAAACTAAAAATAGGGCTTCCCTGGTGGTGCAGTGGTTGAGAGTCTGCCTGCCAATGCAGGGGACACGGGTTCGTGCCCCAGTCCGGGAAGATCCCACATACCGCAGAGCGGCTGGGTCTGTGAGCCATGGCCGCTGAGCCTGCACGTCTGGAGCCTGTGCTCCACAACAGGAGAGGCCACAAGAGTGAGAGGCCTGCGTATCGCAAAAACCAAAACCAAAACAAAACTATAAATAGAACTACCACATGACCCAGCCATCCCACTACGGGGCATATACCCTGAGAAAACCATAATTCAAAAAGAGACATGTACCACAAGGTTCATTGCAGCACTATTTACAATAGCCAAGGCATGGAAACAACCTAAGTGTCCATCATCAGATGAATGGATAAAGAAGATGTGGCACATATATACAATGGAATATTACTCAGCTATAAAAAGAAATGAAATTGATTTATTTGTAGTGAGGTGGATTGACCTAGAGTCTGTCATACAGAGTGAAGTAAGTCAGAAAGAGAAAAACCGTATGGTAACACATATATATAGAATCTAAGGGGAAAAAAAAGGGTCTTGAAGAACCTAGGGGTAGGACAGGAAAAAAGACACAGACCTACTCGAGCATGGACTTGAGGATAAGTGGAGGGGCAATGATAAGCTGTGACAAGGTGAGAGAGTGGCATGGACATATATACACTACCAAACATAAAATAGATAGCTAGTGGGAAGCAGCTGCATAGCACAGAGAGATCGGCTAGGTGGTTTGTGACCACCTAGAGGGGTGGGATACGGAGGGTGGGAAGGAGGGAGACACAAGAAGGAAGAGATATGGGGACGTATGTATATGTATAACTGATTCACTTTGTTATAAAGCAGAAACTAACACACCATTGTAAAGCAATTATACTCCAATAAAGATGTTAAAAAAAATGCCACCAGAAAACTACCAGAGCTAATCAATGAATTTGGTAAAGTTGCAGGATACAAAACTAATGCACAGAAATCTCTTGCATTCCTATACACTAATGATGAAAAATCTGAAAGAGAAATTATGGAAACACTCCCATTTACCATTGCAACAAAAAGAATAAAATACCCAGGAATAAACCTACCTAGGGAGATGAAAGATCTGTAGGCAGAAAACTGTAAGATACTGATGAAAGACATTAAAGATGATACCAACAGATGGAGAGATATGCCATGTTCTTGGATTGGAAGAATCAATACTGTGAAAATGACTATACTACCAAAAGCAATCTACAGATTCAATACGATTCCTATCAAATTACCAATGACATTTTTTTATGGAACTTGAACAAATCATCTTCAAATTTGTGTGGAGACACAAAAGACCCCAAATAACCAAAGCAGTCTTGAGGGAAAAAAATGTATCTAGAGGAATCAGACTCTCAGACTTCAGACTATACTACAAAGCTACAGTAATCAAGACAATATGGTACTGGCACAAGAACAGAAATATAGATCAATGGAAAAAGATAGAAAGCCCAGAGATAAACCCACACACCTATGGTCAACTAATCTGTGACAAAGGAGGCAAAGATATACAATGGAGAAAAGGCAGTCTCTTCAGTAAGTGGTGCTGGGAAAACTGGGCAGCTACATGTAAAAGAATGAAATTAGAACACTCCCTAACACCATACAGAAAAATCAACTCAAAATGGATTAGAGACCTAAATGTAAGACTGGATACTATAAAACTCTCAGAGGAAAACATAGGAAGAACCCTTTTTGACATAAATCAAAGCAAGATGTTTTTTGATCCACCTCCTAGAGTAAGGGAAATATAAACAAATGGGGCCTAATGAAACTTCAAAGCATTTTCCCAGAAAAGGAAACCATAAACAAGACGAAAAGAGAACCCTCAGAATGGGAGGAAATATTTGCAAATGAATCAACAGACAAAGGATTAAGCTCCAAAATATATAAACAGCACATGCAGCTCAATATTAAAGAAACACACAACCCAATCCAAAAATGGGAAGAAGAGCTAAATAGACATTTCTCCAAAGAAGAGATACAGATGGCAAAGAAGCACATGAAAAACTGCTCAACATCACTTATTATTAGAGAAATGCAAATTGAAACTACAATGAGTTATCACCTCACACCAGTTAGAATGGGCATCATCAGAACATCTACAAACAACAAATGTTGGAGAGGGGGTGGAGAAAAGGGCACCCTCTTGCACTGTTGGTGGGAATGTAAATTGATACAGTCACTATGGAGAACAGTTCAGAGGTTCCTTAAAAAACTAAAAATAGAATTACCATATGATACTGCAATCCCACTACTGGGCATATACCCAGTGAAAGCCATAATTCAAAAAGACACATGCAGGCTTCCCTGGTGGCACAGTGGTTGAGAGTCCGCCTGCCAATGCAAGGGACATGGGTTCATGCCCCGGTCGGGAAGATCCCACATGCTGTGGAGTGGCTAGGCCCATGAGCCATGGCCGCTGAGTCTGTGCATCCGGAGCCTGTGCTCCACAATGAGAGAGGCCACAACAGTGAGAGGCCCACGTACCGCAAAAAAAAAAAAAAAAAAAAAAAGAAAAAAGAAAAGAAAAGGACTCCTTATATATAAGATGAAAAATGAATAGCTTGTTGATTGCTTGGTATTTACTACTGAAGTGTTAATTGTTAGAGGGCAGACAATTCCTCTTAAAAGTTTTTAATACGTACTCAATAATTTTTATCTGTGATTATCAGCTTTCCTAGACTTGGACAAGAATATAAATTTTTTACATGATTTAAATTATTTTTTTTCTTTTTTAAATGCACTTTAATTGGCACAGTACACTCAGGGGCTATACCCCGATTACTCCAAACTGAATAGAGGCAACTCTTCTTGTTTACTTCTTATGTGCTGAATAAGACATATAAGGCAAAATAAACACAATATTTCATATGACTATATGGAAAAATGAAAATTTTGATAATTGCAGAAAATAGAGAATACTGTTTTTCTTGTATGACATTTATACTTAACAGCAGAAGTGATAAGAAATACAGGAAACTTTCGTCACTTTTGATAATCATCAAATGTTTAATTGCAGTATGTATATTTTTTAAGATAAGTTATTTTACTAAAAATAAATTAGGATACTTCAAATATTTATTTAAAATCTGTCAAACTTGTGGAAATCATTTTGAGTTTGAATTAGTGTTGATGAATAGAATAACTTTGATCATGTTTAAACACTCAAAATAAATTAGAAGATTTTCTATGAATTTAAAAATATGTTATTCAATTTTGAGGTACATACATTCACTTATGTGGCTGCAAGATGGCATGAATTTAATCACATTTATACCCATGTAGAACTATTAATTGTTTCAGTTTAAAGATATATGATCAATTATTCTATAACAGCATATGAGTGTTACTGACTTTAGCAGTAAATAAAAGTTTTCAATTAATTAATTTAAAGGTATATCACATATTCCAAATTCAGTAATAGTGGATATAGTATATTATGATAAAGCATCTAGCTATAACAAAAATTGACTAAAAATAATGGACATTGCTTAAAAAACATTTCCTCTATTAAGTTTATTATCATTGACTAAAGCATTTTTACAGTAAATTCATTTTTTTTAGCAATTAAGGACTACATTCCTGTGTGCCTGAATTAATTTCCAAAAACAAAATAATTTGAGTGTGCACAAGAGAAATTTTCAGGTTTCATCTTGTATATGTCACTAGTATTTTTGTTACAGCATAGAAATTAATTGTTAATGTTGTAATGATTTAAAGAAAGAAGTGGGTCTCTGTTGTACCCAGACTTTATATTAAAGTGGTGCTGAACATACATTAAATAGTAGGAATACTGACACTTTTCAAAGTTGGCCCACAATAATACACATTTACTTGTTTCAAAAAAAGAATTAAAACAATAGATATGACTTGTATAATATTTATTATTTCATGTACAGAAATATGCAACTTTTACCACAATACTCAGATTGTAATGGCAAGTTAAATGTAGATTCCATCTTCAAGTAGAGTAAGACATCATACCCTTTATTAAGGCATTACAAATCATATATTGATGACAGGAGCCCTATTACTTTTTACTATAAATTAGAGTGTTTTGAAGCCAAAAGACATAAACTTAAAATATTTATTGTGTGCAACATTCAATTCAGTTCAGTCCAAGATGTTTTAATGTGTAGTGCTTGTTTGCTTTCTTTGTTTTTCTTCCCAGAAGGAATCATTTCACAAGGACAATCTCAATGTTTGAAGACAGTTGGCTTTTTGGCTGTAGTGAATGAAAATTTTCTTTATTTAGTTTGTATGAATATACAAATAAAAATAAATTTATGATAGAGTAGTTACAATTACTTATTATTCACACATCATCCTTAACACCACTGCAGAAATTAGTCTCATTCAAAAATAAAGTTTTAGAATGCATCTGCAAACAAAGAAATAAGCTGTTATCTGTTGTTTACTGTGTTTGTCACCTTTTCTAAAAAACCTTGATTGTGCCAGGATTCTAACTTCATTGATTTGTTTCAACACTTTAAATTGTATGTGAGTGATCAGTTTTATTAAAGTAATTTCCTTTTCATTCAATCATGGACAAAGAGTAAAAATTATACGTATGTAAAATACAAACTTTCTTTCCCCAATGATTAGGAAAATAGAACATAAAATTATTACTTTACAAAATTTCCTTTTCTTCAGCCAATTTTGGGATATTATCCAATGAGTTCTTTAAAAAATCTGTGAATATTTTGTGGCATTTCATTTAAAGTTTTGAATCACTAGGCTTACTATAGGAATAGTCATCAAAACATATATAAATAATTATAAGATGCAGAAAAACATATTTAGAGAGCACAGAATTTAATCATTTGAAGGAAAGAACATCTTTTAGTTGACTTTATGAACTCATTACAACTAGCATATCTCTAGGGCATCAGGATGCTGACTGATAAAAATATAATATTCACTACCTTGCCTAAGGCTTTTCCTAATCTTTGGCCAAGTAACATAAAATTCATGATTCAGCACAAACTAAAAATTATTCAAAACAAATTATAAAGGTATAGATTTAGAAATTCCTCTTTAACTATATTTTTTACTGTATTATTTCAACAACTGAGAACTTTGCTTTCCTATATATGATTATTACCTATTGGAATATGGTGATAATTTTCAAGCTATTTATAAGAATACTTGGATTGTGGAAGTTTAGGTTTTTAAAATATGTTTGCTTAACACACACACAGAAATACACACACACTAACACAAGAATATATTTTTTAATGTAAAAATCATGCTTCAAACTATTTTAATCAGGTCATCAAAAAGATATTTTAAAAAAATGAAAGTAGATCTGACGTCTGGGGAATAGCACTCTTTCAGCCTAATTCCATATCTGTCATTGCCATCTGTTTCACATTATCCTCCAATCACTTAGGGGTTACTAAGATATGAATTTGCCTAATAATATCTTCTTAATTCACCAGAATTCTCCTGAGATGTAATAAAAACCTTTCTTAATATCCATGCAAATTTAAATAACAGCAACTTGTAATTTAATCGTTAAGTTAAAACTTTAGGCTAATTTGTTTTTCACACAGCCTATTGATTACTACACAGAAACTCTTGTCCTTGAATTTGATAATAAATGAAAAAAATGAAACAATATTATTTATTTTTCAAAGGTGTTAGTTGCATATTTTATGTTTTGATTTTCTTTTTCTTTTATTTTTTTTATTGGAGTATAGTTGATTTATGATGTTGTGTTAGATTCATGTGTATAGAAAGTGATTCAGTAGGTCCTGTGCCATACTGTAGGTCTTAGGTGATTATCTATTTTATATACAGTAGTGTGTATCTGTTATTCCCAAATTCCTAATTTATCCCTCCCACCCACCTTTCCTTTTTGATAAACATAAGCTTGTGAGTCTGTTTCTGTTTTGTAAATAAGTTAATTTGTATCATTTTTTAGATCCCATATAAGTGATACTACATATTTGTCTTTCTCTGTCAGACTTACTTCACTTAATATGATAGTCTTTAGGTCCATCCATGTTGCTGCAAATGGAATTATTTCAATTTTTTATGGCTGAGTAATATTCCATTGTATGTATATACCACATCTTTTCATGTGCATTTTGGTCATCTTTATGTCTTCTTTGGGGAGATGTCTATTTAGATCTTCTGTCCATTTTTTAAATTGTTTTTTTTTTGTTTGTTTTTTTCTATACTGAGCTGTATGAGCTGTTTGTATATTTTGAAGATTAATCCCTTCTTGGTCACATCATTTGCAAATATTTTCTCCCATTCTGTTGGTTTTCTCTTTGTTTTGCTTATGGTTTCCTTTGCTGTGCAAAAACCTTTAAGTTTGATTAGATACCATTTATTTATTTTTGTTCTTATTAACATTGCTCTAGGATATGAATGCAAAAAAATATTGCTGAAATTTATGTCAAAGAATGTTCTGCCTATGTTTTCCTCTAGGAATTTTATAGTATGTGGTTTTACCTTTAGGTTTTTAGTCCATTTTGAGTTTATTTTTATTTTTTTGTATGGCATTAGGGAATATTCTAATTTCATTTTTTTATGTAGTTGTCAAGTTTTCTCAGCACCACTTATTGAGACACTGTCTTTTCTCCATTGTATAGTCTTGCCTCCCTGATCATAGATTAATTGACTATATGTATGCAAGCTTATTTCTAAGTTTTCTGTCCTGTTCCATTGATTTATATTTCTGTTTCTGTGCCAGTACCATACTGTTTTGATTACTGTAGCTTTATATCATAGTCTTAAGTCAGGGAACCTGATTCCTCCACCTCCATTTTTCTTTCTCAGGATTGCTTTGGCTATTCAGGGTCTTTTGTGTTTCTGTACAAATTTTAAGATTTATTGTTCTAGATCTGAAAAAAATGCCATTGGTAATTTTATAAGGATTGCTTTGAATCTGTATATTGCCTTGGGTAGTACAATCATTTTAACAATATTGATTCTTCCAATCAAACAACACAATATATCTTTCCATTTGTTTGTGTCATCTTCAATTTCTTTTATCAGCAACTTACAGTCAGAGCACAGGTCTTTTGTCTTTTTAGGTAGGTTTATTCCTAGTTATCTTATTCTTTTTGATGTGATGGTAAATGGAATAGTAAATGGATTATTTCCTTAATTTCTCTTTCTCATCTTTTGCTATTAGGGTGTACAAATGCAACAGATGTTTGTGTATTTATTTTGTATCCTTCAACATTACCAAATTTACTGATGGACTCTGCTAGTTCTCTGGTAGCATCTTTGGGATTTTCTATGTATAGTATCATGTCATCTGTAAATAGTGACAATTTAACATCTTTTCCAATTTGGATTCATTTTATTTCTTTTTCTTCTCTAATGCTATGGCTAGGACTTCCAAAACTATGTTGGAATAAGAGTGGCAAGAGTGGACACGCTTGTCTTTTTCCTGATCTTAGAGGAAATGCTTTCAGTTTTTCACCATTGAGTATGATGTTAACTGTGGATTTGATTTAATGGCCTTTATTATGTTGAGGTAGGTTCCCTCTATGCCCACTTCCTGGAGAGTTTTTATCATAAATGGAGGTTGAATTTTACCAAACACTTTCTCTGTATCTACTGATATTATCATAGGTTTTGTAGTCTTCAACTTGTTAATGTAGTGTATCACACTGATTGATTTGTTAATACTGAAAAATCCTTGCATCCCAGGAATAATTCTCACTTACTTGTTTATGGTGTCTGATCATTTAATGTATTGTTGGATCCAATTTGCTACTTTTTTTTGTATATTTTTGCATCTATGTTCATCAGTAATGTCCTGGAATTTTCTTTTTTTTTTTGGTATCTATTTGTGGTGTCAGGGTGATGGTAGCCTCATAGAATGAGTTTGGAATTTTTCCTTCCTCTGCAATTTCTGGAATAGTTTTAGAAGAATAGGTGTTAACTTTTTGCTAAATGTTTGATAGAATTCACCAGTGGAGCCATCTGGTCTTGGACTTTTGCTTGTTGGGAGCTTTTCAATCACAGATTCAATTTCAGTAATTTTGATTGCTCATCTCATGTTTTCTCTTTCTTCATTGTTGTTTTGGGAGATAGTAGATTTCTAAGAATTTGTCCATTTCTTTAAGGTTGTCCATTTTATCAATATATAGTTGCTTATAATAGTCTTTTATGGTCTTTGTATTTCTGTGGTGTCAGTTATAACTCCATTTTCATTTCTAATTTTATTGATTTTGGCACCCTCTCTTTTTTATTGATGAGTCTGGATAAAGATTTATCAATTTTGTTTATCTTTTCAAAGAATCAGCTTTTAGTTTCATTGATCTTTTCTATAGTCTCTATTTCATATATTTCTGCTCTAATCATTATGATTTCTTTCCTTCTTCTAATTTTGGGTTTTGTTTGTTCTTCTTTCCCTAGAAGCTTTAAGTGTAAGGTTAGGTTGTTAATTTGAGATTTTTATTTTTTCTTGCTATAAGGTTCTATCACTATAAACTTCCATCTTAGAACAGATTTTCCTGCTTCCCACAGGTTTTAGATAATTGTGTTTTCATATTCATTTGTCTCTAGGTATCTTTGGCTTTCCTCTTTGATTTCTTCAGTGATCTGTTTATTTTTTCTTTTTTGTAGCATACTGTTTAGCATCCACGTGTTTGTGTTTTTAGCAGTTTTTCTCTTGTAGTTGATTTCTAATCTCATAGCATTGTGGTCAGAAAATATGCTTGAATCTACAGTAATCAAGATAGTATGGGGCTGGCACAAAAACAGACATATAGATCACTAGTACAGGATAGAAAGCTCAGAGATAAATCCATGCACCTATGGCCACCTAATCTATGATGAAGGAGGCAAGAATATACAGTGGAGAAAATACAGCCTCTTCATTAAATGGTGCTGGGAAAACTGGACAGCTACATGTAAAAGAATGAAATTAGAACACTACATAACACCATACACAAAAATAAACTCAAAATGGATTAAAGACCTAAATATAAGACTGGACACTAAAAACTCTTAGCAGAAAACTAGGTAAAATATTCTTTGACATAAACCATAACAAGATCACTTTTGACCCACCTCCTAGAGTAATGAAAATAAAACAAAAGTAAACAAATGAAACCTAATGAAACTTAAAAGCATATGCACAACAAAGGAAACCATAAACAAGATGAAAAGACAACCCTCAGAATAAGAGAAAACATTTGCAAATGAAACAAGGGACAAAGAATTAATCTCCAAAATATACAAACAGCTCAAGGAGCTCAATATCAAAAAAGTAACCCCCAGTCAAAAAATGGGCAGAAGACCTAAATAGACATCTCTCCAAGGAGGACATACAAATGCCTAAGAGGCATATGAAAGGATGCTCAACATCACTAATTATTAGAGAAATGCAAATCAATACTACAATGAGGTATCAACTCACACTGGTCAGAATGGCCAACATCAAAAAATCTACAAACAATAAACACTGGAGAGGGTGTGGAGAAAAGGGAACCCTCTTGCCATGTTTGTGGGAAGGTAAACCGATACAGCAACTGTGGAGACAATATGGAATTTGCTTTAAAAACTATAAATAGAACTACCATATGACCCAGCAATCCCATTACTGAGCACATACCCTGAGAAAACCATAATTCAAAAGGACACATGTACGCCAATATTCATTGCAACACTATTTACAATAGCCAGGACATGTATGCAAACTAAATGTCAAACAACAGAGGAATGCAAGAAGATGTGGTACATATATACAATGAAATATTACTCAACCATATAAAGGAACAAAATTGGGTCATTTGTAGAGATGTGGATGGACCTAGAGTCTATCATACAGAGTGAAGTAAGTTGGAAAGAGAAAAACAAATATCATATATTAATACATATGTGGAATCTAGAAAAATGGTACAGATGAACCTACTTCCAGGGCAGGAATAGAGATGCAGACGTGTAGAAAAGACAAGTGGACACAGTGAGGGAAGGGAAGGGTGGGACGAATTGGGAGATTAGGATTGACATATATACACAACCATGTGTAAAATAGATAGCTAGTGGGAGCCTGTTAAAGCACAGGAAGCTCAGTTTGGTGTTCTCTGATGACCTGGATGGGTAGGACGGAGGTGAAGTGGGAGGAAGGTCCAAGAGGGAGGGGCTATATATATATATACATATAGCTGATTCACTTCATTGTACAACAGAAAATAAAACAACACTGTAAAGCATTATACTCCAAAAAAAAAAAAAGATGCTTGATAAGACTTCAATTTTCTTAAATTTACTGAGGCTTGCTTTATGGCCCAGCATGTGTTCTATCCTGGAGAATGTTCTATGCACACTTCAAAAAAATGTGTATTCTGATGCTCTCAGTAAAAATACTCTATAAATATCAATTAAGTACATCTGTTTTAATATGTCTGTTAAGGTTTGTGTTTCTTTATTGATTTTCTGTCTGGATGATCTGTCCATTGATGTAAGTGGGATGTTAAAGTTCCCCACTATTATTGTATTACTGTTGATTTCTCCTTTTATGGCTGTTAGCATTTGCCATATATATTGTGGTGCTCCTATTTTGGGTGCATATATAATTACAATTGTTTTATGTTCTTGGGTTGATCCCTTCATCATCATGTAGTGTACTTTAGTAACAGTCTATAATTTTTTTAACATCTTTATTGGAATATAATTGCTTTACAATGGTGAGTTAGTTTCTGCTTTATAACAAAGTGAATCAGTTATACATATACATATGTTCCCATATCTCTTCCCTCTTGCATCTCCATCCTTCTCACCTTACTTATCCCACCACTCTAAGTGGTCACAACCCACCGAGCTGACCTCCCTGTGCTATGCAGCTGCTTCCCACTAGCTATCTATTTTACGTTTGGTAGTGTATATATGTCCATGTCACTCTCACTTTGTCCAAGCTTACCCTTCCCCCTCCCTGTATCCTCAAGTCTATTCTCTAGTAGGTCTGCATCTTTATTCCCGTCTTGTCCCTAGGTTCTTCATGACCTTTTTTTTAATTTTTTCTTAGATTTCATATATATGTGTTAGCATACAGTATTTGTTTTTCTCTTTCTGACTTACTTCACTCTGTATGACAGACTCTAGGTCCATCCACCTCACAACAAATATCTCAATTTCGTTTCTTTTTGTGGCTGAGTAATATTCCATTGTATATATGTGCCACACCTTCTTTATCCATTCATCTGTTGATGGACACCTAGATTGCTTCTGTGTCCTGGCTATTGTAAATAGAGCTGCAGTGAACATTTTGGTACATGACTCTTTTTGAATTATGGTTTTCTCAGGGTATATGCCCAGTAGTGGGATTGCTGGGTCGTATGGTAGTTCTATTTTTTAGTTTTTTAAGGAACTTCCATACTGTCTCCACAGTTGCTGTATCAATTTACATTCCCACTAGAAGGGTTCTCTTTTCTCCACACCGCTTCCAGTGTTTATTGTTTGTAGATTTTTTGATGATAGCCATTCTGACCAGGGTGAGTTCATACCTCATTGTAGTATTGATTTGCATTTCTCTAATAATTAGTGATGTTGAGCATCCTTTCATGTGACTCTTAGCCATTTGTATATCCTCCTTGGAGAGATGTTTATTTAGGTCTTCTGCCCATTTTTTTACTGGGGGTTAGTTTTTACATATTGAGCTCCATGAGCTGTTTGTATATTTTGCAGATTAATCCTTTGTCCCTTGTTTCATTTGCAAATGTTTTCTCTTGTTCTGAGGGTTGTCTTTTCATCTTGTTTATGGTTTCCTTTGCTGTGTATATGTTTTTAAGTTTAATTAGGTCCAATTTGTTTATTTTTGTTTTTCTTTCCATTTCTCTAGGAGGTTGGGTCAAAAAGGATCTTGTTGTGATTTATGTCATAGAGTGTTCTGCCTATGTTTTCCTCTAAGAGTTTGATAGTTTCTCGCCTTACATTTAGGTCTTTAATCCATTTTGACTTTATTTTTCTGTATGGTGTTAGGGAGTGTTCTAATTTCATACTTTTACATGTACCTGTCCAGTTTTCCCAGCAACACTTATTGAAGAGGCTGTCTTTTCTCCATTGTATATTCTTGCCTCCTTTATCAAAGATAAGGTGACCATATGTGTGTGGGTTTATCTCTGAGAATACTCTCCTGTTCCATTGAACTATATTTCTGTTTTTGTGTCAGTACAGTACTGTATTGATTACTGCAGGTTTGTAGTATATTCTGAAATCAGGGAGCCTGATTCCTGTAGTTCCATTTTTCATTCTCAAGATTGCTTTGGCTATTCGAAGTCTTTTGTGTTTCCATACAAATTGTGAAATGTTTTGTTCTAGTTCTGTGAAAAATGCCAGTGGTAATTTAATAGGGATTGCAGTGAATCTGTAGATTGCTTTGTGTAGTAGAATCATTTTCACAATGTTGATTCTTCCAATCCAAGAACATGGTATATCTCTCCATCTATTTGTATCATCTTTAATTTATTTCATCAGTGTCTTATAATTTTCTGCATACAGGGCTTTTTTCTCCTTAGGTAGGTTTATTCCTAGATATTTTATTCTTTTTGTTGCAATGGTAAATGGGAGTGTTTTCTTAATTTCACTTTCAGATTTTTCATCATTAGTGTATAGGAATGCCAGAGATTTCTGTGCATTAATTTTGTATCCTGCTACTTTACCAAATTCATTGATTATTCTTAGCAGTTTTCTGGTAGCATCTTTAGGATTCTCTATATAAAGCATCACGTGATCTGCAAACAGTGATAACTTTACTTCTTTTCTGATTTAGATTCCTTTCATTTTGTTTTCTTCTCTGACTGCTGTGGCTAGAACTTCCAAAACTATGTTGAATAAGAGTGGTAAGAGTGGGTAACTGTGTCTTGCTCCTGATCTTAGTGGAAATGGCTTCAGTTTTTCACCATTGAGGATGATGTTGCCTGTGGGTTTGTCATATATGGCCTTTATTATGTTGAGGAAAGTTCCTTCTATGACTACTTTCTACAGGGTTTTTATCATAAATGGGTGTTGAATTTTGTTGAAAGCTTTCTCTGTTTCTATTGAGATGATCATATGGTTTTTCTCCTTCAATTTTTTAATATGGTGTATCACGTTGATAGATTTGCATATATTGAGGAATCCTTGCATTCCTGGAATAAACCCCACTTAATCATGGTGTATGATCCTTTTTTTTTTTTTTTTTTTTTTGCGGTACGTGGGCCTTTCACTGTTTTGCTTTCTCTCATTACAGAGTACAGGCTCCAGACGTGCAGGTTGAGCAGCCATGGCTCACAGGCCTAGCCACTTCATAGTATGTGGGACCTTCCCAGACCATGGCATGAACCCGTGTCCCCTGCATTAGCAGGCAGACTCTCAACAACTGCACCACCCAGGAAGCCTGGTGTGTGCTCCTTTTAATGTGCTGTTGGATTCTGTTTGCTAGTATTTTGTTGAGGATTTTTGCATCTATGTTCATCAGTGATATTGGCCTGTAGTTTTCTTTCTTTGTGACATACTTTTTCTGGTTTTGGTATCAGGGTGATGGTGGCCTTGTAGAATGAATTTGGGAGTTTTCCTCCCTCTGCTATGTTTTGGAAGAGTTTGAGAAGGATAAGTGTTAGCTATTCTCTAAATGTTTAATAGAATTCGCCTGTGAAGCCATCTGCTCCTGGGCTTTTGTTTTTTGGAAGATTTTTAATCACAGTTTCAATATTATTACTTGTGATTGGTCTGTTCATATTTTCCATTTCTTCCTGGTTCAGTCTCGGCAGGTTGTATATTTCTAAGAATTTGTCCATTTCTTCCAGGGTGTCCATTTTATTGG
Organism: Leucopleurus acutus; assembly: GCF_964270905.1. Classification (NCBI taxonomy): domain Eukaryota; kingdom Metazoa; phylum Chordata; class Mammalia; order Artiodactyla; family Delphinidae; genus Leucopleurus; species Leucopleurus acutus. The sequence goes on along the minus strand of NC_139160.1, from coordinate 41,209,837 downwards.
CATAGGGTTGCTTGTAGTAATCTCTCATGATCTTTTGTTTTTCTGCAGTATCAGTTGTTACTTCTCCTTTTTCATTTCTAATTCTATTGATTTGAATCTTCTCCCTTTTTTCTTGATTAGTCTGGTTTATTAGGTTTATCAATTTTACCTATCTTCTCCAGAAACCAGCTTTTAGCTTTATTGATCTTTGCTACCATTTCCTTCTTTTCTTTTTCTTTTATTTCTGATCTGATCTTTATGATTTCTTTCCTTCTGCTAACTTTATTGGTTTTTTTGTTCTTCTTTCTCTAATTGCTTTAGGTGAAAAGTTAGGTTGTTTATTTGAGATGTTTCCTGTTTCTTAAGGTAGGATTGTATTGCTATAAACTTCCTTCTTAGAACTGCTTTTGCTACATCACATAGGTTTTGGGTCATCATGTCTCCATTGTCATTTGTTTCTAGGTATTTTTTTTTGATTTCCTCTTTGATTTCTTCAGTGATCACTTCGTTATAAAGTATTTTATTGTTAGGCTCCATGTTTTTGTATTTTTTACAGATCTCTTCCTGTAATTGATATCTAGCCTCATAGCACTGTAGTCAGAAAAGAAACGATACAATTTCAATTTTCTTAAATTTACCAAGGCTTGATTTGTGACCCAAGATATGATCTATCCTGGAGAACAGTCTATAATTTAAATTCTATTTTGTCTTATATGAGTATTGCTACTCCAGCTTTCTTTGATTTCCATTTGCATGGAATTCTTTTTTCCATCCCCTCACTTTCAGTCTGTTTGTGTCTCTAACTCTTAAGTGGGTAGATAGCATATAAATGAGTCATGTTTTTGTGTTCATGTAGCCAATCTATGTCTTTTGATTGGAGCATTTAATATGGTTACATTTAAGGTAATTATGGATATATATGTTATTGACATTTTGTTAATTATTTTGGATTTGCTTTTGTAGATTTTTCTTTTCTTCCCTTCCTTTTCTGTCCAGTTCTCTTGTGATTTGATGACTATCTATGGTGTTGTGTTTCAATTTCTTTTTCATTTGTGCGTGTATATCTATTGAAGATTTTTGATTTTCCATTACCATGAGGTTTTGATATAGCAGTCCATATATATATATAAATATATATGTGATCTTGTGACCTAAGTAAGCTGCTGTTATAATTCCAAGTGCCTGAGTATCAGAGGAGCCAGTGATGTAATTCTCAGCCCAAGAGTGGAAGACTAATGTCTCAGCTCCAGCAGACAGACAAGAAATCACAGGGATACATTTCTACTTCCTCTGCTTTTTGGCTATTTAGGCCCCAAAGAGATGGATGATCATCACCCAAAATGAGAATGGTGATTTACTTTAATAAGCCCACGTATCCATGTGCTAAACTCATCTGGAAACACCCTCACAGATATACCCCCAAATAATGTTTAATTGGGCACCCCTTGTTTCAGTCAAGTTGACACATGAAATAACATTCACACAATGCATTTACAAACTATTGTTCATGAAATAGCAAATTATAAATAGTATGTATTACATGACCACAGCTTTATACTGAGGGTATAAATGTATATGTTTATGATACTATGTCTGTGTTTATTTATGTCTTAAAGACATATACCAGTTCTTAATAGTTTTTATCCATGCATATTGAAATTAGAATTAATTTTTTTTCTTTTCATATTTTTCTATACATTATCTGCAAATTATTAGTGGTTAGTATGTTTTTATGTGTTTATCTTTCTCTACTCAGAAAGAAGTATTAAGCACAAGTGTAAATTTTTTATTACTTTTACAACTGGAAAAGGAAATGTATCTCTAGTTGAATCAAAAGTAAAAGAAAGATCCTAGATGCTTATGGAGGAAGGCCTGAGCTCACCTCCTCCCATGAACACACTGAATATATATCTACATTTAGAGCAACACCTCCTGAACAAGACTTGAGGGTTAATTTAACAGCTACTGCACATAGAAGGACCACATAGAAATGGATAGAAAAGATGAGGACACAGTATAAAAGGGAACCTCACCCTTGATACAGCAGCCTGAGTAGGGGGAATTTTGATAAGGAGCCCAAGCACAGACTTGCCTCCTCTGGGACATAGCTAAAAACAGCAGTTTAAAAGACACCTAGACTCTATGGGAAGAAAATTCTTTTTTCTAATTCTAGAATTTCTGCCAAATATGCAGGGAACTGCTGGAGACCTCTCCAGGATCAGAGATACTGCTGAAAGTTATTGTTTGAGTCCCTTAATGACTCTCCTCAGCCTCTACCCCCAGGTAGCCTTGAACACAGTATGCCCTGGGACTACCTTAAGCTTGCATCCAATCCAGCTCCAGCCACTCTTCCAAGGTGACACTGAGCTGAGATCTACCCCTTGGGGATTGCTTTGGCCTGGCCCTACTCCAGCTCTAGTGGTCCCAACAAGTGGTCTTGGTGCAGCATGCTCCAGAACTTCCCTTTGCCTATGCCCACTTTGGCCTACCAAAGACATCAGCCACTTCCTATGCATGAGTTGCTCCCACACAAGGCCATGCCTTCAAGATTTGCAAGGTAGCTGCTTTGCCTAATTTGTAAAAATAAAAAATAAAAGTCAAACAAACTGAGGAGACAGAGAAATATGTTTCAAATGAAAGAACAAAATAAAGCCCTAGGGGAAAAATTAATTAAACAGAAATAAATAATTTACTGAATTAAGAGTTCAAAGAAACAGTCACAAGGATCCTTACAGTTTTCTGGAGGAGAATGGAGGAACTTAGTGAGAACTTTAACAAACATTTAGAATATATAACACAGAACTAATCAGAGGTGAAGCATACAATAGCTGAAATAAAAATTAGATGATACAGAGAAACAGATCAGTGAACTAGAAGGCAGAATAGTAGAAATCACTCAAGCCAAAGAGAAAAAAGTTAAAATGAGGAGACTTTAAGTGACTTGTGGGACAACGTCAAGCATACTATCATTCACATTATAGAGATCCCAAAAAGAAGAGAGAGAGAAAGGAAAAGAAAATTTATGTGAAGAAAAAATGGCTTAAAATTTCTCTAACCTGGGGTAAAAGCAGACATCCAGTTTCAGGAAGCATAGAGCCCTAAACAAGATGAACCCAAAGAAATCCACACCAAGAAAAATTATAATTAAAATGACAACAGTTAAAGATAAAGAGAGAATCTTAAAGGCACCAAGAGAAGAACAACTAATCACATACAATGGAAACTTCATCAGACTTCCAGCTGATTTTTTGGCAGAAACTTTGTAAGCAAGAAAAGAGTGGCAGAACATATTTAAAGTTCTGAAAGGAAAAAAAACCTTACAACCTAGAACAATCGATCTGGCAAGATTATCATTCAGAATGTAAGGCAAAACAAAATGTTTCTCAGATAAGCAAGTTTCTAAGTACATCACCACTAAACTAGCCTTACAACAAATGCTGAAGGTTCTTCTTTAAGTGAAAAAGAAAACACCAAAACTAAAAGAAAGAAAAAAACTATGGAAGAAAAGATCTCACTGGTACAGGCAAATATATAGTAAAGGCAACTGAAACACTACTTTAAAAAGCTCATATGAAGGTTAAAATACAAAAGTAGTACAATTAACTATAACTAAAATAGGTAGTTAAGGGATAAAACAAATTAAAAAGGTGTAAAATATTACATCAAAAACATAAGACATGTGGGTGGAGTAAAAATGTGGTGTTTTTAGAATGCCTAAACTAACAGTTTAAGAAAGATAGCTATATACACAGGTCAATATGTAATAAAAACCAAAAACCTACAATGGATACAGAAATAAAGATTAAGGAATCAAAAAACAATAATATAGAATTTATCAAACCACAAGGAAACCAAAATAAGAAGACAAAAACAAAGAACTACAAAAATAATCAGAAACCAATTAACAAAATGGCAAAAAAATACAAATCTATCAATAATTACTTTAAATGGAAATGCACCAAATGCTCCTATCAAACAGCATGGGGTAGCTGAATGGCTAAATAAAACAAAACCCATATAGAGGACCCATATATCTAATAGAGACTCACTTCAGAACTAAAGATATACATAGACTGAAAGTGTAAGGATGGAAAAAGATTTCCCATGAAAATTAAAAAGAAAAGAGACCTAGGGTAGCAATACTCATATCAGAAAAAATAGACTTCTAAACAGAGACTGTAACAAAAGATAAAGAAAGGCATTATGTAAACTACATAATGATAAAGAGGTCAATCTGTCTAAAGGATATAAAATCTGTAAACATTTATGAACCCAACATAGGAGCACTTAAATACATACAGCAAATATTAACAGAAATACAGGGAGAAATCAACAGCAATAGAAGAATCGTAGGAGAATTTAACATTCCAGTTACAACAGTGAATAAATCATCTAGACAGAAAATCAATAAGAAAGCTCTGGCCTTAAATGAAACATTAGATCAGATGGTTTTAATAGATGTATATAGAATATTTAATCCAAAAACAGAATACATATTATTTTCAAGCTCACCTGGAACATGCTCCAGGAGAGGTTACATTTTAGGTCACAAAACAAGCCTCAGTACATTTAAGAAGATTAAGATGATGTCAAGCATCTTTTCTTACCACAAGGACATGAAACTAGAAATCAACTAAAAGAAGAAAACTGGTAGAAACATAAACACATTGAGACTAAACAACATGGTACTAAACAACTGATGAGTCAACAAAGGAATCAAAAAGGACATTAAAAAATACCTGCAGAGGGCTTCCCTTTTGGCACAGTGGTTGAGAGTCCTCCTGCCGATGCAGGGGACATGGGTTCGTGCCCTGGTCTGGGAAGATCCCACATGCCACGGAGAGGCTGGGCCCATGAGCCATGGCCGCTGAGCCTGCACATCCAGAGCTGTGCTCCACAATGGGAGAGGCCACAACAGTGAGAGGCCCGCGTACTGCAAAAAAAAAAAAAAAAACCTGCAGATAAATGAAAATGAAAATACAATGATCCCAAATCTATGGAGCACAACAAAAGTACTTCTAAGAAGGGAGTTGATAGTAATACAGGCCAACTCCAAGAAACAACAAAAGCCTCAAATAAACAATGTAAACTTACATCAAATGGAACTAGAAAAAGAATAACAATCAAAACCCAAAATTGATAGAAGGAAGGAAATGATAAAGATTAGGGAAGAAATAAATGAAATAGACATACAAAGCATAGGACATATGAATGAAACTAAGAGTTGGTTTTTTGAAAAGATAAACATAATGACTAATCTTTGGCCAGACTTACAAGAAAAATAGAGAACCCAGAAAAATAAAATAGAGAAAAATAGAGAACCCAGATAAATAAAATAAAAAATAAAATAAAATATTAAAGAGAAGAAATTGTAACCAACACAACAGAAATAAAAATATTTGGGCTTCCCTGGTGGCGCAGTGGTTGGGAGTCCACCTGCCAATGCAGGGGATGCGAGTTCCTGCCCCGGTCTGGGAATATCCCACATGCTGCGGAGCGGCTGGGCCTGTGAGCCATGGCTGCTGAACCTGCGCATCCAGAGCCTGTGCGCTGCAACGGGAGAGGCCACAACAGTGAGCGGCCCACGTACCACAAAAAAAAAAAAAGTTCATAAAAGAATAATATGAAAAATTATATGCCAAAAATTAAACAACATAGAAGGAATGCATTTATTCCTAGAAACATAAAATTTCCTAAGAGTCCAGGTCCTGATGGCATAACAGGTGAATTCCACAAAATATTTAAAGGAGAGTTAACACCTATCCTTCTCAAACTGTTCCAAAAAATTGAAAAGAAAAGAACACTTTCAAACTCATTTTACAAGGCCAGCATCACCCTATACCAAAGCCAGGCAAAGATACCACAAAAAAGGAATTCCTTGGCAGTCCAGTGGTTAGGACTCGGTGCTTTCACTGCTGGGGCCCAGGTTCAATACCTGGTAAGGGAACTAAGATCCTGCAAGCCATGTGGTATAGCCAAAAAAAAAAAAGACACTACAGAGGAAAAGGAAATTACAGGCCAGTTACAATTTCTAACACCTAGCTAATTTTAACTACTTCTATTAGACATCATTAGATAGCAACATGCTTTTCTTCTGAAAGTTGTCTGCATATTCATTGTTCATATCATCTTATATGTGAAAATAATGTAGGATGATATTTCTATGACTCTATAAAGAATAGTCCTTATTTTACAGCCCTGATTTTCCTACTGTCTTTCTTAGATCTCTTTGACAAAATGAAACCATGTGTAATTACAGACAAATTATGAAAAAATCCAAATTAAATATCTTAAGTGGTATTCTTAAAAGGAAATTTCAAAATTAAAACTCCTACAGTTAGTTCACTGGAACAACCTAAAGAGTAGCTACCAAAACACAAGATAAAATAGCAAATAATTAAATAATCTAAATGAAGAACTATACATAAATATTTCTTGACGCCTACAGCACCTAGGATTTTATTGATTTTAAAATACATCAACAATTCTATGTGTAATTTCTTTGTTTTATGTAAAGTAATTGGTTCAGAAAATTATGTTAATGATTAAGAAATTTTTTCTTAATAACTACTTTTTTATTCATCATAATCTCTCTCATTCTCACATCATTCTCATTTCACTCTTTAAATTTTTCATAACGTGATTTATTCTATGACTTCTCTTTGGGTGTTATCCATATGTGTTTCCTAGACTGTGAGCATTTTCTTTATAGAGAAAAAGAGAACAGTACCCCAGCTGTGGTTTAATTCTGCTTTATGATTTATGTTCATGCTCCTGGTTGTATATACCATTCTTGAATTTTTTATCACTTTATGATAAAATATGTCTTTGGTCCATAGTTCTTTTTTGGCAATGATTCTGACATTGTTTTAGATCTGAATGCATAGTACATCTTTTTGGGTACTGGTATGTACATGCCATCTTAAATAATAATGTGCATAATTACATAGTTTAATTATATTCCTATTGAATATTGTTCAGCTAAAACATCTAATTGCAAATTTATCTAACACAAAAATGGAGGTCTCTTAAAGTCCCAGTTTAAAGTGTTTGCTTGTCCCTTTGTTAATGCATATGCTAAAGCTGACTTTGTACCCTTTGCTCATTCTTTTAATCTCCCCAGATATTATTGAATATTAAATCTTCAAGCATGTTATTTTCTTCTCCTCTAAATTTTAATCATCTGCTTCTCAGCACTCTATCCAGATTGTTAATAAATATGTTAAATATCTATGGGCCTGAAACTAATCCTAGAGGAACTTACTAGATGCTAGTTTTTGAAAAACAATATGGTTCTATTAATAATAATACCTATGCATTTTAATATGGTTCTCCTTTTAATTTCCACCATATTATGTTGTACTGGAAAAAATGTTAATAAAATATGTTTGATAATAGACTTCACAAATTCTGTATTTTGAATTGAAAGAATAGTATTCTTCATGTACATACCAAATATAACATGTGTATATAATTCTATCTAAATCCATTTTAAGCAAGCATAATGAATAAAGACATTAAGGCTATACAGAATTACCCAGGAAAAAACCTTTGGTCTATGTACAGTTAATTATCTAATTTTCTGAACCTTCCTTGGGGTTACCCAGTTAAACAGCAAGGGCTCTGAGCATTTGAATTGATTGTTTTGAGATTTCCTCTTTGGTAATCTACAAGTGTTTTACCAATATCAAAAGTGACTTCCTGGGTTTCCCTGGTGGCACAGTGGTTGAGGGTCCGCCTGCCGATACAGGGGACACGGGTTCGTGCCCCAGTTCAGGAAGATCCCACATGCTGTGGAGTCGCTAGGCCCGTGAGCCATGTCCAGAGCCTTTGCTCTGCAATGGGAGAGGCCACAACAGTGAGAGGCCCACATACCGCAAAAAAAAAAAAAAAAAAAAAGTGACTTCCCCTTTCAAAACCCAAAGAGATTAATAAAAGCAGTGCCAGAAAGGACACTTTCAGTAGACCGTCCCCTTGACACTAAGCCTGCATGTTGCTGAAGATGTTGGCAGTCTTGGAGACCTTAATTGTCAGAAGCAATTAGGTACACATTAAAGGACTTGGGGCTCACTGGAATTAAAGTCAACTGTAGCTGCAATTAGCTATCTATAAAAATCTTATCTGGACCTTTAGAACTTTGTTACTCCTACCTCTTTCTTAGAATATTCTCTCATGAGTATGTTTTTAACATAAATATACTTTATTTTTTCTAATTAACCTTTTCTTGTACATTTGATGTGAGTCAAATATATGACTATTTCTTAATTATGTATTCTTTCAGGGAAGAAACATAGATAAATAATCTGTAAGGATAGAAATCTAAGACGTTTATTTTGGATATTAAAAGTGATTTCTTATTTGTGTTTGTAATTAAATATATTTACACTAAATAATCAGGACAATATGTATTTCAAACCAAAATATGTAGTCAAAGCCAAGGTTAAAATTAAGATGAGCCACAGGGTTTCTTTATGTTCTGATATTTAACTCTTTGCCATTGTCTACCAACCACAAATAAAACACCATTTTTATAATTCTTATTTACTTTAACTTTAGAGAGAGGTATACTGAGGTATTTCCAAAAAAACCAGTCCCCTTCCCCCCAAAAAGGAAGAGATAACAACAGATAAACAGAAAACTGGATTAATCAAATTACAAAATATTAGATGAGTTTATATATGCAAAACAACCTCAGACACAAAGTGCTTCCAGAGTGAGAGGACAAGAAATAAGAGCTGATTTTAACCTGAAAGAAAACTGCTAAAGAAACAAAATATAGGATGGGAGAATGAGTGTTGTTGATTTTTTCCTAGGGCAAGGAAAAGCATTTTTAATTCTGGTGGTTACATTTGTCCTATCAATAGAGAAAGAGGCCTTATTATAAGGCAGAGAATGCATTAGTTCAGAATAAATACATTTGAAAGACACCTACTTGCCCTCTTTGCTCCTCACAACGTTCTGAATGTAATTTGAACCTCCTTGACAGTTCAATATAAAGCAGAGCCTTATATGAGAGAGTGTATTAATATATTTGGCTTTAGCACATATTTTATTTATATTTATATTCTATTATATTTAATTTAGCATTCAAATACTATTTCATCCTCAAAAATATATCATGATTCTGTCCATTTTCAAGTGAGTGGGAAAAGAAAATGAACATCTTGGACAGTAATGCTCAAATACTCTGAAAACTTTTGTCTAGTGGATAAACATTACAAGGAATTTCATGATTAACTATGAAAGTAAGTAGTTTGCAAAATGTACTTATTCTATGATCATATGTGGGTTAAGTATTACAGGGCACAAAGGAAAAAGATATGGTTCACTTTTATAAGTAAAAGCATATAGAAATTTGGAGGAAAAAGTAAAGGGCTGAACTACTTAGAACATGTTTTATGGAATATATGAGATTTAAGTTGGACCTTGAAGGATGTAACCATTTTCATATTACCAGTATAAGAAAAATCTGTCAAGAGTTTAGCAAACATAACATGGCATGGTACTACTACCTTCATTCACCATTATGAATTATTATACATTCTTTTATGTTTTCATTATGGTTGTTTGTTATGCAGTTAATTAGGATTAAGAATGAGTGCTGAATATAACTTACAACGTTGTAATTTAATAAACTGACATGTCACCAAGAATATATTATTGGACTTTGATATGCTAAAGTTAATGTATTCTTAAAAGTACTCCAGTAAAAGAGCTACATTTTTTTTGTGTGTGGTGAGGAGAGGGGGCAGACACTGGAAATAAATTCATTTTAGTATAGAAAGAAAATAAAATAATGTTGAAATGGCTTTTTCCCAGGGAATCCATGCTATTTTGTGTAATCATACATATAAAATTTATGTATTAGCAGTTTTTGTTAGAATTGATTGTTGAGAGTTAAAAGCATTTATGACTCATTTAAAATCTTTGAGAAAAGCTTACCAAGGACAACAGATTTTAAATAATTCAATTTACCCAGATATTGTATAGCATTACCTTTTCAATATAATGTTTGCACTTCTCTAAAAAGTTTATATACTAGTGGGGGACTTTAACACCCCACTTTCATCAATGCATAAATCAGCCAGACAGAAAATCAATAAGGAAATACAGGCTCTAAATGACATATTAGGTCAGATGGATTTAACTGATATTTATAGGGCATTCTATCTAAAATCAGCAGAATATACATTCTTCTCAAGTGCACATGGAACATTCTCCAGGATAGATTAGATCTTGGGTCACAAATCAAGCCTCAGTAAATTTAAGAAAATGGAAATCATATCAAACACCTTTTTTTTGTGTGTGTGGTACGTGGGCTTCTCACTGTTGTGGTCTCTCCCATTGTGGAGCACAGGCTCCGGACACACAGGCTCAGCAGCCATGGCTCACAGGCCCAGCCACTCTGTGGCATTGGGATCTTCCCCGACCGGAGCACGAACCCATGTCCCGTCCCCTGCATCAGCAGGTGGACTCTCAACCACTGCGCCACCAGGGAAACCCTGAACACTTTTTTGACCACAATGTTATGAGATTAGAAATCAACTACAAGAAAAAATAATGTAAATAAAAAATACATGTGGAATCTAAACAATATGCTACTGAACAACTAATGGATCACTAAAGAAATCAGAGGAAATAAAAAAAATATATCTGGAGACAAATGAAAGCAAAGGCATGGCAATCCAAAGATCTGAGCAGAAATAAATGAAATAGAGATGAAGAAAACAATAGAAAAGATCAATGAAACAAAAACCTGGTTCTTAAAAGATAAAAAAAAGAAAATATAAACCTTAAACTCACCAATAAGAAAAGGGAGAAGGCTCAAATCAGTAAGATTAGTCTTCTGAAACTATTCTAAAACATTACAGAGAAAGGAACACTCCCAAATTCATTGGATGTTGCTACCATTACCCTGATACCAAAACCAGACAAAGCTACCACAGAAAAAGAAAATTACAGGCCAATATCTTTGATGAACATAGACACAAAAAAGGACTTGGGAGGTCCATCAAATACCTTGACTACCAGTCTATTCTTCAGTGACTCTTATGATAAAAGTACACCGTTATCAGAATGAAATTGATCTGGAAAGTTGAAAATATGACACATTACTTTCAAATAACACAATTATGTAACTGGACTAAACTGACAAGACTGAAGCAGTAAAACCTATATCTAAAACATATGTCCCTCAACAAAATACTAGCAAACAAAATCCAACAACACATTAAAAGGATCATACACCATGATCAAGTGGGATTTATCCTGGGGACACATGGATTCTTTAATATATACAAATGAATCAATGCGGTAACCATATTAACAAATTGAATAATAAAAAACATATTTTCATCTCAATAGGTGCAGAAAAAGCTTTTGACAAAATTCAACACTGACTTATGATAAAACTCTCCAGAAAGTGGGCATAGAGAGAACCTACCTCAACATAATAAAGGTCATATATGACAAACCCACAGCTAACAACATACTCAATAATGAAAAGCTGAAAGCATCTCCTATAAGATCAGGAACAAGATAAGGATGTCTACTCTTGCCAGTTTTATTCAACATAGTTTTGGAAGTCCAGCCACACAAAGGAGAAAAAGAAATAAAAGAAATCTATATTGGAAAAGAAGATAAACTGTCACTTTTTGCTGATGACATGATACTATACATAGAAAATCCTAAAGAGGCTACCAGAAAACTAATAGAGCTCATCAATGAATTTGGTAAAGCAAAGTTAATACACAGAAATCTCCTTCATTTCTATACTGTAACAATAAATGATCAGAAACAGAAATTAATGAAACAATCTCATTTACCATCACATCAAAAAGAATGAAGTATCTAGGAATAAACTTACCTAAGGAAGCAAAAGACCTGTATTCAGAACACTATAAGATGTTGATGAAAGAAATTGAAAATGACATAAACAGACGGAGAAATATACCATGTTCTTGGATTGGAACAATCAATATTTTCAAAATGACTATACTACCCAAGGCAATCTACAGATTCAATGTAATCCCTATCAAATTACCAATGGCATGTTTTACAGAACAAGAACAAGAAATCTTAAAATTCTTATGGATATACAAAAGACCCTGAATAGTCAAAGCAATCTTGAGTAAGAAAAATGGAGCTGGAGGAATCAGACTCCATGACTTTAGACTATACTACAAAATTACAGTCATCAAAACAGTACAGTACTGGCACAAAAACAGAAATATTGATCAAGGGAATAGGATATAAAGACTAGAATTAAACCCTTGCACCTATGGTCACTTAATCTATGACAAAGGAAGAAAGACTATAAATGGAGAAGCCAGTCTCTTCAATAAATTGTTCTGGGAAAACTGGACAGTTACATGTAAAAGACTGAAGTTAGAACATTCTTTAACACCATACACAAAAATAAACTAAAAATGCATTAAAGACCTAAATGTAAGACCAGATACTATAAAAATCTTAATGGAAAAAAAACATAATCAGAACACTCTTTCACATAAATCACAGCAAAATCTTTTTTGATCCATCTCCTAGAGTAATGGAAATTAAGAAAAATGAACAAATGAGACTTAATCAAACTTAAAAGCCTTTGCACAGCAAAGGAAACCATAAACAAAATGAGAAGACAACCCACAAAATGGGAGAAAATTTTTGCAAATGATGCAATCAACAAAAGATTTATCTCCAACTTTACAAATAACTCATGAAGCTCAATATAAAAACAAACAACCCAATCAAAAAAATGTGTAGAAGATCTAAATAGACATTCTCCAAAGAAGACAAACAGATGGCCAAGAGGCACATGAAAAGTTGCTCAACCTCACTAATTATTAGAGAAATGAAAATCAAAACTATCATGAGATACTACCTCACACCAGTCAGAATGGCCATCATCAAAAAAAATCTACAAACAATAAATGCTGGATAGTGTGTGGAGAATAGGGAACCCTCCTACACTGTTGGTGGGAATGTAAATTGGTACAGTCACTATGGAGAAAAGTACAGAGGTTCCTTAAAAACTAAGAATAGAGCTACCATATTATCCATCAAACCCACTCCTGGATATATATCCAGAGAAAACCATGGTTCTAAAGTATACATGCATTCCAATGTTCATCACAATGCTGTTTACAATAGCCAGGACATTAAAGCAACCTAAATGTCCATCGGCAGAAGAATGGATAAAGAAGATGTAGTACATATATACAATGAATATTACTCAGCCACAAAAAAAGAAAGAATGTCATTTGAAACAACATGGATAGACCAGCAGATTATCGTACTAATTAAAATAAGTCAGGAAGAGAAAGACAAATATATGAAATCTCAAAAAAAAAAAACAGATACAAGTGAACTTATTTATAGAACAGAAACACTCACAGACTTAGAGAAGGAACTTCTGGTTATCAGGGGAAAGGGTTTGGGGGGATAGATTGGGAGTTTGGGATTGACATATACACATGCCTATATTTAAAATAAATAACCAACAAGGACCTACTGTATAGCACAGGGAACTTGGCTCTATATTCTGTCATAACCTAAATGGGAAAATAATTTGAAAAACAATGGATACTTTTATGGGTATAACTAAATCACTTTTCTGTAAGTAACACATCATTGTTAATCAACTACACTCCAATATAAAATAAAAATTAACAAAATATAAAATATTTGGTGTTATTAAATACCACTAAATTAAACTTTATAATGTTAAAAAGAATTAATTTTTTTAATATATATATTTACATATGTGTATATAATTTTGTTAAACAACTATCATATTTAGCATTCTATAAAGATACTTAGCTCTACTTCTAACTACTTGTTCAGGAGAAATTCAGATTTTACACATTCTTTAAATGTACACAAATTATTTAACTTTGTAACTGTTCATTTAAGGTTGGCTTAACTATATCCAGTATAATGTTAATATATTTTAAAAATATTAATTTTAAATTCTATATTCAGATAATTTATCTTCATCTGATTATTATTCCTTGTTCTATCTTAGTGCCCATGCCTACTTAACCTAAATTTTAGCAGCAGTACAATTTAGTCATAAAACACATAGGCAACCCAAGTTTGAATTTCTGCTCTAACATTTCATCTTATAATTCCTAAAAAAATACTTATTTCTCTGTCTTTATTCTTTTGTAAAATTGGGTACAAGTTTCAACTCTCTCCTGGGGATTTTGTAAGTTTGAATAAGATAATTTATGAAATAAGCTTGGCAACCAATGAGTATTTAATGAATGTTGGTTACTACTTTTATGTCAATTGTACTTCAAATTCTTCCCTTTCTGCCAATATATTTAAATTCAGAACCTCATCATCACTTTGTCAGTAATTTTTAATATGTGGGTTATAGGCCATTAATTGGCTGTTAAATCAATTTATTTGGTTATAATTGCATTGTCTATTAAAAATAGAATGAATACAAAAATATCAGATGTCATTAAATATAGCAAGATTAAGAATTTTTTCATGAGACATTTATATACGTGTGGGTGTATGAATATTTTTATACTATAAGTCTCATTAAAAGTTTTAAAAAACACTACCTTATTTATGGAGTATTTGACCTATCTCTATAAATAAGAAGCCTACTACTCCCAATTTCTATTTTTCTTAAGCCTGTGAGACTTAGTGTTCTGATAGTCGAGCCCTCATAACGTAGCAATCTATGTTCATTTAAAAATGAAAACAAAATTAAAATCAGCAAATTTTGGAGCTCCAAATTTAGTATATCATTCAGGACTCTTATGAGTGAATTCTAATCTGTCTCTCCTAAGAAGTAACACTGATTAGCTTATAATTTCCTAAATTCCATGTACTTTCAAAAACCTGAAAAACCTTCATATTCAATATTTTCCTTCACTTTGTCATCTGTAAAGATTCAGGGAAATCTCAGAGGACTATAAAGGCACTTGCTGCATTCCACCCTCATTTTCTGTCAATAGTTTCTCTTTGCTGTTATTCCTGTTATATGTTTTTGTCTATTTAAAAGAAACAATAAAATTAATAACAATGAAGTATATATCATCGTTGTTTTATTTTTCATTTAAAATATTAAGCACCTCAAATTTGATAGTTGTCAGTAGTGACTTTATTTTAAGCTAGAAAATGATGTTATATTTATGACAAAATGTTATGTTTTCCTCTCTTGCAAGTCAAATAATTTACACAAATAGACCTCTAGGAAACCTGAATTACTAAAAGCCAATGTCACATTGGTCATATTACACACATATCAATATAATATTATAGAGATATGGTTACTCTGGCACATCTGTACATTTGAGAATTCAGTATCCTCAAAAACACACTTAACTAACTCTTCTACTTTGGCCATCTTTCAACTTCTTTCTCTAAATTCAACTGAGTAATATTTATCTGATTCTCTGTAGTATTTTATTTTTTCTACAATTTTTCATAAAAATTATTTGAGAACACACATGGTCTTATTCTTCTTAATTTCTCTAATTTGTATATGCAGTATCAAGCTTGTCTTTTCAGCTGTGCATGTAGGTTTTTAGGTTTTTGTTTATTTTGTTTTGTTTTTGTTATAGTAACTGTTAAAGCATGTTGTTAAGAGGAAAATGGTAAAAAAAGAAAAGAAAAACACATAAGACGGTAAAAATAGATTCTTCTTCTTCCAGGAACAAGTAAAGCTGAAATAAAATAATACTGACCCTTAGGACAGCACTACATTCACATCTGAGAGGAGGGAAGCAGGCCGATAGGATTTGAATAAAAGGGGTACCTTCTTATGCTTGACATAAAATCTTTAAATGCCCATATTTTTGTGAGAGGATCTGAGAAATACCTTTTTCACTGAGTTGCACAAAGCTTCTAAGTTATTTTGTATTTGGACCTTGGGGGTCCCCAGTTAATAAAAAATCAACAACTCAGAATCATACAGCCAAAATTGCATTTCTTGTACGTGTATGCATGATCAGAACTGTGGGAAAATGTGTTTCTTAGCTCATATAATATATAAAAAAAAGAAAGTTTCACTGCAGCAATAGAGGGAATATCATTAACAAATGAGATGCAGTATCCATTATTACCAAAAAAAAAATTCATTCATAGTCTACATGCTATCTTTATCATTTAACATATTTATAAGACTTGTGAATGCACTTCCAATCTCAGTATAGCAATTCTAATTTTCAGAGAGATTTTTAATTTCTCAATTTTATTATGTCATGGGTATTTCAGAAAATAATCTTTGTACAAATTGGAGAATGAGGAAATAGGGTATGCAAAATATACAACATATTTTTACACTCAAAGAACTCACAATCAAGTTGGAAATAATAGAATTTATAAAAATGCAAACATTAGGTAAACATAGAGACAACAAAAAATATGTGAAAAAGATGATCATTCATAGGAGTAGAATATTTAAGCTTTTGATGGATATTTCAAAGATAGTAAAGTTCAGAACATTTCAAAACTGATGATTTGAATAAGTAGACATGAATATAAAGTACATATATAATGTAAAAATTCAAATGGCATTAATAAATTCAATATTTAAAGTGTTTCACCTTTATTTTTTTAATATTAGTTATTATTATCATTTTTTTAAAATTTTAGTTGCACCGGGTCTTAGTTGTGGCAGGCAGGCTCCTCTTAGCTGCAGCTGACCAGTTCCTTAGTTGTGGCATGTGAACTCTTAGTTGTGGCATACATGTGGCATATAGTTCCCTGACTAGGGATTGAACTTAACCCCCCCTGCATTGGGAGTACAGGGTCTTAACCACTATGCCACCAGGGAAGTCCCTAAAGTGTTTCACCTTTAAAATGAAAAGCAACAGATTAAAAAATGGCAATTTATTAAAATGCCTTGAGATATTGAATGTAATGATTTAACAACATAGATACAATGTTATAAGAAATTAAATAATGAGACCAAATGTGTTACTCATAAGATTTGTTCATTTGAGAGAGGTATAATTTGGGGTGGGACATGGTAGCCAGTGGTATCTTCATGGTGTTATTGAATATAATTAATTGAGGCAGTTAAGATTTACTTAGGTACACTGTGATTTGAGATTGTTCCATGCAAAGAAAATAACCTAATTCAAATAATTTTAATAATGATTCATTTACAGGCAGCCACAAGACTGGATTTATTCATAAGATACTTTTTTCGACCAATAACAAAATATAAAGTTAGGTATACTGGATAGAGCCAGATTGTTGAGGAATGCAAACACCAGTAAAACCAAATATAGTGATTCATGTTACCTGTTGGGTTTATTATTGTTACTAGTCCTCAAGTGTGTGCAACTTTGCAATGCCAAAATACACTCATATATTTTATGTCAGTTAGTTGCCAAAATAATATTTTTGTACAAACTAACCCTTTAAAAGGTTAAATTATTTTTAAGTAAAGTCATATATCTAGTAAGTTGAGAACCCAGAACCACAGTGCAAGTATTTTTATAGCTAAGTCCAATGCATTATTAGTCATATCCTTTGACTGTGAGTAAGAGGAATCAGAATTCAACATAGCTTAAATAAGAAGTTATTAACTAAGAAAAAGTTCAAAAGTGAAGCAACATACAGAGTTCGTTTTTCATTACCATAATTATTAAATCCAGGTATTTTCTTCATGTCTTATCATCTATTATTGTCCTTAAATTCATCCTCAGAATATTAGCATATCCCGACATCTTATGAAACTATGATAATAATCAAAAGAGGAAAAGAGGAAGTCTATTCATATAGCTTTCTTAAGAACTCAAAGGAATATTTAACAGAAGCACATTTCCCTGAGCCCCATTGGGTAACATTCATATTGTTGATATAATAACTAGAATTGAAATGTAATTACTTTTAGACCAATAATAAGTATTTCTGGAGTTAATGGAAGGGAGTTTTTTGTGTCACATGTCTGCATGAGAGAGAGGTGGATATCTGAATAAAAATAAAGTTATTTTCAAAAGGAAGAAGGAAGTATCTGTGCTGGATAGAAAACTTAAAATGTCAAACTGAGTTTTTCTCTGCAACCATAACAAAATGTGATTACTAAATGAACACGTAACAAGGGAATCAAACAGATACAATGTGTCAGATCCTCTTTAAATTGAATGTCATTTGATAATTTCCTACTGATATGGTAAAAAATTACCACAAATTTAGCAGCTTGAAAAAATACTAATTTATTAATTTTACACTTTGTTTCATTATTTGTAAATTATATTAAAATAATTGCTTTAAATTATCTGAAACTTCTTTCGCTACATTGGCTATTTGATGTGTTATTATAAAAATGTTGAATAGCCATAATTGCATTTACTGATGTAGTTAGAAAACATTAATCTCGATTGTGAGGGCATATGGATTTTAATTCAGGTTATGCCATGAAAAAGCTTTTTAACATTTTGCAAACCAATTGATTCCTGTAAGATTGAGTTATCTCATGTGGTGGCCAGATAACATTATCGCTTTAGGGCCCTTTCAGTTATCCCATTTCTAAATAGCAATCTAAAATTTTTGAAAATGATCAGGTCTATAGGTAATCACATTATAGTGATTAAACTATATGGGTTGATTTGTTTTATTAAAAGATGAATTCAGAGCTGCATAGAATAATAGTTTCATTTGGGTTCCATTTTGAGATATGTTATTAGCTGTGAAATAGTCAACCTATCTTAAGTTTGCTAATTCAGCCAATTTTGTCTTGAGAATCAATTTTCCTAAATATCTACTCTTGCTTAAAATCACAATGGCCCTGTGGAAAACAACTCTAGTAGGTACCATCACCATACCTTCTTATTCTGTCTTAGATCAGATTTAAATGTTAAGAAACAAGTTGGAAATGGGAGAAACATTTTTTTAGGCAAGAGAATTTATTATCTAAACTCACAAAATGACAATGGTATAACATACGTAGAGAACAGATTTGAGAATGTAAAGGAGATTATTTACAAAAGCAGTTTTTCACATAAACACACAGAGACATACGTGGTTACATGAACTTTTTCTTTTTTCTCCCTGTCACACTAGTCCTGCAATTTCAAAGTTTTACTTAGTATGTTTCTTTTGCTAAATAGAATTTAATTAAGATGTAGTATAAAATTACATTTTATTGAATAATTGTATAGTCGTATGTTGAATATGTTTGTAGAATTACAAAAAGCTATCAGTACCGTAATAACTCTGATCATAAAGAAGAGGAAACTGCATTGTTTTTGATCAAAATTGGTTGGAAACTTACAGTAGATACGTTGGAATCTTTGCAATAAATTATAAAGATAAAAAAAGAATGAAGTTTGAGTAAGTTGATTTCTGAGGTAAGGTAACATAATATTTTAGATTTGACTGCATAAAAAAAATGCAACAGAACAATAAGTTACCATGTTATTTTCTTGCGGTGTGTAAGGTTTTTTTGTTTTTTTTGTGGTACACAGGCCTCTCACTGTTGTGGCCTCTCCCGTTGCGGAGCACAGGCTCCAGACGCTCAGGCTCAGCGGCCATGGCTCACAGGCCCAGCCGCTCCGCGGCATGTGAGATCTTCCCGGACTGGGGCACAAACCCGTGTCCCCTGCATTGGCAGGCGGACGCTCAACCACTGCGCCACCAGGGAAGCCCATGTAAGGTATTTTTAACTTTTATTTTTGAAGTATCCAGTACACACAAAACAAAACAAAACATAGCAAACAAAACAAAACTAAAACCTTTTTCTAAATAGAGATGTATATATCTACGGCAGACAATATCAAATGTGCCTTTTCTGTTACTGCTCTAGCTTAAAACATCTCCATGTCTTTCTGGGTTGCTTGATACTTGATGTTGATTAAACACTAATATGAAAAGTTCCATTTCAAACTGTCCTGTACCTGTAACCCAGACCAGGTGATACCTTATCTTTGTTTGATTAGTTGGCAGGTTCTTTTGGAAGCAGAATGCCATAAAAGTCTTTTCTGAGGTAGAAAACTATTTTAGATGAACAATTTTGATCCCTTGTGATGGCTTTTATTGGTTGCACACATTTTTATTGGAGAAACTATCTTCAAAAAAAATAACATTGGTAAATTTTAATGTACAGGTGAAAATCTATTATTTGTGATCAAAATTCAGTAGAAGACTTAGCAAAAGCTTTATATCTTTAGACTTTATTTCTCAAAGGACTTGCCTACTGTTATAGCCCTTCACATTTTCTGTGACAGAAAAAATTCCTCCTGTCCTTCAAGGCCTCAGTCTAATTGTGATTAAGATTATTAAAAAACTAAGAAATACCTCTTTTTATGTGATGGTCTCTCCAATAGTCATTTTATATTTATTTCAAACATTTCCCTTCTCTGTGAGAACTTCCTCAGAACCTCAGATAGAGTGGTCCTCTTCCTCTGAGAAATCACAGCTATTAATGCTCACTTTCACTACAACATCACACTATCTTTCAGTTATTAGATCTTTCAATTATTAGATCATATGTCATGGTAAAATCTTTGAGATCTAAATAAGTAAACTATTTCTATAACATAGAAGAGGCTAATATCGATTAAATAAAATTATCATGATTAAAGCAAAAGCATTTTGTGAGAGGTTGAGGAGTAGTTAATAATATTGTTACATTTTCATTACAATAAGACAGATGTCTTTTAAGCCATTTTAATTGTTCCAGACTGAGCAGCCATTGCAAATATATACTTGTCATTCTGTATGTTTCTCTGTATGTCAACATGTACCTTATCTTTTCCAGTATTGTTTTTGAATTGTTCTTAAAATTACCCTTTAAATTATCTGTATTTAAATTATCTGCATTATCTGTTTTAAGAGATGTAAAGGGGTCTTTTGTATCTTTGCATTTTAGAGTTATATGTTCAGATGGAGGACTTAAGGGTCCATTTTCAATCATGCTTTAAAAGAAAATTTTCACAGAAGCTTCTGAAATTTGAAAAAATTACAGTAGACAGAGAGAATGGTATAACTATTGTGATCATTTTTCTGTATTTTGTGCTGCCTAAGAAAACTGTGTCCAAAATTACTATTCTGTCAGACATTAAGCTTTAGGAGAAAATAGTTATCCAGATTTGAGGCCACTTAAACATGGTTTCTGAGCACAAAAGTGGAATAGATCTGAAACACTATATAGAAGAATAAATCTAGTCATTGTTTTATATCTAGTATTTGAGTAACTTTAAAACATTTGTCAGCAGAAAATGTCAGAATTTAAGATATTTTATGGCGGTCAGCTGTGAGTATTTGTTGAAATGATTACAGCCTTTGTTTATAATAGAAAAACATTTAAATATCATTTTGGAAAATTTTATGTATGTTCTCTAGAATTTGTATATTACTCTAATCATTTAGATCTACTTCAGTAAAAACTGAATTATTGTTGCTGTATGGGAAGGTTTTAAATGGATCAATTGAGTCGGCTGCATTATGAGGATAGGAGTTCAGTTAAGCACAGTGAATTGAACTGTTTTGAACTGTGATTTCGCTTAAAGCAATTCTTAAAAATAATCATCTACACGTACAAGTAGGAAGCAATGATTGGTAGATCAAAAGTAAGTGGATTATTTTGGGAATCATTATTTTTTAAATTATTTAATATTTATCTTATAAAACATGTCATTGGGACAGCAGATTTACAGGGTCCACATAATTATTGTAGCAGAGGTAGAAAAATTGTAAGCAAACTCAAATTTAAAATGCTATGTGGGCTTCTGGTTCAATAAATAGTCATTTAATTAGAGTGATCACATTGAAAAGAAGTGGATGAAAAGACATCCTCATTTTAATCAATATGGTGAACGATACACAAATTTTTACAAAATAAAATCAGAGTATTCTAACATTTTAAAGATTTTCTTTCAAAAGTAGAAATCCCTTTACCATAAAACTCTCTAAAACCAGAAACCAGCTCTTCCTTCTGACCTCCAATTTCTATGTTTCATCCAGTGACCAAAAATAATCTTAGAGTCATTTTAAACTCCTCTTGCTCCTACTCTTCCATGTCCATTTATTCCTTATATCTCAGTAGTATCCAAGAAGGTTGTGAAACAGCAACATAAAGCATGGTAGCTCTGACAGAAAGGCAGCCAGCAAATATCCCGGAAGTGGATATTAAACACACTAGGTACACTGGGAAAATTTAGTTGTAAGAGATGAGAGCAACCCAGCCATCTGTACAGCTTATAGTGGCAGTCGGAAGGGTGCAGGATGTATTTGACAGTCCATGTGAGTTTCAGCAGGCAGTTGCATTCCATCAGGCAGCTTCAGAGCAGGGAGTACTGAGACCCAAACCAGAACAAGAACTTAGAGAGAGTAGACATCAAAAGAGATAAGGCCGCAGGTATCAGAGCCCAGATTTGGGACAGAGAAACAAGGGCATGTGCCCAGAATCTAATAGAGCTGATGGCAATTATCTTAGTACTGACAATAAAGTACCCAGTACTGATGCTGTTGCTCTGAGCAAAGTCTGACTTAATGTGGGATTACTCAAGTATATGCTCTAAAGATATTAGCTTGTCTCTAAGGATGAGATCTGAATCATTTCTTCTTGCAATGAGAAAATGTTCAGGATCTTTTAGACTTTTCTTCCTGCATGTCTTCTCAGTTCCACTCCTGCTGCAACTGTCTTAATAAAAGATCTGTTTATCCTACAACCTACATTAATATTTTTTTAGAGACTACTCTACTTTTACTCCCTTTCTTCTTTAATCCAAACCAGATAAAGTTGCTTGATTAATCTGCCAAATAAAGCTAAATTCAGTATATTCAATGGCTCACATTTGTGTACCAAATTAGGTGCAAATTCTTCTTTGTGATACTCAAGATTCTTTACAATACAAACTAGATTTACTGCTCAGGTCTTATATCTTATTATTCTAGTACCATGCCATACTCAACCTTTGCATGCAAGATTGCTTCACCTATTCTGAAGAATTAGTATCTACTGGCTTTTTAATCATAGAGTTTCCAAACATTTTTGAGTTTGTTTTTTCAGCTGAAAATATAGTCATAAACCTTTGTTTAAATTTCCTTTCAATAAAAGTTTAATTCTCCCATAAACAATGACCTTCCAGAGTAACTTCTCTATGTGTTCTTTCCTTATCACCTTTTTTCAGTAAAACTTTACTTTTTGAACGTTGGTTGTGTGGGGATGGGGAATTACTTACAGATTTTTCTCATACTTGCATAAGAAAAATATGACCTTGCTGGGCTTGTGGGGAATGCAATAGAACAAATTCAATCTACATGTCTTCTCCTTAACACAAATTGCTGAGGTTATTTTAATGATCCAGAGATCCAGATCAACCAGTGTGACCATCAATAAAAATCTCTATTGACTAGTTTTGCTAAGTATGCTTTTGCTTGAAAATATACATATATTTCATATGCATATTCATATATTCACATATACATTAAGTTGGAGCTGCCTATTGCTGATTCCTATAGCTTTGGGCTGAATGTGTTTCTAGAATGACATCTGTAGTCAGATTTCTGAAGTTCAGTTACTTGTCCAGCACTACTTGTTTATTTAATTTCAAATTTATACTCATAATGCTTTATAGATTTCCATATGTTGTGGCATTCTGTCACTGAGTACAGTATGATCAGTATAAGGTCTCATATATTTATCTCATTTCCATATTTTTTATTATATTTATTAGTCTAGATGCCTACAATTTAGGATTTCATATAATTAAAAACTGCAAGGCTTCCCTGGTGGTGCAGTGGTTGAGAGTCTGCCTGCCGATGCAGGGGACACGGGTTCATGCCCCGGTCTGAGAGGAACACACATGCTATGGAGCAGCTGGGCCCGTGAGCCATGGCTGCTGAGCCTGCTTGTCTAGAGCCTGTGCTCTGCCACGGGAGAGGCCACAGCAGTGAGAGGCCCACGTGCCGCAAAAAAAAAAAGAAAACTGCAATAATTTTTTCAAATTAGGAAATAAGATTAATGATGCTGAAAAAGTTCATCTACTTCTAATTTTTACATATGTTTAAATATTTTAAAGGAAAGGTTGGTCACAAAAGTTAGAGTCTATCACATCTCAGTAGGGTGGCTTATACAGTGAATATTTTAATTCCCACTGAAAAAATATTACCTGAACATAAGTTTCTTTATGGAGAAGAAAGGCATAAATTTTAATGCATTAATATGTAGATTTTAGTCAGCATCAAGGAAACACAAGAAAAAAGGGTAGTAAACATTAAAAGGCACAGAAATAAAATATTAACTTTATTAATATTAATTGTCATGAATACATTTTGATCATGTTGTTTTTTATTCCTACCTTTGTGCCATAACATGTGCTCTGGTTATTATTGTGTCTGAACTCAGGTTTAAATTTTAATTCAAATCTTTGTTGTGCAAACATTTCCAAGAAATTCTAAAACACAAATTCAGAAATAAATTATGTTTAGACTTAAGCAAATATTTTAAGGTAAGCAAATATTTTAAGGAATATATATGTTTTAAATATACATATTGTCCTATTATGAAAATATGCAATATATTTTTTCATACACAGGCAAAGTATTTTAAAACAAGGAAAGCTAACTACAGGGAGTCAACACAGAAAGATGTAAAAAACCAAGATGAATGAACATTTCTATCAGTCAATTAAAATCCACCAGGAGGCATATTTTTTGAATTTTTGGATTTTATTTTTTATTTTTTTTTATACAGCAGTTTCTTATTAGTCATCCATTTTATACACAACAGTGTATACATGTCAATCACAATCTCCCAGCTCATCACACCACCACCCTCACCCCCTGCTGCCACTTTCCCCCCTTGGTGTCCATACTTTTGTTCTCTACATCTGTGTCTCAATTTCTACCCTGCAAACTGTTCATCTGCACCATTTTTCGAGGTTCCACATACATGAGTTAATACACAATATTTGTTTTTCTCTTTCTGACTTACTTCAGTCTGTAGGACAGTCTCTAGATCCATCCATGTCTCTACAAATGACTCAATTTTGCTCCTTTTTATGGTTGAGTAATATTCCATTGTATATATGTACCACATCTTCTTTATCCATTTATCTGTCGATGGGCATTTAGGTTGCTTCCATGACCTGGCTATTGTAAATAGTGCTGCAATGAATATTGGAGTGCATGTTCCTTTTGCAGTTATGGTTTTCTCTGGGTATATGGCCAATAGTAGGATTTCTGGGTCATATGGTAATTCTATTTTTAGTTTTTGAAAGAACCTCCATACTGTTCTCCATCGTGGCTGTATCAATTTACATTCCCACCAACAGTGCAAGAGGGTTCCCTTTTCTCCACACCCTCTCCAGCATTTGTTGTTTGTAGATTTTCTGATGATGCCCATTCTAAATGGTGTCAGGTGATACCTCATTGTAGTTTTGATTTGCATTTCTCTAATAATTAGTGATGTTGACCAGCTTTTCATGTGCCTCTTGGCCATCTGTATGTCTTCTTTGGAGAAATGTTTATTTAGGATTTCTACCCATTTTTGGATTGGGTTGTTTGTTTCTTTAATATTGAGCTGCATGAGCTGTTTATATATTTTGGAGATTAATCATTTGCCTGTTGATTTGTTGGCAAATATTTTCTCCCATTTTGAGGGTTGTCTTTTCAACTTGTTTATGGTTTCCTTTGCTTTGCAAAAGCTTTTAAGTTTCATTACATTCCATTTGTTTATTTTTGTTTTTATTTCCATTACTGTAGGAGGTGGATCAAAAAATACCTTGCAGTGATTTATGTCAAAGAGTGTTCTTCCTATGTTTTCCTCTAAGAGTTTTACAGTTCCCAGTCTTACATTTAGGTCTCCAAATCATTTTGAGTTTATTTTTGTGTATGGGGTTAGGGAGTGTTCTAATTTCATTCTTTTATATGTAGCTGTCCAGTTTTCCCAGCACAACTTATTGAAGAGACTGTCTTTTCTCCATTGTGTATCCTTGCCTCCTTTGTCATATATTAGTTGACCAAAGGTTTGTGGGTTTATCTCTGGGCTTTATATCTTGTTCCATAGATCTATATTTCTGTTTTTGTGCCAGTACCACACTATTTTGTTACTGTAGCTTTGTAGTATAG
The DNA here is from genome assembly GCF_964270905.1 of Leucopleurus acutus. NCBI lineage: Eukaryota > Metazoa > Chordata > Mammalia > Artiodactyla > Delphinidae > Leucopleurus > Leucopleurus acutus. Next base: position 41,183,815 of record NC_139160.1, on the reverse strand, counting down.
TCTGAAGTCAAGGAGTCTGATTCCTCCAGCTCCATTTTTTCCCCTCAAGACTGCTTTGGTTATTTGGCGTCTTTTGTGTCTCCATACAAATTTTTAAGATTTTTTGTTCTAGTTCCATAAAAAATGTCATTGATAATTTGATAGGGATTGCATTGAATCTGTAGATTGCTTTGGGTAGTATAGGCATTTTCACAATGTTGATACTTCCAATGCCAGAACATGATCTAGCTCTCCATCTGTTGGTAACGTCTTTAATTTCTTTCATCAGTGTCTTATTGTTTCCTACATACAGGCCTTTTGTCTCCCTAGGTAGTTTTATTCCCAGGTATTTTATTTCTTTTGTTGCAATGGTAAATGGGAGTGTTTCCTTAATTTCTCTTTCAGATTTTCCATCATTAGTATATAGGAATGCAAGATATTTCTGTGCCTTAATTTTGTATCCTGCAACTTTACCAAATTCATTGATTAGCTCTAGTAGTTTTCTGGTAGCATCTTTAGGATTTTCTATGTATAGTATCATGTCATCTGCAAACAGTGACAGTTTTACTTCTTTTTGAATTTGTATTCCTATTATTTTCTTTTTCTTCTCTGATACCTGTGGCCAGGACTTCCAAAACTATGTTGAATAATAGTGGTGAGAGTGGACATCCTTGTCTTGTTCCTGATCTTAAAGGAAATGGTTTCAGTTTTTCCCTATTGAGAATGATGTTTGCTGTGGGTTTGTTGTATACCACCTTTATTATGTTGAGGGAGGTTCCCTCTATGCCCAACTTCTGGAGAGTTTTATCATAACTTGGTGTTGAATTGTGTCAAAAGATTTTTCTGCATTTATTGAGATGATCATATAGTTTTTATTCTTCAATTTGTTAATATGGTGTACCACATTGATAGATTTGTGTATATTGAAGAATCCTTGCATCCCTGGGATAAATCCCATTTGATTATGTTGTATGATCCTTTTAATATGTTGTTGGATTGTGTTTGCTAGTATTTTATTGAGGATTGTTGCATCTATATTCATCAGTGATATTCTGTAATTTTCTTTTTTTTTGTAATATCTTTGTCTGGTTTTGGTATCAGGGTGATTGTGGCCTCATAGAATGTGTTTGGCAGTGTTCCTTACTTTGCAAATTTTGAGAGAGTATGAGAAGGATGGGTGTTAGCTCTTCTCCAAATGTTTGATAGAGTTCACCTCTGAAGTCATCTGGTCCTGGAGTTTTGTTTGTTGGAAGATTTTAAATCACAGTTTCAATTTCATTACTTGTGATTGGTCTGTTCATATTTTTTATTTCTTCCTGGTTCAGTGTTGGAAGGTTACATCTTTCTAAGAACTTGTCAGTTTCTTCCAGGTTGTCCATTTTCTTGGCATAGAATTGCTTGTAGTAGTCTCTTAGGATGCTTTGTATTTCTGCAGTGTCCATTGTAACTTCTCCTTTTTCATTTCTAATTTTACTGATTTGAGTCCTCTCCCTCTTTTTCTGGATGAGTCTGGCTAATAGTTTATTAATTTTGTTTATCTTCTCAAAGAACCAGTTTTTAGTTTTATTGTTCCTTTCTATTATTTTCTTTGTTTATATTTCATTTACTTCTTCTCTGATTTTTACGATTTCTTTTTGTCTGTTAACTTTGGGTTTTGTTTGTTCTTTTCTCTAGTTCCTTTAGGTGTGAGGTTAGATTTTTCATTTGAGATTTTTCTTGTTTCTTGAGATAGGCTGGTATAGCTATAAATTTCTCTCTTAGAACTGCTTTTCCTTCATCTCCTAGTTTTTGAGTCATCATGTTTTCATTGTCATTTGTCACTAGGCATTATTTTATTTCCTCTTTGATTTCTTCAGTGATCTCTTGGTTATTTAGTAACATATTGTTTAGCTTCCATGTGTTTGTGTATTTTACTGTTTTTTCCCCCGTTATTAATTTCTAATCTCATAGCATTGTGGTCAGAAAGGATGCTTGATATGATTTCAATTTTCTCAAATTTACTGAGGCTTGACTTGTGAACCAAGATATGATCTCTCCTGGAGAATGTTCCATGCATGAGAAGAAAGTGTAATCTGCTGTTTTTGGATGGAATGTCCTATATATATCAATTAAATCTGCCTCGTCTTTTATGTCTTTTAAAGCTTGTGTTTCCTTATTGATTTTCTGTTTGGATGATCTGTCCATTGGTGTAAGTGAGGTGTTAAAGTCTCCCACTATTATTGTGTTACTGTCTGTTTCCTCTTTTATAGCTGCTGGCTGTTGCCTTATGTATTGAGGTGCTCCTATGTTAGGTGCATATATATTTATAATTGTTATATCTTCTTCTGGGATTGATCCCTTGATCATTATGTAGTGTCCACCCTTGTCTCTTGTAACATTCTTTATTTTAAAGTCTATTTTATTTTATATGAGCATTGCTACTCCAGCTTTCTTTTGATTTTGATCTGCATGGAATATCTTTTTCCAACACCACACTTTCAGTCTGTCTTGTCCCTTCGTCTGAATTGACTCTCTTGTAGACAGCGTATATATGGGTCTTGTTTTTGTATCCATTCAGCAAGCCTGTGTCTTTTGGTTGGAGCATTTTATCCATTCACATTTAAGGTAATTTTCCATATGTATGTTCATATTATAATTTTCTTAATTGTTTTGGGTTTGGTTTTGCAGGTCCTTTTCTTGTCTTGTGTTTCCCACTTAGAGAAGCGCCTTTAGCATTTGTTGTAGAGCTGGTTTGGTGGTGCTGAATTCTCTTAGCTTTTGCTTGTCTGTAAAGCTTTTGATTTCTCCATCAAATCTGAATGAGATCCTTGCTGGGTAGAGGAATCTTGGTTGTAGGTTCTTCCCTTTCATCACTTTAATTATATCATGCCATTCCCTTCTGGCTTGTAAAGTTTCTGTTGAGAAATCAGCTGTTAACCTTATGGGAGTTTCCTTGTATATTATTTGTCATTTTTCCCTTGCTGCCCTCAATAATTTTTCTTTTTCTTTAATTTTTGCCAATTCGATTACTATGTGTCTGGGCATGTTTCTCCTTGGGTTTATCCTGTATGGCCTCTCTGTGCTTCCTGGACTTCGGTGACTATTTCCTTTCCCATGTTAGGGAAGTTTATAACTATAATCTCTTCAAATGTTTTCTTGGTTCCTTTCTCTCTCTCTTCTACTTCTGCAACCCCTATAATGTGAATGTTGTTATGTTTAACGTTGTCCCAGAGGTCTCTTAGGCTGTCTTCATTTATTTTCATTCTTTTTTCTTTAGTCTGTTCTGCAGCATTGAATTCCACCATTCTGTCTTCCAGGTCACTTATTCATTCTTCTGCCTCAGTTATTCTGGTACTGGTTCCTTCTAGTGTGTTTTTCATTTCAGTTATTATATCATTCATCTCTGTTTGTTTGTTCTTTAATTCTTCTAATTCTTTGTTAAATTTTCTTGCATCTTCTCAATCATTGCCTCCATTATTTTTCCGAAGTCCTGGATCAACTTCAGTATCATTATTCTGAATTATTTTTCTGGAAGGGTGCCTATCTCCATTTCATTTAGTTGTTTTTCTAGGGTTTTATCTTGTTCCTTCATCTGGTACATAACCCTCTGCCTTTTTATCTTCTCTATATTTCTGTGAATGCATGTTTTTTTCCCACAGGCTGCAGGATTGTAGTTCTTCTACCACCAGGATGCTTTTAAACCATGAAGCAATTTTTTAAAAATTGTTTATCCAATTACACATTTAAAAATTTATTTATATTACTTTTTAAAAAAAGCTTATTTCTCAAATGTAAAATAATGTTTTTGAATTGCCACTATTCATTAGAATTTGGTTTGCTTGTATGTCATGGAAAAAGACTCATCAGTTTTTTCACTGTTCAACCCAACAGAGTCTGGAGAATGACTTGAGCAAAGAAGAGACTGCTTTTACAATAATAAATATAATCAGTACCAGAATACCTGATCCGAGGCTGTAAAATAATGTATGCATAATGTGTGAAAGAAACCTCGGTACAGCTGAGATTGCTAACAGTAATTCCTGACCTCAGTGGAATTCTTTAGCACTTATAAAACAATGTTTACTTAATCCTGACTGTAGCAGAATGTCAGAACAAGTACCTCAAATGAAAAAAAGTGGACAACTTAGATCAACAACTTGGTGCCCAGGGTCAATAAGTGATCAAGACTGAGAATAAAAATAAAACCAAGATTTCTGGTTGGCAATAATGATGTTATTTCCATTGCCTGTACCATTTCCCTAAGTAATAGAATTAACATCTTTCTAAATCTATTTCAGAGGTTTAGGTATTCAAAGCATTTCTAAAAATAAAAGAAAGGGCTTTGTATTTCAAATCTATTTAAGAAATATTAGTTATACTTTAATCTTTTAATTTCAAGTTTATATTATTTTCTTCAGAAAAACATTCCCTTACCCTTTCTTGCAAACTTTGGTCAACTTGTCTCTACTTTGATCATAGCATAATGGATATGTGTATACTACTGTATTTTTGTGATTGATGGACTGTGAAAATTCCTTTTTTTATACTCCACTTGTTTTTACTTTCACTATTTCAATTTCCTAAATTGTATTTAGTTTAGTAATATAGCATATTGTTTACTGTTCCTATGCCTTCTATTAGTTTTTCAACATTGTAACATTTGATTATTTCTTCAGCTCTCATTTTGCTGGTTTCATCCTTGAGAAAGGAATTGCAGTTTCTGCAAATACTATATTAGAAACATAAAAAGATTGAAATTTTCACATAAATACCACATTTAGAGGCAATATTTAAGAAAATAATAAAACAGTATAACAGTCTTATGGAGATTAAATTTACAGTCCACAATTATATTTGTATTAACTGTATGTATATTATTAAGTTCTACAAAACATAAGGATTGTTATTTAGTAATTTTTGCCATAGATGTTTAGTGACTACTTAACCAGTTGTAGGAAGCAAGAAAGGAGTTCTCTTAAAAGGTTTCCAGATATTCAAACTGAACTTCAAAAATTAAGGGGATATTAGACAGTAGAAGGCAGGAAATATTACAAGTAGAGAAGACGGCTTGAACAAAACATAGATATGGAAATTACAAGCCTCAATCTTTAAAAAAAATAAATTTATGGGCTTCCCTGGTGGCGCAGTGGTTGAGAGTCCGCCTGCCGATGCAGGGGATACGGGTTCGTGCCCCGGTCTGGGAAGATCCCACATGCCACGGAGCAGCTGGGCCTGTGAGCCATGGCCACTGAGCCTGCGCATCCGGAGCCTGTGCTCCGCAACGGGAGAGGCCACAACAGTGAGAGGCCCACGTACCGCAAAAAAAAAATAAATAAATAAATAAATAAATAAATTTATTTAAAATATCTTTTTTAAAAGTAAAGTAATATCTTTGTACCTCAGTTTCTTCATCTATGAAATAAGAATTATGATAGTTTGTACTATGATTGTCATGAATATTAAATAAGGCATTACATATAAACAACACAGAACAATGTTGGGTACATGAAAATTACTAAATAATTGTTGGCTTTTATGTTATCAGATCAAATGTATACAGATATTGCTATAATATCTCATATCAATTCCTGAAAAGAATTGTATACAATCAAGTTCCAAAAATAACAGTGTTGATAGGCAAAATAGGGTTAGCGTAGAACCACTCTATACTTATGGACTTAGTAACAAAACAACACTATGCTAATAAAACAGAAGCAGAAGTTAAAATCTCCACTGACACTTGCATCCAGCATCCCAATCAGTAGGCCTTTGAATCCTTGATAAAAAGAGAGCTCTTGATTCTCTCTTTTAAAATGGTCAGCAAATACACTTGCTTCTTATATAAAGAAAAATAAAATTTTAAATAAAATTAAAAATTTATTCTATCAACTTAAACTTGGACATGCATACAGGAAAAATAATACATATTCACTCTCATAGAGCTGAGAGTTAATGTAGTGGAAACTGTAGTTGATCTTAAAGCCACTAAAGCAAACTTATACTATAAAATAACAGTACTATGAGATTTTATTCTTTTTTTCAAAATGTTGTTATGTATTTGTAAAATTCATAACAACTTTTAATTGTGAGGGAAAAAATCACCCCTAACCACTACAAAATAGTACATTGTGGGAAAATTGCATATGAATCAACATAAGTTATGTATTACACACATATTATTCCATTTCTTATGAATAGGATGAGAGTCAATGTGCATTGAAGAAACATATCTTGTAGGAGAATAGACTGTACTTCCAAACTTAGACCTGTACTACCAGCAGATTTTTATTACCTTAAATATTCAAAAGAGTTGACTATAATTATTTCTCCTATTCACTCTTCAACCCTGTGCAAACTGAAATACAAGCCTGATCTTACTAAAGTCATAATTAACCTCCATGTTCTTTAATCCAATGGATATATTTCACTCCTGCTCTTAAGGACTGTAGTAGCATTGGATATTGCTTACCTCTTCTTCTTTTATGATGCTTTGTCTTTTCAAGGCATCCATGATACAGTACTTAATTTATTTTATTTCTACATGACTAATTGCTCCTTCTTCATCTCCTTTGAAATTTTATATTATTTTATAAATTTTTCAAGTTTTAGAGTTCTTCAAAGACTTTCTTCTGTTTACCCCCTTTTCTTTCAATAAGATATTTCATAGGAAATTAGGCTTCAAAGTAGCAACTGTACAAAGATTTCCCAAAAAAGTGTGTGTGTGCATGCATATTTCAGACTTTCATCATGAAAATTAGACAATTAATTGTTCCTTAAAGCCTATTAATGGTTGGTCACTAGACCTCTGCTCAGCCTTACAGCATCTTATCTTCCCTCTCTCACTCCACAGTGGCAATCTTTGTACAGTCTATATACACTTTCTCAAGTCAAAGCATATTTATATTAGTTTTTCTCCATCTCTATAAGTTATATTTTAAGGAAAAATTACACAAAGGCAAACATATAGTAAAGTTAGTAGAGCAACCACTTATTAGCTTTAGAAGAAATGATAAAATAGACAAAAGTAGTAAAATAATTTATATTCACAGTGAAAAGATAAAAAAATATGGGAAACAAAATGATGTAAAATATGATGTAAAAAACATTATACATTGGAAAAGACTAAAATGCAGAATTTTTAGAATGCCTTAGAAGTTAAGGGTACATCCACTTTAAATAATCATATTTATGTCTATATATAAACTTCATGGAAACCACAAACCAAAAGTCTATAATAGACACACACACACAAAAGAAAAATAAATCCAAACACATCACTAAGGATAATCATCAAATTACAAGGGAAGACAGGAAAAGAAGAAGAAAAGAACAAAGAATGACTACATAAACAACCAGAAAATCAAATTTTTAAATGGCAATAAATACATACTTCTCAATAATTATTTTAAATGTAAGTGGACTAAATTTTTGATCAAAAAACACAATGTAGCTGAGTGGATAAAAATAATAGACCCATATATATGCTGCCTACAAAGGACTCATTTCAGATCTCAAGTCACACAGAGACTGAAAGTGAGGGATAGAGAAAGGTATTTCATGCAAATGGAAATGAAAAGAAAGCTGAGGTGGCAATACTTATGTCAGACAAAACAGACTTTAAAACAAAGACTGTAACAAGAGACAAAAAAGGACATTACATAAGGATTAAGGGATCAATACAACAAGAAGGTATAACAATTGTAAATATATGTGAACCCAAAGTAGAAGCAGTTAAGTATGTAAAGCAAAGAATAACAAGCATAAATGGAGAAATGTACAGTAACACAATAATAGTAGGGGAATTTAATCCCCCACTTAAATCAATGAACAAATTATTCAGAGAGAAAGTCAATAAGGAAATGCTGGTCTTACATAACACATTAGATCAGTTGAATGATCCATCCAAAAGCAGCAGAATAGACATTCTTGTCAAGTACATACAGAACATTCTCCAGGATAGATCACAAGCTAGGCCACAAAATAACTCTCAATAAATTTTAGAAGGCTGAAATCATATCAAGCATATTTTCTGACCACAAAAGTATGAGACTATAATTTAACTACAAGAAAAAAAGCTGCAAAAAGTACAAACATTTGCAAGCTAAACAACAAAACTAAATCAGATACATAGATCAATGGAACAGAATAGGGAGTCCAAAAATAAACACACAATTACATGGTTAATTAATCTATGACAAAGGAAGAAAGACTACATAATGGGGAAATGACAGACTCTTCAAAAAATACTGTTGGGAAAACAGGACAGCTACATAAAAAAGAACCAAACTGGACTACTTTCTCACACCATATGCACAAATAAACTAAAAATGAATTTAAGACTTAACTGTAATACCTGAAACCATAAAACTCCCAGAAGAAAACAGACAGTTTTCTTTGACATTAATCTTAGTAATTTTTTTTGGATCTGTCTCCTCAGGCAAGGGGAAAAAAAGCAAAAATAAACAAATGGGAGTAAATCAACCTAAAAAAAACCTTACACAGCAAAGGAAATTATCAACAAAATGAAAAGTTCACCCAATGAATTGCAGAATATATCTGCAAATGATATATCTGATAAGGGGTTAAAATTTAAAACATACAAAGAACTCCTACAACTAAACATAAAAAAAAAGAAAAGAAAAGAAAAAATGAAGAACTTAATAGACATTTTTCCAAGGAAGATACACAGATGGCCACCAGACACATTAAGGGATGCTCTACTTCCCTAATCATGAGGAAAATTCAAATCAAAACCACAATGAGACATCACCTCACACCTCTCAGAATGACTATCATTAAAATGACAAGAGAAAAAAAAAGTGTTGGCAAGGATGTGGGAAAAATCTCTCTTGCACTGTTGATGGGAATATAAATTACTGTAATCACTATGGAAAATAATATGAGGGTTCCTCATAAAGTGAAAAATAGAATTTCTACATGATCCAGCAATTCTATTTCTGTGTAGTTTTTTCAAAGAAAACAAAAAATATAATTTGAAAAGATATATGTATCCTTATGTTCATTCAACATTATTTACAATAGCCAAGATATGGAAGCAACCTATATGTCCATTGACAGATGAATGGTATACACACACACACACGCACACACACACACACACATACACACAATGGTATATTATTCAACCATTAAAAAGAATGAATTCTTGCTATTAGTGAAAATATGGATGAACCTAGAGGGTATTATGTTAAGTGAAATAAGTCATACAAAGAAAACTACTCTATAATTTCACTTATATGTGGAATTTTAAAACAGAAGTAGACTCATTGATACAGAGAACAATTGTGATTGAATAGGGAAGAGGGGTGGAGGAATGCAAAGGGAAAAAGGCAAGTATGTAAGGTAATGAACGCTAATTACCTTGATTGTGGTGATCACTTCACAGTGTATATTCATATGAAATGATTGTGTTGTGTGACTAAAATATATACAATTTTTGTCAATTATATCTCAATAAAACCCACAAAGTCTTGTGCTGCTACACAACTTAAAGTCCTCACCAGCAATATATATGAGGGTTTTAATTTCTTCACAACCTGGGCAACAGTTGTTTGTTTTTTTTTGTTTGTTTTTTTGTTTTTTAGTCTTCTAGATGGGTGTGAAGTGTTATCACATTATGGTTCTGATTTGCTTCTCTAAGTGAGGAGCTCTGCAAATGGGAATGCTTGTGGAGGAAGCCTGGAAGTGAAGTGCCATTGTTGAGTGACATGCAAAGGGTGGGGTTGCCATTGCAGTCCCTCCCCTCATTTGCTGGCCCTTACCACCACAGGCACTAGGGAGGGCTCCTATTGTAGCAAGCACACACACCACTGTCATCACCTCCTCTGCCCCTCTCAAGCCTGGGTGACATGCTCACCCTGATCACTGCCTGATGGGCTTATGCATTCCAATTGCTACCCTGGCAACCTCCTGCCTGGGTGCCTTGCTTGCAATGATTGCTGCCTTGGCTCTTCCTACATGACTGGCTTGTGTACTCTGGAAAATTCTGGAGCAGACTCAAGTGAGAGAAACACATGGAGAGGTGGGACTGAAACCACTGTTGAGCCCCAGGGCCCATGTTACTAAGGAAGTATAGCTAATATCTCTCCTTGTGGCTGTGCAAATTGTGGAGTTACACCATCATTGATATCTTACTAAATCCAGCACCTGAAAAACATCTGAAAGGAAAACAGGTGCTCCTGCAGCTGGGACATGTCTGGCTTTAGCAGCTGTGAGTTTTGTGGGCACATACACATGAGGGTTGGGCCAGGCCAGAGTCTGAGCTGCATCCATAACTTCCACAGCAGATCCAAGTGCACAACTACTGCAGTCCTGGGACCTGACCCCAGTGGATCTGCACCAGTGGCCTGGTGAAAACAATGCCTGAGAGTCACCAAGGCCAACTGCCAGCATACACACAGTTAAGGAAGGAATGAGAGCAGTGCCAACAAGAATGTACTTTGTCAGCCCACAAAATGGGTGAAAGGGGACACAACAGAGCACATTCACAGGTGAACACCTCCAGAGAAGAAATACTCAGTGACTTGTCTCTCAGTGAGAGTGCTCCAATCCTGTCTACCTTAATTGTAGATCAGAAACACAGTTAAGAAACAGATCTGGGAGCCTCTACTACAACAAATAGGGAGCCAACCCCACCCCTGACAGTGCAGTGAAAACCCCAGAGCAAAGGGGAGACCCCACTCAATATCCAGGGCAGAAACGAGAACACAAACACAGTAAGTTAGAAAAAAAGGAGATGATAAAGAAATATGTGGCAGACAACAGAGCAAGATAAAAAAATATAAGAACCAATTAATGGAGGGGAGTTAGGCAATCTACCTAAAAATAATTCAGAGTAATAATAACAAAGATGATCCAAGATCTTGGAAAAAGAATGGAGGCATGGATCAAAAATATAAAAGAAATATTTAAAAAAGAAGTAGAAGAACTAAAGAACAAACAGTGATGAACAATAAAATAACTGAAACGAAAAATACACAAGAATGAAGCAGTAGCAGAATAACTGAGGTGAAGAACAGATAAGTGACCTGGAAGACAGAATGTTGGAAATTACTGCCACAGAACAGAATAAAGAAAATAGAATGAAAAGAAATGAGAACAGTCTCAGAGACCTCTGGGACAGCATTAAATGCATTAACATTTGAATGATAAGTGTCCTAGAAGAAGAAGAAAAAAAGAAAGTGTCTGAGAGATTATTTGAAGAGATTATAGTCAAAATCTTCCCTAACATGGAAAAGGAAACAGTCACCCAAGTCTAGGAAACACAGAGAATCCCATACAGGTTGAACCCAAAGAGGAATGTGTGAAGACACATGTTAATGAAACTAACAAAAATAAATACAAAGAAAAAGTGTTAGGAGACTCCCTGGTGGTGCAGTGGTTAAGAATCCTGCCAATGCAGGGGACACAGGTTCAATCCCTGGTCCAGAATATCCCACAGGCCGTGGAGCAACTAAGCCTGTGTGCCACAACTACTGAAGCTGTGCTCTATAACCCACGTGCCTAGAGCCTGTGCTCCACAACAAGAGAAGCCACCCCAATGAGAAGTCCATGCACCACAATGGAGAGTAGCCTCAACTCGCCACACCTAACCCAAAAGCAGCAATGAAGACCTAATGCAGCAAAAAATAGATAAGTAAATAAAAAGATAGATAAATATATAAATAAATGTTAAAAACAACAAGGGGAAAGCAATAAATAATATAAAAGGGAATCCTCATAAGGTTATCAGCTGATTTTTCAGCAGAAACTCTGCAGGCCAAAATGGAGTGGCATGATATTTTTAAAGAGATGAAAAGGGAAAATCTACAACCAGGAATGTTCTACCCAGCAAGGCTCTCTTTCAGATTTGATGGAGAAATCAAAAGATTTACAGAGAAGCAAAGACTAAGAGAATTCAGCACTGCCAAACCAGCTTTACAAAAAAATGATTAAGGAACTTACCTAGGCAGGAAACACAAGAAAAATGAATAAAAGAGGAAGGGAAGAAAAAAGACCTACAAAAACAAACCCAAAACAATTAAGAAAATGGCAATAGGAACATACCTATTGAGAATTTACCTTAAGCATAAATGTATTAAATGTTCCCAAGAAAAGACATAGACTGGCAGAATGGATACAAAAACAAGAACCATATATAGGCCGTCTACAAGAGACCCACTTCAGACCTAGGGACACATACAGATTGAAAGTGAGTGGATGGAAAAAGATATTCCATGCAAATGGAAATCAAAAGAAAGCTAGAGTAGTAATACTCATATGAGGCAAAATAGACTTTAAAATAAAGACTGCTACAAGAAGCAAAGAAGGACATTACATAATGATAAAGTGATCAATCCAAGAAAATATAATAATTTTAAATATATATGCACCCAACATAGGAGAAATGCAATACATAAGACAACTGCTAACAATGATAAAAGAGGAAATTGACAGTAACACAATAATAGTGGGAGACTTTAACACACTTACACCAATGGACAGATCATCCAGACAGAAAATTAATAAGGAAACACAAGCCTTAAAAGATTCATTAGGCCAGATAGACGTAATTTACATTTATAGGACATTCCATCTGAAAGCAGCAGAACACACTTTCTTCTCAAGTACACATGGAACATTCTCCAGGATAGATCACATCTTGGGTCACAATCAAGTCTCAGTAAATTTAAGAAAATTGAAATCATATCAAGCATCTTTTCTGAACCCAACACTATGAGATTAGAAACCAATTACAGGAAAAAAAAACTGTAAAAAGCACAAATACATGGAGGCTAAACAACATGTCACTAAATAACCAGTGGATAACTGAAGAAATTAAAGAGGAAATCAAAAAGTACCTAGAGAGAAATGAAAACCAAAACATTATGATTCAAAACCTATGGGATGCAGCAATAGCAGCTCTAAGAGGGAAGTTCATAGGAATATAATTCTACTTCAAAAGCAAGAAAACTTTCAAATAAACAACCTAACTTTACATGTAGAGCAGCTAGAGAAAGAAGAACAAACCAAACCCAAAGTTAGTAGAAGGAAAGAAATCATAAAGATCACAGCAGAAATAAATGAAATCAAGACAAAGAAAACATAGAAAGATCAATGAAACTAAAAGCTGGTTCTTTAAGAAGATAAAAAAATTGATAAACCTTTTTGGCCAGACTTATTTAAAAAAAAAGGGAGAGGAATCAAATCAATAAAATTTGAAAGGAAAAAGAAGTTACCATAGACACCACAGAAATACTAAGGATCATAAGCGATTACTACAAACAACTGTACTCAAATAAATGGACAATGTGGAAGAAATGGAAAAATACTTAGAAAGGTACAACCTTCCAAGACTGAACTAGAAAGAAATAGAAAATATGAACAGACCAACCACAAGTACTGAAAGTGAAACTGTGATTAAAAATCTTCCAACAGACAAAAAGTCCAAGATCAGATGTCTTCAGAGGTGAATTCTATGAAACATTTAGAGAAGAGCTAATACTTATCCTTCTCAAACTTTTCCAAAATATTGCAAAGGGAGGAGAAATCCAAAGCTCATTCTATAAGGTCACCATCACCCTGATACCAAAACCAGACAAAGACATCACAAGAAAAGAATATTAGAGGCCAATATCACTGATAAACATAGATGCAGGAATCCTCAACAAAATATTAACAAACTAAATCTAACAACACATTAAAAGGATCATACACTATGATCAAACAGGATTTACCCCAGGGATGCAAGGATTCTTCAATATATGCAAATCACTCAACATGGTATATCACATACACCAATTGAAGAATAAAAACAATATGATCATCTCAATAGGTGAAAAAAAAATCCTTTGACAAAATTCAACACCTGTTTATGATAAAAACTGTCCAGAAATTTGGCATAGAGGGAACCTACCTCAACATAAAGCCATAACAAATATCATTCTCAATGGTGAAAACCTGAAAGCATTTCCTCGAAAAACAGGAATAAGACAAGGACGTCCACTCTAGCTGCTTTTATTCTAAATAATTTTGAAAGTCCTGGCCACGAAAATCAGAGAAGAAATTAAAAGGATCCAAATTGCAAAAGAAGTAGTAAAACTGTCACCTTTTGCAGGTGACATGACACTATACATAGAAAATGCTAAAGATACCACCAGAAAACACCTAGAGATGATCAGTGAATTTGGTAAAGTTGCAGATTACAAAATTAATGCCCAGAAATCTCTTGCATTCTTATACACTAGCAACAAAAGATCAGAAAGAGAGATTAATGCAATCCCTATCAAACTACCAATGATATTTTTCACAGAATTAGAACAAAAATTGTACACTTTGTATGGAAACACAAAGAAAGAGTCAAATGCAATCTTGAGAAAGAAAAACAGAGCTGGAGGAATCAGGATCCCAGACTTCAGACTATATTACAAAGCTACAGTCATCAAGACAGTATGGTAGTTATATTTTTAGTTTTTGAAGGAACCTCAATACTGTTCTCCATAGTGGCTGTATCAATTTACATTCCCACCAACACTGCAAGAGTGTTCCCTTTTCTCCACACCCTCTCCAGCATCTATTATTTCTAGATTTTTTGATGATGGCCATTCTGACCGGTGTGAGATGATATCTTATTGTAGTTTCGATTTGCATTTCTCTAATGATTAATGATGTTGAGCATTCTTTAATTTGTTTGTTGGCAATCTGTATATCTTCTTTGGAGAAGAACTACCATACGACCCAGCAATCCCACTACTGGGCATATACCCTGAGAAAAACATAATTCAAAAAGAGTCATGTACCAAAATGTTCATTGCATCTCTATTTACAATAGCCAGGACATGGAAACAACCTAAGTGTCCATCAACAGATGAATGGATAAAGAAGATGTGGCACATATATACAATGGAATATTACTCAGCCATAAAAAGAAACAAAATTGAGTTATTTGCAGTGAGGTGGATTGACCTAGAGTGTGTCATACAGAGTGAAGTAAGTCAGAAAGAGAAAATGAAATACTGTATGCTAACACATATATATGAAATCTAAGAAAAAGAAAAAAAGGCCATGAAGAACCTAGGGGCGAGATGGGAATAAAGACACAGACCTACTAGAGAATGGATATGGGGAGGGGGAAGGGTAAGCTGTGACAAACTGAGAGAGTGGCATGGACATAAATGTACTACCAAACGTAAAATAGATAGCTAGTGGGAAGCAGCCGTATAGCACAGGGAGATCAGCTCAGTGCTTTGTGACCACCTGGAGGGATGAGAGGGAGGGAGATGCAAGAGGGAAGAGATATGGGAACATATGTATATGTATAACTGATACACTTTGTTACAAAGCAGAAACTAACACACCACTGTAAAGCAATTATACTTCAATAAAGATGTTAAAATAAAAAAGACAGTATAGTACTGGCACAAAGACAGAAATATAGATCAATGGAACAGGATAGAAAACCCAGAGACAAACTCATACACCCATGATCCTCTAATCTTTGACAAATGAGGCAAGAATATACAATGGAGAAAAGACAGTCTCTTCAATAAGTGGTGCTGGGAAAATTGGACAGCTACATGTAAAAGAATGAAATTAGAATACTCCCTAACACCATACAAAAGAGTAAACTCAAAGTGGATTAAAGACCTAAATGTAAGATGGGACAGTGTAAAACTCTTAGAGGAAAACATAAGAAAAACAGACTCTGACATAAACCACAGCAAGATCTTTTTTGACCCACATCCTAGAGTAATGAAAATACAAACAAAAATAAACATATGGGACCTAATGAAACTTAAAAGCTTTTGGACAGCAAAGGAAACCATAAGCAAGATGAAAATACAACCCTTAGAATGGGAGGAAGTACTTGAAAATAAAGCAACGGACAAAGGATTAATCTCCAAAATATACAAACACCTCATGCAGCTTGATATCAAAAAAATAAACAACCAAATCAAAAAATGGGCAGAAGACGTAAATAGATATTTCTCCAAAGAATAAATACAGATGACCAACAAACAAATGAAAAGATGCTCAACATCACTAATTATTAGAGAAACACAGTTCAAAACTGCAATGAGGTATCACCTCACACCAGTCAGAATGGCCATGATCAAAATATCTACAAACAATACATGCTGGAGAGGGTGTGGAGAAAAGAGAACCCTCTTATGTTGGTGGGAATGTATATTGACACAGCCACTATGGAAAACAGTAAGGAGGTCCCTTTCAAATCTAAAAATCAAACCACAATATGACCCAATAATACTGCTCCTGGGCATATACCCAGAGAAAACCATAATTCAACAACATACATGAACCCCAATGTTCATTGCAGCACTATTTACAATAACCATGACATGGAAGCAACATAAATTTCCATCAACAGAGGAATGGATAAAGAAGATGTGCTACATATATACAATGGATTATTACTCAGTCTTAAAAAAGAATGAAATTGTGCCACTTGCAGAGGTGTGGATGAACCTACATACTGTCATACAGATTGAAGTTAGAAAGAGAAAAACAAATATCGTATGTTAACACATATATGTGGAATCTAGAAAAATGGTATAGATGAACTTATTTTCAAAGCAGAAATAGAGACAAAGACATAGAGAACAAACGTATGGATACCAAGGTGGAAAGGGTGGCGTGGGATGGGTTGGGGGACTGGGATTGACATATATACATTACTATGTATAAAATAGACAACTAATGAGAACAGACTGTATTTGACAGGGAACTCTACTCAATGCTCTGTGGTGACCTAAATGTGAAGTAAATCCAAGGAAGATGGGATATATGTATACTTGTGGCTGATTCACTTTGCTGTACAGCAGAAACTAACACAACATTGTAAAACAACTATACTCCAATTTAAAAAAATAGTAATGAATCTGCACATAACACATTTGTTTTTCTTGTTTTTGCTGCAAGAATATCAGGTAAGTATGTTGATACCAGAGATAAAGAGAAAAAGATACAGAAAGAGATATGAGAGATGTATAAAAAATTAATAATGCATTATTAAATATAGTAATAATAAATCAATTTTCAAGCAGCAGAAACAAAATCAATAAAATGATTGTTTGTTGGCAATTTTGAAATCACTAAAAATTTTTTTTCCAATAATTAGATTTCTGATAATTAGATTATAGACTCAGAAACTTTTTGGCTGGTCCACTTATTAAAATTCCAAAATAACTCTAAAATATTTTTTAAGTAAGTAATTAATCTGGCAACAGTGATAACACAAAGGTTGAAACCAGGCACAAAAAAAGTAACATTCTTAAGTTGTCAGACATCTTTTGGTGTTGAATATTTGTCATGTTCACTTCCCATTCTGAAGTAGTTATTTCTGGAGATTCTCCATGTTAGAAAAAAATAAATAAATAAATAAGGATCTATTTCCTATTTATCTTTGACTAGGTGATTGTGAACGGAACTCAGGTGACCTATTATAGTTCAAACAAAGCTTACTTTTGAAATAAAGAGAACATTTCAGAGAATCCTGGCTGGTCTCCCAGAGTACTGCATCACCTTGTTCAGTACAACACAGTCTAAAATCGGCCCTTAGTTTAAAGGCTAAGAAACCTGCTTTGCCATCAATTGGCCCTGGATTGTGAATCTGTCTGTAAGGGATGGATTCATGTTAGCTAAACTTACATGAAGGGGAATATTTCCTCAAGGGTGAGAAATACAGCTGACATCAGGAGTAGAGGAATGTGCTGTGACTAAGCTCCTTTCCCTATTGCTTCTATGTGGAATCTAAAAAAAAAAAAAAAAAAAGATACAAATAAATAACTTATTTACATAACAGAGACAGACTCACAGACTTAGGAGACTAACTTACGGTTACCAAAGGGGAAAGGTGGGGGGAATGGATAAATTGGGAGTTGGGATTGACATATATTATATGCACTACTATATTTAAAATGGATAATCAATAAGGACCTACTGTATAGCATAGGGAACTCTGCTCAGTAGTCAGCAATAACCTAAATGGGAAAATAATTTGAAAAAGAATAGACATATGTATAACTGAAGCAGTTTGCTGTACACCTGAAATTAACACAACACTGTAAATCAACTATAGTCCAATATAAAATAAAAATTTAAAAAAAATTCTATAGAAAAGTCAAATTACACCTAATATGTAAGCACATTTACATGTAAAACACTATTTTAAATGCTTTACATGAATTCCCTAATTTGACCTTCCCAGTGAGGAAGCTATTGCTGGTAACCTCATTTCCCAGGTGAGGAAGCTAAAAGTCAGAGAGATTAAGTGATTCTTAGAAAAATAGCTGGTAACTTGGAGGAGCCAGAGTTTGAATTCAAGTAATCAGGTTCAGGAATCAGTGCTTTTATACAACATACTATATTGATATTCTTGAAAGAAAGCATGATTTGACCATTTTATTTTCAACTGCCTAATCTAGCTTGATATTCATTTCTCTGTAAAAGAGATATATTTGGAATTAGCAGGATCCAAGCTTTGGATAAGAACCCTGTATCGTTAAACAATTGTTAGTAGACATTACAAAAATGTGTGACTGTGATTCTCCATTTTCTAAATATCCATCACAGGTATATTATTTTTAGATATTTAAACATAGATATATAAAATCAAGTTGTATTCCAATTTCAATTTTAAAGACTAAAGAGTCAATTTCTGGTGGTCTTGTGTATCTTTTGTTTGATTCATTGGACACTGGTTTATATTTTAACTTAGTTGTAAATCATTAGGAGAAAAACCTTTGTGGAATTCTCCTGGTAACTGCTAAGTCAAGATGCCTTTAACAGTTTGTATTTGCAAGGAAAGATGGCTAAGTCATTCTTTACTCTTTATCTGCATTAGGGAGATAGGAAATTGAATAGGAGGACATTTCTTTCTTGTTCGTTTTCCCATTTCCATATTCTATAGTGATAATGAAACCAAAATAAACATACAAAATTTCAGCCTTATTCATTATTATAAACTCTAAGGAATATTCTGCTTGAGGTATTTTAATTTTGCAACTAACAAAGGAAAATTCCACTTTGTCTGATATTGTACCTTGTTGCTGAAATTCTAATTTAAAACACAATCTCTAAGGATTTGTACACCAGGTCCCTCCCTTCTGCTCACATATGATCTCCTACTGCTACTGCAACTTCAAAGTATGCTGAGAGAGATTCAAGGATAAATTATGAATCTATATTGATTCTCCCTTCACAGTATTGTTTCACATCATTATTTCGCCTTTTTTCTATATCAGGAGGTGTTATTCTTAAATTCTTAAATTAAATGTGCAACAACTAAAGTATAGAGGAGTGAAAGGGTTTGGATAATAAATATACAGTTTCAGGCCTTAAAAATATTAAGTATATCTCATTTAATATTTAAATTGGCCTTCTAGTTTGACATTCGAAATTTAAATAAATGAGATGTTATATTCAAGGTATAAGTGCAAAAACTGAGATTCAGTTATATTGTGATTGACTTAAAACCATAAATTTCAAAAGTAAGAAATCAGGAGTTTAAAACAATGTCTTTCTGATTTCCTCACTTCTATTACCTCAACATCACATATCTATTCAATGGCATAGCCAGCAATAGACTTGTCAGAAAAAAAAAAAAATCCTGAAGTTTTCAACTCTGACACCTGATTAGCTCTTCATTCAATTTTTTCATGAGTCATTTATTTTGTGATTATGAAAAAGTTTTTTAAACTAATTTTATATATGATTCAGAAATTTCCTCCAAGGCTACAGAACACAAAACTATCATGATAAAATACGAAAATGTAAGAATAAAATTACACAGAAACCTTTTATTACTATTCATGTGATCTACATATTTAGGGAAACATCTACAAACCAAGAAGGCAATATCTACTTCTGGAAAGTGAAGATCCTCAGTCAGTTTTTATGTGAACTCTGGGCATTTAGTGACTGTGGAGGAAAGGCATAAAAGAGATTGTTTAAAATACTGGGTCAGATTTATTTATTTATTTTTAATTTAATTTTTTATTTAAATGTAACCGACTCCTAATAATATATTAGTTTTAAGTGTACAACACAGAGGTTTCATAATTGTATACATTACATAATGATCACTGTGATAACATCTGCTACCATACAAAGTTCTTATAATATTATTGACTATATTCTCTGTGCTGTAAATTTTATTATCTTGACTCATAACTTTATTTTATAAGTGGTAGTTTTACCTCTTAATCCCCTTTACCTATTGTATTCATCCCCTCCTCCCAAGTCCCCTCCACTCTGGTAAAACCAACTTGTCTCTGTATCTGTGCATCTGTTTCTATTACATTATTTTTGTTCATTTTGTTTTGTTTTTTAGATTCTACATATAAGGGTAATCATATGGCATTTGTCTTTCTCTGTCTCAATTATTTCTCTTACCATAATAACCTCTAGGTCCACCCATGTTATCACAAATGGCAAAATTTCATTATTTATGGCTGAGTAATATTCCATTGTATATATATATATATATATATATATATATATATATCACATCTTCTTTATCCATTCATCTATTAATGGACACTTTTGTTTCCATATCTTGGCTATTGTAAAGAAAGCTGTAATGAACATAAGGTGCATATATCTTTTCAAATTAGAGTGTTGTTTTTTTCTGAAAAATACCCAGGAGTGGAATTGCTGAATCATATGATAGTTCTACTTTTAATCTTTTGAAGAAACTACAAACTGTTTTAGATAGTGGCTGCATCTTGGTGGGTGTACATCCCACCAAGAGTATACAAGTGTTCTCTTTTCTCCACTTCCTCACCAACACTTGTTATTCTTTGCATTTTTAATGATAGTCATTCTGAAACATGTTAGGTAATAGCTCACTGTGTTTTTTTAATTGTAATAATGTATTTTATTTAATCCAGGATAAATGAACATGTAGTCAATATAGAAAATTATTAATAAGATATTTTACATTCTTGTTTTGTATTAAGCTTTTGAAATTTGGTCTGGATTTTATACTTATAGCACATCTCAATTTGGACTCGTCCCATACTAAGCACTCTATAGGCACATATGGCTAGCTCACTGTGGTTTTGATTTGCATTTCCCTGATGGTTAGTGATGTTGACAATTTTTCATGTGTATGTCAGCCAACTGCATGTCTTCTTGGGGAAAATTTCTATTCAGATCCTCTGAACACTTTTTAATCAGGGTGCTTGTGGATTTTTTGATGTTGAGTTATGAGTTCTTCATATATTTTGGATATTAACCCCTTATCATATATATTGTTTGCAAATATCTTCTCCCATTCAGCAGACAGTCTTTTAATTTTGTTGATAGTTTCCTTCACTGTGCAAAAGCTTTTGATTTTGGTGTAATCCCATTTGTTTATTTTTGCTTTTTTAAATTTCCTTTCTGAAGAGACATTTTCCCTCCCCCCTCCCCCCAAAAATATGTATATTGTTAAGATCAATGTCAAAGAAATTACTGCCTAAGTTTTCTTCTGGAAGTTTTATGGTTTCAGGTCTTACATTTAAGTTTTCAGCCCATTTCAAGTTTATTTTTGTATATGATGTGAGAAAGTAGTCCAGGTTTATTCTTAGGTATGTAGCTGTCTGGTGTCCAGCACCATTTATTGAGGAGGCTGTCTTTCCCCCAGTGTATATTCTTGCATTTTGTGTCAGAAAGCAATTCACCATATAACTGTGGGTTTATTTCCGGGCTCTCTATTCTGTTCCTTTGATCTATGTGCCTGTTTTTTGTTACTAGTACCATACTGTTTTGATTACTGTAGCTTTGTAGTATACTTTAAATCAAGGAATGTGACAACTCCAGCTTTATTCTTCTTTCTCAAGCATGTTTTGACTACTCAAGTTCTTTGTGCTTCCATACAAATTTTAGAATTGTTTGTTTTAGCTCAGTGAAAAATGCCATGGACATTTTGATAGTGATTGCATGGAATCTGTAGATTACCTTGGGTAGTAAGGTCCTTTTAAAAATATCAACTCTTCCATTGAAGGAGCACTGGATATCTTTTCATTTGTTTTTTTTTCATCTTCACTTTCTTTCAACAATGTTACAGTTTTCACAGTACAGGCAGGTCTTTTACTTCCTGGTTAAATTTATTCCTAACTATTTTATTCTTTTAGATACAATTGTAAATTGGATTGTTTTCTTCATTTCTTTTTTTCTGTTAGTTTGTTTTTAGTGTATAGAATTGTAACAGATTTCTGTATATTAATTTTGTATCCTGTAATTTTACTGTTCACTTATTACTTCTAATAGATTTTTGGTGGCATCTTTAGTATATTCTATGTATAATATCCTGTCATCTGCAAATAGTGACAGTTTTACTTCTTCCTTTCCTATTCGGATTCTTTTTTTTTTTTTAGTAATTTATTTATTTATTTTTGCTGTGTTGGGTCTTCGTTTCTGTGTGAGAGCTTTCTCTAGTTGCGGAGAGCAGGGGTCACTCTGCATCGCAGTGCACAGGCCTCTCATTATCGCGGCCTCTCTTGTTGCAGAGCACAAGCTCCAGATGTGCAGGCTCAGTAGTTGTGGCTCATGGACCTAGCTGCTCCGCAGCATGTGGGATCCTCCCAGACCAGGGCTCAAACCTGTGTCCCCTGCATTAGTAGGCAGATTCTCAACCACTGCACCATGAGGGAAGCCCCCCAATTTGGATTCTTTATGAACGCTTTTGATCAATCCTACATTTTAACCCCCCCCCACAAACACTTAATTTTTTTATATCATATTTTACATCTTTTTGTTTTGTGTATCATTTAACTATTTTTTTTGTGCATATAAATGATTTTACTACTTTACTTTTAGCATTTCTAATAGCTTTATAAGTGGTTGCTCTATTATCTTTACTGTTTGCCTTTACCAATGAGGCTTTTTTTTCTTTTGTAATTCTTATATTTCTAGTTGTGGTCTTTTTTCTGTTTAAAGAAATCCCTTTAACATTTCTTGCAGAGTCATTTCAGTGGTGCTGAACTCTTTTACCTTTTGCTTGTCTGTTAACTTTTTGTCTCTCCTTCAAATCTGAATGGTAATCTTGTTGGGTAGATTATTCTCGATTGTAGGCTTTTTCCTTTCATCATTTTGAACATATTGTGCCACTCCCTCCAGACGGCAAATTTTCTGCTGAAAAGTCAGCTTAGAGTTATGGGAGTTCTTTATATGGTACTAATTGCATTTCCCTTGCTATTTTTAAGATTCTCTCTTTATCTTTTACCATTTTAATTATGATACATCTTAGTGTGAACCTCTTTGGGTTTATCTTGTTTGGGACTCTCTCTGTTTCCTGGATGTGTCTGTTTTCCTTCCCAGGTTAAGGTAGTTTTCAGCCATTATTTCTTCAAATGGATTCTCTTCCCTTTTCTCTCTCTCTTCTTCTTTTGGGATTCCTATAATGTCAATGTTAGTACAATTGCTGTAGTCCCAGATTTCTCTTAATCTATCCTTACTTTCAAAAATTCTTTTTTTCTGTTCAGCTTGGGTGATTTTCACTACTTTTTGTTCCAATTTATTGGTCCATTTGTCTGTATCATCTAATCTATTGTTGATTTCTTATAATGTATTTTTTATTTCAATTATTATATTCTTCATTTCTGTTTGATTCTTCTTTATATTTTCTAACTCTTTGTTAAAATCTTCACTGTGTTCCTCCATTCTTCTCCTGAGTTCATTGAGCATCCTTATGATCATTATCTTGAACTCTTTATTCATTAGATTGCTTATCTCCATGACACATCTTCTGGGGTTTTATCTTATTCTTTATTTGGTACATATTCCTGCATCTCCTCATGTTACCTAATCCTCTGCTTTTTTTGTTATGTATTAGGTTTGTTGGTTATGTTTCCCAATCTTGGAGAAATGGCACTATGTAGGAAATGTCCTATAGGATGCAGAAGCTTACTCCCTCTGGTCACCTGAGCTATATACCCTCTTTGTGGTCTATGTGGGCCTTTATGTTATGGCAAGGCTGAGTACAGTGGGCATGCTGGCAGGCAGGGCTGGCTTCTGGCCCAGCTGTCTGCTAGTCCCTGTCTTTTGCTGTGCCTGATGACTTGCTGGTATGTTGGGCCTTGTCCTAGCATGGCAGGCTCTGCAGCCTGGGGGACCTGGGCTGGTTCTTGTCCACTGGTGGTCCAGTAAGCTCTTGGAACTAATAGTCAAGAAGGAGGAATGCAAAATGGCTACCACTGGTGTTTAAGTACCTTTTGAATCCCAGTTGCCTCCTGCCTATCTAGGAGGCCCTCCTTGATCAGTAAGTGGATATGACTAAGCTTAATTCAAATTACTGCCTCTGTGCTAAGATCTTGTGAGATTTTGTCAGTGTCCTTTCATAGTGAAGTCTGTTTCCTAAAGCCTTGAACTTGCCTATCCACAAAGCTCTCTGTCCTTCAAAGCTGGATGTTCTGGGCTTATCATGCCAGTGCAGGACATCCAGGCTGGGAAGCCCAATGTTGGTTTGGACCCCGTGCTCCTTGGGGACAACCTTTGCAATTATAATTATCTTCTTATTTGTGGGTTTCCACCCTGGGGTGTTGGGTCTTGAATATACCTCATATTTGCCCTTCCTACCCATCTTGTAGTTCCTTCTTTATAGCTTTAGTTTTGGAAAATATTTGCCAGTCTCATCTTGTTTTCATACACAGTTGCTCTGTAAATAGTTGTAATTTTGGTGTGCCCATGAATAAGTTGATCACAGAGTCTTCCTACTCCACCATATTGGCCATATCTCACCCCTGGGTCAGATATTAAAAGTCTTCAAGGGATAACATACTTATAGTACATTTTTGATATGAAAACAAGTGAAAAATTTATTCTGGACTTTAAAAAAGTATATATTTTTGTCTGTGTTTACACTAAAACTTTTAAGTTAAGAAGAAGAGCATGGTGAAGATGAAGAAAACTTGGTGGTTTTTCAAATTAGAAACATCCAGATAGTTGCAAAGATTTTTAGAAAGTTTCCTCTTCACTTTAGATGTCAGATTATCTTTTCCAATGGCAGGAATAGGTAATCTCAACAGTCTCTTCCTTCTCTGAATTAATTATTTCTCTCTTTTTAAAATCAACTATCATGGAATCAAATAAATCATGTTCACCACTGCTAGTCCTGGATTACTGCAAGCAGATAATTAAGTCACCCATGCTCTACTTCATTTGCCACAGTAGTAGATAAAATTATTTTAATATTGTTCCAGTACCAGACATTATACTAAATATTTTACATATTTTTTCCTACTATTATTAAAAAATACATGACTGATGTATAATTGCTAAACCCCAATTTATGGAAGAGTAATGTATGTTTTAGAAAGTTTTAGCAACTAAACTTATTTTGCTGATGGTAAGAATCTCCTGGGCTTTCGTCCATAGAAATCTGACTCCCAATTTTTGTGGTGAATCTCCTAGAGTCAGCTTATTTTCTATGCATTCAATAGGGCTCTGATCTTACCCCACAGAGCCAGAAATGAAAATGGCAAGAGAACTTGCTTCAGACTCACTTGTAAGATGGCGGAAGAGTAAGACACGGAGATCACCTTCCTCCCCACAGGTACTTCAGAAATACATCTACACGTGGAACAACTCCTACAGAACACCTACTGAATGCTGGCAGAAGATCTCAGACCACCCCAAAGGCCAGAAACTCCCCATGTATGTGGGTAGGGCAAAAGAAAAAACAGAGACAAAAGAATAAGGATGGGACCTGCACCAGTGGGAGGGAGCTGTGAAGAAGGAAAGGATTCCACACATTAGGAAGCCATTTCCCAGGTGGAGACTGTGGGTGGTGGAGGGGAGAAGCTGTGGAGCCACAGAGGAGAGCACAGCAACAGGGGTGCAGAGGGAAAGCGGAGAGATTCCCGCACAGAGGATCGGTGCCAACCAGCATTCACCAGCCGGAGAGGCTTGTCTGCTCACCTGACGGGGTGGGCGGGGCTGGGAGCTGAGGCTCTCAGGCTTTGCTTGGAGCACAGGGAGAGGACTGGCGTTAGTAGTGTGAACACAGACTGCAGGGGGTTAATGTCTCATGGCTAGCCAGGAGGGAGTCCAGGGAAAAGACTGGACCTGCCAAAGAGGCAAAAGACTATTTCTTCCCTCTTTGTTCCTTGATGCACAAGGAGAGGGTAATAAAAGCGCTGCTTAAAGGAGCTCCAGAGATGGGCGTGAGCCGAGACTAACAGCATTGTCCCCAGAGACGGGCATGAGACACTAAGGCTGCTGCTGCTGCCACTTAGAAACCTGTGTGCAAGCACAGGTCACTATCCACACCTCCCTCCTGAGGAGGCTGTGCAGCTCGCCACTGCCAGGGTCCCGAGATCCAGGGACAACTTCCCTGGGAGAATGCATGACACACCTCAGGTTGGTGCAGTGTTCTGCCAGCCTCTGCAGGCGCAGGCTCACTGCACATTGTGCCCCTCCCTCCCCCCAGCCTCAGTGAGCCAGAGCCACGAAATGAGCTGCTCCTTTAACACCATCTTGTCTGAGCGAAGAAAAGATGGTTTCTGGTGACCTACACACAGAGGCAGTGCCAAATCCAAAGCTGAGCCCCAGTAGCTGTGTGAACAAAGAAGAGAAAGAGAAATCTCTCCCAGCAGCCTCAAGAGCAGCGGATTAAATCTGCACAATCAACATGATGTACCCTACATCTGTGGAATACCTGAATAGACAACAAATCACCCCAAATTGAAGAGGTGGACTTTGAAGGCAAGATTTATTATTTTTCCCCTTTCCCTCTTTTTGTGAGTGTGTATGTGTATGCTTCTGTTTGAGATTTTGCCTGTATAGCTTTGCTTTCACCATTTGTCCAAAGGTTCTATCCATTTTTTTTTACTTTTAAAACAAATTTTACTTCTTAATAACTATTTATTATTTAAATAACTTTATTTTATCTTACTTTATTTTATTTTCTTTTATCCTCTTTCTTTCTTTCTTTCTTTCTTTCTTTCTTTCTTTCTTTCTTTCTTTCTTTCTTTCTTTCTACTTTTTCTCCCTTTATTCAGAGCCATGTGGATGAAAGGCTCTCGATGCTGCAGCCAGGAGTCAGTGCTGTGCCTCTGAGGTGGGAGAGCCAACTTCAGGACACTGGTCCACAAGAGACCTCCCAGCTACACGTAATATCAAATGTAGAAAATCTCCCAGAGGTCTCCATCTCAAAACCAACACCCAACTTCACTCAACGACCATCAAGTTCCAGTGCTGGACGTACTATGCCAAACAACTAGCAAGACAGGAACAAAACCCCACCCATTAGCAGAGAGGCTGCCTAAAATCATAATAAGTCCACAGACATCCCAAAACACACCACCAGACATGGACCTGCCCACCAGAAAGACAAGTCCAGCCTCATCCACCAGAACACAAGCAATAGTCCCCTCTACCAGGAATCCTACACAACACATTGAACCAATATTAGACACTGATGACAGACACCAAAAGCAACGGGAACCACAAACCTGCAGCCTGCAAAAAGGAGGTGCTAAACACAGAAAGATAAGGCAAATGAGAAGACAGAATAACACAGAGCAGATGAAGGAGCAAGATAAAAACCTACCAGACCTAACAAATGAAGAAGAAATAGGCAGTCTACCTGAAAAAGAATTCAGAGTAATGATAGTAAAGATGATCTAAAATCTTGGAAATAGAAT
The DNA here is from genome assembly GCF_964270905.1 of Leucopleurus acutus. Lineage (NCBI taxonomy): Eukaryota > Metazoa > Chordata > Mammalia > Artiodactyla > Delphinidae > Leucopleurus > Leucopleurus acutus. Next base: position 41,156,210 of record NC_139160.1, on the reverse strand, counting down.
AGAGAAAATGCAAGAAACATTTAACAATAACATAGAAGAACTAAAGAGGAAACAAGCAATGATGAACAACACAATAAATGAAATTAAAAATACTCTAGAAGGGATCAATAGCAGAATAACTGAGGCAGAAGAATGGATAAGTGACCTGGAAGGTAAAATAGTGAAAATAACTACTGCAGAGCAGAATAAAGAAAAAAGAATGAAAAGAACTGAGGACAGCCTCAAAGACCTCTGGGACAACATTAAACGCACCAACATTTGAATTATAGGGGTTCCAGAAGAAGAAGAGAAAAAGAAAGGGACTGAGAAAATATTTGAAGAGAGTATAGTTGAAAACTTCCCTAATATGGGAAATGAAAGAGTTAATCAAGTCCAGGAAGCACAGAGAGTTCCATACAGGATAAATCCAAGGAGAAACACGCCAAGACACATATTAATTAAACTGTAAAAAATTAAACACAAAGAACACATATTAAAGCAGCAAGGGAAAAATAACAAATAACACACAAGGAAATCCCCATAAGGCTAACAGCTGAGCTTTCAACAGAGCTCTGCAAGCCAGAAGGGACAGGCAGGACATATTTAAAGTGATGAAGGCATAAAAACTACAACCAAGATTACTCTACCCAGGAAGGATCTCGTTCAGATTTGATGGAGAAATTAAAACCTTTACAGAAAAGCAAAAGTTGAGAGAGTTCAGCACCACCAAAGAAGCTTTACAACAAATGCTAAAGGATCTTCTCTAGGCAAGAAACATAAGAGAAGGAAAAGACCTATAATAACAAACCAAAACAATTAAGAAAATGGGAATAGGAGCATACCTATCAAAAATCACCTTAAATGTAAATGGATTAAATACTCCCACCAGAAGACACAGACTGGCTGAATGGATACAAGAACAAGACCCATATATATGCTGTCTACAAGAGACCCACTTCAGACCTAGAGACACATACAGACTGTAAGTGAGGGGATGGAAAAAGATATTCTACGCAAATGGAAAATAAAATAAAACTGGATTAGCAATTCTCACACCAGACAAAATAGACTTTAAAATAAAGAGTATTACAAGAGACAAAGAAGGACACTATATAATGATCAAGGGATCAATCCAAGAAGAAGATATAACAGTTGTAAATATTTATGCACCCAACAAAGAAGCACCTCAATACATAAGGCAAATGCTAACAGCCATAAAAAGGGTAATCAACAGTAACACATTTACAGTAGGGGACTTTAACATCCCACTTTCACCCATGGACATATCAACCAAAATGAAAATAAATAAGGAAACACAGCTTTAAATGATACATTAAACAAGATGGCCTTAATTGATATTTATAGGACATTCTATCCAGAAACAACAGATTACACATTTTTCTCAAGTGCTTATGGAACATTCTCCAGGATAGATCATATCTTGGGTCACAAATCAAGCCTTGGTAAATTTAAGAAAATTAAAATTCTATCAAGTATCTTTTCTGACCACAACACTATGAGACTAGATATCAATTACAGGAAAAGATCTGTAAAAACTACAAACACATGGATGCTAAACAATACATTACTTAATCATAAAGTGATCAATGAAGAAATCAAAGAGGAAATTTAAAAATACCTAGAAACAAATACAATGGAGACACGATGACCCAAATCCTATCGGATGCAGCAAAAACTGTTCAAACAGGGAAGTTTATAGCAAGACAATCCTACTTTAAGAAGCAGGAAACATCTCAAATAAACAACCTAACCTTGCACCTAAAGAAGTTAGAGAAAGAAGAATTTAAAAAAAACCCAAAGTTAGCAGAAGGAAAGAAATCATTAAAATCAGATCAGAAATAAATGAAAAAGAAATGAAGGAAACAACAGCAAATATCATTAAAACTAAAAGCTGGTTCTTTGAGAAGATAAACAAAATTGATAAACCATTAGCCAGACTCATCAAGAAAAAAAGGGAGAAGACTCAAATCAATAGAATTAGAAATGAAAAATGAGAAGTAACAACTGACACTGCAGTAACAAAAAAGATCATGAGAGATTGCTACAAACAACTCTATGCCAATAAAATGGACAACCTGGAAGAAATGGGCAAATTCTTAGAAAAGCACAACCTGCAGACTGAATCAGGAAGAAATAGAAAATATGAAGAGACTAATCACAAGCATTTAAATTGAAACTGTGATTAAACATCTTCCAACAAACAAAGGCCCAGGGCCAGATGGCTTCTCAGGAGAATTCTATCAAACATTTGGAGAAGAGCTAACACCTATCCTTCTTAAACTCTTCCAAAATATAGCAGAGGGAGGAACACTCCAAAACTCATTCTACGAGGCCACCATCATCCTGATACCAAAACCAGACAAGGATGTCACAAAGCATGAAAACTACAGGCCAATAACATTGATGAACATCGATGCAAAAATCCTCAACAAAATATGAGCAAACAGAATCCAACAGCACATTAAAAGGATCATACACCATGGTCAAATGGAGTTTATTGCAGGAATGCAAGTATTCTTCAAAGTATGTAAATCAATCAACGTGATACACCATATTAACAAATTGAAGGAGAAAACCCATATGATCATCTCAGTAGATGCAGAGAAAGCTTTCAAAAAATTCAACACCAATTTATGATAAAAACCCTGCAGAAAGTAGGCATAGAGGGAACTTTCTTCAACATAATAAAGGCCATATATGACAAAACCACAGCCAACATCGTCCTCAATGGTGAAAAACTGAAAGCATTTCCACTAAGATCAAGAAGAAGACAAGGTTACCCACTCTCACCATTCTTATTCTACATAGTTTTGGAAGTTTTGGTCACAGCAATCACAGAAGAAAAGGAAATAAAAGGAATCCAAATCAGAAAAGAAGTAAAGCTGTTACTGTTTGCAGATGACATGATACTATACATAGAGAATCCTAAAGATGCTACCAGAAGACTTCTAGAGCTAATCAATGAATTTGGTAAAGTAGCAGGATACAAAATTAATGCACAGAAATCATTGGCATTCCTATACACTAATGATGAAAAATCTGAAAGTGAAATCAAGAAAACACTCCCATTTACCACTGCAACAAAAAGAATAAAATATCTAGGGATAAACCCACCTAAGGGGAAAAAAGACCTGTATGCAGAAAATTATGAGACACTGATGAAAGAAATTAAAGATGATGCAAATAGATGCAGAGATATACCATGTTCTTGGATTGGAAGAATCAACATTGTGAAAATGACTCTACTACCCAAAACAATCTACAGATTCAATGTAATCCCTATCAAACTACCACTGGCATGTTTTGCAGAACTAGAACAAAAAATTTCACAATTTGTATAGAAACACAGAAGACCCCGAGTAGCCAAAGCAATCTTGAGAACAAAAAATGGAGCTGTAGGAATCAGGCTCCCTGACTTCAGACTATACTAAAAAGCTACAGTAATCAAGACAGTATGGTACTGGCACAAAAACAGAAATATAGAACAATGGACAGGATAGAGAGACCAGAGATAAACCCATGCAAGTTTTGTCACCTAATCTTTGATAAAGGGGCAGGAATGTACAGTGGAGAAAGACAGCCTCCTCAATAAGTGGTGCTGGGTAAACTGGACAGGTACATGTAAAAGTATGAGATTAGATCTCTTGCTAACACCATACACAAAAATAAGCTCAAAATGTATTAAAGACCTAAATGTAAGGCCAGAAAGTATCAAACTCTCAGAGGAAAACATAGGCAGAACACTCTATGACAAAAATCACAGCAAGATTGTGTTTGACCCACCTCCTAGAGAAATGTAAATAGAAACATAAATAAACAAATGGGACCTAATGAAAGTCAAAACTTTTGCACAGCAAAGGAAACCATAAACAAGACCAAAAGATAGCCCTGAGAATGGGAGAATATATTTGCAAATGAAGCAACTGACAAAGGATAAATCTCCAAAATTTACAAGCAGCTCATGCAGCTCAATAACAAAAAAACAAGCAACCCAATCCAAAAATGGGCAGAAGACCTAAATAGACATTTCTCCAAAGAAGATATACAGATTGCCAACAAACACATGAAAGAATGCTCAACATCATTAATCATTAGAGAAATGCAAGTCAAAACTATAATGAGATATCATCTCACACTGGTCAGAATGGTCATCATCAAAAAATCTAGAAACAATAAATGCTGGAGAGGGTGTGGAGAAAAGGGAACACTCTTGCACTGCTGGTGGGAATGTGAATTGGTACAGCCACTATGGAGAACAGTATGGAGGTCCCTTAAAAACTACAAATAGAACTACCATACGACCCATCAATCCCACTACTGGGCACATACCCTGAGAAAACCATAATTCAAAAAGAGTCATGTACCAAAATGTTCATTGCAGCTCTATTTAGAAGAGCCAGGAGATGGAAACAACCTGTGTCCATCATCAGATGAATGGTTGAAGAAGATGTGGCACATATATACAGTGGAATATTACTCAGCCATATAAAGAAACGAAATTGAGTTATTTGTAGTGAGGTGCATGGATCTAGAGTCTGTCATACAGAATGAAGTAAGTCAGAAAGAGAAAGACAAATACTGTATGCTAACATGTATATATGGAATCTAAGAAAAAATAAATATCATGAGGAACCTAGGGGTAAGACAGGAATAAAGACACAGACCTACTAGACAATGGACTTGAGTATTTGAGGAGGAGGAAGGGTAAGCTGTGGCAAAGTGAGAGAGTGTCATGGACATATATACACTACCAAACGTAAAATAGATAGCTAGTGGGAAGCAGTCGCATAGCACAGGGAGATCAGCTTGGTGCTTTGTGACCACCTAGAGGGGTGGTATAAGGAGGGTGGGTGGGAGGGAGATGCAAGAGGTAAGGGATATGGAAACATATGTATATGTATAACTGATTCACTTTGTTATAAAGCAGAAACTAACACACTATTGTAAAGCAATTATACTCCAATAAAGATGTAAAAGAAATAAAAAAAATTAAAAAAGAGAACTTTCTTCAAAGCTAGACACATCTGGGTTTCAATTACATGTCTGTTATTAAATAACTTAAATAACATATTTTCACATGTATGAGATAGAAAATTACATTCTACTGTGTAAGGTTTCTTGGGGGCCAGTTGGGGAATTAATGACATAATATATAAAATATTAGTTACAGTAACTAAGGCAAAATAGATACACTGTATACTGGTAGCAAAAGGGAGTGAGTACATGTTGTCACCTATGTTGCTTAAAATTACCTATTAGTACCTTAACAATTTTGTGGGACACAGATGCTTTTTCAAAGAAACATTGAATTTCAAATGTCAAAGTTAGAGAGGTATTATTTTGCCTGGCCCACCAAAGTGTGATACAGTATAAATATTATTTTAAAATGATAATTTTCATTTTGTCTGTTAGCTGTTTAATTGAGAAAATATGCTCAGCTCCTTCACTTAATAGAATAATAGCTATATTACTGAATCATTATGGATCAAGATGTTTATATAATAAGAAAATTACACTAAACTCAAACTGATTGCAACCCTTTCATCATCTACCACAAACTGAGAGACAGAAGTGCTGTTTGAATTCATAAACCTAGAAAATCCTTCTAATTTTATGTAAAAAAAAAAAATATATATATATATATGGGGTTAGTGAATAAATATACACACTGAAGATAATGAATAAATTGGTTTGAGCTTTAAGGGAAGAGACTCTTCAGGCCAATTTTGATTACTCTGTATTTTTATGTTTATATGCATGGTATTTAGGAGACATTTTTAACGTTTCTACTCAACATAAGAAGTTTTTATGAATATAATTAAATACACAATAATCTTAATTATTTGCATGGAATGCAAATTATAGTTTGAAGCAGTTCAAATCAATGTACTTTTGGAAAAGTCATAAAGAGAATCAACATTAAACTATATTTGCTTTCAATTAAGAATGCGTATCTTTCTTAGAGCTGATCATTTGAAAATATAATTTGCAAACTAACTGTAAATTGCAAAGTCATCCTCCAATTACACTGATTCCTAGTCCTTATTTTTTTGCGTTAATTTTAACGTTTCATCTCTAGATGGTGCTCTAGACCTGCATTGCAGCCAGGCATGTTACTGTCAGTATAAAAAACAAAAGCCAAAAAAAGTAAAAAGCAATCTTATAACCAAATCAATTAAGTTAGAAAAATTCTTGGAACTTTTGCTTTAGGCCAGAAAAGTATATGTTGCAAGGTGATTAAGTCCATGACAAAGATGTTGAGTGCTGTTCTTTTTAGGATTAGGAAAACAACATCTGTAGGGAAATACTTTAAATCTAGTTAGAAAATTTAGAATTGATATTTCTCCAACTAACTTATATTCCTTGTTTAACATCTATGTATTGTAGTTTTAAATCCTTGGTAGAAGAAGAAACAATTATACTCAAATAAATTATTTAACAAATTATTATTTAATGATTATTTAACAAATCAACTTATTCAAGTCTTTTACAGTATCTTGGGAATAAAGCCATATTCAAATGAATAGATAAAAGCATTTAATTGAGGTTTTATTTAACTATCAGTAACTGGCAAAATATGGCCTGAAAGACAAATCCAGCTTTCTGCCTTTTTTTGTGTGTTCCATGAGCTAAGAATAGTTCTGAAATGTTTAATTTTGAATTTTTTTAAAAAAAGTATATTTTGAGACACATGGAAATTCACAAGAAATTTGAATTATAATATTTATAAATAAATTTTTATTAGAACATAGCAATGCTCACTTAAGCATTGTCTACAGCTGTTATTGTCAGAGTCTAATACTGTGACAGAGACCATATGGCCCTCAAAGCCTAAAATATTTACTATCTGGCCTTTTACAGAAAATGATTGGTCAATTCTGGACTAAATGAAAGTTGCAGACTGTGGCATGATCTAGTTATCTGGTAACATTGTTATCAGGAATACAGTCAAATAAACAGATAAACTGAGCTACAACCTCCTACCTTAGATTAAAATAACACAGCCAAGTCAATAGAAAATATCTATAATTGTTAAATTTAGAGTTTAACAGAATCTCTCACTTAAGGAAATTCTGAATCTTATATCTACCCAGGAACAAAATACTATATTAAAAGATTAAAAATTCATCTAAAGTCATAATTTGGCATCATGTAGCCAAGACAACTCTAATGCAAACTTGATAGAATATTAATTAATTTAAATGAGTTATCAATCTGCTATCTGGACTATATTCTATAGGTTTCCCCAATGTGACATTTGCATATTAACGAGAATTGTGACTCTCTTAAGTATGTTAATTTCCATGAGTTGTTCCAACCAAGTATTTCTTTTGAAAGAATCATGGGAATATGGTTTATGCTGTTACAATTCAGTGCCTTACCATCCCCCTTTTTTAAAATCCCTGTAGCCTTTGTAAATAAAAAGAATTTGTTGGAAGGACACTTAGTCATTTCATGTAATAGAAATGGAAATGAATGGAAAGATCAACATTATTCTCCCAATGCCATTATCTCTACTTGTCAGGTATGTGCTCTCTTATAGTGTAAATAAACAAAATTTAGGAGTGGTTAAAACATTAGAAACACTTAGTAGAAAAAGTAATATCAAAAGAAAACATACTCTATTCCCAGCCTATCCTTTGTAAAATGAGGTCTGGGTAGTACAGTGAATGGTGAAGCAATTATAGGAATAACTAAGACATTCTAATTGTCATAGTCTCAATTCACCACTCCATTTTGTTAAAACAGGTCAGTATATTGGCATTTAAATTGTCTAAATTATAGAAGCACCAACTGGAAATTATGACAATAGACATTAAACTATTGAGACTCCTTTGATTTGTTCATCTCTTCAACATATAGTATTTTTTTTGAAACAGATTTTGGAAGCTACATCTAGTGCCATTTGGTTTGTGGTAGAATTCTACTAGAAGTAGAAATTCTATTCCTATTACTAATATGATTTATATTAGAGTAATATATAGAAATATTTGTAATAAATAAAAATTATTAAGTCAGCTCATTTCTAGATTATGTAAATAATCAGAACACAAGACTTCTATTCAGGATATTTTCTCTGGCTAAATGGCCGATTCAGGTTGCCACACATTCAATGTGATTGACTAGGTAGTAATTAATTGGCAATTAACATAGACCATAATACAAACAACCATGAACTAATTTGATGAGTGAGTACAGAAATGACCACAAATCTGAACAACATGTTATCAAGTAGAAATGTATGACTATCCTATTGTAAGCATTCTATTAATCTATACTCATACAAAAATGTATCCTGTAATATTTTCATGAGTTTTTTTAATGCACTTTTTATTATGTAGTTCTGATTAAACTCCTTGACATTATGAAAAGGAAAGTCCAATTCCTTTTTCTTATAACAGCATTTCTAGTAGATGAACCTAAGGTAATACATTTTCCTGATTTTTCTCTTTCCTAGAGTAAAAACCTCAATTTCTAGGTCAATTTCTATCATATCATGATTTCTTTTACCATTCTCATTATCTACTGTACAAATTCTAGTTTGTCTACGTCTCTTTTAATATGTGGTGCCTAGGAATTAAAGTACAGAAGGGTTATCAACATCTCATTTAAATACTATAATTCTATTAATACCATATCTTGGCAGCTACATTATACTTTGTCTTCCCTTTAGTGCCAACTAAATTCCCAAACTATGCTTCATGCTTGCTTCAACTAAATTCTTACTTTCATGTCCTCATTTCTGCATTATTTTCAGTATAAAAGCAAGTGATAAAAGTGATCTCTAATAAAATATGTTGCAGATATTTTATGTACTCTTTGAACATGTTTCTAAGTGACTTTATTTTGTAATGCACTGGGCAAAATCACTCCTGAAAGCATTCTGTATTTTACTTAACTATAATAACCTCAAACTATGTAGCAACTATTGTGTTCATTTCAAGTACAAAACACAATTAACAATCCACATGCAAAGAGTGAAATTGGACCCTTATCTACATCATACTAAAAATTAACTCAAATGGATTAAAGCCTTAAATATAACACCTGAAACTATAAAACACCTAGAAAAAATTAGGAAGAAAGTTTCACAACATTGGTTTTGTCAATAATTTCTTGAATATGACACCAAAAGCATGGGCCACAAAAGCAAAAATAGACAATTGGGACTCATGAAAGAGAAAGTCCTGTGCAACAAATGCAACACTCAACAGAGTGAAAAGGTAATCTACAGAATGAGAGAAAATCTTTTCAAGCCATAAATCTGATAAGGGGATAATATCAATAGTTTGATAAAATTATTTTTATCAATGATTTGAAATCATTTGATTTTTATCAGTTGATTTTTATAAATTTTATTAAATATCAATATTATGATTTTAATAAAATCAATAGTTTGATTTTCAAAAATGAAAAGAACTTAAAAAGACATTTCTCCAATGAAAGCAAACAAATGGCCAACAAGTATATAAAAAGATGCTCACCATCACTAATCATCACAGAAATGAGGTCAAAACCACAATGAGATATCACCTCACACCTTTTGGGATGGCCATGGTAAAACAAAAAATAATAAACAAACAAACAAAAAACAGAAAATAAGCATTGGTAAGGATGTGGAGAAATTGGAAATGTTGGTGAGAATGTAAAATGGTGCAGCTGCTACTAAAAACAGTGTAAGTTTCCTCAAATAATTAAAAATAGAGTTAACATATGGTACTGCAATCCCATTACTGGGTACTTATCCAGAAGAATTTAAAACAAGATCTCAAAAGATATTTGCACTTTCATGTTCATTCTGGCATTCTTCACATTAATCAAGAGGTTGAAACAACATAAATGGCCATGAACAGATGAATAAATAAAGGAGATGAGATATATACATACAATAGAATATGATCCAGCCTTTAATAAGAAGAAAATCTTGTCATATACTACAACATGGATGGAATTTGAGAACATGATAAAGAAATAATCCAGTCACAGAAGGACTAATACTGTATGATTCCATTTATGTTGAGATATCTAAATTAGGCAAACTCATAGAAAGAGTGGAAAGTAAAATGGCAGTTTCCAGGGGCTGGGGAGAAAGGGGAATAGGGAATAGTGAATGTTTAATGGGAATAAATTTGCAGTTATGAACATGAAATCTTTTTCGAGATCTGCTGTGCCATATGTGCATATAGTTTATAATACTGTACAGTACACATACAAAATTGTGTTAAGAGGATAGATTTCACATTATGTGTTTTTACATAAATAAATAAACAAATGAAACATTTGGAGAAACTAAGGGAAGTCGAGATTTTGCTTTACAAAATTTGACAAATAAGTCTTAATTTAAAAGGTAAATGAAATATGCCTAATTAGTCTCCCTAAAATTGTACTCAAATGATTTGATGCAACTTTCAATAGAGTAACTTAAAGTGTGAAATCTTTCAAATAGAATAGATAAGATATTAGGAAAACAAGCTTCAATCTTAACATGTCAAATTACTACCTGTGAAACAGTGTACAAATTATTTAACTTCTAGCTTTCTCCTGTCAAATGAGCCAGAAGGATACTGCCTTACTTGCCATTTCCCAGATAATCATGTCCTTCTCTAGTCCCTAAAATTTGTCACACTACCCTTTCTCCCTGAACTCTTATTCCCAACTCTGCTTAAAATATTTTATCTTATCCTTCAAGTCCTCCCATGATAATTTTCACATGTGCCCTCTGTAACATAGACAAGCATAATGATTCTATGATTCCTATGATGTTAATTTCAAAGACAAGTGAACTCTGAGTAAAAGAGAAAAGAAAATATGATATACATCTTGGTTGACAGATATTTGTATAGTGATCTTCTGTAGTCTTTATAGTTCAGCTCTCCAAGACAAACTTTCACAAAATACTTTACTACTGCTCTGCACACAAAACTTTCCAAGTATTTATCATTTGCATAGTATTTATGCCTTGTTATACATCTTAAGAATTCTTAACCCCAAGTCAACTAGATATTAGATGTAGAATTATAAGATGAGTAACAAAATTCATTAGTCTTGCCTGGTTTTTAAATGTGCCTTTAATATCCCATTTTAGAGGTAATTTCACATACCCTAAGTGAATACATATAATATATGAATTGTAGGGTTACTAATTCAGGCTAATTAAATACATGGCAATTTTGTTCTGGTTTTATTTTATTTTATTTTGATATTCAAAGTATTTTATGACTTTAGGTGTGTCAGCTGTGAAGTATTGGCTAAGAGAAAAAGCACTGTACTCATTGCCAGCAGTCTGGGTTCTGGACCTAAATCAGCTGATCACTAGCTGAAAAATCTTAATAAAGATTCCCCTGATAGCTTTATTCTGAATCAAGAACCCCATTCCACTTTTTGATAATTCTATACTTTAGTTTCCTTGTGTGAAAAATGAGTTTATTGAATTAGACCATTCCTAAAGTATAGTGAGTTTACATAAGAATGATTATGTACTTTATTCAGAATTCCCCATGGGCAATTTTTATTTGATCACTTAAGATTAAATATCAAAATGTAAACAGAATAACTATTAACTAAAATGAAATCATTGAAATGTGTAACAAATGATGAAGGCTAAAAGCAAAAGTATCTTCTGTAGTAAAAAAAAGCTGTTTGTTTTCAATTTAATAAAAGTAATGGAATACTTTTTAATCCTATGCTAATAAATTGAAAATTAATTCTGTATATTTCATGGGTATAATAAGTTATTTAATGTACAAACTTGGGTTGAATGAAGTTTCCTTCATTTTTACAGCACCTGGTAGTATAAAGCACTCTTGCCTGGATGCAATTACATTAGTTCCCCATGATTACACTGAGGGGTATGGAGGGAGATGGAAGGGAGTCAAGGAGCTGGTTTAGACTGAGTGAGAACTGGTTCAGTGCCTGACACTTTAGCAATAGGTGTGGTTTTAGCTCTTTCCAACCAAGAGAAAACCACAGCTGTGAGAGCCTAACACTTTCCCAAGAGTGCAAATTAAAAAACTGGAGGAGTTTGCTTTGTTTAAAATTAGGCATTCAGACCCCATGTTCTGTTTCTTCCTCTAAAAGATATTGGATCTCACATGCACATGTAATTCTAATTCCATTCCTGTAGCTCAAATAATGTGAAATTATTTTTGGAACAAGAGGAAAAAATACATTCCTCATCAATAACTAATGTTCCAAGGTCTTATTTTAAATAATTTACAATATAGGAACAAACAGCAAATGTCTGCTTCCATTTAAAACATTGTTTTAAATGAGGTGATAGGGACATATCACATGTAAAACAATTACTTAATATAGTTCTTAAAATGTAATTCCTGATGCATTTCAGAACAGAATATGATTTAATTTGCTGAAAACACTGGGTCTGGGCTTCCCTGGTGGTGCAGTGGTTGAGAATCTGCCTGTCAATGCAGGGGACACTGGTTCGAACCCTGGTCTGGGAAGATCCCACATGCCGCGGAGCAACTGGGCCCGTGAGCCACAACTACTGAGCCTGCATGTCTGGAGCCTGTGCTCTGCAACAAGAGAGGTCACGATAGTGAGAGGCCTGTGCACCGCGATGAAGAGTGGCCCCCGCTTGCCGCAACTAGAGAGAGCCCTCGCAGAGAAACGAGGTCTCAACACAACCAAAAATAAATTAATTAATTAATTTAAAAAAACTATTAAATACACGTAGTTTATTGAGGACGTGTGTGAAAGTACTGAGAGGTATATCCTTAAAAACAAAACAAAAAAAACACTGGGTCTACCACTTGTTATTCTTACTAAAGAGAAATATAAATATATCTCTGAGGAGCATGACCAAAAATTTGACATACTGTCAGGGACTATCATTTTCACCCCAAATATGAGCAGTTTCTCCAGTGATTTTGATTGGCATTTTGAAATGTGCTTGTGAATAAAACAGAAAGAAAATGGCATTACTCACATTCAAATGCCCACACAAAGGTAATAATGGAAGCAATGTTTTATGGGTCATTGGGGAAGGCAATGCCATCTGAATGTTTGTTCCTGAGGATAAGAGTAGAGTTTTATTCTTCTGCATCATGTAATCCAGACTAGAGGAAGCTGATGGATAATGATTGATTTAATACAGAAAGGCTGAGCCACAGAGTGTGGAAGACATAGGAAAATAAACAAACAAACAAAAAAACAAAAACCCAACTGAACAGGAGTTAGTTATTCTAAATTCGTGGGTATTATAATAAATTCAAAGTCCCAGAATCCTGAACTCAGTCCTGAGACTACATCTATAACTTTATCCCCTCTCATGACTGTAGGTGTAAAAAGATAATGGAATTATAGAGTCAAAGCAGACAAAATTTTAAGAGAGACAAGGTGTATTTTTATACCCCATGAGTAGAATAAGTATTTTCCCCTAAACTTTCTAAAACCAATAGTTGTCCGTTTACTAGTGAAGGGAATTCCTCAACCTTGCTCAAAATCACACAGTCTGTGTTGGCAAGCAGTAATCAGAAACAAAGTGCCCCTTTGAAGCAATGTTTTCAAGAAGGCTTAAATTTGAGAGGTGGCGTGGTAGATAGGATCATTCTGTTTCTTACTGTTCTCCCACCCTCTGAAAACTGCCTCCGAGCCCCCTCCCTTATCAGTAGTAAACCAAATTTACTTATAAATCCTTCTGTATCTCAGAGGTCACTTGGAAAAATTATTTCTTTCAATTTTCATGTACAGAGTACAAAAACAAGATAAGCCAATATGTGTGCATAATATGTATGCATCACAGTTATTATATGATGGTCAACTATACATTTACTAAGAAATGGAGGAGGAATTATACATAATCTTATATAAGCATATAGTTAACAATAGTCTAAGTTTAGTAAATATTGTGTGTACATCACTGGGAGGAAAAGAGTATTTAGCACAATAATTATTTAGAGCATAAGAAGGAATTTGTTAGATGATACTTCCCCCATCAATAAACACGTGCACACACAAACGTACAGAAATGATTTTATGAGATAAAATACTTTTATGGGATTTTAAAATTTGATGATGTGGTATGTTCATTCCACTTAAGAGTTAAGGCCCACAATTGCATAATACTCTTGCTCAACCTTTGTATATGGGGCTTCCATTTGAACTATTAATGCATTAATTATCAGTCACTTTGAATTATACATTTCATGCTTTCAATAGACAAGTGTTTACAGTCCAATTTTTATGCCTTTGAGCAGAACTTCTGGAAACAGAGAAGATACCCAAATAAAACTATAAAACTAAGGAAGATGGACCAAGATATAAAAACTCGGTCAAATAAAAAAGCAGAAAAAAATGATTTCTTGTACCAAGCTATAGTTAATTTTATATTCTCATATTTTTGTCTAATAAAGAAGTATCCACAATGGTAAGATGAATTTGGCTTAGCTTCATGCTGTATGGAAATTTAGAGTGGGCTGAATGGAACGCAGAAAAATAGGCTGTTTGAAAGGATAGCATAAAAGGCAGGATTGTATATTTCTTTGGCTGGAGAATATGTGGTTATCACTGTCACACCAGGGTGTACTTAAAATACCAATTTTTACAATATTGTGTAATCTGTGCCATTATGCTTATTTTATCTGTCTTGGTTTTTGTTTGTTTTGTTTTCAGAAAATTAGAATGATCATTCTAAGAGAATCAGCAGTATGACAATAAAAATGTGACCCATCTAAATGTGTCACTGTGGTTTTGAAATGACATATTTTACTTTTTTTCTCCTGAAGTAGTATTAACACTACATTCAGTTAAGTAAGTAAACTTGTAGTAACTTTACTAGCATTTTTGAAATACTGAATGATATTTTTATTAACCCTCACCCTGATCTTCTCTACTCTAGATTAAACAATTGAAAGCTGTGCTAGTCTTTGACAGACATTACATTTCCTGTTTTAAAGTTTGTTTCCAGTACTTTTACAATTTCACTACAACCTCCTTAAAGAAGTAAAAAGATTTTGTTCAAAGATATACTGTGCATGATTCTAAACCCTTTGTTTTACTTTATTAAGACGTCAGAAATTTGAGAAAACTTTGACCAGACTAGGGAGTTTTTGGCATTTATTTAGAGTAACTGCTTCATTAAATATTTTTCAATTCAAGAACAAAATATTTTCTTTCTTTTATTTTTTTGGGTTGAGTTAATCAGAGACAAGTATAACATCTTGATTATACCTATCTACACACTACTCTTTAGCATAGCTATAAAGAAAAAGCAAGAAACAATTACATTGAGAGAGACAAAATGAAATCAAAGACAGAATTCCAGAGATATCAAAGTTGAGAGGTCATGAAGACAATAGCACTAAGTGTACAAAACATAGAGGATCGGCAAAAGCCCATGCTTTTTTTTTTTTAACTTGAAAACCCCCAAAACTGGAAAACTTGTTGGCTAGGCTTTTATTATTTTAATCTTCAATTTCTTCAGCTGTTCATTTATAGCTCTCATATGATACAAAAGGTGCAAATTTGTGCCAGGTTTACCTTGTACCTGCTCAAATGGAAATTACTGACCAAATGTAATTTCCTATTTTGCATGCTTAAGTGGCTTCCATTCTTCCTTAGCAAGACAGATGTAAACCATTTCACTTATTTTATATAATATTCAACCAAACACAATGAATACAAATAAAGAGTCCTTACACTTTAAAGTTTCACATCCCAGGGAGGCATATAGATAAAGTAATAATAAGAACAACAACAAAATAACAATAATAATACTGATACATAATGGGATAATAAAAAAAAGCTGTAGAGGCATTATTTCTCATTGAACCTAGACCAAGACCAAAGAGCTCAGTAATTTTCCCTAAATTTTATCTATTTCTAAAAGCGCTGTCTCACTTTCATAAAGAATGCCCATTTGTTGGACACACTGTGAGTGTGTTTTATAGAAAGTACCTGTGAGAATAACAAGGTTCATTGGAAGAAAACTTTGGGGTAATTTAGAAAGGAGGACTTGTAGATGATTAAGGAGAAAAGTTTATAATACATAGCCAGATATCGGTAATTGACTCAAATTTGTTTGTTTGTTTGCCTGTTTAATTGTTACTGTTCCTGAGCAACAGAGAGTTAAACATTTCTGGATTCCTGATGCCAGCAGATATTTTTGAAGGTTAATATTTCATTTTGTTCCTTCTTCATTATATCTATTTCACTATTATTTGTGAACAACAAAACCTCCCATTCCACCTGCTCTTCTAAAACTTGGCCTTGACACTGTTCCCATTGAGCATGTGTATTTGCAGTGGTGGAGGAGAATGTTATAGGTCCCTCTTCTTGAATCTAGATAAGTCTGTGATTCATTCACATGTAATTGAATGCTGCAGAAGTGACGCTGCATGACTTCTGAGGTGAGGCCATTCCAGGTGGTGCACATTCTCTCCAGTTAGTTGAACACCTATACTTGGAGCCTTGAGCAAAGGAGCTAGTGTCCTGAAGCGTCAATTCTCTAAGGAAGCTTCCACAAGCTCAAGCTGAGAGAACACATGTAGAGGCCTTGAAATTCCATAGAGAGATGTTTTAGCTACTCAAGAGCTGCTCCAGCCCCCTTCTCTTTCAGTTCTGACCACAGCCTAACTGCAACAACCTGAGACATGTGGAAGTTATACCCGTGAGTTGAATCTTTCCGGAATTCCTGACCTACAAATGGTTGCTGTTTTAAGCCCCTGTATTTGGGGATGATTTGCAACACAGAAATAGCCATCCATAACAGATTTAATATTTATAAATGGGACTTCAGCAGAATGGAGAGGTCTAATGCCAGGATAGTGATAAAGTGTGTTCGTATTTTTAATTTCTCACCATTTTAACATTTTTATTTTAATATGTTTATTTACTTTTGACCAATAGTTTTGTTTCTGTGATGAAATTTAAACTATTCAACTGTTAGATTTAATTTGATTTTAAAGAATGACAAAATATATCATGCATTGACTTTACATTTTTCTTTATTTTTGGATCATTATGGTGTCAGGGCTTAGGATGCATTAAGTGAGGTATGATACTCTTACTAGTATACTGCCTAATATACTAAGATATTAATTTATCAAAAAAGAAAATAAACGTATTTACTGAAAGCCAAAATAACAGATTTTATATGAAGATATAAGATGAAAATGATACTATGGGTCTTCATAGACCTCATAGTCATTTCCAAGAAAAAAGCTTTATATATAAATATAATTATATGTTATAAATTAATGATATACTATATATAATATATTAATATATTACATATACTATATATCATATGTAATATGTTATGCATTATAAACATATACGTTATTACATATTATTGTATACTATATATAATATATTGTATACATTAGTATTATATATAATACATATTTATATATGTATATAAGATATATATGTATTATAAAAATTCAAGTAAGTTTTTTTAACATCTTTATTGTAGTATAATTGCTTTACAATAGTGTGTTATTTTCTGCTTTATAACAAAGTGAATCAGCTATACATATACATATATCCCTATATCTCCTCTCTCTTGCGTCTCCCTCCCATCCTCCATATTCCACCCCTCTAGGTGGTTGCAAAGCACCGAGCTGATTTCCCTGTGCTATGCGGCTGCTTCCCACTAGCTATCTATTTTACATTTGGTAGTATATATACGTCCATGTCACTCTCTCACTTCGTCCTAGCTTACCCTTTCCCCTCCTCATGTCCTCAAGTCCATTCTCTATGTCTGCGTCTTTATTCCTGTCATTCTCTGAGGTTCCTCAGAACCATTTCTTTTTTTTTTTTTAGATTACATATATATGTGTTAGCATATGGTATTTGTTTTTCTCTTTCTGACTTACTTCACTCTGTATGACAGACTCTAAGTCCATCCACCTCACTACAAATAACTCAATTTCATTTCTTTTTATGACTGAGTAATATTCCATTGTATATATGTGTCACAACTTCTTTATCCATTCATCTGTTGATGGACACTTAAGTTGCTTCCATGTCCTGGCTATTGTAAATAGAGCTTCAATGAACATTGTGGTACGTGACTCTTTTTGAATTATGGTTTTCTCAGGGTATATACCCAGTCAAGTAAGTTTTAACATAGAAAATAAATGCAGAGGATTCACAGAGCAGAGGAGATTTGTGGGGAAGGTTGTTAGTGTGAGGAAACTTGTAGAGCCACAGGAGAGAAAGCATGACTCTTTTACAAATCAGTGTCAGAGTAGAACAAGATTAAAAGAGTTCAGAAAGAGTTGTCAAGA
Source organism: Leucopleurus acutus (assembly GCF_964270905.1). NCBI lineage: Eukaryota > Metazoa > Chordata > Mammalia > Artiodactyla > Delphinidae > Leucopleurus > Leucopleurus acutus. Next base: position 41,137,959 of record NC_139160.1, on the reverse strand, counting down.
GTTTGAGGACAAACTTCATCTATTTTACAAATTTTTCTAGAGCTGGTTCCTCATTTCCTGATGGTCTTGATTTTAACTGTTATTGAAATTAATAGTAACACACAGTGTCCAATTTACATGAATTTTCATTAATTTATTTGCTTTAACTTTACCATTTGAAGTCATGCATATTTAGCTTGATATTTCATGTTCAGCCAAGCCCAAGTGAACTTCCAAGTTAAACGTAAAATTGGTGAGCTTCAGCCAACTCTTTTGGGTTCACAGGTTTTGACAGTTTTTGTCATATTTTACAAAGAAACCTGGTGAGGAACTCAAAAGTAATCATAAAACCCTATGAATTCTCAAGAATTTGCTATAAAAACTGGATGGCTAAACTAAATTGAAATAGTGAACCTAGGTCTCATCTAATTCAGAAACAATGCAATATGTCATTTAGAAACCTAAGCAGGTTCTAGACAAATTTGACTTTTTTCTAAAATTGAACTCCCAAATAGCTGAGTTTGCATGCTATTGGATTTGAAATGAAATCTCCTTTGACATTTGTTGAGACTAAAAGTATGAATTTTTCAAAGTTACGAGAAGAGAAAAAGAAGTATTTCTTAATTGCCTTATTAAATATGAAAGGAAACTTCAAGAACGTTTGAACAAGGGATTAAAACTTGTTATTATTGGAGTAAAGATAGCCAAATATTCTTTGATACTCTTCTCTTCAAAAGCTGGTTTCTATTTCTCTACTAACAGAGTACCATGGAAGTAATGCTATACCAGTTCTCGTAGGTCTAGCCTTTACAACAACTGGCAGGTCCTGTGTCCTATATTTTGGAAGATTTATTTTTAGAGCCTTGGACTCTTATGAAAGTATTTCACTATTGAGGGACCACTAGTCCTAAAAGAAGGTTGTACTTAAGCTAGTCTTCCAGAGGCCCCTGCCAATGTAAGAATAAAGATGTTCTTATATCTCTAGACCATCAAGAAACCAAATGAATAGCTTGAGTGACGATAGGCACAACCACATGAAGTACTGCCTTCTAAAATCCTGACTACATTCCTGACCCAAGGTTTTAGACCACAAAATTTGGGGGTGTTCTGTTATGTGGCATAGATAGAATAGGTTATACTTCTAAATTAGCCTCCTTATTTACTCCCTATAAGGTCAATGAAATATCCTGATTGCTAATAATAGGTGTTTCAACAACATGTCCCCACAGTAATTTGACCAGTTTTACAAAGTTATCACTGCAAATGTGAATTTTTTTCAAGGAAGCAATGACACTGCTTAACCAAACAATTTTTTTCAAGCTAAATCATCTCTTAAGAGTAGTTCTGCCATATAACAACCAAAATGTAACATCAGAATTTAAAATCAGTTTACATAGAAATCAAACAAAAGTTGTATGAAACAATGATAAAAAATACAACAGTATTAAGTGTGTAAATTATTGCTTAGTGTTTCTTCTAGAGGTTATAACAAGCCAACTTAATCTGATATGTGTTCTCTCACAAAACTAACATTCACAGAGTTAACAGTTTTTCAATTGATTCTGATTTTTGCAATATAAATGACCAATTTCTGCACCATTGATTCAACTAGCCATGCAGTCAATAGCATAACTGAAGACGACATGAAGAACAGACTATTTTTGAATGTTTTATTGTAAAAGCTTGGCAATAATGTTTAAGAACATAAAGTATATTGATGTTTAGCCTTTGTAAAAACTCATCCAAAGCTTTGAGAACAACTAAGAACAACTTTAATATCCCAACAGAGAAATTACTTTAATTCTTTATACTTTTTATTTTTTAAACTTATTTCTACAGTAAAGTTACTTGATAAACTGTAAAAAAGTGTTAATACAAAGCAATATATTATAAAGTCATAAGAACACAGAGGAAACAAACTTAACTGAAATATGAACAAACTGTTATCCCTATATGACATATATTTACAGAGTTGGAAGGATGATAGCAAAACATTTGAGTCATTCTGTTTAATATTATGTTGTAATTTATCTCAATAATAATAAGAAAGATAATAAATTTGTTGATATTCTGCAAGTTCCAATCACAAAACATAGAAATCAAACTTTTCTCTTGTCTCTAAGTCTAAAAATTTTTACCTCTGTAGATTTACACCTTCAATATATTAAAATTCATTTTCCATAGAATTTTCAGGGAATCCAGATTGAATGTTTTTGTGTCTTCCAGTTTAATCTCTAATTCATGGTTAATCACTTTTATAACACCCCTGGGAAGAGGCGGTGCAGATGACACTTAAAAAAACAACTTCCTAAATCCTGGGACAGCTCTTTTTGTTTTTGGACAACTCTGAATGTTAAAACATTCTTTATTATTTTGAGCAAAAGTGAAATTATTTATTTTATTTATTTGTTCATATTTTCAACCCTTGGAAATATATATTTTATCCATATCTTTATTTGACCAATTCTATCATATTCTTTGCATTAGATTATTTCTCAAATAAAGCTAATAATGTGCTTCAAACTTTCTTTACATGACATAAGACACTTCACCATGTTGATATGGCTATTCTGAATATGATTTTCTTGAAACATAGAGCTCAGAATTAAGAATAATATATGAATTCTGACCTAAATAGCATATGGTAGAACAGAACTATACCATCTTATTTTAGTACTCTACTTTAATTACCTAATTCATACAATAAACATTTTTTGAGCAGTGATTCTTACCTAATGGTATCTTGAGACTGGGAATGTAGCAGTTTAAATAAAAGAGAAGATATCAGAAGTTCTGCTTTGATGAAACATACATTTAGTATGCATCTGTGTATGTAAGGAAAGTATTGTGGAGAAAATACAATAAAATTAAAACTGAATGAACCACGTACTGTGTTAGAGAATGAAAAGTGCTGCAGAAAAAGAAATGAGAAATGTGAGTAGAGAATGATAGAGGTGGTAAATGCAAAGCTATTGTAAAACAGTCATCATAAAAGTCCTCTTATGATAAGAAGTTATTTAAGCAATGACCTCAAAAGAATGACAGAGTCCTGTAGAAATTCAGAGTACAGTAGTCCAGGCAAGGAAACAAGTACAAAGACAGTGAAGAGGAATCAAGTGTGGTATGTGGGAAAAATAACAGGATGTCTGGTAAGTGCAATAAGGCTGGAGAGGGAGATTCTACTGTGTAGTTTTTCATACACTCTCTCCTTATTCTTCACTTTCTTTTACCTTACTAGATTTGGACTAGCACAGCAAATACTGTCCAGTACATTTAATATTTCTCTCAGAATTTTATCATTTGTAAATATGCTTTCTATGATGTGATTCACATAATTGATTATATTATTAAACATAGCACAACCCAGGTCAGACTTCTGAATTATGGCACTAGAAAATCTTTTCCACTTATTAAAGAGTTATAATTATCACATGAAGATCATGGAAACAATTGTATTTCAAAAGCTTTAAAATTTTTTAATTAAATAGATTAGAAAAATATTTTATATTTAATCAAACCTGTCTAAAATTGAATATTAAAGCAATCAGTAAAATCTTTGTATAAAATTATATATATAATATTCATACTATTTATAATTTCATATATGTAATAGATATATATTTCAGAGCTAGGTGAAATCACTTCTAGTTCAGATACTTAAGTAGAAACTTCATGAGGATTATGGACTCCATCGATTATGAACAATAACTGAAATATGAAGAGGATGACAATGACTATAAATGGAGTGCAGAACAAGGATCAAAGACTCAAAATGGGAAAAAAGAATGTATATTCAGTTGTTGGAAAGGAGAGACGTTTGAAGCAAAAATGTTACACAGGCAGCTCTGAGGCTAGATGGAAGATATTTCAAGGACACACTGTCCTTAAAAACAACTCTAAGGCATTACAACCTGAATAAGCAACTAGGAGGTTTTGAGTTGGATCCCGACACCAACCATCACTTAATTTTTCTAGAATTAAGAATATGCACTAACAAACGTAAGGTAGATAGCTAGTGGGAAGCTGCTGCATGGCACAGGGATATCAGCTCCATGCTTTATGACCGCCTGGAGGGGTGGGATAGGGAGGGTGGGAGGGAGGGAGACACAAGAGGGAAGAAATATGGGAACATATGTATATGTATAACTGATTCACTTTGTTATAAAGCAGAAACTAACACACCATTGTAAAGCAATTATACCCCAATAAAGATGTTAAAAAAAAAAGAATATGCAGAAGAGTTTAGAAAGTGTAGATTATAATGATAAGAAATGTCTACAGCCAATCTCAAAGGAAGAGACAAATGTCACAAATTGGTAGAGTGAAAAGTTATAATCTCAGAAGACCAGTGCCTATGACTGTCCCTCAGTGTTAGTAGATGTCTATGAAAAATATTGAATAAATTAATTAACCTGATTTAATTCATCTTGGTTAAAGTGAAAAGCAAAAGATGAAATATAATGAGGATAAATTAAATTTCTATGTAAATAAATCAAAACTATACAAGTACATAGTGATAAAAATGATAAGATTTTAAAATAAGAAAAACCCAGGAAACTTATTTCCCGTGTGTTCTGTGTCAGCCAAGTATAGGACATGCCAGCCTGGACAGCTAATACTATTTTAGACTTCATTATTATAAATATAGTACACAGATCAAGAAAGTTACAATCTCTCTGGTTATTGGTCAGAGAGCATCTGGCAAACCAGGTATAGTGTTTCCTCCCAAAAGACACACCTCTACTTCCTCTAAGATAAAGTTTAAAGGCATGCTTAAGGCTTTGTCCAATTTAACTCCAACAGTTATTTGGAGCCTTACCTTTAGCTGCCAATGTCTTCCACTTCGTCATCTGCAAACATCCTCAACACTTTCTTACTTAAGCCCACAGGGGTGGATAAGAAAGTGAAAAAAGGAGAGGGTTCTGAATGACAAAAGAATGAACACTCCATTTAAAGACAATTATGTTTACTGTATGAACCAGAGTCTGCCTGCCCATTTACTTTACCAAGTTCATACTTAGCAGCATTCAGGATTCCAAAAAATTTCCTCTCTTTCTCTGATTTTATTTATAGTTTTCTCTTATACAGATTTTAATTATCTTCTCAACATTCAAATTCTGGTGAAAAATGCAAGAGAAGATTTCCCCCAGTGTGGCATCCTTCCTGATATTATATTACCACAGCAGTTCATAGATACATTTTCTTAAAGGATCACAATATTGTATTATAGTAGTTTTATTTTTTAAATCTGTTAATGTTTTCACACTACAGTTGCACAAACACACACACAAATACATGCATACAGACACACACATCCCAAATCAAATCTTAAATTCAATTTAAAAAATTAAGATTAAAACATCCAATTGTGAACAACCATTACAAAGGTTTATGTTCTTTATGATTTTTTGGTTAGGAATAAAGAAGAATAAAATAAGTTATTTCAATTTTGGAAATAAAATTTACTTTCTTTAATAACAAATCATCTAATATAGTCCAGGTTTTATATGAGTATTATAAATAACTCTGGGGCCTAACACTTTATTAGCACTTTTATAAAAATAACCCAGAAGAACACATGTAGAATTGGTTTCACAGGGAGGAGAACAGACCCACCACAAGATTCCTCCTGAGTTAAAAAAAAAAAGTTATATGGGGCTTATGGGCTTTGAATAAATGGAAGGACTTTAGTAACATGACTATCAGATGGATGTAGTGGAAGTGAGGTAAAGATCAGCTGAAAAAATAGGGTTTATAATTAGGAAGAGAAATGTTAGAGGTAAATCAAATTTTGATTAGCACAGAGTAGTTGCAGATAGTGACAAAATCTAAGATGGTGACTTGGTTATAGAAAGCTACCAATAAGTACAGAGAAAGACATATGAGGTTGAAGATAATTATAAATTCTGAGATTTTGGTGTTGTATGGTCAATCACATAACCAACGACATCAACAGAGAGAACGGCATAACTTTAAGCAAAGCAGAAATAATGAGCTTATTTCAGTTAATTCTGGGGAGTGCTGATGAGAATCAGTAGATTTAGCAATGATAAAAGGCAGTGGGACTGGGACAAAGTGAGAGAGTGCTAGTGTATATATTGACATATATACACTACCAAAGGTAAAATAGATAGCTATTGGGAAGCAGTCTCACAGCACAGGGAGATCAGCTCCATGCTTTATGACCAGCTAGAAAGGTGGGATAGGGAGGGTGGGAAGGAGGAAGATGCAAGAGGGAAGAGATATGGGGATATATGTATATGAATAAATGATTCACTTCGTTATAAAGCAGAAACTAACACACCATTGTAAAGCAATTATACTCCAATAAAAAGGTTATAAAAACAAACAAACAAAAAAAATGTATTGAATGAAAAAAGAAAAAAGACAGTGGGTACTTGAGCCAGTTATCGTGAACCTCAAATGAGGGTGTTATTTACACAGGTGTGGAGGATAATGAGTTTAAACCTTTTAATCTTGAGTCAAGTAAATGCTGAACCACATATACATGAGACTTGGGAAAATAAGCAAACTTATTTGAGTGGAAGCAGAACTGAATAAGACTTGTTTCAGTGGAGGCAAGGATCAGAAGAGTCAGGATTTTAATATTTTTAAATTGTAAGTATAATCATTTAGTATAAAATGGATAGTCTACCATGTACCATGTTATCATTTGGCATAAAATGAAGAGGTACAATTATAATTTTGGTAATGAAAATCACAGAACATTTTACAGACAAAACTCATAAAATGAGACAGGACTAGGACCCTCCATTTTTAATAGCAGTGCGAATGGAATGGATACTTGTATGTTGGCATTAAGCAGGCCTTAAATTCCAAATGAAGCATGGTCAAATTATGACGAAATTTGGAACAGATTTCCTTACATTTAGGTAGGAAGGTTAGAATGCTGTGATTTTTAACAGTCTCTTCATAGAAATAGTTTATTAAATATTCTTCACACTAGTTGAGTCAGTTTCAGTAAATGAGTTCACACTTGCAATATTTTAATACTTTTTCTTATGCATAGATATAGCAAAATATTTTCTTGAAACTTTTATCTTCTCTAAAAGTCCTTTTTGAGAAAATTTTCCTATTTATTGAGATATGTTTATGACCTTAATATAAAATAGGTTCCTTATAATAGGAATGGATAAAAAAAAGAAATAATGTTCAGCTTTGTACCTCCAAATTAGGCACTTGAAGTTCATGTCAAATCCAACAAAGATATCTCACAGCATCTTTAATTTGCCAGTATAAACACATGGAATGAAAGCAAAGATACACAAGCCATCTGTGGTCATACTTAAACCTATGATGAGGACCCATATTAGCTGTTTCTCTGGATTCCCCTGTCCCCTTCTATTTCTATATAATTCACATGAAATATATAGTAACATTGAACCATGGTCCAAGATCACCTGAGCCCAAACTATACTGACTTATAGGGAAATCTTCCTTTTCAATGTTGTGGGATGCTCATAATTTGGATACTTATTCATTATACTCACAGTTTCTGCCTGTTTTTTTGGTTTTCTTGCATTCTCAAGTGGGACTCAATTTGAACAATAAATTATATATTCATCCTACTCATAAAAAACCCCACCCCAAATCCCTCTGCCTTCAAGTGAGAATCAAGTTCTTGGTGCCCAGAGGGGTAATGATGAGCAAAGAACTATACTTGGTGGGACTAGATGGTGATAAGGCTTACCTTATCCAAGGGCATGGCCTTACATCCAAGGGCATGGCCTAATAAAAAGTTTTTTTATTTGTTAGAAACCTAGGAGATTATATTTCTTCCTGGTTGTTCTTCTTATTTCTTCCTCCCCTCCTTTATCTTCTTCTTCTTCTTCTCCTTCTTGTCATTCTCCTAAAAACTGATACATATTTTCTTGTGCAGGAGTATTATAATTTATATAAGTAAACACATGCTGATGGACATTTTATTTAGTTATTGCAAACAATGCCACAATGAACTGTATCAACCATACGCTATTTCACAAAACTGAGTATATCTGTGATAAAATTACCAAAATTAAATTTTCAAAGGAAATATGCATTTATATTTGTATAGATATTTTCTATATAGAATGCAGTTTGTGCTAATTCACACTCCCACTAATTTCTCCAAGTCTTTGTCAATGTAATATTTAATGAAACATTTTGCTTTTCCAATTTGGTAGAGAAAAAATTGTTTTGATTTTTATTTTTCAGTTTAATTTACATTACCATGAATGAAATTGACTATATCTGAATACATTTAAGATTCATTCTTATTACTTTTCCTGGATATTCCTAGTCATGACTTCTGCCCAATTTTCTAATGGCTTTTAGAGTATTTCTTACTCATTTTTACAAACCCTTTATATAGTAAAGTCAGTTGGTAATTCTTTATTTTGTAAGCATTTTTAAACATTTTTGTTTATCAGTTTTATAAGGATTCAGAGTTTTCAGTCATCTAAGGAAACCATTATTTGATAAATTATAAAGATTATTTTATAAATATATTGACATTTTTGTAATACTATTACTATGTCACATATTTTATTTTTAATTAGATTCTTGACCCATCTAGAATCTGTTTTCATGTAAAGTGTGAATTTGAAATTAAACTTTTTTTTCCCCTCCACAGGGTTACCCAGATGCCTGAAAAACATTTCTTCAGTGATCCATCTTTTCCTTAATGGCTCTTCTTAATTAAATGGTTCTTCCTAATCATCAGTGGCTTTTCAGTTATTTTTAGTGAAAAGTATAGAAAGTTGGGGAAAAAAAGGACAAACAAAACAAAAACAAGTATTCAAATAATCGCAGCCTCTTATAATCTGATTAGCCATGAGCAAATTAATTAAGCTCTTCCAACATCAGTTTTTCCTCCTAAAAATGTGCATAGTTACTTTTTAAAATTGTAAGGACTAAGTTAGATACCATTTTTATGAGCTTCTTTATACTTTGCATGTTATAAGCCTTTTATGAACACTAAACCCTCTTGTTTCACTAATTATATGCCAATATACTCACCAATGGGCTCCCAGACCAGCAGCCTCATCATCATCTGAGAATTTGTTAGAAATGTAAAAGAGACAGTGGTGAGACAGTGGTCTAGTTTCATATTTTTGCATGTGACTGTCAAGTTTTTCCAGCATCATTTATCAAAGAGACAGCCTATCCTTTCTCCACTGTGTGCTCTTTTCTCTTTGTCATAAATTAATTGTCCATATTATGTGGGTTTATTTCTGGACTCTCAGTTCTGTTTCATGATCTATTTATCTGTTTTTCTACAAATACCATGATGTTTTGATTACTTTAGCTTTGCAATATAGTTTGAAATCAGGGAATGTGACACCTCCAACTTTGCTCTTTTTTCTCAGGATTGTTTGCCTGTTCATGGTCTTTTGTGGTTCCATATAAATTTTAGGATTATTTTTTTCTATGAAAAATGCCATTGGAATTTTAATAAGGATTGCATTGAATCTGTAGATTGCTTTAAGTAGTATGAACATTTTGACAATATTAATTCTTCCAATTCATAAGCATGAAATATCTTTCTATTATTTGTGTTTTCTTCAATTTCTTTCATTAATTTCTTATAGTTCTCAGAATACAGGTTTTTCCTTTCTTGATTAAATTTATTCCTACATATTTTATTTTTTGTTACAATTATCCCACATCATACACAAAAATCAACTCAAAATGGATTAAAGAATGTAAAACATGAAATCATGAAACTCCTAGAATTCCTAGAAGAAAATATAAGCAGTATTCTCTTTGACATTGGTGTTAGTAATATCTTTCTAGATATGTCTCCTTAGGCAAGGAAGAGAAATGCAAAAATAAACAGACTACATCAAACTAAATGCTGTACATCAAAGAAAACAATCAATAAAATGAAAAGACAACCTACTGAATGGGAGAATATATTTGCAAATCATATGTCCAAAAATAGTTAATATCTCAAATATGTAAAGAACTCATACAACTCAACAACACCAACAAAACAACCCAGTTACAAAGTGGGAAGAGAACTTGAATAGAACTTTTCTTTTTTCAAAGAAGACATAGAAATGGCCAACAGGCACATGAAAAGATGTTCAACATCACTAATTATTTATTAGGGAAATGCAAATCAAAACCACAATTAGATATCACCTCATTCTTGTTAAAGTGGCTATTATAAAAAAGCAAGAATAACAAGTGTTGGTGAAGTTGTGGAGAAAAGGGGAACCTCCATACATTGTTGGTGGGAATGTAAACATACCATACCATATGTTCCATATAGTATCCCATATGGTATGTTCCAAACATACCATATGTTCCAGGTATCCCACTTCTGGGTATTTATCCAAAGAATATGAAAACACTAATTTTAAAAGTTATACACTCCCTATGTTCCTTTAAGCATTATTTAGATATGGAAACAATCTAGTACCCATCATTGGATAAATGGAGAAAAATGATGTGATATATATATATATCACATTTTAGCCATTAAAAAAAAGATGAAATATTGCCAATTTTGCAACAACATGGAAGGACCTTGAGTGTCCCATACGGGAAGGGGTGAGGGGAAGGGTGAAATAGGTAAAGGAGATCAACTGTATGGTGACAGATGGAAACTAAATTTTTGGTGATGAGCATGCTGTGGAGTATACAGAAATATAAATATAATGTTGTATACATGAAACATAATGTTATAAACAAATGTTACCTTAGTAAAAAGTAAAATAAGTAAATACAGTGGCCCTAATCCAAATTAATACAAGTAAAGTTTGAGAACTACTGTTCTATACCATTAAACTGAATTAATTGATAGCTACCTTAAGAAAGGAGCCTCTTTAGAGAAGAAAGATACAGGTGGTTCAAGGACAAAGACTATTCCATGTTGTGACTACGTACCTAAAACCTTCTACCTGCTTCATAAGTTTGCTTAGGGCTTACTGTGTTTATATCAATGTTTCAACAAGGAGGAATTTTTCAATATGATGGAAAATGATCACACAGATTGTATAGGAGTTCCAAAAGGTGAACTAGGTCTAACTATCTTCCTAGCAGTGTTGATAGCCAAACACAAATGAGCCTTTGCATTAGCTATTAATCTTAGCTAACTTAATGGGACTATGTATTATTAGTCTCTTAATTTACATGTCTAAATTTGTTCTTGGAGTATATCTCTCTCTCTTTGCTTAATTCCAACTGTCTTAACCTTTTAGGGTTTTATATTTTAATTGCTTAATCTCAAATATTTATGTAATTTAAAATACATTCATTGTAGAATGAATGTAAAAACTTATATTAAATAAATTGTAAAAATTATTTAATTGTAAAAACTTGTATTAAATAAACAACAAAGCAATATTAAATAAACAACTTAATTTATATTAAATAAACAACAAAGCAATTTTCAAAAATATAAATTGATATCCTCTCCACTTGATTACTGTGATACAATGATCTTTAAATTATAGATTTGGAGTTATGATAATGTAGATTGTAGCGTCAGTGATATAATTCTTAAAATGTTTAATGTCAAGTTTCCCCCTCAATGAGTAAAGTCTGTATTGGGAAATGAGTATAAAGTTAGGGAGGTCAAAGCATAAGTACAGCAGCTCAGTCATACCTACTAACTTATACCCTCAGTTGGCTGATAGGTAATAGGTAGGAATATTTAAAACTGGGAAAACTTAGATCTTCAATTTTGAGGCTGAGGTACCCCCACAGATTCCTAGTCTGACTGCTTCTTAAAAATCTGCATTTGTACTGACTAAAAATAATATATATATTATATATATATAATATATATGGAAAAATACATTTAAAAATTCACATATTTAGATAATGCTGTATCTAGCACTTAGAATATTGTGTAGGATATAGAACACAAAATAAATAATATGTAATTCATCAATAATTTTTTGTGATTTTTATTTATCTATAAAATTTTAATTGATACTAGAAGTAAAAGATGGAAAGAGGATAATGGTTAAGGCTTGTATCCACCTGAATAAATAACCATGGCAGCAGTAGCAATAAGAAGTGATGGTACAGAAAAAGAAAGAGAAATAGAAAGAGAGGAAAGATTTATTTTTCTGAAAAGTTCCACAATATCCTGCAAATTAAAAACTGTTTGACTTGGAAATACTTATACTGAGGCAAAACTAACTTGAAATGGATACAGCGGACAACAACAAATTAAAGTGGAAATTGATCAAAGGAGCAGAAATTATCAAGTTAAATGAGACAATCTGAACTAGGCCAACAAGTGTTGCATTTAATTTTGAGGATACAAGACTAGGAATTTTGAGTCCAAAATAAATGTAATGACTGCTTTGGAAACATAGAAGAAAAAGTCTGGAAAATCTCACTAGAAGATAGGTTTAGCTGCTAAAAGATAGAGAAAAAGAAAGTAGATTTTTTTTACAAAATGAAATTATAACATGAGAACACATTGATTAGTCAATTTCAAGTTAAAATTTTTTCAAAAATATTGGATTTATCAATAATGCTTAGACTGTTCAGATGGGTAGAATACATTACCTGGAGCCTAGCTAAAAGTAATTGATATATCATGTTCTATTCATCAGAGGACTATAAAGTAGAAATGTCTTATGAAATTAAAGAAGACATTTCAATGATTTTTAACAACCTCTTGCATCAAGCTCAACATAAGATGTAGAAGGTTTTTATTCTTAAATAGCATATTGCCCCTCAAATAAGGAGTTTTATATAAATAATTTAATGTGTCTGAGTGCTAGACTCTTGGAAACATAGTGTCAATAAAATTCATTACTTAAATTTTCATTAGTCTTTGACCATAGAACTGAAATTAATTTGCTCCAACAGTACAAGATATCATCTTTACATATTACTCCATGTAATTTTGTCTTATCATTTAATTAATCTTTTCAAACACATAGCAGCAAGATGATAAAAATGTCTTGCTGATTCTCTTTAACTGTAAAATTCAAAGAAGTTTGTGCTTGATGTGTAATTGAATCATATTAAACTAAACATAGATAATAAGATTTTCATTTGATTTTAAAGTCAAGAAAATGCAGTTAAAAATATTCGAACAAAACAAAATGGAAAGATATCAGAGTCTTTTGGTTTTCTTTGGTTCTTTTCATCATATTTTGGTTGCATAAGAATATAAGTAGCTGACTTAGGGTCATCTCCTCTTGAGATAAACCTTTCCATATTGCAAAAAAATAAAACAAAACAAAACAACAACAAAAAAACCCAAAATTCTGCAACATTTATGTGATTTAAAACTTTTAAATTCAGATTTTAGATCTTAAAAGAAAAAGAACATTAGTTTATGACATATGATGATGTATGATAACTTAATCACTAAACTTATTCCTGTGATATACTTTCTAATGGAAATTAGCAGAGTATTCCATTTCTGTAATGTTGTCATCCACTTGTTACTCATATATTTTACATAAAAACTACAAAACAACCTCCTGTAGGATACACAGTCTGGTTTCACATTGGTCATAGCATTTCTATTAAAGTTAAATAAATTAAAAAAAATAACAGTTTGATCTGATGGCACTTTATTACAGTAGACTTCCTAGCACCTCAATTAAAAATAGCATTTTTTACTCAAGATATTTAAAACTGTCCCTTTTGTCTCAAATATTTTGCATAGAAAGATCTCCTAGTTTATGTCTGTCATAGAAATCAATTCTGTTTGTTGCAGTGAGGCATTGAAAATTTCCTTAGAAACAGTCTCAGCACCTGCAGTAGATACTATGTAATAGTAGTAAACTGTGAGCATGTTTATTCACTGTGAGATCTTTTATTTTATTTTTTGTTTGTTTGTTTAGTTTGGGTAGAGTTAGCCCAAACTAATACTTGACAGTGATATCAAAAAGCAGAAGCAAGGAAGCTCATCTGGACTGAAGACCAGGTGACACAGAAGTCATCTCCACTGACACTGGCTTGACCACATAGTAACATCACTGCAGTTTTTAAGACTACAGGGAATGTGTCTGCAGCAACAGATACTCTCTGCACACAGAGTTCAGACAACTTCCACTCTCCATAAAAACCCAGAGATATGCCAAAAGTACATTCATAATGTAATAATGAACTATCACACAGAGATTAGTGTGAAAAAGTCCAGAAAGACTTTTGAGGGAATATGATTTTTGAGTCATTAATGGAGAACAGGTGTTAGTCACATTAAGTTAGGAGGTATTGGGTGAGAAAATTACCTTAACAAAGACTCATAAATTAAAAAATAATAATATAAGGATTGTCATGAGAGTTGATGAGACTGACAATATGCCTAGGTGTTGGAATGCAAAACTTGAAGGAAAGTATCAGTCTTAGGGAATTGAGATTTTACAGATAAGATAAGGAATAATTGCAGAATTTTGTCTAGAATGTGAAAGAATCAGATTTTTTTAAGGTGGTTAACTCAGCAGTTATGAAGAAAATCTGTGTGATAAAACAATAATGCAGAAAATAAAGAAATTTGAGACCTTGTAGTCATCCAATTAAGATAAGTGAATATCCTGGTCTATGACATTGACAGAGGTATAAAGTTGCTGTGAATTTGGAAGATTTTTCATATTGATTGAATGTTGTGAATATAAAAGTGGGAATAGTCTAAGATGAGTGTCAGTTTTCTCACTTGCATAACTAGATTGATGGAGATGTCTCCTATAAAGATGCAGAGTAAGAATAAATTAAGAAAAGAAGATGAAAATAAAGTTTATAAATGTTGATTGTAAGATATCCATGGAATATCCACACATAGGTATAGAAGCCAATCATATAAATGTGTCTCTGGTTCAAGAAATGATTATGAGGTGAAGTACTGAATTGAGATATTGGTAGCGTATACGTGGTGGTTGAAAGAAATGAGAATGCATGAAATCATCTCGTAAAAATATATGGCAAAGAAGAATAGGGGGTAAAATAAAATGTGGTGTGATAACATTATTGAATGGGTCAAAAAGGAAAACAATCTCATCAAGATAAAATGATGGATAAATCAAAGAAGTCCAAGGAGAGTGAGGATAATGTGGCAACATAATAGTTATGAGAGTAGAGATTTGAAGTAAGTATTCACTAAGGCAGAAGAAGGCAAGAAAAAAAACCTGACAAATCGCATATGATTTGTAATTTTAGGGTGTTATTGGCAAAATTTAAATGGATAAAAACCCAGTTTAGGTGGTAGATGAGTAAAGCAGGGAGAGAGCAAGAACATACCACTCTTTTAAAAACTTTGGATATGCATTTCTCTAATAATTAGTGACGTTGAGCATCTATTAATGTGCCTCTTTTTCATCTGTATGTCTTCTTTGATGAAATGTCTATTTATGTCTTCCACCCATTTTTTGATTGGGTTGTTTTTTTGATATTGAGTTACATGAGCTGTTTGTATAGTTTGGAGATTAATCCTTTGCCTGTTGCTTCATTTGCAAATATTTTCTCCCATTCTGAGGGCTGTCTTTTCTTCTTGTTTATGGTTTCATTTGCTGTGCAAAAGCTTTTAAGTTTAATTAGGTCCTATTTGTTTATTTTTATTTTCATTACTCTAGGAGGTGGGTCATAAAAGATCTTGCTGTGATTTATGTCAAAGAGTATTTTTTCTATGTTTTCCTCTAAGAGTTTTATAGTGTCTAGTCTTACATTTAGGTCTTTAATCCATTTTGAGTTTATATTTGTGTATGGTGTTAGGTAGTGTTCTAATTTCATTCTTTAACACATATCTGTCCAATTTTCCCAGCACCATTTATTGAAAAGGCTGTCTTTTCTCCATTGTATGTTCTTGCTTCCTTTGTCATAAATTAGGTGACCATATGTGCATGGGTTTATCTCTGGGCTTTCTATCTTGTATCTTGAATGGCCATCATCAAAAAATCTACTAACAATAAATGCTGGAGAAGGTGTGGAACCCTCTTGCACTGTTGGTGGGAATGTAAATTGATACAGAAACTGTGGAGAACAGTAGAGAGGTTCCTTAAAAAACTAAAAACAGAACTACCATATGACCCAGAAATCCCACTACTGGACATACACCCTGAGAAAACCATAATTCAAAAGGACACATGTACCCCAATATTCGTTGCAACACTATTTACAATAGTCAGGACATGAAAACAACCTAAATGTCCAACAATAGATAAATGGATAAAGAAGATGTTGTGCATATATAAATGAAATATTTCTCAGCCATAAAAAGGAACAAAATTTGATCATTTGTAGAGATGTGGATGGACCTAGAATCTGTCATACAGAGTGAAGTAAGTCAGAAAGAGAAAAACAAATATCTTATATTAATGCATATATGTGGAATATAGAAAATCGGTACAGATGAACCTATTTGCTGGACAGAAATAGAGACTTAGACATAGAGAATGGACATGTGGACGTGGGGGGGAAGGGGAGGGTGGGATGAATTGGGATATCAGGATTGACATATATACACTACCATGTATAAATAGATAACTAGTGGAAACATGGTATAAAGCACAGGAAACTCAGTTTGGTGCTCTGTGATGACCTAGATGGGTGGGATGGGGGCAGTGGGAGGGAGGTCCAAGAGGGAGGGGATATATGTATACATATAGCTGATTCAGTTCAATGTACAACAGGAACTAAAACAACATTGTAAAGCAATTATACTGTAATAAAAATATAATAAAAAATAAAAACTTTGGATAAAAAAGACAGAGGTAGATTGGACCTACAGATTAATACAAGGTCAAAGCAAAAACATGAATCAGTAATGGATGAGCCAAGGGTTGGTAAGCACAGAAGAGGAAAGAGAATGGGCATATCAGAAAGACCAACAGGGAGATACAATTATTGAATCACTTAATGGGATTTCTGAGAATAAAACCAAAGACATACACTCCATTTACATTTAAGCTTTTATATTTTATTTGTTTATGATGTCATATATCCATATATCAGTTTTTATAGTCAACCTCATCTATCATATTCATTCAAAGTTATAATTTTGGTCAATAATTCTAATCTTAGAAATATAATGAACAAAAATTATATTCTAATTATTTCTAAGCAGTTCTTTAAAATGTGGAAAGAAAAGAGAAGAGGCTTAAACCATGCTCAGAGAAAAACAAACATTTTTTTTTTGTAATTCCAAAGTTGGTGAGATATTATGTTCAAAAAACTAGTAAAATATTACAAGTTCACATAAATATTTAACAAACCAGCTGATATATTCTGTTCAAGTTTAACCAGCAGCTTCATATCCCTCCAGTCTTTCTGCTCCTGACTGAACTAACACCTGGGCTAGTAAATTACGAAATTAAACGTGCATCAGATTTTCTTAGTGGATTACAAACATGCTTAAAGGCAGTCAGGGACGAGGATGTGTGCATGGTGAAAATGCACACATCCTCGCATGGTTTTTTAATATTTCTAGACATATAAACTGCCCCTTTAACCATACTTCTCACACAACTTCATATTAACCTAATGATCTGACTACAACAAATTTTAGAATGGCATTTTCCTGCCAAACTGTTTTACAGTTAAGCTGTTGCTTTGTACATGCCCCTTTTTGTTCAGCCAAATAATTTGCTACTCATTTTCATGACACAGTAAAGAGTGATGCACAGGGATTTGGAATAGATGTAATCATGTATGCAGCAAGATAAATACCATCAATTTGTTTCCAATGTATTGGAAATCTGAATATTTTGTATTAAGCAGTAGAATTGGAGCTTTATTGAGAAAACATAATATAATATAGCATAATATAGGGAGATTTATTTTATTGTCACTTACCATTCAAAAATATTTGTAAGTATATCATTATAATTCATAATAATAAATATTGAATAGCATTTCCCTGTTCAAGAAATGTGTGAAAACTCTCAATTCCACTGTTAGATGAACAGCTTATAATTTTATAGTAATAAAGTTTGTCATCTATGTATCTCAGGCTTAACTTTTAACTTTGATTTAAGTGTCTTTTGATCACCAAAATAATTTAGTATTCCTCCTCTGAGAAGGAAATCTGTAAGCCACAGGTGCAATGTTACAGTTGCAGAATAAAACATAAGTAATGGCAATTAGTTGATTTTTTTCAGCATTTGTTTTATGAGTTTCTTATTCTTTTTTTTGTTTGTTTGTTTTGCGGTATGCGGGCCTCCCACCCCCGTGGTCTCTCCCGCTGCAGAGCACAGGCTCTGGATACACAGGCTCAGCGGCCATGGCTCAGGGACCCAGCCACCCTGTGGCATGCAGGATCCTCCTGGACCGGGGCACGAACCCGCATTCCCCGCATTGGCAAGCAGACTCCCAACCACTGCGCCACCAGGGAAGCCCCATGAGTTTCTTATTCTTAAGATCACTATAGCCATTCAATTGTTTTGTATTTCATTCAGTATTATGTAAACTTCCTCTACGTTTTAACCACTTAGGATATCACATTTGCTAAATTATGTTTAGGTTAACTTTTCTTACCCTTGTAATTCTTATAACTCAAATTTGAATGCAGAGACAGTTTTCAATTTATTGACTTTAAAAAATATATTGTCTGTGATTTTTCCCAATAATTTTGATATCGAATTGGATGGTTATAACTCTATGATTTGGGTGATTTCTGAAAAATGTGGTGCCTAAAAATACACTAGCAGTTTTCAGGAGGGTTTGTTTTATGTTGTGTATTCCTTTGGTCAGTAAGTGTTTACTGAAGTGTTAATTTGTTCTTGGCATTATTTTAGAACACATTCACTGTTCTCAAGGAGCTAATCCTTTAAAAGATTCTCACCAGGTGATGAAACTCAATACAATTGCTTTTAAATTAGACAGGCTGCCTTCAAAATACATATTATAATAATATAAATATAATACATGAATAAAAATATTTAATGAGAAATATGAAATAATCTTAATGAGAATAAAAATTTAGTCACGAGAGATTCCCCACTTCCTGATTAATTACCTTATCAGTTGAATTTTCTTAATCTGATAAGCTAAAATTCTGTCACTGTCTTCAGTCAAAAGGTATTTTTAAGAGTAATTTGTTTGACATGACCACACTAATATTGTAACTAGTTTTCTCTCTCATCAGTAGATTTTTTTCTGATTAGCAAGTTCATGATTAATTTGCTAATCAGAAATTCCCACAGCATTTCTTCATTTCTTTCCACTTCATTATTTGCAACACTGACACTTGACCAACCTCCACTCATTAAACTCTCTTCTCTTCACAGCTGTAGCCCTGAACTAGCTTTTATTTGATTTGTTCTCTTTGTTCTTATTCTCTCCCTCAGTCAGTTGGTCACTCAGTATGACCATAACAAGGTATAATCAGAAATAAACTTTGGCTTCAAGGAATTCAAAGAAACATAATGCAATTTTCCAAACCCTCTCTCTTTCTATTTATTTAAGGAGGACTCCCATCCATTTTCAAAACACCTCAAATTCTTAGAAGACTTGAAAATATTTCTTTGTAGTTTCAACCTCAACCTGAAATTCCTAAATGTCCCCAGGACTTGACTTTTAACAAAATCATTGAGAATTTAAGACGAGTCAGATGTTAAGAACTTGTTGAAGCTTTAGTCAAATCCTGTAACACTTTAGTCTTGTTTTCTTCAGTCTTCTAAAAATGAAATTAGACTTAGATTACCATTGAGGTCTTTTATAATTCCAGTATTTTATAATGCTACAAATTACTTGTACTTGGATATCCTAGATGTTCCATGTCCCTTTCACCATAAATCAGTTTCTCCGATTGTCTGCCAACTAAGTTTACCATGATTTCCATTATAAATATATATATGTATACACACACACACACACACACACACACATATATATATATATATATATAATCTCTTTCTTGTCCTTTCCTAATCTTGAAAATTAATTACTTTTCTGAATAAAAGAATAAGGGGTTCTATTTCCTTTAGCATTTGGAGCATAATTCAAGATTTTATTCAAGATATAAAACAAAAATACATTTATGTGAGTCATATTTATGTGAAGTTTCAGATTAGAGTTGTATTTAATATATTATAGTATTCAAGAATGCAAGATTCAGTTATCTCTGAAAGAATATGAGATTTTTGGTGTTTAAGTTTTCAAGAGTTTTTCAACCATATGATTCTATATAGAATGAGTCTAAGTCTGGAAAGAAAGGTGCGACAAGAAATGAGAATGGAGAACAACATAGAAGTAAGATACTGAAGGACTTTATGTATCAAACTAAGGGGGTTGAATTTTATTTCAATGGTAAGGGTAACTCACTGAACTAGTTTACATAGAATTATGGTAGGATTATTTTTATTTTAAAAGATCAACTTTTACATCAGTTAAAAATTGAATTGAAGAAATGAAACTAGAAGCAGAAGGACCATTTATGAAGCTTTTGCTAAAACTCAGATATGAAATGACAAAGGCCTATCCAGGGCCATGTCAGGAGAAATAGACAAAATGATAATATTGGAGAAATTTTATGGATCTGAAATTGACAGGGCATTTTATATGAGTATAAAGGCAGACAGGAGTCACCGTTGACAGCCAATATTATGGCTTAAGCAGCATTATGATAGATAATGCTACTACTCACAGAACTAGGGTGTAGATGAAGAGGAGATGTCATTGGAGAAATAAGCAGCTTGTAGATTCTGAGATGACTATGGAACATGTAAATGGAGAACTAGAATAGGTAGTTAATAGCATGGTTGTTGAATTGAGACTCCCACCTCCACTTCAATAAGAACAGCTCCATTTTTATAGCTTATATTTCCATGTAGCATTTCATATGTACAGATGTTTGCAATGCTTTAATAAAAAACAATGAGATAAATTAACAAGTTTTGACTTTCCTCTGTAGACACATTTTTTTTATTAATAGAAGAAAGAATAAAAGCAAAGTAAGTTGTTCTGACTTCTGGTCAAATTATCTCAAATTTTTCTACATATATTTATATGTTTTAGAGAACTATACCTAACCACTATGATATGACTTTCAGAAATATGTCCCTGGAAGAAAATATTCTATGGCAGAGATTGAGAAACATTTTCTATAAAGAATCAGATAGTAGATATTTTAGATGTTTTTCAGGGCAGG
Organism: Leucopleurus acutus; assembly: GCF_964270905.1. Classification (NCBI taxonomy): domain Eukaryota; kingdom Metazoa; phylum Chordata; class Mammalia; order Artiodactyla; family Delphinidae; genus Leucopleurus; species Leucopleurus acutus. Next base: position 41,116,916 of record NC_139160.1, on the reverse strand, counting down.
TGATCTCTTCACAGCTACTCAAATCTGCTGATTTAGATAGTACACAAGTAAATGGTTGTTCCAATAAAACTTTATTTTGAATAAAAGGCACCATCAAGTTAAGGCCCATAGACTATAGTCTGCTGACCTCTGTACTATATGTTTCGTTCATGGACTCATAGAGACTGTCGGACTCACTTGAGAGTATTTGGGAGTGATAAGAAGGATTAGGAAGTAAAGTAATCTCTATTTTAATCTATAGATTACCAGAATGTAAAATCATTATAGTAGCACAAAAAGAGATCTGCTTTTTCAAAGCAGAAAGCACAAGTGGTTATGGAAAAAATAGGATAATATTCTATTTGTCACCAAAACAATGTGACCATTACACTTCTTAATCCTAGAAAATACTCTAACAGATTCAATGAGAGGTATTAAAACCTTGGTTCACAACTTCTTGGAAGGGTAAAGAGAGAATAATTGTCTATAAGTGACTAGCATGGGGAAAAGAGCAGTGTACTCTTAATAGATAATTCAGTCATGTTTGATTCATACAAATGAGTTAGATGATGGAAATCATCTGTAACTGTACATTTCAGAAGAAATTTGTCTTGAATTCATGAAAATTAAAATTATTTTTTGACACTACAATGAGAGCACTTGGTGCTTTTTGTCATTGTGTTGAGAGATTTAAATATATTTGAACACATAATTCTTATTAAAATTCAGAACTAGGTACTTAGCATTCTCTTCTACTACAATGGATTCATTATACAATGAAAAGAAATATGAGGATGCTGAAGTATCTTTTCTATGCACTTTTAAGCCCTTTTTCATGTTTTTTCTAACCAGGGAAGTGATTCCTTGGACCTCTCTATTTGGTTTGTTGGCTCTTTTCTGATGCTTTTCAGGGCAATGAATAATGTGTCAAAATGTGAGGTGCATATGGATTGCACCCAAAAAAGGAGACTTATTATTAATATTCAATTGTTAAGTTTTGCATTGTATTTATTGGATTGGAAGGGGGAAGGAGATATTTAAAATTTGGCTCATACCCAAGTTGTTGAATACACTTTTCTTTTTACTTAATGCTCTAACATTTTAGACACTGTCTCAAATATAAAAATGTGCATTTAAAAAAATAATAAAAAATTCTTCTAAATTTTCCCATTAAATATAATTATGATGAGTTTCTTTTAGGCATTATATAAACTTAAAATGAAATTTACATATATGTAATCTCTTATAGTGTTTTAATTTAAGGAAAGATATACCTTTGAAAAGATGGTAAAATTGTTTTCTAACTTCACTAATAATACTGTTTTGAAGATTTAAAAAGTAGAAACTTTAGATTTTTTCTTCATTTTTATGACATAGCAAGTAACACAAAATTCACCACAGAAAAGGTAAAATGCTAAAAAGTCCTAATGTATCACTTGTGAGGGTAAGGTGTATCCTATTGTTATTAAGTATTTAATATAGCCTTGGGCAGGTATATATAATGAGTTATATTTCAAGTGTGGGGTATTGCTAATATAACTATTTCTCATTCACCTGTTATAAAGTGTGGAAATCATTCTTACTGTTGAAAATCCATCACAACATCATTTTCTTATAGTTAAGATCATTTGTGTCATACAGTGGCTTCTTTAAGATTTTTTTCAATTTTATTTGCTTTGAATAAAATAATGGATATTTTCCTTTGTTAAGGAAAATAACACAGCCTCTAGGATATTTTACTGAATATAAGAGGAGTTTGACTGTTAAAGTTCAAATGCATTAGAGGGTACTTCTTATTTCATCAAACTTTATAGGGCCTATTTATGTCTAAGAAGTCTCTCTAATGAAGTTATATGTTGAGTATACCTTATTAAATTGTTTCATTTTATTTTGACCATCTTTAGATCTACTTGATTTAATTCCCTCAAATAAATGATGTTTGACCAATTCAAATTATAGTCAGATAAAATTAATAAAATAAATATTAGGAATTGAGTCTTTGTTGGGGCTAATGGCAGACTCTGGGTGGGCTCACTCCAAGGAGTAATTCCAGAACTTCTGCTGCCAGTGTTCTTGTCCCCATAGTGAGTTACAGCCACCCCCTGCCTCTACAGGAGACCCTCCAACACTAGCAGGAAATTCCAAGAGGCTGTGGAAACACCTCCTATTTAGCTACTGCTGATTGGATATCTGGAACCCTCACAAAGTGCTCTGAGGTCCTTGGCAGGAAAAAAAAAACGTTTAAAATCAAGATACATCAGAAATACATCTACACGTGAAACAACTCCTACAGAACACCTACTGAACACTGGCAGAAGACCTCAGACCTCCCAAAAGGCAAGAAAGTCCCCATGTACCTGGGTAGGGAAAAAGAAAAAAGAATAAACAGAGACAAAAGAATAGGGACGGGACCTGCACCAGTGGGAGGGAGCCATGAAGGAAGAAAGGTTTCCACACGCTAGAAGACCCTTCATGGGCTGAGACTGCAGGTGGCGGAAGGGGGGAGCTTCAGAGCCGCAGAGGAGAGCACAGCAACAGGGCTGCAGAAGGCAGGGCGGAGAGATTTCCGCAGGGAGGATCAGTGCTGACCAGCACTCACCAGCCCGAGAGGCTTGTCTGCTCACCCGCTGGGGTGGGCGGGGCTGCGAGCTGAGGCTATGGCTTCGGTTGGAGCACAGGGAGAGGACTGGCAGCGTGAACACAGCCTGAAGGGGTTAGTGCAACATGACTAGCCGGGAGAGAGTCCGGGAAAAAGTCTGGAGCTGCCAAAGAGACAAGAGACTTTTTCTTCCCTATTTGTTTCCTGGTGCACGAGGAGAGGGGATTAAGAGTGCTGCTTAAAGGAGCTCCAGAGATGGGCACGAGCCACGGCTAACAGCGTGGACCACAGAGACGGGCATGAGATCCTAAGCCTGCTGCTGCTGCCACCAAGAAGCCTGTGTGTGAGCACAGGTCACTCTCCACACATTCCTTCCGGGGAGGCTGTGCAGCCCACCACTGCCAGGGTCCCTAGATCCAGGGACAACTTCCCCAGGAGAACGCACAGCATGCCTCAGGCTGGTACAACGTCAGGCTGGCCTCTGCCACCACAAGCTCACCCTGCAAACCATAACCATACCTCCCCACGGCCTGAGTGAGCCAGAGCCTCCGAATCAGCTACTCCTTTAACCCTGCCCGTCTGAAAGAAGAGACACCCTCCAGCGAACTACATGCAGAGGCGGGGGCAAGTCCAAAGCTGAACACCAGGAGCTGTGCGAACAAAGAAGAGAAAGGGAAATCTCTCCCAGCAGCCTCAGGAGCAGTAGATTAAATCTCCACAATCAACTTGATGTACCCTGCATCTGTGGAATACCTGAATAGACAATGAATCATCCCAAATTGAGGAGGTGGACTTTGAGAGCAAGATTTATTATTTTTCCTGCTTTTCCTCTTTTTGTGAGTGTGTATGTGTATGTTTCTATGTGAGATTTTGTCTGTATAGCTTTGCTTTCACCATTTGTCCTAGAGTTCTATCTGTCTATATTTTTGTTTTGTTTTTTAACTTTATAAAAATTATTTTTCTTAATGAATATTTTCTTAATTTTAATAACTTTATTTTCTTTTACCTTACTTAACTTTATTTGCTTTTATCCTCTTTCTTTATTTCTACTATTTCTTCCTTTTATTCTGAGCTGTGTGGATGAAAGGCTCTTCGTGCTGCAGCCAGGAGTCAGTGCTGTGCCTCTGAGGTGGGAGAGCCAACTTCAGGACACTGGTCCATGAGAGACCTCCCAGTGACACATAATATCAAATGACGAAAATCTCTCAGAGATCTCCATCTCAACACGAACACCCAGCTTCACTCAATGACCAGCAAGCTACAGTGCTGGACACGCTATGCTAAACAACTAGCAAGACAGGAACACATCACCACCCATTAGCAGAGAGGTTGCCTAAAATCATAAAAAGTCCACAGACACCCCAAAACACACCACCAGACATGGACCTGCCCACCAGAAAGACAAGATGCAGCCGCAACCACCAGAACACAGGCATTAGTCCCCTCCACCAGGAAGCCTACACAACCCACTGATCCAGCTTTACTCACTGGGGACAGACACCAAAAACAATGGGAACTACAAACATGCAATCTGCAAAAAGGAGACCCCAAACACAGTAAGATAAGCAAAATAAGAAGACAGAGAAACACATGGCAGATGAAGGAGCAAAATAAAAACCCACCAGACCTAATAAATGAAGAGGAAATAGGCAGTCTACCTGAAAAAGGATTCAGAATAATGAGAGTAAAGATGATCCAAAATCTTGGAAATAAAAAAGAGAAAAAGCAAGAAACATTTAACAAGGACATAGAAGAACTAAAGAGGAAACAAGCAATGATGAACAACACAATAAATGAAATTAAAAATACTCTACAAGGGATCAATGGCAGAATAACTGAGGCAGAGGAACCTGGAGGATAAAATAATGGAAATAACTACTGCAGAGCAGAATAAAGAAATAAGAATAAAAAGAAGTGAGGACACTCTCAGAGACCTCTGGGACAACAATAAATGTACCAACATTCGAATTATAGGGGTTCCAGAAGAAGAAGAGAAAAAGAAAGGGACTGAGAAAATATTTGAAGAGATTATAGTTGAAAACTTCCCAAATATGGGAAAGGAAATAGTTAATCAAGTCCAGGAATCACAGAGAGTCCAAACAAGATAAACCCAAGGAGAAACATGCCAAGACACATATTAATCAAACTGTCAAAAATTAAATACAAAGAAAGCATATTAAAAGCAGCAAGGGAAAAACAACAAATAACACACAAGGGAATCCACTTAAGGTTAAGAGCTGAGCTTTCAGCAGAAACTCTGCAAGCCAGAATGGACTGGCAGGACATATTTAAAGTGATGAAGGAGTAAATCCCACAAACAAGATCACTCTACACAGAAAGGATCTCATTCAGATTTGCTGGAGAAATTAAAACCTTTACAAAAAAGCAAAACCTGAGAGAGTTCAGCACCACCAAAGAAGCTTTACAACAAATGCTAAAGGATCTTCTCTAGGCAAGAAACACAAGAGAAGGAAAAGACCTATGATAATAATCTCAAAACAGTTAAGAAAATGAGAATAGGAACATACATATAAATAATTACCTTAAATATAAATGGATGAAATACTCCCACCAAAAGACACAGACTGGCTGAATGGATACAAAAACACGATCCATATATATGCTGTCAACAAGACACCCACTTCAGACCTAGAGACACATATAGACTGAAAGTGAGGGGTTGGAAAAACATATTCCATAAAAATGGAAACCAAAATAAAGCTGGATTAGCAATTCTCATATAAGACAGAAGAGACATTAAAATAAATACTATTAGAAGAGAAAAAGAAGGACACTACATAATGATCAAGGGATCAATCCAAGAAGATATAACAATTGTAAATATTTATGCACCCAACAAAGGAGCACCTCAATACATAAAGCAAATACTAGCAGCCATAAAAGGGGAAATCGACAGTAACACATTCATAGTATGGGACTTTAACACCCCATTTCCACCAATGGACAGATCATCCAAAATGAAAATAAATAAGGAAACACAAGCTTTAAATGATACATTAAACAAGATGGACTTAATTGATACTTACAGGACATTCCACCCAGAAACAACAGAATACACATTTTTCTCAAGTGCTTGTAGAACATTCTCCAGGATAGATCATATCTTGGGTCACAAATCAAGTCTTGGTAAATTTAAGAAAATTGAAACTGTATCAAGTATCTTTTCCGACCACAATGCCATGAGACTAGATATCAATTACATGAAAAGATCTGTAAAAACTACAAACACAGGGAGGCTAAACAGTATACTACTTAATAATGAAGTGATCACTGAAGAAATCAAAGAGGAATAAAAAAAATACCTGGAAACAAATGACAATGGAGATATGATGACACAAAACCGATGGGATGCAGCAAAAGTAGTTCTAAGAGCAAGACAATCCTACCTTAAGAAACAGTAAACATCTCGAATAAACAACCTAAACTTGCACCTAAAACAATCAGAGAAAGAAGAACAAAAAAACCCAAAGTTAGCAGAAGGAAATAAATGATAAAAATCAGATCAGAAATAAATGAAAAAGAAATGAGGGAAACGATAACAAATGTCAATAAAACTAAAAGCTGGTTCTTTGCGAAGACAAACAAAATTGATAAACCATTAGTCATACTCATCAAGAAAAAAAGGGAGAACACTCAAATCAATAGAATTAAGAAAGAAAAAGGAGAAGTAACAACTGACACTGCAGAAATACAAAAGATCATGAGAGATTACTGCAAGCAAATCTATGCCAAAAAAATGGACAACCTGGAAGAAATGGACAAATTCTTACTAATGCACAACCTTCAAAAACTGAATCAGGAAGAAATAGAAAATATGAACAGACCAATCACAAGACTGAAATTGAAAATGTGATTAAAAATCTTCGAAAAAACAAAATCTCAGGACCTGATGTCTTCACAGGCGAATTCTATCAAACATTTAGAGAAGAGCTAACACCTATCCTTCTCACACTCTTCCAAAATATAGCAGAGGGAGGAACACTCCCAAACTCATTCTACCAGGCCACCATCACCCTGATACCAAAAGCAGACAAGGGTGTCCAAAGAAAGAAAACTACAGGCCAATATCACTGATGAACATAGATGCAAAAATCCTCAACAAAATACTAGCAAACGGAATCCAACAGCACATTCACAGGATCATACTCCATGATCAAGTGGGGTTTATTCCAGGAATACAAGGAATCTTCAATATATGCAAATTAGTCAATGTGAAACACCATATTAACAAATTGAAGGAGGAAAACCATATGGTCAACTCAATAGATGCAGAGAAGGTTTTCAACAAAATTCAACACCCATTTATGATAAAAACCCTGCAGAGAGTAGGCATAGATGGAACTTTCCTCAACATAATAAAGGCCATATATGACAAATCCACAGCCAATATCATCTTCAATGTGAAAAACTGAAAGCATTTCCACTAAGATCAGGAACAAGACAAGGTTGCCCAATCTCACCACTCTTATTCAACATAGTTTTGGAAGTTTCAGCCAGAGCAATCACAGAAGAAAAGGAAATAAATGGAATCCAAATCAGAAAAGAAGAAGCAAAGCTGTCACTGTTTGCAGATGACATGATACTATACATAGAGAATCCTAAAGATGCTACCAGAAAACTCCTATAAGTAATCAATGAATTTGTTAAAGTAGCAGGATACAAAATTAATGCACAGAAATCATTGGCATTCCTATACACTAATGATAAAAAATCTGAAAGTGAAATCAAGAAAACTCTCCCATTTCCACTGCAACAAAAAGAATAAAATATCTAGGGATAAACCTACCTAAGGAGACAAAAGACCTGTATGCAGAAAATTATAAGACACTGATGAAAGAAATTAAAGATGATGCAAATAGATGGAGAGATATACCATGTTCTTAGATTGGAAGAATCAACATTGTGAAAATAACTCTACTACTCAAAGCAATCTACAGATTCAATGCAATCCCTATCAAACTACCACTGGCATTTTTTACAGAACTAGAACAAAAAATTTCACAATTTGTATAGAAACACAAAAGACCCTGAGTAGACAAAGTAATCTTGAGGACGAAAAATGGAGCTGTAGGAATCAGGCTCCCTGACTTCAGACTATACTACAAAGCTACAGTAATCAAGACAGTATGGTACTGTCACAAAAACAGAAATATAGATCAATGGACAGTATAGAGAGCCCAGAGATAAACTCATGCACATATTGTCACCTAATCTTTGATAAAGGGGGCAGGAATGTACATTGGAGAAAGACAGCCTCCTCAATAAGTGGTGCTGGGCAAACTAGACAGGTACATGTAAAAGTATGAGATTAGATCACTCCCTAACACCATACACAAAAATAAGCTCAAAATGTATTAAAGATCTAAATGTAAGGCCAGACACTATCAAACTCTCAGAGGAAAACATAGGCAGAACACTCTATGACATAAATCACAGCAAGATCCTTTCTGACCCACCTCCTAGAGAAATGGAAATAAAAACAAAAATAAACAAATGGGACCTAATGAAACTTCAAAGCTTTTGCACAGCAAAGGAAACCATAAACAAGACCAAATGACAGCCCTCAGAAGGGGAGAAAATATTTGCAAATGTACCAACTGACAAAGGATTAATCTCCAAAATTTATAAGCAGCTCATGTAGCTCAATAACAAAAAACAAACAACCCAATCCAAAAATGGGCAGAAGACCTAAGTAGACATTTCTCCAAAGAAGATATACAGACTGCCAACAAACACATGAAAGAATGCTCAACATCCATAATCATTAGAGAAATGCAAATCAAAACTACAATGAGGTATCGTCTCACACCAGTCAGAATGGCCATTATCAAAAAATCTAGAAACAATAAATGCTGGAGAGTGTGTGGAGAAAAGGGAACACTCTTGCACTGCTGGTGGGAATGTGAATTGGTACAGCCACTATGGAGAACAGTATGGAGGTTCCTTAAAAATCTACAAATAGAACTACCATATGACTCAGTAATCCCACTACTGGGCATATACCCTGAGAAAACCAAAATTCAAAAAGCGTCATGTACCAAAATGTTCATTGCAGCTCTATTTACAATAGCCCGGAGATGGAAACAACCTAAGTGTCCATCATCGGATGAATAGATAAAGAAGATATGGCACATATATACAATGGAATATTAGTCAGCCATAAAAATAAACGAAATTGAGCTATTTGCAATGAGGTGGATGGACCTAGGGTCTGTCATACAGAGTGAAGTAAGTCAGAAAGAGAAATACAAATACCGTATGCTAACACATATATATGCAATTTAAGAAAAAATATGTCATGAAGAACCTAGGGGTAAGACAGGAATAAAGACAGAGACCTACTAGAGAATGGGCTTAAGGATATGGGGAGGGGGAATGGTAAGCTTTGATAAAGTTAGAGAGTGGCATGGACATATATACAGTACCAACATAAAATAGACAGTCATGGGAAGCAGCTGCATAGCACAGGGATATCAGCTCTGTGCTTTGTGACCACCTAGAGTGGTGGCATAGGTAGGGTGGGAGGGAGGGAGATGCAAGAGGGAAGAGATATGGAAACATATGTATATGTATAACTGATTCTCTTTGTTATAAAGCATAAACTAACACACTACTGTAAAGCAATTATACTCCATTAAAAATGTAAAATAATATATGTATTAGGAATTGAAATTTGGAAATGTTAATATGTGAACTTTTAAAGTAGTATAATATTTTGTAGTCGTATGCTTCAGATTAGAGATTCTCAAACTCTATTTTGTGTAAGTATAAACTATGTATGTTACTTTTTCAAAACTCCATGGAATCATCCCAAAAGGTTTTTATTCATGAGACTCAACAAAACATGCATTCTTATGAAGCACTCCACGTGACTCTGGTGCAAATGGTAAATCAGCTGAACAGAGAAGCACACCTAAATAAATAGTCCTAAGGAACTCGTTATGAATATTAATGACATAGGTATAAAAACTCTGCAGTAAAACAGAGAGTAAGGTATTTGCTTAAAATTTATACTAAATATAAGGTTAGTTTTGAGAAAGACATATATATTTCCTCTCTCAGAAATATATATCTATGTCAATGGTATTATAACAGTGGTGCTATTACTTTCTAAAGTGCGTGTTACTAGGGAAAAAAATTTAAGAAGCATAGCCATTTGTCCTTTAAAGGAAATAAAAGAAAAGAATACATGCAGAGTTGAAGTGAACCTCCTAAATTAAGACTTATATAATGTCCATAGGCTTACTTATATGGAAAATGTACAGTAATTACCTGTGGCACTTGTTAGAAGCACAGTCTTTATCCCACCATCAATAGTTTTGATCTAGTAACTCTCTGGCCAGACAAAGGACTTGCATTTTGTAATTCCATCCTATAATGTGGTCCTCATTCAGTTGATTTTTGCAACGCACTCTGAGAACACTGTTCAGAGTAATAAGACTGCAAATGAGAAAATTATCCATAAAATACAGCTGGTTTGAATTTTACCAGAATAACATTAAGACTGCTTCCAAACCAAGATGTAATTCATTGTTTGAATGGAAAGGAGCACACCTTATACAGTCTAAGTTAACGTTCTTTTGGTTTCAAGTAATTCAAAGTCAATCAATATATTTGAACAAAAATAAGGTTTACTATAATTAAACAAGGTATCTTACAGTACCTAAGGGAGGAAAAACAGACAGAACTTATTAGGAAATCAGGGTTTATGGTCTGAATTTCTCATTCTTTCCCTTTGGAGCTGCAAAATTTCACATCCTAATATCAGTTTCCATATTCATTTCTTATTTTTCTCTTCTTCAAAATAAGCTTTGCCTTGCTGTCTACATGAGTGAGTTAAAAAATATCCATTTGCACCTCCTGTGTTGTCAATTATTTTCTTTCTTCAAGTTTTATGCTTTTAATGATGATTTTTATTGCAGATATAATTTTAAAATATGTTTTAGCTTATATTTTGACACAATTTAAGTCAAGTGTTTCCACAATCCTTCAGCCAGGACAGTCACATTTGTTTATTAAAAAAAATCATTTATTTAGAAATAAAAATGCTCTTGACACTCCTAAATTTATGGAAAAATACAAGACAACATGGAGTCAAAGCAATAATATTGAGTAGGAATAGAGGCAAGCAACAAAATTAGAAACATGTTCTTGAGTCCTCTTATGAAGTGAAATGAGACACCACAAAGAAGGTCATATTTGAAAAGAGGTTTAAAAGGACAAGTATGGACCTTTCAAACAGAAAAAGCAGAAGAATATCTGAGGAAGAGGGGAGAAAAGATATACAGTCAAGTGGATATGAAATATAGTTTTTGAGGGGAAAGGTAAATTTAGCATTATGGAAAAGGCATGAGGTGCAAATCAGAGAATGGCAAGAAAATTTGTTAGACAAGAAGCCAAAGAATTGATCATGAATCTATTAATACATGGATCACAAGAATCATATATATTAGTCACCATCCTATGTTTTCACATATAGTTTCTATTTATACTTTCCTGATGTACCACAATCTTCCTCATGGTAACTCACTTCCTTATTCTTAGTCAAATATTGGATGAATGTTCTTTGAAACCAAGCTCAGGTATGTGATTCAATCTTGGTCAATTAGAGCAAAATATTTGCTAAATCACAGGGACTGGTTCAGAGATTGTACCATTACATACTTAAAGCAAATTACATTTTTTTATCTGTCAATGTTTGGAAAGAGATTGGCAGCTCACTCAACTATCAGTATTCTGCCATATGTGGAAATGTCTCATTCCTAGAAAATGACAATGATTTTGTAAAAGAAGATGTGTGCCAAAAGTAGTTATAATTTTTCTCTGCAGAAAGATAAAACGACCTTAGTCTCAAAAACTTTTTCTAAAAATGATTCCATAAATAAAATATCTTGCATACAATTATAAATAACTGTGCATACAAGGAGACAACAAAATATGAGTCAAGAACAACAGGTAATAAAAAGAAAAAGCTATAAAAGGAGACCAACAAAGAATCAAAGTATCAAATTAAGTAACCAAAGACTTCAAATTATTCTGCCAATGATCAAACAGGTAAAAGAAAAATTGAGAATTTTGGCTGAGAACTGGAAATCATGGGAAAAAACACATTGAAATTATAGAACTCAAAAATAAAATAACCAGGAGATTTTTGCAAAGTGGTGTCAAAGAGTAGATTTATCCTCCTCCTGGAATGACCAAAGGAAAAAAAAAGAAAGAAGAAAAAAAAGAAAGAAAGAAAGAAATGAAGAAAGAAAGAAAGAAAAAAGGAAAGAGAGAAAAAGGGATATATTAAAATGATCTTCAAGAGATGAGACAGACAATACAAAAGAGCAGTTCCTGAGAGACAGAAAACAAATGAGATGAACACAGTAATGACCTTAATTTACAGACTTAATAGATTTTCTAGGTGGATGGAAGAGAGAAGATAGTAACACCACAGTAGCTAGACTTTGCAGAGCAGGGTCAGAGAGAGAACTCTGGAGAGCTGCAGAAAATCTCCCATCTCTGAGCACTGATTAATCCCTGTATGTGAGGAAATTACACAAAGCCAAGGAAGATATTGCTTATATCACCTCTTTCTCTGTATGAATGCAATCTCAGCCAAAAAGGCACTCCTTCCACAGGCTCAAGGCACCAGCAAAAGCAGCCACTGCTACCATTGCCACATGTTCTGGGAGTGGGCACAAGCCACTGCATCTGCATACCCCGTATCAGGGGGATAACAACCAGCACATGCTGAGGAAGGAGGCACAGGTATCCATACTAAAAATGGCCCTTGCACCAAAATTATTAAACCCACATGAGCTACACAATGATGCTCACACATAAAAATAACTTTCCAAACCACAGTACTAATCATTTCTCCTAAACTTACAGAATAAGAGAATACAAGTAAAATGAAGAGCAGAGGAAACCTTACAGTTAAAAGACCAAGGAAATTCCCCTGAAAGAACAATGAAACAGACCTCTTCAGTCTAATAGATACCAAGTTCAAAAAGGAGATAATGAAAATACTGAAGGAATTTTGAAAGGCTATCAACAGAAATGCAGATTATTGTAAAAAATGAACTAGAAACTAGTAGGAGGAGCCAAGAAAAAATTGGAAAATTCATTTGCAAAGACAAAAGCTGAGCTAAAGGCAATGAAGAACAGAATGAATAATGCAGAGGAGCAAATAAGTGATCTGGAAGACAGAATAATAAAAATCACCCAATCAGAACAGCAGACAGAAATCCAAATGAAAAAACAAAAAGAAAGCTATGGGATAATATAAAATGTGCCAATATACACATAATAGGAACTCCAGAAGGAGAAGAAAGATGTGTCAAAAATGTATTTGAGAAATTATGGCTGAAAACTTCCCAAGCCTAAAGAAGGAAACAAATATCCAGGTACAGGAAACACAGAGGGTCCCAAACAATATGAATCTAAACAGACCTACATATTATAATTAAAATGGCAGGGTATATTATAATTAAACTGGCAAAACTTAAAGAGCAGATTCTACAGTCAGCAGAGAGATACAAAGAGTTAATTACAAGTGAGTCCTCCCCATAAGGCTATCAGCTGATTTCTCTACAGAAACATTGAAGGAGAGAAGAGAGTGGTGAAATATATTCAAAGTCCTGAAAGGAAAGAATCTGCAACCTAGAATACTTAGCAAGATTATCATTTGGAATAGAGAGTTAAAGAATTTCTCAGACAAGCAAAAACTAAAAGAATACAGCAATACTAAACCTATCCTAAAAGAAATATTGAAAATTCTTCTCCAAATAGGAAAGATGCAAGAAGCTATAGTAAAGAGAAAATCACAATTGGAAAGTAAATCCCTTAAGTAAGCCAGTATACAGATTTAAAAAAAAAAATCAGGGACTTCCCTGGTGGCGCAGTGGTTAAGAATCCCTGCCACTGCAGGGGACATGGGTTTGATCCGTTGTCTGAGAAGATCCCACATGCTGTGGAGCAACTAAGCCAGCACACCACAATTACTGAGCCCATGAGCCACAACTACTGAAGCCTGTGGACCTATAGCCTGTGTTCCACAACAAGAGAAGTCACCGCAATGAGAAGCCCGGGCACTGCAATGAAAAGTAACCCCCACTCGCTGCAACTAGGGAAAGCCAATGTGCAGCAACACAGACCCAATGCAGCCAAAAATTAATCAATAAATTTATTTTAAACAAGAAGAAAAAACAATATTTTTGTTAAAGCAATGCTAACTACAATGAACACCCCAAAAAGAAAATTGTGTGTGAAAGGGATGATAACTACAATGGACAGCAATAATAAATATATCTTTATGTTTATAACTTCATAAACAAAAAGATGTAAAAGAGAACATCAAAATCATAAAATGTGGGGGACGAGGATAAGAAAATGTAGATTCCTTTTTTAGAATGTGCTTAAGCCCATATGACTATCAGTCTAAAGCAAGTAGGCATAGAAAGGGGATAACACACTTGAAAAACATGGTAACCACAAGTCAAAAAAATACAATAGATTCACAAAAACCAAAAAGAAGATTAACACAAGCATAACATAAAAGTAAATCATCAAACTACAAAAAATAAAAAGAAAGAAACAAAGAAGAAACAGAGAATCAACTAGTATGTAAGGTTTAAATGGCAATAAATACTTATCAATAATTACCTTAAATGTCAATGGACTAAATGCTCCAAGCAAAAGACATGGAGAAGCAGAGTGGATAAAAAAAAACAAGAGTCTACATGCCTAAAGTTGGTGGCCTACAAGAGACCCACTTTAGAGCAAAGGACACACATAGAATTAAAATTGAGTGGATGGCAAAATATACTTAATGCAAATGAAAATGATGAGAAAGCAGGGATAGCAATACTCATATAAGACAAAGTAGACTTTAAAATAAAAGCCATAAAGAAAGATAAGATGTAAGTAGGGTGTTAAACACCCCCACTATTATTGTGTTACTGTTGATTTCTCTTTTTATGGATGTTAGCACTTGCCTTATATATTGAGGTGCTTCTATGTTGGGTGTGTATATATTTACAGTTGTTATATCTTCTTGGATTGATCCCTTGGTCATTATGTACTGCCCTTCTTTGTCTCTTCTAACATTATTTTAAAGTCTATTTTGTCTGATATGAGTATTGCTAACCCCAGCTTTCTTTTGATTTCCATTCGCATTAAATACCTTTTCCCATCCCCTCATTTTCAATCTGTGTCCCTAGATCTGAAGTGGGTCTCTTGTAGACAGCATATACACTACCTGTGATTTTGTATTTAGTCAGCCAGTCTATGTCTTTTAGGAGTATTTAATCCATTTACATTTAAGATAACTACCAGTCCGTATGTTCTTATTGCCATTTTGTTAATTGTTTTGGGGGCTTTTGTAGGTCTTTATTCTTCCTTTCCTCTTTTGTTCTGTTCTCTTGTGAATTAATAACTATCTTTTGTGTTATGTTTGGATTGCTTTTTCTTTTTTGTGTGTATATCTATTGTAGATTTTTGGTTTGCAGTTACCATGAGATTTTGATATAGTAGTCTGTATATATATATATATTTTTAAGTTGCTGGTCTCTTAATTTCAAATGCATTTCCAATATCCTGCATTTGTACTTTCCTCTTCTCACAATTGCTTGTTTTGATATCATATGTGTGTGTGTATGGTTTCCTACATTTACCATATGTTTGCCTTTATGGGTGAGCTTTCCCATTCATTATTTTCTTGCTTATATTTGTGACCTTTACTTTTCTGCTTAGAGAAGTTCCTTTAGCATTTTTTGTAAAGCTGGTTTCATGGTGCTGAATTCTCTTAGGTTTTTCTTGTCTGTAAAATTTTTGACTTCTCCGTCAAATCTGAATGAGATCCTTGCTGGTTAGAATGTTCTTGGTTGTAGGTTTTTCCTTTTCATCACTTTAAATATATTGTGCTATTCCCTTCTGGCCTGCAGAGTTTCTGCTGAAAAATCAGCTGATAACCTTATGGGAATTCCCTTGTATATTATTCATCGCTATTCCCTTGTTGCTTTTAATATTTTCTCTTTGTATTTAATTTTTGTCAATTTGATTCATGTGTATCTCAGAGTGTTACTCCTTGGGTTTATCCTTTATGGGACTCTGCACTTCCTAGACTTGGATGACTGTTTCCTTTGCCACATTAGGGAAGTTTTCAGCTATTACTTTCTCTGGTACTTTCAAATACTTTCTCTGGTCCTTTCTCTCTCTTCAAATACTTTCTCTGGTCCTTTCTCTCTCTTCTCATTCTGGGAACCCTATAATGAAAATATTGGTGCTTATAATGTTGTCCCAGGGGTCTCTTAAACTGTCCTAACTTCTTTTTATTATTTTTTTCTTTATTCTGTTCTGTGGCATTGATTTCCACCATTCTGTCTTCCAGCTCACTTATTCATTCTTCTGCCTCATTTATTCTGCTATTTATTCTTTCTAGTTTTTTGTTTTTTTTATTTCAGTTATCGTATGGTTCATCTCTGTGTGTTCATTCTTTATATCTTCTAGCTCTTTGTTAAATGTTGCTTGTATCTTCTTGGCCTGTGCCTCCATTCTTTTTCTGAGATCTTGGATCATCTTTACTATTATTACCCTGAACACTTCTTGGGTAGGTTGACTATCTCCACTTCACTTAGTTGTTCTTCTAGGGTTTTTTCTTGTTCCACCATCTGGAACATATTCCTCTACTGTCTCATTTTGTCTAATGTTCTGTGTTTGTTGTCCCACAGGCTGCAGGATTGTAGTTCCTCTTGCTTCTGCTGTCTGCCTCCTAGTGTGTGAGGCTGGTCTAAGAGGCCTGTGCAGGCTTTCTGGTGGGAGGGACTGGTGGGTGGAGCTGGGTCTTGTCCCTCTGGTGGGCAGGGCCATGTCAAGGGGTGTGTTTAGTGGTGGCTGTGGGATCAGGAAGACTTTAAGTAGCCTCTCTGCTGATGGGTGGGATGGTGTTCCCAGCTCTGTTGGTTGTTTGGCCTGAGGCATCCCAGCACTTGACCCTACAGGCTGTTGGGTGGGGTCAGGTCTTGGTGTCAAAATGGCAGTCTCCAGGAGAGCTCACATCAATGAATATTCCCCAGTACCTATGCCACCAGTGTCCTTGTTCACACAGTGAGCCACAGCTGCCCCCAGCCTCCCCAGGAGACCCTCCAAGACCAGCAGGTATGTCTGGCCTAAGCTCCTATGAATTCACTGCTCTTCCCCTGTGTCGTGGTGTGCATGAGATCTTCTGTGTGCCCTCCAATAGTGGAGTTTCTGTTTCCCCCAGTCCTGTGGAGTTCCTGTGATCAAGCTCCATGTCCTTCACTGCCAAATGCTATGGGGGCTCATCCTCCCAATGCCAAGCCCCCAGACTTTGGAGCCTGACATGGGGTGAAGGACTTTTACTCCTGTGGGAAGTATTATTTCCTGTGTGGTATAATTATTTTCCTGTTTGTGAGTTGCCTACCTGGCAGGTAGGGGATTTAATTGTTTCACAAATGTGTCCATTCTACCATCTCATTGTGTTTTCTTCTTTGTCTTTGGATGTAGAACAACTTTTTTGGTAGGTTCCAGGTCTCTTTGTTGATGGTTGTTCAGCAGTTAGTTGTAATTTTGGTGTTTTCTTGAGAAGATTTGAAATCAAGTCCTTCTACTCTACCATCATGTCTCCCTCTCATTCCATGATTAACATTTAAATATGTGAACTTGGAGTAGGCAGATTGTTCTCCATAATGCATGTGGGCTTTGTCCAATCAGTCGAAGTTCTTAATAGAACAATAACAAAAAATAGCATCTTAAAGCAAGGAGGAATTCTCCAACAGACTCCTTTCAGACTTTATTTGGCCAGCTGAATTTAGGACAGAAACTGCACCATTGGCTCTTGTGAGTCTCAAGCCTCCTGCTTCACACTGAAGAATTTGGAGTGCTAACCTCCATAATCATGTGAGCTAATTATTTATGATAAATCTCTTTCCGTATATGTCCACGTACTATTGGTTCTGTTTTGTTGTAAAACCCTGACTAATACAAATGTCTTTAAAATATACTGTGAGATAAATAAATAATTTGGAAAAATAGGTAGGATGATGACACTTCTGTTTGCTTTAGTTCTTTGGCAAAAGAACAATAAGACAATATATTGAAAGCCTAGACACTATGTAAGTGTGATTGACTTTCTTAGAATCCATGAACTGTACATTAAGAGGACCTCACTCCATTTGTAACCTAAAATAAAGCAGCTGACCTGTTTTTATAACCCCATTGTTTTCAAGTAGCCACTGGAGAGATTAACGCATATTTACTTCTTCTCTAAGTGACTAAAGTACACTTAGAAAACCAAAAAGATTTTAAAAAATGAAATAAAAAGTTAGGAAATTAGTGAGTTATTCATTATCTGACATTTTCTCCTTTGGATTTCAAAGAGCAAAGACCTGCATAATTTGCATTTTGAGTTGATAATTTGCTTATCTCAGCGATAGGCATGGAATAATGTATCATAATGAGACAGTGTTGAGTTACAGAGTATCAGACATGGTCAAGAGATCCAGCTGAAGGACTATGAAATTGTGAAGCAAAGTCAGTGTGTTCAGAAATTTTCAAATTAATGCCAAACAAAACTGACATTTTCTGGAGAAATAAGATGTTGTTTCTCAAAGACCAATGTTCAACTTTGACTTGAGTAGATCCTTAACAGAATTATAGACTGATTATTTCCCCAGCAATCTTTAGGCATTGAGACTATTTACATTGTCACTCAGTTATTATGATCCCAGTGTAAGGCTTCATTGTCACTCATTATCAAAACATAAAGTATTACATTTTTATGTTAACAAAACCTTAATGTTTACTATCAGTAATCCAATCTTAAAATATGTCTTTTACATGCATAAGCATCTACAACTAATATAGAAAACTTACGTTTTTTATTTTTTATTTTTGAACAATCAGTGAAGTTTTCTGAACAATCAGTGCATTCAATTCCTTCCTCAGTATCTTCCAACTGTAATTATTTTGATAGCATAGAGTGGGCTGGTAATATGAAAATGTCTTTATAGAATTTTATTAATGACTTTGCTTAGTTACATGGAGTCATATCATTGAATTTTATAGTCTTCACCAAAATTTAAATTTGTAATATCAGCATTGATAATATTTTTCTATATGTCTTATTAGATTTGTCAATTTATCACTTTCTGGAAGACTCTTGTAGCTCATAAATTTAAGTAATTAGCCACATGGTTATTATTATTTTTAACAAAACAAAAGAGGTTTATTATGTATTCATGATTTGAAAATACTTCTTGACATTCTTTTTTTCTTAATTTAATTTATTTATTTTTAATCTATACATGGGTTACTGACTTTATTTGCAAAAAAGAGAGGAAGAACTATAAAAGAAAGGAGTTTGATGATATTGTTTGCAATCTCTTCTAACAAATGTTTTCTTTCCATTAAGGTTGTTACAAGGTAATATGACACACACTGAAGTCACATTTGAAAAAAGAAATAATGTAACAATGTATAATATCATCAACTTATAGTTTAAATATTAAGATGAGAATTTGGACTCAGGTTGGAAAGTTGATGTTGGAACAAGTTAAGAATTTGGGGGTTATTTGGATGAAATGCATATATTTTGTATTCTGTAAGACACATGAATTTGAGAGAAGGCAGAGGTGGAAAGTTTTAGGTGAATGTGTCCCCCCAAATTTCATATTTTGAAACTTAATCCCCAATGTGATGGTATTTGGAGGTGGGGCCTTTGGGGTGATTAAGTCATGCAGGTCGAGTCTTCATGAATGAGACTACTGACCTTATAAGAAATATCCCAGACAGCTCTCTTGCACTTTCAGCCACATGAAGACACAGTGAGAAGATGAAAAGATGGCTGGTTATGAACTCACCAAACACTGAATCTGTTGGAGCCTTGATCTTGGACTTCCCAGCCTCCAGACTGTGAGAAATAAATATGTATTGTTCATAAGCCACCAAGGGTATGGTATTCTGTTATAGCAGTCTGAACTGACTAAGCATTTTTTAAAAAGCTATAACAAATTGCAATTCCCAAATAATTTGCTATCCATTGTATTGATAGTTCTTCATTGTCAAAGGCATACAAACGCTATATGACCTGCATACAAAGCAATTATTTAAGAATGACATTTATAGATAATCAGGAAATTATGTTTAAGTACTTACATTCTACAGTGAGAACATGTTACTTATTCATAGATGATTTACTGCAATTTAATTTTATTAAAGGGAAGTTGATGGGATTTGCAGCTAAGGCATAAGACATTTTATTTTTTCCCATTTAAATTAGAAATAGCCTCCTATTACTGTGATGCTTGGAAGAAAATTCCTTTACCTTAAATATGTATTTTCCACTACTTGAATCTTTTAATTTTGCTACTTATCTAATTATTTGCATTGTACCAGTTTCTAAATGTCTATAGTATTTTCACAAAGTAAAGATTTCTATTTAAAAAGTTGTGAGATTTGCTCAACAAATAAGCAAGTATTGTTTCTTTCCATTTTGTTATTTCTTGCTAGTTAATTTCAACCAAGATATGTGATGATACTCAATAATGGATTGATACTGACCAAGACAGTTTTTTGTTTGTTTGTTTGTTTGTTTTTGCTGTACACGGGCCTCCCACTGTTGTAGCCTCTCCCTTTGTGGAGCACAGGCTCCAAACATGCAGGCTCAGCGGCCGTGGCTCACTGGCCCAGCCACTCCACTGAATGTGGGATCTTCCTGGACCGGGGCACGAACCCATGTCCCATGCATCGGCAGGCAGACTCTCAGCCACTGTGCCACCAGGGAAGATCCCAAGACAGTTTTACTATCACTTAAGCTTTATTAAACCTTAGACAGGTTTCTTCCTGACTATAGGTCACTGATCTTCCTTTACTTAAAATCTTGTAACTGTGAATTCTTTCTTTTCTTCTTTGAGATGTAAATCTTATACAAGCCAGACATGTTTTTCTCAAGGACCTGGGAGTCATCCTTTTGAAATTTTATCAAAGAAGATATCATCCCTATTTTCCAGCCTCTGTGGGAGCTTAGGAGTCGAACTTTAATAAGCACCAATTATCAAACTCTGATGGACTAATCACATTCACCAGCCATCTCTATAAAATCCTCCAGTACTTTTTCACTAGCTCATCCCAGCACTGAAAAACTCTGTTGCCTTTTGCTTCAAAGGAAATGAGTTCCATCTGTTACCTCTATTGTAGTAGTCTTAAATACAGTTTAATAAAATTCTTTGTTTCAACAAGTGTCCATAATAAATTTTTCTTTGGTAATTAATATGATGCAAGGCACATTTATTCACTCTTTAAAAAATTAATAATTTCAAAAATGAGTAAAGTTATACTTAACAAAAGCAAACACTGAACAAAAAATGCCCCCCCCCTTGTGTTTAGTCCCTGGGAAATATATTTTTATCTGTTTTCACTGCTCTTTCTAAACTCAACTATATTTCTTTACCAGTATGTAAATCTTGTCAATATAGTTATTAGTTTGTGGTCATTTAATTTGCAAAACCTGTGATTTAGATAAATGATAAACCATAATGTTTTTAAAAAGAAGCTCAAGAACAAATTTATTTCTGGAAAATCCAATGAGTTTTAAGTGAAGCTGAATACTTTTGGCAAAATATAAAACTACGCACATTGCATTACTAATTGATATCTTTTGACTCCTCTCTCAAAATGGTCAGTAGAATAATCTCCCTATGTTGTAAGAGACACAGAAAATGGACTTTTCCTCTGTGGCCATGGCATGTCCTTGCCATTTCCACTTGTTCCTCTCTCCTCCTCTTGATGAAATTCAAATTACCCAAACAATAGTTGGTAATCAGCAACTGTGAAATTTACATGACCCCTCCTTCCAAATAACACCTTATAAATCATTTCCTTCCCCTTTACCAAGTTAGAGTGCTCTTTAAGAGCCTTCTCATGTGGGTTATTGTTGAATAAAGGCTTATGCTAATAACGCTTGACTTGATTTTAATCCACCAAAGGTATTATTGTGTCTTAAATCATTCTTGCACAATTTAATTTGTATATATTACTATATATGTATATATATATAATGATATATATTTGTGCTATATAAATATTATAAATATTACACTATTCTGTTATGAAGATATGTATATATACATGTAACATTGAAGTGTATAAACTTTTACCTTTGCGCACATAAAGAAATGTTATAAAATAAATAATTCTCAACTATATTTCTAAGCTATTTTTTAACACACTAATCTCAAAAGGGATTCTGATCAGATAGGTTTGAAAAATGCTAAAGACTGAAGCCCAGGAACTACAGCATTGCCACATTACAGCATATGCTGAGTATGGCACGATTTGCACACCACAGGGACTTCAGCTGAAGAAAACATGTAGTCCTGACCATGAGCAGCTACATAGAACCATCCCAGGACTGAAAGGCTCCAGCACTCAACCCACCCTATCATCAGAGCAAAGCTCTGAACCAGACACTTCATAAGGATTCATCATTTATATTAGTCTATTAAAAGCTCTAATTCATTCCACTCTTATAGGAACTGTTTAATTCTTTTTGTTGTAGAATTGGCTAGCTGCTTTTATTTTTGTTTTTATTCTAGCTTAGGTTTAAAGTGTTTTGTTTTGTTTTAGCACTACATATTCTGTGAAAATATTTTGGAAAATTATATTCAAGCACTTTTGAGGGAAATGATCTTGTTATACAAGTTATAATCTTTGTTCATAAGAAATGGGAGAAAAAGAAGATATAAATAAGAATTCATAAAATGTCTTTAAATATAGGAAAATATTAAATCTGATAATTACTCAAACATGCATGGGATTTGGGGTCAACTAGCAAATTTAATCACATTAAGGCAATAGCTGTAGAAAACAGCTGTTGTCTTTTCAATATTCCACTATTTTCCTCTATCTTTGAGTACTGTGTTTTCTTTTTCTTAATGCGGTCTTCTTATATCCCTTCACAGTTCTCCATGCATTCCAGATATTATACAGTTGATAATAATATATTTATGAGTTGATTAATCTTTTTCATTTTCTAAGGAAAAACCTTTATTGTTTATAGTTTTTGTCCTAAAATTTGTATATTTTAAAATAAGTAGATAATGTCTATGTGGAATTATTTAATCATTATTTAAATATATCAAATTTAATTATAAATGCTATTAGCACAATTATTCTTAACCTACTATTTTTGTTACTAAAAATAATAAGCAAAAATTTACAAATGTTATCTGTATTACAAGCTTTTCTAGAGTTCAGTCAAATAAACCTTTTTGATTTAGCTTAAATGGAGAATATTTTTCAGTGCCATAAATAATGCTTAAAATGTTCACAGTTCCACTAAGATTGCCATCGAAATAATACATAAAATAGAGTGACTTTCTTTAACAGAACACTTTCAAGTGAAAAATGATTTTAAAATGGAGTAGAGCTAGAGTAGTTATTAAAAGATCTTTAAGCAAAACCAAATAGGAAGAACTTATGCTCATGAGTGCTTTGCTGAAATCCTTTCAGTCGTATTGAAGCAAGATTGAATCTATGCTTTTCCAGTTTTGTGTGTCAGATATAACATAGCAGGAGGTGAAATGAATTCATCTTTCTGTCTTCAAGTAAACTAAAAGCAATTTTTGTCTTCCCATGTGGTCACTTGAGGTGCTTGTCATGTTCAAGCTAATGATATCAGACACCCTCAGGTTGTTTAAGTATTCATGAAGTAATTAAGTTCTCATTAACATATAAATAAAAGAAAACTGAAAACAAGTTTAGCAGGCACCTAACATCTGTTCTAATGCTTTTAAGTATTAAAATGTGACATACACAGAAGGAAAAGTGCATTCTGTTCTGGGAAGTATTTTGCATAGATTATTTATAGAAACTGTAATTAAACTGATTTGGCATATTAAAAAATGTTAACAGCAGAACATTATTTAGACAGTTTGTTGGTCTCTGTCAGTGGAATTAAAAATAGGTATGGGAAAAGTAAAATTAGGTTGTGTTTGTTTTACATTTCTGATAAAATAATACAAATAATTGAAATTTATTTCCATTCTGAAATAAGATGGTTAAAGTTCAGTCTATACAAGCATCCATCCAATTTTGCAGATGCAAGCAAAAGTCCCTTTCATTGTAAATTATAAAATGGTTTCAGTGCTTGTCCAGCACTGCCCCAGAATAATACCCCTGCTCCTCCCTCAAAAAGAAATGAATTACTCTTATCTAAGTTTCAGGAAGAAGCTGCTAACAGAAAAAACAAGAACTGCTTAGAACCAACTAGGCCTAAGATGGTGGAAGATTTGACTTCCAGTAGACCTTGAGCCTCATTACGTGCTCACTGTAATATATTAACATGCTAAGTGACACACCCAACAGCACCATGACAGTTGACAATTGCCATGACAACAACCAGAAAAGATCATACAAGTACTAAAAAGGAGAGTTTCATCAGTTCCAGGTCCAAACCACAGCCCTGTTCTCACATTGGTCATGAATATTCCTCTCATCCTTTCCAGTCCCCACCCTTTTACCTTAATTCTCCTATATATTTGGTGTCTCTGCCCAAATTGGATTGAAGAGTTGATTGGTGAAATATGTTCCCACTTCTCCATTCTTTGGTCATTGAATGAAGCTTGTGCTGTTCCAGTCTCAGCATTGGTTTTGTTATTGTCTGTGCAAATCAGATTGAAAAAGAATCTCCCTTGCCTACACAAGGAGTCTCAGCCTGGGCTAGGACCCTGTCACAAGTGTAGTTGTCCAACTTGGTAACACAAACATTTCACTTAAACCCATAAGTTTACCTTATTCATATGATTTCCTCGTTAGCGCTTTTTATATATGGATTTGTCAAATGGTATAATATAATGTATCAAAGAGCATCTTGTCTTTCATTATTAACCATTCCATTTCATGCTATTTTCCACTTATGCAAAATTCTTTCCTGCTATGTTTTATATTTTATAACTACAACTTTTGCAAACTTTTTGCTGTTTCCCAATTTTCCCAATCAAATTTGCCATTCAAATAAAATAAATTCACTTATCTTACCTGGAGTTGATAAATCTGTATGTTTAATTATAAGGACACCACAAAATAAAAATATTACACACAAAGTACAAGTGGAATTGTAAGGGTAGAAAAAGTAATTTACCTTCTACCCATATTAAATACAAATTAACAAGAGAAAAACAAACACAAGTTTATTAATATGTGTATCTCATGTATACATTGGAAAGATCCAGGTAAAAATGAGTATCTCTTAGAGGAGTTTGGGTCATGATGGTGGAATAGAAGGACCTGGGGTTCACCTCTCCCCATAAGTGCATCAAGAATACATCTACAAGTGGAACAATTTGCACAGAGCCCCTGCTGAACACTAGCAGAGGGCCTCAAACACATAAAAGGACAAGAAAATATCCCTGCATAACCAGGTAGGATGAAAGAGAGAAAAGGAAGAAAAAGAAAAGAGGAAATAGGGTGGGACCCACACCCCTGGGGGGAGCTGAAGGGGAGGAGTGGGTACCTCATCAGCGGTAACCCCCTCACTGGTGGGGAGATCAGCTGAAATAGAAGGGGAGCTTTGGGGGTTATTGGAGGAAAGTGCAGCAGCCAGTCTATGGCAGGCAGGACAGGGTGAGACTTACACTGATGGTCAGTGTCACATCCTTGCATGCCCCAGCCTGAGATGGGTGCCCACCAGTGCTGGCAGGGGCTGGGTGCTGAAACAAGGGGTATGAAGAGCCAACGCAGGCTTTACAACAACTGTTGGCTGCATGGAGACAGCCTGAAGGGACAGGGTGAGGAGCTCAGCAGGACAGAGACAGCCTGAAGAGATAGGAGTGAGGAGCTCTGCAGGTGGGAATGCTCCTGGAGGAAGTAAGGACTGCCATGGAAGTGAAGGATCATTGCTGAGTGGCATGGGAAGGGTGGGGCCACCATTGCAGCCTCTCTCCCTACATGCCAGCTTCTGCCTCCACAGGCACTGGTAGGGGTTCCTGCCAGAGCAAGTGAGAACACCCCAGTCATTGCTGCCTTATCCCACTCCCACTTGATTGAGCATTCCCTCCCCAGTTGGTTACCACCTCCTTCCAGCCCCAACTTCCATGGGCACTACAGGGGGCTCCTGCCACAGCAAGCTCACACACTCCAGTCTTTGCTGCCTTACCCCACTCTCACCTGAACAAGCCCAGATACCCCAGTCAGTCTCCGCCTCTTGCCTCTCCCACCTAAGCGAGGAAGCTTGCCCCAGTCAGTTGCTGCCCCACCCCTTACCATTGAAATGGGCCAATGCACTCCCAGTCACTGCCTTCACCCCACCTGGGCAGGCAGCAGATGACTAAGGTTGGCCCACACACAGAGATGGGACTGAAACCAAAGCTGAGACTGAAACACTGGGTGAATAAAGAAGAACAGAAATCTCTCCTTGCAGCTTAAAAAGCTGCAGACTAAGCCCACACAATTGGCTTGGTAAACCCAGCACCTGTATAACATTAGAATGGACTAGTGCTCCCACAACTGAGATAGGTCTAGATATAACAGATGTGGAATTTGTGGGCATGTACACACAGGAGTTGGGCCAAATCAGAGTCAGCTGCCCCCACAGTGCACCCAAGGGTACAGACACCTACCTAGAAATCTTGGAGGGCCTCCTGGGTAGACAGGTTTTGGCTGTGGGTCACCATTGGGGCAAGGACATGGATAGTGGAGACCACAAGGAATTTGTTGTTGTGGTGGTGGAGGTTGTTTTATTTTTTATTGTATTTTTTTAAACTTTTAATATATATTTTTCTATTTTTATTTTTTTGTTTTCTTAGTTTTTTTTTTGTCTTTTTCTTGTTTTTGTTTGCTTTCTTTTCTCTGCTGTTTTTTTTTGATTTTGCTATTTGTTTTTGTTAGTTTTTTTCTTATTGTTTGTTTTGGTTTTTTTGTTTGGTTTGTTGTTTTCTTGTTTTTCATTTTCTGTGTTGTTTTCCTTTGTTTGGTTTTGTTTTGTTTTTATTGTTTGTTTTGTATGGCTTTATTATTATTATTATTATTTTTTTTGGCTGAGCCATGCTGCATGTGGGGTCTTGGTTCCCCTGCTGGGGGTTGAGCCAAAGCCCCTGTGGTGGGAGCACTAAGTCCTAACCACTGGACCACCAGGAATTCCTGGCACAGGGAATATTAATCAGAGTGAGCTCTCTTGGAGGGCCCTATCTCAGCACCAAGACCCAGGTCTACCCAATGGCCTGCAAGCTTCAATGCAGGAAAGCCTCAGGTGAAACAACCATCAAGAGAGGAACACAGTCCCTCACATCAGCATACAGGCTGCCTAAAGTCATAATAAGCTCACAGATACCCCAAAATTCACCCCTTGACATAACCCTGCCAACCAGAGGGAAAAGACCCAGCTCCACCCACCAGAGAGCAGGGAGCAGTCCCTCCCACAAGGAAACCTACACAAGCCCCTGGACCAAACTCACCCACCAGGGGACAGACACCTGAAGCAAGAGGAACTAGGACCCTGCAGCCTGTGGAAAGGAGACCACAAACACAGAAAGATAGACAAAATGAGAAGACAAAGAAATAAGTTACAGACAAAGGAGCAAGATAAAAACTTACAAGACCAACTAAATGAAGAGGAGATAGGCAATCTACCTGAAAAAGAATTCAGAGTAATGATAGTAAAGATGATCCAAGATTTTGGAAAAAAAATGGAGGCACAGATTGAGAAGATACAAGAAATGTTTAGTAAGGACTTAGAAGAATTAAGAACAAACAAACAGTAATGGATAATACAATAACTGAAATGAAAACTACACTAGAAAGAATTAATAGCAGAATAACTGAGACAGAAGAATGGATAATTGAGCTGGGAGATAGAATGGTGGAAATCAGTGCCACAGAACAAAATAAATAAAAAAAGAATGAAAGATATGAAGACAGTCTCAGAGACCTCTGAGATAACATTAAATGCACTAACATTCAAAATATAAGGGTTCCAGAAGAGAAAGAGAAAGGGATTGAGAAAATATTTGAATAGATTATAGTCAAAAAATTCCAAAACATGGGAAAGGATATAGTCACCCAAGTCCAGGAAGCACAAAGAGTCCCATACAAGATAAATCCAAGAAGAAACATGCCAAGACACATGTTAATCAAGCTAACAAAAATTAAATACAAAGAAAAAATATAATAAGCAGAAAGGTAAAAGCAAAAAATAACATACAAGGAATCCCCATAAGGTTACTAGCTGATTTTTCAGCAGAAACTCAGGTGACCAGAAAAGATTGGCATAATATATTTAAAGCAATGAAAGGGAAAAAAACCTACAACCAAGAATACTCTACCCAGCAAGGCCTTCATTCAGATTTGGTGGAGAAATTAAAAGCTTTACAGACAAGCAAAAGCTAAGATAATTAAGCACCAAAAAACCAGCTTTATAGCAAATGATAAAGGAACTTTTCTAGGTGGGAAACACAAAAGAAAAGAGCAAAAAAGTAAGGGAAGAAAAAAGACCTACCAAAATAAACCCCTAACAATTAAGAAAATAGCAATAAGACTATACCTATTGATAATTACCATAAACCTAAATGGATTAAATGCACCAACCAAAAGACACAGGCTTGCTGAATGGATACAAAAACAAGACCCACAGATATGCAGTCTAAAAGAGACCCACTTCAGACCTAGGAAAACATACAGACGGAAAGTGAGGGGATGGAAAAAGATATTCCATGCAAATGGCAATCAAAAGAAGGAGTAGCAACACTCATATCAGACAACATAGACTTTAAAATAAAGAATGTTAAAAGCAAAAAGGAAGGACACAACATAATGATCAAGGGATCAATCCAAGAAGATATAACAATTGAAAATATATACATACCCAACATAGGAGAACCTCAATATAAAAGGCAAATTCTAAAAGTCATAAAAGGGGAGAGAACTTCTGCTGTCAGTGTCCTTGTCTGCACAGTGAGCCACAGGCACCCCCCCGCCTCTGCAGGAGACCCTCCAACACTAGCAGGGAGTTGAGGAAGATGGCAGAAGAGTAAGACACGGAGATCACCTTCCTCCCCACAGATACATCAGAAATACATCTACACATGGAACTGCTCCTATAGAACATCCACTGAACTCTGGCAGAAGATTTCAGACCTCCCAAAAGGCAAGAAAGTCCCCATGTACCTGGGTGGGGAAAAAGAAAAAACAGAGACGGGGGGGACCTTGAAGATAGCGGAAGAGTAAGACGCGGAGATCACCTTCCTCCCCACAGATACACCAGAAATACATCTACACGTGGAACAACTCCTACAGAACACCTACTGAAGGCTGGCAGAAGACCTCAGACCTCCCAAAAGGCAAGAAACTCCCCACGTACATGGGTAAGGCAAAAGAAAAACAAGAAAAAACAGAGACAAAAGAATAAGGATGGCACCTGCGCCAGTGAGAGGGAGCTGTGAAGGAGGAAAAGTTTCCACACACTAGGAAGCCCCTTCACGGGTGGGGACTTTGGGAGGCGGAGGGGGGAGCTTCGGAGCCACAAAGGAGTGCACAGCAACAAGGATGTGGGGGGCAAAGCAGGGAGATTCCAGCACAGAAGATCGGTGCTGACTGGCACTCACCAGCCCGAGAGGCTTGCCTGCTCACCCGCCGGGGTGGGCGGGGCTGCGAGCTGAGGCTCGGGTTTCAGTCGGAGCGCAGGGAGAGGACTGGGGTTGTCGGCTTGAACATAGCCTGAAGGGGTTAGTGCACCATGGCTAGCCGGGAGGGAGTCCAGGGAAAAGTCTGCACCTGCCGAAAAGGCAAGAGACTTTTTCTTCCCTCTTTGTTTCCTGGTGCGCGAGGAGAGGGGTTTAAAAGCACTTCTTAAAGGAACTCCAGAGACAGGCGCGAGCCACGGCTAAAAGCTCAGACCCCAGAGACGGGCGTGAACTGCAGCTAAAAGCACAGACCCCAGGGATGGGCAGGATATGCTAAGGCTGCTGCTGCTGCCACCAAGGGGCCTGTGTGCGAGCACAGGTCACTATCCACACCACTCTTCCGCGGAGCCTATGCAACCTGCCATTGCCAGGTTCCCGGGATCCAGGGACAACTTCCCTGGGAGAACGCATGGCGGGCCTCAGGCTGCTGCAACGCCATGCCGGCCTCTGCCACCGCAGACCCACCCCGCACGCAGTGCCCCTCCCTCACCCCCGGCCCGAGGGCGCCAGAGACCCCGAATCAGCGGCTCCTTTAACCTCGTCCTTTCTGAGTAAAAACCAGATGCCCTCCAGCAACCTACATGCAGAGGCAGGGCCAAATCCAAAGCTGAGCCCCTGTGAGATGTGAGAACAAAGAAGAGAAAGGGAAGTCTCTCCCAGCAGCCT
Organism: Leucopleurus acutus; assembly: GCF_964270905.1. NCBI lineage: Eukaryota > Metazoa > Chordata > Mammalia > Artiodactyla > Delphinidae > Leucopleurus > Leucopleurus acutus. The sequence goes on along the minus strand of NC_139160.1, from coordinate 41,086,970 downwards.
CAGAAACAGTGGATTAAAGCTCCACAATCAACTTGATGCACCCTGCATCTGTGGAATACATGAACAGACAACGAGTCATCCCAAATTGAGGAGGTGGGTTTCGAGAGCAAGATCTATGATTCTTTCCCCTTTTCCTCTTTTTGTGAATGTGTGTGTGTATGTTTCTGTGTGAGATCTTGTCTGTATAGTTTTGCTTCTACCATTTGTCCTAGGGTTCTCTCCATCCATTTTTTAAAAATTTTTTCTTAATAATTAATTTTAATAACTTTATTATACTTTACTTTCTTTCTTTCTTTCTTTCTTTCTTTCTTTCTTTCTTTCTTTCTTTCTTTCTTTCTTTCTTTCTTACTTACTTTCTTTCTTTCTTTCTTTCCTTCTTTCCTTCCTTCCTTCCCTCCTTTAGACAACGAATCATCCAAAATTGAGGAGGTGGTCTCTGAGAGCAAGATTTATGATTTTTTCCCCTTTACCTCTTTTTGTCAGGGTGTATGTGTATGCTTCTGTGTAAGATTTTGTCTGTATAGCTTTGCTTCCAACATTTGTCCTAAGGTTCTATCCGTCCCTTTTTTTTTCTAAATAATTATTTTTTAATTCAATAACTTTATTAAACTTTATTTTATTATCCTGTATCTTCTTTCTTTCTGTCTTTTTTCCTTCCTTGCCTCCTTCCTTCCTTCCTCCCTCCCTCCCTCTCTCCCTCCTTTCTTTCCTTCTTTCTTTCTTTCCTTCTTTGCTTCTTTCTTTCTTCCTTCCTTCCTTCCTTCCTTTCTTTCTTTTTCTTTCTTTCTTTCTTTCTTTCTTTCTTTCTTTCTTTCTTTCTTTCTTTCTTTCTTTCTTTCTTTCTTTCTTTCTTTCTTTCTTTCTTCATACTTCTACTAATTCTCTCTACTTTTTCTCCCTTTTATTCTGAGCCATGTGGATGAAAGGCTCTTGGTGCTCCAGACAGGAGTCAGGGCTCTGCCTCTGAGGTGGGAGAGCCAACTTCAGGATATTGGTCCACAAGAGACCTCCCAGCTCCACATAATATCAAATGGCGAAAATCTCCCAGAGATCTCCATCTTAACACCAGCACCCAGCTTCACTAAATGACCAGCAAGCTACAGTGCTGGACAACCTATACCAAGCAACTAGCAAAACAGGAACACAACACCACCCATTAGCAGAGAATCTGCCTAAAACCATAAGTCCACAGACACCCCAAAACACACCACCAGACGTGAACCTGCCCACTAGAGAGACAAGATCCAGCCCCATCCACCACAACACAGGCACTACTCCCCTCCACCAGGAAGCCTACACAACTCACTGAACCAACCTTAGCCACTGGAGACAGACATCAAAAACAGCAGGAACTATGAACCTGCAGCCTGCAAAAAGGAGACCCAAAACACAGTAAGATAAGCAAAATGAGAAGACAGAAAAACACACAGCAGATAAAGGAGCAAGATAAAAATGCACCAGATCTAACAAATGAGGAGGAAATAGGCAGTCTACCTGAAAAAAATTCAGAAAAAATGATAGTAAGGATGATACAAAATCTTGGAAATAGAATGGACAAAGTGCAAGAAACAGTTAACAAGGACCTAGAAGAAATAAAGATGAAACAAGCAATGATGAACAACACAATAAATGAAAGTAAAAGTACTCTAGATGGGATCAATAGCAGAATAAATGAGGCAGAAGAATGGATAAGTGACCTGGAAGATAAATTAGTGGAAATAACTACTGCAGAGCAGAATAAAGAAAAAAGAATGAAAAGAACTGAGGACAGTCTCAGAGACATCTGGGACAACATTAAACACACCAACATTCGAATTATAGGGGTTCCAGAAGAAGAAGAGAAAAAGAAAGGGACTGAGAAAATATTTGAAGAGATTATAGTTGAAAACTTCCCTAATATGGGAAAGGAAATAGTTAATCAAGTTCAGGAAGCACAGAGCGTCCCATACAGGATAAATCCAAGGAGAAATACGCCAAGACACATATTAATCAAACTGTCAATAATTAAATACAAAGAAAGCATATTAAAAGCAGCAAAGGAAAACCAACAAATAACACATAAGGGAATCCCTATAAGGTTAACAGCTGATCTCTCAGCAGAAACCCTGCAAACCAGAAGAGAGTGGCAGGACATACTGAAAATGATGAAGGAGAAAAATCTGCAGCCAAGACTACTTTACCGAGCAAGGATCTCACTCAGATTTGATGGAGAAATTAAAACATTTACAGACAAGCAAAAGCTGAGAGAGCTCAGCACCACCAAACCAGCTTTACAACAAATGCTAAAGGAATTTCTCTAGACAAGAAACACAAGAGAAGGAAAAGACCTACAATAACAAACCCAAAACAATTTAGAAAATGGGATAAGAACATACATATTGATAATTACCTTAAATGTAAATGGACTAAATGTTCCCACCAAAAGACACAGATTGGCTGAATGGATACAAAAACAAGACCTTTATATATACTGTCTACAAGAGACCCACTTCAGACTTAGAGAAACATACAGACTGAAAGTAAGGGGATGGAAAAAGATATTCCATGCAAATGGAAACCAAAAGAAAGCTGGAATAGCAATATTCATATCAGACAAAATAGACTTTAAAATAAGGAATATTAGAAGACACAAAGAAGGACACTACATAATGATCAAGGGATCGATCCAAGAAGAAGATATAACAATTGTAAATATTTATGCACCCAACTTAGGAGCACCTCAATACATAAGTCAAATACTAAGAGCCATAAAAGGGGAAATCGACAGTAACACATTCATAGTAGGGGAGTTTAACACCCCACTTTCACCAATAGATAGATCATCCAAAATGAAAATAAATAAGGAAACACAAGCTTTAAATTATACATTAAACAAGATGGACTTAATGATATTTATAGGACACTCCATCCAAAAACAACAGAATACACATTTTTCTCAAGTGCTCATGGAACATTCTCCAGGATAGATCATATCTTGGGTCACAAATTAAGTTTTGGTAAATTTAAGAAAATCGAAATTGTATCAAGTATATTTTCTGACCACAATGCAATGAGACTAGATATCAATTACAGGAAAAGATCTGTAAAAAATACAAACACATGGAGGCTAAACAATACACTACTTAATAATGAAATTATCACTGAAGAAATCAAAGAAGAAATAAAAAAAAACCTAGAAAAAAATGACAATGGAGACACAGTGACCCAAAACTTATGGAATGCAGCAAAAGCTGTTCTAAGGGAGAAGTTTATAGCAATACCTGTCCACCTTAAGAAGCAGGAAACATTACGAATAAACAACCTAACCTTGCACCTCAAGCAATTAGAGAAAGAAGAACAAAAAAACCCCAAAGCTAGCAGAAGGAAAGAAATCATAAAAATCAGATCAGAAATAAATGAAAAAGAAATGAAGGAAACAATATAAAAGATCAATAAAACTAAAAGCTGGTACTTTTAGAAGATAAACAAAACAGATAAACCACTAGCCAGACTTATCAAGAAAAAAAGGGAGAAGACTCAAATCAATAGAATTAGAAATGAAAAAGGAGAAGTAACAACTGACACTGCAGAAATAAAAAAGATCATGAGAGATTACTACAAGCAACTCTATGCCAATAAAATGGACAATCTGGAAGAAATGGACAAATTCTTAGAAATGCACAACCTGCCAAGACTGAATCAGGAAGAAATAGAAAATATGAACAGACCAATCACAAGCACTGAAATTGAAACTGTAATTAAAAATCTTCCAACAAACAAAAGCCCAGGACCAGATGGCTTCACAGGCGAATTCTATCAAACATTTAGAGAAGAGCTAACACCTATTCTTCTCAAACTCTTCCAAAATATAGCAGAGGGAGGAATACTCCCAAATTCCTTCTACAAGGCCACCATCACCTTGATACCAAAACCAGACAAGGATATCACAAAGAAAGAAAACTACAGGCCAATATCACTGATGAACATAGATGCAAAAATCCTCAACAAACTACTAGCAAACAGAATCCAACAGCACATTAAAAGGATCATACACCATGATCAAGTGGGGTTTATTCCAGGAATGCAAGGATTCTTCGATATACGCAAATCTATCAATGTGATAAACCATATTAACAAACTGAAGGAGAAAAACCATATGATCATCTCAATAGATGCAGAGAAAGCTTTCAACAAAATTCAACACCCATTTATGATAAAAACCCTGTACAATGTAGGCAGAGGGAACTTTCCTCAACATAATAAAGGCCATATATGGCAAGCTCACAGCCAACATCATCCTCAATGGTGAAAAACTGAAAGCATTTCCACTAAGATCAGGAACAAGACAAGGTTGCCCACTCTCACCACTCTTATTCAACATAGTTTTGGAAGTTTCAGCCAGAGCAATCACAGAAGAAAAGGAATCCAAATCGGAAAAGAAGAATTAAAGCTGTCACTGTTTGCAGATGACATGATACTATACATAGAGAATCCTAAAGATGCTACCAGAAAACTACTAGAGCTAATCAATGAATTTAATAAAGTAGCAGGATACAAATTTAATGCACAGAAATCTCTGGCATTCCTATATACTAATGATGAAAAATCTGAAAGTGAAATCAATAAAACACTCCCATTTACCATTGCAACAAAAAGAATAAAATATCTAGGAATAAACCTACATAAGGAGACAAAAGACCTGTATGCAGAAAACTATAAGACACTGATGAAAGAAATTAAAGATGATACAAATAGATGGAGAGATATACCATGTTCTTGGATTGGAAGAATCAACATTGTGAAAATGACTCTACTACCCAAAGCAATCTATAGATTCAATGTAATCCCTATCAAACTACCACTGGCATTTTTCACAGAACTAGAACAACAAATTTCGCAATATGTATGGAAAGACAAAAGACCCCGAATAGCCAAATCAATCCTGAGAACGAAAATCAGAGCTGGAGGAATCAGGCTCCCTGTCTTCAGACTATACTACAAAGCTACAGTAATCAAGACAGTATGGTACTGGCACAAAAACAGAAAGATAGATCAATACAACAGGATAGAAAGCCCAGAGATAAACCCACGCATATATGAACACCTTATCTTTGATAAAGTTGGCAGGAATGTACAGTGGAGAAAGGACAGCCTCTTCCATAAGTGGTGCTGGGAAAACTGGACAGATACATGTAAAGTATGAGATTAGATCACTCCCTTACACCATACACAAAAATAAACTCAACATGGATTAAAGACCTAAATGTAAGGCCAGAAACTGTCAAACTCTTAGAGGAAAACATAGGCAGAGCACTCTGTGACATAAATCACAGCAAGATTCTTTTTGACCCACCTCTTAGAGAAATGGAAATAAAAACAAAAATAAACAAATGTGACCTAATGAAACTTCAAAGCTTTTGCACAGCAAAGGAAACCATAAACAAGACCAAAAGACAACCTTCAGGTTGGGAGAAAATATTTGCAAATGAAGCCACTGACAAAGGATTAATCTCCACAATTTACAAGCAGCACATGCAGCTCAATAACAAAAAAACAAACAACCCAATCCAAAAATTGGCAGAAGACTTAAATAGACATTTCTCCAAGGAAGATATACAGACTGCCAACAAACACGTGAAAGAATGCTCAACATCCATAATCATTAGAGAAATGCAAATCAAAACTACAGTGAGATATCATCTCACACCAGTCAGAATGGCCTTCATCAAAAAATCTAGAAACAATAAATGCTGAAGAGGGTGTGGAGAAAAGGGAACACTCTTGCACTGCTGATGGGAATGTGAATTGGTTCAGCCACTATGGAGAACAGTATGGAGGTTCCTTAAAAAACTACAAATAGAACTACCATATGACCCAGGAATCCCACTACTGGGCATACACCCTGAGAAAACAAAATTCATAAAGAGTCATGTACCAAAATATTCATTGCAGCTTTATTTACAATAGCCCAGAGATGGAAACAACCTAAGTGCCCATTATCGGATGAATGGATAAAGAAGATGTGGCACATATATACAATGGAATATTACTCAGCCATAAAAAGAAACGAAATTGAGCTATTTGTAATGAGGTGGATAGACCTAAAGTCTGTCATACAGAGTGAAGTAAGTCAGAAAGAAAAAGACAAATACCATATGCTAACACATATATATGGAATTTAAGAAAGAAAATAAAATGTCATGAAGAATCTAGGGGTAAAACAGGAATAAAGACACAGACCTTCTGGAGAATGGACTTGAGGATATGGGGAGGGGGAAGGGTGAGCTGTGACAGGGCGAGAGAGAGTCAAGGACATATACACACTACAAACGTAAGGTAGATAGTTAGTGGGAAACAGCCGCATGGCACAGGGATATCAGCTCGGTGCTTTGTGACCACCTGGAGGTGTGGGATAGGGAAGGTGGGAGGGAGGGAGATGCAAGAGGGAAGAGATATGGGAACATATGTATATGTATAACTGATTCACTTTGTTATAAAGCAGAAATTAACACATCATTGTAAAGCAATTATACCCCAATAAAGATGTTAACAACAAAAAAAAAGAAAAAACAGAGACAAAATAAGAGGAATGCGACCTGCATAGTGAGAGGGAGCTGTGAAGGAGGAAAGGTTTCCATACACTAGGAAGCCCCTTCATGGGCAGAGACTGCGGGTGGTGGAGGGGGGAAGCTTCAGAGCTGTGGAAGAGAACGCAGCAACAGGGGTACAGAGGGCAAAGCAGAGAGATTCCCGCACAGAGGATCTGTGCTGACAAGAACTCACCAGCCCAAGAGGTTTGGCTGCTCACCCGCCGGAGTGGTCGGGGTTGGGAGCTGAGACTTGGTCTTCGGTCAGATCACAGGGAGGGGATAGGCAGCATGAACAGAGCCTGCCAGGGTTAGTGCACCATGGCTAGATGGGAGGGAGTCCAGGGAAAAGTCTGGACCTGCCTAAGAGGCAAGAGACTTTTTCTTCCCTCTTTGTTTCCTGCTGAACGAGGAGAGGGGATAAAGAGCACTGCTTAAAGGTGCTCCAGAGACAGACGTGAGCCGCAGCTAACAGCACAGACCACAGAGACGGGCATGAGATGCTAAGGCTGCTGCTTATGCCACCAAGAGGCCGGTGTGTGAGCACAGGTCACTCTGCACAGCTCCCATCCCGGAAGCCTGTGCAGCCTGCCACTGCCAGGGTCTCATGATCCAGGGACAACTTCCCTAGGAGAATGCACAGTGTGCCACAGGCTGGTGCAATGTCACACAGGCCTCTGTCACTGCAGGTTCACCCCGTAGCCCTCCCTTCCCAGGGCCTGAGTGAGCCAGAGCCCCCAAATCATCTACTCCTTTAACCCTGTCCTGTCTGAGTGAAGAACAGATGCCCTCAGGCAACCTACAAACAGAGGCGGGGCCAAATCCAAAGCTGAAGGCCAGGAGCTGTGTGAACAAATAGGAAAAAGGGAAATCTCTCCCAGCAGCCTCAGGAGCAGTGGATTAAATGTCCACAAACAACATGATGTACCCTGCATCTGTGGAATACATGAATAGACAAGGAATCATCCCAAATTGAGGAGGTGGACTTTGAGAGCAAGATATATTATTTTTTCCTCTTTTTGTGAGTGTGTATGTGTATGCTTCTGTGTGAGACTTTCTCTGTATAGTTTTGCTTTCACCATTTGTCCTAGGGTTCTGTCCATCTGTTTATTGTTTTTTCTTTACTTAAATTTTTTCTTAATAATTATTTTTTATTTTAATAACTTTATTTTATTTTATCTTTATTTTATTTTATTATATCCTCATTCTTTCTTTCTACTTTTTCTCCCTTTTATTCTGAGCTGTGCAGATGAAAGGCTCTTGGTGCTGCAGCCAGGAGTCAGTGCTGTGTCTCTGAGGTGGGAGAGCCAACTTCAGGACACTGGTCCACTAGAGACCTGCCAGCTCCACGTAATATCAAACTGTGAAAATTTCCCAGAGATCTCCATCTCAACACCAAGACCCAGTTTCATTCAACGACCAGCAAGCTACAGTCCTGGACACCCTATGCCAAACAACTACCAAAACAGGACCAAAACCCCACCCATTAGCAGAGAGGCTGCCTAAAATCATAAAAAGGACACAGACACCCCAAAACTCACCACAAGATGTGGAGCTGTCCACCAGAAAGACAAGGTCCAGCCACATCCACCAGAACACAGGCACTAGTCCCCTCCACCAGGAAGCATACACAACTCACTGAACCAAATTTAGCCACTGGGGCAGACACCAAAAACAATGGGAACTATGAACCTGCAGCCTGCAAAAAGGAGACCCCAAACACAGTAAGATAAGCTAAATGAGAAGACAGAAAAACACACAGCAGATAAAGGAGCAAGATAAAAATTCACCAGACCTAACAAATGAAGAGGAAATAGGCAGTCTACCTGAAACAGGTTTCAGAAAATGATACTAAAGATGATACAAAATCTTGGAAATAGAATGGACAAAATGCAAGAAACATTTAACAAGGACATAGAAGAACTAAAGAGGAAACAAGCAATGATGAACAACACAATAAGTGAAATTAAAAATACTCTAGAGGTGTTCAATAGCAGAATAACTGAGGCAGAAGAATGGATAAGTGACCTGGAAGATAAAATAGTGGAAATAACTACTGCAGAGCAGAAATAAAGAAGAAAGAATGAAAAGAAATGAGGACAGTCTCAGAGACATCTGGGAAAACATTAAACACACCAACATTCGAATTATAGGGGTTCCAGAAGAAGAAGAGAAAGAGAAAGGGACTGAGAAAATATTTGAAGACATTATAGATGAAAATTTTCCTAACATGGGAAAGGAAATAGTTAATCAATTCCAGGAAGCACAGAGAGTCCTATACAGGATAAATCCAAGTAGAAAAATGGCAAGACACATATAAATCAAAATATCAAAAATTAAATACAAAGAATACATATTAAAAGCAGCAAGGGAGAGCCAACAAATAACACACAAGGGAATCCCTATAAGGTTAACAGCTGATCATTCAGCAGAAGCACTGTAAGCCAGAGTGGACTGGCAGGACATATTTATAGTGATGAAGGAGAAAACCCTACAACCAACATTACTCTACCCAACAAGGATCTCATTTAGATTTGATGGAGAAATTAAAACGTTTACAGACAAGCAAAAGCTGAGAGAGTTCAGCACCACAAAATCAGCTTTAAAACAAATGCTAAAGGAACTTCTCTAGGCAGGAAACACAAGAGAAGGAAAAGACCTACAATAACAAACCCAAAAGATTTAAGAAAATGGGAATAGGATAATTCGATAATTATCCTATCCTATTAGGATAATTCGATAATATCGATAACATATTGATAATTACCTTAAACGTAAATGGATTAAATGCTCCCACCAAAAGACACAGACTGGCTGAATGCATACAAAAACAAGACCCATATATGTGCTATCTACAAGAAACCCACTTCAGACTTAGAGACACATTCAGACTGAAAGTGAGGGGATAGAAAAAGATATTACATGCAAATGGAAATCAGGAAAAAGCTGGAGTAGCAATTTTCATATCAGAAAAAATAGACTTTAAAATAGAGACTATTACAAGAGACAAAGGACACTACATAATGGTCAAGGGATCAATCCAAGAAGAAGATATAACAATTGTAAATATTTATGCACCCAACCAAGAGAAACTCAATACATAAGGCAAATGCTAACAGCCATAAAAGGGAAAATTGAAAATAACACATTCATAGTAGGGGACTTTAACACCCCACTTTCACCAATGGACAGATCATCCAAAATGAAAATAAATAAGGAAACACAAGCTTAAAATGATATATTAAACAAGATGACTTCATTGATATTTATATGACATTCCATCCAGAAACAACAGAATACACATTTTCTCAAGTGCTCATGGAATATTCTCCAGGATAGATCATATTTGGGTCACAAATCAAGCCTTGTTAAATTTAAGGAAATTGAAATTGTATCAAGTATCTTTTCTGACAACAATGCTATGAGACTAGATATTAATTACAGGAAAAGATCTGTAAAAAATACAAACATATAGAGGCTAAACAATACAGTACTTAATAACGAAATGATCGCTGAAGAAATCAAAGAGAAAAGCAAAAAATACCTAGACGATGGAGACGATCCAAAACCTATGTGATGCAGCAAAAGAAGTATTAAGACAGAAGTATATAGCAAGACAATCCTACCTTAAGAAACAGGAAACATCTCAAATAAACAACCTAACCTTGCACCTAAAGAAATTAGAGAAAGAAGAAGAACAACAACAACAACAAAATACCCAAAGTTAGCAGAAGGAAAGAAATCATAAAGATCAGATCAGAAATAAATGAAAAAGAAATGAAGGAAACGATAGCAAAGTTCAATAAAACTAAAAGTTGGTTCTTTGAGAAGATAAACAAAATTGATAAACCATTAGCCAGACTCATCAAGAAAGAAAGGGAGAAGACTCAAATCAATAGAATTAGAAATGGAAAAGGAGAAGTAACAGCTGACACTGCAGAAATACAAAGGATTATGAAAGATTACTACAAGAAACTCTATGCCAAAAAAATGGACAACCTGGAAGAAATGGACAAATTGTTAGAAATGCATAACCTGTCAGGACTGGACCAGGAAGAAATAGAAAATATGAACAGACCAATCACAAGCACTGAAATTAAAAATGTGATTAAATGTCTTCCAACAAACAAAAGCCCAGGACCAGATGGCTTCACAGGCGAATTCTATCAAACATTTAGAGAAGAGCTAACACCTATCCTGCGCAAACTCTTCCAAAATATAGCTGAGGTAGGAAGAGTCCGAAACTCATTCTACGAGGCCACCATCACCCTGATACCAAAACCAGACAAAGATGTCACAAGGAAAAAAACTACAGGCCAAAATCACTGATGAACATAGATGCAGAAATCCTCAACAAAATACTAGCAAACAGAATCCAACAGCACATTAAAAGGATCATACACCATGTTCAAGTGGGGTTAATTCCAGGAATGCAAGGATTCTTCAATATATGCAAATCAATCAACGTGATACACCATATTAACAAACTGAAGTACAAAAACCATATGATCATCTCAATAGAAACAGAGAAAGCTTTTGACAAAATTCAGCACCCATTTATGATAAAAACCCTGCAGAAAGTAGGCATAGAGGGAAATTTCCTCAACATAAAGGCCATATATGACAAACCCACAGCCAACATCATCCTCAATGGTGAAAATATTTAACCATTTCCACTAAGATCAGGAACAATACAAGGTTGCCCACTCTCAACACTCTTATTCAACATAGTTTTGGAAGTTTTAGCCACAGAAATCAGAGAAGAAAAAGAAATAAAAGAAGTCAAATTGGAAAATAATAAGAAAAGCTGTCACTGTTTGCAGATGACATGATACTATACATAGAGAATCCTAAAGATGCTACCAGAATACTACTAGAGCTAACCATTGAATTTGGTAAAATAGCAGGATATAAAATTAATGCCCAGAAATCTCTGGCATTCTTATACACTAATGGTTAAAAATCTGAATGTGAAATTAAGAAAACAGCCCCATATATCACTGCAACAAAAAGCATAAAATATCTAGGAAGAAACCTACCTAAGTACACAAAAGCCCTTTATGCAGAGAATTATAGGACACTGATGAAAGGAATTAAAGATGATACAAATAGGTGGAGAAATATACCATGTTCTTGGATTGGAAGAATCAACACTGTGAAAATGACTATCCTACCCAAAACAATGTGCAGATTCAATTCAATCTCTTTCAAAGTACTACTGGCATTTTTCACAGAACTAGAACAAAAAATTTCACAATTTGTATGGAAACACAAAAGACCCCGAATAGCCAAAGCAATCTTGAGAACGAAAAGTGGAGCTGAAGGAATCAGGTTCCCTGACTTCAGACTATACTACAAAGCTACAATAATCAAGACAGTATGGTACTGACACAAACACAGAATTATAGATCAATGGAACAGGATAGAAAGCCCAGAGATAAACCCATGCACATATTGTCACCTTATCTTTGATAAAGGAGGCAAGAACATACAGTGGAGAAAAGACAGACTCTTCAATAAGAGGTGCTAGGAAAACTGAACAGGTACATATAAAAGTATGAAATTAGAACACTCCCTAACACCATACACAAAAATAAACTCAAAATGGATTGAAGACCTAAATGTAGGGGTAGACACTATCAAACTCTTTGAGGAAAACACAGGCAGAACACTCTATGACATAAATTACAGCAAGATCCTTTTTGACCCACCTCCTAGAGAAATGGAAATAAAAACAAAAATAAACAAATGGGACATAATGAAACTTCAAAGCTTTTGCACAGCAAAGGAAACCATAAACAAGACCAAAAGACAACCCTCAGAATGGGAGAAAGTATTTACAAATGAAGCAACTGACAAAGGATTAATCTCCAAAATTTACAAGCAGCTCATGCAGCTCAATAACAAAAAAACAAACAACCCAATCCAAAAATGGACAGGAGACCTAATAGACTTTCCTCCAAAGAAGATATACAGACTGCCAACAAACACATGAAAAAATGCTCAACATCATTAATCATTAGAGAAATGCAAATCAAAACTACAATGAGATATCATCTCATACCGGTCAGAATGGCCATTATCAAAAAAACTAGAAACAATAAATGCTGGAGAGGGTGTGGAGAAAAGAAAACACTCTTTCACTGTTGGTGGGAATATGAATTGGTACAGCCACTATGGAGAACAGTTTGGAGGTTCCTTAAAAAACTACAAATAGAACTACCATATGACCTCGCAATACCACTAATAGGCATATACCCTGAGAACACCATAATTCAAAAAGCGTCACATACCAAAATGTTCATTGCAGCTCTATTTACAATAGCCAGGAGATGGAAGCAACCTAAGTGTCCATCATTGGATGAATGGATAAAGAAGATGTGGCACATATATACAATGGAATATTACTCAGCCATAAAAAGAATCTTAATTGAGTTATTTGTAGTGAGGTGGTTGGACCTAGAATCTGTCATACATAGTGAAGTGGGTCAGAAAGAGAAAAACGAATACCGTATGCTGACACATGTATATGGTATCTAAGAAAAAAAAAAGTCCTGAATTGCCTGGGGGTGGGATGGGAATAAAGACACAGACCCACTAGAGCATGGACTTGAGGATGGGGAAGGTGTGACAAGGTGAGAGAGTAGCATGGACATATATACACTACCAAACATAAAATGGATACCTGGTGGGAAGCAGCTGCATAGCACAGTGAGATCAGCTAGGTGGTTTGTGACTGCCTATAGGGGTGGGATTGGGAGGGTGGGATGGAGGGAAATGTAAGAGGGAAGAGATGACACTACTCATTTGTTCTGTTGCTTCCTATTGGTTAGCTTCCTAAGTGGGGTGGGAGATGAGCTTATCCAGATGGGAAGATTTTTCTTTGCTCTACGTCTCTAGGGGTCAGGTGGGGTGGGGAGGGAGTCTGGGCAGGGATCATGGCACTCTTAACAGCTATTACTTAAACAACTATGTTTTGGTTTGGTTGTAATATATTGTACTTCATTAAGATTGCCAAAAACTGCTAAAATTAAAAAAAAAAAAAAACCATGTGTATACAATTTTTTGCCAGATAAAAATGTAGTCATTTTTATTTGAAAATAAAAAAAGGGAGAGGACTCAAATTAATAAAATTAGAAATGAAAAGGGAGAGGTTCCAGCAAGTGCAACAGAAGTACAAAGGATCAGAAGAGATTACTACAGATATACTACAATTTTATACACCAATAAAATGGACAACCTAGAAGTAATGAAAAAATGAAAGAAGAAATGAAAAGAAGAAATGAAAAAAATCTTAGAAAAATATAACTTTCTAAGACTGAACCAAGAAGAAATAGAAAATATGAACAGATCAATCAAAAATACTGAAATTGAAACTGTGATTAAAAATCTTCCAACCAACAAAAGTTCACGACCAGATGGCTTTACAAATTATATGAAATATTTAAAGAAGTGTTAGCAACTACACTGTTGAAACTCTTCTAAAATATTACAAAAAAAGGAATATTTCCAAGCTCATTCTACAGGACCACCATCACCCTGATACCAAAACCAGACAAAGATATCACACACACACACACTAATCACAGACCAATATCACTGATAAATATAGACTCAAAAATTCTCAGCAAAATACTAGCAAAATGCATCCAACAACATATTAAAAGGAGCACACACTATGACCAAGTGGGATTTATCACAGGGAAACAAGGATTCTTCAATATATGCAAATGAATCAGTGTGATACACCATACTAACAAATTGAAGAATAAAACCATATGATCAACTTGATAGATGCAGGAAAAGGCGTTGACAAAATTCAACACTGATTTATGATAAAAACTCTCCACAAAATGGGTATAGAGGGAATCTACCTCAACATAATAAAGACCATATATTAGCAAACCCACAGCTTACATCATTCTCAATGGTGAAAATCTGAAAGAAGTTCCTCTAAGTTCAGGAACAAGACAAAGATGTCCACTATTGTCACTATTATTCAACATAGTTTTGGAATTCCTAGCCACAGCAATCAGAGAAGAAAAAGAAATAAAAGGAATCCAAATTGGAAAAGAAGAAGTAAAACTGTCACTCTTTGCAGATGACATGATACTATACATAGAAAATCCTAAAGAAACTACCAGAAAACTCTAGAGCTCATCAATGAACTTGGTAAAGTTGCAGGTTACAAAATTAATACACAGAAATCTCTTGCATTTCTATACACTAACAACAAAAGATCAGAAAGAGAAGTTCAAGAAACAATTCTATTTACCATCACATCAAAAAGAATAAAATAACTAGGAATAAACTTACCTAAGGAGGCAAAAGACCTATACTCAGTAAACTATGAGATAATGATAAAAGAAATTAAAGCTGACACAAACAGGTGGAGACATATACCATGTTCTTGGGTTGGAAAAATCAATATTGTGAAAATTACAATATTACTCAAGGCAATCTACAGATTCAATGCAATTGCTATCAAATTACCAATGGTATTTTTCACAGAATCAGAACAAAAAAATTTAGAGTTTGTATGGAAACACAAAAGACCCCATAAAACCAAAGCAATCTTGAGAAAGAAGAATGGAGCTGGAGGAATTAGTCTCCCTGACTTCTAACTATATCTCAAAGCTACAGTCATCCAAACAGTATAGTACTGGCACAAAAACAGAAATATAAATCAGTGGACCAGGATAGAAATTCCAGAGATAAACCCATGTACCTAGGGTCACCTAATCTATGACAAAGGAAACAAGAATATTCAATGGGTAAAAGACAGTCTCTTCAATAAATGGTGCTATGGAAATTGGACTGCCACATGTAGAAGAATGAAATTAGAGCAATCCCTAACACCACACACAAAAATAAATCCAAAATGGATTAAATACATGAATGTAAGGCCAGCTACTGTAAAACTCTTAGGGGTAAACATAGGCAGAACACTCTTTGACATAAATTACAGCAAGATCTTTTTGATCCACCTCCTAGAGTAATGAACATAAAAACAAAAATAAACAATTGGGACCTAATTAAACTTAAAAGCTTTTGCACAGCAAAGGAAACCGTAAACAAAACAGAAAGACAACCCTCAGAACAGGAGAAAATATTTGCAAATGAAGCAACCAACCAGGGATTAATCTCCAAAATATACAAATAGCTCATGCTGCTCAATATAAAAAAAAAACAAACAACCCAATCAAGAAATAGGTGGAGGGCACAGTGGTTGGGAGTCCCCCTGCCGATGCAGGGGACACGGGTTCATGCCCTGATCTGGGAGGATCCAACATGCCGTGGAGCGGCTGGGCCTGTGAGCCATGGCCGCTGAGCCTGAGCATCCGGAGCCTGTGCTCTGCAGCAGGAGAGGCCACAGCAGTGAGAGGCCCGCGTACTGCAAAAAAAAAAAAAAAAAAAATAGGTGGACTATCTAAATAGACATTTCTCCAAAGAAGAGTACAGATGGTTAAAAAGTACATGAAAAGATGCTAAACATCACTATCATTAGAGAAATGCAAATAAAACCTCACACTGGTCAGAATGGCTGTCACCAAAATATCTACAAACAATAAATGTTGGAGAGGGTGTGGAGAAAATGGAACCCTCCTACACTGTTTATGGGACTGTAAACCTGTACAGCCACTGTGAAGAACAGTATGGGGTTCATTAATAAACTAAAAATAGAGCTACCACATGATCTAGCAATCCCACTTGTCAGCATATACCCAGAGAATTCCATGATTCAAAAAGATACTTGTACCCCAATTTCATTGCAGCACTATATACAATATCCAGGACATGGAAGCAACCTAAATGTCCATCAACAGAGGAGTGAATAAAGAAGATGTGATGCACATATACAATGGAATATTACTGATCCATAAAAAAGAACAAAATAATGCCAATTGCAGCAACATGGAATGATCTAGATTGACTTCTTATCATACTGATTGAAGTAAGTCAGAAAGAGAAAGACAAATACCATATGATATCATGTATATGTGGAATCTAAAAAAGGGGTACAAATGAACTCACTTACAAAACAGAAATAGAGTTACAGATGTAGAAAATAAACTTATGGTTACCAGGGGGTAAGGAGGAGGGGTAGTTATAAATTGGAAGTTTGGAAACTCCACTCAATACTCTGTAATTGCCTCTATGGGGAAATAATATAGAAAAGAACAGATATATCCATGTGTATAACAGATTCACTTTGCGGTACACCTGAAACTGACACAACATTGGAAATTAGCTCTACTCTAATAAAATTAAAAAAAAAAATTAAAGGAGTATTTCTTCTCAATTGCCTTGAGCTCAAAAAAATCCTATGTAAGGGTGGTATATTTGGGGGTGGCATATTCTGCTACCCTTTAAAATACTGTTTGTATTTAGTACCTTTGAATCCAACCTAATATCAATTGTTACTCCCAAACATTTGTATTTAAACTGCATTTTGTGATCATTCTCTAGAATTTGGTGCATATTTAGAGGAATATAAACAAAATATTTTGATTGATAAATGAGTGTATGTCCAAGAAGAAAACAAAACAAAATAAACACATGGACCAAATTTTAAAGAATTTCAGACCATTCTTAAATTTCTCTTTTCCTCTTTTTTTGATAGAGGAAGCTTAATTTGAGAATAGGCTTTAAAATAGATTATACGTGTCTAAGTAAAAATTTAAGAGGTGAGGGAGGTTAATGCTCTTTCTGGCACATTTATGTGTATAAAAATATTTATAGTTAAATATTCCTATTGACCTTAAAAAGCCAGAATATTGTGTGGAATTTTGAAATCTCATTATGAACTGTTGCAAATATTCATTTTTCAATGAAACATTGTATTTCTTTAGAAAATTTAATTCTCTTCTTTCAAGTAATCATTATTCACTTCTAAAGTCCTTAGAAGCAAATACCTTGGAGGAATGTAAGATTAATCAACCTTTAAAAGTTGCCAATTTAGGGACTTCCCTGGTGGTGCAGTGGTTAAGAGTCCGCCTGCCAATGCAGGGGACATGGGTTCAATCCCTGGTCTGGGAAAAACCCACATGCTGCAGAGCAACTAAGCCAGTGCACCACAACTACTAAGCCTGTGCTCTAGAGCCCGTGAGCCACAACTACTGAGCCCACGTGCCACACTACTGAAGCCTGCATGCCTAGAACCCAGGCTCTGCAACAAGATAAGTCACCACAATGAGAAGCCTGCACACCACAATGAAGAGTAGCGCCTGCTCTCTGCAACTAGAGAAAGCCCTCACACATTAACGAAGTAACAAAGAACCAACACAGTCAAAAATAAATAAATAAATAAAATGCAAATTTAAAAAGTAGCCAATTTAAACCACTTCATTTACCATAAAAACACCCTTTAAGTGGATTTACTATGCAGTCCCCTCTTTTATCTTATTTTTTATCAGCACTACTATTTTTGGCCCAGGAAAAATGTTGTCTTCCTTAAATACCTTTCCTTATTTATTCCAAGCAAGCATTGATCACAGTCTTCAAAAATACTTAGTTCAGGGGCTTCCCTGGTGGAGCAGTGGTTGAGAGTCTGCCTGCTGATGCAGGGGACATGGGTTCATGCCCCGGTCCGGGAAGATTCCACATGCCATGGAGCGGCTGAGCCCGTGAGCCATGGCCGTTGAGCCTGCGTGTCCAGAGCCTGTGCTCCGCAACAAGAGAGGCCACAACAGTGAGAGGCCCGTGTACTGTGAAAAAAAAAAAAAAAACTTAGTTCATTCATTTAATAAGTATTTCATTAATTCTTCATACAACGTGAGTTTTCTAGGCACAAAAACAGACAAAGGGATCAATGGAACAGAACAGAAAGCCCAGAATTAAGCCCATGCTTATATAGTCAACTGAATTATGATAAAGAAACTAAAATTATACAGTGGGGAAAGGACAGTCTTTGTAATAAATGATGTTGGAAAAACTGGACTGCCTCATACAATGAATGAAACTTGACTAATAGCTTATAACATACACAAAAATTAACTCAAATGATTAAAGACTTGAAAGTAAGACCTGAAAACATAAAACTCCCAGCAGAAGACATAAGCTCCTTGATATATGTCTTGGTGATGATATTTTGACTCTGTTACCAAAATAAAAAGCAACAAAAGCCAAAATGAATAAGTACATCATACTAAAAAAATTATACACAGCAAAACAGGTTAAAAAAGGTAAAAAATTGAATGGAAGAAAATATTTATAAATTATATATCTGATAAGGGGCTAATATCCAAAATACATAAAGAGTTCATACAGCTCAATAGCAAATAAACAATCTGCTTCAAAATAGGCAGATCTGAATAGACCTTTTTACAAAGAAGACATACAGATACCTTACAGGTACATGAAATGATGCTTAACATCACTACATCACTAGGCATCAGGGAAATACAAATCAAATCCATAATGAGATATCACCTTATAACTGTTAGCATGTCTATTATCAAAAAGACAAGGTATAACAAATGTTGGCAAGGATGTGGAAAAAAGGAGCCTTGTGCACTGTTGTAGAGATGTAAATTGGTGTAGCCACTATGGAAAACAGTATGGAGTTTCCTCAGAAAATTAAAACTAGAATTACTATACCATCTAGTAATGCACTTTGGGTATTTATCCAAAGAAAACAAATACACTAATTCAAATACATATATGAACCCACATGTTGCAGGATTATTTACAATAGCTAAGTTATGGAAACAAGCCAAGTGTCCAATGATTGGTGACTGGATAAAGAATTGGGGAAGATGTAATTCAGTCATAAAAAGGAAGGAAATCCTGCCATTTGCAATAACATAGATGGGCCTTGTGGGCATTATTCTAAGAGAAATGAGTAAGACAGAGAAAGACAATTATTGTAGATCTCTCATATATGAAATCTAAAATACCCCCAAGATAATAGATATAAAGAACAGATTATTGGTGACTGTCAGAGGCAAGGGATGTGGGTGGAGAAATGGGTGATGGGGAGTATAAATTTATTAAAAAATAAAAGATGATAATTTTAAACAATTTTAAAAGTGTTATTTTAATTTCTGTCAGATATGTTTAATTAAAGTGATGTTACTTTTGTCAGGGAAATAATCATTGAGCTTTCTGTCTTTGGATATCAAGTGTTCAAATACATAGTTACAAATACCAAAATAATTTTGAATGGTAACATTAATATAAAGTTTAAATGGCCACTAATTTAAAATTTTATAATTTTACAGACTTTCTGACCTTCCTCTCTATTTCCAATGGTTATAGACAAAAGTAATGTTTTTGAAGCTCTTCATTTGGGGGCAGGGAGCTTAAAGTATAAAAACATACACACTACACAAACAATATCAGGTGGAACATAACATTACTACATGAAATATGTATTTGATCTCACTCCATTAAACCATTTTGTTTTTTGGTTGCACAACCCTGCATTTTCAGGAGTGATAGTGTGGAGTCCTAACCACTGGACTGTCAGGGAATTCCCCAATCCATTAAACAATTTTGAACACTGCCATGAAGAATTTGTATGTATAATTATAGAAAAGTAATAGAAATATGAAAGTCTTTGGTGGCAAGATATGATGCTTTCACAAGGTTGCTATATTACTCCATGAGAAAGTAAAGTATAATACAGTGAAAAAATTGTGAAACATTACATAACAATTTATAATAGATGTGTTCTCTTCCCTGATGTTCTGTGACCTAGTAGAATAAGACTAGTTGTACAACAGTCTAGCTATAGTCTCTTTTATTTTAAAATTATGTAATGAAGGACTTAGATTAAACTATTTCCAGATCACGTTATGACTAAAAAATCCCCTTTTTAAAATTAAACTTCAGAACTTTCTGTGTAAAATAAAAGTTTTCAAATTTAATAGGTCAAGAAATGAGTTTTTCTTCTAAAAAAACTGAAGAAATGACAATGATTCTTTAATTAGATAAGAATTACCATTTATTTTATAATTAATTCTAGAAGTCTTTACTTTTATATTTTCTTAAAAAATTAACTTATTTTACCAAAAAAATTCACTGATTCATTGTTTACTTATTCAACACATATTTACATATTAGTGACTAGAAATTATGTTTTGGATCTGGTGATGTGGCAATAAATACAGTGGTTAAAAAATATGTATGTGTAGAAATAGCTATATAGATTTGGATATAGGTACGATATATATAGTTATATGTAATTATATAGAAAATACAAAGGAAATCAAGATGGGAAAGCAGATGAAGAGTCCTGCAGTGGTGGGCATTGCCAATTTTAAATAGAGTAGCTAAGGAACACCTCCCTGAGATTAAGATAATTGAGCAAACACCTGATATATGTCTTAGAATGAGGCTTGTACATATCTATGAGAAGAGATTTAAGCAGAGAACAGCAAATACAAAGGCCAAGGCTGAAGTGTTTTTGTCTTTGTCCAACAAGATGACTATTGTAGAGGATACAAAGGGGAGAACTGTAGCAGGTAATGTCAGAGAGGGAGTGGAACTAGGCCATTTGACACTTTGTAGTCTGTGGTAAAAGCTCTATTTTTGCTCTGAGAGAAATGGATTCCATTACAAATGACTTTGCAAAGGACTCATATGATATGGCATTATAAAAAGGATACTTCTGGCTCCTTTATTCCAAATAAACTCTAGAGAGGTAATAATGGATGCAAGAATATAACAGGGAAGAACAAGTCTGACTCCATACTGGATCTATTTCCTTTGTTGTAACCTTTCTGTTCTATTGTTAATTGCCTTTGCTTAGTCACACTAGCTCTGCACATAAGCACCCTAATTACTGAAAGAATTTTGCCCATAGCTTGAGGTGTCCATAATAGCCCCTTCGCAGAAATTTTGCATCCTTATGGAAATAAGGAAACATGAAAAAGAAAAGTAAGATTTGTCTTATCCAGTTCTGCAGGGACATCATGACCAGACCAGAGTGATGAGTATACTGATCATGAGCAAAGACCTTTGGTAACCTCCCTTGACCCTGACCAGCACTCAGATGCCTGCAGCTATTTCTTACCTCCAGACCTCACTCCCGCCCCTCCTGCTTTCACCTTTATTAGCATAAAAGAAGCCTGTATTATAACCCAAGCAAGATGTTTCTCTCGGACATTTTTCTACCATCTTCTCAGTTTACTTACTTTCTGAATAAGATTGCTATTCCTTGTCTCATCACCTTTTCTCTCTAATTAACCTGTTGTGAGTGAGCAGCACGAGATTGGACTTGGTAACAGGAGGAACAATAAAGTAACTGTGACAATATTCCACACTGAAATGATGGCTTATGATGATAGTGGGGAAGATGAAAAGTTGTCAGATTTTGGATATGTTTGGAAAATGAAGCCAATGTTATTTGGGATACAAAAAAAGAGAGGAGTGGAAGGAAAGTCCAGGTTATTTTTCCTGAGAAACATGAAGAATGGAGTAATCATTTACTGAAATTAAGACCATGGGTGGGATAGCATTAGGGGTCAATTTTGAATGTCTTGCATTTGAAATGTTTCTTATCTAACCAAGCACACCAATCAAATAGGCAGTTGAATATATAGGACTGTTTCAGAGGCAAGTTTCATACCAGTAATATAAAATCTGGGAGGTAACAGAAAATTAATGGCATTTAAAGCCATTAGACTAAATGAAATCACAAAATCAGTGTAGACAGAGAGGTGGAGTAGCTCAAAGGCTGAGCTACTGAGCACACCAAAATTTGAAGGTCAAAGAGATGAAAAGGAATCATCCATGATGTCAGAGAAATACCAGAAGAGTGGGGTTTCTTCTAAGCCACTCAAAAAAAATTTCAGGTAAAAGGAAATAACACAGTCAAAGGTCAAGTAAGGTGAGACTGAAAATTTAATATTGAATTTTGCAACATGGAGCTCACTGGTGATTTTGACTAGAAAAGCTTTGTTGAAGGGGTGTGGGTTAATGACTTACTGAGTGGGTTAAGAGAAAATGTTAAGAGGAATTTGAAACAGGGAGTGAATATGATAACTGGGGATGAGGTTTTAAAATTAATACATTAACACATTTGTCTTGTGTTAATGTTAGTCATATAATCTGCTTAGATAAGTTCTTAGGTCACAGAAGACAGTAAATATTTGTTGGACATGTGGACAAATAAATAAATAAAGGTCAAAAGCTCAGTCTAGCAAAATAGATTCATGTTTAGCCTTTGCCTTAAGGCCTAAAGTACCAGGACAAAAATGATCACACGTTTCTTAGTTGGAAAGGTATTTGAAAAGAAAGAAATTATGAGAACTTTTAAAGCTTCAGAAGTTTATCTATTATTGACCTGGATATTTCTTTGTTATTTCTAAGGCCCTGAACCACCCTTGAAGAGCCCACAAGTTATATTTCTCAGACTCCCATGCAAATCGTCTTTTTATTAATTTCTGCCAGTGCAGTTACAGGCAGGACCTTAGAAAGTGAGGGTGTTGATGACAGTGACTGGAGGTTGCTGCAGGGCCATACTCTTTAACTAGTCCTAATTGAGGCAGATGAAATCCTTTTGGTAGTTCCAGTTTTGATGGTGATGACTAAATTGATTGACTCAGTGGTATCCCCTGGTGTCCTAGCACCACCAGCAACAGCTGTGACTTCAGAGAATGGTAAAAATATTCAACCTATGGAATCAAGACCATGAGTGGAAGCAGTTTCTCTATTTTTGGCTGGTAACCTATTTCTCCCTTTTACTCTGAGCTATTACATTTTTTTCTCTCCATTTCTTTTCAATGAATCAGTAAGCAATTCCCTGTGTTAAATTCCTACAGATTAAATATCTAACATAACTTCTGTTTTCCTGACAAAACATGCATGTTAAAATTGCCAACTGCAAATTGAAAACATGCATTATAAAATTTTCATCTTTATACCTTGCTTATGTTTCTCTTGCTCTGGAGTACCCTTATGAACTTTTTTCCTCTCTGAATTTAAATCTTAGGTACACTTAAACCTCTATTACTCTATTATGTGTATGTGTATGTGTATGTGTGTATGTGTGTGTGTGACAATTTCCAGGTAGTTCACATGGACATTTCTCTCGCTAATTTTTCGTGGCAGTCATTTGTTGAAATACATAACATAGCAGTTATTAACCACAGGGTTCACACATTAAAATACACTGTACACAGAGAAGCAAAATCTTTACACCTTTTTTTTTTTTTTTTGCAGTACGCGGGCCTCCCACTGTTGTGGCCTCTCCCGTTGCGGAGCACAGGCTCCGGACGCGCAGGCTCAGTGGCCATGGCTCACGGGCCCAGCCACTCCACGGCATGTGGGATCTTCCCAGACCGGGGCATGAACCCGTGTCCCCTGCATCCCTGCATCGGCAGGCGTACTCTCAACCACTGCGCCACCAGGGAAGCCCTATATATCTTTTTGATTTTTAATGTTGATTGGATAAAGTATTTGTTAAGGTGAAAAATAATGTTCAATCCTATAAAATTTGTGTGATACAATAATTCAAAGAGTTCTTTCAGTAAAATTATTGGATTTCGATCTCTGGGTCCTCTCTCTCTTCACTCTCTCACTAAAAATGCTGTTTGCTCTTAAAAGATCTTATAGAGATTGAGAAGAGATAGATTCCCAGATCCACACTGTATATTCCCTGGTCTCCCCTTTAACATGATCTGAGTTGCTCCCTGAATGGGTGACTGCAGAGGTAAATATATTCCACACTCAGGCATTTTGTTGTCCACTGTAGCTAAAGTCTAAGGATGATTCACCTCAGGTTCTTTTCTCCCTTTTGCTGGGAATGTCTTAGTTTCTAATCTAATTTATTGAGTCCATCTTTGAAACTCACTGAAAAACCATATGCTTCCTTACTTGTTGACTTTTTGGCATGATAACTGAAACCAATATAAATTTTCTTGACCCTGTTTTAAACAATACTGAGAATAAGCATGAGGAACTTAGCTACTTTCTCCAAGAAATTATTGCTATTGAACAATATGACTGTGTATCACCTGAAGTATCAATAGTTATTTAAGAAGACTAACATTTTGTTCAACACAATTTGCTTTAAGACCCTCATCTCAGGGTGTTTACCAATTTAAAGGTACTATGTGATAATATCTTTCCTATTCCAAATAAAATAGTCTCTCTTAATTTCCCTCTTCTGAGATACAAATAAGATTCAGTCAAGGTGGTATTCTCCCTTCTTACAGTATGTCTAATAAACTTAGCTGTGCATGATCAAATGTTTCACTTTTTCCTAAGAGGTCTTATAGGGAATAAACAATTGATTGCTAGTTGGTCCCTTCATGGTCACTCTCTACATGTACTTTGCAGGGCAATATGGAAAATTCAATGCCCCATATACAACACACAAGAATAGAAGGGGACTTGAGAATGCTAAATTCTGACCTTACTACATCCTATCCACTCTGCACCAACAAGCTTAGTTTTATGTGACCACTTACACATCACTACCAGCAGCTTTCAAGGCCGTTCCTTTCCAAAGTCCAACATTTAGGTTGACATAGTAATTCTTTTGTCCTTAAGTAATTCTCCCAACACAGCTAACAAATCTCTTTCCTTTGGACCAAAACTCAGAGAGAAGTCAGATTAGAATCAGATTGTATTTTATAGCTTTTATTTGTCCTCCCTGTAATCTCTATGGTCAGAAATAACGATATGTCTCTATTTTCTTTTTCTTTTTGACTTCCTTTAGACGAAACTCCATAGTTGACCGAGTCAGTCATCTGATGGGCTCAAGGGAGAGTTTTGTGGTTACAAATCTTGAGAGTGAGGATTTATCAATTTGCTCCTTTTCCTAGATCAGTGGTCTTCTAGTAGGAATAATTTTGCCCTTTGAAGATATTTTGCAATGTTTGGAGATAGATTGTCATGATTTGGGGGATATTATTGGTATCTGCTGGTAAACATCCTTTAATGCACAGGATAGCCCACAACAACAAAGAATTATCCAGCACAAAATGTCAATAGTGCTGAGGTTGAGAAACCCTTTTCTAGACAATATCACCCTCTCTTAAAATATTTCATTAGTAAATACATTTATATACAGTAATAATTTTTCTTTTACTTTAAAGGCAATGAGTAAGACACATTGCTTATTCATTCATATATATATATATATGCATTTTTATCTAGTGTAACTGAAACATGGGTGTATTAAAATGATTATAATGTACTACTGTTTGCAAAAGTCTTTCCAGAGAAGCACTTCTTACTCTGCAAAACAATTTAGTAAGTATTTATTACATATCTACTATGTATAAGCATTACTGGATGAACCAAATATGTCTAAATAAAAGTTTCTTTGAATCCAGAGGCTTAAAACCAGTGAGACCTACTCTAATAAGAACTGTAATTAAGATTTTAAACATTATATGAAAGGAGAGGGGAGCAAAGGATTAATTCTTGCTGGGGAATTGTGGGAAGGCCTTATTCATAGCTGTAGGATTTAAGCATGCTGGGAAATAATGTAAAAGTATTCAAAAAAAAGAACTTGTTGACAAATGCAGCCATCTAAATTCCATGGTAAAGATGAGTTAATTCTAATCATCTTAACTTATTTAATATGCTCCATCTAAGAAGTGAGGATTAAGAAGAGATTTAAAGGATTTTTTTTAAATGGTAAATTGTCATCTGGCTACTGGAGATTGTCTTCAAATATATGGTTGCACATGAAAATATGCATGGAAAATGGAAACAAACTTGGACATGCATAAACATGGAATATTTGAATTTCAGATTGGTTGTTTTTACATGTTGTATACTAATAAGTATTCATTTTGCATTTTCTTTGGCAGTGCAAATTGAAAACATTTGCTTAATCAGCAATATATGTACATCATCAGACTTTTATCTTCTTGGAAACCAAGATTTGATTTAATTACACATTAATTAGATCTGTTTGGTTCTATCCAGTTATAATGATGATTTATTTATAGGAGGTTTTCTTTGGAGGATTTTTGTTAAGATCTTCTTTTTACCTTATATAGCTAAAATTACAAAGATACTGCTAAATTAATTTATTTACACTATTTTTTTCCATGTTGCAAACTTTGACAAGAAGCAGTGTAAAAGGAAAATATTCTCTTTACATACTATTAAAAGTCGTCAGCAACTTTCTTAAAGGTCAACAGTTTGTCTCCATACGAGCAAATTTCCGTTATCTTAGACACACTCTGCAATTGGCATGCCATGTGACTTTCTGTATTATGCCTGACTATTCAGGCCAAAAAAAAAGAAAAAATAAAACAAAGCTCACTTGCAAGGTCCATTAGATTGTTTCTAGTTGGGGGACCTATAAGTTAATTATAGCCTTCAGGAAAATTTTAAGGCATGTTTGTTTATTTTGTATTACATACTTTGAAAAACGAATTACTTATCAACCTCAATTTGTATTCTGAAAATTTAAACATTTATATTGAAATTATTGCATTTGTTCTTTTAAGTATTCTATTTTCAAAATTGTAACAACTTTTGAATCTAAGATTTGTAATATTAAAAGTGATATTAAATAAAAAAATAATCTTGTTTATAAGAGCATATGTTTTCGTAGTCAAATACTACATGAATAACAACCTGCATCTTTAAAACAACATCGCTGAAGAAAGCATCGTTTTTAACAACTAGTTTGTATTATCTAACATAAATTTCATATTGATTTTAAATTATTTTAACACAAAATATTTGGCAAGATTAGAAAACAGTCATTCCTGAATGTTTATATAATTTTTCTAAGTGCCATAGAAAGATATTTGTCATTCTGAAATGTCAGTTTCTTAATGAGTCAGGATGTTATTTTCTGAAATATGTGTGATTTTTGACACCCAAGACATTTCTCATATGACTAGCAGAGTGGACTCATTCCTAGTCCACTAGTCAAGAATATTCATTGTAGATATTCAGTGATAAATACTCAACAAAGTAACTGGATTACTCAAGGATAAATTTTCCTTATTCATGATAAAAATAACAGATGTGTCCACAATATAGACATTTGTTTTACACGTATGCTGTGACTGATGTTAACATTAAAGACACATTGGCTTTTCAGGTCTCCAGGCGAACCACATCAAACAGACTCAGAGTTTCTGAAAAGATAAACTATATCATGAAAAAAAAAATCAACATTTTTGGAAGCAGACTAATTATTTTATGACTCTAGAATATTTTCAAGCAAAATTTTTGCAAATGCAAAGATGAGGTAACACATAGTGTAATAAATAACCTTAATGATTCGAAATAATTAACTTAGAACCAAATGGTAACTTGAGTTATGTGAGTACCAGCCTCAGCTGAGTGGCTCAATTATAATTATGAACCATTTTCAGACTATATTTAAGAAAGGTAATTTAAATGAAATTGATCATAATCACAAAGTTGTTAAATAGGAGAAAGTGGTTGAGCCTTAGTTACTTGCTGTTAGAATCAGAAGAACTCTTATAACAAAGGCTTTCTTATTCACCATTAATAGAGTCAACTACCCCCTTCCTTTTCAGTGTTACCATCGGGCCTAGTTATTGAATAATGATTTTCATGAGAGTTCTGCATGGTCTCCATTATCACACATGTTTACTAGATACACCAATAAAACAACTTGAATTTTCAGCATTATACCTCATGAGGTCACTCAGTTTTAGGTGGAGGCTTCACTTCAGACTTGAGCCTCTCAGCTGACAAAATAACTGTATACTTATAGAATGGACAGCAGTGTAATATGAGGATATTATTTTCCTTTTTTTATTACACATGAATAGTCAAAACAGTAAAATACATTTCCCTTTCTTGCTAATTCTATAGTTCCTATGACAAATAGCATTTTGCTTATTGTCATCTATAATGTATGTATGCATACACAAACATTCACAGATAAACATATACACAAATATATGGAAAATATTAGGGATAATTGTGGTATTAGATAGGCATTTCTGTTTTGTTCTCATTTGAATTTGTTTATTTGAGTAAGATAGAATAGATCTATTGAATTCCTACATGTTCTATTCTTACCGAAAAAGTTTTAAGAGAAACTATTTATATGGACAGTTACTGCTGTGTTTTGTTCAACACTCAAACATCATGAATAGTAGCAGGCAGGAAACAGATACTTTGACATAACTCCTACATGCTATCTTGGATCTTCTTGTTCTTCCAAATAAAATATTGTAATGTGGACTCACCTCTAAAAATAAATATAATTTAACATGAATAAAATGGTAAATACATAATATTATTTAAATAGACCAAGAAATATATATTAAAATCATTTTATTTATTATTATTTTGTTCATTAAACAGAGCAAGCAAGCACAATTTAAAATATCATTTCTATAAATGATGTTTCTTCAGAATATTTTTTCAGAGCTATATAGAAATAGTATCAAAGCACCATTGCCTCTGGCTTGTATTTACTTATGACAACTTCAGAGTACAATGAATTTAAATGAACACAAATAATAATACCCATGCAATAAAATAAATTAAAAGATAGCAGGCCCAAAGCAATTATCTGAAATTTAAGTGCATTTTCTTAGAATACTAGAAAAACAAAACTTAGAACAGGCTGCACATAATTTAATTTGTAGTTCATGAAAGGCAAATTATTGGATTTTCTTTCATACTATTTTTACATTTCTTAAATGTTTACTTTTGCAATATAAGAATATATTTTAAATATATTAAAATACATTTTAAAAATGTGTGGCATATATTACTGCACTTTTAAAAGTAAGTCTTTCATAGTTGAAATAATCTGCATGTCTATTGGGCTTTCACTGACTGAAGCTTTACTGAAAACTAGAAGACTCATTGACTAAATTCATGAAATATAGGGTTGAATCTTATGGTTTTTCTCTGCCTCTTTAGGTAACATCTACTATACATAAATCCATGTTATACTATTAACTATATGTATAATTCAATGGTTATTTGCACAACTCTGGAGTAAGTTAACTGGGCATGAAAACTTGTTCCATCCCTCACTAGCAGTTTATGAACAGAATTTCCCTGAAAATGGTTCTTTGTCTATAAAATATAGATAACAATTGTACCTACTATTGTTATAAATATTACCTAAGGTAATAAATGTAAAGCATTTAGAATAGCATGTAGCATACTGCAAGTGCAAAATAAATATTAGCAGTATTTTATTTTAATTTTTAAATTTAAATTTTATTATTAAATATTGTTTGAGGTGATATGTCCAAATGAGGAGTCCTTGTAAGTAGAGCACATATCCATGGCTAGTTAGAATGTTGTTCTTTGTCTTTGACAGGTATAACTGTAGATTCCAAGAAGAACAAAACTAAGACGTATACTATGAGAAGTCATACTGTGTGAGTAGAATAGGGGGTCAAGACAAATCACATAGAAAAAGTAACATTTTAAAAGAAGAGTTACAGAGAATTAATTACACAGGAAAATTGGTATGGAGGGGGAAGGAAATAATGATATTGAATGAGGAACAAACCGTAGAGGAGTCACAGAGGCAAGAGAAACCCAGAACCTGTGAAAAACTCAAAGTTCATTTTGGGATACAGAATATGAGAAAGAAAATGGAAACAGATGCTGCAATTTCAAATTATCTAAAATTTGCCATTCAGGAAATAGGATGTTTCTGAGTGAAATTACACACAGAGAGAAATTGTTAAATTGCAAGTATCTGTCACGGTAGTGTATGAAATATTTGTAAATCACTTGGACAAAGGATCAAGAGAAATGTATGTGTTCAAAAGATATTTAGAAAGTAGAGTAGAATCTACCAGAAAAGTGGATATTGGTATTGACAAAGAGAGAGAAAAAAAAAGAAATATTACAAATATATTCTCTTGGACAAAGGTTGAAAGATATTCAGTGCTGGAATAGAAATATACCAGCATTGAGGAGATACATAAATTTCTGGTGGAGATTTCAGGGGTTCCTTGTTTGTACTGAGGTATTATATATATATATATATATACATATATATGTTTGGTGTAAACATCAAATAAGATCTAATTGAATCTATGGGAAGAATCAGCAAATCAAATTGAGAATCAACTCTCAAACATGCGTTGGTAAATCCATAGGATTGTAGTGTCAAAATCCAATGGAACAGAGTATCTAAAGAAGGAAAATATAAGAAGGTTAAATAATGCTCTGTTTCCTCTGATTTCTTTACCTGGATTAATTCAAGTTACTCTCACTATAATTCAGTAAGGCATGTGTCAATATAAGTAAACAATAGTTAACTTGCCCAAAGTCACAGATGCTTTGTGTCTGGTTTGGAATTTACCCAGAGCTCTTGGAACCAACCCCTATACTATACCGTGTACACAAAATTCTCTCTCCTTCTCTCTCCCTCTCTCTCCCTCTCTCTCTCTCCCTCTCTTTCACAGACACACACACACACATGCACGTGCATGTGTGCACACATACACACTCACACACAACTCTTGTAGGTGTTCAACCTGGGCTGTTAAGACAGATCTACTTGAAGCATATCTCAAAACCCAGGCTTCTCCTAATCCACCATATTTAGAATGTGGCATTTATCCATGTGTCAAGATAGCAAATTTGCTCCACAGATGAGGGAGATGGAGAATAAACAGATAAGGTTATATTCTAAATGCTGCTAAACCAAAAGAAAACAAAATGCCATTCCTACCTACATCCATTACCACATTGAGAAAAAGGAAGCTAGAAAATTCAGTCTTAATGCTTAGTAGCTATATAAATAACTGAATATTATTATAGTACCTGAAGAGAGAAAATGAATATTGGTGGATACCAAGAAGTTTCAATATCCATATTTCCAAATAATATGCTTATGCTCTTAATTTTAATTTTAGGCTTTGCTTATTTATTTTTACTATGTAAAGTGAGCTTTAGCTTTCTGGCAAACTAACTTTTCATCCCATCCCTATCTTTCCAAAATGGTTAAACCATACATTTTGTTTTATCAATAATCAGTATGTACATCATTATGATAATGTAGACATTATCCATATCTGAGCCATATCAGAGATAAAAGACTTTCTTTTACAACATTCTATTTTCCTGGAGCTGGTAACATACTCTTTGTGTTCTTACTTAGTACCATTAATCCAGTCAGCCACCCTCAATTTCTCTGACCAAAATGTAAACAGCAGATATTCTGTCAATTTCCTCTACATGGGGACATGCTTCTAGAGCTTTTGGTCCTCTTGCTGTAATCAGGATTGATTGTTCCCTAGGTCTGCAGCACAGAAATTTTGTTGTGATTTCCCATCATAATTACACTGGGAATCTCCTCAATTCTTTACTATTTAAATATCTTGCTTTTGAGATCTCAGAACTTTCCTGTTACTTTATTTCTTACTGTGGTGAAGTAGTTTCTCAAACCTCTGTCTGTGTCTAAATATCTGATAATTTGCTTATGTCTATTAATCCTTATAGTGATTCAGCATTTAACTAGGTATAGATGCATAGTACAAATAATTTGCCCTGAGTTAGAAACAGTATCAACATTTGGGAAGTGAAATGCCATTCTGATTATTAAGCCTTTGTCTAGACTATTGTTGATTTTTCTTTTTTTTTTGTCTTCCCCTGGAAGATTTTATAATGTTACTTTTGAAACTTGCATTTCTAAATTTCAGTTATTAAGTTTTAATGTAGATCTTTTATCATCCATTTTACGGAGCATACACTGAGTCCTATCAATGTTGAAAAATATATTGTTTTAATTAGTTCAAAAAGAAAAAACACAAGCAATATATTTGGGAAGAAATTGGCAAGCAACTATCTACAAAATGTTTCTGGGCTCAGTCAAGATAAAAGTCAATATGTTTCAAGCCTTACATAACAAATTATTCTTCTGGGGTTTAAACTTCTTTAGTATACAGAACAAGATAGATGGTTTCCTGATTCTTTTTAAAAAGTTACCATCATATTGATGTCTAAAAGCCTGCCACAAAGATAAAAGGAACTCAAGCTTATATATAGAAGCAGAAGTACTAAAACACCAATTTGAATGAATCATCTCCAACATTTTATAAAAATGTTAAGACATTAAGTACAAGCAAGGTAATTGGAAGGGATGTAAATAAAGTAGTGTATTAATAAACATATCATATTTAATCATTAATAGAGAAAAGGAGTGGAAGTAAAATGTGAACTTTTCAATAGATGCTAAATAGATAAGTTGATAAGTTTTACCATTAAGATGAAAACCTATAATAAATTAACCACCTTGGCAACCACACCTTCCCTAGAAGTCAGCTGACATCTAATTTCACCTTGTTTGTTCTCTTTCTTTAATATAATAAAAATACATGTCCATTTGAAATCTACACATACCATTACATTTAGATTTGAGGGCTTGGAGAATTTTCCTTTAAAATCACAGGTGGTACGGGCTTTCTAAACGTTACCTCAAAGTTAGAAACTTTAATGAGTCATAGTGCTGACTACTTTGGTAGACACTGTCAGTTGCTTACTCAAAGCTACTTCTCCCACCACTTCAAATCTCATTGTTACAGGATTCTCTGAATCCCAGTCTTTGCTACTGAGATCTGTGCTATTGCAGAAATATAAAGTTGTCTCTTAGTATCAGAGGTGATTTGTTCCAGGAACCCAGGCAGATACCAAAATCTGAGGATGCTCAAGTCTCTTATATAAAATGGGGTAGTATTTACATATAACTTACATACATCAACCCATCCATTTTAAATCATCCCTAGTTTGGTTATAATATAAATATAATATAAAAACAATATAAATGCTATGTAAATAGTTGTCAGCACAAGGCAAATTCAAGTTTTGCCTTTTAGAATTTTCTGGATTTTTTTTCTATTATTCTTGATCTGCAGTTGGTTGAATCTGGGAATGTGGAATTGAGGATCAACTGTAGTGTAACAAAGATGGAAAAATCTTGTCAGAATGCTGCTGCCACCACCACTAAACTCATTTACTTTGCTGTAAACTATCATGATCTTTCTGCTATCATCACTTTCTGCCATTACTTCTACTAGAAACATTGTTGCTGGAGAATGGGCTTATAAAATATTTTAAGCATTTTAATTGCTTTTTTCAGTCATATGCTTACAAATAGAAAGTCCAAATCCATTAGTAAAGTCAAGAAATTTATATAAATTAAATCATATAGTATATTTTATGTGATTTTGTGTATACGTTTTTGGAATCTGGCTCCTCGCACTCAGCACACTCTTTTAAGATGTAATCATGTTGTTGCATGTTTCAGGAGCTCATTAGTTTTTTTACACCTGAGTATTACTAATTATATGAATAAAGCACAATGCATCCAATTCCTACTGATTTATATTGTTACCAGTTTATTTATTTATTTATTGGCTATTATCAATAATGCTACTGGGTAGACACCAGTTCTCTGTGTTCTTGGATAAATACCTAGAAGTGAAATTTCTGAATTATAAGGTAGATATATGTTTAAATTTTTAAGAAACAACAAACAATTTTCCGAAGCAGTTTTATAATTTTATACTTCTGACAGCAATGTATGAGAATCGCAGTCCTTTCCAGTATTTGGACTTTTTCGTCGTTTTTTTTAAACAATTTTAGTGAGTGCATTTTTTTGCTCCATTATGATTTAAACATTTTTATTTCTCTGATAACTAATCCTGTTGAGAACTTTTTTTCACATTCTTCCTTACCACTTTCATATTCTCCCTTACCACATTGTTCAAGGGGTCGAAAATCAGTGATTCCCCAAAAACTTAGCTACTAATAGCATGCTGTTGACCAAAAACCTAAGCACTAACATAAATAGTTGATTAATATTTTTGTATGTTATCTGTATCACATACTGTATTCTTACAGTAAAATATGTTATAGACAAATGCTATTAAGAAAATCACAAAAAGAAATATATTAGTACAAACTTAAAATATTAAATTTATCATTTAGTGAGTATTAAAAGTCTAGAATATTATTATTAGAAATTTTTCTAGATAGAATAAATTTATTAAATCTAAAAAAATAATAAACTGCAAAAATTTATTTGTAAAAGGATGTTTATTGAAGCATTTTTCCCAATATGTATGACCTGGCACCAACTGAAATCAATTGTAGACTGCTTAACATTTTCAAGCAAAATATTATGGAATGTTGTCACATCACTAAAATGATGGTGTAGAAAAATTTTGAATGCAGAAATAAAGTTATGATATATTTGCATGGAAAATATGAAGAAAAACAATAATGCACTATGATCTAATTTTTCTAAATACATATATAACTGTTAGATTACCTACCAAAATATGACTCTTCTTGATGTTTACTTCTAGTTTTTTTCCACTACCTGTGTTTTTGAAATTTATAAATTTATAAATATTTTCAAATTAAAAGTATTTTTTACTATGTAAGAAGCTGTATTAATGTATACATAATCATTTTCAGTCCTCTGTTCACAATGCTTTTCCAATTGAATAAAACTATAAAGTCACTAGGATGTCTATAATACTTCTCACGCATATTCCAGTTGCATCTGCTGAATTAAACCCATACATTTCAGGTACCATAAGTGACATGCAGATTTCTAAACTAACTACATATTTATATATCTTCACAACTTTCTTTCCCTCCTACTTTTTATAATTATATTTTAAAAGCTATTATATTCACATATATGCAGATAAACATGCTTCCTTTAAGAGGTATTTCACTCAATCATCAGGCAGAATTAATTGTTTCTATTGTATTTCATGTTATGGAAGAGCCATGTGATATTAGTTATTCATAAGAATCACAGTTTTTCAGGCCTAATTGAGTTATTTTCTTTTTTTTTTATTGCTTTACAATGGTGTGTTAGTTTCTGCTTTATAACAAAGTGAATCAGTTATACATATACATATGTTCCCATATCTCTTCCCTCTTGCGTCTCCCTCCCTCCCACCCTCCCTATCCCACACCTCAAGGCGGTCACAAAGCACCAAGCTGATCTCCCTGTGCTATGCGACTGCTTCCCACTAGCTATCTACCTTACATTTGGTAGTGTATATATGTCCATGCCTCTCTCTTCCTTTGTCACAGCTTACCCTTCCACCTCTCCATATCCTCAAGTCCATTATCTAGTAGTCTGTGTCTCTATTCCTGCCTTACCCCTAGGTTCTTCATGACAATTTTTTTTCTTAAATTCCATATATATGTCTTAGCATACAATATTTCTCTTTCTCTTTCTGACTTACTTCACTCTGTATGACAGACTCTAGGTCTATCCACCTCATTAAAAATAGCTCAATTTCGTTTCTTTTTATGGCTGAGTAATATTCCATTGTATATATGTGCCACATCTTCTTTATCCATTCATCCGATAATGGACACTTAGGTTGTTTCCATCTCTGGTCTATTGTAAATAGAGCTGCAAAGAACATTTTGGTACTAGACTCTTTTTGAATTTTGGTTTTCTCAGGGTATATGCCAGGTAGTGGGATTGCTGGGTCATATGGTAGTTCTATTTGTAGATTTTTAAGGAACCTCCATACTG
Organism: Leucopleurus acutus; assembly: GCF_964270905.1. Taxonomy (NCBI): domain Eukaryota; kingdom Metazoa; phylum Chordata; class Mammalia; order Artiodactyla; family Delphinidae; genus Leucopleurus; species Leucopleurus acutus. The sequence continues at coordinate 41,050,952 of NC_139160.1, read as the reverse complement.
TTCTCCCTAGTGGCTGAACCCATTCACATTCCCACCAGCAGTGCAAGAGTGTTCCCCTTTCTCCACACCCTCTCCAGCATTTATTGTTTCTAGATTTTTTGATAATGGCCATTCTGACTGGTGTGAGATGATATCTCATTGTAGTTTTGATTTGCATTTCTCTAATGATTAATGATATTGAGCATCCGTTCATGTGTTTGTTGGCAGTCTGTGTATCTTCTTTGGAGAAATGTCTATTTAGGTCTTCTGCCCATTTTTGGAATGGGTTGCTTGTTTTTTTGTTATTGAGCTGCATGTGCTGCTTGTAAATTTTGGAGATTAATCCTTCATCAGTTGCTTCATTTGCAAATATTTTCTCCCATTCTGAGGGTTGTCTTTTGGTCTTGTTTATGGTTTCCTTTGCTGTGCAAAAGCTTTGAAGTTTCATTAGGTCCCATTTGTTTATTTTTGTTTTTATTTCCATTTCTCTAAGAGGTGGGTCGAAAAGGATCTTGCTGTGATTTATGTCACAGAGTGCTCTGCCTATGTTTTCCTCTAAGAGTTTGATAGTTTCTGGCCTTACATTTACATCTTTAATCCATTTTGAGCTTATTTTTGTGTACGGTGTAAGGGAGTCATCTAATCTCATACTTTTACATGTACCTGTCCAGTTTTCCCAGCATCACTTATGGAAGAGGCTGTCCTTTCTCCACTGTACATTCCTGTCTCCTTTATCAAAGATAAGGTGACCATATGTGCTTGGGTTTACCTCTGAGCTTTCTATCCTGTTCCATTGATCTTTCTGTTTTTGTGTCAGTACCATACTGTCTTGATTATTGTAGCTTTGTAGTATAGTCTCAAGTCAGGGAACATGATTCCTCCAGCTCCGTTTTTCGTTCTCAAGATTGCTTTGCTATTCAGGGTCATTTGTGTTTCCATACAAATTGTGAAATTTTTTGTTCTAGTTCTGTGAAAAATGCCAGTGGTAGTTTGATAGGAATTGCATTGAATCTGTAGATTGCTTTGGGTAGTAGAGTCATTTTCACAATGTTGATTAATCTAATCCAAGAACATGGTATATCTCTGCATCTATTTGCATCATCTTTAATTTCTTTCATCAGTGCCTTATAATTTTCTTCATACAGGTCTTTTGTCTCCTTATGTAGGTTTATTCCTAGATATTTTATTCTTTTTGTTGCAGTGGTAAATGGGAGGGTTTTTTTTTATTTCAGTTTCATATTTTTCATCATTAGTGTATAGGAATGTCAGAGATTTCTGTGCATTAATTTTGTATCCTGCTACTTTACCAGATTCATTGATTAGGTTTAGTAGTTTTCTGGTGACATCTTTACGATTCTCTATGTATAGTATCATGTCATCTGCAAACAGAGAGAGCTTTAATTCTTCTTTTCCAATTTGGATTCCTTATATTTCCTTTTCTTCTCTGATTGCTGTGGCTAAAAATTCCAAAACTATATTGAATAAGAGTGGTGGGAGTGGGCAACCTTGTCTTGTTCCTGATCTTTGTGGAAATGCTTTCAGTTTTTCACCATTGAGGATGATGTTGGCTGTGGGTTTGTAGTATATGGCCTTTATTATGTTGAGGAAAGTTCCCTCTATGCTTACTTACTGCAGGGTTTTTATCATGAATGTGTGCTGAATTTGTTTGAAAGCTTTCTCTGCATCTGTTGAGATGATCATATGGATTTTCTCCTTCAAATTTTTAATATGGTTTATCACGTTTATTGATTTGCGTATATTGAAGAATCCTTGCATTCCTGGAATAAACCTCACTTGATCATGTTGTATCATCCTTTTAATGTGCTTTTGGACTCTGCTCGTATTTTGTTGAGGATTTTTGCATCAATGTTCATCAGTGATATTGTTCTGTAGTTTTCTTTCTTAGTGACATCCTTTTCAGGTTTTGGTATCAAGCTGATGGTGGCCTCGTAGAATGAGTTTGGGAGTGTTCTTCCCTCTGCTATATTTTGGAAGAGTTTGAGAAGGATAGGCGTTAGCTATTCTCTAAATGTTTGACAGAATTTTCCTGTAAAACCTTCTTGTCCTGGGATTTTGTTTGTTGCAAGATTTTAATCATAATTTCAATTTCAGTGCTTGTGATTGTTCATATTTTCTATTTCCTCCTGATTCAGCCTTGGCAGGTTTTGCATTTCTAAGAATTTGTCCATTTCTTACAGGTTGTCCATTTTATTGGCATAGAGTTGCTTGTAGTTATCTCTCATGATCTTTTATATTTCTGCAGTGTCAGTTGTTACATCTCCTCTTTCTTTCTTAATTCTACTGATTTGAGTCTTCTCCCTTTATTTCTTGATAAGTCTGGCTAATGGTTTATCAATTTTGTTTATCTTCTTAAAGAGCCAGCTTTTTGTTTTATTGATCTTTGCTATTGTTTCCTTCATTTCCTTTTTATTTATTTCTGATCTGATTTTTATGATTTCTCTCCTTCTGCTAAATATGTTTTTTTTTTTTGTTCTTCTTTCTCTAATTGCTTTAGGAGCAAGGTTAGGTTGTTTATTTGAGATGTTTCCAGTTTCTTAAGGTAGGATTGTATTGCTATAAACTTCCCTCTTAGAACTGCTTTTGCTGCATCCCATAGGTTTTCGGTTGTCATGTCTCCATCGTCATTTGTTTCTAGGTATTTTTTAAATTTCCTCTTGGATTTCTTCAGTGATCACTTTGTTATTAAGTACTGTATTGTTTACCCTCCATGTGTTTGTATTTTTTACAGATCTTTTCCTGTAATTGATATCTAGTCATGGTGTTGTGGTCAGAAAAGATACTTGATACAATTTCAATTTTCTTAAATTTACCAAGGCTTGATTTGTCACCCAAGATATAATCTATCCTGGAGAATGTTCCATGAGCACTTGAGAAAAATGTGTATTCTGTTGGTCTTGTATGCAATGTCCTATAAATATGAATTCAGCCCATTTTGTTTAATGTATCATTTAAAGCTTGTGTTTCCTTATTTATTTTCAATTTGGATGATCTGTCCATTGGTGAAAGTGGGGTGTTAAAGTCTCCTACTATGAATGTGTTACTGTCAATTTCCCCTTTTATGGCTGTTAGTCCTGCCTTATGTATTGACGTGCTCCTATGTTGGGTGCATAAATATTTACAATTGTTATATCTTCTTCTTGGATCAATCCATTGATCATTATGTAGTGTCCTTCTTTATCTCTTCTAATAGTCTTTATTTTAAAGTCTATTTTGTCTGATATGAGAATTGCTACTCCAGCTTTCTTTTGGTTTCCATTTGCATGGAATATTTTTTTCCCACCCCTTACTTTCTGTCTGTATGTGTCTCTACGTCTGAAGTGGGTCTCTTGTAGACAATATATATATGAGTCTTGTTTTTGTATCCATTCAGCCAATCTGTGTCTTTTGGTGGGAGCATTTAGTCCATTTACATTTAAGGTAATTATCAATATGTATGTTCCTATTCCCATTTTCTTAATTGTTTTGGGTTCGTTATTGTAGTTCTTTTCCTTCTCTTCTGTTTCTTGCCTAAAGAAGTTCCTTTACCATTTGTTGTAAAGCTGGTTTGGTGGTGCTGAACTCTCTCAGCTTTTGCTTGTCTGTAAAGGTTTTAATTTCTCCATCAAATCTGAATGAGATCCTTGCTGGGTAGAGTAAATGTGGTAGCAGGTTTTTCTCCTTCATCACTTTAAATATGTCCTACCAGTCCCTTCTGGCTTGCAGAGTTTCTGCTGAGAGATCAGCTGTTAACCTTATGGGGATTCCCTTGTGTGTTATTTCTTGTTTTTACCTTGCTGCTTTTAATATGTTTTCTTTGTATTTAATTTTCGACAGTTGGATTAATATGTGTCTTGGTGTATTTCTCCTTGGATTTATCCTGTATGGGACTCTCTGTGTTTTCTGTACTTGATTAACTATTTCCTTTCCCATATTAGGGAAATTTTCAACTATAATCTCTTTAAATATTTTCTCAGTCCCTTTCTTTTTCTCTTCTTCTTCTGGAACCCCTATAATTCGAATGTTGGTGCATTTAATGTTGTCCCAGAAGTCTCTGAAACTGTCCTCAGTTCTTTTCATTCTTCTTTCTTTATTCTACTCTTCAGTAGTTATTCCCACTATTTTATCTTCCAGGTCACTTATCTGTTCTTCTGCCTCAGTTATTCTGCTATTGATCCCATCTAAAGTATTTTTAATTTCATTTATTGTGTTGGTCATTGTTATTTGTTTCATCTTTAGTTCTTCTAGGTCCTTGTTAAATGTTTCTTGCATTTTCTCTATTCTATTTCCAAGATTTTGGATCATGTTTGCTATCATTATTCTGAATTCTTTTTCAGGTAGACAGCCTATTTCCTCTTCATTTTTGAGGTCTGGTGCGATTTTATGTTGTTCCTTAATCTGTGTGTTTTTCTGTCTTCTCATTTTGCTTATCTTGCTGTGTTTGGGGTCTTCCTTTTGCAAGCTGCACGTTCATAGTTCCTGTTGTTTTTGGTGTCTGTCCCCAGGGGCTAATGTTGGTTCAGTGGGTTGTGTAGGCTTCCTGGTGGAGGGTACTAGTGCCTGTTTTGTCGTGGGTGAGGCTGGATCTTATCTATCTAGTGGGCAGGTCTACATCTGGTGGTGTGTTTTTGGGTGTCTGTGGACTTATTATGATTTTAGGCAGCCTCTCTGCTAATGGATGGTGCTTTGTTCCTGTCTTGCTAGTTGTTTGGCATTGGGTGTCCAGCACTGTAGCTTGCTGGTCGTTGAATGAAGCTGGGTCTTGGTGTTGAGATGGAGATATCTGGGAGATTTTCCCAGTTTGATATTACGTGGAGCTGGGAGGTCTCTTGTGGACCAGTGTCCTGAAGTTGGCTCTCCCACCTCAGAGGCACAGCACTGACTCCTGGCTGCAGCACCAAGAGTCTTTCATCACACATCTCAGAATAAAATGGAGAAAAAGTAGAAAGAAAGTATTAATAGAAGTAGAAAGAAAGAAAGAAAGAATGAAAGAGAGAAAGAAGGAAACAAAGAAAGAAGGAGGGAGGGAGGAAGGGAGGGAGGAAGGAAAGAAGGAAGGACAGAAGGAAGAAATAAAAGAACTAAAGAAGATAAAGTAAAATAAAATAAATATATAATAAAGTTATTAAAATAAAAAATACTTATTAAGAAAAAAAAACGGACAGAACCCTAGGACAAATGGTGGAAGCAAAGCTATACAGACAAAATCTCACACAGAAGCATACACATACACACTCATAAAAAGAGAAAAAGGGGAAAAAATCATAAATCTTGCTCTCAAAGTCCACCTCCTCAATTTGGGATGATTTGTTGTCTAAAGGAGGGAAGGAAGGAAGGAAGGAAGGAAGGAAAGAAAGAAAGAAGAAAGAAAGAAAGAAAGAAAGAAAGAAAGAAAGAAAGAAAGAAAGAAAGAAAGAAAGAAGAAAGAAGATAAAGTAAACTAAAATAAAGTTAGTAATATAAAAATAATTATTAAGAAAATAATTTTTTAAAAAACAAAAGCAAAACTGGACAGATAGAACCCTAGGACAAATGGTGGAAGCAAAACTATACAGACAAAATCTCACACAAAAACATACACACTCACAAAAAGTGGAAAAGGGGAAAAAATCATACATCTTGCTCTCAAAGTCCATCTCCTCAATTTGGGATGATTCGTTGTCTAAAGGAGGGAAGGCAGGAAAGAAAGAAAGAAAGAAGATAAAGTAAACTAAAATAAAGTTATTCAAATAAAAAAATTTTAAGAAAAAAATTAAAAAAAAAAAAAGAAAAACGCACAGATAGAACCCTAGGACAAATGGTGGAAGCAAAGCTATACAGACTAATCTCACACAGAAGCATACACATACACACTCACAAAACGAGGAAAAGGGGAAAAAATCATAAATCTTGCTCTCAAAGTCCACCTCCTCAATTTGGGATGATTCGTTATCTATTCATGTATTCCACAGATGCACAGTACATCAAGTTGATTGTGGAGCTTTAATCCACTGCTTCAGAGGCTGCTAGGAGAGATTTCCCTTTCTCTTCTTTGTTCTCACAGCTCCCCAGGGCTCAGCTTTGGATTTGGCCCCGCCTCTGCGTGTAGGTCGCGGGAGGGCATCTTTTCTTCGCTCAGACAGGATGGGGTTAAAGGAGAAGTTGCTTCAGGGACTCTGGCTCACTCAGGCCGGGGAGTGGGGGGGAGGGAGGGGCATGGAGTGCAGGGCAGGCATGCAGCAGCTTTCTCCTAGGGAAGTTACCCCTGGATTCCGGGACCCTGGCAGTGGCGGGCTGCACAGGCTCCCCAGAAGTGGGGTGTGGATAGTGACCTGTGCTAGCACACAGTCTTCTTGGTGGTGGCAGCCGCAGCCTTAGCGTCTCGTGCACATCTCTGGGGTCCGCGCTTTTAGGTGTGGCTTGCGCCCGCCTCTGGAACTCCTTTAAGCAGTGCTCTTAATCCCCTCTCCTCTCGCACCAGGAAACAAAGAGGGAAGAAAAAGTCTCTTGCTTCTTCGGCAGGTCCAGACTTTTCTCTGGACTCCCTCCCGGGCTAGCCATGGTGCAGTAATCCCCTGCAGGCTGTGTTCATGCCGCCAACCCCAGTCCTCTCCCTGCACTCTGACCTAACCCCGAGCCTCAGCTCCCAGCCCCGTCCACCCTGGCTGGTGAGCAGACAAGCCTCTCGGGCTGGTGAGTGCCGGTCTGCACCAATCCTCTGTGCCAGAATTTCTCCACTTTGCCCTCCACACCCCTGTTGCTGTACTCTCCTCCACAGCTCCGAAGCTTTCCCCCTCCGCCACTCGCAGTCTCTGCCCACGAAGGGGCTTCCTAGTGTGTGGAAACCTTTCCTCCTTCACAGCTCCCTCCCACTGGTGCAGGTCCCGTCCCTATCCTTTTGTCTCTGTTTATTCTTTTTTCTTTTGCCCTACCCAGGTACGTGGGGAGTTTCTTTCCTTTTGGGAGGTCTGAGGTCTTCTGCCAGCATTCAGTAGGTGTTCTGTAGGAGTTGTTCCACATGTAGATGTATTTCTGGTGTATCTGTGGGGAGGAATGTGATCTCCGCGTCTTACTCTTCCACCATCTTCCAGTCGTCCCTCCCTAATTGAGTTTTGAGGTTATGATTTAACAGTAGCAGCATAGCCAACATGTAGTTCTTATTGAACTACTAAATATCCTGGATATAGAAGGAAGCAAACAGATGTTGATCTAAGTTTGGGTATTGTTAGGAGATTCCACAAAAAGATAAAGAACAGAACAGAATTCATAATGTCAGCAAGAGAGTTGTTTTAATATTGGCTCATAGAGATGGGTACAGAGAAAGTGTAAAGAATAGAACGTTTAAATGGAGATGTTAAAAGGGTCAAAAATATGGAAGGTTCAGTGTGGTAAAAGTAGAGGGAGAGGAAAACCCTATGAAGTTACTGTCAGAGAAAGAGATTTTCAATTTAAAATTCTGGATATGAAGACTTATGGATGATCCTGAGAATCAGCCTATATATATATATATATATATATATATATATATATATATATATATATATATGGGGAAGTAGTTGAAATATAGTGAGTGTGAACAAATGAAAGTGTTAAGACTTTAAAAATATGGATAATAGTCCTCTGCTTGAATATTTTAGTCATTCAGATTATTTCAGTACTGGAGGCCAAGCAGAGGTGGAATAACATAATCATAAGGAAACAGAAACCAGAACAGATATTGTGAGAATAGTCAAACTGCATGATTTTAAAGGACAGAAGACATTTTTATTTGTGGTTAGATAAATCATAATGTGGAAGGAGAAATGAGATGGGAGAAGAGTGCTTTTCCCATCTCAGATAATCTCAGATTCTTAAATATGAAAAAACAAGAGAAAATAAAATATAGTCCTTTAAGAAAGCTGCTGAAAAGATGATACTTGTGGTTTCAATCTGAATTTAAGCAAGACCAAGATATGGAAGTATTCAGAAAAAAATATGATAATGTATGGGAGCTTTCTTTGTTTTAATCTATGGAATCAAATTCTAAAAGAAAAATGAGTTTGGAAGAGAGGATATCACCAAAGGATTGCCTTAAGCTGTGTGAGGTAGATAACAGATGAAAGTGGCTTAAGGACATAACAGATTTTTTTTTTAATATAAAAAGAAGGTCAGAGCTAAGAAGTCCTGGGATAATTCATTGACTTTGTGAGATCACCATTTTTGCAGGCTTCTTCTATTTCCCTGCTCCATTATCCATAGTGAGTGCTGTAAATCTCTTGATCATGTTTCTCACGTTGACATTCAGCCTCATATTACAGGCTACTAATAGTAGACTAATAAGAAAACAACAAGAATAGGTTGGTGCCTATATCAGAATATAAAACATGGCCAAATATTCCAGCATACTTCCACTGATACCTGAGAAAATTTAGCAGTGTCAAAGTAGGCTGGGAAATGTAGGTTTATTTTATTATTAAAAAAAAAATTCTAACAATGCCCATTTCCATCCTAATGAAATCAGGGATGCCTATGATAACTCCATTTTACTTGAATATCTATATTCCACTTTAGGATTTTTCCAATCAAATTTAAAAACTTTATTATTGAGACTGATAATACTTTGTCTCCCACCACCATTTTCAAGAACAGAAGAATAGAACAGCATTGTCATGAAAGTACAGAGAGGACAGAAGAGAGAGAGAGAAGGGAGAAGACATGACCTCTCATTTCAGCCATTGCCCCAGTATGTAAAATAATATAAAGTCTGGTAGTAAAAATTACAAGTGTTTTCTCAAAAATAGTCATGGTGGTCCTAGTTTGAATTGATCACAGTCCAGAGAGATTTAATGTATAAGAATGGATGCTGTTGAGGATGGGGATTGGAGACAGAGAATTATCAGCCTCAGTAATGGAATATTTAAATTTGATGGGAAAAACCTAAAATGAAAATGTAGATATCTAAGTAAGATGAAGTTAAGTGTAAGCATCTTATCTCCCCATTCCCACACCCCCATTACCTACTCAAAACCATGGCAAAATCATGACAAATTAGCAAAAGACTGTACTATGCTTAGATAAGATAAAAACATTTAATAATATGGGGAAAAGCTCATAATATATTGTTAAACAGTAAAAGACTATTATAAAACTTGTGTGTACATTATGATTATTATTCTTTCCTCTGTCCTTCATAATTAAAGAATAAATACCAAACTATTGAAAATATTTATACTTGGGTGGGGATAAATTTTATTTTCTTCATATCTTCTGTTCTTGTGATATTAACTAAGTGTATGAATGAAAAGAATCATAATTTTAAAAATGCAGCATATGTATTTTTAATCATAGTAAATACTTGACTTTTGCTAATTGACACTTTCTGAAAGGAATTTTCCCCTTCAATGACCCGTGTCATACACATCCTTTCCTATATTTCTGAGAATATATCATATGACTGTTCCATATATTGCACTTTTTCAACCACGATCTAATGAGGCCCTTTATTTGGGGTCAAAGAATGGTAAGCTTTGAGACTGTCTCAGGAAAACTGATAGCTCCATTCTTGCTCATTAGGAACTTAGAGTGATTACTTGCATTTTAAAGAAACCAAATGTCTTTGAATATTTTGTAAGACAAGCCACATAATATTCTATTTTGAATGTTCTTTGGTTGTAGATACTGCATAATGTGATGCAGCCTGACATTACAGAGATCAGCTTCTTTTTTGTTTGATTCTGCTCTTAAAATGTTTTATAGCAAATCATTATGCAACATGAGCATTTATTTTCATGTTACAGTGACAATATATTTGTAAGTCACTGAAATAATGAATTATATTTGCATTTCTTTCCTTTGGTAAAACAATAGCTATTTTTTTTTATTTTTATAATGTATATACAGCTTTATTCAGCAAAAACAACTACAAAAAAAAAAAAAAAGGAGCCTCAACTTTTTGTAATCACACAGCTACTGTAAACACCCTGAGGAAACAATGTGACAATTAAATGCTTTTGGGTATACAATGAAGATGCTACTGAGAGAGACTCAAGTGTTTGTTTTAGAATTTCCATTAATTTTTAGGCTGTACTGAAATCTAGGTGGCATCCAGAGGAAAAATATTTATTTAGTCCTTGAATGTATTCAATATCAAGCTATTGAGTGCCTACTATGTGTTATGCCCAGCCATAAGCTATGGGAATACAAAACTAAAGAGTAAATAATTATGTTCATGAAAATTTCATTTTTTTTCCCTTTACCTTTATTTTTCTATTAACTAGAGTTTATATTTAGGTCAGATTTAGGTTACCAAGAGTGAAGGTACAGAGATAGCACATATACTTGCTGCCCCCTACATATATAACTTCCCCCATTTGTTACAATTGATAAACCTACATTGACACATCATATCATCCAAAGTCTATGTTTACATTAAGGTTGACTCTTAGTGTTGTTGTTCTATTCATTCTATTGGTTTGAACAAATTCTATCAGTTTATAATGATATGTATCCACCATTATAAATCATAGAAAGTAGTTTCACTGCCCTAAAAGTCCTCTTTGCTCTGCCTATTTATTGTTCCCTCTCTCCAATCTCTGGCAGCTACTGATAATTTTTTGCTATTGTGTCCATAGTTCTGCCTTTTCCAGAATGTAATAGGGTTGAAATCATACAGTATATTAAGAATTTTTTGCACTTGGTAGTATGCATTTAAGTTTCCTTAATGTCTTTTGTCTTGATAGCTCACTTCTTTTAGTGTTGAGTAATACTCCATCATTTGGATGTACTACAGATTATTCATCCATTCACCTACTAAAGGACATTTTGGTTGCTCCCATGTTTGGGCAATTATGAATAAAGCTGCTATAAATATATGTGTGCATGTTTTTATGTGGACATAAATTTTCAAATCCTTTGGATAGATATCAAAGAACAAGATTGTTGGAGGTATGGTAAGACTATGTTTAGTTTTGTAAGAAACTGCCAAGCCATCTTTCAAAGTGTCTTGTACTGTTTGGTTTTGGTAGTAAGGTAATGATGGCTTCATAGAATGAATTAGCAAGTATTCCTTTTGCCTCTCTCTTATGAAAGAGATTGTAGGTAATTGATCTAATTTCTTGCTTGAAATATTTAGTAGAATTTACCAGTGAACCCTTCTTTATCCCTGATAACTTCCCTTGTATTGAAGTCTGCTCTGGCTGAAATTAATATAGCTACTACTGCTTTTTGATTAGTGTTAGCATGCTTTATATTTGACCATTTGTTTACTTTTTTTAAAAAACAATAGGGGTTTTATTTTAATCCTGTAAGTAGCAGCCTAGAGGGAGGTTACCCAGGGCTTGTATGGTAGCTTTAAGTGGTCGTTAGGGACCCAGGTTCCTTTTTATTAAAATTTTTATTGGAGTATAGTTGATGTACAGTGTCGTGTTAGTTTCAGGTATACAGCAAAGTGAAACTGTTATACATATAGATATGTCCACTCTTTTTAGATTATTGTCTCATATAAGCTATTACAGAGTATTGAGTTATCTGTGCTATACAGTTATCTGTGCTTACTAATTATCTATTTTATGTATAGTAGTATGTCTATCTCCCAATGTAAGCAGGTACCCTGTGTAAGCAAAAGTTTTATTTCTACATCTGTGACTCTACTTCTGTTTTGTTAATAAGCTCATTTGTGCCCTTTTTAAAGATCCCACATATTAGCAATATCATATGATATTGGTCTTTCTCTGTCTGACTTACTTCACTCAGTATGACAATCTCTAGGTCCATCCATGTTTCTGCAAATGGCATTATTTTGTTATTTTTAATGTCTAACTAATATTCCACTGTATATATGTACAACATCTTCTTTATCCTTTCCTCTGTTGGTGGACATTTAGGTTCCTTCCGTGTCTTGGCTATTGTAAATAGTGCTGCAATGATCATTGGGGTGCATGTATCTTTTTGAATTATGGTTTCCTCTGGATAACCCAGGAGTGGATTGCAGAATCATATGGTAGCTCTATTTTCAGTTATTTTAAGGAACCTCCATACTGTTCTCCATATTGGCTGTACAAGTTTTTATTCCCATCAGAAGTACAGGAGGGGGCTTCCCTGGTGGTGCAGTGGTTGAGAGTCTGCCTGCCGATGCAGGGGACACAGGTTTGTGCCCCAGTCTGGGAAGATCCCACATGCCGTGTAGTGGCTGGGCCCGTGAACCATGGCCGCTGAGCCTGTGCATCTGGAGCCTGTGCTCTGCAACAGGAGAGGCCACAACAATGAGAGGCCCTTGTACCACCAAAAAAAAAAAAAAAGTACAGGCGGGTTCCCTTTTCTCCACATCCTCTCCAGCATTTATTGTTTGTAGATTTTTTGATGATGACCATTCTGACCAGTGTGAGGTAATACATCATTGTAGTTGTGATTTGCATTTATCTAATAATTAGTTATGTTGAGCTTCTTTTCATGTGTTTTAGCCATCTTTATGTCTTCTTTGGAAAAATGTCTATTTAGATTTTCTGCCCATTTTTTTTTGGTACACGGGCCTCTCACTGTTGTGGCCTCTCCCATTGTGGAGCACAGGCTCCGGATGCGCAGGCTCAGTGGCCATGGCTCACGGGCCCAGCTGCTCCACGGCATGTGCGATCCTGCCGGACCAGGGCACGAATCCGTGTCCCCTGCATTGGCAGGTGGACTCTAAACCACTGCGCCACCAGGGAAGCCCTTCTGCCCATTTTTTGATAGGTTTTTTGTTTTTTTGGGGGGGTTTTTTTGTTTGTTTTTTTTTTCATATTGAGCTGCATGAGCTCTTTGTATATTTTGGATATTAATCCTTTGTTGATTGCTTCATTTGCAAATATATTCTTCCATTCTGAGAATTGTAATTATGTTCTGATTATCATTTCCTTTGCTGTGCAAAAGATTTTAAGTTTATTTAGGTGCCATTTGTTTATTTTTGTTTTTATTTTCATTACTCTAGGAGGTAGATCAAAAAAGATCTTACTGCAATATATGTCAAAGAGTGTTCTGCCTATGATTTCCTCTAAGAATTTTATAGTATCTTGTCTTAAATTTAGGTCTTTAATCCATTTTGTGTTTATTTTTGTATATGGTGTTGTTAAGGAGTGTCCTAATTTCATTCTTTTACATGTAGCTGTCCAGTTTTCCCAGCACCACTTATTGAAGAGACCTTTATCCATTTTATATTCTTTTTTCCTCTGTCATAGATTAGGTGATCATAGGTGTGTGGGTTTATCTCTGGACTTTCTATCCTGTTCCATTGATCTATATTTCTGGTTTTGTGCCAGTACCATACTGTTTTGATGACTGCAGCTTTGTAGTATAGTCTGAAGTCAGGGAGCTTGATTCCTCCAGCTCCATTTCTCTTTCTCAAGATTGCTTTGGCTATTCAGGGTCTTTTGTGTTTCCATACAAATTGTAACTTTTTTTGTTCTCATTCTGTGAAAAGTACCAGTGGTAATTTGATAGGAATTTCATTGAATCTGTAGATTGCTTTAGGTAATATAGTCATTTTCACAATACTGATTCTTCCAATCCAAGTACATGGTATATGTCTCTATCTGTTTGTGTCATCTTTGATTTCTTTTATAAGTATCTTATACTTTTCTGAGTACAGGTCTTTTTCCTCCCTAGGTAGGTTTATTCCTAGGTATTTTATTCTTTTTAATTGGATAGTAAATGGGGTTGTTTCCTTGATTTCTCTTTCTGATTTTCTGTTGTTAGTGTATAGGAATGCAAGAGGTTTCTGTGTGTTAATTTTGTACTCTGCAACTTTACCAAATTCATTGATGAGCTCTAGTAGTCAAGGATGTCCACTCTCACCACTACTATTCTATGTAGTTTTGGAAGTCCTAGCCATGGCAATCAGAGAAGAAAAAGAAATAAAAAGAATCCAAATTGGAAAAGTAGTAAAGCTGCCACTGTTTCTAAATGACATGATACTATACATGGAGAGTCCTAAAGATGCTACAAGAAAACCATTCATTTACTGTTAATCTAGATATTTCTTTATATTTAAAATGGATTTCTTATACAGTTGGGTCCCTTTTTATTTTTAGTAACTCTGACACTCTTTGCTTTTTTATTTATTTTTTTAAAAATTTTATTTATTTATTTTTGTCTGCATTGGGTCTTCATTGCTGTGTGCGGGCAAGTGGGGGGCTACTCTTCATTTCGGTGCATGGGCTTCTCATTTCAGTGGCTTCTCTTGTTGCAGAACATGGGCTCTAGGTGTGTGGGCTTCAGTAGTTGTGGCACATGGGCTCAGTAGTTGTGGCTCACAGGCTCTAAAGTGAAGGCTCAGCAATTGTGGCACATGGGCTTAGTTGCTCTGCGTCATGTGAGATCTTTCAGAACAGTGCTCAAAACTGTGTCCCCTGCATTGGCAGGCTGATTCTTAACCACTGCACCACCAGAGAAGTCCCACTCTTTTCTTTTTAATTTAATACTTAGATCATTGACATTCAAAGTTATTACTGATATAATTGGATTAGTATCTACCATATTATATGTGTTCTATTAGTTGTTCTTACTGTTTGCTCCTATTTTTAGTTTTATTTCATTGTTTGCTCTACTTTGTTCTACCTTTATTTGTTTTAATTGAGCATTCCATATGATTCAATTTTCTCTCCTCTTTTTGCACATCAGTTGTAATTTCTTTTAAACTTGTTTTGTGGTTTTCATGTACATTTACAGAGTATGCGTTATACTACTGAAATACACATTAGCCACTAATGCAAGCTGTGATGGTTAACTGTATGCATTAACTTGATAAGCTAAGGGATGCTCAGATAGCTGGTAAAACATCATTTCTGGATGTGTCAGTGAGATTGCTTCTGGAGATTAGCATTTGAATGAGTAAACTAAGTAGAGAAGATCCACTCTCACCAATGTGGATGGGTATTGTCTAAATGGTTGAGGACCTGAATAGAAGAAAAATATTGAAGGAAGGACAAATATGTGCTGTCTCTTCTTGAAGTTGGATGTTCATCTTCTCTCTGCCTTGACTTGAGAGCTCCTGGTTCTTGGGCCCTCAGACTTGGAACTTACATCTGCAACCCCCCTTTCTGAGGCCCTCAACC
Source organism: Leucopleurus acutus (assembly GCF_964270905.1). Taxonomy (NCBI): domain Eukaryota; kingdom Metazoa; phylum Chordata; class Mammalia; order Artiodactyla; family Delphinidae; genus Leucopleurus; species Leucopleurus acutus. The sequence goes on along the minus strand of NC_139160.1, from coordinate 41,035,935 downwards.
TTGGACTAGGAGTTACACCAGTTTGACTCCCCTGGATCTCAGGCTTTCAAACTTGGACAAAATTATAAATCTGGCTTTCCTGGTTATCTAGATTGCAGACAAAAAATCATGGAACTTCTCACCCTCCATAATATATGAACCAATTCCTTTAATAAATCTCCACTTATATCTATCTATCATCTATCTATCTATCATCTATCTATCTATCTATCTATCATCTATCTATCTATCTATCTATCTATCTATCTATCTATCTATCTATCTATCTATCATCTATCTATCTATCATCTCTATATCCATCCATCTATCTATCATATCCATTTGGTTCTTGTTCCTTAATACAGAAATCTACCTTCAAATATCACTATACCACTGAACAGGTGGTGCAAGTACCTTATAATGATAAAATGATTCTAATTCCTCCCTCCTACCTCTTGTATCATAGCTGTCATTCATTTTATTTACATGTAACTTTATATACATTATATTATATTATATAAGAATACATAATCATGTACATTGTTGTCATTATTTTGAACAAAATATTATCAGTTTGCTCAGTTAAGAATAAAAAATAAAGTTTTTATTTTATCTTTATGTATTTTCTCCAATGCTCTTTCTTCCTTTAAGGAGATCTGCGTTTCTGACTTGTATCATGTTCCTTCTCTCTAAAGAACTTCCTTTAACTTTTTTCTTATAAGGCAAGTATACAGGCAACAAACCCCATCAATTTTTGTTAGTTGAGAAAGTATTTTCCCTTCACTTTTTTTTTTTTTTTTGCGGTATGCGGGCCTCTCACTGTTGTGGTCTCTCCCGTTGTGGAGCACAAGCTCCAGACGTGCAGGCTCAGCGACTATGGCTCACGGGTCCAGCCGCTCCATGGCATGTGGGATCTTCCCAGACCGGGGCACGAACCCATGTCCCCTACACTGGCAGGCGGACTCTCAACCACTGCGCCACAAGGGAAGCCCCTCCCTTCACTTTTGATAGATAATTTTTCAAAATACAGAATTTACTCCCTTCTTGGGGCTTCCCTGGTGGCACAGTGGTTAAGAATCTGCCTGTCAATGCAAGGGACACGGGTTCAAGCCCTGGTCTGGGAAGATCCCACATGCCATGGAGCAACTAAGCCCATGTGCCACAACTGCTGAGCCTGTGCTATAGAGCCCATGAGCCACAATTTCTGAGCCCACACCCCACAACTACTGAAGCCCGTGTGTCTAGAGCCCATGCTCCACAACAAGAGAAACCAGCACAGTGAGAAACCCACACACCACAATGAAGAGTAGCCCCCGCTCTCTGCAACTAGAGAAGAAGTCCACACACAACAACACAGATACAATGCAGTCAAAAATAAAAACATTAAATAAAATAAAAAAATAATAAAAAGAATTTACTTTCTTCTTGTTTGCATAATTTCTGCCGAAAAGTCAAACATATTTCTTACCTTTTCTCTTCTGTAAGTAAGGTGTTTTTCTTCCACTGACTTCTTTAAATATTTTTCTTTATCTTTGATTTTTCCTTTTTTTGAAAACAGTATGCCTAGGTGTAGTTTTTGACAACTTTTCCTGCTTGACATTTTCTGAGGTTCCTAGATCTGTCAGCTGTCTGATAAATTTGGAGAAATTCTCAGTCTTTATATTTCAAATATTTGTTCTGCTCCTTTATTTTTTCATCCCCTTCTGGTGTTCCCATTATGTGTATGTTACACGTTATTTTGTTGTCCCATATTTCTTGGTCATTCTATTTTTAAGTCTCTTTTTCTTTGCCTTTTAGTTTTGGAAGTTTCTATTGTGATATCCTCAAGTTCAGTAATTCTTTCCTCAGCCATGTCTAGTGTACAAATAAGTCCATTGAAGTCATTCTTTATTTTGTTTTTATCTTTAGCATTTCTTTTTGGTTCTTTCTTGGTGTTCCTTCTCTCTGCTCACAATGACTATCTGTTCTTGCACACTCTCTGATTTATGCTTTAGGGCTTTTAGTGTACTTATGTAGTCATGGTGGTCTTAAATTTCTTGTTTGAAAATTCCAACATCCCTGATATATTGGAATTTGGTTTTGATGTTTGCTTTGTCTCTTTAAACAATGTTTTGTTTGTTTTCAATATGTCTTGTGTTTTTTTTTTTTTTGTAACCAGATAAGTTATATTGGGTAAAAGGAGTATTATCCCCACATACTTGAAGCCACACAGTGCATCACTGTGACTCCAAATCTACTACTGCCTTCCTGGAAAACCCATCTGTTTTAGTCTGTGTGAGATGGGAAGGTAACAGAAAGTTTTGCATTAAAGGCTGAGGTGATTTGATTTAAGTTTTTAAAGTAAATATTATTCTAGCAATTTTGCTGAACATAGACTTTAAAGGGACAGATGGGAAAATAGAAAAAAATAGATTTGGGAGCTAATCCAACAATTCATGCTTCTCTGTGTTGTTATCAGGGTGTTGGTAGTTAGGTGGTGATTCTAGGTTTTAGAATTTGGATATATTTTTATGATATGGGTTAACAGTGTTTGCTTATGTTTTGGATTTACAGTATGAGAGAAATCAATCATAACACCAAGTTCTTGACCAAGATGAAACAGACATTCATTGTAATTATGAAAACAAGTGTCTGAACTGGACAGAATCAAAAGTATGGACTAATGATGGGTTAAACTTCAATAGTGAACAGATCACACATAATCCATGTGGTGTTTACAAAAATAAAGTAGTAAAACAATTGCATCAAAAGTAGCACTCAGAGGAAGGAACTGGCTAAATAATAATCCAAATTATTTTTTTCAGCATTTTTGATAGAGAATGATTTCTTGGAATTTCAATATTGTCCTGCAATGAAATTTCTTTTTCTATATGTATCCTCAAGGAGACAAAGATAAAACAGCTATTAGGGAATTTTAGGCAGCAAATAAAATGAAAAAAAAAAAAGCTCAAAGTAGATTTAGCCAGAAAAAAAAATAAAGTTATAGTAATACACAACAAAAATAGCAAAAACCAAAGACTTAGTTGACCCACAAAATGGCCATGATCATCAGGCACATGTTTGAATGATTTTCTATGGAAGAAGTTACATCTGGAAGAAGCAGAAGGAACCATATGACCACTAAATATTTGTCACTTCAAATTTTTCTTTGCTCTGAGGTCAGAAATGTATCTTAGTTGTGGTTTAATAAAGTTGATGAGAGAAGATTGGAACAGAAGTCATTATTCTGAGAACAAGCCTTAGTCAATTAATCCGTAACATTTTACACATTTAAATATGTATTTGTAAAGTGTTTAATATTGTTTATGCATAAGCATCTATAATTTAATTTATTAGAGAATAATTATGTAAGTTGATTTAAATAGTGCCTAACTTAGAGATTTTGTATTTGTTTGTATTGTCAAAGAATACTCTCTGCATTCTTACATAATTTCCTTATGTATTATCATATTTATTTATTTTATTCTCTTTCTTTTAGCACATTAGGTCTCTGTCTGTTTTGTTTGATTAAAAGGGAGCTGAGTAACAAGTCATTCTTTACTTCTTTGGTCATATAGCCAACCTGTCTGCCCTTTTAAAAACTGAATATTGTTAACTTTAATAAAGTTTTACAAATTAAAACTTAATCAATACATTGAGAATGTATTTTAGGGGAAATGCCCCTCCCACCAGCAGGCTGGCACCATACCCAGAACAGCCCAGGGAGCACAGATAGCCAAGCCAGGACCCAGGCTCACCTTCCAGTGGGCTGGCAGCCACCACACAAGGCAGGATGAGACAACCAACCAGGCCAGGGGCCAGCCCCACCTACCAGCCTGCACATAGTAGTTGGTCCTGCCAAAACTGAAGGGTTCACATAGGTGGCAGCCCTAGTATATATAGCTCTGGTGACTAGAGGGGAATGTATTTTTGGGGCCCTTAGGCCACCTGCTATATAGGACCACATCTCTAAGATTAGGAAACATGAATGACCTACCTAATACATAAAAATAAGCACAGAGAGTTAGGCAAGACAAGGTGACAGAGGAGTATGCTCCAAATGAAGGAAATAGATAAAACCCCAGAAGAAGAAATAAGCCAAGTGAAGATATGCAATCTACCCAATAAATAGCTCAAGGTAATGTTCATAAAGATGCTCAATGAACTTAGGAGAAGGATGGATGAACACAGTGACAAGATTAAGAAAGAATTAGAAAATATAAGGAAAACAAAGCTGAACTGAAGAATACAACAACTGAGATAAAAAATACACTAGAAAGAATCAGTGGTAGAGTAGATGACACAGGGAACAGATTAGTGAACTGGAAATCAGGGTAGTGAAATTGACCCAAACTCAACAAACAAAAAACAACAATAAAACTTAAAGATAGTTTAAGAGCTCTCTGGAACAAAATCAAGTGTACTAACATTCATATCTTAAGGGTCCCAGAAGAAGAAGAATCAGAGAATTTATTTGAATAAATAATAACTGAAAATTTCCATAACCTAGGAAGAAAAGGAGATATTCAGGTCCAGGAAGCAGAAAAAGTCCCCAAAATATGAATGCAAAGAGGCTTACACCAAATAAAAAATTAAAGGTAAGAAAATCTTAAAAGCAGCAAGGGAAAAGCAGTTAGTTACGTACAATGGAAGTTAAATAAGGATATATGCTGACTTTTCAGCAGAAACTTTCCAAGCCAGAAGGCAGTGACATAATATATTCAAAATAACAAAAGAGAAGAAACCTACAACCAAGAATATTCTACTCAGTAAGTCTATAATTCAGATTTCAAGGAGAGATAAAAAAAATTTACAGATAAAAGTTAAAAGAGTTATGCACAAATAAACCAATTTAAAAAGAAACATTAACAGATTTCTCTAAGCAGGAAAAAAGAACTACAGCTAAAATTATAAACATTATGAAAGGAAACATTTCATTTGTAAAGGAAAACATATAGTAAAGGTAGTAGAAAAACCCAGTATGGAGGTTAAAACACAAAAGTAGAAAATTATTTTTATCCACAAGCAGTAGCTAAGGGATAGACAACAGATGTAAAATATGACATTGAAAACATTTAACGATTTGGGGGAGTAAAAGGTAGGTTTGTTAGAATGCGTTCAACTTAAGAGATCATCAGCTTAAAATAATCACATATATGTAAATATAGGTTGTTATATATAAACCGCATGGTAACCACAAATGAAAAATCTATAAGAGATAGGAGTGAAAAAAGAAAAAGTTTTCCAAAACAAAAGATATGAAAATCAAATCACAAGGGAAGAGAGCAGTATAGGAAGAAAGGAATTAAAAAGAAATACAAAAACAACTAGGAGGGCTTCCCTGGTGGCACAGTGGTTGGGGGTCCACCTGCTGATGTGGGGGACACAGGTTTGTGCCCCGGTCCGGGAGGATCCCACGTGCCATGGAGCGGCTGGGACCGTGAGCCATGGCCGTTGAGCCTGTGCATCCGGGGCCTGTGCTCCACAGCAGGAGGGGCAGAAGTGGTGAGAGGCCCGCGTACCTAAAAAAAAAAAAAAACTAGGAAACCATTAACCAGATTTTAATAAGTATATACCTATCAACAATTATTTTAAAAGTAAGTGGATTAAATGATCCAATCAAAACACACAGAGGGGCTGAATAGAGCAATAACAAGACCCATCTATATGCTGCCTACAGGATACTCATTTCATATCTAAGACACACAGAGGCAGAAATTGAGGGAATACAAAAAGGTATTACATGAAAATGGACAGGAAAAAACTGGGGTAATAATGATTATATCAGAAAAAAAAGACTTTAAAACAAAGACTGTATTATGAGACAAAGAAGGACATTCGATAATGACTAAGGGATCAATCCAACAAGAAGATATAACAATTGTAAAAATATATGCTCCCAACATAAGAATACTTAAATACATAAAATGAAAATTAACATATATAAAGGGAGAAATTGACAGTAATACAGTAATAGGAGACTTTAAAATCCCACTTACATAAATGGAAAGATCATCGAGACAGAAAATCAGTAAAGAATTGCTGGCCTTAAATAAAACATTAGATCAGATAGACATAATATATATATAATATATATGGAATATAAATGGAATTATATAATGTAAAATACATATATATGCGTATAAATATATTATATGTATATTAGATATATATAGTACATATACATATATACATGTAAGTATATGAAATAGATATTATAATATTAAAATATTTTACTATAATATAAAACAATCTATTATATAATAGATAATATATAAGTATATTATTATATATTAATATGATCATTATAATAATAATAGTAATTATAATTATGGAATTATAATTATAAAATTATACATTATCTATATATAATATATTATGATAATGTATATAAAATATATTATATATTTTACATACATATATATATTATATATAGATTATATATAAGTGTAAATATAAAATATACAACATTTTAAGGTTAAAATTAATATTTTAATATAAAAATATTAAATTTTGATATTAAAATATTATATTTAACATTGTAAAATATATTAAATATGTGTAATATATTTTATATGTTAAAAATATGTAGTAGAATATATTATAAGAATATATATATTTAAAATATATAAACTATATAGCATATATTATATACATTGTAATATATATTATAATTTATATATTTTATATTATAATTTATATAGTATTTTTTAAAATATATTATATATAATACATAGATATATACATATAATCTATGTATATTATACATATATACAATATAAATATAAAATGCATATTTTAATATTAAATATATAATTTAAAATATTTACATATAAAATATTTAATATACATATATAATATCATATATTTTATAATATACAAAATATATTATAAAATATTAAATATTTTATAACATTATGATGATTATAATATTGTATATGATATATAAAATATAATATTCTATAAATATATTAATCAAATATGACATACATAGAATAATATACATAATATATTATAACATATATGGAATATTCCATCTTAAAACAGCAAAATCCACATTCTTATTAAGTGCACATGAAAGTCTCCAGAATCGATCTCATGCTAGGCCACAAAACAAGTCTCAATAAATTTAAGGTGATTGAAATAATTTCAAACATCTTTTCCAACCAAAACAGTATGACACTAGAAATCAACTACTAAAACTAAACTGCAAAAAACAGAAAGAGATGATTTTGGACAATATGTTATTAAACAACTAAGCATCAGTGATGAAATCAAAGAGTAAATTTAATAATATCTTAAAACAAAAGAAAATGGAAAGACCATGATCCAATATTGATGGGTCACAGCAAAAGCACTAAATGAGGGAAGTTTATAGCAATACTATACTATCAAGAAATAAACATACCTGAAATGAACAATCTAAACTTACCCTAAAGCAATGAGAGAAAGAAGAACAAACAAAACCCAAAGTTGATAGAAGTAAAGAAATAATAAAGATCAGAGCATAAATAGAGGCTAAAATTATATATACTATCAATGAAAATAATAGCTTGTTCTTTGAAAAATAACCATAATTGATAAACTTTTAGCCAGTTTCAGAAAAAAAAAAAGACATCCCACATAAATAAAATCAGAAATGAAAGAGAAATTACAACCAACACCATGGAAATATAAAGATCATAAGAGATTACTATGAAAAATTTTATGCCAATCAAATAGACAATCTAAAAGAATCTCTGAAGACTTAGGAAGAAGTAGAAAATATGGAGGAGAAAGTACCAGTAATGAGATTTAATTGGTGAAATTAAAAAATAAATAAATTTTAAAAACTGTCAAAAAGCAAAAATCCAGGACCAGAGAGCTTTTACAGGAGAATTCCATCAAACATTTGAAGAAAAGTTAGCACCTATCCTTCTGTAACTACTCCAAAAAAAATTGAAGGGAAAGAAAAACTTCCAAACTCATCCTGATATCAAAATCAGACAAAGACACTGAAGAATCAACATTATATGACCATCTCAATAGATGCAGAAAAAGCATTCAAGAAAATTCAACATTTATTCATGATTAAAAACTCTCAACCTGAGTACTGAGGGAAAATACTTCAACATAATAAAGGCCATATATGACATACCTACAACAAACATCATAATCAAGGGGAAAAGCTAGAAGCATTTCCTCTAAGAACAAGAACAAGACAAGGATGCTCACTCTTGCCACTTTAATTTAATATAGTTTTGGAAGTCCTACCCACAGCAATCTGATCAGAAAAATAAATAACGGAAATCCTAATTTGAAAGGAAGAAGTAAAACTGTCACTATTTGCAGATAACATAATACTATATGTAGAAAACCCTAAGGACTCCACTAAAAAAACTATTAGAACTAATAAATGAATTCAGTAAAATTGCAGGATACAAAATTAATATACAGAAATCTGTTGTTTTTCTATATACTAACAATGCACTCTCAGAAAGAGAAAGGAAGAAAACAATCCTGTTTACAATTGTATCAAAAGGAATAAGAATAAATCTAACCAAGGAAGGAAGAGAGCTGTACTTAGAAAACTATAAGACATTGATCAAAGAAATTGAAGACTACATTAACAAATGGAAAGATACACTATGCTCATGGATTGGCAGAATTAATATTGTTAAAAATGACCATACTACACAGGCAATCTGCAGATTCTGTGCAATCCCTATCAAAATATCACTGACATTTATCAGAAATAGAACAAGTAATTCTAAAATTGTGTGAAAACACATAAGGCCTTGAATAGCCAAAATAATCTTGAAAAAAAAGAACAAAGCTGGAGGTATGATCCTTGATTTCAAATTAAACTACAAACCTAAAGTAATTAAAATCCTATTGTATTGCCACAGAAACATATCTGTAGATCAGTGGAACAAAATAAGCCCATAGTTATGTGGTCAATTAATCTATGACAAAGGAAACAGGAATATACAATGAAGAAAAACAGTATCTTCAGTAAGTAGTATTCTTAAAACCAACCTGAAGCCTATCTGCTCAACGTTTTTTTCACTGTAAGGTGGGAGGAAATAGAGCCGTTCATCCCTTGCATAATTCTATAGAACAGACTTCAACAGCAGCATAATATTCTTCTTGGAAAGAGTCAGTTTTGCTCAGAGAAAACAATTTTAGACATTAATATGTAGAGCAATTTAATATAGTTTCAAAACTTTATCTTCATTAAAATAATCTTATTTCACATTTATATCACCAAAGGCCCATTTAGGTGATTTCTCTACTCTCACTTCTACCAAAAGATGAACTTCTCCCCAGTGAATTTTTCCTCTAATGAATAAAACTTTGAATTACATCTCCCCTAATTCTATCCATCTATTATCAGGTATTGGGGTCAAGTCTCAAAAGACTCTCTATAAAATGCCTCTAGAGTTAGTTTTTTCAACAGAATACAGTATATATTTAGCATAAGTTTAGCCTGATAGCTAAACATAAGAAGGCTTTAAGTGACATTAATGGTTGAATATATAACCAATTTTGCTTACCCTACATGCCAGAAAATGACCTACAATGGATAGAAATAACTTCCTATTTCCAATATCATTTGGAAAGCATACTGGAAGTGCTTTCCCCCACCCGTTCCTGACACACACACACTTAGAACTAAATGAAAACAACAAGGGAACTTGTTGAGAATGACTTTATAAATTTAAATGTGTGTTTCATAATTTTGAAATATTAATGAAACTGTTTTCTGATGTCTTCTGATTCTCTTGCCCCCTCACCCATTTCAGCAGAACTTACAGTTCTATGCTTACTGCTCCATGGAAGGAAATGTTAGATAAATCAGTTTCTTCTAACTTTTGAATTTCAGATGACTAGTCCTTGAGGAGAGTAGAAAGAACACACACCATAAACAATACATTTTTGAAAGGACAATAGAGACACTGCTTTGTTTTTCTGGTAGAACTAGGGGAAGAAATAGGACTAGAGAACTCCAGAAAAAAACAGATCTGTGTGAAGAACCTAAGCAGATGATCTTAAACAGCCTCATAGAGTTTCCTCGGTAGAAGCATAAAAATGATTTCCTCCAGTAGACCTTTGAAGATTGAATTGAGGAAAGATTCAGTGACAGCCCATATGCATGGACAACTAAGGACCCAGCAGGGTGATGGATGAATCAGTAAATACCATAATGGACAGTTGATGATGAGAACTGTTGATGATGGTGATCTTTCAGCAACAAGTAACAAACAACCCAACTGCCAAGGACTTATGAAATAAGGACAATTTTTTTTAACTAAAGCCCATACTTTATTTAGATTTCTTTCATTTTTTATTGAAGTATAGTTAAGTTACAATGTTGTATTAGTTTCAAGTGTACAGCAAAGTGATTTGTATATATATATATTCAGATATATATATATATTCAGATTCTTTTCCATTATAATAAATAAGGACATAAAGCAAGAACTCAGGAGGTCTGATTAATTTAGCACACAATTATATCATCAAGACCCTGGGGATTTTCATATTTTTCTCAGTCAACTCAGCTGTTCGCTTTAGTTCTGTCTTTTCTTCCAGGATCACTGGACAGTTACCATAGATCTTGGCATCATATTTATTACGCTGCCTCCAAAGAAAACAAGAGTATTTTCTCCTTGAAATTTTCTTCATTAGAAAGAAAAAATATTGCTTAGGATATGTAATACAATCTATTTGTATTTTATACTTAGCTGAATGCAGGCAAAAATTTGTGAATTCTGTTGGCAGGAAGATGAGGTAAAGGGGATTTAGGGTAAGGGGTGCAAATATATATATGATAAAAATGTGTCACCTATTTCTTCCAGTCTATATCTTTTACCACTTGACCATAGAGTACACACACCCATGACCCTGAGAAAGGGGAGAGATTTCTTCATTGACATGTGTTCTTCAGTGTTCGTAGAAATATTTAAATAAAAACAAAACCAAGCCCCCACAAAAAAACACCACTTACAGTGAGTTATATGAAATATGATTATATTTCTTACAAAATTAAGTCTACAAAAAGAGACTCAGTAGATATAGCCATTAAGATAGAAACATATGAAACCACATGTACCATATGTATTTTTGAGAGGGACAAATGTGCAAAGATTTTAGGTTTAATATTAATTCTTTATGGTATAATAAGAAAAACTGTCCATAAGTGACCCAAGATGCTCTTTCTGCTTTGCCTGAACAATAGTATAACAGGGATTGAGACATTCCTTTCCCTCAGCAGGAGTAGGGCCACACTACACTAGTGTCTTTCTCATCCTTACAGTATGGTTGCTAGATAAACTACAGGATGCTCAGTTAAATCTAAATTAAAGAAAGACAACAAATAATACTTTAATGGGACTTCCTTGGTGCTGCAGTGGTTAAGAATCCACCTGCCACTGCAGGGGACATGAGTCGATCCCTGGTCTGGGAAGATCCCACATGCCATGGAGCAAATAAGCCCATGCTCCACAACTACTGAGCCTGTGTGCTGCAACTACTGAAGCTCACATGTTTAGAGCCTGTGCTCTGCAACAAGAGAAGCCGCCACAATGAGAAGCCCGTACATTGCAATGAAGAGTAGCCCCCACTTGCCACAACTAGAGAAAGCTTGCTCTCAACAGTGAAGACCCAATGCAGCCAAAAAAGAAAATAATAATTTAGCATAAGTAGGCCCTAAATATTGAAAAATGCATATTTACATAAAATATTTGTTGTTAACCTGAAATTCAAATTTGACTGGTTTCTTGTATATTAATTTGCTAAATCTGGCAACCTACCTTAACCAGAGGAGTTGGAATATCCCAGGGCCATTCAAGTCCCCAAGTGCTTCTGGGTACCCAGATTTCCAAGGATTATTTTTCAACAGCAGGCACCATAAATTTAAATAATCTGGCCCAGAGGTAGCTGCAATACAAGTTGTGACTGTAACACTCTTCACAATTTCCCTAAAAAAAAGGGAAAACTGTGGGGGTGAAGTCTTCTTCCGATGGACCATGTTCAGTAGAACACCCCAGTGCCTACATTCTCCTCTTTAAGATAATGGAAGAAACAAGCATTCATGCCTTCTCTTGTCTTGTTGACCAAGTCATATGTGTTTCTTGCATCCCTGATTCTCATGCCACCAAGAAATTGAGAGTTACTTCTTACTTTTGTGAAACTGTCTTCCACTCTTGAGACAAGGGCCAAGTGAGATGTACGTCTGTTCTTCCCATAGGGACACAGTCATATCCCTTATTTCTTCATAATACATACAAAAAGACTCTAGTTCCTAGGATAGTGCTTGACATATAGTAAAACCTTAATATTTTTTTTACTGAGTAAATGAATCAATTAATTTTACTTCATGATTGGACATAACTCAAAGGAAATACATTTTAGAAAAAATAAGGATTGATATTCCCTGACCACTTTCAGAAGTCACAGACTGAGAATACACATAGGTAAATCCTGCTAGGCATTGGTTTACTGATTAAGCATAAATTTATAGAGCTGGAATCTGGCTGAGTACACTTTATTCAATTAACGCCAACAATGATGGAAAAACTGTGTGGAACTTACTATGTTGAAATAAGGACTCCGCATCACTTCTGTGATAGTCCTGCCAAAGATGCATAAAATAAATCTAGAGTGTAATTATGAGGAAATATTAGACACACTCAAGTTGAGGGACATTCTGAGAAATAATTGTCCTGTAATATTCAAAATTCTGAGGAACTGTTCAAACTGAATGACACTGAAGAAAATAATAACCAAAAGTAATGCATGATCTTGAAATGGCCCATTTCATTATTGAAACTTTTGTTGGAACTTGAATAGAATCTAGGGATTAGATGGTAGTACTGTCTTAGTACTAAATTCCTGATCATGATGGTTGTGCAATGGATATAGAGGAGAATATCCTGGTATGTTGAAATAATGCTCTAATTATTCATTGATAACTAACATATCTGAAAGATCCTACAACAATCATCATGAAAATATCATATCCTCAATCTACTCTCAAATCATTCAGATAAAGCAGTTTTTGTACAATTTTTGTAACTTTTCAATTGAAATTGTTAATAAATATAAAGAAAACAACAACAGCAACAATAATAACTGGGATGATAGCGCTCAACAATCCAGGCCAGAAACCTCTTCTTTGGAAGGCCTTTCTGTTCCTGACATTGTTTTCTAGTGAGAAGTGAACAGAGGTAGAAAAAAACTATCTAGACTAGATGGCCCTGCTGGAGAAGATGAGAAAGTAGAGCACTTTCTCAAGGGCCTAGTGCCATAGACTTTGTGAATCCCATACAGAAAGTGCTTTTTTTTTGCACAGTAACCGAGGGTAACTGAGCTTCCCTTAGCCAGAGTGTGAAGGCCTCCTGAAAAACATTGGACTCACTGTGCGTAAGAAAGATACCTAGGGGCTTCCCTGGTGGCACAGTGGTTGAGAGTCCGCCTGGCAATGCACGGGACATGGTTTCGTGCCCCGGTCTGGGAGGATCCCACATGTCACAGAACGGCTGGGCCTGTAAGCCATGGCCACTGAGCCTGTGCGTCCGGAGCCTGTGCTCGGCAACAGGAAAGGCCACAACAGTGAGAGGCCCGCGTACCGCAAAAAAAAAAAGAAAGAAAGAAAGAAAGATACCTAAAAATTACTAAAACCTACTGATTATTCCTTTTAAAACATAACATTTATGTGGTTTGTTATGCATAGATATTCTTTGTAATTTAGTTGCTTCTGAGGAGCAGAATTGACTGGCTAAGGACTGGGAAAGAGGGAGATTTTAACAGTGTACCCTTGAATTTTGCACTATGTACATGCATTTCCTGTTCACAAAAATAAACAAAAGCTACATAAAAATAGTCATTATTATTTTTTTTTGTCCTCACCACGTGGCTTGCAGGATCTTAGCTCCCTGACTAGGAATTGAACCCAGGCCATGACAGTGAAAGTGCCAAGTCCTAACCGCAGGACCAGCAGGGGATTCCCAAAGTAGTCATTATTTTTAATGTACCTATGTTGAGATAGGGGATCACTGTCCCTTTTACTGGTCGGTAGAGAAAATGGATTCTAAGTATGAGAATGTATGATGAGAAAAGAAATGTTCACATTTCTTCTCTCAGACAAGTTCAGCTTATTGAGGTCAGATTCTTGATATGCTTTCTTCAATCCATTTGTGTGAGCCTTAAGGCTATTGTATACTATGCCCAAATTCTGATACTATGCTGCCTGCCAGTTTTAGCTTTGTGTGTTTTTGATTGTTTGCTGTTTTAGGGAGTAGCTGTGAGCATTATAGAGAAATTCTGGGTAACTATGCATGAGAGGCTTTTAGCCAAATCCTATTTTACAACAAAATTCACAGACAAACAAATATTTGAATCACAGACTGAATGGAATTAATCTTAAATTTTAGGGTTGAAGTGATACCCATCTTCAATAATTTTGTAAACAAGAACTCCAAATATGTAGAATATAATTATAGACAGTAAACATAAATAGATTGAACAGTATAGATAAAACCATTTCCAATTAAATAAATAGCTGTATTGTTTTAAAATTATGTTCCAAATGTATTATTCTTAAATTCTTAACTTCAAATAACAGAAAACTACTCTAAAATATGAGTAGTGAATATTCTACATATTGATTCAGTTATATAAAAAAATAGTTGACAGTCCATTGGTCTTTTTAGGCACACTCAGATTCTCTTACATATGAGAAATATAGCAGTATGATTCTTGTTATTCTAGGAATCAAGATTCATAGAATGTACTCCCAGCACTTAATATCCATGTTAAGAAGAGGATATTAATAACAGGGCAGCCTAACTTACAGAGTGTAATCAGCATAAAAATGCATTCCACATATAATTTTGCAACTGTGTTTTGAAAATCATATCATTCTATGAATATATATGATGATATAAGAAATATATGTCAGTTTTATAAAACTGTGTGGAGGAGTTTGTAGAAATTACAAATTTAAAAATTTTATCTGAAAAAATATATTTTTAGTTCTCAGTAAGAATATTTTCTCATTGTTATTATCATGTACACATGCACACAACAAGAATGTCTTATTTGTTTTCATGTTTTTATTTATTTGGCCACTCTGCACAGCATGTGGGATCTTAGTTCCCTGACCAGGGATCAAACCCGTACCCCCTGCAGTGGAACCATGGATTCTTAACCACTGGACTGCCAGGGAAGTTCCATGTTTTTATTTAAATTCCCCTTCTCAATTCTGATAAATTATATGTTAAAAATCTTAATAAGTATGACCATTTTTAATATGAAAGTTGATCAATTTGTAAATTACTAAAATTTTAATTTTCACTGTTTTGTGTTGTGGTCAAAAACACGTAACACAAAATGAACAATATTTTGTTAAGTGTACATTGTTAAGTATACAATTTAGTAGTGCTATGCACACTCATATTGTTGTGAAATGTATTTCCAGAAACTTTTATCTTGAAAAACTGAAACTCTCTGCACTATAAGCAATAAGTACCATTTCCCCCTTCATCCAGTCCTTGGTAACCACTATTCTACTTTTCATTTCTATGAATTTTGAATATATTAGATACCTCATATAAATAGAATCATGCTGTATTTGTTTCTCATGACTGGTTTATTTCACTTAGTATAATGTCCTGAAGACTCAGCCATGTTGTATCATGTGACAGGATTTCCTTTTTTATAAGACAGAATAATATTCCATTGTATGTCTATATCACATTTTGTTTACTTATCTATTCATTAATAGATATTTGGGTTGCTTGGCTTTTGTGGATAATGCTGCTATGAACATGAGTGTGAAAATTCAGCTTTGAGACCATGCTTTCAATATATACCAAGAACTGGGATTGCTGAATCATATGATCATTTTATTTTTAGTTTTTGGAATAAATGATACTATTTTCATAGTCGTTGCTCCATTTCAGAATCCCACCATAAGGACTGCAATTTCTCTGCATCCTCACAAACACTCGTTATTTTCTGTTTTTTTGTTTGTTTTTGTTGTTGTTTTTAATAGTGGCCACCCTAATGGTATAAGGTGATATCTCATTGTAATTTTTATTTGCATTTCTTTCATGATTATTGATGATGAACATCTTTTAATATGTTGTTGGTCATTTGTATATCTTCTTGGAGAAATGTCTATTCAAGTCTTTTGCCCATTTGTAATGCATTGTTTTCTTGTTGTTGTTGCTTAGGGTTAGGGTTAGGGTTAGTTTTAGGAGTTTTTCATCTAGATATTAACCCTTTTTGCAGGTATCTTATTTGAAAATATTTTCTCCCATTCCATAGATTGTGTTTTCACTCTATTCGTTGTTTTCTTTGCTACATAAAGGTTTTAAAATTTTATATAGTCTCAATTGTCTGTTTTTTGTTTCTGTTGCTTGTGCTTTTGGTATCATATCCAAGAAATCATTGCTAAATCCAATATTATGAAGATTTCTCTTTTTATTTCTTCTAGGAATTTTATAGCTTTAGGTAATACATTTAGGTCTTTAATGCATTTTGAGTTAATGTTTGTATGTGGTGTAAGGTAATGGTCCAAAATAATTCATTTACATGTGGATATTTAGTTGTCTTAGGTAAATTTTTTGACGACATTTTCTTTCCCCATTGAGTGGTTTTGGCATCCTTGTTGAAGATCATATGATCATATATTGGAGTGTTTATTTCTGTGTTCTCTATTCTACTCCATTTGTCTATATGTCTGCATTTATGTCAGTGCCACATTGTTTTGATTACTGTATTTTTGTAATATGTTTTGAAGCCAGAAAGTGTGAAGTCTCCAGATTTGTTTTTCTTTCTCAAAATTGTTTTGGCTGTTTGCAGATCCCAAGGAAATTATAAATTTTAGGATTTTTTCCCTATTTACAAAAAAATGCTTCTAGGATTTTAACAGATATAGCACTGAATTTTTAGATGGCTTTAGGTAGTATTAGAAACTTAATATAAGGTTTTCCAATCCATGAACATGGGTTACATTTTCATTTATTTTTCTCTTTGATTTTTTTCTATCAATGTTTTGATGTTTTCAGTGTACAAGTATTCCACTTCTTTGGTTAGGTTTATTATTAAGTATTTTATTTTATGCTATCATAAATTAAGTTTTCTTAATTCTTTTTTGAATGTTTATTTTTAGTATATAAAAATGCAACTGATTTTTTGTGTTCATTTTTTTGTTCTGCAACTTTGCTGAATTTGTTAGTTCTGATATTTTCCGGTAGAGTCTTTAGAGTGTTCTACATATAAGATAATGTTATCTTCAAACAGAGATAATATTATTTCCTCCTTTCTATTTGGAAAGTCATTTGGATGTCTTTCATTTCTGTTTCTTGCCTAATTGTTCTGGCTAGTGCTAACAATACCATATTGAATAGGAGTTATGAAAGTCAGCCACTTGTCTTATTGCAGATATTGGAGGAAAATCTTTCAGTCTTTCACCATTGAGTACAATGTTAGTTGTTGGCTTTTCATATATGACCTCTATTATGTTGAGGTAGTTTTCTTCTGGTCACTTTTTGCTGAGAATTTTTTATCATGAAAGGGTATTGAATGTTGTCAAATGCTTTTTCTGCATCAATTGAGATGATCATGTGGTTTTCATCCTTTATTCTGTTAATGTGATGTATTACATTGATTGATTTCTTTGTATTAAAACATCCTTCCATTCCAGGTATAAATCCCACTAGGTCAAGGTGTACTATTCTTTCTTTCTTTATTTTTTATTATTTATTTATTTTTTTTTTGCGGTATGTGGGCCTCTCACTGTTGTGGCCTTTCCTGTTGTGGAGCACAGGCTCTGGATGCACAGGCCCAGCAGCCATGGCTCATGGGCCCAGCCGCTCCATGGCATCCTCCTGGACCGGGGCACAAACCCATGTTCCCTGCATCAGCGGGCAGACTCTCAACCACTGCGCCACCAGGGAAGCCCCAGGGTGTACTATTCTTTTAATATGCTGCTGAATTCAATTTCCTGATATTTTGTTTAGAGTATTTGTATCAATATTTATCAGGGATATTTTTCCTTAATTTTCTTTTCTTCTAGTATCTTTGGCTTCAGTGTCAGGGTAATGCTGGCCTCATAGAATAAGCTTGGAAGTGTGCCTTTCTCTTCAATATTTGGGAAGAGGTTGAGAATAGTTGGTGTTAATTTGTCTTTAAATATTTGGTAGAATTCTCCAATGAAGTAATCTCTAGTTTTGATGTTTTCTTTTTTGGAAGGTTTTTGATTACTGATTCATTTTCCTTGCTAATTATTGTTTTTTTAAGATTTTATTTTTCCATGAGTCAGTTTCTGTTGGTCATGTGTTTCTAAGAAAGTATCCATTTCTTATATGTTATCCAATGTGTTTGCATGTAATTGTTCATAGTATTCTATTTTAACCCTTTTTATTTCTGTTCAGTTGTTAACTGACCCCTTTTATACTTCTGAATTTAGTTATTTGAGTGTTTTCTCTTTTTTACATTACTTAATATAGTATTTGTCAATTTTGTTGATTTTTTTAAAATCCAACTTTTAGTTTTATTATTTTCTGTTGTTTCTCTATTCTCTGTTTTACTTATCTCTGCTCTAATATTTAATATTTTCTTCCTGCTGATAGAATTAGGGTTTTTTTTCTTTTCTAATTCCTTACAGTGTAAAATTAGTTGTTGATTTGAGACTTTTTTCTTTATTAATGTATGTGCTTACAGCTCTAAGTTTTCCTCTTAGCAGTGCTTATGCTGCCATCCATATTTTGGTTTTGTTTTCATTTTTCACAAAGTATTTTTAAATTTCTCTTGTGACTTCTTTAACTCATTTAAGTCTGTGCTGTTTAAGAATGTATTGTTTGCTTTTCATGAATTTATGGCTTTTCATTTTTTTCTTTTACTATTGATTTCTAGTTTCATCTCATGGACCAGAAATGATAATTTGCCTTACTTCAATCTTTTAAAATTGTTAAGATTTGTTTTGTGGCCTAATATGAAGTCTATTGTGGAAAATATTTTATGTAGCCTTGAGAAGAATGTATATTCTGTTATTCTCTAGTGGCATGTTTTATATATATTGTTGTCTATATTGTTGTTAAGTCCTCTGTTTCTTTATCTCTGTCTGGTTGTTCTATCCGCTGTTGAAAGTGAGATATTTAAGTCTCCTGCTATTATTTGGCTTCTTTTATTTCTCCCTTAAGTCTGTCAAACTTTGTTTCATATATTAAGGGTCCAGATATTGGGTATACAAATATGTACAGCTGTTATACCTTCTTGGTGAATTGGCACTTTAATCATTATATAATGTCCTTCTGTTTCTCATAACGGTTTTCAACTTAAAATTGAGTTTGCCGGATATTGGTATGACCACTCCTGATATTCTTGGTTTATCATTTTTATGGAATATGTTTTTTCTTCATTTCATTTTCAGTTTCTATGTGTCCTTAGAACTAATATGAGTCTCTTGTAAATAGCATATTTTTCATCCATTTAGGTAATTTATGTGTTTTGATTGTTGAGTTTAATCAACTTACATTTAAATTAATTATTGATACAAGACTATTACCAGTTTATTAATTGTTTGCTCTATGTTTTAGAGATTCTTTGCTCTCAATTTCCTCTCTTACTGCTTTCATTTTGGTTTTATTGATTTTTGTGGTGATGTGCTTTGAATCCCTTCCCATTTCCTTTGGTGTACATTTTATAGATATTTTCTTTGTGGTTACAATTGAATTTACAGTAAAAAACAAAGTTTTAAGCATTTTATTTTAAACTGTTCAGTGTAATAACTTAATTTCAATCACCTACAAAACTCTACTACTTTACAGCTTCACCTCCCACTTTTTGTTATTGATTCACAAATTTCATCTTTACATATTGTAAATTCATTAACACATATTTATAGTTATTTATTAAGTTTTTGTAGTTTAAATTTTATACAAGAATTAAAAGGGACCCAAATTACAATAATACCTGTTACTACTATTTGTTTATGTATTAACCTTTACTAGAGAACTTTATATTTTTGTATGACTTTATTTTCCTATCTAGTGTCATTTCATTTCAACCTGAAGGACTACCTTTAACATTTCTTGCAGAACAGGTCTAATGGTAATGAACTCCCTTGATTTTTGTTTATCTGTGAGAGTCTTAATTTCTCCTTCATGTTTGAAGGATAGATTTTTTCCAATATAGAATTTTTTGTTGACAGTATTATTTTTAGAATTTTGAATACGTTATCCCTCTCCCTTTTGGCCTGCAATTTTCTACTGAGAAATCCACTGATAATTTCATGGAGGCTCCCCTATATGCAAAAAGTTGCCTTTCTCTTGCTACCTTCAAGATTCTTTTCAATTTGATTTTTGGCAGATTGTTTGTAATGTGTCTTTATATGGATCCCTTTGGGTTTATCATACTTGAATTACATTCAGTTTCTTGAATTTCTATATCTATTTATTTCCACAGATTTGAAAATTTGGGGGGCACTATCACTTCAATTAAATTTTCTGCCTCTTTCTTTTTTCTCCTTCTGGGACTCCCATCATATATATTATAATGATTAATATCATAATGTAATTATGAATAAACCACTATAAACATTCAAGAGAAGGTGTTTGTGTGTAAGTTTTTAATTTCTTTGGGTAAATACCAAGGTGCATAATTGATGCATCATATGATAAGAACATGTTTATTTTTGTAAGAAGCTTTCAAACTGTCTTCCAAAATAGCTGTACCAACACCAATTATGTGAGTGTCTATTGCCCCACATCCTCAGCAATATTTGCTGTTGTCAGTGTTCTGGATTTGGGCCATTCAGATAAGCATATATAGTAGTATCTCCTTATTTTGACTTTCATTTCTTTGATGACATATGTGGAGCATCTTTTCATATGCTTATTTGCCATCTGTATTTCTTATGTTCTTTTTAATATCTTAACTGTGTCTTTTGGCAGAGACAACATTTTTCATCTTAATTTTAATGAGGTCCAGTTTGTAATTATTTTCTATCATGGGTTGTTCCTTTGGAACAATCTAAAACAGTCATCACAAAACCCATGGTCATCTTCATTTTCTTCTAAGTGTTTTACAGTTTTGCATTTTTCTGCATATGGATATCCAATTTTTTAAAAGACTACCATTTTTTGGAAAGACTGTCATTTCTCCATTGTAATACTTTTGCCCCTTTATTGAAATTCAGTTGAAGGGACTTCCCTGATGGTCCAGTGGTTAAGACTTCGCCTTCCAATGCAGGGGTTGTGGATTTGATCCCTGGTCAGGGAGTTAAGATCCCACATACCTCACAGCCAAAAAACCAAAACATAAGACAGAAATAATATTGTAACAAATTCAGTAAAGATGTAAAAAAAACAGATAATTTAAAAAAAAGAAATTCAGTTGACTATATTAATGGGAGTCTAACTCTGGGCTCTCTATTTTGTTCCATTGATCTAGTAGTCTATTTTTTCTAATTCCATACTATCTTAATTGCTGTACATTAATAGTAAATCTTGACGTTGGGTAGTGTTAGTCTTCTGACATTTTTCTTCTTTAATACAGGCATACCTCATTTTATAAAATTTTTCTTTATTTTACTTTGCAAATATTATTTTTTTTACAAGTTGAAGGTTTGTAGCAATCCTACATGGAGCAAGTCTGTCAGTGTCTGTTTCTAACAGGATTTGTTCACTTTGTGTCCCTGTGTCACATTTTGGTAATTCTTGATATATTTTAAACATTTTTATTATTATTATATTTGTTATGGTGATAAGTGATTTTTGATGTTAATACCATGACTCACTGAAGGTTCAGATGATGGTTAGCAGTAAGGTATTTTTTTAACTAGGGTATGTACATTGCCTTTGTAGACATACTGCTATTGCACACTTATTAGACTACAATACAGTGTAAACAACTTTTATAGGCACTGGAAAATAAAAAACATTGTGTGACTCACTTTAGTGTGATATTTGCTTCATTGTGGTGGTCTGGAACTGAACCAAAAGTATCTCAAAAATATGCCTGTATTGTGTTGACTATTCTGGATCTTATTCCTCTCCATAGAGAATTTAAACTTCGTTTGTTGATATCAAAAATATAATTTCCTGGTATTTTGATTGGAATTGCATTTAGATCTATAGAGCAAGTTGGAAGGACTGATATCTTGGTAATATTGAGTCTTTCTATCCATAAACATGGAATATTTCTCTAATTATTTAGTTCTCCTTTGATTTCATTCAATGGAGTCATGTAGCTTTCCTCATATAAATCATGCACATGTTTTGTTAGATTTAAACATAAATGTTTCATTTGGGGTAAACATAAATGGTATTGTGTTCTTAACTTCAAATTCCACTAGTTTATTTTTGGTATGTAGAAAAATGATTGACTTTTCATATTAACCTTATTACCTTAGCCATATTAACCTCATATCCTTCTAATTTGCTGTAAACACTTGTTAGTTCAGGACTATTTTTGTTCACTCTCTCAAATTCTCTACATAGATGGTCATGTCATCTGTGAAAAGAGAGTTTTATTTCTTCCTTCCCAAAATGTATACCTATTTTTTTTCTTTTAGTGTGTCATTGTTTTAATTAGAAATTTCAGTACAGTGTGGAAAAGCAGTGCATGAGAGAAAACATCTTTGTTTTGTTCCTAATCTTGGTGGTAAAACTTTGTGTTTCTCCCCATTAAGTATAATGCAAACTGTAGGGTTTTTGTATATGTTTATTATTAAGTTGAAGAAGATCTCTACTCCTAGTTTGCTGTAGTTTTTATCATAAACAGGTGTTATGTTTTGGAAAATTCCTTTTTCTCCTTCTATTGATATGATCATGTGATTCTTTTCTTGTTTAGCCTTTTGATTTGATGGATTACATTAATTGATTTTAGAATGTTGAACCAGTCTTGCAAACCTTGGATAAATTCCACTTGGTTCTACTGTGTAATCATTTTATGCATGGCTAGATTTGATTTGCTAATATCTTGTTGAGTGTTTTCGCATCTGTGCTCATGAGAGATATTGATCTGTAGTTTTCATGTAGTATCTGTCTAATTTTAGTAACAGGGTACTGCTGGCCTCATAGAGTGAGTTAGGAACTATTACCTCTGCTTCTATCTTCTGACACACATTAGAAAGAATTGGTATAACTCCTTTCTTAAATGTTTGGTACATTTCACCAGTAAAACCATCTGTGCATGATGTTTTCAGTTTTGGAAGGCTATTAATTATTGATTTGATTTCTTTTGTAGATATAGACCTATTCTGATGATGTATTTCTTCCTGTGTGAGAAAAAAATTAGTTGAGGGATTTTGGCCATTCTTATAGTTGTATAGTAGTATCTCCTTGTTTTAGGAGATCACATCTTTCAAAAAAAATCATTCTATTTTTATGTAGGTTGTCAAATTTGTGAGCATATAATTATTCATGGTACTCTTCATGATCCTTTTAATTTCCCTGAGATCTGAAAGAGTTTTCTACCATTTCTGATAATACTAATTTTTGTCCTCTCACTTTTTTCTTAGTTATCCTGGCTAGAGGCTTATACATTTTATTGACCTTTTCAAATAACTAGCTTTTGGTTTCAGTGATTTTTCTTCATTGATTTTTATTTTCAAATCTATTGACATTTGTTTTACTCCTTAATATTTCTTTTTTTCTACTTACATTGGATTTAATTTTCTCTTCTTTTCTAGTATTCTATGGTGCAAGCTTAAGTCACTAATTTTAGAAGTTTCTTATTTTCTGATATATGCATTCAATGATAAAAATTTCTCTTTAAGCACTGTTTTTGCTGCCTCCCACAAATTTTGATAATTTGTATTTTCATTTTTACTCAGTTCAAACTATTTTTAAATTTCTCTTGAGATTTCTTCTTTGACATCTGTGTTTGTGTGTTGTTTAAATTCTGAATATTGGAGGTTTTCCATCTACCTTTCTCTTACTGATTTCTAGTTTAATTCCACTGTGGTCTGAGAACAGACATTGCATGATTTCTATACTTTTAAATTTGTTAAGATGCATTTTAAATACGATGTGTGATTGGTGAACGTTCCATGTGAATTTGAGAAGAATGTGTGTTATGGTTTTGTTGGATGAAGTAATCAATTGATGTCAATTATATGCAGTTGATTAATGGTGCCGTTCAGTTCAGTTGTGTTCTTTCAGTTTTTCTGCCTGTTGCATTTGTCCATTTCTGACAGTGGAATGTTGTAATCCCCAACTATGATAGGTCAGTCGTTTATTTCTCCTTGCAGTTCTATCAGTTTTTGGCTTACTCAATTTTAAAGATTATTGTTAGGTTCATACATATTAAGGATTGATCTGTCTTCTTGAAGAATACACATTCATCTTAATATAAAGTTGTTCTCTATACGTGATGAGTTTCCTTGCTTTTAAGTTGACTCTGTATGAAATTAATATAGATATTCTTGTTTTCTTTTGATTAGTGTTAGTATGGTATATCTTTTTCCATCCATTTACTTTCAATTCATATGTCTTTATATATAAAGTATATTTCTTTTAGACAACAAATAGTTGGGTCTTGTTTTTTTGATTCACTCTGTCAATCTCTGTCTTTTAATTTGTGTATAGATCAATGTGGTTTAAATTACTGATATAGTTGAATTAGTATCTACCTTATTTGTTACTCTTTTCTATCTGTTGACTTGTTCTTTGTTTTGATTTTTATCTTCTACTCTTTTTCTGCCTTTTTTGTTTTAACTGAGAATTTTATGTTGTTCTATTTTGTTTCCTTTTTTAGCATATCAGTTGTGATCATTGACTTTGTTTCAATGAATGGGTTAAATGATACCCAGATAGCAGGTAAAACATTTTTTTCTGGTGTGTTTGTGTTTCCAGAAGAGATTAGCATTTGGATCAGTAGAGTGAGTAAAAAACATCTTCCCTCATCAATGTGGGTGGGCATTATTCAATCCTCTGAGCATCAGAGTAGAACAAAAAAATGTGGAGGAAAAGTAAATTTCTCTCTTTGAGCTGGAACATTCATCTTCTCCTGCCTCCAGACATTGGAGCTCTTGGTTATTGGGCCTTCAGGTTCTAGGACTTAGAGCAATGGCCCATTCTGGCTTTTGTTCTCAGACTGAGAATTATGCTATCAACTCCCCTTAGTTCCTAGTCTGAAGGCTAGGACTGTATTGTACCATCAGCCCTCCTTATTCTCAAGCTTGCAGATGAAAAATCATGGAATTTAATCAACTTCAATAACTGTACGAGTCAGTTCTTACAAGAAATTATATATATATATATATATATTCTATTAGTGTTGTTTCTCTGGATGTCTCTAACTAGCACATCAGTTATACTTTTTTTCATATATAAATTTATTTATTTATGTATTTATTTTTGGCTGTGTTGGGTCTTTGTTGCTGTGCATGGGCTTTCTTTAGTTGCGGTGAGTGGAGGCTACTCATGGTTGCAGTGCATGGACTTATTGCGGTGGCTTCTCTTGTTGTGGAGCACAGGCTCTAGGCACATGGGCTTCAGTAGTTGTGGTACGTGGGCTCAGTAGTTGTGGCTTGCAGGCTCTAGAGCACAGGCTCAGTAACTGTGGCACATGGGCTTAGTTGTTCCGTGGCATGTGGGATCCTCCTGAACCAGGGCTTGAACCCATGTCCCCTGCATTGACAGGCAGATTCTTAACACTGCACCAACAGGGAAGTCCCTATACTTTTATATTTACAATTTCAGCAGCTGACCTAATTTACAATATGCATTTACAACTGATTAAAGTCCACTTACAAATAACTCTACACCACTTTGTTACAATAAAATAATTCTAATTCATCCCCCTATCCCTTATATCATTGTTGCTATTCTTCTTACTTGTATATAAACATACATAAGGATTCATAATCTAATCTATTTTTGGTCTTATTTCAAACAAAATGTTATCTGTTAGATCAATTAAGAATAAATGTTTTCATTTTGCTTTTACTTATTCCTTTCTGATACTCTCCCTTTCTTTATATAGATCCAAATTTCTAACCTATATTATTTTTATTCTTTCTAGGGAATATATTTATATTTCTTGCAAGTCAGGACTACTGGCAACAAATCCTATCATTTTTTTATTAAGTCTTTATTTCTCTTACACTTTTGAAAGATAATTTTTCAGGATACAGAATTCTAGGTTGTTGGGTTTTTTCTCTGGACACATTAAATTTTCACTTCACTCATTTTCTATTTATGTATTTTCTGAGGAGAAGTTAGATGAATTTCTTATATTTGCTCCTCTAGGTAAAATTTCCTGCCCCTTGTCCCAGCTTTCAAGTTTTTTTTCTTTATCTTTGATTTTCTGTCATTTGAAAATGATATAACTATGTATACTTTTTGGCATTTTCCTACTTGGTGTTCTCTGAGATTCCCAAATCTGTGGTTTGGTGTATAACAGAAATTTGGAAAAATTCTCATTAATTATTGTTTCAAATATTTCATCTGTTTTATTCTCTCTTTCTTCTCCTTTTGTTATTCCCATATGTATGATGTACTTTTGTATATTTCCCCCAGTTCTTGAATATTCTACTTCTGTCTGTTTTTTTTTTTCTTTCCATATTGGAAGTTTCTATTGAGATATCCTCAAGCTTGGCAATTATTTCCTCAACTACATCCAGTCTACTAGTGAGCCCATCAAAGGTATTCTTCATTTCTGTTATACAGTGTTTGATGTCTAGCATTTCTTTTTGATTCTTTCTTAAAATGTCCATCTCTTTACTTACATTGCCTTCTGTTCTTACATGCTGTGTAACTTATCCATTAGGTCTCAGCATATAAGTCATAGTTGTAATAAATTTTTGGTCTAATAATTCCAACACCACTGCCATATCTGATCCTGGTTTTGATGTCTGTTCTGTCTCTTCAACACTTTTTGTTTTTGTCCTTTAGTAGCCTTGTAATTTTTCTTGATATATGGACATGAGGTGTTGTGTAAAATTAACTGCTGAGAAATGGCTTAAATAATGTGGTGGTTTTGAGCAGGGATAAAATGTCTATAGTCCTATGATTAGGTCTTAGTCTTCTAGTAAGATTGTTGTTCTGGACTATAAATATTATAGTCTCTCAGTAACCATCATCCTCCTTTAGTACAGGCAGAATGGCTAGATGGGGCTGAAGTTGGGTATTTCCTTTCCCATAGGTCAGTTAGGCTCTGAAGAAAATCTCTCAAATTTTAGGCTCTGGTAAAATAGTTTCTCTTGAGAGCAGATCTTTAAGAACATAATGCTCTAGGTTTTTCAGAATGTCTATTTTCCCTCCCACTTCTGGAAGCACAAGTGGATTTTTCCCTAATATTCACTGTGAAGACCTGTTCAAACCTTTAGATATAAAACTCACAAAAGTGTGGGGACTCCCCTATGCTTGAGTCTTCCTGAAATTTTTAACTCTCAGACTTGTCCACACTGAGCCTCCAGTAATTTATCAAT
Organism: Leucopleurus acutus; assembly: GCF_964270905.1. Taxonomy (NCBI): domain Eukaryota; kingdom Metazoa; phylum Chordata; class Mammalia; order Artiodactyla; family Delphinidae; genus Leucopleurus; species Leucopleurus acutus. The sequence goes on along the minus strand of NC_139160.1, from coordinate 41,008,547 downwards.
TGTGATTTAGAATTTCCTTCCCACCACTGATTCCAGTGGAGATTTCTGCTCCTGGATACCTGCTGCTAAGCTGTGATTCTTTGTATTCATCTCTCTGTCTCTGTCATTTGGGGGCAGCAATTTGCCCTGTGTCCTCACTTCTGTGATATATATATATAAGGAGTGTTGTAGATTATTTTAGTTTGCCCTGTTTTTTACTTCTTAGAATGGAGTGCCAACTTCCAAACTCCTTACATGCTGACTGGAAACCAGAATTCCTCCAGCATTTAATCTTTTCCTGACAATATTCTCCAATTTTTAATTTGTATTTTACTATATACAATTTTTATATGATTCCTCTAAATTCTAACTATTTTTTTGCAGTTAAGATTATCATTTTTTTGCCATGTTTAAATCAACTCTTAGCTCAAGTTGTTGAATAATTAATGAACATTTTATCCTAATTGTGTTTTAGAATTTTACATTTTAATTTACTGTCTAAAAATTATTTTGGTGAAAACAAGATTATCCACTTTTCTCAGTACCAACATTTGGCATATCTTTTTTCTCCTCATTTAAGTTGCAATCTTTCCTTTATTATCAAATCACCATATATACTGATTCTATTTCCAGACTTTGTGCTCAGATCTGATGATATCTATATCTGTTAAAAATCTGCTAATTACCATAATTTCATAATATATTTAAACATCTCATCATATTTCTAATTTCATTACTCTTTATATACAGCTAAAATTTGTTTGCTATATAATTTTCCAGAAATTAACTGTCTTTTTGACAAAATTTAAAGTGTCACTAATCTTGTTTTTAGAGTATTTTGCTAAATATAGATTTTTTTCAATAAAATTTTATAATTTATTTCTATATATCCTGTGCATTTAATTTGATTTCACATCTATTCTTGTGTTCTGGCGAAGTGAAAGGGATTATGTTGCTGTTACTGTTGTGTTTACATTTTGAAATTAGTTACTATTGCAATGTAAGAGAATTTTTGAGATTTGTTGATCTATTTCCTACTCTTTATTGATGGTCTTTCATTTTTCTTATATGAAATCATTTATTCTGAAATAGCTATTTTCTAATACTTATTTAACTTTTACATGTAACTACTAGTTGCTCATGAAAATAAAGTAAAACTATTGTGAAAAAAGATCATGTTGTGTTTTCAATTTACATTTTGAACTGTAGTACTGGCTGATAATTGTTAAAGAAGAGTCATTAGTTTTGCACAACCACCTGAAATAATTTTTTTAATTAATTTTAATTTGTTTATAACTTTGTATAAGTTTTATGTGTACAATATTATATTTCAACTCTGTATATACAACGGAGTGCTCACCACCAAAAGTTGTTTCCATTTGTCATCATACTGTTGACACCCTTTACCCATTTCACTCTCACCCCACTCCTCTTCTCCTCTGGTGATCACTACTCTGTTCTCTGTATCTATGTGTTTGTTTTTGTTTGGCTTGTTAATTTATTTTATGTTTTTTAAATGTTTCACATGTGAGTGAAATCATACAATATTTGTCTTTCTCCTCCTTACTTATTTCACCTAGCATAATACCCTCAAGTTTCATCCACACTGTCACAAATGGCAAGTTTATATATATATATATATTTTTTTAATGGCTGAGTAGTATACAATCTTCTCTTTACATTTATCTGTTGATTGGAAGTTAGGTTGTTTTCATATCTTGATGATTATAAATGCTGAAATGAATATAATGATGTGGTATATCTTTTCAAACTAGTGTTTTCATATTCTATGGATACATATGCAGAAGTGGAATAGCTAGATAATATATTAGTTCTATTTTTAATTTTTTATTGTTTTTAAAATAATTTATTTATTTATTTTTATTGAAATATAATTGATTTGTAAGTTGTGTTAGTTTCAGGTGTACAGCAAAGTGATTCAGTTATATATACATATATTTTTTTCTGGTTTCTTTTCTCTTATAGATTACTATAAAATATTGTTTATAGTTCCCTGTGCTATACAGTAGGTCTTTGTTTGTTTTCTATTTTATATACAGCAGTGTGTATATGGTAATCCCAAGCTCTCATTTATCCTTACCCCCTTTCCATTTTGGTATTGACAAGTTGTTTTCTATGTCTGTGGGTCTGTTTTTATTTTGTATATAGGTTCATTTATATATTTTTTATATTCCACATATAAGAAATATCATATGATATTTGTCTTTCTCTGTCTTTCTCACTTCACTTAGCATGATAGTCTCTAGGTCCATCCATGTTGCCACAAATGGCATTATCTCATTATTTTTTATGGCTGAATAATATTCCATTGTATAAATATACCACAACTTTTTTATCCATAAATCTGTCAGTGGACATTTAGGTTGCTTCCATATCTTGGCTAATGTAAATAGAGCTTCTATGAATATTAGAGTGCATGTTTATTTCTGAATTATAGTTTTCTCTGCATATATGCACAGGATCATATGGTAGCTCTATTTTTAGTCCTTTAAGAACCTCCACACCATTCTCCATAGTGGCTGTATCAATTTACATTCCCACCAATGGTGTAGTAGGGTTCCTATTTCTCCACACCCTCTCCAGCATTTATTACTTGTAGACTTTTTGATGATGGCCATTCTGAAAGGTGTGAGGTGAGACCTCATTGTAGTGTTGATTTGCATTGCTCTAATAATCAGTGATATTGAGCATCTTTTCTTGTGCCTTTTGGCCATCTGTATGTCTTCTTTGAAGAAATGTCTATTTAGATATTCTGTCCATTTTTTGATTAGATCATTTATTTAATTTTTTGATTCAGCTGAATGTGCTGTCTGTATAACTTATAGATTCATTCCTGGTCAGCCACTTCATTTGCAAGTATTTTCTCCCATTCTGTGGGTTGTCTTTTGGTTTTGTTTATGGTTTCCTTTGCTGTGAAAAAGCTTTTAAGTTTTATTAGGTCATGTTTGCTTATTTTTGCTTTTATTTCCATTACTCTAGAAGAAGGATCCAAAAAGATATTGCTGCAATTAATGTCAAAGTGTTTTCTATCTATGTTTTCTTCTAGGAGTTTTATAGTATACAGTCTTACATTTAGGTCTTTAGTCGATTTTGAGTTTATTTTTGTGTATGGTGCTAGAGAATATTCTAATTTCATTCTTTTACATGTGGCTGTCCAGTTTTCCCAACATCACTTATTGAAGAGACTGTCTTTTCTCCATTGTATATTCTTGCTTCCTTTGTTATAGACTAATTGAGCATAGGTGCCTAGGTTTATTTCTGGGTTTTTTATCCTGTTCCATTCATCTATATTTTTGTTTTTGTGCCAGTACAATACTGCTTTGATTAATGTAGCTTCATAGTATAGTCTGAAGTCTGGCAGCCTGATTCCTACAGCTCTGTTTTAGTCCTCAAGATTGCTTTGGCTATTTGGGGCCTTTTGTGTTTCCATACAAATTGTAAAATTTTTTGTCCTAATTTCGTGGAAAATGCCATTGGTCATTTGATAGGGATTGCATTGAATCAGTAGATTGCCTTGGGTAGTATAGTCATTTTGACAGTATTGATTCTTCCAGTCCAAGAACATGGTATATCTTTCCATCTGTTTGTGTTATCTTTGATTTCTTTCATCAGTGACTTATAGTTTTCAGAGTACATGTCTTTGCCTCCTAAAGTAGGCTTATTCCTAGGTATTTTATTCTTTTTGATGCACTGTTAAATGGGATTGTTTCCTTAATTTCTCTGACCTTTTGTTTTTAGCATATAAGAATGCAACCAATTTCTGTGTATTAATTTTGTATTATGGGACTTTACCAAATTCATTGATGAACTCTAGTAGTTTGCTGTAACATCTTTAGGATTTTCTATGTAGAGTGTCATGTCATTTGCATACAGTGACAGTTTTATTTATTTTCCAATTTGGATTCCTTTTATTTCTTTTCATTCTCTGATTACCATGGCTATAACTTCCAAAACTATGTTGAATAAAAGTGGTGGGATTGGACATCCTTGTTCCTGATCTTAGAGGAAAGGCTTTAAGCTTTTCATCCTTGAGTATGATGTTAGCTATGTATTTGTCACCTATGGCCTTTATTATGTTGAGATAGTTTCCTACTATGCCCACTTTCTGGAGAGCTTTTTGTCATAAATTGAATTTGAATGTTGCATTTAATCAAAAGCTTTTTCTGCATCTACTGAGATGTTTCTATGTTTTTTATTCTACAATTTGTTAATGTGGTGTATCACACTGATTTATTTGCAGATATTGAAAAATCCATTCACCCCTGGGATAAATCACACTTGATCATGGTGTATGATCCTTTTAATGTATTGCGAGATTTGGTTTGCTATTGCTTGCTGAGAACTTTTGTGTGTATGTTCACCAGTGATATTGGCCTGAATTTTTATTTTTCTGTGGTAACATTGTCTGATTTTGATATGAGTATGATGGTGGCCTCATAGAATTCGTTTGGAAAAGTTCCTTTCTCTGAAAATTTTTGGAATAGTTTCAGAAGTATAGGTGTTACCTATCCTCTAAATCTGTGATTGAATTCAACTGTGAAGCCCTCCTGGATTTTGTTTGTTGGAAGTTTTTCAATTACAGATTCAATTTCAGTACTTATAATTGGTCTGTTCATATTTTCTATTTCTTCCTCGTTCAGTCTTGGGAGATTGAACTATTCTAAGAATTTGTCCATTTCTTCTAGTTTGTCCAATTTGTTGGTATATAGCTGCTTTTAGTAGTCTCTTATGGTCCTTTGTATTTCTATGGTGTCCATTGTAACTTCTTTTTTCATTTTTAATTTTACTGATTTGATTCCTCTCCCTTTTTTTCTTGATGAATCTGGTTAAAGTTTTATCTCTTTTCAAAGAACCAGCTTTTAGTTTTATTGATCTTTTCTCTTGTTTTTTTTTTAACCTCTATTTCTTTTATTTCTGCTCTGATATTTATGATTTCTTTCCTTCTACAAACTTTGGGTTGTGTTTGTTCTTCTTTCTCTGTTGTTTAATGTGTAAAGTTAGGTTATTTGAGATTGCTTTTGTTTCCTAAGGTAACATTGTATTTCTAAAAACTTCCATCTTAACACTGTTTTTTGTGTGTTCCATAGGGTTTGAATTATTGCATTTTCATTTTCATGTGTCTCTAGGTATTTTTTTGATTTCCTCTTTGATTTCTTCAGTGATCCATTGGCTGTTTAGTAGTGTATTGTTTAGCCTCCATGTATTTCTGTTTGTGGCAGTTTTTTTCTGGTAGTTGATTTCTAATCTCATATAATTGTGGTTTGAAAAGATGCTTGATATCATTTCAATTTTCTTAAATTTACTAAGACTCGCTTTATGGCCCAACATGTGATCTATCCTCATGAATGTTTCATGTTCACTTGAAAAGAATGTGTATTTTTCTGCTTTCAGATGGAATGCTTTATAAATACAAAGTCTATCTGATCTTGTTTGTCATTTAAGGCCAGAGTTTCCTTACTGATTTTCTGTCTGGATGATCTGTGCAATGATGTAAGTGGGGTGTTAAAGTCCCCCATATTATTGTGTTACTATCAATTTCTCCCTTTATGTATGTTAATATTCACTTTATGTATTTAGGTGTTTGTATGTTGGGTTAATATATATTTACAATTGTTGTTTCTTCTTCTTGGATTGATTCCTTGATCATTATGTCATTTCCTTCTTTGTCTCTTGTAACAATCTTTATTTTAAAGTCTATTTTGTCTGTTATGAGTATTGCTACTTTGGCTTTCTTTTGTTTTCCTTTTTCATGGAATACGTATTTCTGTCACCTCACTTTGCCTGTATGTGTCTCTAGTTCTGAACTGGGTCTCTTGTAGACAGCATATGTATTGGTGATGTTCTTCTATCTATTCAGCCAGTGTATGTCTGTTGGTTGGAGAATTTAATCCACTTACATTTAACATAATTATTGATATATATTTTTTATTGTCATTTTGTTAGTTGTACGTCTTTTTTCTTCCTTTCCTCTTTCATTCTCTTTTCTTGTGACTTGTTTTATCTCTTTAGTGTTGTGTTTGGATTGTGTTTTCTTTTGTGTGTGTATATGTATTATAGATTTTTGTTTGCAGTTACCATGAAGTTTTGATATAGCACCCTATATATACATATATATATATACACACACACATATGATTGTTTTAAGTTACTAATCTCTTAATTTCAAATACATTTCAAATATTCTGCACTTGTATTCTCTTCTCCCCACAATTACTGGTTTAGATAACATATTGGTGTGTGGATGATTTCCTACCTTTATTGTAGGCTTGTCTTTATGGGTGAGCTTTCCCATTCATGATACATTTGTTTCTAGTTGTGCCCTTTATTTTTCTGCCTAGAGAATATCCTATAGCATTTGTTGTAAAACTGGTTTGGTGGTGCTGAATTCTCTTAACTATTGCTTGTCTGTAAATCTCTGTCAGATCTGAATGACAGCTTTGTTGGGTCAAGCAACATTGGCTGTAGGTTCTTCACTTTCATCACTTTAAATATATCATGTCACTCCCCTCTAGCCTGCAGAGTTTCAGCTGAAAAATCAGCTAATAACCTTATAGGGATTCCTATGTATGTTAGTTGTTGCTTTTTCCTTGTTGCTTTTAATATTTTCTCTATCTTTAAATTTGTCAATTTAATTAATAAGTGTCTTGGCATGTTCTCCCTTGGCATAGTCTCCCTTGGGTCACCTTGGGTTTATTCTCCCATACAGGGCTAAAAGAAGTCTTCCCATTGCCTTGTTTAATTTTAACTGATCTCATAAACCATTTCAAAAATTACTAGTTTACAGTAGTGCATTGATAAAATCTAGAAAACTAGCTAGAAGACAGAGTACTTGGACACTTATGTGGAAAACGGAAATGGCAAAATATTTAAACAAATTGCACTGAAAGGCATTTTTTTTTTAAATTCACATTACTATACCATCTCAGGTTTAAGCTTAGGTATTTGTTAAATCACTATTTTTAATCCTATCAATACTGCTAAGGATAATAAAGATGATGGTAACATAAAATCTTATTAGACAGTTAGCTTTTAGTATCTACTTTCCTTTTATCAATCATATCAAAGCAAAAATGACTCAGTTGCTTTATTTCTATGAAAAATATTAAAAGTAATACCATGAATAATTATACATATGTAACATGTTATATGTATATAATGTTATATATGTAATTATATATATATATGTATATATATATATATATATACATATATATATAAAATTATGGGACTCTGCTTCCTGGACTTGGGTAACTCTTTCCTTTCCCTTGTTAGGGAAGTTTTCAGCTATTATCTCCTCAAATATTTTCACTGGCTCTTTCTCTCTCTCTTCTCTTTCTGAGACCCATATAATGTGAATGTTGGTGTGTTTAATGTTGCCCCAGAGGTCTCTGAGACTTTCCTCATTTAGTTTCATTCTTTTTTCTTTATTCGGCTTGGTAGCAGTGATTTCCACCATTCTGTCTTCCAGCTCACGTATTCATTCTTTTGCTTCATTTATTCTCCTGTTGATTCCTTCTAGTGTGCTTTTCATTTCAATTATTGTGTTCTTCAACTCTGTGTGGTTGTTCTTTATATTTTCTAACTCTCTGTTAACAATTTCTTGTAACTTCTCACTCTGTACCACTATTTTTTCCTGACCTCTTGGATCATCTTTACAATCATTAATCTAAACTCTTTCTTGTGTACATGGCCTATCTTCTCATCACCTAGTTGTTCTTCTGGGGTTTTATCCTGCTCCTTCATCTGGAACATATTCCTCTGCCATCTCATTTTGTCTAAATTTCTAGTTGTATTTTTATGTATGTGGAAGGTTAGTTATGCTCTTCGCCCTCTGAGAAGTGGCCCTCTATAGAGGATGCTTTATGTGTCCCAGTAGTACTTTCCCAACTCATCATCCAAGGGCAAAGGAACAGCTGGTCCTAGGATAAGTCCTGATCTTTGTTTGTGGACTGAGTTCTGCAGGCTGCTAGATCATAGCATTCTTGCTTCTAGTGTCTGCCCCCTGGTGGATGAGCCTGGTCTAAGAGGCTTGTGCAAGTTTCTTGGTGGGATGGACTACTGCCTGCTCACTGGTTGTTGGACTTGGGTCTTGGTCCTCTTGTGGGTAGGGCCTTTCAGTGGGTGTGTCTAGAGTGGCTGTGAGCTCAGGAAGTCTCTAGGCAGCCTTTCTGCTGCTGGGTGGGGCTGTATTCCTACCCTTCTCATTGTTTGGCCTGAGACATCCCAGCACTGGAGCCTACAGGATGTTGGGTGGGACCAGGTCTTAGTGCCAACATGGTGACCTCCAGGAGAGTTAATGCTGATGAATATTTTCTAGGACTTTTGCCACCAGTGTCCTTGTCCCCATGGTGAGTCACAGCCAACCTCCACCTCTGCAGAGTTCCTCCAAGACCTGTAGGTATGTCTGGCCCAGGCTCCTATGAAATCAGTGCTTTTCCCCAGGGTCCTTGTTCACATAAGACCTGTGTGTACCCTCCAAGAGTGGAATCTCTCTTTCCTTCAGTCCTATGGATCTTCTGAAATCAAGTGCCTCTGGTCTTCAAAGCCAAATGCTGTGTTGGCCCCTCCTCTTGATTCCAGACTCCCAGGCTGGGGAGCCTGATGTGGAACTCAGAAATCTCACTCCTGTGGGAGAACTTCTGTGATATAATTGTTCTCCAGTTTGTGGGTCACCCACTATGGGGTATGGGATTTTATTCTATTGTGAGAATGCCCCTCCTACTGTCTCATTGGATTTCTTTTTTATGTCTTTGTATGTAGAATATCTTTTTTGCTAGGTTTAGTTCTCTTTTTTAGTTTTTATTTTTTTTTATGGCTGTTCAGGAGTTCTTTGTGATTTTGATATGCTCATGAGAGGAGGTGAACTTAGGGTCCTTCTACTCTGCCATCATGTCTCCCTTTTCCAATGTTCACCTCATCCCTACCTCAACCTTCCTCCCTGTGGCTTGAGACCTAGAATCAGTGGATCCCAACCACTGGAAGGAGGAAAGCAGGAAAAAAAGTTAAGAGTCAGAGGCCTATTCTTAACTTTTAGAGAAATCTTCATACTATTTTCCATAGTTGTTGCATCAAATTCCATTCCCACGAACAGTGCATGAACTTTCTTTTTTCTCCATATCCTCTCTGACAGTTGTTATTTCTTTTCTTTTTGATAATAGGCATTCTAACAGGTGTGAAATTATATCGCATTGTCATTTTAATTTACACTTCCCTACTAATTATTGACATTGAACACCTTTTCAAGTGCCTGTTGGCCTACTTAAAAAAAAAGTCTATTCAGTTCCTCTGCCCTTTTTTTTTTGCAGTACGCAGGCCTCTCACTGTTGTGACCTCTCCCATTGCAGAGCACAGGCTCTGGATGTGCAGGCTCAGCAGCCATGGGTCAAGGGCCTAGCCACTCCACAGCATGTGGGACCTTCTTAGACCGGGGCACGAACCTGTGTCCCATGCATTGGCAGGTGGACTCTCAAACACTGCACCACCAAGGAAGCCCTGTCCATTTTTTTAATTGGGCTTTTTTGTTTGTTTGATATTGAGTTTTATTAGCTCTTTATATACTTTGAGTATTAACCCCTTATCATCACATAATTTGCAAATATCTTTTCCCATTAGGTAAGTTGTCCTTTTATTTTGTTGATGTCTTCTTTTGCTATGCAGAAGTTTTTAGTTTGATGTAACCCCATTTGTTCATATTTTCCTTTGCTTCTTTTGTCTGAAGAGATATATCCAGAAAGATATTACTAAGACCAATGTCAAAGAGCACACCACCTGTTTTCTTCTAGGAGTTGTATGGTTTCTGACCTCATTCAAGTCTTTAATCCACTTTGTGTTGATTTTTGTTATGGTGTGAAATACTGGTTTAGTTTGATTCCTTTGCATGTAGCTGTCCAGTTTTCCCACTATTTATTGAAGAGACTATCTGTTTCCCATGGTATGGTCTTTGCTACTTGTCATAAATTAATTAATCATATAGGTGTGCAGTTTTTGGGGGGGTTCTCAACTCTGTTCCTTTGATCTATGTGTCTGTTTTTCTGCCAATACAGTGCTGCTTTGATTACTAGAGCTTTGTAACATAATTTGAAATCATGAAGTGCGAAACATCCAGCTTTGTTCTTTCCTCTCAGGATTTCTTTGGATATTTGGGGTCTTTTTTGGTTTTATACAAATTTTAGTGTCTTTTGTTCCATTTCTGTGAAAAAATGTCATCAGGATTTTGTTAGGACTTGCACTGAATATGTAGATTGTTTTGGGTAATATGGACATTGTAATTATGTTAATTCTTCTAATCCATGAACTCAAAATATTTTTCCATTTTTTGTGTGTCTTCTTCAATTGACTTCAACAATGTCTTATAGTTTTCTGTGTATGGGACTTTCATCTCATTGTTTAAATTTATTCCTAGGAATTTTATTCTTTGAGATGCAATTGTAAATGTGATTGTTTTCTTAATTTCTTTCTGCTAGTTCATTGTTAGTGTATAGAAATGCAACAGATTTTTGTATATTAATTTTTACCATGCAAATTTACTGTATTCATTTATTATTTCTAATGCTTTTTTGTGGTTCCTTTAGGGTTTTCTATTCTTAAAATTATGTCATCCACAAATATGAGTTTTACTTCTTTCTTTTCAGTTTAGATGTCTTTTATTTCTGTTTCTTGCTAGGACTTCCAATACTATGTGGAATAAGAGTGGTGAGAGTGAGCACCCTTGTTTGTTCCTGATCTTAAAAGGATAGCTTTTAGTTTTTCACCATTGAGTATAATGTTAGCAGTGTGCTAGTCATATATGAACTTTTTGTTGTTGTCTTTGAGGTATGTTCCTTCTATACCCATTTTATTGAGGGTTTTGATTGTAAATGAGTGTCTAATTTGTCAAATCCTTTTTCTACATCTATTGAAATAATCATATGTTTTTTATATTTCATTTCTTAATGTGGTGTATTACATTTATTGATTTCTGGATTTTGAACAGTTCTTGCATCCCTGGAATAAATCCTACTTGATCATGGTGTATGTTTCTTTGAATGTATTGTTCAATTCAGGTTGCTAATATTTTGTTGAGGATTTTTTCATGATCTTCATCAGAGATATGAGCCTATAGTTTTCTTTTTTGTGGCATCCTTGCCTGGTTTTGTTATCAAGGTAATGTTGGCCATGTAAAATGAGCACAGAAGCATTCACTTCTTTTTAATATTTTTGAAGAGCTTGAAAATGATAGGTATTAAAACTTTGGATGTATGGTAGAATTCACCTGTGAAGCTATCTGGTCCTGATTTTTCAAAGAGGTGTTTGGTTGATGTTTCAGTCTCATTACAAATGATTTGTTTATTGAGATTATCTATTAATTAATGATTCAGTATTAGAAGGTTGTATGATTCTCAGAACTTATACATTTCTTCTAAGTTGTCCAATTTGTTGGCATATAACTGTTCATAATATTCTCTTATAATTCTTTGTATTCTGCAGTAGTCATTGTTATGTCTCCTCTTTAATTTCTGATTTTATTTGTCAGAGCCTTCTGTCTTTTTTTCTTGGTGAGTCTAGCTAAATGTTGTTACTGTAAAATCTTTTCAAAGAAACAGCTCTTAGCTTTATTTATCTTTTCTGTTTTCTTTTCATTTCTATTTTGTTTATTTCCATTTTCATATTTATTATTTTCTTTCTTCTACTGATTTGGGGCTTTGTTCATTTCTAGTTCCTTTAGATGTAAGTTTATATTGTTTATTTGAGATTTTTTGTTTCTTGAGGTAGGCCTGTACTGCTTTAAACTTCCCTCTTAGTGGAGCTTTGATGCATCCTATAGATTTTTGTGTGCTGTATTCTCTTTTCCATTTGTCTCTGGGTTTTTTTTCCTTTAATTTCTCCTTTGATTTCTTTCTCAACCCAACAGTTGTTCAGTAGGATGTTGTTTAGTCTCCATACATGTGTGATGTTTCCACATTTCTTTTTGTAATTGATCTCTAATTTTATACCATTGTATTTGGAAAAGATGTTTATATAATTTCAGTCTTAAATTTATTGAGTAGTCTTTTGTGTCTCAACATATGGTCTACCCTTGAGATATTTCTTGTGCATGTGAGAGTGTATATTTTACTGCAGCTGGATGGAATGCTCTGTATAACTCTATTAAGTCTGCCTGGTCTAATGTTTAATTTAAGGCCACTATTTTTTGTTGTTATTGTTGACTTCTATCTGGATGATATATCCAGAGATGTAAGTGTGGTGTTAAAGTCCCCTACTATTATTGTGTTGTTGTCAATTTCTCCTTTTATGTTTGTTAATATTTGCTTTATGTATTTAAGTGCTCCTACGTTGGTGCATATATATATTGACCTTATGGGAATTTCCTTGTGTGTTTGTTGTTTTTCCCTTGCTGCTTTTAATATGTTTTCTTTGTATTTAATTTTTGACAGTTTGATTAATATGTGTCTTGGCATATTTCTCCTTGGATTTATCCTGTATGGGACTCTCTGTGCTTCCTGGACTTGATTAACTATTTCCTTTCCCATATTAGGGAAGTTTTCAACTATAATCTCTTCAAATATTTTCTCAGTCCTTTTCTTTTTCTCTTCTTCTTCTGGAACCCCTATAATTTGAATGTTGGTGTGTTTAATGTTGTCCCAGAGGTCTCTGAGACTGTCCTCAGTTCTTTTCATTCTTTTTTCTTTATTCTGCTTGGCAGTATTTATTTCCACTATTTTATCTTCCAGATCACTTAATCCGTTCTTCTGCCTCAGTTATTCTGCTACTGATCCCATCTAGAGTACTTTTAATTTCAGTTATTTTGTTGTTCATCATTGTTTGTTTCATCTTTATTTCTTCAAGGTCCTTGTTAAATGTTTCTTGCATTTTGTCTATTCTATTTCCAAGATTTTGGACCATCTTTACTATCATTATTCTGAATTCTTTTTCAGGTAGACTGCCTATTTCCTCTTCATTTGTTAGCTCTGGTGAGTTTTTATCTTGCTCCTTCATCTGCTGTGTGTTTTTCTGTCTTCTCATTTTGCTTATCTTACTGTGTTTGGGGTCTCCTTTTTGCAGGTTGCAGGTTTGTAGTTCCCATTGTTTTTGGTGTCTGTCCCCAGTGGCTAAGGTTGGTTTAGTGAGTTGTGTAGGCTTCCTGGTGGAGGGGACTAGTGCCTGTGTTCTGGTGGATGTGGCTGGATCTTTTCTTTCTGGTGGGCAGGTCCACATCTGGTGGTGTGTTTTGGGGTGTCTGTGGACTTATTATGACTTTAGGCAGCCTCTTTGCTAATGGGTGCAGTTGTGTCCCTGTCTTGCTAGTTGTTTGGCATAGGATTTCCAGCACTGTAGCTTGCTGGTCGATGTGTGAAGCTGGGTGCTGGTGTTGAGATGGAGATCTCTGGGAGATTTTCGCCATTTGATATTATGTGGAGCTGGGAAGCCTCTTGTGGACCAGTGTCCTGAAGTTGGCTCTCCCACCTCAGAGACACAGCACTGACTCCTGGCTGCAGCACCAAGAGCCTTTCATCCACATGGCTCCTCAATTTGGGATGATTTATTGTCTATTCATGTATTCCACAGATGAACGGTACATCAAGTTGATTGTGGAGCTTTAATCCACTGCTTCTGAGGCCGCTGGGAGAGATTTCCCTTTCTCTTCTTTGTTCTCACAGCTCCTGGGTTTCAGCTTTGGATTTTGCCCTGCCTCTGCAAGTAGGTAGCCAGAGGGTGTCTGTTCTTCACTCAGACAGGGTTGGGTTAAAGGAGCTGCTGCTTCGGGGGCTCTGGCTCACTCAGGCTGGGGGCAGGGAGGGGCACGGAGTGCAGGGTGGGCCCGTGGCAGCAGAGGCCAGTGTGACATTGCACCAGCCTGAGGCGCACCATGTGTTCTCCCAGGGAAGTTGTTCCTGGATCCTGGGACCCTGCTAGTGGTGGGCTGCACAGGCTCTCCGGAAGTGGGGTGTGGATAGTGACCTGTGCTCACACACAGGGTTCTTGGTGGTGGCAGCAGCAGCCTTAGAATTTAATGCATGTCTCTGTGTTCCACACTTTTAGCTGTGCCTCACACCCATCTCTGGAGCTCCTTTTAACAGTGCTTTTAATCCCCTCTCCTTGTGCACCAGGAAACAAAGAAGGAAGAAAATGTCTCTTACTTCTTCGACAGGTCCAGACTTTTCCCTGGACTCCCTCCTGGCTAGCCGTGGTGCACTAACCCCCTGCAGGCTGTGTTCATGCCACCAACACCAGTCCTCTCCCTGAACTCTGACTGAAGCCCGAGCCTCATCTCCCAGCCCCCACCCACCCCGGCGGGTGAGCAGACAAGCCTCTCAGGCTGGTGAGTGCTGGTCGGCACCAATCCTCTGTGTGTGAATCTCTCTACTTTGCCCTCCACACCCCTGTTGCTGTGCTCTCCTCCACAGCTCCGAAGCTTTCCCCCTCTGCCACCCACAGTCTTTGCCCACAAAGGGGCTTCCTAGTGTGTGGAAACCTTTCCTCCTTCACAGCTCTCTCCCACTGGTGCTGGTCCCATCCCTATTCTTTCGTCTCTGTTTATTCTTTTTTTCTTTTGCCCTATCCAGTTATGTGGGGAGTTTCTTGCCTTTTGGGATGTCTGAGTTCTTCTGCCAGAGTTCAGTAGGTGTTCTGTAGGAGTTTTTCCACGTGTGGATGTATTTCTGGTGTATCTGTGGGGAGGAAGGTGATCTCCTCGTCTTACTCTTCCACCATCTTCCCCTCGTCTCCAAGAATAAGTTTTAAAAGGCAGGCTGGTTTACCAAGTTCTCTCTTCCCCTGTCTAGTGATGTCCAGCCAAAGGGTGCTCTGTCAACATGGGTTCTTTGGTGAAGAGTACCAGCCAGGATTCCTGAGAGGCCACATGACTGTGCATAAACCAAGATGCGCTCTACTTAGAAGGTACAAAACGCCCCAGCATGTCACTCGCATATATATTAATAACAGTTTTTTATTCATGATGATTGTTCTCTTTATTATTCTATAATGTCTATCTTTGTCCCTCATTAACATTTTTGGCTTGAAGTGTCTTTTGTCTAGTATAAGTATGGTTACACCTAATTTCTTTTGGTTGCCATTTGCTTGGAGTATCATCTTCCATCCTCTCACTATAAGCCTATGTTTTTCTTTAGAGCTGAAATGAGTCTTCTGGAGCCAGTGTATAGTTGGGTCTTGTTTTTTAATCCATTCAGACACTCTGTGTATTTTGATTGGTGAGTTCAATCCATTGACAATTAGGGTAATTACTGATTAATGAGAACTTGGTATTGCCATTTTCTCTTTTGTTTTCTGGTAGCTTTATATCTCCATTATCTCTTTTTTTCTTGTGTTTCTGTCTGTCATTTTATTTTGGTGGCTTTCTATGATTTTTTCTCAGTTTCCTCCCTTTTTATATGTTGTGTCTCTGCTCTGGATTTATGCCTTGTGATTACCATGATGTTTGTATAAAACATCTCATAGATAAAATAGTTTTTTTTTTCTGCTGATAGCATCCTTTCTTTATTCGCATATATGAGTTTCATCCATTTTCCCTCCCTTTTATGGTATTGTTGTCACAAATATTTTCACTTTTTTTATTGAGAATTTCTTACCAAATTGAAATAGCTATGGTTATTTTTACCACTTTTTTTTTTTTTTTTTGCGGCATGCAGGCCTCTCACTGCTGCAGCCTCTCCCGTCGCGGAGCACAGGTTCCGGACGCGCAGGCTCCGGACACGCAGGCTCAGCGGCTCTGCGGCACGTGGGATCCTCCCAGACCGGGGCACGAACCCGTGTCCCCTGCATTGGCAGGTGGACTCCCAACCACTGCGCCACCAGGAAAGCCTTTACCACATTTTTTTAAACCTCAATGTCATAATTGTGTTTAAGAACTTACCTGAGTTTTAATTTATTGATGCTATTTATCACATTACTCAAAGTTTTGTGTAATTTTGCCTTAAGAGCTCATTTCAATATTTCTTGTAAAGCAAGTCTAGTATTGATGAACTTCCTCAGCTTTTGTTTGTCTGGGAAACTCTTTATTTCTCCTTTGTATCTGAATGATAACTTTGTGGGGTAGAGTATTCTTGGCTGACAGGTTTTATCTTTCAATATTTTGAGTATGTCATTCCACTCCCTCCTGGCCTTTAGAGTTTCTCCTGAAAAGTCTGCTGATACTCTAATGGGGGTTCTTTGGTATATTACCATCCAGTTTTCCCTGACTGCCTTTAAATTATTTCTTTGTCATCAATTTTTGATAGTTTTAATATAATGTGTCTTGGAGAAGGTCTTTTTATATTGAGGTAATCAGGTGTTCTTTTATCTTCATAGACTTATATATCCAGTTCCTTCCCCACATTTGGGAAGTTCTCAGGTATTATTTCTTTAAATAAAATCTCTTGTCCTTCTGGGATATCCATTGCCCTAACGTGGTTCTTCCTAAAAGAATTAAATTTAAATCTAATTAAAATTTCATAGAATTTAAATTTTAAGAGATCTTAATTCTCTCTCCTCTTATATTTGTATTATTTCTCATAGAATTTAAATTCTCATAGAATTTAAATTAAAAATGTCTTAATTCTCTCCCCTCTTATACCAGTAAGACTCCACCTTCAAGCTTGCTAATTCTCTCTTCCTTGCAGTCTGCTCTATTTCCAATGCTTTTTAATTCATCATTTATTTCATTTATTGAGTTCTTCAGTCTCAGAATTTTTGTTTGGTTCTTTTTTAGAGTTTAGATCTTTTTGGTAAATATTCCTTTTATTCATGAATTTTATTCCTGGCCGTATTAAACTGCCTTTCTGTGTTTTCTTGTAGTTCATTGATTTTCTTCATGAAAGCTATTTTGAATTCTCTATCAGAAAACAATATTTCATGGCTTAAAATTTGGATTCTGGAGAAGTTTCATTTTATTTTTCTGATATTGTGTTTCTGGGTTCTTTGTGGTGTCTAATGAATTGTTCATCTGCTGACAGATTTAAAGCAGCAAACACCTTTCCTCTTTCAGTAAAGTTTAGTTTTTTGGGTTTTTTTTCCCCTCACATCTAAGGATTGAACAGGTTAGAAATCTTTTTTTTTTTCCAGTAGGTAGTGTTATAGCATGCGTTTATCTGAGCTCCCTCTTGCTATATTTGAGAATCAGCATTTTTCACTTTCTTCTGACTCTGTTAGAGACGTCACCAGTGTCTTTGCTATCACTGCTTTTGCCTCCATGGTCATTGGGGCCTTGCTGTTACCAGTGTCGCTGGTGTTGTGGCCTGGAACACCAGGGTAGCAGCCCTCTTCACCACATCTATGGTCTCCTGGATTATAGTCTCTGCCAACTTGGGGAGTTTGAGGGGAAAGCCAGGGTCACAGGTGTCTCTACCATGACAGTAATTGTCAAGTTTGTGGGTTCCATTGTTATGGGTAAGAGTGTGGCTGGAGTTATGGGCACCTTAATGGTGCAGCCTCACAGCTGCTACTATCTTGTTCCCTGTGGCTTGGGTGCTACAGCTGGAGGCCAGTGTTGCATGCCTACCTTCCCTGATACTACCTAGTTCTCTGGGGGTTATAGGTTCAGCTGCCATGCCCAGGGTAAAGTATTGCATACACTGACTCAGCTCTTTCCCAGGTTCTGCATCCTCTGTGTGTTCCAGTCCACCCACCTTTAGATGTACAGAATGTGGAATTCTCCAGCATGCTGGAATGTTGGGCAGGGGCACTCTTGTTGAGTTATAGATGTTTTACTGGTTATAGATTGAAGGAGAGAGACAAAGTAGCAACTTATACTGCCATGATGGTGACATCACAACCTGAAATCAATTTTTTTTTTCTGCAGTATGTGGGCTTCTCACTGTTGTGGCCTCTCCTGTTATGGAGCATAGGCTCCGGACACGCAGGCTCAGCGGCCATGGTTCACAGGCCCAGCCACTCTGTGGCATGTGGGATCTTCCTGGACCGGGACACAAACCCATGTCCCTTGCATCAGCAGGTGGACTCTCAACCACTGCTCCACCTGGGAGGCCCCTGAAATCAATTTTTAGTGTGATCTTTTGATGAAACCACTTTCCAAAATTTATCAAAACTATAGCTTCCATTTGACATGTTAATATAATACGTTTTAAATATATTTTCCAGTATTAAACCTTCTTATCGTTCTAGAATTTTAAGTCATGCTTAGTATTTTAATGACTGTTATTTTCCCTTTAGATGCTTATATCTGTAATCATAATGGAGATTGGTTTTCACTTTTATATGCCCAAATCTTTGCTAGGTTCTGGTATTCTGTGTATTGGTAAAATTTCTAGAGACAAACAAACAAACAAACAAACAAGCAAACAAAGAAAACCCTCACTGTATCATGTTTAAGCACAAAATGTTTTATTGAAGCACATTAGACAAGAAACTTCATTATAGAGAATCACCATAAAGTTTGCTTGGACTAGTTGGAACATTAGATAGTTCAGTAAGATTCATGTTTGTCAGAGAGCATGAGATTAATCACAAAAATTCAGTGTGAGGAGTACCAGTTCAGTGGTGTTTCTAGAGATCCTGCAACCTGTAGCAAGTAGAAGGAAGGAAATCAATTGCAAGATTGATAGAGGAGAGACATGTTGGGTCCCTGATGAATATGAAGCAGTCAAACACTCCATGGACTGTGTACTTTCTGAATTTACAAAATAAGGAAAACATAAAATATTTTTTGTCATGCTTAAACAGTTTAAGTGTTTTTGTTTTGTTTGTTTTTACTGTTGTTAGTATATGCACTTGAGCTTAATCATAATCGCTACAGGCTTCATATCAAATTTCTGGTTATTTTATCTTTGTCTGATTGCAAATTTTAAAGTGATAAGCTTAGAATCTGACAGAATCCCCACATTTTTCAGGAAGAGCCAAGCGGAAACAATTATAGATCTTCCTATTTACAATCAAAATGGAATAATGCATCTATTTGGGAATCATAGAGATTAATGCCTCAATCAAAGTTTTGAATCATGCAGCTATAGAGATGCTTATCATCTATCCATTAATTTCCCTGGCTTGAACTACACAACAGTCTGACACATATTGGAAAATGACAATAGATTATAAGAGAATTAATCAGGCAATGATTGCAATTATAGCTGCTATTCCAGATGAAGTCTCTTTTCTTGGGCAATGTAATACATCTCTGGCATTGGAGAGTGCTTGTGTGTCTACAAACTTCTTTCCTTTTACTTTCTTTTTAAAAAGTAGAATACACTTTAAAAAACTTTTTATTTTATATCAGATCACAGTTGATTAACAATATTGTGTTAGTTTCAGGTGTACAGCAAAGTGATTCAGTTATACATATACATGTATCTATTCTTTTTCAAATTCTTTTCCCATTTAGGTTATTACAGAATTGTGAAGAGTTTCCTGTGCTATACAGTAGGTCTTTGTTTGTTATGTAAAAAAAAATAGTATATTCTGACAAGTACAGGTCACCAGGAATTAAGTCTTTGCATGCTTTAAG
Organism: Leucopleurus acutus; assembly: GCF_964270905.1. Classification (NCBI taxonomy): domain Eukaryota; kingdom Metazoa; phylum Chordata; class Mammalia; order Artiodactyla; family Delphinidae; genus Leucopleurus; species Leucopleurus acutus. The sequence continues at coordinate 40,989,115 of NC_139160.1, read as the reverse complement.
GATATATCATGCTCCATATCTGTGCAATAAAATAGTTTTGAAGAACATTGACAGCCTCATTATTTCCATAGGTCATGATCCTGGGACACCTCTCTAATATTTTGATTCTTAGTGAACTAAGAAAACTAAACTATCAGGGAGCAACAAGTTCCCCAGTTATAAAGGTAAGACATATGTGTGTCAGAGTGGAGAATAAATTCAGAAAATGTTAAATTTCAATGTACCTCATTGAAAGTCCTGGGAATTTAAGTATCTAAGCAATTGAAGTTACTATCTTAAAGTGAAGAATATGCCTGATTTTCCCCTCTGTTTCAATCAGGCTTCTGACTGACCCACAACTGGGGTACAATATTAAGTGGTTAATAAGGGAATTTACATATCTCTGGGAGGCATGGAAAAGGAGAGTCAGTAAAGTATATGGAGGCATGCCAAGGTAGCACAGAGAGGAAACAATTATCAGCCACATCAGAAGAAGTAAAAGGAAAAATTTGTTGTACAAATTTTTGTACAACAAAAAGTTGTACAAATCCAGAGATAGTATCTATACTTATGGAAGATGTCAGTTTGACAGAAACTATGTAGTCTTTGTTATATGGATATACCCTTCCTGGAGCAGCCAACATGAAGCATGCAGTGAAAGAGATACGTTAAATTAAACCTCCTCCTGCACTTCATCTCCTGAACCACTCATTAATTCAACTGAGAGTAGTTCTTCTGCCTTTCCATTTTGCTTAACTTTCTCTGCCTCTATGAAATTAAGTCAAAGAGTTACCTATTGTGTTCAGATGTGGGAGCATCCCTAAAGAGATTGCGTGTTCTCAAAGCCTTTGGTGGGATAGCTGGACTTGATGTAGATGCAATTCATGTCTTTCCTCAGGGTGTACTGGAAGATATCACCTTGGTTGGGAGTGGGGGTGGAAATGGAGGGCTAGTGCTAGATCCAGGTGTGAGGCAGGACTTTCCCTGTGCTTAGTGGCTGTCATAGTCCTATCAGGACCAGTGCTTATCCCAAGTGGCTGGAGCAGAATCCTTGAGGGTCAGGTCCAAGGTGGTTCTGTTTCCTTTAATTGTATGTTTTTCCTCTCTCCCTCCACTGAGGACCCTGCCTGAGATTGGAGTATTACTAAAGCAAAAGCAGCACGTGCAGGCTTTCAGCTGATATTGGATACAGAGGTCTGAGCTGTCTCCATTGTCCTGCCTGTGCAAGTGCTCACACTGTTTCCCTGTTGTGCTCAGAAATAGCCTCCAGTGCAAGTGCCTTTTGGCCCTCAAAGCCAACCACTTCCCCTAGCCTCCTACCACCTCTGCCCTTTTGTTGAAACAGTCCTCAGGGCAGGCAGGGCTTATATGAACTCTCAGCATGTATTGGGGGTGAGCCAACAATGTCCACCGTCACTCCACCCAGACACCACTTGAAACCAGGCAGCCTCTGCATCCCATGGTCAAGTCTTCTCCCTGTCCCAGATCCAGTGCTGTGTTGTGACATGGAGAGAGTATGGCCAGAGCATTCACGTGGCTGGGGAGCTCAGCGATGTGGTCATGGGAAACCTGGCAGCTGCCAGAGCAGACCTCTCTCCACCCTGCCACGGAGGGAAGCCAGTAAGTGCTTGCATCTCATGACCAGAGTCCAAGCTTCCCACTGCCCTTCTGTTAGTCCCAACCGTCGTTCAACCAACCAAAGGGGGTTTGTCTCCCCTCCATAGAACCCCAGGACTGGGTTGCTCAAATTATGGCTTTTACCACTCACTCTCCAGGACAGGTGTCCACCCATGTAATCTTTTTTATCCTTTGAGTTCCCTCCCAGGGGCAGAGCTCCTGACTTGATCACTTTCTTCCCTTCCTGTCTCTTTGGTTACATGTGTAACATTCTTACAGCCTTGGTTGTATAGTGATTCTTTTTCCAGTTTCCAATTAGTTTTCAGTGATAATTCTTCCACATGTAGATGTATTTTTGATGTGTTCACAGGGGGGAGGTGAGCAACATGGCCTTTTCCTCCACCACCTTGATCAATTCCCTTTCTCAAAGCAGAGCTAAAATATAGTAATTTTTTCTCTATGAATTTGTATAAAATGTACTACCTTCTGTAGAATATGCTTAATAGCACTGAGAGTTTGTATTTTCCATGGGGTGATTGAATATTTTTTCTTTTTTCCTTTTTGCAACTTTAAAATAAAATGAAGAAGAAAAGTACTTCAAGAGTCTTTCTAGATTTTTACATTGGCATTTTCCCTCATGATTGAGCCTTCATACTGATAATCAAGGTATGGAATTAATATTAATTAAAATAGACTATAACTGAATGTTAAAATCTAAAATAAAATATTTATTTTATTTGTTCAAAATATGACTCTGTTTCTATGGGAATTTCAAAGATTCAATTAGATTAACTGAGACTTTGTAGGAAAAGAATTTGTTTCCCAGGTTCAATAAAGGTTATCTAAGACTGTGAATTTACTTTGAAAATCATGCAGCAAAGAGTCAGCAAGAAAACATCACTCAGCTTAGTCTTGAGCCTTAAGAATGATAAAGACATCTCATGTTGACATCTCAAATTTATTCACATATATGAGTGATTAACTTTAACTTCAAGATTACTTTCTAAAATATATTATACTTTTGTAAAAAATGTAATTATTTTTTCATATGATCATTCAAAGTGACCCAAATAATTTCATTTCTATAAAATGTGTGATTTTTCATATATAAATTTGAGAAATGTATTTATAAGCTCTTAATCAGAGCTCTTTAATTTCAGATGAGGTAACATGGTGAATAACAAAAGGGTGTGCATAATCCAAGCCAGCTTCAAAAATTTTATGATAGCTTCTTTTTATTTTAATTCTAATTTTGACACATTTACTGAGTTTTAAAATTCCTCAGCTTCTTTTGGTTTTGAACCAATCTAATATTAATCAGAGATATTTTACTGAGAAATATGGTCATGGCATTTTTGTGTAAGCACATTAGTTTCCATGGAAACATATAGCAGATATTCTTTATACTATTTCTTTTTAACAGAATGTGTTATGACTTGTTTTTAAAGTTACTTTGTGTGAGTTAGATATTATGTCACTGATAGAAACATACTATTGGACTTCATAATACACAAGTATGGCCTGAAAATGCAGGAAATAATGTAATCCTTTCTTATAAACAATCTCTCAAACTTACAAACATGGCTTTAGTTTTAGGTTTTTCTTTTCTTCTTGAACTTCAATTGGAAAAATAATTTTTAACAAGGAAACTACTCTGTTTTGGGGCTAACTGTTTAAGGCTCACTAAGAACAGATTCAGTTGAGTGAGAAATCAACTCATGACTCTTGAACTTTCATAAGTTAAATAAAATTGTTTGTGGTGATCCCTTGAAAAAATTATCTGAGATTCAATATTAGTTGAAGTGGAAAAATCATGGCTCAAAATTCTACAATGCTGTAAAAAAGAAATTGGGTCATATTGATCAGGGTTCATGAGGGCATGATTGAAAAGCTGAACAGGAGAGTGATTTGACTCTGGTAAGATCTTGCTAAGCTGTTAGGTCAAAGTTGTGCTGACAGGGAGCTGTACTTGAGACTCAGATAGAACTTGAGTATTGTACTGTGGATTTGCCCATGGAAATTTTCTTAGATCAACCAGCTGAAAAGATTACATTTAGGTGAATGTAAATATTTCACAAATATTTGATATACGATATTTATTTTTTATTTTCCTCCTATTATATTTATTTTTTATTTAAAATTTTTATTTTTATTATGTATAAATAATATACAGTATTTATGTTATATATATTTATAGTGTATATATATAACAAATTTTACTATTTTAACCATTTTTAAATGTACAGTTTTGTGGCATTAGGTACATTCACAATGTTGTACAATCATTACCTCTATCTATTTTCCAGAACATTTTCATCATCCAAACAGAAGCTCTATATACATTAAACAATAACTCCTCATTCCTCTCTCTGTTCAGCCCCTGGAAACTTCTATTCTACTTTCTGTCTCTATGAATTTACGTGTTCTAGATATCTCATATAAATGAAATTATACATATTTATCCCTTTTATGTCTGGATTATCTCAGCAAAATGTTTTCAAGATTCAACTATGTTGCAACACATATCAGAATTTCATTTTCTTTTAATAGAAAAGTAAACAGAAATATAAAAATGAGATAAACCAAAGATTTTCTTCCCCATAAAACAAGAAAACTTCCTCTTTTTCAATGACACTGGAGAAAAATGAGGAAATAAAATCTTACAAACTTAAGGAATGGAGACAAAACCATGGGAAACTTTAGGATAACAGGATAATGGGAACCTTGCAGTCATCTTCTTGTGATATCCTTCCCTCTTGATATATGATATTTAATAGTAATGTGTAGGTTTTACAAATTCTATGCCTCTCTAAATTTCTTATTATGTGGTATGTTACAGAGATATTGATAAAAGAAACTATGTACATATAAACTTAGATTTTGAAATGTCATATATATTTATGAAATGTCATATGTATATATGTGAGTTGGAATGTGGGAAAACTATGTAGAAGAAGATATTAGAAAGTACACTTCACAAGATAGTGAAAATGTATAATTTGAATGCTTAGGTGTACAGCCTTATTTTGGGATAAAAATACCATTGTTTTTTGTTTTATGTCTATTTTGCTAAGTTTTTTTTTCACCAGACGCTAGTAAATATTAGATGAAAGAAGAGTGTTTACAAATAAATACAATTTTATTTCCTTTTAAATAGACTTTATTGACTAGGTACACAGATATACACACATATATGTTTAGTTTACTAAATCTTAATATTTTCTTCTTTAATGAAACTTTCACCACCACAATCAATGGAGTCACATTTCTCTCCATTTAGAAAGTTTCTTTGTGACTATTTGGAATCAGTCCCTCTACCTTTAGTCCCAAACAAGCACCAAATTCTTTCTGTTATGTTTAGCTTTTATTGTTCTATTTTTGATCCATTGCAAGTAAATTTTTGTGTACAGAGTGAGGTAAGTGTTGAGGATCATTTTTAAATTTCACACAGCATTATTTTTTTAAAGACTATGTTTTCTCCACTAACTTATCTTGACATCTTTGTAAAAAACTTAGTTGTTATAGATGTGTATCTATTTCTGGAATCTATTTCTTTTCATTGATCAATATGACTATCTACACACTAATTCTATACTGTTTTGATTACTGTTTTAATAACTTGATTTCAAACTTGAAATCAAGTAGTTTGCATTTGCCAGCCTTACTCTATCTTTTCAAAAGTCAAATAAGTTTTGAAGTTTTGTATAGTGGACTATACAAAATCATATCTCTTTCTTAATGGAGGACTCCATAGAACTTTGAGTATGCTAATACAATTTGAAAATATTGGGCTGGCCAAAAAGTTCATTTGAGTTTCAAACTTTTCGAGTTTCAACTTAAGAGTAACTTAAGAGTAAATATACAATAAAACATTTCCTAAAATTATTCCACAAAACTCATATTTCCCCCCCCTCCACACACACACAGAACATGTTGCAAGTTTATTTTCTACAAATACACTTGGAATGTCTGCATTTGATGGGTAAAAGGTCATATATAATGATAAGATATACAATACATTTGAATCTAGTAGTTGGTGTGAAGTCTCTATAAGATTAAGAACACATTGACTCAAAGTAAGTGGAATGCAATACAAACTGGTGGGGTAACATCTGTCTATTTAAGATATGCAAATTCAATTACTACTGTCTAGCAAAAAGCAAGAAATGTATTACATTTGAAGGAACAAAATAAAAATTTAAATACTGCAGTAGATTTCCTTTCATGGTGAGCCTCAAAAGTAAACATGAACTGAGAAGCATCTGTTCCTACAGAAACTTACTGTGATACAATATGTTTGACAGTTTATTTTATGTGGATGTCTGAAGGGATTATTTATAGATAATTTAAAGTAGATATATGTTAATGTGCTTCCATATACTAACTTTAATATCTACTATCATATAAAATGCAACTCACCTGTAATGCTTGGCTAAACTCTTTATTAAGTTGAAGCTAGGTGCTCTGAAGACTTGGTCACAAAGTCAAGGTGGTCAGGGCAAAAATTCTCTCCCAGTAATAGGAAAGAAGCAAGTGTCACTGAAGGCTTTGTCTTTCTTTAAAATAATGTCAGGAATTAAGAGGCAATACAACACAAAGTCACTAAGATATCCTTTTATGTTTTCTCCATTTTTAGATCTATGATTAATTGTAGGTAACTTTTTAAATACTGTAAGATTTAGGTTACATTTATTTCCTCACATATGAATGTCCAATTTTTGAAACAAGTGTCCTTTCTCCATCAAATTACCTTTGCACCTTTGTCCAAAATCAATTTACCATGTAAACGTCCGTTTATTTTTAGGTTCTCTTTTCTGTTTACTTGTCCTATGAGACTATTCTTTTATAATTACCATACTATCTTAATTATTGCAGTTTTAAAATACATCTTGATATCAGATAGTATGAGAAATCCAACTTTGTTTTCCTTTTGATAATTGTTTTGGCTATTCTAAGTCCTTTACATTTTCCCTTATGTTCTAGATTAACTTGTAAACTTCTACATACATTTCTTCTGATAGTTCTTTTGAGATGATTTGGGGGAAAATTTAAATCTTCTCACTACTGTATTTTCCAACGCATGAATACAGTATACTCCTCAATTTTGTAGGTCTTGTTTGACACAACACATTAGTGTTTCATAGTTTTCAGCATACAAAACTTGCACATCTTTTGTTAGAATTATACATATATATTCATTTTTTGATGCCATTAGAAATAGAACTCTTTAAAAATATATAAATTTCTATTTTACGTTGTAGTCTGTAAAAAGTCAATTGGTGTATTTATATTAACCTTGTACCCTACAATTTTGCAAAACTAACTTCTTAGAAACAACAAGTCTTTTTAAAAGACTTGTTGAAATTTTTCAGGTAGACATTTATGTTGCCTTCACACAAAGGTAATTGTATTCCTTCCTTTCCAATCTGTATTTTATTTCTTTTACTTAGAATATTGCACTGGCTAGGACATCTTTAATAATATTGAGTGGGAAAGGTGAGTATGAATGCCATCATTTTGTTTCCAATTTTGGGAAAAGGATATTCATTTTTCACCATAAAATATGATACTCTGTGCTAATTTTATTGTTATCCTTTCTCAAATTGAGGATAATTTATTTGATTGGTTACAAAAATGTAAAGAAAAATAAATTAATTGATAAATTGGACATCATCCAAATTTAAAATTTCTTCTTTCTGAAAGAAAATAAAGTATCACAAATAGATAAAGTATTTTGCAAATTATGTATCTGCTAAAGGATAACTACCCAGCATGTGTAAAGAAAACTTAGAACTCAGTAATAAGGAAAAAAACATTCTAATAAAATTTAGATAAAACTGTAAACAAATGAAGATATATTGAGGACAAACAAATACATAATTAAATGCTCAATGATATTAGTCATTAGAGAAATGCAAATAAAACCACATTGATATACCACTGAACAACAACTGGGATGAAAAAAAGATGGTACCAAATGAGGGTGAAATTGTGCAGTGACTACAACTCTCATGTATTGCCGATGAGAGTTTAAAATGGTGCAACCACTTTGTAAAGCCGAAATTACCTCTAAAATTACCTTTTGATATTCTGTGTCTGAGATGACACAGAATCAGTGAAATTTTTTAGTGGCTACATAATATTCCATGGTACAAAAAACACAATTTATCCAATAAGTACTCTGTATTCCTCTGTAGGTATGTATTCCAGCGTGTGTTTGTGTGTGTGTGTGTGTGTTTGTGTGTGTGTGTGTGTGTGTGTGTGTGTGTGCCTCTACTAACAGACATGCAAGAATATTTTTGGCCTTAATTTTTCATGGAATTGTATTTCTAAAGTAGATTTCAGAAGGAACTATGTAGCATTGCAAATGTATCCCAAATTTCAATAGACATCCTTACTGAGTAACATAAATTTCTATGCATTACATAACAACAGCTTTCAAATCAAATTAATGTACTAGAGCTCATTTTGACAATTGCCAGTCTAATGTGTATAAAGCAATATTTTATTGATACTTTAGATGTCTCTGACTACTATTATTTTTAGGAATCTTTGCAATTATTTGGACTTTCTCTTGTCAGAATTATCATACACAGTTTTAATTTTTCTCTAAATATATTGCACCTTCCCTGTCAATGTTTTTTAACTTTTTATTTTCTATTGGAGTATAGTTGATTAACAATGTTGTGATAGTTTCAGGTGTACAGCAAAGTGACTCAGCCATACATATACATGTATCCACTCCTTTTCATTTTTTTTCCTATCTAGATTGTCACATAATACTGAGCAGAGCTCCCAGTGCTACAGGACAGATTCCTGTTGGCTATCCGTTTTAAACATGGCAGTGAATACTTGTCAATCCCCAAACCCCTAACCATCCCTTCCCCTCTGGTAATCATAAATTTGTTCTCTGAGTTCATGAATCTGTTGCTTTTTTGTAAATAAGTTCACTTGTATCATTTCATTTTACATTCTGCATATAAGGAATATCATATGATATTTCTCTTTCTCTGCCTAACTTAGTTCACTAAATATGACAATCTCTAGGTCCATCCATCCATGTTGCTGCAAATGGCATTATTTCATTGTTTTTAATGGCTGAGTAATATTCCATTGTATATGTGTACCACATCTTCTTTTGTGTGTGTGTGGTACGTGGACCTCTCACTGCTGTGGCCTCTCCCGTTGTGGAGCACAGCCTCCGGACATACAGGCTCAGCGGCCATGGCTCACAGGCCCAGCCACTCTGCAGCATGTGAGATCTTCCCAGACCGGGGCATGAACCCATGTCCCCTGCATCGGCAGTCAGACTCTCAACCACTGCACCACAAGGGAAGCCCCCTGGATTTTTATTATAGTAAAGTTATTGTTTTTATTTTGTTTGTTTGTTTTACTCTCTACATTATGTTATCTTCCTCATTTCCAGAACTTCAATTCAACCACCCATCCAATGCTTGAACTGACTCCACAAGAACCCTTCCAAGTGTTCATTCATCCTAATACATCAGTAAAGCACAAGCTGTTAAGACCATGAGCTTGGATTGAAACCTGGTTCTATCTCTCATTAGCTTTGTGCTAGCTTTTACTTGCCAGTCTCAGATTCTCTATAAAATGGGTAAAATTGAAGCACCTAACTGATTTAATTGTTCTGATGGTAAAATTATACAAAGTGCTTCTCATTATTACTAGCTCATAGAAAGCACTCAATGATTTTGTTATGCAGATGGCACTATCCTTTGAGGAAGCTTATTTTTGTTAGAGTATCTGCTATTAAAAGGAAGTACATCATTTTGTTTATTTATTTATTTAATTTTTTGTTAAGCAGGCCTCTCACTGTTGTGACCTCTCCCATTGTGGAGCACAAGCTCCAGACACACAGGTTAAGCGGCCATGGCTCACAGGCCCAGCTACTCCATGGCATGTGGGATCCTCCTGTACCAAGGCACGAACCCATGTCCCCTGCATCAGCAGGCGGACTATCAACCACTGCACCACCAGGGAAGCCTGGAAGTACATTATTTTGAAACAAGATCCATTCCATGTTTTTCCTTTTGACTTTAGAAGTAACTCTAATGTCTCTTCTATGCATCTGTTCTCTAGAAGTGTGATGAAATTAATTTCTTCTTAAATCATATACCTCTCAAATTACATATTTTCTTATGTGATCATTATTCTAGAGTTAAAAAAAAACTCTAGGGGAACACAAAATATCTCAACTTTCAAACTTCAAATCCTTATAATTAACTTGATACCAGAATTTCTCCCAGTCCAATAAACATAGTTCATTCTTAAAATTTCCATTCATATAAAAAATTCTGTTCTTTATGTATTCTCTGACTCCACTATCTAATCACCTCATGTAATTTCTGAATATTTTGCTATTCTGTGTTCTTCAAAACACCTATCACTATTTCAGTTCAACTGAATCATTTGCTTGCCTGCTTCATTTTAATTATTCCACACTAAAATTTAAACTTTATCAAATAGGCAGTTTGCCTTCTATGCCACTGTATCATATGTGTCTAGACTTGTGCCTGACAATATTTCCCATTTTGATTAAATGTAACTTAATTTAAACATATTTAACAGCATTTTTTTCTTCAGCTTCCAATCTTATCTATGTCTGTATCTCTCTTAAAATAGTGTTTTCATAATTGAATTCAATTCTATAACTAAAAGGAAAAAATGATTGCCCTATTCCTTTTCCTAAATATTATATAACTATAATTGCATCCAAAGTTCACATTTGCATTTTTGATGGACATCACATATGGGCAAGAGATGGAGAGGGAGGAATTAAAGGTTCAACAGAGAATTGAGAACATTAATAGAATATAATCCAAAAAAGCTAGCATGCTAGAATTGTAAGCATAGGTGATGAGATTAGCCTTAAAAAAAAATTGAGTCACTTCTTTTCCAGAGACATATATAAGAAGTTAAGATTAGGTTAGTGATGGCAGTGATTTGAAAGGAGGAGGAAAGGAGTTTGCATCTTACCCTTTTTTTTATTGAAGTTAAAATCAATGAATATGTGTACTTTTTACAGTTTTCATTGTTAACATTTTGGGGCAATAGGTTTAAGTGATAACAACAACAAAACCACAACAGAAACTGCAATAATAATAATATTGATAATAGCTGATATTTGTTAGTATTTGTTATGTGTGAGACATTCTTCTATGGACATTAAATGAGTTATAATATAATTATTATATTTCTGTTTTACTTGTATGTATTTAACAATAGAACAGAAAGGGATTTCAGTCTTTAATGTTGTTAATTTATATTTACATAAATAATGATTGGTAGTGATATCAACAATTTTACAACAAGATGGACTTGGAATTATTCTTTCTACACTAGTTAATTATCCCACAGATTCTGATTTTGCATGTTTTCCATGACTAACTGTCCCACATTTTACTGAATACACTTTAAGGTAAATGATTTAATAAAAATGGGAAAGTAGTTTCTCCAGTTCTTATTTCACTGTTCTGAGCATATCAATATGGTGTTTTCTACTGTAATTATTATCATCATATTTTCTGCCTCTCTATGTAATTAGATATTATTAGAATAGAACCTTCAGTAACTGGTGCTAATAACACACAACCTCTGCTAATTTTATTTTATTTTTTCTTATTGAAAATTTTAGTTGCTTCTGGACTGATTTGAATTTGAAATAATGCCAGGGAAAAATAGAATGCTCTATTTCTGTTCTTCTATTCAGTTTATTGCCTTTAAATTCTTTTGAAAAAAATCAATACAATTTCTGTGAGGATTCAAAGATAATTTACAGAAAATACAATGATACATTTTAGATTTAAAAAATATATTAAAGAACCATTACTCCTACTAAGTATGCTGCAATGGTAGTTTCTGAAAGACAGCAGTATTCCTATTCACAGGGTGTACTTCTTCATTTTAATCATCAATTTTAAACTTCCATCATATTCAAGCTGTCACCTCCATTTCTAATGGTGCATTGATTTTGGAAGTCATAGTCATGTTTTCTTACACATTTCTGTCAAGATAGATGTGTAGGATAATAAAAATTAGTTTGCCTTAAAAGGAAAATCTGAATTTGCATATATGACTCACTATCTCAGAATATTGATATTGAACTGTGGGTAAGAGGATTAGGAATGTAAATCCACATGACATTATTGGTTCATATTTTAAGAAACAGGAATCTTTTATTTATTATATTTCTGAATTACAAAGTAAATAATTATCATTCAATGTCTTTATTTGAGAATCCACTTGTTTTTATACTGCAGATTGTTACAGTCTTTTTATTCTACTACACTTAATATCAGTAGTTGAATTTCTATTCAAACTGTAGATTTAGAACTAGGATATTTTTATTATTTAACATTATTTATTATGTGTATTTTTATTATATGTTTTATTATTTTCTCATTTGACTTCAAATCATAGACTGTTATGTTTAGAGATCTGCAAGGAGAATTTGATATTCCTCAGACCTAAATGTCACTTTTAATACCTGTGCCATGAGAAACTACTAAAAATATCTGGGCCATGATGGTCACACATCTGGAAAATAGTGTATATTCACCTACATCTCCCAGCATTACCACATACAAGCTTTCATAATTTTTTACCTTGTTATGAAATAACATTTGTTATTATGCAGGTATGTGGTTTTAAAACAGAATTGAATCATAGGAAGAAGAGTTTGAAACTGCAATCCTCCCATATCCTGTGTTGAATCTCCTCAAAGTATTTTAGCAGTACCTAGCCATATATTTGCATAATAGCTTTTCATTACTCCAATTGATTGTCTGAAAACTCTACCTCTAGTCCATTATTTCCATGACAAAAACAGATTCTTGTTATGTAAAATTCACTTAATTTATTGTTTTAAAGAACATTATCCAAATCATTAATTTTGGTTTTCATCCTGAAATATTAAAAGAGACAAAGTCCTTGGCAAGATTCTATCAAAGATTTCTTATTTGTCTTTAGTATTGGTGTTTGAAGGAGAAGATATAAATAGGAGAAATCCTTACAATCTTTTTTTATTTATAAAATCTGATAATTTATATCCATAAATCATTGTTTGACTCTCCTGGTGTTAGGGTCAGTACAGGCCAATGACATCTCCTAAAATTCAGCTGCTCAAAAATTTGTTTTCTTAACATTATTTCATAATCCTCCTAAGGCCATATCTTAAATATGGTTTAGTGGGGAAAATAAGGAAATTTTGCATCACCCCTGAGATACAATTAATGCACCTCAACATTTTTTCAATATTTTGACAGGCATTGTAAGTATCAAACAATTAATTCAACATGTGTTGGGTGACTGTCTATAGAAGACTACTCTAGATTATCTGAGAGAAACAAAAAAGGATAAATTCTGGTAACTTTTTCAAAGAATTTAGTTTAAAAAATGAGAAAAGTAGCACGTAAAGATCAAACATACTTTGGCTGATGGTGCTTAGGTAACAAAAGATAAGGATATGGATAAAGAGGAATAGCAGAAGAGATTATTTACAGTTCAGCAAATGTGTGAAGACTTTATAAAAGTGATATCTAAATTATGTATCAAAGTCCATAGGATTTCAAGTAGAGTTGGATGCAACAAAATAAGGAGAAAGTTTCCATACAAATAACAGTATGGAAATGTTAGAGGTGTATTTGAATATCAATTTTACTCTAGTTTGTTTGAAATATAGAGAATATTAGAAGGAAAGGATGAGGTTAGAGCCAAAGATGCTTGGACTGCTAAGCGAAGGGTTTTTTATATTTTTGAGGGAGACAAGATGGTGGAATAGAAGGACTTGAGCTTCCCTCCTCTCATGAAAACACCAAAATCACATAACTGCTGAATAACCATAGACAAAAAAGACAGGAACCTACCAAAAAAGATATTCTACATCCAAAGGCAAAGAAGAAGTTACAATGAGATGGTAAGAGAGGCACATTCATGACACAATAAAATCTCATACATGTCAGAGGGTGACCCAAAAACTGGAAAATAATTATACCTTAGAGGTCCTCCCACAGGAGTGAAAGTTTTGAGCTGCTTGTCAGGCTCCCAAGTCTGGGAATCTGGCATCAGGAGCAGGAGCTTCCTGAGCATTTGGCTTTGAAGGTCAGTGAGACTTGATTGCAGGAACTCCACAGGACTGGGGGAAACAGAAAATATACTCTTGGAGGGCACACAAGGTGTTGTTTGCACAGAGACCCAGGAGAAAAGCAGTGAGTTCACAGGAGCCTAGGTCAGGCCTACCTTCTGGTCTTGAGAGTCTCCTGGGGAGGCGGGGAGTGGTGGTGCTGACTGTGTGAACAAGGATACTGGTGGCAGAGGTAATGGGAAATATTCATTGGTGTAATCTCTCTTTGAGGCCACCATTTTGACACCAAGACCTGACCCCACTCAACAGGCTGTAGGCTCCAGTGCTGGGACACCTAAGGCCAAACAACAAACAGGGCAGGGACACAGCACCACTCATCAGCATACAGGCTGTCTAAAGTCTTCCTGAGCCTATAGATGTCTCTAAACCCATCTCTTGTCATGACCCTGCCCACCAGAGGGCCAAGACCCAGCTCCACCCATCAGTGGGCAGGCACTAGGAACAAAAGGAACTACAGTCCTGCAGCCTTGAAATGAAGACCAAAAGTTAGACAAAATGAGATAGCAGAGGAATCTTTTCCAGATGAAGGAACAAGATAAATTCCCAGAAGAACAACTAAGTGAAGTGGAGATAGGTAATCTACCTGAAGAAGAATTGAGAGTAATTATAGTAAAGATGATCCAAGGTCTCATAAAACGAATGGAGGCACAGATCGAGAAGATACAAGTAATGCTTAACAAAGAGCTAGAAGTTATAAAGAACAAACAAACTGTGTGGAACAATAAAATAACTGAAATGAAATCCACACTAGAAAAAATCAATAGCAGAATAAATGAGGCAGAAGAACAGATAAGTGAGCTGGAAGACAGAATGGTAGATATTACTGCAGTGGAACAGGATAAAGAAAAAAATGAAAAGAAATGAGGACAGTCTAAGAAACCTCTGGAGCAACACTAAATGCACCAACATTCACATTGTAGGGGTCCCAGAAGAAGAAAAGAAGAGAGAGAAAGAACCAGAGAAAATATTTGAAGAGATAATAGCTGAACTATTCCCTAACACTAGAAAGGAAATAGTCACCTAAATCCAGGAAGTGCAAGGAATCCCATACAGAATAAGCCCAAGGAGGAACACATAGATACACGTATGAATCAAATTGATAAAAAATAAAGAAAAAGAGAAAATATTAAAAGCAACAAATAACATACAAGGGAATCCCCATAAGGTTATTAGCTGATTTTTCAGCCAAAACTCTGCAGGCCAAAAGGAAGTGGCATGATATATTTAAAGTGATGAAAGTAAAAAGCTACTACCAAGAATATTCTACCCAGCAAGGCTTTTGTCAGATTCAAGAGAGAAATAAAAAGTTTTATAGACAAGCAAAAGGTAATATAATTCAGCACCACCAAACTGGATTTACAACAAATGCTAAAAGTACTTCTCTAGGCAGAAAAGAAAAGGACACAACTAGAAACAAGAAAATTGTGAATGGGAAAGCTCACCCATAAAGGCAGATATGCAGTAAAAGTAGGAAATCTTCCACACACAAATATATCAAAAAAAACAGCAATCATAAATGAGAGTACAAATGCAGGATATTTGAAATGCATTTGAAATTAAGAGACCAGCAACTTAAAACAATCAAAAATATATTAAAACCTGATGGTAACCTCAGACAAAAATCTAAAATAGATATACATACAAAAAAAGAAAAAGCAATCCAAACACAGAACAAAAGATATTCATCAAATCACAAGAGAAGAGAACAAAAGAGGAAGGGAAGAAAAAAATAACCTTCAAAAACTAATCCAAAACAATTAACAAAAAGGCAATAAAAATATACATATCAATAATTATCTTAAATGTAAATGGATTAAAATGCTTGAACCAAAATAAATAAACTGGCTGAATGGATACAAAAACAAGATCTCTCTCTCTATATATGTTCTCTATAAGAGACCAACTTGAGATCTAGAAACACATACAGACAAAGTGAGGGGATGGGAAATGGTATTCCATGCAAAATGAAACCAAAAGAAAGCTAGAGTAGCAATACTCATACAAAGTAGAATTTAAAATAAAGACTGTTATAAGAGATAAAGAAGAATGCTACATAATTATCAAGGGATCAATCCAAGAAAAAGATATAACAATTGTAAATATATGTGCCAAACATAGGAGCACATCAATATATAAACCATGAAAGGAGAAATCAACAATAATGCAATAATAATAGGAGACTCTAATATCCTGCTTACATCAATGGACAGACCATCATGACAGAAAATCAACAAAAATACACGGGCCTTAAATGACACACTAGACAAGATTGACTTAATTAATATTTATAGAGAATTCCATCCAGAAGCATCAGAATACACATTCTTTTCAAGTGCACATGGAATATTCTACAAGATAGATCACATGTTGGGCCATAAAGCAAGCCTTGTTAAATTTAAGAAAATTGAAATCATATCAAGCTTCTTTTCTGACCACAACATTATGAGATTAGAAATCAACTACAAGGAAAAAACTGTAAAAAACACAAACATGTGGAAGCTAAACAATATGTTACTAAGTAACCAATGAATCATTGAAGAAATCAAAAGGGAAATAAAAAAAATAATAATTAGATACAAATGAAAATGAAAACACAATGATCCAAAACCTATCGGATGCAGCAAAAGTAGTTCTAAGAGGGAAGTTTATAAGAATACAATCTTACCTCAGGAAACAAGAAAAATCTCAAATAGACAACTAAACCTTACACCTAAAACAACAAGAGAGAGAAGAATAAACAAAACCCTAAGTTAGTAGAAGGAAAGAAATCATAAAAATCAGAGCAGAAATAAATGAAATACAGTGGAAGAAAACAATAGAAAAGATAAATGAAGCTAAAAGCTGGTTATTTGAAAAGATAAACAAAATTGATAAACCTTTAGACAGACTCATCAAGAAAAAAAGGGAAAGGACTCAAATCAATAAAATTAGAAATGAAAAAAGAGAAGTTATAATTGGCACCACAGATATACAAAGGACCATAAGAGACTACTATAAGGAACCATGGTCCAATAAAATGGATAAACTAGAAAATCATGGACAAATTCTTAGAAAGGTACAATCTTGCAAGACTGAACCAGGAAGAAATAGAAAATATGAACAGACCAATCACAAATACTGAAATTGAAACTGTGATTTAAAAACTCCCAACAAACAAAAGCCCTGGACTAGATGGTTTCACAGGTGAATTCTATCAAACATTTAGAGAAGAGTTAACACCTATACTTCTGAAACTTACAAAAAACTTCAGAGGAAGAAACACTCCCAAACTCATTCTATGAGGCCACCATCATCCTGATACCAAATCAGACAAAGGTCACACAAAAAAGGAAAGTTACAGGCCAATATACCTGAGGAACATAGATGCAAAATTACTCAACAAAATACTAGCAAGCCAAATACAACATTACATTAAAAGGATTATACATCAGGATCAGGTGGGATTTATCTCAGAGATACAAGTATTTTTTAATGTCCACAAATCTCTCAATGTGATACACCACTTTAACAAATTGAAGAATAAAACCTTTTGATCATCTCAATAGACACAGAAAAAGTTTTTGACAAAATTCAACACTGATTTATGATAAAACTTCTCCAGAAAGTGAGCATACAGGGAATCTACCTCAGCATAATAAAATCCATATAGGACAAACCCACAGCTAACATCATACTCAATGGTGAAAAGCTGAAAGCATTCCCTCTAAGATCAGGATTAAGACAAAGAAGTCCACTCTTGCCACTTTTATTCAGCATAGTTTTGGAAGTCATAGACATGACAATTAGAGAAGAAAAAGACATAAAAACAATCCAAATAGGAAAAGGTGAAGTAAAACTGTCACTGCTTGCAGATGACATGATACTATACATAGAAAATCCTAAAGATGCTATAAGAAAACTATTACAGCTCATCAATAAATTTGGTAAATTTGAAGAATACAAAATTAATACACAGAAATCTCTTGCATTCCTATACACTTACAACAAAAGTACAGAAAGATAAATTAAGGAAACAATCCATTTTAACATTTCATAAAAAAGAATAAAATACTTAGGAATAAATTTACCTAAGAAGGCAAAAGACCTGTACTACAATAACTATAAGACACTGATGAAGGAAATTGAAGAGGACACAAACAGATGGAAAGATATACCATGTTCTTAGATTGGAAGAATCAATATTGTCAAAATGACTATACTCCTCAAGACAATCTACAGATCCAATGCAATCCCTATCAAACTACCAATGGCATATTTTATAGATTTAGGAAAAAAATCTTAAGATTTGTATGGAAACACTAAAGACTCCAAATAACTAAAGCGATCTTGAGAAAAAAATGCAGCGCTGGAGGATTCAGGCTCCCTGACTTCAGACTATACTACAAAGCTACAGTCATCAAGACAGTATGGTACTGGCACAAAAACAGAAATGTAGATCAATGGAACAGGATAGAAATCCCAGAAATATACACTCTTACCTATGGTCAATTAATCTATGACAAAGGAGGCAAGACTATACAATGGAGAAAAGACAGTCTCTTCAATAAGTGTTGCTGGAAAACTGACAGCTACATGTAAAAGAATGAATTTAGAACATTCTCTAACACTATAAACAAAAATAAACTCAAAATAGATTGAAGCCCTAAATATATGATTGGATAGTATAAAACTCTTACAGTAAAACATAGGCAGAACACTCTTTGACATAAATTGCATCAAGATCTTTTTCAATCCGTCTCCCAGAGTAATGAAAATAGAAACAAAAATAAACAAATGGGACCTTATTAAACTTAAACGGTTTTGCCCAGCTAAGGAAACCATAAACAAAACAAAAAGACAATCCACAGAATGGGAGAAAATATTTGCAAATGATGCAACCAACAAGGGGTTAATCTCCAAAATATACAAACAGCTCATGCAGCTCAACATTAAAAAAAAAAAAATTAAAAAATTGGCAGAAGATCTAAATAGAGGTTTCTCCAAGGAAGACATACAAATGGCCAAAAAGCATATGAAAATATACTCAACATCGTTAATTATCAGAGAAATGCAAACCAGAACTACAATGGGCTCTCATCTCACACACATCAGCATGGCCATCATCAAATAGCCTACAAACAATAAATACTGGAGAGGATGTAGAGAAAGGGAACCCTACCACACTGTTGGTGGGAATGTAAATTGGTACAGCCACTATGCAGAACAGTATGGCAGTTCCTTAAGAAACTAAAAATAGAGCTACCGTATGATTCATCAATCCCACTCCTGGGCATGTATCTGCAGAAAACCATACTTTGAAAGGATATAAGCACCCCAGTTTTCATTGCAGCACACTTTCCAATAGCCAAGACATGGAAGCAACCTAAATGTCCCTCACAGATGAATGGATAAAGAAGACGTGGGGGCTTCACTGGTGGCACAGTGGTTGAGAGTCCACCTACTGATACAGCAGACACGTGTTCATGCCCAGGTCCAGGAGGATCCCACATGCCATGGAGTGGCTGGGGCTGTGGGCTGTGGCCGCTGAGTCTGTGTGTCCAGAGCCTGTACTCTGTGGTGGAGAGGCCACGGCAGTGAGAGGTCCGCATACCACAAAAGAAAAGAAAAGAAAAAGAAGACGTGGTATATACACAATGGAATATTATTCAGCCATTGAAAATAATGAAATAATGCCATTTGCAGCAACATGGATGGACCTAGACATTATCATACTAAGTGAAGTAAGTCAGAGAGAGAATGACAAACATCATATGATATCACTTATATGTGGCCTAAAAAATGATACAAATGAACTTATTTACAAAACAGAAACAGACTCACAGACTTAGAAAAAGAACTTATGGTTACCAAAGTTGAAAGGTGTGAGGGGAGGGATAAATTAGGTGGCTGGGATTAATATATATGAACTATTATATTTAAAATAGATAATCAACAAGAACCAACTGTATAGCACAGTGAACTCTACTTAGTACTCTGTAATAACCTATATGGGAAAAGACTGAAAAACAATAGTTATATGTATATGTATAAAAAATGAAAATCATATTTGTAATCCAGTAAACTATTCAGGGCATGATAAGTGTTTTGAGAACTGAACAAGGGGTTAGGATTAGGAAATAGAGGACAGGTCCATAAATTAACAAACGACTAAAGAGTAGACAGAAGTCTTGACATAAGTTTATATATAACTGAAAAAAAGTTGTGTTTTTAAAAATTAGGTATGATTGTGTGACCAATTCTAAAAAAACTTAAAGCAATGTTTAAAAATTACAACAATTATGCATTTATTTCTTTCAAGATACCTTTTGACTAAGAATTAATACAATAATTTTATCATTTTATTCATTATTTATTCATTATACTGTGTACATAAAGACAAGTGGAATGGGTTATGGATATAATGGATATAATGATGGTTGATCAACCAGTCACATGTATTCTTGACTAAAATGTCCAATACTATTGTCCCTTCTATGGGTTCAATTGCGAAGGATCTGCCTTTATTGCCACATGGTCAAAGCAACACTTTTGTTTAAACAGAACTCTCTCATCTCCTTTGATCTCATGTAAATATAATGAGAATTGATTATATATGGTTCCCAATTATGCTGCAATATCTGTTTTAATATGTGTAATAATGCCATGTGATTTATTTTATCTGTTAATATGTACATATGTTTGTGTTTGCTCCAGAAATGTTGTAAAATGGTTTATACCTAAATAATACATAACTAACATATTGCAAAAGAAAGAAAACCCTATGAAAACCAAGACTATAAATATAAAAAAAATTAAAAAGAATTAGATTAATGCAAAATATGCATTATGAAAACCTATATACTTATTTAACTTAATTAATGATTTGTTCATACACTTTCCAGTAGCCAACACAAAGAAAAATACTGACATTTAACAGCATTCACAGAAAATAACTGATCAATGCCATAGAAGTAAAATTATTCCTGATCTTATATACAGACAGAGCTGTCGCCTAAGAAGTCTAGTAAAGACACAGCTTTTATGTATCATTTTCAAATTTACTTGACAGTACATTGAATTTTGTTATCATGTCCTGTACTTTCAAAGGTGAAATGATTGTTGAATTATAATTAATGGAAGGCACTAGCTACTAAGTGGGGAAAATAATTAAGAAAATTTGAGGGTTTTGTTACTTACTTAAAATTTTCTACTCTTACCAGGGTTCAAATTATAACTAGAGTTAATATTTTATATACTTCAAAATAGTGTCTAGATAATTAATTCATCTTTTCAAAGTGCTTTAATTTTATAAAATGTTATTTCCTTGGGACTTATTTTTATATTCAAAGCAGCTGTGTTACTCTTGGTTTCTCTTAAAGCATATTCTAACATTAATTCAGCAACCTCATGGACCTAGTACTCTGCTCAGTACAGGTGGTACACTGATAAGCAAAAAGCATATTAGTCCTTGTCCTTGGGAGATTATAGTGTAAGAGGAACATATATTTATTCATTAGAAGGAATATATATCATACAATTAATGTGCTTTGAAGGAAATAACTGTATTTTCATGATTCTATAAGTGCTTATAAAAAAGTGATTTTGACTTATAATTCTGGAAAAAACTTCCCTAAAAACGACTACTTGTGATGTTGCCTGAAAGATTTTAAGAAAGCAACAACTTAAGTTACAGTAAAAAAAAAAAAATTTCAGATGGAATAGCTTTATTATGAACCTCAAATAGAAGTAAGCATGAACATTTGAAGACCAGTAAAATGGTTGGTATGACTGCAGCACCAAGAACAAAGGGAAGCATGGTATGAGATAAAATTAGAAAATGAAAGAGTGGCCAGAGCATACAAAACCCTGGCAGAGATTTTGGTCTTTATCCTATAACCATTGACAAGTTCTTTAAATTTTTTAAAGTAGACCCACTGAAACTTTGTTTTATATTTTGAAGAGAAAGCTAGTTCCAGAAGAGAAAATTTACTGAGAGGAAGTTATAAACTTGCTCTCTGATTTGTTGAGTTTGGTGTTTCTTGGAGATATATAGGTGGGAATACAAAGGGATAGCTGGATTGACAACAGTGGGGCTCATTGTAGATAATTTAACTGATGATAATGATTTGAGGGGCACTGAAATATAAATTTTGTTAAAGCCATGACTGGGAATCAAGTCCTTACAGATGGCACTATTTCTAATGGGTGTTTCACATAATATGTCCATATTTCTCTCACCTGTTTTACAACCATTACTTCTGTAGACAAGGCTTAATGATAGAGTTGAACTTTGAATTGTATCTGGAAAGGAGAAATAGAATTAATAGTGCAAACTGGATGAGCTAACTAAGCAAACTCTGTGCAATAACATATTTATATGAATGAGCTTTCAGAAAACAGTGAATGGTTTAAAATCTTCCATGTTCATGATATATGTAGATAAGCTCTCAAAAGTGAACTAAACTTGATTATAGTAGTTTATTTCATTCTTGAACAGGATACTTAAATTCTTGGCCAAAAATTATTCCTTCTCTGGCCTACACTATTTTATATATCATATATTCAAAATTTATCTGACATTTATATTTGCAAAGTCATAACTTGTGTTCTACTTTCATAGACTTTAACCCAACTTGTATTCATTTTGGCAACTCTATTAGTCTGTTCCCTTCCCAATCCAATCAATTTGGCTTCAATTTACTGGTGGCAAAATAATATTCTGAGGGCAGAAGTGGACTGCAAGATTGAGGAGTTGGTAAAGATTTGAAGAGAGTAAAATTTTTGAAAATGCCTTTAAAAAGAAGGCAGAGAAAGTAATGTGCAGGTAAATAGGTAAATTTTAGTTAAGACAATGAGGACCCGCATAGGGTGGTGACTCCTTTCTATATAGTTTTATGATTTTATATTCCTTTCTACTCCATAATCTAAGAACAACTACAGAGAAAGCTGCCTGTCTACTGAGTTTTTAATTTTCATGTCCACATCAAAGTTTGGAAGAATAGAATGACATAGGGGAAAGAGAATTGATAACACCAGAAACTTTCTGGGTGATGTGACAGACCCTTGGCTTAGAGTTGGAAATAGAAAGAAAAGTTGTTGATAATTAATGAATATATAACTAGAGATATAGGTATAAAGTTAAGAAGTATAGCCTGACAGGTCCAGGTGTGGTTAAAGAATAATTTGGTAATTGTTGAAATAGGAGCTGCGGTAAGCGTGTTTACTTTAAAAGTGTGTTTGTAGGCTTATTTCACACGTTGATCTTCCATTTCTACTTTTTTCCTTGACCTCTCAGTTTTTCCTACCTCACTCACTCCCTGCTATATCTTGATTTCTTTGTTCCAAGAGGAAGATTTCAGATACATGAAGTATGTATGTTATTGGAGGTTATTTTTCATCATTCATAGTCTTAGAAAGAATGAAATAAAAACAAGATAATCTCTTACTTTTTGACATTGACCAGCATCACTTCATTTATCTTAAATCATAAGACATGTTCTACAGTACTCAGTGGAAGTCTGGGGGAAAAAAGGAAAAAAAGAAAATAATGAGTCAGACAGATAGAAAAAAATACATGTAGAAATAAATTCTTACACTTTGGATGGCAGGCAATATGGTAGATTGGAAATATTAACCAATAATTATATTTCAGTATGTCAAGGACTAAAAGAGTAATGTGATATAAAAGGATAATGAAGAATTTTAAAGGCCATTCCTGGAAAACAAATTCAAGATTACACTGAAGAGTAAAATTTCAGGTTATTATTTTAAAATATTGATAAGAATTCAATAGGGAGAGAAAGAGATGTAAAGCCATTCTATACTAAAGGAAAAGTTGTAAATTCAAATACATATGAAAGATTGTCACTAATATTGAAATAATGACATTGTAACTGAGGCATGTTATGTTTCAAGGATTGGTAGATGATGAATCCAGAGGTAGACTAAATAATAATTATGAACTTAGTCTTGCAACTAGTCTCAAGATATTTAAATTTCAGTTAGAAATGTGAGATCCCACTTAATATTATTATATATTATCTATCAATACTATGTCTTCCTATAAATAAATGCCATGATATTTAGCATAATGAGCTTTTTTGAACTCTCCAGATTTGTGATACAACTTTAAAAATAAAGGAGCCTATATGTCTTGTGTGGATGAATTATCATAAGTAACATTTGGCCATATACATTGATTTCTTGAAATGTTTTGCCTCTGTTGGCAGAGGTATGCTTCTTTTGTGAAGGTCAGTTTTCCTAGATTGCAATGGCTAATTGTACATTAAGCAAATATATTCAGAGGTGAGCCTGATGCCATCTTATATGCATTACATGCTGTAGACAGAAACTTCACTTTGGTAAAAATGTTGGGAGAAGGCCTTTGGAAAATGTGAACTTTAATTTGATTTGGCACCTAGCAGTGTTCTAATCTTTTGTAGACTTGCAAAAATTAATTTAATATGTACATTTAAAATAAAAATTCTAGAAAACTACTAGAGCTAATCAATGAATTTGGTAAAGTAGCAGGATACAAAATTAATGCACAGAAATTTCTTGCATTCTTATACATTAATGATGAAATATCTGAAAGAGAAATTAAGGAAGCACTCCCATTTATCACTGAAAAAAAAAGAATAGAATACCTAGGAATAAACCTACCTAAGGAGACAAAAGACCTGTATGCAGAAAATTGTAAGACACAGATGAAAGAAATTAAAGATGATACAGAAGATAGAAAGATATACCATGTTCTTGGATTGGAAGAATCAACATTGTGAAAATGACTATACTACCCAAAGCAATCTACAGATTCAATAGAATCCCTATCAAAATACCAAAACCATTTTTCACAGAATTAGAACAAAAATTTCACAATTTGTATGGAAACACAAAAGACCCTGAATAACAAAAGCAATCATGAGAAAGAAAAACAGAGCTGGAGAAATCAGGCTCCCTGACTTCAGACTATACTACAAAGCTACAATCATCAAGACAGTATGGTACTGGCACAAAAACAGAAATATAGATCAATGGAACAGGATAGAAAGCCCAGAGATGAACCCACGTGCATATAGTCACCTAATCTATGGCAAAGGAGGCAATATTATACAATGGAGAAAAGACAGCCTCTTCAATAAGTAGTGCTGGGAAAACTGGATAACTACATGTAAAAGAATGAAATCAGAACACTTCCTAACACCATATACAAAAATAAACTCAAAATGGATTAAAGACCTAAATGTAAGGCTAGACACTATAAAACTCTTAGAGGAAAACATAGGCAGAACAGTCTATGACATAAATCACAACAAGATCATTTTGGACCACCTCCTAGAGAAATAGAAATGAAACAAAAATAAACAAATGGGACTTAATGAAACTTAAAAGCTTTTGCACAGCAAAGGAAACCATCAACATGATGAAAAGAGAACCCTCAGAATGGGAGAAAATATTCACAAATGAAGCAACTGACAAGGATTAATTTCAAAAGCATCCAAGCAGCCCATGCAGCTCAATATCAAAAAACAAACAACCCAATACAAAAATGAGATAGACTTCAATAGACATTTCTAAGACCTAAATAGACATTTCTCTGAAGAAGATATACAGATTGCCAATAAACACATGAAAGGATGCTCAACATCACTAATCATTAGAGAAATGTAAATCAAAACTACAATGAGATATCACCTCACCACAGGTCAGAAGGGCCATTGTCAAAAAATCTACAAACAATAAATATTGGAGAGGGTGTGGAGAAAAGGGAACCCTCCTACACTGTTGGTGGGAATGTAAATTGATGCAGCCACTATGGAGAACAGTATAGAGGTTCCTTAAACACTAAAAATAGAACTACCATATGAGCCAGCAATCCCACTACTGGACATATACTCTGAGAAAGCCATCATTCAAAAAGAGACATGTACCACGATGTTCATTGCAGTACTATTTACAATAGCCAGGACATGGAAGCAACCTAAATGTCCATCAACAGATGAATGGATAAAGAAGATGTGGTGCATAAATACAATGGAATATTACTCAGCTGTTAAAAGAAACGAAATTGTGTTATTTGCTGTGAGGTGGATGGACCTAGAGTCTGTCATACAGAGTGAAGTAAGTCAGCAAGAGAAAAACAAATATCATATGCTAACACATATATAGGGAATGAAAAAAAATGGTTCTGAAAAACCTTGGGGCAGGACAGGAATAAATAAGCTGATGTAGGGAATGGACTTGAGGACATGGGAAGGTGGAAGTGTAAGGTGGGACGAAGTGAGAGAGTAGCATTGACATGTACACACTACCAAATGTAAAATAGATAGCTAGTGGGAAGCAACAGCATCACATAGGGAGATCAGCTCAGTGCTTTGTGACCACCTAGAGGTGTGGGATAGGGATGGTGGGAGGGAAACACAAGAGGGAAGTGTATATGAGGATATATGTATGCATATAGCTGATTCACTTTGTTCTACAGCAGAAAGTAACAAAACATTGTAAAGAAATTATACTGTAAGAAAACATGTTAAAATAATAATAAACTAAAATAAAAAAGAGTGCTTGTGGATAAAATCTCAGAATAGGAGTCAGAGGGAGGCAGTTCATACACTTCCTCATGTGCTCACACACATAAAAAACACACACACATTCAGAGATTGAATATTGAGTTTCAGCATTTAAAATCCAAATACTCCAACTGGGCCACCTCTTACTTCTATTGCACAGATTCACTGTAGTTTGTCAGTTCAACCTAACTTAAGTTCTTATCTTGTTGAGAATATCATTGTCTGGTGATTTTCTTCTTTATCTCAGAAAAGCTTAAAGATTTTATTTAGTTTTATGAAAACAGAAACCATAGAAAAGGATGTGTAAGTAATTATGATGTACACTATATGGTTCACAAAATAAGAAATATATAAGAATATTTATTTTACAACAACAAAACTATTAAGGACATTTTTAATCTCAAGTCCTTTCTCTTAGTAAGATGTTTATTTTATTTTTGTCTTTTCAAAATAATCTCATACATAGTAAAATATATTTTAAATTTGTATATTACATCAGAGCACAAAGGCTTAGTTTTATAATGTTTTATCAAAATGAAAACCTACAAAGTTTCAAAATAGTTTGAAAAGTGAAGACTATCCATGTAAATAAATGTCCATATGTATTTGACATGTGGATGTAAGCAGATTATCTATACTTATCATCCAAACCAAATCATGACATATGTATTTTGTTCAAAATCTATTTTGAATTAAGTCTGTTGAGGCAAAAATGTGTGGTCCTGTTTTAATTTAAGGTGGGCTTAATAATTATCAAACTGAGCTTCTTTTTAAAGATTAAATTCATCTACTTAATGGAAGTTCTGCTTCTTATAGTCATCACAGTATGATTCAATTTACTAGTGAAAGCAGGATACAATTAGAAAGAATTTCTCAGTGGGTTTAAAGACTTATTCCCAAACAGTTAATGTCTATTTTTATACTTGATCAGGAACAGAGAAAAGAATTCCATGCTTAAAAGAACAAAAAGTTGGAAAAGTGAAAACGATAATATTATACGTATTATCTTTAGTTTTGAATGCAATGATTTTTTTCAATGTTCTCTTTTACTTTTATATTCTTTAATTTTTATTTTATATTGGGTTTAGTTAATTTAAAATGTGTTAGTTTCAGAGGTACAGCATAAGGACTCAGTTATACATATACATATATCCATTATTTTTCAGATTATTTCCCCTTATTGCAGAATACTGAGTAAAGTTCCCTGTGCTATACAGTAGGTCCTTGTTGTTCATCTATTTTATATATAGTAGCATGTATACATTAATCTCAAACTCCTAATTTATTGACTTCTGAAAAATATTAACTGGGTAAAGATTTGTAGGAAAGAAGATCAAGATGGCAGAGTAGAAGGATGTGTACCTCAACTTCTCCCATGTGCACACCAAAAACACATCTACATGTGGAGCAATTTTTAATGAAACAAACTGGAAACTGGCAGAAATATTCTTATACTATCAAGGCTGTAAGAAAGATCCACACAGAGGTGGGTAGGAAGGGAAGAGAAGTGATCAGGTCAGGACCTGTTCCTCTAGGAGGAGACACAGAAGAGGAGAGGGGAATTGCACTGGCTCAGAGATCCTCCTTGGGGAGTGAATAGTTCAGACACATACTAGGCACCCCAGGCCTAAGGTCCAAAACCTGGAAAATTAGTGCCTTTAGCTGGTTTAAAAAATTGTGGGACTGACAGTGGGGCTGTAAGAAACCTAGACTTTTCTCATGAAGTGTTCCCAATCTTGCTTAATCCCACAACAAGGCAGAAGAAGTAGATTGAAACTGCCCAGGATTCTGGCTGGTTTCCCACGACCACCCCAGTACACACCCCAGCCAAAACCAAGCACCCAATACAGCCCTCTTGATCCACAGTACAGCTCTGTACTAGGGCAAAGGCTGCTATGGCCAACTAGAGTGTGCAGTTGTGAGGGAAGAAGCTGACACAGAACCAGCACAGCATCTGAACAGGATAAAAGCAGCAATTACTCTATTTAATTGATGTAGAAGATGGGGAGTGGGATGGAGCTCTTACTGGTGCCAGGACTTCTGTAGAGTGTGCTCTGGTACCTCTTGCTCTGTGGCACAGCTCCCCACTAGGGCAACGGCTGAGGCTGCTGCTGCCAAGGAGAGTTCACAAAGGACCCTGACCCACTCCATGTGCTTACTATAGCCCCTATTGCCCTGGCAGTGCTTCCTTTTAGATGCCAATACTGATGGGGAGGAAGAGAACACACACCTGGAGGAAACAGAAGCAGCTTAGGCCAGAATCTAGGGCTTATGCTCCACCAACTTGGGATCAGGTGGTGTTGGCCACTGAGAAGAGGAGAAACCCTGGATCACATTTGATTCTGGTTCCAGCCGCTTTATTTCTAGTCCCACTTCCTAACAAGGTGATAGGTTCCAGCACAACCTGGGGGAAGATGTGAATCATGTTCACTTCCAATCCAGCTCTCCAACCAAAGACAGATGGCACACACAGACTGTATAGGGATACTCCCACACAAGAACACACTTTCAAGACTAGGATAGGTAACTGTTTTACCTAATAAATAGAGATGGGGAAAGTTAAGCAAAATGAGGAAAAAGAGAAATTTCCTTCAAATGAAAAAACAAGAAAAAACCCCTGAAAATCAACTAATGAAAGAGAGATAAATAATTTACCAGATAAAGAGTTGAAAGCATTAGTAATAAGAATGTTAACTGAACTAAGGGAAAGAATAGATGAACACAGTGAGAATTTTGACAAGGACTAGGAAATATTTTTTTTAAAAGTCAGAACTGAAAAATACAATAAATAAAATTAAAACCCTGCTAGAAGGAATAAAAAGCACACTAAGTGATACTGAAGAACACGTAAGTGATCTGGAAGATGGAATAATCAAAATTACTCAATCAGAAGAGCAAAAAGAAAAAACAAATTAAAAAGTGAGAACAGTTTAAGGACTCTCTGGGACAAGCATACCTATATTTGTATTATAAAGATCCAAGAAGGAGAAGAGAGAGAGAAAGGGGTCAAATATGTATTTGATAAAATTATTCTTGAAAACTTCCCAATCCTGAAGAAGAAACACATATCCAGATAAAGGAAGCACAGAGAGTCCCAAACAAGATACAACAAAAGAGACCCACATTAATTTGTATCATAATGTAAATGACAAAAATAAGATAAAGAGAAAATTCTAAAGGCAAAAGAGAAAACAAAAGTTCACATACAATGAAATCCCCATAAGGATATCAGCTGATCTGTCTGCAGAAACTTTGCAGGCCAGAAGGGAGTGGCATGATATATTTAAAGTGCCAAAAGGGAAAACCTACAACCTAGAATACTCTACCAAGCAAGATTTTCATTCAGAATTAAAGGAGAGATAAATAACTTTTCAGACAAGCAAAAACTAAAACATATCATCAATATGAAACCAACACTAACAGAAATGTTAAAGGGTATTCTCTAAGGGGAAAGAATAAGCACAGTAAAAAGTAAGAGTCTACAGGAAAGGAAAAATCCCACTAGTCAGGATATATATATATATATAGTAAAGGCTGTGGATCAACTACTTAATTAAACTAGTCCAAAGATTAAAACATAAAAAAAAATATAAAATCAATTGTAACTACAATAAACAGTTAAGGGATAATCATGAAAATGTAAAATATGATATCAAAAACACAAAATGTGGAGGAGGGGAATAAAAAATGTACATATTTCAGAAGGTGTGTGAACTTAAATGCCTACCAGTTTAAATCAAGTATATATAGTCACAGGTCAACGTAAATGAACCCCCTTCTAACCACAAATCATAGCCTAAAATATATACACAAAAACTGGAAAGAAAGGAACACAAGTATACCAGTAAAGAAAATCATCAACCCAGAAGGGAAGAAACTAAAAGAAGGAAGAACAGAGAAGAACTACAAAAGCAATGAGAAAATAAGTAACAAAATGGTCATTCTTACAAACCTATCAATAATCACTTTAAAAGTCAATAGACTAAATTCTCCAATCAAAAGACATATGGTGGGGCTTCCCTGGTGGTGCAGTGGTTGAGAGTTTGCGTGCCAATGAGGGGGACACGGGTTTGTTCCCTAGTCTGGGAGGATCCCACATGCCTTGGAGTGGATGTGTCCATGAGCCATGGCCACTGAGCCTGCGTGTCTGGAGACTGTGCTCTGCAATGGGAGAGGCCACAACAGTGAGAGGCCTGCGTACCGCAAAAAAAAAAAAAAAAAAAAGACATAGGGTGACTACTTGGATTAAAAAAAAAAAAGACCTATCTCTATGCTGCTTAAAAGAGGCTCACTTCAGAGTTAAAGACACACACAGTCTGAAAGTGAGGGGATAGAGAAAGATATTTCATGCAAATGGAAACAATAAGGAAGTTGGAGTAGCAATACTTATATCAAACAAAATAGTCTTTAAAACACAGCTGTAACACAAGGCAAAGAATGACATTATATAATGATAAAGATACAAAATGAGGATATAACTTTTGTTAACATATATGCACCTCACATCAGAGCACCTAAATCAAATATTAAGAGACATAAAGTTAGAAATTGACAATAATTCAATATAAATGAATAAATATAAATAAAATAGTGTTAATTCCACATGTGATCCAGCAATTCCATTCCTGGGTATATATCTGAAGTAAAAATGAAAACACTTTTGAAAAGTTACACACACTCCCAACATTCACAGCAGTATTGTTTAGAATACCCAAGATATGGAAGCAACCAAAGAGTCCATCAATTGATGAATGGATAAAGAAGATGTGGTATATTTATACAATGGAATATTAGCCACAAAAAAAGAATGAAATTTTGTCATTTGAAACAACAAGGAAGACCTGGAGATTATTATGCTTAGTCACATAAGTAAGAAAAAGACAAATATCTGTTATTACTTATATGTGAAATCTAAAAAATAAAACAAATAAATGAATATAACAAATAGAAATAGATTCAAAGATACAGAGAACAAATCAGTAGTTACCAGTGGGGAAAGGGAAGGGGTTAGGGCAAAATAGGGGTAGGCGTATTAAAAGGTACAAACCACTATATAAAATAAATAAACTGTAGGAATATATTTTACAAAACAGGGAATATAGCAATATTTTACAAAATCTTCAAATGGAATATAATTTATAAAAATATTGAATCACTATTTTGTACACCTGAATCTAGTATAATATTGTAAATCAACTATACTTCAATTTAAGAAAAAATGATGGGATTAAACTAGACCTTTTATGAAAATAAAAACAATTGAGTGCATTTGAAAAAAAACATTTCTTTTCTGCTTTAAGTTGGAAAATTTGATTTAAAGTATCCATTTCATTAAAATAAAATGTAAAATAGAAATAAATACAATATTCATTATACTTATTAATAAAAGTATATATTTTTTCATAAAACTAAAATAAAATATATTTAATCATTATTAATGTTTAGTAATGTTTTATTTGTCCTACAAAATCAAATTGAGAAAGCTATCACTAATGTAGAGATTGTCACCTAGTCAATTCAAAGTCAATTCAAAGTTTAAAAACAATTGTTTACTTTTGAAGCAAGAATACCTTAAAAATACTTAACAATAAAAAATAGAGAATGTGTCATCATCAGATCTCAAGATACTTTGATACAGGGCTGGTATACACTCCGGTGAAAGGGCTACATGAACTGAAAGGAAAATAATAAGAAAAATATAAACAGATATTTTATGTGTAAAATTGAAACATTACATTATCATTTGTGATAATATAATATTTCAATTTTCCACATCAAATTTATAATTTAGTATAATGAAAAGTGAGATACTCTTATCACCAGAGTTTATGGTTTATTCTAAAACAATGCTATTCTTCTTGGTTTACTAGCTCAGAAAGTATGAATAGTAATTTTGGTCTAAAAAAGGAATACCTTGTATGAAGCAAGCTAAAACAGTGATTTTCCTTCCCTTTAGTTCTCAATATTTTTCCTTTTAATTACTTCCCAGTTTATTATAAATGTATTTTATTTTTCTTAGATTTCTAATTAGTCAAGTAGTATATGAATATATTTCCCTTTAAAAAATGTTTTAGATAAGGCTAGATTCCCCACAGATCTCCTCAGTTCATCTTATCTTAGGTAACTTCTGTTTTCTTTTGTACTTTTTCATCTATCTATCTATCTATCTATCTATCTATCTATCTATCTATCTATCTATCTATCAAGCTATATCTATCTCTGTTTAGATATAGATGTAAACACAAAATTTATAGAAATTTTATGTAATAGTATATTTGGTATCATGCTTTACTCATCATTCTGCAGCTTGCTTTCTTTGACCAGCAGTTTCCTAAAAGTCTGACCATGTTGTTACATTCAGGTTTTGCTTGACCCATTTACGTATTATTTTGTATTCCATACCACACATATACCTTTGATTATTTAGCCATTCCCCTACTGAAAGACATATGAATTTTTGGAGATTTTTTCTGCTGTAAACCTTACTTTAATGAAGTTTTTATTTTGACATGTATGCATGTGCACAAGTGGAAGAATTTGTTTAGGGTTCACACTAAGAAATGGAATTGCAGGACCATTGAATATTCGCATTTTAAATTTTCATTGGTATCTTCTATGTCTGGTTGCTGGTCATTTTAAACTATCTGTCTATAAATAGATGATTTTTTTTAATGAATAGAGTGAACCAAGTGATTTTCTTATATGGAATAGAAAGAAAAGTTATTTCATTATTCTCTTCTTTGTTTTTTTCTTTTCATTTATTTATTTCCTTATTTATTACATTTTGACCCCTTTCATCATTTCTCTCATCCCCCAACCCTTGCCTCCTATAACCACAAATCTGTTCTCTTTATCTATGAGCTTAAGATGAGGGTTTTTTGGTTTGTTTGTTCATTTTATTCCACATATAAGTGAGATCATATGGTATTTGTCAGTCTCTGTCTGACTTACGTCACTTAGCAGAATGCCCTTAAGTCCCATACATATGGTTGCAAATGGCAAGATTTATTTATTTTTGTGTCGCTGAATAGTATCCTACAATTTATTTATCCATTGATGGACACTTAGGTTGTTTCCATATCTTGGATATTGTAAATAGTGCTGCAATGAACATAGGGTTCAAACAACTTTTCAAGTGAGTGTTTTTATTTTCTTTACATATACATCCCAAAATGGAATAACTGGATCATATTGTAGTTCTATTTTTAATTTTTGAGGAGGAAAACTCCATATTTTCCATAGTGGCTGCGTCAATTTACATTTCCACAACAATGAACAAGGGTTTTCTTTTCCCCACATCCTTGCCAATACATTTTATCTCATCTTTTTGATAATAGCCATCTAATAGGTATGAGGTTATATCTCTTTGTGGTTTTGACTTACAGTTCCCTGATGGTTAATGATGTTGAGCACATTTTCATGTATCTATTAACTATCCATATGTCTTCTTTAAAAAAAAATCTATTCAGATCTTCTCATTTTTAATCATATTTTGTGATTGAGTTTATGAGTTTTTTACATATTGTGAATATTAACTCTTTATCACATATATGATTTGCAAATATAATCTCCCATTCAGTAGGTTGTCCTTTCATTTTGTTGATGTTTCCCATTGCCATGCAGAAAGTTTTTAGTTTGATGTAGTCCCACTTTTATTTATTTATTTTTTCTTTTTTTGCTTTTACTTTTGGTGTCAGACTCAAAAAATTATCACCAAAACCAACTTAAGGAGCTTACCACCTATGTTTCCTTATAGGAGTTTTATGGTTTCAAGTCTTACATTCAAGCATTTAATCCATTTTAAGTCATTTTCGTGTGTGTTGTAAGATAGTGGTCCAGTTTCATTCTTTTGCATGGGTCTGTCTAGTTCCCCCAACACAAGTTATTGAAAAGACTGTCTTTTTCACATTGGATATTTTGGGCTTTTTTGTGCTAGATTAATTGAACATATATGTGTGAATTTACTCCTGGGTTATCTATTCTGTTACATTGATCTATCTGTTTTTATGCCAGTAACATACCGTTTTAATTACTATAGCTTTGTAACAAAGTTTGAAATCAGTGAGTGTGATGCCTCCAGGTTGGTCTTCATGCTCAACTTTGTTTTGGCTATTTGAGGTATTTTGTGGTTCTAAACAAATGTTAGGATTATTTGTTCTAATGTTGTGAAAAATACCATTGGACAGTTGAAAGGAATTTCGTTGAATCTGTAGTTGTGTTAGGTAATGTAAATATTTTGACAGTATTTATTCTTCCAATCCATGACCATGGTATATCTTTCCATTTATTTTTGTATTTTTCAATTTCTTATTTTAATATCTTGTAGTTTTCAGTATACAAGTCTTTCATCTCCTTGGTTAAATTTATTCCTAGACTTTTCATTCCTCTTGTTGTAGCTGTAAATGGTATTTTTATTTTATTTTTTTATTTCTCTTTTTTTACAGTTTGTTATTAGTTTGGAGGAACACAACATATTTTTGTGCATTGATTTTTTATCCTGAAATATCACTGAATTTGTTTATTGAGTTCAAAAATTTTTTGATGGAGTCTTTAGGGTTTTCTATATATAATATCCTGTCATCTTCAAATAGTGTCAGTTTTACTTTTTCCTTTCCAGTTTGATTGTCTTTTATTTTTTTCTTTTTCTTGCCTCATTGCTCTGTCTAGGACTTCCAATACTATGTTAAATAGAAGTGGTTAAAGTGTGTATCCTTGTCTTGTTTCTAATTTTTCTGATCTTAGAGGAAAAGCTTTTGGCTTTCCACCATTGACTATGATGTAACCTATGGGCTCGTCATATATGGCCCTTTTATGTTGAGGTACATTCCCTCTATACTGACTTTGTGTAAAGTTTTTTAACATAAATGTTGATGTTGAATTTGTCAAAAGATTTTTCTGCATCTATTGAGATGATCATAAAATTTTATTCTTTATTTTGTTAGTGTAGTGTATTACATTGACTGATTTGCAGATGTCTAGCCATCCTTGCATCACTGGGATCAATCCTACTTGATCAAAATGTATGATCCTTTTAATGTATCATTGAATTTGGTTTGGAATAGTTCACTGAGGATTTTTGCTTCTATGTTCATCAGGGATATTGTAATTTTCTTGCAGCATCCTTGTTTGGTTTTTGTATCAGGGTAATGCTGGCCTTGTAAACTGAGTTTGGTAGGGTTCCCTTTCACTTATTTTTTGTAAGTGTTTGAGAAAAAAATGGTGTTCTTTGAATATGTGAAATAATTCATCAGTGAGGCTGCCCAGTCCTGGACTTTTGTTTGTTGGGTGGTTTTTGATTACTGATTAATTATCCTTACTAATAACCTGTGTGGTTAGATTTTCTATTTCTTCATGAGTTAATCTTGGTAGGTTGTATGTTTTTTGAAATTTATCCATTTCTCCTAGATTGTTCAGTTTTTTGGCATATAATTGATCATAGTCAAGTCTTATGATCCTTTGTATTTCTGTGTCATGACTTGTAATATCTCCCCTTTAATTTATGATTTTATTTATTTGAATTCTCTCTCTTTTTTCTTGGTGAGTCTAGCTCAAAGTTTATTAATTCATTTATCTTTTCAAAGAGCCAACTTTTACATTCATTGATTTTTGCTTTTGTCATTGTATTCTCTATTTCATTTATTTCTGCTCTAAGCCTTGTTATTTCCTTTCTTCTACTATTTTTGGGGCTTGTTCTTTTTCTAGTTCCTTGAGGTATAATGTTAAATTGTTTGTATGAGACATTTTTTGATTCTTGAGGTAAGTGTTTAGTGTTTTAAACTTCCCTCTTAAACTGCTTTTGCTGTCTTTCATCAATTTTGGTATATTTTCAGTTTTGTTTGC
This sequence comes from Leucopleurus acutus, assembly GCF_964270905.1. Classification (NCBI taxonomy): domain Eukaryota; kingdom Metazoa; phylum Chordata; class Mammalia; order Artiodactyla; family Delphinidae; genus Leucopleurus; species Leucopleurus acutus. The sequence goes on along the minus strand of NC_139160.1, from coordinate 40,952,968 downwards.
CTCAAGGTATTTTTTGGCTTATCTTTTGATTTCATCATTGACATGTGCATTGTTCAGTAACATATTTTTAATCTCCACGTTTGTGCATTTTCAGGGTTTTTTTCATGTAATTGATTTCTAGTTTTATACCATTGTTGTTGGAAACAATGCTTGATATGACTTAAATTCTCTTAAATTTATTAAAGCTTGTTTTGTGGCCTAAGATATGAACTATCCTGGAAAATGTTCCATGTATACTTGAGAAAGTATTCTGCTGCTCTTGGATAGAATGTTCTATATATGTTAAGTTCATCTGATCTAATATGTCATTTAAGGACAATGTTTTCTTTTTGCTTTAGTCTGGATGATATATCCATTGGTGTAAATGGAGTATTAAAGACCCCTACTATTATTATATTTTATTGTTGTCTAGTTCTCCTTTTAGGTCTGTTAATATTTGGTTTACATACTTAGGTACTCCTATTTTGGGTTCAAAAATATTTACACATGTTATATCCTCTTACCTGACTGACCCCTTTATCATTGTGTAACACCCTTCTTTGTCTTTTTTTTTTCTTTGTCTTTTATGAAAGACTTTCTTTTAAAGTCAATTTTGTCTAATATAATTATGGCTACACCAGCTTTTTTTTTTTTGGTTTTCATTTGCATGAAATATCTTTTTCCATCAGTTCACTGTCAATCTGTGTGTGTCTTTACATCTAAAGTGAGTCTCATGTAGGTAGCATGTAGATACATAATTATATATTATCCTCTCAGCTACTCAATCTCTTTTGATTGGAGAATTTAGTTCATTTACATTTAAAGTAATTATTTAGAAGTATATGTTTATTGTCATTTTGTTAACTGTTGCCTGAAGTTTTTGTCGTACTCTGTTGATTTTTTTTCTTTTGCTCTCTTTCTCAGTGATTTGAAGATTGTCTTTAGAGGCATGCTAATATTTTTTCTCTTTATCTTTTGTGAATTTATTATAGGTTTCTTCTGTGTGGTTACATGAAGCTTACATATAACAAATTATATCTACAACAGTCTATTTTAAGTTGATAACAAGTTAATTTTGGTCACATTCTAAAGCTCAACATTTTATTCTCCCTCACCTCATTTGTTTGTGATGTCACATTTTACACTTTTTATACTGTATAACTAACCAGTGGAATCATAACAATTTTTACCACTTTTGTCTTTTAAATTTTATACTAGTTTTATGGTTGATTAATCCACTTAACTTTATCATATATTTACCTTTCCAGTGAGATTTATTCTTTCTTATGTTTTCTTGTTACTAACTAGTGCCTTTCTTTTCAGCTTAAAGCAGTTCCTTTAACATTTATTGTGATCACGCAACAGTATGATATAAAGCATATTTTAAAACATTATTTCTGCTGTTATTTCAAATGGATATGTAGATTTTCACTAAGAATGGATGCTACTTAATAAAAAATACTATTAATAATGACTTTTAAATGTGTAGTTTGGTGTTCTGTGTCCTAACTTAGATCAGTCAAATAAAAGAGCAATATAGGGCTTCCCTGGTGGTGTAGTGGTTGAGAGTCTGCCTGCCAATGCAGGGGACACAGGTTCATGCCCTGGCCTGGGAAGATCCCACATGCCATTGGAGTGGCTGGGCCTGTGAGCCATGGCCGCTGAGCCTGTGCATCCAGAGCCTGTGCTCTGCAATTGGAGAGGCCCATGTTATAAAAAGAAAAAAAAAAGAGCAATATAGAATATTTGTTGCAAAAACAATTATACTTTATTTTTGGAAATAAGCCTTTTTAAACATCTTTCTGGTTGTAATTAACATTTAATATCCATGGCTCTACCATGGAGAATATATTTGAAACTTCTTTTTAAAAAGACTTTGACTTGAAAGGAATATACAATAGAAAATTTGATAAAGTAAGATTCGACAAGAAAATGCATGTTGAAATAATTCCATGCTTTCCTTGATGCCTGTAACAGATACATCTAAATGATAGGAGAGAACACCTCTGAACACTTATTTGACATTAAAGAGCAGCAGATTCTGCTACAATGAGTTAATTTGTTTCCACAGTTGCTTCTTTGTTGTTTGTCTCAGATTAAAAAGACTGAATGTTCTTAAACTAGTGAAATTACTGAATATGCTTTCTTTTATATTTGTAAAGAAAGAGTCTTTTCAAAATGAATGCACATTATCACTGACTGATATTGTGTCCACTTTTAAATTTGTATGCAGTAGTCTTTACATAAACAATTAAGCTTCAGTTAAAACTGTCATGTTAGTGTCTTTAGATGCTTCCATATTAAAGAAAATATTGATGATATGCTACCAAATATTTCACCTATACTGAACTGTACAACAGCAGTTGTTTCTTGTCAATTTAACAGTTCACACACATGCAAAACTCTCCTTTAACTGACATATGTATATAGTTAATTGCTGTCTTTTAGAACTTTCATGACTGACTAAGGAAATGGGATTGTATGTGAGTCACACCAAAAAGAAAAATTTAATTTTGTATTTAAGTATAATTAGAGAATAGGAAATGTGTTTATTCTCTACTGGGGAAGCTGCAAATTATTTGCTTTTCTGTGTGCAGAACTAGGTCACACTAATAATCAATACTCATGTATTTGCCTTTGTTAATTTATATATGTGAGTTTCCATTTCCAGAAATAATGTGTTAGGTTATTTGGGAAAACATTCCTGCTGAAATTAACTAGGAAATTGGGTTAACATATATTTTAAAAATCTTATTAAAGATATCTACAGATAACAAGATAATTAAAAAATTAGCCAATTTTAAAGAAACATTAGTTTCCAAAGAATAAAATACCTTGAGAGTGACTTTGGTCTTATGTGCATATTTTTACTTATGCTTTGCTGGGAAAAAGAAAGGGCAAAAAAAAAAAAAAAAGAACAAAATCAAAGTCACAGAAAATGGTACTCTGACAGAAGACCCACTACACAGAGTATCTCTCTGAGTTAAAGGAACAATATACGTGGACAAATTTTAGTGACAAATGAAAGACTAGGTTTTAAAAGCTTTTGTAATCTAGGAACAGTCAAGCCTTCACTTGACTTGAGTAAATTCCAAGTCAGTTGTGGCTCCAGGTCATTGTTGGATGAAAATTTTAAATCTCTCAGAGATAAATAATCTCATTCAATGCTGCACATTTAAAAAATTATATGATAAGCACACAGGTAGTGTTTGTTTCACACAAGCAAAATTGACCCAAAGAGGGAGACCACTTATTAATAAAAGGAGACAACTAATGAAAGAAACGAAGTCAAATAAAACCCCATACATCCCTGTAAAGATACTATAAAGAAAGGGGGAGATTTTAATGAACTTCTGCCAAGTTCACCTAAATATTTAAAACTTACACAAAATATTCCATAATAGAAAAAGAAGAAACACTACTTAACTGATTTTCTGTGGTTAAAAACAGAATTAAACTAGAAATAAGTAAGAGAAAGAAAATCCACAAGTTTATAAAAATTAAATAGCACACTCTTAAATTACTCATGCATCAGAGGCAAGAAAATCATTAATATTAAAAATAAGATAACAATTACCTCAGTGAGGTCAGGAGTGTGTATGTATGTATGTGATGAAGAAGATGCACTTTTTTTTAAACATCTTTATTAGAGTATAATTGCTTTAAAATAGTGTGTTAATTTCTGCTTTATAACAAAGTGAATCAGCTATATGTATACATATGTTCCCATATCTCTTCCCTCTTGTGTCTCCCTCCCTCCCAACCTCCCTATCCCACCCCTCTAGGTGGTCACAAACCACCTAGCTGATCTCCCTGTGCTCTGCGGCTGCTTCCCACTAGCTATCTATTTTATGTTTGGTAGTGTATATATGTTCATTCCACTCTCTCACTTTGTCACAGCTTACCCTTCCCCCTCCCCATATCCTCAAGTCCATGCTCTAGTAGGTCTGTGTCTTTATTCCTGTCTTACCCCTAGGTACTTCATGACCTTTTTTTTTTCTCCTTAGATTTCATATATATATGTTAGCATATGGTATTTGTTTTTCTCTTTCTGACTTACTTCACTCTGTATGACAGACTCTAGGTCCATCCACCTCACAACAAATAACTCAATTTGGTTTCCTTTTATGGCTGAGTAATATTCCATTATATTTATGTACCACATCTTCTTTATCCATTCATCTGTTGATGGACACTTAGGTTGCTTCCATGTCCTGGCTATTGTAAATAGAGCTGCAATGAACATTGTGGTACATGAATCTTTTTGAATAATGGTTTTCTCAGGGTATGCGCCCAGTAGTGGGATTGATGGGTCATATGGTAGTTCTATTTGTAGTTTTTTAAGGACCCTCTATACTGTATCAATTTACATTCCCACCAACAGTGCAAGAGTGTTCCGTTTTCTCCACACCCTCGCCACTATTTATTGTTTCTAGATTTTTTGATGATGGCCATTCTGACTAGTGTGAGATGATATCTCATTGTAGTTTTGATTTGCATTTCTCTAATGATTAATGATGTTGAGCATTCTTTCATGTGTTTGTTGGCCATCTGTATATCTTCTTTGGAGAAATGTCTATGTAGGTCTTCTGCCCATTTTTGGATTGGGTTGTTTAGTTTTTTGTTATTGAGCTGCATGAGCTGCTTGTAAATTTTGGAGACTAATCCTTTGTCAGTTGCTTCATTTGCAAATATATTCTCCCATTCTGAGGGTTGTCTTTTGGTCTTATTTATGGTTTCCTTTGCTGTGCAAAAGCTTTTAAGTTTCATTAGGTCACATTTGTTTATTTTTGTTTTTATTTCCATTTCTCTAGGAGGTGGGTCAAAAAGGATACTGCTGTGATTTATGTCATAGAGTGTTCTGCCTATGTTTTTCTCTCAGAGTTTGATAGTGTCTGGCCTTACATTTAGGTCTTTAATCCATGTTGAGTTTATTTTTGTGTATGGTGTTAGAGATATTCTAATTTCATACTTTTACATGTACCTGTCCAGTTTTCCCGGCACTACTTACTGAAGAGGCTGTCTTTTCTCCACTGCATATTCTTGCCTCCTTTATCAAAGATAAGGTGACCATATGTGTGTGGGTTTATCTCTGGGCTTTCTATCCTTTTCCATTGATCTATATTTCTGTTTTTGTGCCAGTACCATACAAAACAATAAGCTGTACCTCTCTCTCCTAATTAAAAATAATCTTAAGTGTAAAACATTTTCTTTAATTAAAAATTATTTTGAGGTCTGTCTTTGTTAAAATATTTAAATTTATTCTTCTGTTTACATAGCTTTATTATTTTCATTGTTAAATGTTAGACTGAGCAAGTATTAAATGACAAAATCAACTTCACCCTAAAATTTCTAACAGTGTCTTGAGAATTATAGGTTTCCATATTTTCTCCTATACTTGATTATGTTATCATCTTTGGAGAGTTTTTTTCTTAAGTTTGAAATTCACAGCAATATATTTGTGAATTTTAATAAGATTTTCAGGATATATAATTTAGAAGATAGTTGCTTATCTTCCACTAACAAAATGTTCTTAGAGAAATACACAGTAAACAGTTAAAATTGAGAAAGTTAAGTGCTACTGTTTGCCCTGTGGGTGAATTTAGCAGTAAGTTAAATCCTCAGACAACTAGAAAAAGAAGTAATGTAGCTAGTCACTTGTTTGTCTGCAGGAGAGTGTAGGCTATCATTATTATCTCATGTTAAAGGAATGATAAACAAAAGGGCTGGAAGAAACCAATATTTTTGAGAGATTTTGACAGACAACCCATGGAGGAGCACATGTACATTACTTATTATCTGTCAGATGTCAGGCAAGTCAGCTTCTTTATCATAAAAAAATGTATGTTGATAAACTGAGAATAGTTTTCTGAAACATGATGATAGACACTCTTTTTGTGGATGGGTTCTCAGTAGTGAACACACTGCTGTAGATTCTTTACTGGCAGTATAATAACAGATTAGAATAAAGGCTTCAATCAGAAGAAATTCTTGTGCATTCTCTGGAATATAATTTCATTGTTTTAGTTTGTCTACAGTAGAGGGAGGCTCTAGAACATGTAAAGTGATAAAACACATATATAAGTGGTTTACTTAGACATAATATTGCTTAAAAAGGAGACTGGTAAGTGATGTTATAGATTATTTATATATAAAGTCTCCATGGAGCAAACTATATATTCTACAAATGTAAAGAAATCTAAACATATGAAAAGTGTTCTCTCTCCTGTTAGTACTTTTAAGGAAAAAACACACCTGCTATTATCTAGGGTTCCTTTGCATCTCATAACAAGCACTTATCTCATTCATTGTAAAATAAAATTAAACAGTTGATATAGGCATTCAAAAACCTTTTGATTTATAGTGATAAGGCATAAGAAAACAAGTGATTTATAGTCAGTTAATCTATGAGACTAAAATGCTGATCATGTAAATTTTTTTTTTTGAGGTACACGGGCCTCTCACTGTTGTGGCCTCTCCTGTTGCGGAGCACAAGCTCTGGAACACAGGCTCAGTGGCCATGGCTCACGGGCTCAGCCACTCCATGGCATATGGGGTTTACCCAGACCGGGGCATGAACCCATGTCCCCTGCATCGGCAGGCGGACTCTCAACCACTGCGCCACCAGGGAAACTCCGATCATGTAAATTTTACTTATGGCTTCATAAAAGTTAAATAATGGAGCAAGAGGGATGATTGGATAAATTATTTTTAAGTAGCCAGCAAATGGTACCCTGAGTATACTACTGTTATGGAAGTGAGACAGACACTGAAAAACGAGATTTTGGAATTATTCTTACCTTTGGTGCATTTTTAAAAGTCTCATTTTATCATTTTTGAGGGGGGAAATGGAAGATTGAAACTCATTTGACAGCTTACTCTTCATCCTCACAGGAGAGCTGTTTGATGTCAAGTGTGCAATTGAAGAAAGATATTGGATTATTTTATAGCTTGCTTCATAGACTAAATCCCAGCAGCTGTAGTTCACAATTACTATTAAATTTTCTTAATCTCTGTCAATGACAAAGTAAATCTATTTTTATGTCCTGCCTTAAGGATAGATTTTGTAAGGTGCAGTAGCAAGTATACAACATGAAATGGCAGTATATATATTTAATTAAATATTCATAACCTCTAATCACTCCATTTCACATTATGCTTGGAGATTTTCTCTGATAAGTTTTGGTCAAGAAAATTGTGCCATGGACATTGGTGTTTCTGATGCTATAGCCTAAGTGATTTGCCTCATTCTCAGAGTTTCAAAAATATTTAGCCAAGACTTGCATTGTGATGTAGAAAAAGCAGCAGCTTAACTAAAATGAAATTATTTGTCACTTAAACATCATCCAAAGAATATTTGTTTGAAGCTTTGTATGTCAGAAATTAAAATGGACACTCATATATTGATCAAACCATTGGCTCATTATGCTTTCACTACCAATGTGATTTTTTTGGTAGATTTTAGAGCAAAACATGTTATTACTTCTCAGTACTTGGGAACTCAGTAGAACCGCTTTATGTATGAATGAACTAAGCAAATGTTATTCATTATGTGAATACTGGGTAGATCATCTTGTCTTCATAATATGCTTTGGGAATGGTTGTGTACTAAACAAAAAAATGTCATTTAAAAAATTGTTTTAAAAGGGAACCCTCTTGAACTGTTGGTGGGAATGTAAATTGATATCACCATTATGGAGAACAGTATGGAGGTTCCTTAAAAAACTAAAAATAGAACTACTGTATGACCCAGCAATCCCTCTACTGAGCATATACGCTGAGAAAACTGTAATTCCAAAAGAGTGGTGTACCACAATGTTCATTGCAGCTCTATTTACAATAGCCAGGACATAGAAGCAACCTAAGTGTCCATTGACAGATGAATGGATAAAGAAGATGTGGCACATATATACAATGGAATATTACTCAGCCATAAAAAGAAACGAAATTGAGTTATTTGTAGTGAGGTGGGTGGACCTAGGGTCTGTCATACAGAGTGAAGTAACTCAGAAAAAGAAAAACAAATAGCGTATGCTAACATATATATGGAACATAAAAAAAAATGGTTCTGAAGAACCTAGGGGCAGGACAGGAATAAAGGTGCAGACGTAGGGGATGGACTTGAGGACATGGGAAGGAGGAAGGGTAAGCTGGGACGAAGTGAGGGAGTGACATGGACATATATACACTACCAAATATAAAATAGATAGCTAGTGGGAAGCAGCCATATAACATAGGGAGATCAGCTCAGTGCTTTGTGACCACCTAGAGGTGTGGTATAGGAAGGGTGGGAGGGAGATGCAAGAGGAAGGGGATATGGTGATATATGTATACATATAGCTGATTCACTTTGTTATAAAGCAGAAACTAACACACCATTGCAAAGCAATTATACTCCATAAAGATGTTAAAAATTAATACTTTAAGAATCATTACTACAAATGCATTTTTGTGTGATAAAAATGTAACTTTTTGAGTAAAGAATTAGCAGGATATTTCCCTAAAAGGAAATGAGTTTTCCTGCTTATTTGTGTCCTTGTTTCTGGCTGATTACAAGAAATTGGAAGAAGAGAATAACCAGAAAATGTAGACATGCTTGTGGGAAAGATGGTAAAGTATAAGTTCAAGAAAAGTTGGTATTGGTGAGCTCATTGAAACCTGGAATTGGCCTGAGGACAACCAGATAATTGAGGGTAGACAGACAAAACTAAATATAGAGAATAAGAAAAATGCTTTAAAGAAAATCTGGCTTATTTTATAATTTTGCATTACTATAGAAAAGTAGTTCAGTAGCTCAAAGATAATTAGCAATCGAAAAATAAATATTCTGTATTTACAAACTTTCATTTTCAGAAATCAAATAAAATGCAAAATAAGTCTATTTTATGGTATGATTTTTTACCCTTGAAATTGGCAATTATTAAAAAGTATAATATGGGCTTCCCTGGTGGTGCAGTTGTTGAGAGTCTGCCTGCCGATGCAGGGGAAACGGGTTTGTGCCCTGGTCCGGGAAGATCCCACATGCCGCGGAGTGGCTGGGCCCATGAGCCATGGCCGCCGAGCCTGCGCATTCGGAGCCTGTGCTCTGCAATGGGAGAGGCCACAGCAGTGAGAGGCCCATGTACCACACAAAAAAAAAACAACAAAAAAACACAAAAAACCCAAACAAAAATGTATAACAACCATGTGAAGGATGCCTGGGAAAATTGGTCACTAGGACTTTGCTGATAAGGAAAAATTAAGTACGTATACAACCTGACATCATGTACACAGTTAATAAAGTGATTAAAATCCCACACTTTAGAAATAGGTGGTTTTGGTTCAAAAAAAAATCCAACTCTGTCACATACCTGTTGTATGATCTTGGACAAATTATTGAATTTCTGTTTTCCTTAGTTTCCCCCCCATACAAGGAATGGAAATAGTATTAATACTGCACTAAATGGACATTGTGAAGTTAAACATGTTAGTTTGAATAAAATCCTTAGAACAATACCTGTCCCATATTATATACTCAATAAATGTGATATAATATTGATACTTTTTACAATGTCTATATCCATCAATTTCATTCTGTGGACCTGTTTTTCTAAGAAAATTATCAGAGATACTTACAGAAGTATACAAAGGCATCAGTTTTGATAGTATTTATAGAATCTAAACTAAACAGCAGAAACATTCAGCAATAGGTAATTGGCTAAGCAGATGTGTCTATGGAGGCATTAAGGATTCTTCATAGATCAATTTTTAAAATGCCACAATACTGCATTTAAAAAAGACAAAGAATATGTGCAAAAATATTTTTGTTTAATATAATTATATATCATATCACAACAAATATGTAAAGAATGCATCAAAATGTGAATCATGGTTACCTTTGGTTGGTAGACTATTGATGAGTTTTCACTATATGCATGTCTATATGTGGTAGCACTCTTCTATGTTTCTATTAGTTATAGGTTGAATCATGTCCCCCAACATTTATACATTGAAGTCCTAACCCCCAGTACCTCAGAATGTGACCTTATTTGGATATAGGGTCATTGCAGATCTAATTAGTTAAGAAAAGTTTACACTGTAGTAGTCGGGCCCCTAATCCAATATGACTGGTTTCCTTATAAAAAGGGAAAGCAGAGATCAGGGTGCCATGGACCACCAAAGATTGCCAGCAATTTAAAAGAAGTTTATGAAGGAGACATGGAACAGATTCTTCCTTACAGCCCTTAGAAGGAGCCAACTACACCAAGACCTTATCACAGACTAGTTTCCAGAACTATGAGATAATATCTGTTGTTTAAGTCATCACATAAGTGGGACTTTTTTACCTTGACTGTAGGAAACTATCAAACTATGTTTTGAAACTTACTGTATTAGTTATGCTCCTTTGTAATAGAAAATAAAACATACCTGCTATATTTATGAATATTGGCAATCATAACAGAAAATATTCAACACTCCAAAAAAGTCTGTCTTTCCTTTGGTTGTATTGACCCTGAAGCTGAAAATGATATTCACTCTATAAGAGCATTAAGAGAATGTCATGTTCCAATCATCATTATATGGCCTCATTATCATCTTGGGTTGAAAAGTAGTTTATTTTCTTAGGGTAGTTCAGAAATGATACAATCTGTGTTCTGTAATTTTCCCAAGTAAATTCTAATTCCATTTATAAATTCTTAAAATATTTTTAAAGACAAAACTGTAACAATAATATATAATGACTTACTGTCAAAGAGCTTATTCACCTCATTAATTAATGAAGTGACAAGTGAGATATTACAACTGGCTCAAAGAAGAATCCAAAGAACCACATATATAGACAAAAAGTAGTCTGAAATAAATTTACAAATAGAAAAATTCCATTAAAATTGCATTCTACTAAACAGTTTATTTCTATTTGAATTGTTTGTGTTATTTTCAATTTTAGAGAACTTATAGAGTAGTAAATGAACTCAGAAAATGAAAGGCATAGATAACGTTGCCATAGATAATAACTACTTTTCCATTAGTTTTCAGTAATCCTTTTGGTCCAATTCAAACTCTTTTACAACTTTTCCCTATAATATTCTACTTTGTTGGCTAATTCTATTTCCATGAACCATGCATAACTATTGAGCACTTGATAATGTGTACAGTATTACTGAAATAAAAGATTATTTTTAAGTAATTTAAATTTAAAAAATAATTATTATAAAATAATTATATCCATTAAATGCATTTTTATTGTTTTGATAGGAATACACTTGACTTTAACCATTGCAGTGTGTAATACGTTATTGTTTATTTTATTATGCATGTCAAACACATGCATTATTTTTACTATGGTATTAAACACAAATACATTGCTGATCTAGTTGCTGTCAAAAAATTGATTAATATAGAATAAATTTTCTACATATTAATGTAACATTTTAATTCATGTATTAGACAATTATATGTAGGCTGCATGACTTACAATGATACCTATATAAATAATAACTTTAAATAAATAAAATATTTTTTACTTTATTTATAGTATATATTGGTTTCATATTGCTACTGCTACAAATTATCACAAACTTTGTGGCTTAGAACAACACAAATATCTTATCACTCTGGAGGCCAGAAGTCCAAAATGGTTCTCACTAGCTACAGTCAAGGCTGTACTACATTCCTTTTAGAGTCTCTAGGGGCCAATTAATTTTCTTATTAATTTCAGCTTTTAGAGGGTAAAAACATTCCTTGGCTAATGGTTCTATTTCTCCATTGTCAAAGCCACCAACAGCAGGTTTAGTCCATCTCCTGCTACTATTTCTCTTGTTCTCTCTATTCTGCCTCCCTCTGCCATTTGTATGGAAATCTGTGATTACTTTGGTCCTACCCAGATAATACAGAATAATCTTCCCACCTCAAGCTTGATTCTATGTGCAACTTTAATTCTCTATTATCATGTGTGCAAGCAAAGTTTAACTCATCTTGGGTTGTGCAAACCCTGCACATTAGCAAGAAAATCCCATTTTCAGGACTTCCCCTTGGCCAGCTCCTGGGAACTGATCTCTGATTCGAAGGAGGATTCAACCTGGTATGAATGTGTTGGTGTGCCTAAGGCCTTGGATCACACATACCAGTTTGGTTAGTTTGTGCTGCCAGTGTGGTCTATGGTGACCAGCTGATTTTAATCTGGGCATCTGGAGTCTGAGTTGATGGAGCCATTCATGCCAGTACTACCTGCCTATGTGAGTGACTCCCAAATAAAAACTTTGGAAACTAAGATTCAGTTGAACTTTTCTTATGGGTAACACTTAAAATATGTTTCACTCAGCATTGCTGAGACAATAAAATGTGTCTTGTGTAACTCCCCTGTGAGAAGACAACTGAAGCGTTGTGCTTTCTTTCTCCTGACTTTTGTTCCATGTACCTTTCCCTTTGCTTATTTTAATCTATATCCTTTCAATGTAATAAACTGTGACCAGGAGTATAACAGTATCTGAGTCCTGTGAATTCTACAAGCAAATCACTGAGACTAAGGTTGGTCTTTTGGACCTCAAGTACAGCATGTAACCTTATGTTATCACAGGTTCTGGAGGTTAGGACACAGGCATATTTAGAGGAATGTTTTTCTGCCTACAACATAATAGAGCTGATTTTTTTTTAGTTTATGAATTAAATATGAACTTTTTTACATTAAAACAAAGACACAATTCTGATGTAGAACAAAATGAAGATGTGGACTCTATTATTAAAGCCATTACAATAAAAATGAAGGGAACGATTGGAAGGGATGGTGGGTGGAAGAGGGAGAGAAGGGAATGTGCAATTTGCTCCTTCAAATCATAATGTAAAATCTGTATTTTTGTATAAAAATTTTAAGGTAATTAAGCAGACAATATTAAACGTCATTACTAACAGACATAATACATTTGATAAGGAGTGAAAAAAGACAATGACTTACAAAGGCAAACAGTAGCTTTCATGGCCCTTTAATATCCCTTACAAGCAGAATGTGAGACTAGAAATATCGATCATTTGGAGTTTGTTCTAAATGTTTTGGCACCTACTATGGGAAATAGGAAATTTAGTATGAATGCCTAGCCATGAGAAGAGATATTTGTGTCTCCTTTTTAATGTAATATTTCCTTTTATCATCTCAAAAACAATAGTTCTCTTTTGAAATTGAAGATGATTCAAAGAAATAGAAAGATACACCATGCTCTTGGATTGGAATAATTAATATTGTTAAAACAGCTAAAAGCAATCTAAACATTTAATGCAATCCCTATCAAATTACTCATGACATTTTTCATAGAACTAGAACAAATAATCCTAAAATTTATATGGAAACATACAAGGCCCAGAATTTCCAAAGTGATCCTGAGGAAAAAGAACAAAACAGGAGAGATAACCCTCCCAGACATCAGACAATACTACAAACTAGTGTAATCAAGACATCAAGGTATTGGCACCAAAAAAAAAGACATATAGATCAGTGCAACAGAATAGGGAGCCCAGAAATAAACCCACACACCTATGCACAATTAATCTGAGACATAGGAGGTGAGAATACACAATGGAGACAAGAAAGTCTCTTCAGCAAGTGATGTTGGAAAAGTTGGACAGCTGCATGTAAATCAGTGAAGTTAGAACACACGCTCACACCATACACAAGAAGAAAGTCAAAATGGCTTAAAGGTTTAAATATGACATGACACCATAAAACTCCTAGAAGAAAACATAGGCAAAAAACATTCTCTGACATAAATTATACCAACGTTTTCTTAGGGTCAGTCCCCCAAGGCAATAGAAATAAAAGCAAAAATATAAAAATGGGACCTAATTAAACTTAAAAGCTTTTGCACAGCAAAGGAGACGATCAACAAAATGAAAAGACAGCCTACAGACTTGGAGAAAATATTTGCAAATGATGCAACAAACAAGGGCTTAATTTCCAAAATACACAAACAGCTCATACAACTCAATAACAAAAATAATACAACCCAGTCAAAAAGTGGGCAGAAGACCTAAATGACATTTCTCCAAAAACTATATACAGATGGACAGTAGGCACATGAAAAGTTGTTTGTCATTAATTACTAGAGAAATGCAAATCAAAACTACAATGAGGTATCACCTCACACTGGTCAGAATGGCCATCATTAAAAAGTCTACAAATAATAAATGTTGGAGAGGGTGTGGAGAAAAGAGAACCCTCTTACATTATTGGTGAGAGTGTAAATTGATGCAGCTACTATGGAAAACAGTGTGGGGGTTCCTCAAAAAAACTAAAAATAGAGTTACCATATGATCCAGCAATCCCACTCTGGGACATATACCCAGACAGAACTAAAATTTGAAGAGATACATGCACTCCTATATTCATAGCATTCACTATTTACAATAACCAGGACATGGAAGAAACCTAAATATTCATCAGTAGAAGAATGGATAAAGAAGATGTGAGATATATATATATATGAGATATATGTATCTCCAGTGGAATACTACTCAGCCATAAAAAAGAATGAAATAATGCCATTTGCAGCAACATGGATGGACCTAGAGATTATTATACTAAGTGAAGTAAGTCAGAAAGAGAAAGACAAATACCATTTAATATCACATATATGTGTAATCTAAAATATGACACAAATGATCATGTCTATGAAAGAGAAACATGCTCACAGACATAGAGAACAGAGTTGTGGTTGTCAAGGGGGAGGGTTTTGGGGTGGGAAGGATTGGGATTTTGGAATTAACAGATGGAAACTATTATATATAGAATGGATAAACAACAAGGTCTTACTAAATAGCACAGTATCCTGTGATAAATGATAATGAAAAAGAATATATATATTTATAACTGAATCACTTTGCTGTACTGCAGAAATTAACACAACATTGTAAATCAACTATACATCAATAAATTTTTAAAAAAAGAAACAATAATCTTCTTTTAAGCTTTTAAGTAAATACTCCTAATGATTAATCTCCTCCTTCTTGGAGGGACTAAACATTATTTAACTTTTTAAATTTCTTAAGTCAAGTGTTAGGAAAGTAATATGAAAAAAAGATTTTTTTCATGGTCTATAAACATCAACTTGATTCCTTGAATCTATCCTTAAAGAAAAAGTCATTTTGGGGACTTCCTTGGTGGTCCAGTGGTAAAAAAAAAAATCTGCCTTACAATGCAGGAAGCATTGGTTCAATCCCTGGTGAGGCAATTAAGTTCCCACATGCCACGGGGCAACTAGGCCCACACACCACAACTACTGAGCTTGCATGCCTCAACTAGAGAGCCTGTGTGCTGCAAACTACAGAGCCCACATATTCTGGAACCCACGTGCCACAACTACTGAGCCCACACACCCTGGAGATTGTGCACCACAACTAGAGAAGAGAAAACCTGCATGCCACAACTAGAGAGAAGCCCACTCACCACAACAAAAGATCCCGCATACCTCAGTGAAGATCGTGTGTGCCACAACTAAGACCCAATGCAGCCAAAAATAAATTTAAAAAAAATAATAATAAATAAATCTTTTTTTTTTTTTTTTTGCGGTATGCGGGCATCTCACTGTTGTGGCCTCTCCTGTTGTGGAGTACAGGCTCCGGATGCACAGGCTCAGTGGCCATGGCTCACGGGCCCAGCCGCTCCATGGCATGTGGGATCTTCCCGGACCGGGGCACAAACCCGTGTCCCCTGCATCGGCAGGTGGACTCTCAACCACTGCGCCACCAGGGAAGCCCCCATAAATAAATATTTTTTAAAAAAAGAAAAAGTCATTTTTTTCTACTAAGAATTTTTGTTTGCAGTAAATTTTAAAAATATTAATTAGTAAGGAGAGATATGAACAATCTGTACTCAGTCAAATCTAATTCTGAGCAAGAGATGGGATTACCAAGTAGCATCTTAGGCACAAAACATGTTAATGTGAACTATCAAAGTGCTGCAGAGGATCTCCTTAATAGTCCTAATATATATGTTTTCCTTTCCATTTCTTTGCCTCTGTCTTATTTTATTTTCTACCTATTTTTGTTTGTTGGTTTCCTGATAGATTTTAGGTTTTAGTCTGTCCATTTTTTATACCCACTCACACTGGTCTTCCTCCAATCACACATGCATTTCTGCAGATGGGTTCATCTGGCATTCCTGCATATAACACTTTAATGATTTCCTTTAACTTTCACAGTGAAGTCTGCATATGGTACAGGTGATATAATTTAGATGCCACTCATCATCAGTTTCTCAGTGTCTTCACACATTTTATTTCCTCTTGGATGGTCATTACTCCTCTGCTTCTTCATCTGGCCATCCAATTTTTCTAAGTGATTTTCAAAACTAAACTTAAACATCATTTCTTTCAGAAGGTTTTCTTATAAATCACATAACTTGTATTCTCTCAGTGCTTTACCATTCCAAATTATCATGTGATTCTTAATATAGTATTAGCCAATCTTTCACACTACTAAGTCTTTCAGGGCATGTTATGTCTTGTCAGAATTTCTTGTTCCTAGAGATTGTTTTAGTGTCTGACAAATATTAGCTGTTTAATATATATTTGATAAATGCTTAATAAATGCCAATGAAGTGTTAGAAAGCAAATGTTCAGGTTGAAAATGGAGTTATCAACTTACATTAACTCCCTAGCCTATTTCCCCTTCTATGGTTTACTGGCATTTTGTGCATACCCCCAATGTCTCTAGCATTATTTCTCAGTTGTATAGTTTACCTACTTTAATTAATTTCAACAGTGTTTATTACTTTAAAAAGTAGCTATTATTTCAAAAAGGAATTACTTTTAAAATATGTAATTTTATTTATTATTATTTTAATGGAAATATAGTTGATTTACAATATTATATTATTTTCAGGTGCACAAAATAATGATTTAATATTTTTATAGATTGCACTCCATTAAAAATTATCATATTGTCCATATTTTCTGTGCTGCACAAAACATCCCTGTAGCTTATTTATTTGGTACATCTTAATC
Source organism: Leucopleurus acutus (assembly GCF_964270905.1). Taxonomy (NCBI): domain Eukaryota; kingdom Metazoa; phylum Chordata; class Mammalia; order Artiodactyla; family Delphinidae; genus Leucopleurus; species Leucopleurus acutus. Next base: position 40,936,019 of record NC_139160.1, on the reverse strand, counting down.
CTGTAGCCCTATATTGACCATCCCTCTTCCCACTGGTAACCACTAGTTCATTCTCTATATCTGTGAGTCTGTTTCTGTTTTGTTATATTCAATTGTTTGTTTTATTTTTCATATTCCAAATATAAGTGATAATATAAAGTATTGGTCTTTTTCTGTCTGACTTATTTCACTGAACATAATATCCTCCAGGTCATTCATATTGTTGCAAATGACACAATTTCATTCTTTTCATGGCTGAGTAATATTCCATTGCTTACATATCACATCTTCTTTTTTATATATATAAATTTATTTATTTATTTATTTATTTATAGCTGTGTTCGGTTTTCATTTCTGTGTGAGGGCTTTCTCTAATTGCAGCGTGCAGGGGCCACTCTTCATTGCGGTGCATGGGTCTCTCACTATTGCATCCTCTGTTGTTGCGGAGCACAGGCTCCAGATGTGCAGGCTCAGAAGTTGTGGTTCACAGACCCAGTTGCTCCGCAGCATGTGGGATCTTCCCAGACCAGGGCTTGAACCCGTGTCCCCTGCATTGGCAGGCTGATACTCAACCACTGGGTCACCAGTGAAGCCCCTATAGCTCTTCTTTATCCATTCATCCATCAATGGATACTAAGGTTGCTTCCACATCTTGACTATTGCAATAATGTTGTTGTGAAAATTGAGGTGCAGGTATCATTTTGAATTAGTGTCTTCATTTTCTTCAGATATATACCCAGGAGTGGAATTGATGGATCATTTAATAGGTATATTTTTAGTTTTCTTGAGGAAACTCCATACTATTTTCTGTAGTGGCAGCACCGATTTACATTCCCACCAACAGTGTACTAAGGTTTCCCTTTCTCCACATTCTTGCCAACATTTTTTATTTGTAGACTTTTTTATAATAGCCATTCTGACTGGTGTGAGGTGATATCTCATTGTGGTTTTGATTTGCATTTCATTGATGATTAAGGATGATGAGCATTTTTTCATGTGCCTGTAGGCCATCTATGTATCCTCTATGGAAAAATGTCTATTCAGGTCTTCTGTCTATTTTTTAATTGGGTTGTTTGGATTTTTGTGGGTTTTATTGGATATTGTGTTGTATGAGCTGTTTAACACTTTATCAATCATATCATTTGCAAATATTTTCTCCCAATTGTAGGTTGTCTTTTTATTTTCTGAATGATAAACTTGCTGAGTAGAGTATCCTAAGTTGTAGGTTTTTCCCTTTCAGTACTTTAAATATATAATGCCTCTCTCTCTGGCTTGAAAAATATCTGCAGAAAAATCAGCTGGTAGCCTATGAGGTTTCCTTTATATATGACTTTTTGTTTCTATCTTACTGCCTTTAGAATTCTCTTCATCTTTAATACTTGCCATTTTAATTATAATATGTCTTGGAGTCTCTTTGGTAATCATCTTGTGTCGGACTCTGTGATTACTGTACCTAGATATGTTTCCTTTTTCAGGTTTGGAAAGTTTTCAAGCATAATTTATTCAAGCATATTTTGACCCCTTTCTCTCTCTCTTCTCCTTCTCGTACCCCTATAATGAGAAAAACAACACTTGATGTTGTCCCAGAGGTCCTTTTAACTGTTCTCATTTTTTAATTTGGTTTTTGTTTTGCTGTTCTGATTGAGTGATTTCCATTATTCTATCTTCCAGATCACTTATGTGTTCTTCTGTATCACCCAGTATGCTGGTACTTCCTTATAGTGTGTTTTTCACTTTAGTTATTGTATTCTTTAATTCTGACTGGTACTTTTCTTATATTCTCATCTTTCTGTTAAACTTATCACTGTGCTCACATATTCTTTTCTGGAGTTCAGCTAACATTCTTATTAATTAGGCATTGAACTCTTCATCTAGTAAAGTATTTATCTATTTCAGGGTTTTTTCTTTTCTTTCATTTGAAACAATTTCCTCTCTGTTCTCATTTTACTTAAATTTCTCTCTCTCTATGAAATAAGTGAAACTGTTGCTTATTTTAGTCTTGAAGGGGTATCCTTGTGTGGGAGTATCTTTATACAGTCTGTGTATGCCCAGTGTCTTTGGAGGGAAATCTGGATTTGAACTGAGCATGAGTGACATCTTTCCCCAGTGTGTGGTGGCAGCTATCATCTTGGTAGGAGGTGGGATTGGAGATGAAGGGTCTAGAGACAGAGCCAGATGTGAGCCAGGACTTCTCTTCTGTTCAGTGGCCAACATCACCCTATTGAGAGCAGGGCCAGGTCCCAAGTTACTGAAACAAAAGCCTTGAGGTTTGGGTACAAGCCAGATCTCTCCACCACGACTGTACACTTTCCTTGGCTACAGCACTCCTCACCCTAGTGCTGAGCTGCACAGAGGACCAAGAAGTGTTAGAGTGGGCCTGGAGTGCATTCTAAGGTGGTTCTGGCACCAGTCAGAGCTCCAGACTGCTCTATATATGCACCACTCTCTTGCCATGAATACCAGTAATGGCTATCCTTGCCACAATTAGGTGCCATGCTGGGTCTCTGAGCTGGTTCCACATCTACACTGTGCTTTTTCCTCAGCCATGGGAGCCTTTGTCCTAGTGTGGACCTGCACTGCAGAGCAAGGGAGGCTGAAATGTGCACTTGGCTCGGACTGGGGTGGGCACTGGGGTGGTGGCAGGAAATCAGCCAGCATCTTAAGCAGTTTCAATCTGCTTCCTCCAACTTGTTTCCATAGTGAGTAAGCTTGTGCGAACTCTTCATGAGTGGAGTCTAGGTTTCTTACTGTCCCACCGTCAGTCACATAGGTTTTCATACCAGGTCAGGGGATTCCTTGTCCTTGTGTTGGATCCCAGGTCTGGGAGTCCAAAACGTGGTTTGAACTGTTCACTTTCCAGGGAGGATCTCCAAACCTGTGTAATTCCCCTCCTCTTCTGTGTCCCTTCTGAGGGGTACATGTCTGGACCTGATCACTTCTCTTCTCTTGCTACCTGACTCTGTGTGGAGTTTTCTTACAGCGTTGGTTGTATAAGAGTCTTTCTGCCAATCTCCAGTCCATTTTCAGTAAGAATTGCTCCACATGTATATTTATTTTTGATGTGTTCATGGGGGATGATGAGCTCCATGTGCTTCTACTCCACCATCTTAATCTTTTCCCTCAAAAAAGAAAGTACTTGATTAAAGATAGAATAACCTGGCACAAAAACTGACTTCCTCTACAGAGTTGCTGAGTGAATTTATAATAAAGTTTGATTTCACATGTATTCATATGGAAGGAGGGGAGAATGAGAGAGAGAGAAAGAGAGAGATTCAAATCAAGGGGAAAATATAGGGAGAGCTAGAGGTGGAGGCCTGGGTCACTGCCAGATTTGTGTTTTTGTTTCACATGGAAAGGAACATGAAACTGACTAGATATTTTCCTTTATTTTGACATGTCACAAAATATTTTTTTTTCCACATGGCTTCCTCAATGCATGTTCATCACGTATTTATTAGCTTATCTTTACTGCAACCTTGGATATACTCCAGTTTCAGAGAATGTATTCAGGAAATGTGACCCTGCAGGGCATCTACTCTGGTTTCTAACAGTGTTAAGGGAATATGTTTCTCAGTAGATGTGGCACTGTTGATGGTATGCATATTAAGGTTAGATTCGTTTTGTAGTCAGTGACACTAGCATATGTGAAGGCAGACTTGAAAAAATAGCAAACACTCAGATCAGCAGAAGGTACACTGGACATGAGGTAGAGTATACGAGGAAAAAGCTGGAGGGTAAATTGTCTCAAAATAATAATGGAGTATATAAACCTTGCTAAAAATTATATCGATTCAGGATATCATTGTAAAGAAATTAATTCTGTTTTAAACATAGGTTTGATGTGATCATATCTATCTATCTATATGAATCAGATGCAAAGATATTTTAATTATTTATTTAACAAAATTAAGAAAATTTCATCACTCATCTGTTATATTTTTTTCAGACACTATACAAGGCATAATTACCAAGCAAGAAACTGGTAGGGAATCTTTTAATGAATACAGATGACGTGAAGATGGGGAGAAAAAGGTATAAGATATAGATACAAATACAGTAAACAAGAGATTTGGTTGATCAACTAATAGGAAGTGTAAAGGAGAGGGAGAAGTTTAGGGTAAAACTCAGGTGTTTTTCAAGGATAGATGGATATATTACAATATTTAAGATATAAAATTTAGTTTTTCTTAAAGTTGTAGCAAAGAAAATCAATTCAGTTTGGGACACTTAAAGCTGAAATATCTTTTCATAATTCAGAAGACATATTATCATTGAACTGAATGTAATTTCTTGGTGTCCCAAGCAAGAAAGACTGGGATAAAAATGTAGACTTGACAAATAGTAAAAAAAAAAAATTGCAAACAAAAATGGCATGCAGAATTAGTTCTTACAAATCTAGCAGTTCCAATAATAATACATGAGTTATTATGTCATAACAATACATTTCTAATAAAAATTTAATAAAATTGTTTATAGTATTCAAAAGAATGAATAAATAAACATTTTTTATGCATGCAGTTGGACAAAATAAAATATATTTTTGCAAGAATTTGTTTGATTATTTCATGACTCCTTGGGAACTCCAAATTGGAGTACCTCCTTAGAAATTGCCAATTGGTAATTTATGTCAAAAAATTAAATTTATTTATATTATTTCCTATTATTGATAGGAATATTTTCTGTTCAAATATTCAGATATATAGCATTGAATATAATTGTTTAAATTTTTATAATGTGGAAAATATTGTATCAACATTATTCCTAAGTAGGGAAATTATTAAACATATGTTTCTGTGAGATATTATTTTGCAGTTTGAAAATTATGCTTCTAAATGATTTTTGATCATGTAGAAAATGGACACAGTGAGAGCATCTCATGAATGTTTGAGGAAAGAATTAAATAACAGGGCAATACAAACCTGTATTACTCTGATCCAAAATATGTCCAGTACAAAATATTATGTGTTCACATATGCAGTAAACATGTATATATAAGAGATACAATTTGTCTGATTTATACAGGTGATTTTAATTTCCTACATTACAGTTTTGCAATTTTCCTATCATAAACATGTGTTAAATTCTAAGTTTAAAGAATCACATTTCTCTGAACATGGATATATCCATGTTCTCTATAGTTAGACTCCAAACATGTTAAGATTCCAACATAATGTAAATTAATTTATATGTATTTGGAGTCTCACTTGTCTTAATGAATTTGCTGTTTCCATTTGACCTGAATACTGAATCAGAGTGGGGAAAACTTTCTTCAGGTTTCCCCATATCCACATTCAAGGAGGTCTTGGCAGAGGCCATGGAAGAGAACCTTGGCCAAAGGCATTATATAAAGAGAAAGATAAAGGCACCGAGGAGGAGGAGAAGGCGGAAGATGGCGGAAGAGTAAGACGCGGAGATCACCTTCCTCCCCACAGATACACCAGAAATACATATACACGTGGAACAACTCCTACAGAACACCTACTGAAGGTTGGCAGAAGACCTCAGACCTCCCAAAAGGCAAGAAACTCCCCACGTACATGGGTAGGGCAAAAGAAAAAACAGAGACAAAAGAATAGGGACGGCACCTGCACCAGTGGGAGGGAGCTGTGAAGGAGGAAAAGTTTCCACACACTAGGAAGCCCCTTCGCGGGCGGAGACTGCGGGAGGTGGAGGGGGGAGCTTCGAAGCTGCAGAGGACTGCACAGGAACGGGTGCAGAGGGCAAGGCGGGGAGATTCCCGCACAGAGGATCGGTGCCGACCGGCACTCACCAGCCCGAGAGGCTTGTCTGCTCACCCGCCGGGGCGGGCGGGGCTGCGAGCTGAGGCCGGAGCGCAGGGAGAGGACTGGGGTTGGCGGCTTGAACATAGCCTGAAGGGGTTAGTGCACCTCAGCTAGCCGGGAGGGAGTCCGGGGAAAAAGCCTGCACCTGCCGAAGAGGCAGGAGACTTTTCCTTCCCTCTTTGTTTCCTGGGGCGTGAGGAGAGGGGTTTAAGAACGCTGCTTAAAGGAACTCCAGAGACAGGCGCGAGCCGCGGCTAAAAGCACGAACCCCAGAGACGGGTGCAAGCCGCAGCTGAAAGCGCGGACCCCAGAGACGGGCGCGAGCCGCGGCTGAAAGCGCGGAATCCAGAGGCGGGCGGGAGACGTTAAGGCTGCTGCTGCCGCCACCGAGGGGCCTGTGTGCGAGCACAGGTCACTCTCCACACCCCTCTTCCGCGGAGCCTGTGCAGCCCGCCACTGCCAGGTTCCCGGGATCCAGGGACAACTTCCCCGGGACAGCGCACAGCGTGCCTCAGGCTGGTGCAAAGTCACGCCGGCCTTTGCCACCGCAGGCCCGCCCGCACTCTGTGCCCCTCCGTCCCCGCCGGCCTGAGTGCGCCAGAGCCCCCAATCAGCGGCTCTTTTAACCCCATCCTGTCTGAGCAAAAAACAGACGCCCTCCAGCGATCTACACGCAGTGGCAGGGCCAAATCCAAAGCTTAGCCCTGGGAGCTGTGAGAACAAAGAAGAGAAAGGGAAATCTCTCCCAGCAGCCTCAGAAGCAACGGATTAAAGCTCCACAATCAACTTGATATACCCTGCATCTATGGAATACCTGAATAGACAACCAATCATCCCAAATTAAGGAAGTGGACTTTAGGAGCAAGATCTATGATTTTTTCCCCTTTCCTCTTTTTGTGAATGTGTATGTGTATGCTTCTGTGTGAGATCTTGTCTGTATAGTCTTGCTTCCACCATTTGTCCTAGGGTTCTATCCGTCCATGTTTTTTTTTAATTTTTTTCTTAATAATTAATTTTAATAACAATATTATACTTTACCTTCGTTCTTTCTTTCTTTCTTTCCATCCTTCCTTCCCTCCTTTAGACAACGAATCATCCCAAATTGAGGAGGTGGTCTCTGACAGCAAGATTTAGGATTTTTCCCCATTTACCTCTTTTAGTGAGGGTGTATCCCTCCTTCCTTCCTTCCTCCCTCCCTCCCTCCCTCCTTTCTTCCCTTCTTGCCTTCTTTCCTTCTTTGCTTCTTTCTTTCTTTCTTCCTTCCTTCCTACCCTCCTTTCATTCTTTCTTTCCTCATACTTCTACTAATTCCCTCTACTTTTTCTCCCTTTTATCCTGAGCCGTGTGGATGAAAAGCTTTTGGTGCTCCAGCCAGGAGGCAGGGCTCTGCCTCTGTGGTAGGAGAGCCAACTTCAGGACACTGATCAACAAGAGACCTCCCAGCTCCACATAATATCAAAGGGCGAAAATCTCCCAGAGACCTCCATCTTAACACCAGCACCCAGCTTCACTCAACGACCAGCAAGCCACAGTGCTGGAAAACCTATGCCAAACAACTAGCAAAACAGGAACACAACCCCACCCATTAGCAGAGAGGCTGCCTAAAATCATAATAAGGCCACAGACACCCCCAAACACACCACCAGACGTGAACCTGCCCACTAGAGAGACAAGATCCAGCCTCATCCACCACAACACAGGCACTAGTCCCCTCCACCAGGAAGCCTACACAACCCACTGAACCAACCTTAGCCACTGGGGACAGTCACCAAAAACAGGAGGAACTACGAACCTGCAGCCTGCAAAAAGGAGACCCCAAACACAGTAAGATAAGCAAAATGAGAAGACAGAAAAACACACAGCAGTTAAAGGAGCAAGATAAAAATGCACCAGACCTAACAAATGAAGAGGAAATAGGCAGTCTACCTGAAAGAGAATTCAGAATAATGATAGTAAGGTTGATCCAAAATCTTGGAGATAGAATGGACAATAGATTGGACAAAATGCAAGAATCAGTTAACAAGGACCTAGAAGAACTAAAGATGAAACAAGCAACGATGAACAACACAATAAATGAAATTAAAAGTACTCTAGATGGGATCAATAGCAGAATAACTGACGCAGAAGAACGGATAAGTGACCTGGAAGATAAAATAGTGGAAATAACTACTGCAGAGCAGAATAAAGAAAAAAGAATGAAAAGAACTGAGGACAGTCTCAGAGACCTCTGGGACAACATTAAACGCACCAACATTCGAATTATAGGGGTTCCAGAAGAAGAAGAGAAAAAGAAAGGGACTGAGAAAATATTTGAAGAGATTATAGTTGAAAACTTCCCTAACATGGGAAAGGAAATAGTTAATCAAGTCCAGGAAGCACAGAGAGTCCCGTACAAGATAAATACAAGGAGAAATACGCCAAGACACATATTAATCAAACTGTCAAAAATTAAATACAAAGAAAGCATATTAAAAGCAGCAAGGGAAAAACAACAAATAACACATAAGGGAATCCCCATAAGGTTAACAGCTGATCTCTCAGCAGAAACCCTACAAGCCAGAAGGGAGTGGCAGGACATACTGAAAGTGATGAAGGAGAAAAACCTGCAGCCAAGACTACTCTACCCAGCAAGGATCTCATTCAGATTTGATGGAGAAATTAAAACCTTTACAGACAAGCAAAAGCTGAGAGAGTTCAGCACCACCAAACCAGCTTTACAACAAATGCTAAAGGATCTTTTCTAGGCAGGAAACACAAGAGAAGGAAAAGACCTATAATAACGAACCCAAAACAATTTAGAAAATTGGAATAAGAACATACATATCGATAATTACCTTAAATGTAAATGGACTAAATGCTCCCACCAAAAGACACAGATTAGTTGAATGGATACAAAAACAAGACCCTTACATATGCTGTCTACAAGAGACCCACTTCAGACCTAGAGACACATACAGACTGAAAGTAAGGGGATGGAAAAAGATATTCCATGCAAATGGAAGCCAAAAGAAAGCTGGAGTAGCAATTCTCATATCAGACAAAATAGACTTTAAAATAAGGACTATTAAAAGAGACAAAGAAGGACACTACATAATGATCAAGGGATCGATCCAAGAAGAAGATATAACAATTGTAAATATTTATGCACCCAACATAGGAGCACCTCAATACATAAGGCAAATACTAACAGCCATAAAAGGGGAAATCGACAGTAACACATTCAGAGTAGGGGACTTAAACACCCCACTTTCACCCATGGACAGATCATCCAAAATGAAAATAAATAAGGAAACACAAGCTTTAAATGATACATTAAACAAGATGGACTTAATTGATATTTATAGGACACTCCATCCAAAAACAACAGAATACACATTTTTCTCAAGTGCTCATGGAACATTCTCCAGGATAGATCATATCTTAGGTCACAAATCAAGCCTTGGTAAATTTAAGAAAATTGAAATTGTATCAAGTATCTTTTCTGACCACAATGCCATGAGACTAGATATCAATTACAGGAAAAGATCTGTAAATAATACAAACACATGGAGGCTAAACAATACATTACTTAATAATGAAGATATCACTGAAGAAATCAAAGAGGAAATCAAAAAATACCTAGAAACAAATGACAATGGAGACACAACGACCCAAAACCTGTGGGATGCAGCAAAAGCAGTTCTAAGGGGGAAGTTTATAGCAATACAAGCCCACCTTAAGAAGCAGGAAACATCTCGACTAAACAACCTAACCTTGCACCTCAAGCAATTAGAGAAAGAAGAACAAAAAAACCCCAAAGCTAGCAGAAGGAAAGAAATCATAAAAATCAGATCAGAAATAAATGAAAAAGAAATGAAGGAAACAATAGCAAAGATCAATAAAACTAAAAGGTGGTTCTTTGAGAAGATAAACAAAATAGATAAACCACTAGCCAGACTCATCAAGAAAAAAAGGGAGAAGACTCAAATCAATAGAATTAGAAATGAAAAAGAAGAGGTAACAACTGACACTGCAGAGATAAAAGAGATCATGAGAGATTACTACAAGCAACTCTATGCCAATAAAATGGACAATCTGGAAGAAATGGACAAATTCTTAGAAATGCACAACCTGCCAAGACTGAATCAGGAAGAAATAGAAAATATGAACAGACCAATCACAAGCACTGATATTGAAACTGTGATTAAAAACCTTCCAACAAAGAAAAGCCCAGGACCAGATGGCTTCACAGGCGAATTCTATCAAACATTTAGAGAAGAGCTAACACCTATCCTTCTCAAACTCTTCCAAAATATAGCAGAGGGAGGACCACTCCCAAACTCCTTCTACGAGGCCACCATCACCTTGATACCAAAACCAGACAAGGATGTCACAAAGAAAGAAAACTACAGGCCAATATCACTGATGAACATAGATGCAAAAATCCTCAACAAACTACTAGCAAACAGAATCCAACAGCACATTAAAAGGATCATACACCATGATCAAGTGGGGTTTATTCCAGGAATGCAAGGATTCTTCAATATACGCAAATCTATCAATGTGATAAACCATATTAACAAATTGAAGGAGAAAAACCATATGATCATCTCAATAGATGCAGAGAAAGCTTTTGACAAAATTCAACACCCATTTATGATAAAAACCCTGCAGAAAGTAGGCATAGAGGGAACTTTCCTCAACATAATAAAGGCCATATATGACAAGCCCACAGCAAACATCATCCTCAATGGTGAAAAACTGAAAGCATCTCCACTAAGATCAGGAACAAGACAGGGTTGCCCACTCTCACCATTATTATTCAACATTGTTTTGGAAGTTTTAGCCACAGCAATCAGAGAAGAAAAGGAAATAAAAGTAATCCAAATCGGAAAAGAAGAAGTAAAGCTGTCACTGTTTGCAGATGACATGATCCTATACATAGAGAACCCTAAAGATGCTACCAGAAAACTACTAGAGCTAATCAATGAATTTGGTAAAGTGGCAGGATACAAAATTAATGCACAGAAATCTCTGGCATTCCTATATACTAATGATGAAAAATCTGAAAGTGAAATCAAGAAAACACTCCCATTTACCATTGCAACAAAAAGAATAAAATATCTAGGAATAAACCTACCTAAGGAGACAAAAGACCTGTATGCAGAAAATTATAAGACACTGATGAAAGAAATTAAAGATGATACAAATAGATGGAGAGATATACCATGTTCTTGGATTGGAAGAATCAACATTGTGAAAATGACTCTACTACCCAAAGCAATCTATAGATTCAATGCAATCCCTATCAAACTACCACTGGCATTTTTCACAGAACTAGAACAAAAAATTTCACAATTTGTATGGAAACACAAAAGACCCCGAATAGCCAAAGCAATCTTGAGAACGAAAGAAGGAACTGGAGGAATCAGGCTCCCTGACTTCAGACTATACTACAAAGCTACAGTTATCAAGACGGTATGGTACTGGCACAAAAACAGAAAGATAGATCAATGGAACAGGATAGAAAGCCCAGAGATAAACCCATGCACATATGGACACCTTATCTTTGATAAAGGTGGCAGTAATGTACAATGGAGAAAGGACAGCCTCTTCAATAAGTGGTGCTGGGAAAACTGGACAGGTACATGTAAAAGTATGAGATTAGATCACTCCCTAACACCATACACAAAAATAAGCTCAAAATGGATTAAAGACCTAAATGTAAGGCCAGAAACTATCAAACTCTTAGAGGAAAACATAGGCAGAACACTCTATGACATAAATCACAGCAAGATCCTTTCTGACCCACCTCCTAGAGTAATGGAAATAAAAACAAAAATAAACAAATGGGACCTAATGAAACTTCAAAGCTTTTGCACAGCAAAGGAAACCATAAACAGGACCAAAAGACAACCCTCAGAATGGGAGAAAATATTTGCAAATGAAGCAACTGACAAAGGATTAATCTCCAAAATTTACAAGCAGCTCATGCAGCTCAATAACAAGAAAACAAACAACCCAATCCAAAAATGGGCAGAAGACCTAAATAGACATTTCTCCAAAGAAGATATACAGACTGCCAACAAACACATGAAAGAATGCTCAACATCATTAATCATTAGAGAAATGCAAATCAAAACTACAATGAGATATCATCTCACACCAGTCAGAATGGCCATCATCAAAAAATCTAGAAACAATAAATGCTGAAGAGGGTGTGGAGAAAAGGGAACACTCTTGCACTGCTGGTGGGAATGTGAATTGGTTCAGCCACTATGGAGAACAGTATGGAGGTTCCTTAAAAAACTACAAATAGAACTACCATATGACCCAGCAATCCCACTACTGGGCATATACCCTGAGAAAACCAAAATTCAAAAAGAGTCATGTACCAAAATGTTCATTGCAGCTCTATTTACAATAGCCCGGAGATGGAAACAACCTAAGTGCCCGTCATCAGATGAATGGATAAAGAAGATGTGGCACATATATACAATGGAATATTACTCAGCCATAAAAAGAAACGAAATTGAGCTATTTGTAATGAGGTGGATAGACCTAGAGTCTGTCATACAGAGTGAAGTAAGTCAGAAAGAAAAAGACAAATACCGTATGCTAACACATATATATGGAATTTAAGGAAAAAAATGTCATGAAGAACCTAGGGGTAAAGCAGGAATAAAGACGCAGACCTCCTAGAGAACGGACTTGAGGTTATGGGGAGGGGGAAGGGTGAGCTGTGACAGGGCGAGAGAGAGTCATGGGCATATACACACTAACAAACATAGTAAGGTAGATAGCTAGTGGGAAGCAGCCGCATGGCACAGGGATATTGGCTCGGTGCTTTGTGACAGCCTGGAGGGGTGGGATAGGGAGGGTGGGAGGGAGGGAGACGTAACAGGGAAAACATATGGGAACATATGTTTATGTATGACTGATTCACTTTGTTATAAAGCAGAAACTAACACACCATTGTAAAGCAATTATACCCCAATAAAGATGTTAAAAAAAAAAAAAAGGCACCGAGGAGAAGAAGGCAGGTATGTGTAAGAGCAGGATAAGCTAGAGGAGCCTTCATCCTTCACTGCAACTCCCTTTAAAGAGGGAAATGCATTTTACCCAGTGTAATCTGATGAGAGTCAGAGGCTCTACACCCACCTGTGTTCGTATGGTAAGTGAGAACCCCAGAAATATGAATCTAGGAGTTTATGTAGAAGAGGGGAGTTGTCTTGAAGGAGGAAGAGAAACAATTTTTCGATACTGTAAATAAATTTTCCTCCAGAAGAAAGAGGAAAGGATTCTGGATTATTATTATTTGGAATGTAAACAATTATTTACAAGGCGGGGGAAGATAAGACAAGGATTTTTTAATTTAAAATGAGATTTATCCCTTTTGGAGTATAAACACAGAGGAAAAAACTCTAAATCCCTCAGGAAGATTCTTGGCTATTCAGCAGACTTTTCCATCAATTCAGGACCCTCTGCTGACCTTAAGCATCAAAAGGGGATAAGAGAAGGTTTATATCTTTTAAATCAGAGGCAAATGGTTTGTCATTAAGGAAACAGTTGGCTGCAAGTCTAACACCCATGGCATATGAGAAGCAAATGTTTCTGGTAGAAATAAAAGCAAACATTCTCCCTCTCATAACATATCAATTTCTATAGCTCTGGAGACCAGACTTTGAAAGAACATTGAGAAATCTCGGGTAAATTTGTCTTCTCACAGTGATAACTGAATTCAATAGAAAGTTTTACGAATGGTAAAAAAATAAAAAAAATACCAGTTACTCTAAAAGAAAGTATACTTAGGGTAAAGGTCTTGCAATGCCCTTCAATTAGAATAAGGGACATCAGTCTAGTTTGCTTAGTTCTTGTGTAAACCATGACCACAGGAAGTAAGAGAAACTGGTTTTGTTTTGTTTTGGAAGTTGAGAACTAAACTGTTGCCTGCCATATCAGTACACAAAGAATATTGCATCACATTATAGCCACCACGACGATGAGCCCTGAGGGAACTCAGGATGCAGACTAACAGGCTGCCCACTGCCAAGCCCATCTAGCAGTCAGCAGCTGCAGCCACCCCCCAAGCGTGCACCATGAGGAAACTCAGGATGAGAAAAAACAGGATACTGGCCCCAGATAGCTGAGGTGCATATCAAAGAAATAATTTCAGTGAGCCCAGATTCTTGCATCTCCCCATACATAGGAAAGTGCTAAATTCCTTAACGTGAGATATCTGGTTTTCTTTTATTAACAGTAATTCTTTGATATTTTGACTACCTGGTCTTTTGTTGCAAAAACTTCTATATAATCCTGGCTTACCCCCTTGCCTCTTTGGAACAGTCTCTCAGAGGTATTTGAAATTCTGTCTTCCAGGCTTGAAGTCCTAACTAAGAATGTCCACTGAATAAAATATAACTATCAACTTTTAGGTTGTGCATTTTTTTCAGTCAACAAAGTGAATATTAAAAGGTACAGTTTTTCTTTGAAAAAATTTTTTTACTATATTACTTTGGATTAGTTACAAAGAATTAGAAATAAACTGACATTTTGATATATTTTCTTTTAGTGTAACTATACTAACATATGAACACATATTTTAAGAAGAATGTTAAGTATCAAAATTCATGTAGATAAAATATGAACTTACAAAAGTTAAAAAAACTCAAGTGTGCTTCTCTAACCCATAAACAGTTATGCTGCTTAACTCTACACCAATAGCCAGGGCCAGAAAATTTTTGTGAAAAATAATTTTTTGAAAATATATAATTCTGTGTCTTATGATCACAAGGGCATGTATTGTTATTGTGAGCCTGTCACATATTAAATGAGGATATAGCTGCCAGAAATTAATTAGCCAAATAGAATTCTCCACCTATTTCAGTAACTTTCCATGGAAAGTGTGTATTCAATTTTATGCTGAAAATCATCTCTTTTATAGTAATTAGCTAGTATTCTTTTTTAGAATCCTAAATCTGATAATGAATATGTTAAGCCAGTTAAAAAATGTAATTGATATTGTTTAGGTAAAAATATCATTATGAGGGCTTCCCTGGTGGTGCAGTGGTTGAGAGTCTGCCTGCTGATGCAGGGGACGTGGGTCCGTGCCCAGGTCCAGGAGGACCCCGCATGTCACGGAGCGGCTGGGCCCATGGGCGTGGCCACTGGGCCTGCGCGTCCAGAGCCTGTGCTCCGCAACGGGAGAGGCCAAAACTGTGAGAGGCCTGCGTAAGGCAAAAAAAAAAAAAAAATCATTATGAGAGTATAATTTTAAGGTAATAAAAATTGATTATTTTTGTCTTCTAAGTATCTTCCATTTGAAGGTTAATATGGAATTAAAACATTTTATTTCTTCTCTCTTCCTAAATGTCACTAATAAGCTACTTGTAGTGTTTGTTTAAAAACGCATAAAATTTCTATAATCCTAAATTACTATGTCTTTCTTGCTATCTATCATAATCGTTAGTCTAAATAGCTGACTATCTTGACATATTCTTATATACATTTTCGTTATTCTAAATTTGTGGACAATAAACTACATATATGTTATTTAATATAACTATTCACTTAAAAATGGGCCTACCCCAAAATGAATATAACCAATAAAAAAAAAATACCAGACTCACAAAATCTACAAAAAATAAATGCTTGAGTGGCTGTGGAGAAAAGGGAACCCTCCTACACTGTTGGTGGGAATGAACGTTGGTACAGCCACTATGGAGAACAGTATGGAGGTTCCTTATAAAACTAAAAATAGAGCTACCAAATAATCTGGCAATCTCATTCCTGAGCATATATCTAGAGAAAAAAATGGTTTGAAAGGATACATGCACCTCAATGTTCATTGCAGCACTGTTTACAATAGCCAAGACATGGAAGCCACCTAAATGTCCATTGTCAGATGAATGGATAAAGAAGATGTGGTACATATATACAATGGGATATTACTCAGCCATTAAAAATAATGAAATAATGCCATTTGCAGCAAGATGGATGGACCTAGAGGTTATCATACTAAGTGATGTAAGTCAGAGAAAGACAAATATCATATACCATTGCTTATATGCAGAATCTAAAATGAAATGATACAAATGAACTTATTTACAAAATAGAAACAGACTCACAGACTTAGAGAAGGAATTAATGGATATTGGAGGGAAGGGCTCGGGGAGGGATAGATTGGGAGTTTGGGATTGACATGTACACACAGCTATATTTAAAATAAATAACCAAGAAGGACCTACTGTATAGCACAGGGAACAGCTGAATATTCTGTAATAACCTAAATGGGAAAATAATTTGAAAAAGAATAGATACATGTATATGTATAACTAAATCACTTTGCTATACACCTGAAACCAGCACAACATCGTTAATCAACTATGCTCCAATAAAAAACAAAAATTGAAAAAAAAAATACCAGATTTGATTGTTCTAGTACTTTCTTGGTCACATCAACTTCATCTTTTTTGTTAGTTCTTTCATTATTCTTTTATAAAAGTTTTATATAATGGAATTGGGCACAAGTCTAACTCTATCATTATTGTTTGCATATGGCAACATAGATGACAATTGTATGATTTTTATTAGTTTAGTTTTTATAAGTAGAAAATAAAAATACCAATAGTACTACTAATAATAAAACTAAAAATACAACTTCAAGTGAATATAGACACAGAACTTAAGTCTTTCACAAAAATTAACTCAAAATGTGTCATAGATCTAAATGTGAATATAAAACAATGAAAATCTTAGATGATAACATAGGATTAAAAGCTAGAAGATATATGATAGAATCGTGATTTGGTGATCACTTTTTAGATCAAATAGCAAAGGCTCAAATCATGAAAGAAAAACAAAGCATAAATTAAGCTTCATTAATATTAAAAACTTCTGCTATAAAAATGATAATATAAGAATGCTGCTTAAAGGAGCTCCAGAGATGGGCGTGAGCCGCAGCTAATAGCGTGGACCCCAGAGACAGGCTTGAGACGCTAAGGCTGTGACTGCTGCCACCAAGAAGCCTGTGTGCGAGCACAAGACACTATCCATACCTCCCTTCCAGGGAGCCTGTGCAGCCCGCCACTGCCAGGGTCCCGGGATCCAGGGACAACTTCCCCAGGAGAAAGCATGGCACACCTCAGGCTGGTGCAATGTCACGCTGGCGTCTGCCACCACAGGCTCGCCCCACACCATGCCCCTCCCTCTCCCTGGCCCGAGTGAGCAAGAGCCCCCAAAACAGTGGCTACTTTAACCCCGTCCTGTCTAAGCGAAGAACAGATGCCCTCCGGTGACCTACACACAGAGGCAGGGCCAAATCCAAAGCTGAACCCCAGGAACTGTGCAAAAAAAGAAGAGAGGGAAATCTCTCCCAGCACCCTCAGGAGCAGTGGATTAAATCTTCACAATCAACCTGATGTACCCTGCATCTGTGGAATACCTGAATAGACAATGAATCATCCCAAATTGAGGAGGTGGACATTGAGAGCAAGATTTATTATTTTTTCCCCTTTTCCTCTTTTTGTGAGTGTGTATGAGTATGCGTCTGTGTGACACTTTGTCTGTATAGCTTTGCTTTCACCATTTGTGCTAGGGTTCTATCAGTCTGTTTTTTTTATTATTACTTAAAAATATTTTCTTAATAATTATTTTTTATTTTAATAACTATTTTATTTTATCTTATTTTATTTTATTTTATCCTCTTTCTTTCTTTCTTTCTTTCTACTTTTTCTCCCTTTTATTCTGAGCCGTGTGGATAAAAGACTCTTGGTGCTGCAGCCAGGAGTCAGTGCTGTGCCTCTGAGGTGGGAGAGCCAACTTCAGGACACTGGTCCACAAGCAACCTCCCAACTCCATGTAATATTAAATGATGAAAATCACCCAGAGATCTCCATCTCAACACCAGCACCCAGCTTCACTCAACGACCAGTAAGCTACAGTGCTGGACACCCTATGCTTAACAACTAGCAAGACAGGAACACAACCCCACCCATTAGCAGAGACTGCCTAAAATCATAATAAGACCACAGACACCCCAAATCACACCACCAGACATGGACCTGCTCACCAGAAAGAAAAGATCCAGCGTCATCCACCAGAACACAGGCACTAGTCCCCTCCAACAGGAAGCCTACACAACACAATGAACCAACTTTCACCACTAGGGAGAGACACTAAAAATAATGGGAACTACAAAACTGCAGCCTGCAAAAAGGAGACCCCAAACACAGTAAGATAAGCAAAATGAGAAGACAGAAAAACACACAGCAGATGAAGGAGCAAGGTGAAAACCCACCAGACTAACAAATGAAGAGGAAATAGGCAGTCTACCTGAAAAAGAATTCAGAATAATGATAGTAAACATGATCAAAATCTTGGAAATAGAATAGAGAAAATGCAAGAGACATTTAACAAGGACATGGAACTAAAGATGAAACAAGCAATGACGAACAACACAGTAATTGAAATTAAAAATACTCTAGAAGGGATCAATAGCAGAATAACTTAGGCAAAAGAACGGATAATTGACCTGGAAGATAAAATAGTGGAAATAACTATTGCACAGCAGAATAAAGAAAAAAGAATGGGAAGAACTGAAGACAGTCTCAGAGACCTCTGGGACAACATTAAACACACCAACATTCGAATTATAGGGGTTTGAGAAGAAGAAGAGAAAAAGAAAGGGACTGAGAAAATATTTGAAGAGATTATGGTTGAAAACTTCCCTAATATGGGAAAGGAAATAGTTATTCAAGTCCAGGAAACACAGAGAGTCCCATACAGGATAAATCCAAGGAGAAATATGCAAAGACACATATTAATCAAACTGTCAAAAATTAAATATAAAGAAAACATATTAAAAGCAGTGAGGGAAAAACAACAAATAACACACAAGGGAATCCCCTTAAGGTTAACAGCTGATCCTTAAGCAGAAACTCTGCAAGACAGAAGGGACTTGCAGGACACATTTAAAGTGATGAAGGAGAAAAAGCTACAACCAAGATTACTCTACCCAGCAAGGATCTGATTCAGATATGATGGAGAAATTAAAACCTTTACAGACAAGCAAAAGCTGAGGGAGTTCAGCCCCACCAAACCAGCATTAAAACAAATGCCAAAGGGTCTTCTCTAGATAAGAAACACAAGAGAGGGAAAAGACCTATAATAACAAACCCAAAACAGTTAAGAAAATGGGAATAGGAACATACATATCGATAATTACCTTAAATGTAAATGAATTAAATACTCCCACCAAAAGAGACAGACTGGCTGAATGGATACAAAAACAAGACCCATATATATGCTGTCTACAAGAGACCCACTTCAGACCTAGAGACACATACAGAGTGAAAGTGAGGGGATGGAAAATTATATCCCATGCAAATGGAAATTAAAAGAAAGCTGGAGTAGCAATTCTCATATCAGGCAAAATAGACTTTAAAATAAAGGCTATTAGAAAAGACAAGAAGAAGATATAAAAATTGTAAATATTTACACATCCAACATAGGAGCACCTCAATACATAAGGCAAATACTAACATCCATAAAAGGGGAAATCGACAGTAATACATTCATATTTGGGGACTTTAGCACCCCACTTTCACCAATGGACAGATCATCCCAAATGAAAATAAATAAGGAAGCACAAGCTTTAATTGATACATTAAACAAGATTGGCTTAATTCATATTTATAGGACATTCCATCCAAAACCAACAGAATACACATTTTTCTCAAGTGCTCATGGAACATTCTCCAAGAAAGATCATATCTTGGGTGACAAATCAAGCCTTGGTAAATTTAAGAAAACTAAAATTGTATCAAGTATCTTTTCTGACCACAATGCTATGAGACAAGATATTAAATACAAACACATGGAGGCTAAACAATACACTACTTAATAATGAAGTGATCACTGAAGAAATCAAAGAGGAAATCAAAAAATACCTAGAAACAAATAACAATGGAGACATGATGACCCAAACCTATGGGATGCACCAAAAGCAGTTCTAAGAGGGAAGTTTATAGCAAGAAAATCCTACCTTAAGAAACAGGAAACATCTCGAATAAACAACTTAAACTTGCACCTGAGCAATTAGATAATGAAGAACAAATAATCCCCAAAGTTAGCAAAGGAAAGAAATAATAAAGATCAGATCAGAAATAAATGAAAAAGAAATGAAGGAAAGGATAGCAAAGAACAATAAAACTAAAAGCTGGTCCTTTGAGAAGATAAACAAAATTGATAAACCATTAGCCAGAATCATCAAGTAAAAAAGGGAGAAGACAAATCAATAGAATTAGAAATGAAAAAGGAGAAGTAACAACTGACACTGCAGAAATACAAAAGATCATGAGAGATACTACAAGCCACTCTAAGCCTATAAAATGGACAACCTAGAAGAAATGGACAAATTCTTAGAAATGCACAACCTGCCAAGACTGAATCAGGAAGAAATAGAAAATATGAACAAACCAATCACAAGCACTGAAGTTGAAATTATGATTAAAAATCTTCCAACAAAAAAAGCACAGGGCCAGATGGCTTCACAGGCAAATTCTATCAAACATTTAGAGAAGAGCTGGCACCTATCCTTCTCAAATTCTTCCAAAATATAGCAGAGGGAAGAACACTCCTAAACTCATTCTATGAGACCACCATCACCCTGACAGCAAAACCAGACAAGGATGTTCCAAAGAAAGAAAACTACAAGCCAATATCACTGATAAACATAGATGCAAAAATCCTCAACAAAATACTAGCAAACAGAATCCAACAGCACATTAAAAGGATCATACACCATGATCAAGTAGGGTTTATTTCAGGAATGCAAGGATTCTTCAATATACGCAAATCAATCAACGTGATACACCATATTATCAAATTGAAGGAGAAAAACCATATGATCATCGCAATAGATGAAGAGATAGCTTTTGACAAAATTCAACACCTATTTATGATAAAAACCCTTCAGAAAGTAGACATAGCGGGAAGTTTTCTCAACATAATAAAGGTCATATATGACAAACTGACAGCCAACATCATCCTCAATGGTGAAAAACTGAAACCATTTCCACTAAGGTCAGGAACAAGACAAGGTTGCCCACTCTCACCAATCTAATTCAACATAGTTTTGGAAGTTTTAGCCACAGCAGAGAAGAAAAGGAAATAAAAGGAATACAAATTGGAAAAGAAGCAAAGCTCTCACTTTTTGCAGATGACATGATACTATACATAGAGAATCCTAAAGATGCTACCAGAAAACTACTAGAGCTAATCAATGAATTTGGTAAAGTAGCAGGACACAAAATTAATGCACAGAAATCTCTGGCATTCCTATATACTAATGATGAAAATTCTGAAAGTGAAATCAAGAAAACACTCCCATTTACCATTGCAACAAAAAGAATAAAATATCTACAGATAAACCTACCTAAGGAGAAAAAAGACCTGTATGCAAAAAATTATAAGACACTGATGAAAGAAATTAAAGATGATACAAATAGTTGGAGAGATATACCATGTTTTTGGATTGCAAGAATCAACAATGTGAAAATGACTCTACTACCCAAAGCAATCTACAATACTACAGGCTACAGTAGTCAAGACAGTATAGTACTGGCACAAAAACAGAAATATAGATCAATGGAACAGGATTTAAATCCCAGTGATAAACCCACACACATATGGTCACCTTATCTTTGATAAAGGAGGCAGGAATGTACAGTGGAGAAAGGACAGCCTCTTTAATAAATGGTGCTGGGAAAACTGGACCGGTACATGTAAAAGTATGAGATTAGAACACTCCCTTACACCATACACAAAAATAAGCTGAAAATGGATTAAAGATCTAAAGGTAAGGACAAAAACTATCAAACTCTTAGAGGAAAACATAGGCAGGACACTCTGTGACATAAATCACAGTAAGATCCTTTTTGACCCATCTCCTAGAGAAATGGAAATAAAAACAAAAATAAACAAATGTGACCTAATGAAACTTCAAAGCTTTTGCACAGCAAAGAAAACCATAATCAAGACCAAAAGACAACCCTCAGAATGGGAGAAAATATTTGCAAATGAAGCAACTGACAAAAGATTAATCTCCACAATTTACAAGCAGCCCATGCAGCTCAATAACAAAAAAACAAAGAACCCAATCCAAAAATGGATAGAAGACCTAAATAGACATTTCTCCAAAGAAGATATACAGACTGCCAACAAACACATGAAAGAATGCTCAACATCATTAATCATTAGAGAAATGCAAATCAAAACTACAATGCAATATCATCTCACACCAGTCAGAATGGCCATCATCAAAAAATCTAGAAGCAATAAATGCTGGAGAGGGTGTGGAGAAAAGGGAACACTCTTGCACTGTTTGTGGAATGTGAATTGGTACAGCCACTATGGAGGTTCCTTAAAAAACTACAAATATAACTACCATATGACCCAGTAATCCCACTACTGGGCATATACCCTTAGAAAACCATAATTCAGAAAGAGTCATGTAACAAAATGTTCATTGCATCTCTATTTACAATAGCCAGGAGATGGAAACAACCTAAGTGTCCATTATTGGATGAATGGATGAAGAAGATGTGGCACATATATACAATGGAATATTACTCAGCCATAAAAAGAAATGAAATTGAGTTATTTATAGTGAGGTGGATGGACCTAGAGTCTGTCATACAGAGTGAAGTATGTCAGAAAGAGAAAGACAAATACCATATGCTAACACATATATATGGAATCTAAGAAAAAAACTAATGTCATGAAGAACCTAGGGGGAAGACAGGAATAAAGACACAGACCTACTAGAGAATGCACTTGAGGATATGGGGTGGGGGAAGGGTAAACTGTGACAAAGTGAGAGAGTGGCATGGACATATATACACTACCAAACGTAAAATAGATAGCTAGTGTGAAGCAGCCACATAGCACAGGGAGATCAACTCAGTACTTTGTGACCACCTAGAGAGGTGGGATAGGGAGGGTGGGAGTGAGGGAAACACAAGATGGAAGAGATATGGGAACATATGTATATGTATAACTGATTCACTTTGTTATAAAGCAGAAAGTAACACCATTATAAAGCAATTATACTCCAATAAAGATGTTAAAAATAAATTATACCTCAATAAAGCCATTGAACCTAAAAAAAAAGTTCCAATGGCCAGAGTTGAAACAATATGAGCAATGTAGTAAATAATGATAATATTACATTGTAATTCAAGGAATAAAACAAATCACACTGCTACAAATATATGATTGAATAAAAAAATAATAACAGTATTAAGAGCATGAAGAGACAATGGGAGACACATATGAAAAGGGACTGGTTTTCAAGGTATACAAAGAACTCTTAAACCTCAACAATAAGGAAACAAATAATACAGTTAAAATATGGGCATATGATCAGAACCGACCGTTCACCAAAGAAGATTTACAGCTGGCAAATAAGCATAAGAACAAATGCTCAATATCATATATTTTTAAGGAATTGCAAATTAAATGAGATACAACCACACAACTGCTAGAATGTCTAAAATTCAGAATAAACCCAACTCTGATGAGGGTGTGGAGCAACAGAAAATCTCCTTCATTGATGCTAGAAATAGAAAATGGTGCAGCCACTGTGTAAGACAATTTATCAGTTTCTCATAAAACTAAACATACTCTTAGCATATGGTTCAATAATCACAATCTTTGGTATTTATCCAAATGAATTGAAAGCTTATGTCTACACACAGTCTTGCACACAATTGTTTATAGCACGTTTTTTCATCATTTCCAAAACTTAGAAGCAGCCAAGATGTTCTTCAAGAGAGGAATGGATGAATAAACAGTGGCACATCCATGTAATGGAATATTATTTAGTGATAAAAAAGAAATGAGCTATCAAGTCACGAGAAGATATTGAGTGAAAGAAACCAGTATGAAAAGTCTATACCCTGAATGGTTTGTATTACATAACATTCTGGAAAAGATAAAACTATGGAAGTAGTTAAAAGATCAGTGTTGGCAGGGACTTGGGGGAAGAGATGGAGAAATGAAAAGGCTCAGAGCAGGAGATCTGTAGAGCAGTGAAACTATTCTGTATGATACATATATGATGGACACATGTCATTAAGTTGTCAAAACTCGTAAAATGTACAACACAAAAAGTAAACCCTAACATAAACTATGGACTTTATTTAATAATAATGTGTCAATATGAGTTCAGCAATTGTACCACATGTACCAAAAAAATACAAGTTGTAAATAATAGGACAAATTGTGTGTGGAATAGAGGGAGTACATACTGACTCTTTGTATTTTTCAATTAATTTTTCTGTAATCCTAAAACTGCCCTAAAAATAGTTGAATAATTAAAAAAAATTAAAAAGTGAGGAGAAGATTCAGAGGAAAGTGAAAAAACACACAGTTTTATGTGAGGATTAAGTGAGAGTTTTGCTCTTAGCTCAGTGCATGGCACTCAAATATGTCAGGATTGGATCTGTGTTGTGGGAGTTGTGATGATGCATATGATAATGATGATAAGGAGAAAACGACATCCCTAGATCAGTGTGATATGCCAGTTTACAAAGAACTCCTCAAACTCAGAAGAATAAATAAATACTTCTAACAGGGTTGGGGACTGATATATGACTGTGTAAAACGTTGCTATAGCAAGATGTCATTTGAGCTGAGATTTGAAGGATAAGTAAATCTGACCAAGTAGAGCAGAAGCTTTCCAGAGAACAAATGGCATTTGTAAAGCAATGGATATATCATATAAACTGACAAATTTGGGAAACTAATAAAGTTGCCTAAAGCACTGAATTTATGGCAAAAAATAAGGATGAATTTACAAGCCAATAGTCGTTTAAAGATCATCTACAAATTATTACTTGATTTAGGTACTAAAAACTTAAGGAACAAGTATTCCTTTTATGATAGTTAGCTACTTGCTTTACGTATTAGATTAATGAGTTATTGGAGAAGATTTATAGACTATTTAGTATTTTGTGAGTTCATGAAAGTGCATTATTTTGCATGCAGTTTTGGATTAAAAAATTTAATATTAATAGTGGGTAGATAAAATTACTCTAGACATATTAAGCTATTTAAGTATTTCAGGAAATTTTTATTGATTATTTGAACATAGAAAAAATAATAAAATATTATATTTTGCCCACATTCTCCCTCAAAAACTTTACTCAGTGAGAATAAATGAGCTAAACTTTAATAAGACTCTAATAACAGTGACACATGATTCAAAGATCACAAGGTGATTGATGGCTGCCTATAGGTCTGATAATGACACAACCTGAAATGAAAATACAACTTTTCTGGTGTGAAAAATATGGTTGTCCCTAAAAGTCTCTAAAGTATCAATGTGTGTTCATAGGAAGTAGTAGTAGTGATTATGCTTCACATTTACCACAGTTAAATTTAGTCTTTGAGGCAGTACTTATTAACAATCTCAAGTACTTTTTTATAGTATCCATAAGCATAATTCATGGTCATCCAAGGGAGACCAAACTTATAAGTTATTATATCAACTTCTAAAAGTTAACAAGTAGCCTGGGGAGTTATGATTTACAGTCAGTCCACCAAGAAATGTCAGTGCCCTAGAATATAAGAAGGCAAGTGTCATCTAGCTAGATTTGTGAACTTTTCACTTTGCCATTCAGTAGACAGCAAACAGAAAATTAGTCTATAAATAATTGAACTTGAATTTTAAAAAAAAATCTATCACAGAATGTTAAAAGCAATTTTATTCTTGAATTAGCTCTCCACAAGTAGTAAATATGCCAAATTGGTTTTAAATAATGCAACATATAGGGCAACAGATGAGAAGCTTTAATAAGAATAAGAAAAGACATTAGAAAATATACAGGATGTATGATTTTGTTGGTTGTATTTTCTTCTGAGAAAATTGGAATAGAAATCTGATTTTAGAATACCAATTAAAAGTAGACTATTTGCATAAAGATGTTTTAATATTCTAGGAAAATATTACAAATTTGTAAGTAAACATTTTAATGACTTTATTCTGTTTAACAGAAGCATATATGTTACATCTTCCTTAAGAATAAAAATAGGGTTGCAAGTAATTCAATGGTTCATAAAGACAAGAAAAGATGAAGGGTGAAATGATGTTTCAATAACAGCTCTACTTGGTGATTTTTTTTATGTGTCTGATCAGATATCCAAATTAAAAAACACCAAGTTTTTAGGTAGTTTTAAAGAACAATATTCATAACATTAAACTTTTTTATACTGTTTATATTGTGATATCTATAATATAGAAGAAAATATATAACAACTCTGATATTTTAAAAGTACGTTTGGTTTGGGTATTTAGTATAAAATCAAAATTTATTGGCATCAATAATTATAAATATTTTATGAAACTAAAAGTTATATGAAATGAAGTGTTGCATGGCAATAAATATATACCAATGGAACATTAGTTTGTGTATTTAGATTTATTATTAATTTTTAAATATTAAATAATTTCAAACTTATAAAAAGTTGTAAGAATACTACAAAAATAACTTTCTTATTCCTGAACTAGTTAAAGTACTGACATGATGACACATTACCCAAGTATACTTGAGTGTATATTTCTTACAAAGAAGGACATCCTTATATAACCCTGTAAAGCCATCATAATCAGGAAATTAACATTGGGAAAGTGCTTTAGGAATCTGAAATTGTCTTACTCCTAATCAAACTTTTAATTTCTTTACTCATTTGTATCAATCTTGTACATAAAGATTGCCTACTTTAATTGTTGGTCATATTCCCATAGCATTATTTATTTTGATAATTGAACTACCCCAGATTTGTACCACAAAAACACCTTCAAGGTAACTTTTTGTGACTGACATGTTTGCATCATTTTTTTGATCACACTCCTACTTTGTTGTGTGTGTGCATGCACAAACAGGTACAAACAAAATATTTCAGATCATTTTCTAATTTTTTGACCCAGCCCTAGAAACAGTCATTTCTCCAGGGAACCTTGGTTCCTTTTAGGGGAGAATGGTATTTACAAACAATTATCAGGGCACAAATTGTGCTCTTTGTTAATTGGATTGTCACTGCTCCTCTCTCTTCTCAGTGGACAGAGCCAGGGAATATATCAATGTATGAATGTACACACACACATAGATCTTCCTTTACTTACTATGGGTTTGTGTTCTGATAAACCCATCATAAATTAAAAATATTGTAGTTCAAAAATGCATTTAATACACCTGACTTACCAAAATCATAACTTAGCTTAGCCTACCTTAAACATGTCCAAAACATTTACATTACCCTACAGTCAGGCAAAATCACCTAACACAAAGCCTATTTGGTAGTAAAGTTGTTGAATATCTCATGTAATTTATTGAATACTGTAATGAAAGTCAGAAACAGAATGGCTGTATGGGTCCAGAATGGTTGTGTTTCTGTTGTTTATCCTTGTGGTTGCATGGTTGACTGAGAGCTGTGGCTTGCTGGTGATGTCCACTTATAAGAAGGTTTTTTTCAATAGTAAACACTACACTACTACACTATCCATTGTTGGTTGAATCTGCAGATGTGAAACCGTGGATAAGAAGGTCTGGCTATAAGTTATACTTAGATTTTCGACTGCATGGAGATTCAGTGTTGCTAACCCAAGTTGTTAGAGGGTCAACTGTGTGCTAGTATGTGTTTATATATATATATACATACACACACACATATACAACTATTTACGAATATATATGTGCTGTATGTAATTTATGCATATAAACTTTTACATCCATTTATGTATTTATGTGTATACATATGCACATGTATATGTATGTGGGTATATCAATATACATATAGATTGATATAGATATATCAATATACTACTACAAATTCACACCATCTCCAGTTCCTATCCAGTACCACAATATTTGCTTTCATTTTGTCCCTTAACATATTTATGTTTTTCTTCTCTGTCAGTGGAGAAACTAGCTATAGTTATCTTCAATCAATTTTCTTTTTGACAAATCTCATTGTATACACTCGATCTCCCATTGCTGCTGCTGCCCAAGTTCCTCGTGGAAATATCCACTTCAAACCTACTCAGGTTCTATCCTCCTGCACCCTGAATGATAATTGATAAATAGCTGCATGATACCTAGTAAATGTGGGGATAATTGAGAAGATAAATTGTAGTGGATAATATGGCTTTGTGGTCACCATCCATCTCAATATTCTTCTAATGTGCCTTCCTCAATGGCAAAGTTGAAAACTGCTTTTCTAAGGCTTATGTGCAGTTATTGTTCTTTTGTCATTTAACTTCCACTAAATAGATGTACTCATGCAAATTTTGCAAATGGAAGTTAGAGAGATTTTATACATCACTCCTTCTGCTATTATTTCCACAGGCACATGTCATATTTGAATTATCTATTTTGTGTTTTTCTCTCTTAGCTTCCTGGTATTCATAGTTTCTCATGATGGTACTTCCACTGCTAACCATGACTGGCTTACATAGATAGTGCCTATTTAGTCATAGTATTGTAGTCAGAGGTTGTAATCGTAGCTTCCAGTGAAGAACAGGATCTAGATAACTTGGCTACCTTTAATTACTCTTTTGAAAACAATCTGGAATTTTCCATAATCAAGAAGGAAGAGGTGGTTACACGGAGGTTTAGGTGATGAGAGTGAAACACTGAGATTAGTTTTAGAATAGAACTGTTTCTTTCAAATCCGAATGTTTACCAGTTCTTGTAATAACCATATGGACAAAAAAGATTTATTCTGTGGACTGTTTTAGCAATTTTATTGAGTATTTGCTATACACTAGGCATTATTCTACATCCAGGAATACAAATATCACATAAAACAGACAAAAATGCCTATCTTCATATAACCTTCATATAGTTGTGGAGAGAGATAAGTAGGGGACACCATCAACATTAGAATGCATAATACATTAGATAATATTTAGTATTAAGGAGATAAGCAGTTGTTGGAAGTGGCTATAATGTTATGCAGGGTGATTAATTTAGCAAAGACTAGAATGTGGTGAGAGAGTAAATAATACTCTTGTATGAGGAAAAATCATTCCAGCAAAAGGAAGCATGAGTACAAAGTCTCCGAGGAAGAGTAATTTCTGATGTATTTCAGAAACATTGAGAAAGACAGTGTGACTTAAGCAGAATGTAAGGCAAGGGGAATTAAGTAGGACATAAAATGAAAGAACAAAATGTTAGCCAAATCACTTTTATTTTGAAGGTCTTTGAAAGATATTTGGTATTTTTCTCTGAGTCATGTGGGAAACTCAATAGAGATTTTTGTTGTTGTTTTTGTTGTTGTTATTTAGCGGAGGAGCACCCTGATACAAATTAATTTTAACAGACTCACACTGGCTACTATATAGAGAGAAGGGTGGAATGAGAGGTATAAATTGGCAGTAATCCAGGTAAAGAATGGTGACATCATGATCTTGTTGTGAAGGGCGTGAGAAGAAGTGGCCTGTTTTGAGATACAATTTGAAGGTAGAACCAAGAGATCATACTGAGAAATCTCTCACCCTCTCTACCTGTCCTCAACGCAGTGGTTCCTTAATGGGATTACAGATATTGTTGCCACATGATTCAGACAGTGTTTATCTATGAATCAACAACATGGACTTACTTTCAAGTAAGTTAAATTAGCCACATTTACTGTCAGATATACAATCTGCTAACAGCTAGGACAATGCTATGATATAGCACTACTCTGCAGATGGATCAGTTTGTTACTTAGTTCTATCAAGAAAGGTATAATGTTATATCCATACTATGTCAGATATTTAATCTGGTTATGTATTTGCTTTTCTTGCTCACTATACTTCTCTACCACTTTCATCTGGGTACTTACTGAATGCCTCATTGATGGTTACAATATACCAAACAAAATTGCTTTTGAGCATAAAAGATTAATTTACATCAAACTGTGAAAGAGTGGCAGATGACCATGGGTCTCATCAACCAAAAGAAGTTGCTCTTAAAATAATTTGTTTTGGTCTCTTATTGAAGAATTTGTTTTCATGTTTGTATCCTTTTGTATTTGGTATGCTTCTTGACATCAAGTTTATTTCTTCTTGAATGTTATACCTCTAGAACTTGATTCTTGATAGACAGATGACATAGTTCTGGGGAATGTCTACATTCCCAGATTAATCATTATTCCCAATAATTAATATTTAATAAATGGATTACATTCAATGACTTGTAAATCTTACACTGACCTAATTTTCCTTTGAAAAATAGTGCTTATCAAAATATATATGCATTCTCCATATGCCTATTATTTTAAAATTTGATTTGTAGTAATAAGGACTTTCTAGAGATTTATGCAGCAAGAGTAACTTATTTTCCTTTCTATAGATAATGATTCTTGTCTACTTACTAAATCTGAGATTTGTTAAAGAAATAACACCATTAAACAAAAATAACTTCTGGAATATAAAAAATATTTCAAAACAAAAATAATAGATTAAAATTGAAAATACATAAAATAGTCACAAAGTATGATAATTGTAAAATATTTTACTTATTTAAATATTTTTATAAATATTTTAAATACTTTAGTCCAGAGATGATGTTGTGCCCACATTTTGAAAAGAGAAAATATGTAGCCCTTGAAATTACTGATCCCTTAATTTAAGTGTTTTCTTCAAAAGATAATAAAATATATTTTATAAAATCAATTTATAAGCACCTGGAAGAAAAAAGGTTACTCTGAAAGATAGGATTACAACTGAGTGATTATTAATTTGCTTAGTGACCTAGACAATAACAGGCAAGTTTTGCAATTTTCATTGTTGGAGGGAGTATTACTTGTCTGCCAGCAAGTTTGTCTTCTAGCCAGCCAACAGGGGAAATATTCTGGTCTATTTTATGGTGGTAATTTACCCCTGGAAATAGTTAATAACAACAATGGCTTTGCGAAGTACAAGTCCTATCAAACTAATCTAAACTTGATCAATCAAGGGGAAGAATAGATGCAATCTTTCTTGACAGGAGCAATGATTTTGGTGCTACTGCATGTGAAATATTTCTCAGTAAAACATGTACTCTAACAGAGCCTGACTTTCAGTTGAGCACACAAATTTTTGCTTGAACCTGTCTTAAAAAATATTCACTACCTTTTTGGCAATAAGTGGATAATAATAAGAACAATAAATAAGTGTAGAGAGGGAGAAGAAGGATAATTCTTTATATGTAAACTGAATCCAATTTTAATGACTAACAATAATGTTATTATCAATTATATTTGGGGCACTGTTGGTTAATTTTTGTGAATAATATACACTGGTATACACTGACCCACACATGTGTGTTAATGATTTTTATAAGGAGGCTAAATTCATTCCTGTCTGGGAGCCAAAATTTGTAAACCAAAGTTTACCTAGCTCCTAAAATAATTTTAATTATTACATTCTATTCTATCACATCCCAGTGTATCATTTTTTTGTTTCCCTCTGCTAAAACAAAATAATGCTGCACTTTCTCAATATATTTATTGGTAGGGGTAGAAAAGTCCCATTCCAGCCCACTCTATTTACCTGTTGGCTAACTGAAATGTATACATGATTATAGATGGCTTTGAGTTGCATGAAATAAATATATATATTGGCTATATAAGCTTTCACTTTTATTTTAAATTTCTTTCTTTTTATTTTTTTTATTTTTGGCTGCATGGGGTCTTTGTTGCTGCATGCAGGCTTTCTCTAGTTGCAGTGAGTGAGGGTTACTCTGCAGTGCATGGGCTTCTAATTGTGGTGGCTTCTCTTGATGGAGCACAAGCTCTAGGTGCATGGACTGCAGTAGTTGTGGTGTACCTGCTCAGTAGTTGTGGCTCGTGAGCTCTAGAGTGCAGGCTTAGTAGTTGTGGCACACAAGTTTAGTTGTTCCACAGCATGTGGAATCGTCCTGGACAAGGGCTCGAACCCGTGTCCCTTCCATTTATAGGCAGATTCTTAACCACTGCTCCACCAGGGAAGCCCAATCTTGCACTTCTTAAGCCTCTCTTCCTAAGCACATGGCTTGCTGCCCACTTCTATAGCAGAAATAAAATGTCAGTAGAAATGAGTCCACATCTGCAATTCTGATATCAAATAATTATATAGTCCATTTCAGAGCTGGAAGGGATAGTTAAGGTTATTTAATTTAATTATCCTTTCTATGCTTGAATTTCCTCTATAATATTGAATTAAACTTCTTCAATTCAATTCAATTAGAATTTTATTTACTGAGTACTTCCTCTTTACCTGACACTATGCTAGATTCTAAATATACAAACATATATTGTGAGCCTTCAGTGATCTCACAAGGTAATGAAAAGATAAGGAAATATATAAATGTGAATATAAAATTATATAAGCCAAATAAAATTATTGGAAGTTTCCACAAGGTGTAATATGAGCATGGGGAAACAGCCTCCCTGAGGCTGAAGAATTCAAGGAAGACTTTCAAATAGGTAGTTAATCTTGTATTGGAAATAATAGAGAAGCAGGAGTCAGAGAAGAAAGAACAGAGGTGGAGAAATAATTGGTTTGATAGAGTGTATTATATATATGTAATGACAAGTAGCTCAATATACCTGGGCATAGCATTTGTCATAGCAAATCAAAATTATTTTTGCCCTGCCATCTCCCCCAATACACTGTAAGTTTTTGTAAAAGAAAATACAGATCTATCTTTCTAGTTTTATTTCCCAGCAAAATGTCTGCCAAATTGAGGAATTTTTACAGAAATTTTGCCTAACATATTAATTGAGAACCATAATATTAACTATTATTAATTCATAATATAATATATAATTATATAATATATATATAATTATATAATATATAAATATATAAAATAAGTATATAAATATAATGTAAATACATATATATTCTATATATAATATATAAGTATAATATAATTAATTATAATTAAAATTAATTATTATTAAGAATTATAAATAACCAAAAGTATTCCAGCTAGTTATTTGTAGAGTTGAGATATAAATCTAAGTGACTGACTCACAGTGATGTGTTGGACCTGGCCCAACCTCACCAGAGCCATTTATTAAATGTTTCAAAAATTTGAGAGCCAATTGTCAAATCATTGGTAATTGAAATAAGCCATGGTGAGAATATTTATACGACAAAAATTGGTAAACACTATGTCAATGATTTTTTTTAAGGTGGAGAGCTGATTTACTGGCAAATCACTGTATCTAGATTAACTATATATATATCTTTATAACTAACTATCTACTGTACTTGCCCACTCACTACTCTCACACATGCTCCTAAACAATTGTTGGAAACTCCCTTTAATCATTGATCTAGCTAGTTTTGGATCTTCACGTATTTATTTTTAGGTAGACCTAAGCACTTCTTCCCTTATCAGATAACCTTGCTCACAGTACCACATTTGATCCCACTGATAATACCCAAAATTTGCTACACGTAAGTCTTGTATATCCTTTTCACAAAAGTAAATGTTTCCACCTTTTTCTTTTCAATTCGCATTGCTGCGGTATTAGGTGATGTTCTTAGCAATGAGGATATGACTATTTCCTCTTTCCTCACTTTGTATCATCCTACCCTAAACTATTTTTAAGCTGTGTTGCTAGATTTATTTTCCTGAATCACTAATTTGTTCATGTTCCTCAATTAATTAAAATGTTCAATCAATAGCTTTCTACTCTACAAAATAAAAGACACATACTTCAATTTCCTAGTCAATCCCTTCACATTGTAGTTCCATTCTGGTTTCTTTTTAGGAATTAATATGATCAGATGTTCAAAATAGGATCAGGTACATGAAAAAGAATCAGTCAGAATCACTTCATGAAAATACACTTAATGAGAATCAATCTGAAGACATAGTAAAAGTAGGGTAACATATAAGAGCAAGGATTGTGATAAAAGGAAAAAAATTACCATAAAATATATCCAACAGATCAGATTGATTCTAAAAACCTGGCAAATTATATCCTTTTTTTTTTAATAGGAAGAGTAACATCTTTATGTCTATAAGGTTACCCAACATAAAGACACAACAATTGGTTGACAAAGAGAATATTGGTATTGATATACTGAAGGGTGTTCTAGTAGAATGTTAAATGTTCCTTGTAAAAGCCATTATAATCTGTGGAACTGTATATGTTACTAAGCCTGCAGTAGTTTTGGAATTGACATTGGTGAGTATTATGTACCACAAATACAAAGGTCTACATATACGTAAGTAAGTTAAAGTGTGCATCACCCTTAAATTCTAAATTTAGTGGTCTCTATTTATTTGATATTTCATGGCAGTAGAAGCCAGGTTCCTGGAAAATCATGTTCCAAATGCCCTTATTCTTCTCTGCTTTAATCTCTTATCTTTTATCCTCTGATATAACTGATACTCAGACTTAGTCTATAGAACTTATATATTTATACATTTCATATATATTAGTGTTGTAAATAACACTGTAAATAATGTGATTGCTTTTTTATTAATTATAATTAATTATAAATAAGTTAATTAATAATGCTGTGATCCTTTTTATTGTCTATGTGACTAGTAACACAGACTGCTCACTATCAGGAGTGGGATAAGCTTTGCAATCTGGACACTTGGAATCCATGACAGATTCTCTCCCAACAAACTCCTTCACATAAATATTTTCTCTTTACCATCTACTCTCTTCTTTCATAATCTTTCTCACTTCTTTTCTTCTTACTCATTCCACTTCATCCACCTTGCTGTTTCTCCAAATCGCAAGTATAAATTCCCAACAGAAAGCCAACATAAGCCTAGTTCTTCCCAGTAGAATTTTCTGCAAGGATGGAACTAGTATATAATCTGCACTCTGTACGTGTGGTTACTAAACATTGACACTCAATGAAATAATTAAATTTTAAAATTTAATTAAATCTAATCAGTTTAAATTTAAATAGCCACTTGTGGCTAGTGGACTGTGCAGCTCTAAAAGTTTCACCTACTTGCAATAACCACAATAACCTTCCATGAATATTTGTCTGTCATCTTCTAAAAGTCTTTGTCTATATTTTATCTTCTCAGCGAGACTTTTTCTGACTCCCTTACATAATGCTGCAGCTATTTCCCACCTCACAACCTACACTCTCCATCTGCTCTCTTTTTTTGTTGTTGTTGGTGGTGGTGTTACTTTATAGCACCTATCACTTTGTGATATAGTATTTGAGTATACATTTATTACATTAATGTCTATTTAAGCCTTTGGGGAAAAACTTCACTGATATCATTTTGTTGTCTTTCTCTATTGATATTTTTTCCTGTTTTCTAAAATCAAATGTATTACTTTTAATTTTTCCATATAAACATTCATTCTAAAATTCTCAGGTTTATTAACTTATTATTACATCTAATATTCTCTTTAAAAATAAGCAACTGAACTGTTATGGGGCATTAGATATATGACCTTATGCATTTAAAACCTATAAATAATGACATTTACCATATGCAAATTAAAAATAAATAAACAGATTTCAAGAGTCCCAGCACAGAATGTTGAATGTGACAAATGAATCCATTTGTATTACATAATTACATTGAATAGGGTGAGGGGAAGTATAACTTTGGAAAATTGTTTGAATGGTAACTGTAAGACTAAGGGGAAAAGAAAACCATTCTCCTTGAAAAATTTGTTTCTTACAGTGATACATCAGTATAGGTTAAAAATTCTGAAATTATTTTGCATGTATACAGGGGTTGAACAGATATGTAAATAACAGCAGTAAATGGGAGTCAGATTTCTCACTATCAGAGTAGAAATGTACATCTAAGCAAACACAGAAGGCCATAATAAACTCCATGTGGCTAGATTAAAGTCAAAGATATATATATATATATATTTATTTATTTATTTATTTATATTCATAATAACCCTGCCTGAATATTTACATGATTTACTCTGTCATTTGACATCAGATAGATATCTGTTATCAGATATATATAGAAATACTAACAGATATGCCTTATACCTGTGTTAGGTAAATACATATATTTACTAGCTCTGTCATCTGAAATAGGGCCTAGGGTCATTGACAACACAGTAGCAATATATTTTTAGTTATTATTTTTAATTTATGTAACATTATATAATTACACTTAAGTTTTTCAAAATCCATGTGTAGTTTTTATTTCAAATTATGACTTTGGAAATTATCATTAAATTTCTATTTGTACATGTTTAAAGCAACTTAATCACATTTCTGTTATTCTGATTAATAACACAGTCATTAAATTGATTCATTTTGTCTCTAGTGTAAACTATATTTAGAATTTAAATGAACTTCAGCAGAGAGTTGGGTATATGGACATGATTCCAGATTATCAGGCACAAATTTTGGAGAGATTTCTCTCAGTATATTCATAATAAAAGTTATTCTATAGAATTGAGTCTTGTTAAAGATTCTCATCATTCTATCTGTAGTGGAAGAAAAATCTAAATTGATAAGAATTTGTCTTCTACAATTAAACTTTGTAATTAATTTTAAACAAACAAGATACCATTTTACTCCGTATATATATGTGCTTAAACTAAACATAATAACTAAGGATAACATAATAAAGAATGCTATATAGAACTATCCCTATTATATTGCATTGAATACTCCACAAGATGTGTCTGTGTGGAACCTGTGAGTATGACTTTATTTGGAAAAAGTGTCATTACAGATATAGTTTAGTTAAGATTTTGAGATGTGATTATCCTAGATAAGGTGGACCTGAACCTAATAACAAATGTCCTTAAGAGAAGGGGAGAATACATAGATGACAAAGCTATGTGAAAATGGAAGAAGATTAGAAGTATGTTGTCACCAAGCAAGGTACAGCTGGAGTTACCGGAAGCTGAAAGAGGCAAGGAAGTATCCTTCTTCAAAGCCTTCAGAGGGAGTTCAACCTTATCAACCCTTTGATTTGAAACCACTAGCTTCCAGAACTGTGAGAGAGCACATTTCTATGTTTTAAACCACCAAGTTTGTGACAGTTTGTTATGGTAGCCATAGGAAACTAATACATTCACATTCACCTTAAATAGAAAGTTACTGAAAACTTTAAGAGGTATAGGTTGAGAATTGCCTTTGATTTTTACCATGGCTTCTTTTACTTTCCCTTGATCTGCCCTTTTCCCTTGATCTGCCCATTGAACTGTGTTTGTGGGCTGAACAAATCAGTACTGAACTGGTCACTGACTTTTATTAAAGATATTTCTTAAAAAAAAAAAAAAGAAAGAAAATTTCGCCTTTTGTCTACTGTGAAGTACACATTTCAGACTTTATTAATTAAATATGCAGGTAATTTACTTTCTTCCAATGAAATCAGCACTATATATATTTCCAGTTCTTT
The DNA here is from genome assembly GCF_964270905.1 of Leucopleurus acutus. Lineage (NCBI taxonomy): Eukaryota > Metazoa > Chordata > Mammalia > Artiodactyla > Delphinidae > Leucopleurus > Leucopleurus acutus. The sequence continues at coordinate 40,898,890 of NC_139160.1, read as the reverse complement.
TTTACATGAGATGTTAATTTTCCTCTGTAAGACCTTGTGGCTTTCTCCTCTTGTGTAATCTCAGGTTTCTCCACATTCTGTTTCACATTGAAGATGCAGAAGTTCACTTTTCTTGGTACTAATTCTATCCAAAGAAAATCATTTTCAAACTCTAATCCACTATAAAAATAGAATATTTATCATTGTGCTCAATATGGACTCTAAGACAATTCTTACATAGTTTAATTAATCATGGTTCTTGGCTCACTGTCCTTTACTATATGATTTAGTCTATATCATTATAATAAAAGGAGTGAACTAAATTATTGCTTGTAAACATTTAGTACTATTTAATGTTCAATAAAATTGAGGAAAATATGTCTAAAAGGAAGTCAAACTGTGTGAAGAAAAATTAAGATCTGATCTGAGATATTATCATTAGTTGGATCATTATGATAAATATGATGAGCATGATGAATATGGTAAAATAAATGATAGTGCAAACTGATCAGCTAAGGACTAGATAGAGAAGGAAGTTTTGAGTGAGGAGAAAAGAAAGTTTTAAAATAATACCCTAGGAAATGGGCAGAGATTGGACTCTGCAGACATATTTTTATTTTATTTATCAAGATTAAATGTGTGCTGAGGTTCGTGGTCATCAAGTTGAATTTTTTATGTATTATTCTTCAGTCAAATTCTACTGTAAAGAACTAAAGGAGAGTTATGTTTAAACAATGTAATGGTTTTGCCAAGCAAAGAAAATGGAGAGTAAATCAAGAGTTTGGTAGGGAAGAAGGAGGAGAGGGAGTGGATATGAATCCATGAGGGAAAGTGGAAACTATTGGGGTAGAGGGATTGACCATACTGGTATGGTATGGTCAATGGTTGAATCTAAGTATTTTAGGAATCAACTGGAAAGACATAACATGGTGGCCAGAGTTAGGGATAAGTCTAGCATATATTTCAATTCATTTATGTAAAATTCATGAAAGTTTAAAAGTTGCTTACTTATATATTTGCTAGTCTTGTAGTCTATATACTATGTAATTTCCTAATAAAACTAAACATTATCTTTTCAAATATTTTATCAATAGTAACCTCAGTCAATACAGTTACTGAGGCATAATACTTAAATCAATTTTGGTATATATATATATATATATATATATATATATATATATACACATATATAAATTATTTATATATAAATACACATTTACCTAAAAAAGTTCTAGTTTTGACATTTTTCAGCACAAGTAAATTATATGTATGTTTATGAAAAATTGTACAAAAACAGTCATATAAATTTTACTCGAGCCATAAAAGGAAACGAAATTGAGTTATTTGTAGTGAGGTGGATGGACCTAGAATCTGTCATACAGAGTGAAGTAAGTCAGAAAGAGAAAAACAAATACCGTATGCTAACACACATATATGGAATCTAAATAAAAAAAGAAATGGTCATGAAGAACCTAGGGGCAAGACGGCAATAAAGACACAGACCTACTAGAGAATGAACTTGCGGATATGGGGAGAGGAAAGGTAAGCTGGGACAAAGTGAGAGAGTGGCATGGACATATATACACTTCCAAACGTAAAATAGATAGCTAGTGGGAAGCAGCAGCACAGCACAGATAGATCAGCTCGGTGCTTTGTGACCACCTAGATGGGTGGGATAAGGAGGTTGGGAGGGAGGAAGACTCAAGAGGAAAGAGATATGGGGACATATGTATATGTATATCTGATTCACTTTGTTATAAAGCAGAAACTAACACACCATTGTAAAACAATTATATTCCAATAAAGATTTTTTTTAAAAAAAATTAATAACATTAATTTTAAGTTTGATGTGGTATATATTTATTCTCAATTGAACAGCATGATACCTAGCTGAGAAGTTTGGTAAATACTGAGTTTTATCTATTCAAAATTTACTTTTACATCTCATTTTATTTAAAAGTAATTTGGAGAGGACTTAATTTCATATATATAAGTTGTAGTTAAAGCATTTGCTAATGAACAGATCTATAATAAGATAGTGATGAGGAAGCAGGGAAGAGAAATGGGGACAAGAAAAGGAAAAATGATAAGTGGCAAATTGTGAACATAGATCATATTGAGAAGCTTCTAGAGTTAGAGAACAGACACTCTTAATCAATAACTATAAGCTAATAATTAAATCTAATATTCTTCTAAAATCTTTCCTAGTATGTATGCATTTCTATGGTATTATTTTGTTCTTGTAATATATTACTTTGCTGTTACTTTTAGATAGGTTCTTCTTTCCTGATTTTCCTTCAATAAATTTTGTAAACTCTTCATGAGCAGAGACTTTTCCTTTCACTTTACTTTATGAATTCTATAAGTACTTCTATTTTGTTATGCTAATGAAACTGTCACTCAATAAAGATGTGAACTGAAAATCATTATATATTTTTCCTAATCTTAATTTTCCAATTTTTTTAAAAATTTCCAATTTCCATAATTTATAAACACATCATCTATACTTTGGTATAATTTGAAATAGGGTTATTTTGAGATATGAAGTTTTAGACATGTATTTGATCCTTTCTAGATTCAATGAATTAATGACATTGATTCATCTAAATAGAACTTTTAATGTCACTGTACTTTTCCTGCTAAATAGAATACATACATTTTTCATATATTAACTTATTGGCATAGATTTAACTGTTTTTTTTCCTATTCTCTATTTATATGAATATATATGTGTGTGTGAGTATATAATTTTTCTTGTTTGATTTTCCATATTTCAATGTAAATGGGAAATATGTGGAAAAAATTCACAACAGCTGAATTAGAGGAAAACCCAAGTACTTGTTCACTAATGTGGCACAAAGGGTGCCATACTCTTTGTGCCATTTTAGTAGATGGCATTAACCTAGTCTATCACAACCTCACATTTAACCTCATTTTCCCTTAGTTTCTCATTTAAAAAAATGGACTTTTACTGAATAATCTCTAAATTTGTATTACTTATGATTTAACCATATGGATTTTTAAAGCGATGTTGTTGAAAAGAAAGTTCAAGAAACAGAAAAGATATTAATAGTTTCAATGACAACAAAATTCTTCCATATATAGTATTTTTATATCATAAGTATTTGCCTATTGTGTTGATAATATGGACATTTTATTGAACTATAAATACTAAAATGAAATAGTTCCTCTTTTGAAGTCCTTTCCTAGAATTTAAGGTGAATATACAATAGTAATGTGAAAAGATGTATATTTCCTGTCAGTTTTCCAAATTACATACTATTTTTCCAAAATACAATTTGAGTTTATAGCGATATGTTAAATAACTAAACACAAAATACATGAATATGTATGTGGATTGTTAGAAAATGATGTCTTATATTCCTGCACATCTGGAGAGTGAGGCAGTATTGCCCATTGTACTGGACTATCTTTTTTAAGTTGCCTATATGGTAAAAAGGCCTGGAATGGGTATGCATATATTTATATAATGGGTATATATATATTTATATAATGGGTATATATATATTTATATAATGGGTATATATATATTTTTTTTTTGCCTTGAGGCTAAAGGAAGGATTACTATAGCCTTGGAATATAGAGATAATATCTCCCTGTGAAGAAATGACAGACATGTTTACTGTCCAGTATAATAAATGTAATTTTTGCATCCAAAAGCAAAGAACAAGCATGCTAAATGATAGGTGCTCCCTAAGTTCAGAGTTCTCCTTTAATGCAACCCTCCACAGGTATAGGCATCTATCTGGGCCTATATTTCATTGCACTCATGGGATTTGTTTGGAAATCACATGTTGATTCTCATGTTCTTTACTGTGTTCTACTATAGTCCTTTGTCTTTGACCCAGAAGTTGTTGGGCCTTTACAAGCATCTATGAAATTGTGGCAGTCTCATTTGTTAACTGACAAGTAGAGTAAAGTCTCAGACCCTTGACATTTCTTGACAGTTTTGATGTGAAGTATAGGATACTCTCAGAGACATGACTCTTTTAAAGAAGAATAATGAAGATCTGTTGGGTAATTTGTAAGACTTGGGGTCCCTGGAAATCAGTAGTGAGCATGTAGAACAATTTTACGGACAATTAGCAATAAGTGGTCCAGCATTTTGCTGACTTTTATTGAGGCAATGACTATTAATTGAGTGCTGGGAAATGGGTCAAAAGTCAATCTTCTGAATGGTGTACTTGTTCTGAATGTTGTACTTGCTGCTAACTCTCCTCTCAGTAGGGGCACTTCCTTTCCATCTGGCTTTCAGCTTAGGTGAATAACTAGTACTAAGATTGTAATAACTAGTACTAAGATTCATCCTGGATGGACACAATTTTCTGGTTTACTCTCCTCCCTCCATCAGCTGACAAAACTTACAGAGATGCGCTACCTACACAAAGAAATGAAAAGAGTAAAATCATGACCACTATGGGTTGAAAATCAGAATACTTTTAAAATTTAGAGTCATTGAGAGATGAAGAAATGGGATACATAATACTTGCAAAGGAAGGACAGTAATAACTGGGATGTTGCACAGCTCAGACCCTTCTATAATCTATCTTAACAGTTTTGGATTTATTTGGATAAAACAGCAAAATGCCTTAGAGTTATTTGCATTGAGTACAGGCTACTATAAGGCATATTTGGCACTCCTGAGGCAATTTCTCTGAGACAGGCAAACCCCCATGTGAAACCACAGATAAGGTATTAAATAGTATTTTGGATTGTATTGCCCCCGATTGGGTTGAAAATACCAAGGAATTGAACTTTCTGAGGAATAAAAAACAGACCCAAATAAATCTAGATGGATTCTTGAAATCAACCCATCTGACATGAAAGACACCCCTAACTCTTATGTTAAAAATGGCCAGAAATGTGAGAGACACTATTATGACAATGGGACAGAAAACAATCTGGATAAAGATAAAACTATTTTTTTAAAGACACTACTGGGTGAGTCAAGACCTAGTAAACCAAAATGCAAACTGTGTAGTTACAACAGAAAAGCAAAGCGATGTGTCTATGATTAATCAGTCAAGGGATCCTCAAAGATGAAATTAATGGTTTTGTTAATATTGATCTTACAGTCAATAAAGAACTTTGCATGGAACAAGAATATTGAAAGTTTGGTTGAACATCAAGCAACCATGTGTTGCTTGAAACTAAAAATTCATCTTCCTTGCTCACTGCCTTGGAGTCATCCTTTCCCTTCATGTATCCTTATTCTTCCCTCCCTTTTTATTTTGTCTTTAGCTGCTTTAAACTGAGAGATGATTATAGGTGAGGTTGAGTGATTGATAGCCATACACAAAAGGGGAAATTTGAGGACAGGAGAGAATCTAACTTTTATGGTTTTCTCAGATATAGGGATAAAAGTTACATCCTACCTTGTCCTATGAAGAGTTGTGTGAATTCAATAATGAGGTTTGAGGAACTTTTACAGCAGGGAAAGGAAGATGAGTTGTGTGTGTGTGCATGTGTATATGGTGGACTCTGAAGCAACACAATGTATGTTGTTGTTGCTTCTATCTCTGAATACATAGTAAGAATTGATGTGTCATATGCTTATCTTGTGTTATAGGCTCCTTCTTCTCCATCCCATAAGTGTCAGAGGAAATTCTGATTGAGAAAGTTTGCATATACAGAAATGCTTCTACATTTGGCACTCCACTATGCTAATGATATTTTTTGAGTTTCTGTTATTGATATTTTGATAGTAACTGGAGACAACATCAAACAGCAATCATTCTTTGGGGTTTTGGATGTGTTGCCTACCTGACAGGTTCAGTTATGGATGGCTACCAGGTATGCAATTTTTAAAAAAACATCTCTTGTCTTGCTACTGGAATCTTGTTGAAATTAAATATCTGATCCAAGGAATGCATTTGACTTTCTGGTCTAAAATACCCATTTTTTGGTGTCACCTTGGACTCGAGGACTAACATGATGAATAGTATTCAACAAAGTTCTCACTAGTGTAAAAGATATAGTAAAGAATGCAACCAGACAGGCCACAGTAGAAAAGTGGTTACACATAAAACAGTAGTAACTATCTCTTTCAGGAAAATTTTATCTGCCACTCCACCATGTGAAGCAGAACTGCTGGCTCACTGCGGATCTCCATTTACAGAGTTTCACCTAAGTTCCTAGGAGGGGTTCACTGATAGTTAGGCAAATCTAAATTCAGTGGGGTTCACTTGCTACTACAGTTGTTCAACTTGGGTAGTTTTGCTTTTTGTCTATTATAAATAATGCTTCTATGAACATTCAGTATGAATTTTTGTGTGAGCATATGTTTTCTTTTCTCTTTAGTACATACCTAGGATTAGGATATGGCAACTATGTTTAAACTTTTTGAGAAACACTCAAACTGTTTTAAAAGTAGCCATGCAATTTTACATTACTAACAGCAGGGTATATGAGGGTTCCAATTTTTCTACTTTCTCTTTAATATTTATCTTTCTTTTCTTTCATTTAAATTAAAAATGTATAGCCATTCCAGTGTGTGTAATGACATAGCTCACTATGGTTTTGATTTGCATTTCCCTGAAGACTAATCATGTTGAGAATGTTTTCATGGGCTTATGGGCCATTTGTATGTCTTTGGAGAATTGTCATTGCTCATTTAAATTTATTTTCTTTTTATTATTGATAGCAAGGGTTATTTATGTATAAGAAATACAAGTCTATTATCAAATATCTGATTTGCAAATATCTGGGTTGTCTTTTCACTTTCCTGATGGTATCTTTTTGAAGCACAAAACTTTTAAATTTTTATAAGGTTTATCTTATTTTTTGTTTCTGTTACTTTTGACTTATACTTACAAAGACTCTGTCTAAACCAAAGTCATATATGTTTACTTCCAAATTTTTGTTTAAGAGCTTTATAATTCTACCTCTAACATTCACACCTTTGATCATTTTGAGGTAATTTTCTGTGTATGGTTTGAGGAAGGGCAACAATTTCATTATTTTGCATATGGATAGCCAATTGTCCTAGCACTATCCTTTCCCCATTAAACCTTTTTGGTATACTTTTAAAAATATATATTTATTTATTTATTTTTATTTTATTTATTTTTGGCTGTGTTTGGTCTTTGTTGCTGCCCATGGGGGGCTACTCATCATTGTGGTGAACAGGCTTCTCGTTGCAGTGGCTTCTCTTGTTGCGGAGCATGGGCTCTAGGTGTGTGGGCTTCAGTAGTTGCAGCACGGGAGCTCAGTAGTTGTGGTACATAGACTTAGTTGCTCTGCGGCATGTGGGATCTTCCTGGAATAGGGCTGAAACCCGTGTCCCCTGCATTGGCAGGAGGATTCTTAACCACTGCAACACCAGGGAATCCCTGGTATACTTTTCAAAGCTGCCAGCATCTTGATTATTGTAGCTTTGTAACAAATTTTGAATAGAAAAGGTAAGCTCTCCAATATTTTTCTCTTTCAAAATTATTTTGAAAAAGTTTTCTATATTAATTTTAGGATAGCTTTCTATATTCATATTCATTTCAGGATAACTTTCAATTACTGCAAAAAATGCTGCATTTTGATAGGGAGTATGTAGATCAATTTGGAGGGTATTTCCATCTCAGTAACATTTATTTCTAAGAACTTTATAATTCTACTTTTAACATTTACATCTTTGATCATTTTGAGTTAATTTTTGTGTATGGTTTGAAAAAGGGGAACAGTTTCATTCTATATTAATTATTTTCAGGGTTAACTAATGGACTTATTAACATCAAATTAGGTATTGTATAATTTCTTTCAATAATGTTTTGTAGTCTTAAGTGTACATATCTTACCCTTTTTGGTTAAATTTGTTCCTAAACATTTTATATTTTTTGATGGTTTTATAAATGGAATTATTTCCTTAATTTAGTTTTCAGTTTGTTTATTGCTAGTGTATACAAATAAAATTTATTTTTGTAGTTAGATAGTGTATCCTGTAACCTTGCTGAGGTTATTTATTAGATCTAAATATTTTTTAGTGGATTCCTTAGGATTTTCCATATACAAGATTATGTCATGTACAAATAGAGATTGTTTTACTTCTTCATTTCCATTTGGGTGCTGTTTATTTATACTTGTTGATTAATTTCCCCTAGCTAGAACATGTATTATAATGTTAAATAGTAATGGTGAGAGAGGCATCCTTGTCTTGTTCCTAATGATAGGGGGAAACATTCTTTCTTTCATCATTAAGTATGATGTTAGCTGTGGGTTTTTAACAGACACCCTTTATCAGGATGAAGAAGTTTTCTTTTACTCCTAGTTTGATGAGTGTTTATCATGAAGGGTGTCAGACTATGCCAAAGTTGTTTGCTTTGACTATTGAGATCATGTGGTGTTTGTCCTTTACTCTGATATTGATACAGTATATTAAATTAAGTTATTTTTGGAGAGTTGAACGTGTCTTATTTTATTGGGATAATTCTCATTTGGTTATGGTGTATAATTATTTTCATTGCAGACACTGCAGATTCAGTCTGCTAGGTTTTTTTGTTTTAAAGGATTTTACATCTATATTTATAACATATTGGTTTGTAGTTTTCTTTTGATGCCTTTGTCTGGTGTTGGTATCAGGATCATACTGGTCTCATAAACTAAGTTTGGAAATGTTTCTTCCTATTATATTTTATGGAAGAGTCTGAAGAATTGGTGTTCATTCTTCTTTAAAAGTTTGGTAGAATTATCCAGTGAAGTCTTATGGGCCTAGAGTTTTCTTTATGGGAAGGTTTAAAATAACTAGTTCAATTTATTTACTTGTTATATGTCTATTCGAATTTTACATTTCTTCTTGAGTCAGTTTCAAGGTTTTATCTCTCTAGAACTGTGTATACATTTCATTTATATTATCTCATTTGTTGACATATACTTATTGATAACATTCATTTATAATTTTTTTTTTTTAAATTTCTGTAAGGTCAGTAATGATGCTCTCTCTTTCATTTCTGATTTTAGTAATTTAGTCTCTTCTCTTTCCATCTTGTTCAATTTAGTTTAAAAGTTTATAGATTTGCAGATCTTTTTCAAACCCAAAATTTTTATTGATTTTTTTCTATGGTTTATATTCTCTATTTCATTAATTCTCACTCTAATTTTTATTTTTTCTCTTTATGTAAGATTTAGTTTGTTCTTCTTTTTACTGTGTTAAATTGAAAAGTCAGGTTATTGATTTTTCTTTCTTTTAAATATAAGCCTTACAGGTATACATTTTCATTCAACCCTGGCTCTGTTGCATTCCCTAAGTTTGGGTGTGTTTTTTCTTCAATTTTGTTAATCTCATAGTGTTTTCAAATTTTCTTTGATTTATACTTTTGCCTATTGATTAGTTAGGTCTGTGTTAATTTCCTAGAATTTGTGAATTTCCTCAATTTTTTGTTATTAATTTCTAATTTCATTATATTTTGGTTTGAAAATATAATTTGCATGTGGTATTATTTCAATCCTCTTAAATTTATTCAGGGTCATTGTATGACCTAGCATATTGTTTCTTCTGCAGAATGATCTATGTGCTCTTGAGAAGAAAAATGTACAGTTTAGGGAGTCTTTCAGAGATGACCATTAGGTCTAAATGTTTTAAAATATTGTTCCAATCTTCCATTTCCTTGTTGATATTCTTCTAGTTATTACATACATTATTGAAAGCAAAATATTGTAGTTTCTAAATAATTATTATTGAATTGTCTATTTCTCTCTTTAATTCTGTCAGTTTTGGGTTCATGCATTTAGGTCCCCAGTTATTTGCATATGTGTTTAAATTGTTATATATTTCTGATGAATTAACTTATGTATTACTGTAAGATGATCTTTATAATCTTCTGTACATTTTTCATTTGTCTTTAAACTTATTTTTCTGATAATAATCCAATCAGCTTTCTTATGCTTGTTGTTTGCATGCAGAACATTTTACCCACTTTTACTTTGCATCTATTTGTATCTTTAAACCAAAGGTATTACTCTTTTAGACAGAATATATTTGGGTCTTTTTTCCCCTAATGTGACAATCTCTGGCTTTTGATTAGATTGTTTAATCCATTCACATTTAATTTTATTTTTGATGTACTTGAATTTATGTAAGCCATTTTACATTTTTTGTCTAAGCATCTCATGTCTTTTTTGTTGCTCTTTGCTCATTCTTTTGCATTAAATTAGTACTACTTAGTGTAACACCTCAATTTTTCACTGCGTATATGAATTGATTTTCTTACCAGTTGCTCTACAGCTTACCATATTCATCTTAAATTATAATCTACTTTAGAGTAAGACAATGTTAACTCTAGTGAATATAAAAATGTTGTTATTTTATAGCTTTATTCCAATTCCTATATCTGCACATTGCCATCTGTAAATGTTAAAAAAACACTATATTATTATAATAATTATTTTATATAATTTTTTGTCATGAAAATATTGGAGAAGGAAGCAGAGAAGGCATATTCTTATATCATTTGTTAAATTAATCTTCTTATGTATCATTTCTTGTCCTCTTCATTTGTTCCTCTGGATTGGAGTTAGCATCTGTTACTTCCTTTATCCAACACAGCTTTGCTTCCACTGTTTCCTTGGTCTCTTATTGTTAAATGTACTCTACAATTCTATATAATATAGGCCCAACAGTGAAATTATATATCTATTGTTTTATACAATTACCATTTAAATCAGTCAACATAAAAACAATAATAAATATAAATTTTCAGTCTTTTGTAATTACATAATTATTTCTACCTGTGTTCTTTGTTTTTAATGTGCATTTTAATAACTGTTTGGGGACACTTGCTTTCAACCTAAAGAAGAACTTCTTTTATTATTTCTTATAAAATGTCTACTTGCAACATATTCTCTAACATTTGCTTATTTGGGAATATTCTTTTTCACCTTCACATTTGAAAGTATTTGTGGTCAAAGAAAGATTCCTGGTTTACAATTTTTTTTTTCTTTCAGGACTTTGAAAATGTCTTCCCACTTCCTCTGGTCTCTATTGTTCTGATGAGAAATTAGTTGTTAATCTTATTGGGGTTCCCTTGTACATTATGAGATATTTTTCTCTTGCCATTTTCAAGGCTTTCTCTTTGTCTCTGGCTTCCAGTATTTTTACTATGATGTGCCTAGTTGTGGTTCTATTTGCCCTTTTCCTCTTTGGAGTCTGTGTAGCTTCTTGACGTATAGATAAATGCTTTTGATAAAATGTGGTAACTTTATGGCTAGTGATTCTTCAACTATCTGTTCTTTTTCTGGACTTTCTCTCTCCTCTGTTGTTATCCTCTTTACACATGAATTGGTGTGCTTAACAGCATACTCTATGTTTCTGAGGTCCTATTCATGCTTCTTTATTCTTTTCTTTCTCTTCTTCAGAGCACATAATTTCTACAGATTAATTTTCAAGTTTTCTGATAACATTTTCTGCAAATTAAAATTATTTTTGAATGTCTCTGGTATAATTTTGATTTCAAGTATTGAACTGTTGTACTCCAGAATTTTATTTTGATTTCTTTTATATTTTCTATCTGTTTATTGATATTATACACTTGATAAACAATAATATTATATCTTTACTTATTTAGGCATGATTTCCTTTAGTTCTTTGAACATAATTATAACAGCTTTTTTAAAGACTTTATCTGCTAATTCTGACATCTGGTCTCTCCCACATCTAGTTTTTGGTTACTGTTTCTGCTGTCTCATATATGGGTCACATTTTTTCTGTTTTTTGTTTGTTTGTATTTGTTTGTTTATCTCATAAATTTTTGTTGAAAGCTACACATTTTGGATTATTTATTGTGGAAAGTTTGGATATTGATTTTCCCTTCTCCCCCTTTATAGGGTTTGTATTAGTTTTTATCTTCTTGCATGTTTGTAAGCAGACTTTATCTCTTGGATAAACTCACCTGGAATTTAGCTTTTTCCACATTCTGCTGGGATGAATGGGAAATACTGGTGGTTTGACCCTCCTGGAGTGAAATTGAAGTCCTTGGATGGCAACTAGGAAAAGGTGTTCCTTGTCTTCTTGGCCTATACATTCAGAATGGTGTTTTCATCATGCTAAGCTGGAGTGGATAGGGATTGGTTTATTCCTCAAATAACATATATAATAAATAATCAAGATTTAGTAAATTTTCTTGAATGAGTCATTTTTCATATGTTCCATGCACTTAGGACAATTTCCAGCTACTCAAAAAAAATATATAAATGATTTTTCACTTGTTTTCATTGTTCACTGGGGAGAGGATCCATGGAGAAACTCACACTATTCTTGAATTAGTCTCCCTCCCTGGTTATTCTTTATTGGACTATTTAAAATCACTTGGCTATTCAGTCTGCAATTTAGAAAACAACCACACTGTAAGACTGAAGATTACCCTTTTAATGGCTGTGTACTCTGGAAATAAACTTCTGCTATTGACCAAAGAATAGGGAACATTCATGAAGATTCTCACAGTAAGGTTCTGATGATACCACCTATAATGAAACCACTAATCTACTCATATTACCATCACTGATGACTGATTCTATCATCCTGCAAGATATTGCAACACATCCACCATCAAAAACTGGACACAAATAAAGGATTACATGTTTATAATATAAAAGTTACTGCTGCAAGTCAGACTGCCTCCTGCCAAAAACTGACTGGTTTCCTCATGGTGAGGGAAGCCACATTGTACAGGACTTTGCCTCCATCTTGTTCCTGGCAAATTGACATTTTTACACCCTTATGAGGCAATTGGTGGTGTCTCAACACTGTTGATACATGTTTTATATTTTGCTTGTTTGATTAATCATTTATTAAGCACCTCTATCCTACTGTTTAATCCTAGTAATAACTCCATGAGGTAGATATTATTATGACTGTCACCATTTTACAAGTAAAAAAAAAAAATACTGTGAAAATGTCCTTCAAAAGGTGAATGGATCAATAAACTGTGGTACATCCAGACAATGGAATATTATTCAGCACTAAATAGAAATGAGCTATCAAGCTACAAAAAGACATGGAGGAATCTTAAATGCATATTAATAAGTGAAAGAAGCCAATCTGTAAAGGCTTTGTATTGTATGATTTCAACTACATGACATTCTGGAAAAGGCAAAACTCTGGAGACAGTAACAAGTCAGGGCTTATGGAGAAGGGAAGGATGAACAGGCAAATCATAGAGGAATTTTTGGACAATGAAAATACTCTGTATGATATTATAATGGTGAATACATGTCATTATGCATTTGTCAAAACCCATAGAATGTACACCACAAAGAATAAACTCCAACATGAACTATGGATTATGGTTGATTAAAAAAAACAAAACAAGGAGTGAGGGGGAGGGATAGATAAATTGGGAATTTGAGGTTAACAGATATGTACCACTATATATAAAGCAAACACAAGGATTCACTGTATACCACAGGGAACTATATATTTTTTAAATTGTTTTTTTATTTTATTTTATATTGGGGTATAGTTGATTTACAATGTTGTGTTATTTTCAGGTGTACAGCAAAGTGATTCAGTTACACATATACATATATCCATCGTTTTTCAGACTCTTTTCCCATATAAGTTATTACAGAATATTGAGTAGAGTTCCCTGTGCTATACAGTAGGTCCCTGTTGACTACACAGTATATATAATAGTACATATATGTCAATCCCAAACTCACAATTCATTCCTCCCCCCCACCATCTTTCCCTTCGGTAACCATAAGTTCATTCTCTGAGTCTGTTTCTGGTTTGTAAATAAGGTCATTTGTATCATTTTTTTTTAAGATTCCACATATAAGAGATATTATATGATATTTGATTTTCTGTGTCTTACTTCGGTTAGTAGGATAATCTCCAGGTCCATCCATATTGCTACAAATGGCAGTATTTCTTTCTTTTTTTACAGCTGAGTAATATTCCATTGTATATATGTACCATATCATTTATCCATTAATTTATTGATAGATATTTATGTTGCTTCCATGTCTTGGCTATTGTAAATAGTACTGCAATGAATGTTGGGGTGAAAGAGTCTTTTTGAATTATGGTTATCTCTAGGTATATGCCCAGGAGTGGGATTGCTGAATCATATGGTAGCTCTATTTTTAGCTTTTTAAGGAATATCCATACTGTACTACATAGTGGATGTACCAATTTACTTTCCCACCAAGAGTATAAGAGGCTTGCCTTTTCTGCACACCCTCTCCAGAATTAATTGTTTGTAGACTTTCGGATGATGGCCATTCTGACCAGTGTGAGATGATTCCTCATTATAGTTTTGATTTGCATTTCTCTAATAAATAGTGATATTGAGCATCTTTTCATGTGCTTTTTGGCCATCTGTGTGTCTTCTTTGAAGAAATGCCTATTTAGATCTTCTACCCATTAAAAAACTATATTTTATATTGGTCTATAGTTGATTTACAATGTTGCATTATTCTGCCTATTTTTAAACTGGGTTGTTTGTTTTTTTGATATCGAGCTGCATAGCCATTTGTATATTTTAGAAAGTAACCCCTTTTGTTTTTGGTTTACTTTGCTGTGCAATAGATTTTAAGTTTAATTAGGTCTCATCTGTTTATTTTTGTTTTTATTTTCATTACTCTAGGAGATGGATCCAAGAAGATATTGCTTGCTGCAATTTATGTCAAAGTGTGTTCTGCCTATATTTTCCTCTAAGAGTTTTATAGTACCCAGTGTTAAATTTAGGTTTTTAATCCATTTTGAGTTTATTTCTGTGTATGGTGTTAGAGAGTATTCTAATTTTATTCTTTTATATTTTGCTGTCCAGTTTTCCCAGCATCATTTATTGAAGAGACTCTCTTTTCTCTATTGTATATTCTTGCCTCCTTTGTTATAACTTAGGTGACTCTAAGTGCATGTGTCTATCTATGGACTTTCTATCCTGTTTCATTGATCTATATTTCTGTTTTTGTGCTAGTACCATACTGTTTTGATGACTGTTGCTTTGTAGTATAGTCTGAAGTCAGGGGACCCTGATTCCTTCAGCTCCATTTTTCTTTCTTAAGATTGCTTTGGCTATTTGGGGTCTTTTGTGTTTCCATACAAATTTAAATTTTTTTTGTTCTAGTTCTATGAAAAATACCATTGGTAATTTGATAGGGATTAAAATGAATCTGTAATATAGTCTTGTGTAGTATAGTCATTTTGACAATATTGATTCTTCCAATCCAAGAACATGGCATATCTTTCCAACTTTTTGTGTCATCTTTGTTTTTTTTAATCCGTGTCTTATAGTTTTCAGAGTACAAGTCTTTTGTCTCTTTAAGTAGGTTTATTCCTAGTTATTTTATTCTTTTTGATGTGATGATAAATAGGATTATTTTATTAATTAATCTTTCTGAACTTTTGTTGTTAGTGTCTAGAAATGCAAGAGATAATTTTGTATCCTGCAACTTTACTGAATTCATTGATGAGATCTAGTAGTTTTCTGGAAACATCTTTAGGATTGTCTATGTATAATATCATGTCATCTGCAAACAGTGACAGTTTTACTTCTTCTTCAATTTGGATTCCTTTGGTTCTGTGATTTCCATGGCTAAGAATTCCAAAACTATGTTGAATAAAAGTGGTGAGAGTGTACATCTTTATATTGTTCCTGATCTTAGAGGGAATTTTTTCAGCTTTTCTCCATTGAGTATGATGTTAGCTGTGGGTTTGTCCTATACAGCTGTTATTATGTTGAAGTAGGTTCCCTCTATGCCCACTTTCTGGAGGTTTTTTTTTTTTTTATCATAAATTGATGTTGAATTTTGTCAAATGATTTTTCTGCATCTATTGAGATGATCGTATGGTTTTTATTCTTCAATTTGTTCATGTGGTGTATCACAATGATTCATTTGCAGATATTGAAATGTCCTCACATCCCTGGGATAAATCCCACTTGATCATGGTGTTTGATCATTTTAATGTATTCTTGGTTTCAGTTTGCTAGTATTTTGTTAAGGGAAACCTGTTTTAGGTGTAAAGTTTTACTGCTCCAGTCCTGTCAATTGACTGCAGTTACATAATTGTGTTTCTTGAAAGTAATATATTTTCTAATTTCCAGAACAATTTCATTCTGATAATGGTGTATCTTTATCAAAACAGTCACTGAAAAATAAACTGGTAGTCTAGGTATTTGATGGACCTCCACATTCCTTACCACTATTCAACCTCTGGTCTTTTGACCATTAAGACTGCCTTCTCAAATGTCAAATCTAAAAGATTTCTTACCCTACCTTTCTTATTTCCCATTGGCTTAAAAGCTTATTGAGCTTGTTTGCTAGTTGACCCAAACAAGTGACCGTTCACCTCTTTGCCCATTCCTGGAGGGTGGAGGCATGGAGGAAAATGATTCTATATAACTATTTTCTAAGATTGGATTCAACCTTTACCATTTCTAGACATAATGCTATTTTCTCTTCTTAAAAGAACACCCAGATCATTTATAATCTTTGTCTTTAAGATGTGTTCCTTAAGCTTTTCTCTCAAAGAGAAAGGCCCTGATGTAGCTCTCCAAAATTTATAAACATCTTAGTTTTATTTGACTTTTGGGTCTAACATCTCTCTGCCAGATGGCTCTCATCATGATTTGATGAGCATATCTCTGAATATTACCAAGAAGACAATATATCAAGGGAAAATATCAAGCGAAAGCCCCAGATACTGCCCCTCCCACACAAAACACCTGTCAACACTTGTGGATGATTTTGTACACCATTTCCATAGCTATTTTTCCATTATTCTATTCAACAGTTGAATGTATGGGTGGACAAACAGTACAATTTTGGGTGGCTGTTTTCAAGGTAGTCTTTTCAAATTATGACTAGACTCAATTATTCAAATTGAGCTAGGTATTGAAAGACCTACTAGCTGGCTGATAAAGCACATTGGAATAACTGATTGATGTAGGTCCCAATTAAGGGGCCTCAACAGTTATCATCAACACATACTTTCTAGGGTCTTTATATGTGCCCTAGGGGTGCACTATTTATGTGGAAACAAGGTTTGTGCTTGACTCTTTCCTGAAAACACTTGTTTCACCAAAGAGAACTTCATTTTTTATATTTCTAAAATTTTTATTAGTTTTTTTTTTTTTAATTTTTTGACTGTGTTGTGCAGCATGCAGAATCCTAGTTCCTTGACCAGGGGTTGAACCTGTGCCCCCTGCAGTGGAAGTTGAGAGTCTCAACCACTGGACTGCCAGGGAAGTCCCAAGAACTTCAACTGTTTAAGGTAGTAGCAGACCATTTAGCCCTAAGATAACTTCAGATTCTTTTACAAAATGAGCTTCCATTGGTGTATTTTTGGGACCCTTCTAGAGGGATAAGTTATTGATAGGTATGATTTAGGATGCTATTTCTAAGATGAGAGTCATCCAGTTAGAAAAGGTATTAGAAAATTTATTCCTGATTTTAGCTGAAGTGATAACACCTTAGCTCCCAAAGTGGTTCTGGATAGCCTTAACCCTCTGGCCAGGGTAATGATAGAATTCATGATAGAATTTCCCTAGTTTTTCTTCTCAAAGGCTAAGGTGAAGTCTGCGTAATAGTTAGTGTATACTACTATACCTCAATTCAGGAACCGGACCAAATGGAAGTGCTAATAAAAATGTAAGAAGAAAGCCACTGGGATTCTGGGATCTCTAAGGTAGATCTTGTTGTTTATGGGATTTTTTTTTTTTAATGATCTGGAACTCAGGGGCTGGGGAAAGCTTTGCTGAAATCAGTATTGCAAGCTGGTCTCATTTCCCTGCATGGAATCCTATTGAAAGTCAACTTAGTTGAATGCTATATGAAACAAATTAAGTGAATATGGTCCTAGCCTTTTTCAGTCATGTTAATCAGAGTATATGCTGGAGTGGCATACTCACAGAAAATTTTCCATAAGCCAAGAAGTTATAGAAATCAAGGTGTGAATCTCTGGATCTCTCATTGTTTTGCATATCCTGCAAGTGACTGGATATCTTTTGCATGGTACAATCCTTTCCTGAATATATTTATAGCTCACAGTTTTAGAAGATGAATAGCATGAGAGTCAAGTCTAAGCATGCTGAATATCCAGTATTATAAAGATAATATCTTCCTGCAAGATATATCCAAATTTTATATATTTTGAATATCCTTACATTTTACTTTAAATTTATTAGATAATCATTATTGGTAAAGCACAAATTATATAAACATTATCACTGTAATGACATAATGATTTTCCTGAAATGTAGGCAAGAAAATTTTATAAAATAAATACATAGTAATTTATAAACCAAATAAAAAAACTTCCTGCAGAAGAAAAGAGCAGTTATGTTTATTGCTCAACATAGGAGATTCAGAGTTCCCCTCTTGTAAGTTAACCTACTGTGTATGCAGTTCATCTGGGCTCATATTATGTTGCCTCCATGGCACTGGGGCCAAGAGGAACTAATGCTAATGCTCAGTGGCCTGTGAGCAATAAAATTTTTTCTCTGGTCCTGAGTGTCTTGTCTTATATACAGCACCTGAGAAATTGTGGTAGGCAAAATTTTTAGAATACAAGTAGTATGTAATCTCAGACCTCACACAATTTTTGGCATAGATGTAAAATATTTTAGTAAAATCATGGAAATTATATTAAAAGTAGGTGCAGACATCATTTAGAAGATTTCATTAAAAGGAAACATTTTAATGAAAATTATGATATAAATTTCATATTTTTTCTTATTTTAAGCCAATTTTATTTATATTAAAAACAGAAAACAATGCATTTTCTTCTCTGAAAGACATTGAACTCTTTTCCATTATTCACAGAATATAAAAAAAGTTTGCTTCACAATTTAAAAATGATATATAGGGAGACTTCCCTGGTGGTCCAGTGGGTAAGATTCCATGCTCCCAGTGCAGAGAGCCTGGGTTCAATCCCTGGTCAGGGAACTAGATCCCACTTGCATGCTGCAAATAAGAGATTTTGCATGCCGCAACTAAAGAGACTGCATGCCACAGAGAAGATCCTGTGTGCCACAACTAAGACCAAACGGAGCCTAAATAAATATTTTTAAAAAATGATATATAGGACATTATAATTGCTCAAAATAAAAAGAAGAAATAAAGACTTCAGAATGATTAGGTTGCCCATTCTTGAATGCTTTAGTCAGAATATAACTACATATTCATTTGAACTATTTCTATATTTTATGAAATATAATCTTTCCAAGTATATGAGTCTTGTAACACATTTTGCATTACTTTATTTAATATGATTTCACATAACACAACTTTGACATCTAGATATAAAATTAATAACAGTCTAAGTTACACATATTGTGACATTAAATCCTTTTTTATTTACAAAATAAATGCTAAAATTAGATTTTTATGGTTAAAAAATACACATTTTTTCCAATGTTGTATTCTTAGAGGTATTTCACTGAAAGCCACCAAAGCAATTGTCTCATAAAGCATGAAAGGAGGTACCTGCAAAGACTTAAAACATTCTTTTCAATTCCCAAAGGCAATATTTTAAGCAAGTAGTCAATAATGTTATAATGTTATAAAGCTGATGCAAATATATCTCCAAATAAATTATTTAGTCTGTACAAGCTCAAGAGCTAAGCAAACAATTTTTTTTCCCCAAATACTTGCATATTGGAGTAAAATAGCTAATATACTCTTTGCTAAATCTACTTTGTCTTTTTTTTTTTTTTTTTTTTTGTGGTACGAGGGCCTCTCACTGTTGTGGCCTCTCCCGTTGCAGAGCACAGGCTCCGGACGCGCAGGCTTAGTGGCCATGGCTCATGGGTCCAGCCACTCCGCTGCATGTGGGATCATCCCAGACCGGAGCACGAACCCATGTCCCCTGCATCGGCAGGCGGACTCTCAACCACTGCACCACCAGGGAAGCCCTCTACTTTGTCTTTAATCGTTAGTCAAAATTCATTTTTTTATTGAATTAACAACACTTAATTGGAGTTCACAACTGATTACTGCCTGACAAATCATAATAAATCACACCAAAATATCAGTTTGAGCATTTTGTCAGAAATTATGAGTCAGGTTATCTGTGACTCATTAACAGGTGTGGACACAGAAAGCAACCTTATTTTGTAAGATTCTAATACACATATTTGATTATGTACAGTGTTTTTACAATATAGACAAGGCAATAGTACTGATATTTTAATGTCAAAATGAGCATTGGAAAACATTTTGATTAAATTTTTATTAGAGATTGCTGAAGAATAAAATAGCTGACTATGTAAATAATTAGTAATAGTTTTCTGTAATATTTTTAAACATATTTTGCTATTAATTCTTTTAATATTTTATTCACTGGTTATTTTATTCAATATGAGTATATTTTATGGAGATCAAATTAAACAAGGGAAGATTAAATATCTTAAACAAGTCCATGTTCTAATAACTGTTGAGGTGGTAGACCTAGGATTTCAGGCTAATTAATGATACTTAAGAAAAGTATGTTACATGCCTTTCACAGACTGAGATACAAAGGGAGAAGTCACTACACTAAAAATGCAGAAATCAAATCATCATAATTCCAGTAGAAAGCTATGTTTAGTAGTGATATAGTTTTTCTTATTACATTGAAGAAGTATCATTTGGATTTCTTTCAAAAGATTTCTTTTTAAAGTTAAAATCAAATGTTTTAGAGGACAAAAGAAAGAAGTCACATATTTTAGAGTCACAAAAGAAAGGAGTATATAATTTATGGAATTGTTCACTAAGTTGCCAATGGATTTTATTTTATTTATTTAATTTATTTATTATTATTATTATTTTTTGCGATATGCGGGCCTCTCACTGTTGTAGCCTCTCCCATTGAGGAGCACAGGCTCTGGATGCGCAGGGTCAGCGGCCATGGCTCACAGGCCCAGCCGCTCTGCAGCATGTGGGATCTTCCTGGACCGGGGCACGAACCCGTGTCCCCTGCATCAGCAGGCAGACTCTCAACCACTGCGCCACCAGGGAAGCCCATCAATGGATTTTAAATTGTTTCTTTACACAAACTCAAGTTTAGCATCTCATAATCTTTAGATGGAAAAGAATAATTTTAAATGTAAAGTATTGCAGGCATGAACAGCCTACGTGTAAAGACTGACATCACACATACACTGTTAAAACAGGGACATTCACTTTGTCACTTAAGATCACTTTAAGTGAGAATTAAAAATAATTTATTTTCAACTATAATTGGCATTTTGAATCCAGAGTAACTGCATTCAAGAATATAGTTTCCAGGGCTTCCCTGGTGGCGCAGTGGTTGAGAGTCCGCCTGCTGATGCAGGGGACGCGGGTTCGTGCCCCAGTCCGGGAGGATCCCACGTGCCGTGGAGTGGCTGGGCCCGTGAGCCATGGCTGCTGAGCCTGCGCGTCTGGAGCCTGTGCTCTGCAACGGGAGAGGCCACAGCGGTGAGAGGCCCTCGTACCGAAAAAAAAAAGAAAAAGAAAAAGAATATAGTTTCCAAAGTTATTGCTTTAACTAATACCCTAATTTATTGAAATTGGTCTTAAAAGAAATTTAGTTCTTCCATTTTTAAGAAGAAGATTTTACTAGATTTACTGCATAGCTATGGAAAATTTTTTTGTAACTGAAAACTGTAGTAATATGACATGAGTTATGCTATGTAGTTACTGCCTCACAGTCTTGAGTAATTTAATAGATTTCACAAAGAAAGATTTGTGCTACTTGAATAGAATAGACTAATTTTCTTGAAGAGTTGAAATAACAAGTAAATATCAGACATTTCTTCAGAAATCACAAAAGAAGTGTGTACACCTATGTGTGCAAATAAAGATATCATTGTTTTATATTCTAAGCATTTAATTTATCAATCAAAAATAGTACTTGCATTATTCTATATATTAACATAGTCTTCTAAAAATTGGCTTTGAAAGGACTGATGTTTATAAAAAAAAACTAGACATTCTGCACTTAAAAATATATAAAATTTTTGAAGGGTATTTTATTTTATGTATCATATCATTCATCCATTTAATTCAACATCCCATAGCCTGAATAATCATGTCCATTATCTGTTCCTCTCCCTTGCTCTCAATCCAGGCAACCATTAGTTACACTTCTTTGTCTGACTTTTTATTTTGAGATAATTTTCAATTTACAAAGTGGTTTTCAAATTAATCTTTGTTTGGATTTCACCAATAATGTTCAGTTTATGGTCCAGTATTCAATCCAGAATTTGTGTATTTCTCGTGTTTCTATAATACACACACTAATGCTCACTTTAATCCTCGCCCTACCTGCCCCTGGAATGTTCATGTCCTAATCCCTAGTACCTGTGAATATGTTACTTTACAAGGCTAAAGGAATGATTGAATGTAGGGTACTTGGGATGGAGAAATTATTATTGATTTTCCAAGTGGGCACATTCTTATCACATAAAACCCTTAAAAGCAGAGAACCATTAATGGCTGTGGTCAGAAAGATGTTTGAAGATAGAAAGAAGGTTAGAGAGATGTGTTGTTCCCTTTGATGATGGAGAAAATGGGCCAAAGCTAGAAGCTAGAAAGGTCAAGGACCTCCAGAAATGAACTCAGTCCTACCAATATCTTATTTTAGCCCAGTGAGAACCATGTTGAAATTTTGATCTGTGGAACTGTATGATAATTAATGTGTACTGTTTTAAGTTACTAAATTTGTGGTAATTTGTTACAGCAGCGATAGAAATCTAATTACGGTTTTTGCTAATGTTACAGCCCTTCGGTGTTTTGTTATATTTTATGACCTTGACATTTTTTAAAGGGGGAAGGTCAGTTATTTATAGAATGTTTCTCAATTTTGATTTGTCTAATATTTTTTTTCTGATGATGGGGTTGGGAAGGTTACAACAAAAGTAATATGCTACTCTCTGTTAATAAATCAGGGATTACAAGGTGTCCACAGGTATTATTTGTGATATTAACCTTAAGCACTTGGTTAAAATGGTGTATGGTGTCTGCTAGGATTCGACACTGTAAATTTACTTGTTTTCCCTTTATTATATAGTTTATAATTCTCTCTTTGAAACTAGACATATATCATATATTCCATTTTAGCTTGGTAATTTCTGCATTCATTGGTAGAGCTAGCCTGTGGTAATTATTCTGTGGTGTTCTACTGGTGATTTTCTAGCCATTATTCCTTCAACATTTTTAATGGGAACTGTTCTCTAAGGAAGTTATCCTTTTCCTTATTTTCTTTCTCCCTCCCTCTCTTTGTTTTTCTTTTTCCTTCTTCCTTCCTTCCTTCCTTGCTTCCTTCTTTCTCTTTTTTCTCTCAGTATGGACTTGTGGATGGTTATTTTATACTTTGAGTTATAATCCAATGCTATCATAATTTATTTTCTTCCTCAGGGTGTTATTTCAATGTTGGCTGTGGGTAGTTCTTTCAGGTGAGCTCCCTATGTCTTTTTGACATTCCTCTTTCTTTTTATCCTCTTGTTCTAGCACTGGAATCAGTAAATTCACAAAGAACTCTGATTCCTTCTCCTGATGAATAATAAAGATCTAGGCAGTAGATTTGCTAGTTACTACTAGAATTTACATGCTGGATTTTGAACTCGGAAGGGGAAAATATTCTTCAGTGATTTTTGCTGTTATTGATCCCAGAATGAGTTTTGGGTTAAATGAGAAATTTACGTAGTAGTTTATTAATAGAATCAAGTTGAATTTTGTTCAGTCTTTAGTTATTTATTTGTATATTTCCATCAGTCTGAAATTTAAATCAGAAATCACAATGTTTATTGTGCTTATTACTATTATTGTATAAAATGAGGACAAAGTCCTAAATGGATATGCAAGAAAATAATCATTATTGTAGATCATTATTAATGGTTATATTTTGAAGCAAGATCAAATTAAGCATGAAAAATCCTAATGTAAAGGAAGGGTCAGATAAAATTAAATTAAACACAGAAAATTATATCAAATAAATGTGATATATTGGTTTTCTTGAGGAACTTAAACTTTGAGCAATCTACTTTCACTGTCAGTCTTAGGGATTTAAATTACCCCAAAAGCACACGACTTTCCCTGATCCTGCCCAGTATTCATACGTACTTTTTTCCTCCTAATAAACACTTTACTAACTTCACTACTTTCCATCTCTTTGTCGAAAATTCCTTTCTCCAAAGCAGCTGAGCTAAGGCCTCATCACTAGCCACTGGCCCTTGTGGTCTAGTGACTAGGATTTGGGGCTCTCAATGCCATGGTCTGGCTTCAATCTCTGGTTGGGGAACTGAGATCCTGATTCAGGCTGCCGCAGGCTGAGGCAACCTGAAGTCAAACTATAGTTCTTCTTTCTGTCTTAATCTATGTTATTCTATCAATTGCCAGGACCTATGCTCTGCACAAGGTACCTATATATTTCTCATTTAACTGTAACGCATGAATGATGTTCAAATTACATATTTTTTCAGCTGAGGAATCTGAGCCTCTTAAAAATTAAATCTAATTTCCAAAACTTCGGATAGAGCAGAATTTCAGATTTGCAATCAAACCCCATATAACTTTAAATATTTCATTAAAAGTCCCATAGAAAAGTTAGTATTATTATGTTTATATTTTAGGTTTTCTCTAAATACATTTGTTTCCCCCATTTGAAGCTCATCAAACACTTTGTTAATAACATACAAAACTTTATTGAATATTAATTTTGCAAAGAAAACGTATGTAGTAGATATGAGTTAGTTCCTTAAAGTCTGGTTCCCAGGATCTGCTATCTAAAAGGTATGTGACCTTGGGAAAGTCACAGTCTCTCTGCCCTAAGCTTCCTCATTCTGTGAGTCCATTAAATAGAATCTATAGTTTTTTGAAGAATGAATTAGTTAATGTCAGTAAAGTGTTAATATAGGTTATAATAAATTAGTTAATATGGGTAAAGAATTATTACTGTATTTGAATTATTTTGATATTTATAAGAAAATATAAATATACGTATATATATATAACATATACAGTTTATGAGTATTTTATATATGCTCATAAATATGTACTTATAATGTTTATATATTTTTCTAAGTATATAAGTAACTATATTTATAAATAAATATAAAGATAAATATAAAGCACCTTTATACATACATTTATAATTCTATAATATTTATGTTTTTCATATTTATAAAATGAAGTATAATACTTTATAATAAATTAGGTAATATATGTAAAGTACTAATCATTATTACATTTTAGCTATTTTCCTACTTCGTTACTAGGAAAAATTCTGTGTGATCCACAAACTTAGAAGTTTCACTGTAGTATGATTTCTACACTACTGAAAAAGTGTTAATAATAGAACTTTCAGAAAATGGGATAAAGAAAAAATAATGCTGTGTACTGGATTTAGATGTTATTACAATTTATAAGTTTCCTTTTTCCATCTTTATACCCTAAATCACTTTCATTGGACTATAGTTTTATTAATTTCAGTGACTGTACTTTTGCTTTGTAGAACATTTTGCTTGCAGAATATTGCTTTTCAGAAAATTTGAATAAACTAAAACATCCATTGATTATACTTTTTTGACATGCTTCGTATCACCTCAAAACACGACTGAATTATCAGATGTCAGGACACTATCCCAATCTTGGAGAAGTACTGGTGGTAAAGCTGTGGTATAAACCCATAACTGCTGGCTCTCAAACCACCATCTTTCCTCTGTGCTGGTTCTCTTCACAAAGTAAAATTTTACTTCAATAGATGAATAGAATCTCATCTGATGAAACTATAAATGGCATAGGAAAAGAGAACTGCATAATATAAGAAGTTGCTTATTTGGCCACAAAGTATATAAACTGTCATATTTTCATGAAAGAATGTAATTGAGTCAGATTTGTTTCTCTAACAGATTTGTTTCTTTGTTTCACAGAGTCATAAAGTGTGCATGTGTATGAGACAAAAGTCAGATGAAAAAATTACCTAGAATGTACTAAAACATTTTAAAATTATATATGTTTTGATCTGTGAAATTAATCTTGATTATAATTTAGGTCAAACATTTTATTTTACAGATAAAGTAAATAAAACTGTAACATGTAATAAGTTGTCCAAGTTCACATGACTAATTTTGTCAAAGTCTGGGTGAGAACTCACTTCCCCTGACTTTAAAGAGTAGTTCTTTTTATGTATTCCTAGTATATGTCCTATAAATTCTTACAATAACTTAGAGATACATGTTACATAAATAAATATATATGCAAAAAATCCAAAAACTTATAAAACATGTTATTGATTTGACCTAAAAAATTATTGTGCCAGTTCTAATAACTGATAATCAATTAGTACATAACAACTTCTCTCATCTTCCCAAGAAATGCTTTTATTGAATAAGTGATAATTATTTAATAAGCAGAAGTTCATGGAAGAGTAAGATAATTTTTTTCTTAGCTGTAAGGTAAAACTCCTGTAATAACTGCATGAATATTCTTGATAAATTCTATTAACTCTAACTTGATCTTAGTCATGAGGATTTAATGAGCTATAATCTCTGGAGTTTCATTAAATGCAGAAACTGAATTAAGAAATATTTTCTACAATTTGCTAGCTGTGTGACCTTAGGAAATTTACTTAAATTCTTTGTGCCCAGCCATTCATCTATAACATGGGAATGATAATAGTACTAGAGAGGCCTATTTTAAGGATTAAAAAGTTAGTTCATGTAAGGCACTCACAAAACACTGCCTATTTTTGTCCTTTTTCTCCTTTGAGATTTGATGTAGCATTTGCCTTTGTAAGACATTTTATAGAACTTCATTAAATGCACTTTAATGCAGTTAAAATGCATAAAAACTGTTGGAATTTTGAATTTTGCTCTAATACTTCCTCTTCTTGCTGAAATGCTGCCGTTTCCTAGAATTGTGACTGGCAAGGAGAAAAAAACAGTGTGTTCTCCAGTGTATTCTGACACTCATGCAATCAGTTGTTGAAGGAAGCGGTCTACGAGTCACGGTGAGGTGCTTAAGTCAGCTCTGCCTCCAGCAATATCTATCCCACAGTATTTCTGCAGGTGATGCAGGCTTCTTTACGGGAAAGCAGTTTTGTGATGCTGGATAGCGATGTTAAACTTTTTGTAATATTAATTCACTATGTGTCCTGGGAAGGTGATATGTTTTCATAAGCAATTAACACACATGTCTTATTATAGTAGAAAAAACTATACAATTTATATATGTTTTACAATTATATTTCTCTACTTTTCCTTCTTGTCAAATGTCATTTTGTTTACCAGTCAACTTGGATTTTATGGCTCAACTAGAAAGCAATAAATGGCAGTATGCTTTGATGTCACTAGAAATATTTTCTCCTAAAGTTACTCCAAGTTACTCTTAAAATGACTTCCCAGAAAATAGTTGCTTATATTTCCAAGGCCCTAATCACTCATAAGTTTGGTCTAAGCTACCAAATTTCTCTGTAAGTAACTGAATTCAATTCAATTCTTATAAGACCTATTCATTGCTCAGGTGAGATAAATTCAAAACCTGGAAGAATTTATGCCAGAGGTAAGCAGTGAAGAATTTTGTGTGCCCTCTGTGCAAGAAGGTTAAAATATAGAAAAACAGCATATTTTCAAAATACATATGGAACTTATTATTAAAAATAAATGCCATATTAATTAAGCAGAATAAGTGAAAAAATAAATAATATGCTCATTTTTAAAGAATAGTAGAAAAATTTCCTTAAAGAGATAGAAATTGAAATAGGGGGGGTAAGCATATATCAAGAAACTTTCAAATATATGTCAGTTTAGTTTTGTTTTTAATATATTTCATGTGATAATCTTGATTTATTCTCACTGCCAAGGTATATCAACATTGCAAAAAATAATCAATTATTTCTACTGGACTTAGGCCCAATTGTGTTTTTTCTTTTAAATCTAATATTGAATAAAAAATAGAGAAACTCAGAGGAGAACTAATGTGAATGTTCTTCAGGGGAATTATTAATGATAACCTTAATCCATAAATACAAACACTACTCAGCTTACAAATTTCATTTTTTAAAAATTTACTGCTATTGTGTGAGTTTTTAAACAACATTGTACTTTAATTGAATGGATATGCCCTAGTTTTGTCGTGTTACCAAACAAAGACTTCTAGGATGTGTTTTATGTTATAAACATGATAATGTTTTTTTTTCATATTGAAAATACCAAGATATTTCCTGATTAGAACAATAATTTATACAATACAACCTAAAACGCAAAATTAAGTTATTACCAAAATCTGTGTATTCCATAGGTATTGTTTAATCAATGAATGCTTTTACTATAGTTAGAAAAAATATTAATAAATAGATAGAAAGGTAGATATTTGAGATACAGTGGAATTTCTCCTAAATCTTCTAGGTTAAGAACACTGTGAAAATTAAACCTCTATTATATTTACAAGTTAACTTTCCAAACTTTCTTAGCAGTCTCCCTTTGCTATTATCCTTCCCCTGAGTGTGTTAATTCATCATTCTTTTTCTGTCAGTTGTCTGAACATTTAGTTGAATGTTTCCAAAATGCCTGAAGGGTGCAGTGTCAGCTGCAGATACCTGAGTCAATGTGGTAATATCAGTTGATTTCATTCTGGGCAATATACATACACACACACTTGCACACAGTACACCTTGTAGAGGCACTTGGCACATTTCAAAATATAATCTTTGTTATTGTGTTAAGTGCCTTGAAGTAACACAGAGATTTTATAATAATTTTTTGCTCCTCAATTAATTTTTTTTATTCTAAAAGTTTTGGGAAGAGATATTCTCTAAGAGTTGCACTTAAAAAAAGCTTAATTCTCATAGTACTTGAATAAATCACTAAGCAATCTAGCCTCTGCATTGTTCCAATTTTAAATGCACTTCAGCCTATGAAGAAGCTGAACGTACTTATTTGGAAAACATACTTATTGGATTGGTAGGGTTATACATACTATATATACACAATATTAATTTAAAGTTTATGTTAAAAAGCTAACTCCAATTTCTTTATGGTATAGAAAGAAAGAAAGATGGTAGTTAGAACCAGGCACAGATATTGAACCTAAAGTAATTCAAGGTCCTCAGGCAAGTTTAATTCTGTTAGTATCTCTACCCTGTCAGATTAACTATTTTGTCTCTTCCCTCAGATTTCCTTTGGTAATTCCATAATCTATTAAATAAACAGTCAGTAAAATTGGATAAATTGCCATGACATTCTACATATTGCCATGACAAGTGAGGCTTCCTCTAGGACCCAAGAATCAAAGGTCCTTTTTGTTCTATTTGATGTCAATTTTCATGGCAAGAAGTATTAGAAATTACATTAGCATTTCTTATAGTTCAGTCATCCAGCTATATAAGTAATTCTTTTTTGAAACTATTATTTGGACAAATATTTGAGTAACATTTGGGCAAATATTTGGATAGTAAGTTTCATAGTTGTGTCTACTACTGAGTGAAGTATTACTTCTTTTTATAGATTCAGGATCATATACTCACTAACTGAAGTATACAAAGCTTGGGAATCAAACCCACGTTTATCTTGATTAAATATGACATATAATACATTTAGTTATAAATTTGGAGACCTGAATTTCCTATCTCATATATTTCAAAGCATATTCATGTCATTATCTCAGACAATATGTAGAATGTACCTCTCTGGTAGATCCATTATTAGCAGAATTTATTGGATCAGAGTAGATTGAAGGATGAAGAGGTCACCTTTAAACTACCAGTGAAAGGAATGCTCAGAAAGTGGGTTTAGGTTTCCATATCTAGCAAGCATCTAGGTAGCAAACACACACAGCAGGATCTGAAGCAGAATGTACCATGGAACACAGAGCAAAGTAGACTGGAAACATTCTGAACACAGGAAACAAAAACCAAAAAAGAAAATCAAGAGTAAGAATACAGAAAAGTAGATCCAGTGCTTATATAGAACTCGAGGTCAGGGGAAATAGCTAAAAGGCCATGATTCAGGCTTTCATTCCAGCACATGTGAGACTGGAGAAGAAAATATATAGAAGAGTATACTTGAGTATCTTACTTTTTTTTTTTTTTCCCATTCTTACTGGCTAGTATTTTCTCCTTTACTAATTCTGGCTTACATGTTTATTCTTACAAGTTATGTCTGTCTTTTCCTTTGAAAAGTTTTGATCTACAATGTCATAGTAAAGAATACCTTTTCTGTAATCCCCAATGCAAAATAGTTTACCGGAAGAATCTAACTTGTTTAAAAATTATTCCCATGAACAATATTTTATCAGCCATTAGTTGTAATGTGCTTGTATATATGTATATACATTTTATATGAACCTGTATTCATATAAATTCATAGATGTATAGCTTCACAAACATGTTTTACAATTGTGAGTCATTATATATATTCAGATATTATTGCATTTTTCTTTGATAGTAAAATTTTTTTCAGAAAGCTGAGACAATAGCCTTTAATGTCATAAAAACAGTATTTTAATTCATTCTTAAATTATATTCAATATTATATTTGAAAATTCTTTTATAAAATTATTTTAATTTAAGCAAGGTTTATAACTCACTTTTTTTTAAGTATATTGCTATTTTTTCTTCTTTGCATATATACTTGTACTTTTTTTTCTCAAGGTCATAAAGCCCTGTATCAGATAGCAACAGAACTTTGGCAATAACAGCAGAAGACATCTTAGATTAATGTAAGTGAATAGTTTTTGCAATTTTTATAGTTTCTCTCTTTCGCACACATTTTGACAGGGAACAATGTTGGGTTCAATGTGGGGTTCCCTAGAGGTGCCCTAGAGTTATTTTAACAAATTCAGTTTGCTTTGCTTTTCATGTAAAAACAGCTTTTCCTCTTAGTTTTTGAGGTAGAAACTATTTCTTACATAAAATATTTTTAAAAGTTTACCCTTTATATAATTTTTCATTATAGAATCACAGAATTTTAAATCTAGAGACCACAGAGATAATCTATTCCAATGTTTCTCTTGGCTTATAAAGTAAAAAATTCTACCACTCATTTCTACTCTTGTTTTACTTCATGAATATAGTGATTCTTGCCTGCTTTCCCCACTCCTTCTTTAGGTCAACAGTGGAGGATTTAACTGGTTTACTTGTTTGTAGTACATTCTGAATTACAAAACATTGCAGTGGTTCAATTCCTTATTTTACAGATAAAGAAACAAAAGTACACAGCAGTTTATCTAATTGCCCAAGAGCATACAAAACTTGTAGTAGCAGAGATAGACCTAGAATGCCCTAAGGGCTCATTAGTGCAGGAGAGTTTCCTCCATTGACCTCTATTTTTTTTCTCCTATTATATTTTCCCCATTACCTTCATAATTTCTTGATTGAAATTATGAAGGTAATGGGGAAAATATAATAGGGGAAAAATATAATGGCTCATCTCTGTCCATTTTTCCTCAGTGCTTGCTATATGATTTTTATTTTATCTTCATTTGCTTTCATTAACTTTTTACAGTAACTTTTCTATATTTATGTACCCGATGCCAGAGTCCATATAAAAGCTAAATCAGTTATGTTATGCTCTGGCTTGAAATGATCCAATAATGTCCCAATTCCAGTTGTAATCCCCAATATCCTGGGAGATTTGGACACTATGTACCAAGCAGTTGTGTGCAATGGGAAAGAGTCAAAACTCGAGTTTCATACGGACTCCCTGGGTCAAAATCTTGTGTCTTTATTTACCATATAACATTGTGTGTTATTATACTGCTTTGTTGCACAATCACCTCTGCTGTAAAATGTACATAATAATTGTACCTGCCTCTTAGTCCAAAGGATTAAATGAGTTAATATGCACTAAGAGGTTAGAACAGTGCCTGGTACATAATAAATACTCAGTAAGTGTAAGCTGTTTTTATAATACCCTCTTGCCTATAACTAACCAGCCATACTCACTTCCTTTCTGTTTGAACATTCCTTGTTAGGCTTTTAATTAACTCTTTAAAATCTCACTCTTCATGCAACTTTCTTACTTCCTATGCTTCTCATCTTCTTGACATGATTTTCAGTTTATATGTTAAATATTAATAGAGGTCTTACCTGACTCCAAGTATCACATCCTTTTATTTTCTGTTACAGCAACTGCTTCACTTTTGTCATGTAAAATTTTGGACCTGATGTTTCTTATTTATTTTTGAGCTCCTTTATATTGTGCATTCTTAAGAATGATGAAACTGTCTATAATAATTCCTACTCATCAGAGTAGCTTAAGTGTAGCTACTCAACAGAGTTTGAAAGGCATATAGTAATAGACCCTCAAAACTACTGTGAAATTAGTTTATTATTAGTATTTTTAAAAATACTTTTTTTCTTTTCTTCTAAATAATTTGCCTTAACAGTCCTCAATTTATTAGATATTACTGTGTATCTCTGAAAAATATAAGTAGAAAGTTGAGTAATTTTTAGACAGCTTAAGAATCAAGGAGACCAATAACATAATTCTATTCCAGAAAAATAAATTTTTCCTCTTGTTATTTAGTCTAACTCCATCAACAGTTCTTTCTTTATATCAGTGTCGGGTGCCTAATTAAGTTTGGCTTGCATAGAAATAAAGTAAAATGAAATTAAACTTCCTTTGAACCCAGTTGTATGTCTTTCACAGTATATGTACAGAGACACAAATAATATTTGTTTCTGGATCATGGGACCCTGTTAGTGGTGAGCTGCATAGGCTCCTGGGAGGGGAGGTGTGGATAGAGACCTGTGCTTGCACACAGGCTTCTCGGTATCTGCAGCAGCAGCCTTAGCATTTCATTCCCATCTCTGTTGTCTGCACTGATAACCACAGCTCACACCCATCTCTGAAGCTCATTCAGACAGTGCTGTGAATCCCCTCTCTTCTCACACCCTAAACAATTGGTTTGGTTGTTCTCTTCTTTCTTTTTCTTAATTTTTATACTTTTTAAAATATTTATGTTTTATTTTAATAACTTTATTTTTTTCTTTCTTTCTTTTTTTTCCTCTCTTTTATTCTGAGCCACATGGTTGATAGGGCCTTGGTACTCTGGCAGATTTCAGGCTTGAGCCTCTTAGGTGGGAGAGCAGAGTTCAGGACTTTTGACAACCAAAGAGCTCCTGGCCCAAGTAATATCAGATGGCAAAATCTCTCTCAGAGATATCCATCTCAACATTAAGACACAGCTCCACTCAATGACCAGCAAGCTAAAGTGCTGTTCACCCCATAGCAAACAACTAGCAAGACAGGAACACAACCCACCCAGCAACAGAGAGGCTTCCTAAAATCATAATAAGTTCACAGATGTCCCAAAACACACCACAGGATGCAGTCCTGCCCACCAGAAAGACAAGAGCCATCCTCATCCAGCAGAACACAAGCACCAGTCCCCTCCACCAGGAAGCATATACAACCCACTGAACCAACTTTACCCACTAGGGGGCAGACACAAAAAACAATGGGAAATAGGAACCTGCAGCCTGAGAAAAGGAGACCCCAAACACAGTAAGATAAGAAAAATGAGAAACAGAGAAATACACAGCAGATGAAGAAGCAAGGTAAAAACCAACCAGACCAAAAATATGAAGAGGAAATAGGCAGTCTACCTGAGAAAGAATTCAGAGTAATTAAAGTAAAGATGATCTAAAATCTTGGAAATAGAATGGAGAAAATACAAGAAACATTTAACAAGGAATTAGAAGAACTAAAGAGCAAACAAACAATGATGAACAGCACAATAAATGAAACTAAAAATTCTCTAGAAGGAAACAATAGCAGAATAACTGAGGCAGAAGAATGGATAAGTGACCTGAAAGATAAAATAGTGGAAATAACTACTGCAGAGCAGAATAAAGAAAAAAGAATGAAAAGAATTGAGGACAGTATCAGAGACATCTGGGGCTAAATGCACCAACACTTGAATTATGAGGATCCAAGAAGAAGACAAAAAGAACGGGACTGAGAAAGTATTTGAAAAGATTATAGTAGAAAACTTCACAAATATGGGAAAGGAAATACTTAATCAAGTCCAGGAAGTGCAGAGAATCCATACAAGATAAATCCAAGGAGAAAAACGCCAAGACACATATTAATCAAACTATCAAAAATTAAATACAAAGAAAACATATTAAAAGCAGGAAGGGAAAAGCAAAAAACAACATACAAGGGAATCCCCATAAGGTTAAGAGCTGTTTACTCAGCAGAAAATCTGGAAGCCAAAAGGGACTGGAAGGACATATTTAAAGTGATGAAAGGGAAAAACCGAAGACCAACATTATGCTACCCAGCAAGGATCTCATTCAGATTCAATGGAGAAATTAAAACCTTTACAGACAAGCAAAAGCTAAGAGAACTCAGCACCACCAAACCAGCTTTACAACAAAGGCTAAAGGAAATTCTCTAGGCAGGAAACACAAGAGAAGGAAAAGACCTAAAATAACAAACCCAAAACAATTAAGATGATGAGACTAGGAACATACATATCAATAATTATCTTAAATGTAAGTGGATTAAATGCTCCAACCAAAAGACACAAACTGGATGAATGGATACTAAAACAAGACTGGTATATATGCTGTCTACAAGAGACCCACTTCAGATCTAGGGACACATACAGGCTGAAAGTGAGAGGATGGAAAAAGATATTCCATGAAAATGGAAATCAAAAGAAAGCTGGAGTACCAATTCTCATATCAGACAAAATAGACATTAAAGTAAAGACTATTACAAGAGACAAAAAAGGACACTACATAATGATCAAGGGATCAATCCAAGAAGAAGATATAACAATTGTAAATACTTATGCACCCAATATAGGGGTGCCTTAATACATAAAGCAAATGGTAATAGCCATAAAAGGGAAAATCAACAGTACACAATAATAGTAGGGGACTTTAACACCTCACTTTCACCAATGGACAGATCATCCAAAATGAAAATAAATAAGGAAACACAAGCTTTAAATGACACATTAAACAAGACGGATTTAATTGATATGTATTGAACATTCCAACCAAAAAGGACAGAATACACTTCTCAAGTGCTCATGGAACATTATCCAGGATAGATCATATCTTGGGTCACAAATCCAGCCTTGGTAAATTTAAGAAAATTGAAATTGTATCAGGTATCTTTTCTGACAAAAATACTATGAGACTAGATATCAATTACAGGGAAAAAAAACCTAAAAAATACAAACACATGGTGGGTAAACAATATGCTATGAAATAACCAAGAGATCACTGAAGAAATCAAAGAGGAAATCAAAACCTACCTAGAAACAAATAACAATGAAAACAGGATGACCCCACACCTATGAGATGCAGCAAAAGCAGTTCAAAGAGGGAGGTTATAGCAATAAAATCCGACCTCAAGAAACAAGAAATATCTGAAATAAACAACCTAACCTTAGACTTAAAGCAATTAGAGAAAGAAGAACAAGAAAACCCCAAAGTTAGCAGAAGGAAAGAAATCATACAAATTAGATCAGAAATAAATGAAAAAGCAATGAAGGAAATGATAGCAAATATCAAGAAAACTAAAAGCTGGTTCTCTGAGAAGATAAACAAAATTGATAAACTATTAGCCAGGCTCGAGAAAAAAAGGGATAAAACTCAAATCAATAGAATTAGAAAGGAAAAAGAAGTAACAACTTACACTGCAGAAATACAAAGGGTAATGAGAGGTTACTACAAGCAACAATACGCCAAGAAAATGGACAAACTGAAATAAATGGAAGTGCAGAGAATCCATACAAGATAAATCCAAGGAGAAAAACGCCAAGACACATATTAATCAAACTATCAAAAATTAAATACAAAGAAAACATATTAAAAGCAGGAAGGGAAAAGCAAAAAACAACATACAAGGGAATCCCCATAAGGTTAAGAGCTGTTTACTCAGCAGAAAATCTGGAAGCCAAAAGGGACTGGAAGGACATATTTAAAGTGATGAAAGGGAAAAACCGAAGACCAACAGTAATTACTACAGTAATCAAGACAGTGTGGTACTGCTCAAAAACAGAAATATAGATCAGTGGAACAGGATAGAAAGACCAGAGATTAGCCCATGCACATATTGTCACTTTACCTTTGATAAATGAGGCAAGAATATACCATGGAAAAAAACAGTCTCTTCAAGAAGTGTTGCTGTGAAAACTGGACAGCTACATGTTAAATAATGAAATTAGAACACTCCCTAACACCATACACCAAAATAAACTCAAAATGGAGTAAAGACCTAAATGTAAGCCCAGACACTATAAAACTCTTAGAGGAAAACATAGCCAGAAAACTCTATGATATAAATCACAGCAAGATTGTTTTTGACCCACCTCCTAGAGAAATGGAAATAAAAACAAAAATAAATAAAGGGACCTAATGAAACTTAAAAGCCTTTGCACAGCAAAGGAAACAATAAACTAGGTGAAAAGACAACCCTCAGAATGGGAGAAAATATTTGCAAACTAAGCAACTGACAAAGAATTAATGTTCAAAATATACAAGCAGCTCATGTCACTCAATATCAAAAAACAAACAACCCAATCCAAAAATGGGCAGAAAACCGAAATAGACATTTCTCCAAAGGAGATATATAGATTGCCAATTAACACATGAAATGATGCTCAATGTCACTAGCCATTAGAGGAATGCAAATCAAACCTACAATGAGGTATCACCTCACACTGGTCAGAATGGCCATCATCAAAAAATCTACAAACAATAAATGCTGGAGAGGGTGTGGAGAAAAGGGAACCCTCTTGCAGTGTTGGTGGGAATGTAAATTGATAGAGCCACTATGGAGAACAGTATGGAGGTTCCTTAAAAAACTAAAAATAGAACTACCATATGACCCAGCAATCCCACTACTGAACATATACCCTGAGAAAACCATAATTCCAAAAGGGTCATGTACCACAATGTTCATTGAGGCTCTATTTACAATAGCCAGTACATGGAAGCAACCTAAGTGTCCATTGACAGATGAATGGATAAAGAAGATGTAGCAGATATATACAATGGAATATTACTTAACCATAAAAAGAAACGAAATTGAGTTATTTGTAGTGAGGTAGATGGACCTAGAGACTGTCATACAGAGTGAAGTAAGTCAGAAAGGGAAAAACAAATACCGTATGCTAACACATATATACGGAATGTAAAAAAAATAAGGGGTCTGAAGAACCTAGTGGCAGGATATCAATAAAGACCCAGATGTAGAGAATAGACTTCAGGACATGGGGAGGGGGAAGGGTAAGCTGGGACTAAGTGAGAAAATGGCATGGACGTATATAAACTACCAAATGTAAAATAGATAGCTAGTGGGAAGCAGCCACAAAGCACAGGGAGATCAGCTCAATGCTTTATGTCCACCTAGAGGTGTGGAATAGGGAGTGTGGAAGGGAGACACAAGAGGGAGGGGATATGGTAATATATGTATATGTATAGGTGATTTGCTTTGTTATGAAGCAGAGACTAACACACCATTGTAAAGCAATTATACTCCATAAAGATAGTAAAAAAAGAAAAAAAAAGACAGTCCTGAGGAGATAATGGTGATCATAATTTTATTGATAATTTCTATATTCATATTTTTTTTATTGCATGCTTATATGTTTGGTAGCTTTGCATGTGTCTGTGTGTAGTTTTCCCAAATATCTTGTAAGTTCTCAGAGAGGAGTCATTATGTCCTTATTTGTATCTTCCTTTAAGCATATAAAAATAAATTGAGGAAGCAATTGCCAAAATGTTATTTTAAGGGAGACCTAAAGGGCAGAGCAAAACACTCAAATTTATTTTCTTTATCTCTTGAGGAAAATGTTATTGAGTTATATTTCAATGCCATTTCTCACTTGAATGAAATACTTTAAAGCACACTAAAGCCCTGAATGCTTTTCTCTGCCTGTATAAATAAAGATGCAATCATGTTTATTTATATGAATATTTATATTTGAAGGTTTTAAGCTGCCTTTATCAAAACTATAATATATCTGAGATTTCTTAGTCTTCTTAAAACTAACAAGTTAGCCTGACACAGTTACATGGGTGCTGGCAGAGGACACAACACTCCTGGGCCAGATGCAAAATAACAACAGCCAAGCTCCCTTAGCCACACCCAATTTCCACAGACTGACAATAAGAGGGCCAGGTGACATCTGCATATGCAGTGGGTTGTATGACAAGAGAGCAACCCTGTGATCTTAAGGAAACCAAATCTTCTATAATAGACAGTAAACATGCCAGGGTTTTTCCTTATGAGGGAGACACTAATCTTACATTTCAAGCCTCAAAAAGTCTTTGCTTTTCTGTATATTCCAAGGTAGTTTGCTATACAAACATTCTTGAACAGATAGTCCTAAAAAAAAAAAAAGGCAATCAGTGCCTCTGCTCTCAGGATATACAGAAACACAAGAAACCTATGGATATTTGTCTCCCAACAACCCCTATCTAGGATGACAATGTCTTTTGACTATAAGATCAAAGGACAGCATGATATTTGCTTTATGTTTTTTGGGTTATTTTTAATTTTTAAAGGTTTTTTTGATGTGGACCATTTTTTTTAAGTCTTTATTGAATTTCTTACAGTATTGCTCCAGTTTTATGTTTTGGTTTTTTGGCTGCGAGATATGTGGGATCTTAGCTCCCCAATCAGGGATCAAACCCACATCCCCTGCATTGGAAGGTGAAGTTTTAACCATTGGGCCACCAGGGAAGTTCCCACAACATTTGGTTTAAATTGAAGCTTTGAATATCAAAATGTTTTTTGTTAGCTATGACTGTCTTCTATCTTTACTTCTGAGGAATCAACCTATATTTTTATTGCTTCAAGAGATAAGGATCCACTTAACACTTATTTCCTACCATCTTACTTTAGTTTAGTTTTATTTTGTTTTCTCTTACCCCCAGTTCAGAATATGTTTTTGATATATATTTTTTACTTCCTCATAGAACTAAGAAAAAGATTCTGATTTTCACTTAGAGTAACCTTGAACCATTACTTAGCTATCACACAGACTAGACAGGAAGATGTGGCAATAGTACAGGGTATTATCTCTAGAAGGAGACAAAATGAGAAGCAAACTGTCAACCAAACCAGAAAAAAAACTGCTAAAAGTGAAATATTGTTGCAAAGTGTGCATTTTTTGTAATTCTTTGATTACCATTATTTAAAACAAAGCCTAATGTATTGCATTTTTAACTGTATGCTTTCATAAACATACCACTTAGACTGAGAATAACCTGATACAATTCACTCCATACCTTATTTAGATATTAACTTGTTTACATTTAATTTTTGTCACCTCTTGATAGGTGTATATTTTATGAGAGTACAGAATGTGCTTCTTCTGTACACTACTCTTATTCCTGCACCTAGAAGTGTGCCTGGAAAAACAGGCAATCGTGGACATTAGTTAAATAAACAAATAAATTTGTATCATTATGACTTGCTGTAGGCTGTTTAACTATCATGATTTATTTAACTCTTTGTAGCATGATAAGTAAACACACAAAATACATGTTTCAAGATTACCATGGTTTAAAGATATAAAAGAAATCCAAATGTTATGTCTTTAATAAAATGACCAAAGTTTATACTATTAGAAATGAGTTTTATTGATTCAGAAATGAGAACAGGTATTTGATTTAATATTCTTTTAAGTGCATACTTGTAAAATTAAGCTAAATGTGTTAATCTAGCAATATTATTAAAGCAAAGCTTCAAAATACTTTGTAATACCCTCATTTTAAAATCATTATGTGTTGCACAGGAGTTGGTGCACTATGGTGCTGCTTAATGGCATGAACTTTGGATCATTATAGACTTGGGTTCAAATCCAAGTTCTGCCAATGTTTATGTGACTTTGACAAAATTTAAATATTTAAAAGTTTTGGTTCCTTTCTCTATAAAATAAGGATAATAGTAATGTATAATTTCTGAGTATGACATACAAATATATAGTGGTACATTATTATTACTATTGTTAGCAAATTTTGATATGAATTTCTTAAAATTTCTATTTCATGAGAAGAATGAAAAAATCCTTCTTGCTATGTAGTCTGCCATATCTTGAAAATGATACCCCCAATCTGAGGCTTTGGCTATATGAAGATCTGCCTTGTTTACCTTGTTTCACCAGAGATTAAGTTATTCATTAATTGAACAAATAACTTGTACAATATCAGTGTGTGAAAAGCTAGGCGTTACCAAAAAATGTAATATATTGAGGAAATGGTATATAGTAGTACACTATATGCTATATACTTACTACTATAAGTTTGTGAGTGACTATAGTAATTAAGATTTCAATTACTCTTTAGAGCTGTCAGATATAGAAAAATCTTGAATGCCTATAAAGCAATACACATGTAGACTGATGAGAACACTTTGAGTGAAATCATATTAAATTCAAAGACTCACAGCAGAGTAAATATACAGGAAAAGTTGTGGAGACTTGTGAAATTAAAGTAAGGATACCAAGCTAAGGAAATCATATCCTCTACTTATGGAAATTCCCAGTAGTAGCTGATAAATTTTTCAGAGGATAGAGAACACTTACTTAGAGTTTTAATGAATCTGGATCCCATCATTACTTAAGTAACATAAAAGTAAATTATCACTCTAAATAGATATTCAGATACATAGGTGTACTTCAGGAAAACATTTTTAGAGAAATCTGATACACACACATAATTTTTGAAATGTTTAAAAGGCAACTCCATTCACTCTATATTTTAGTATTCAAATTATTCCTAGCACTTGCTGCACATCATAGTTTCAAAATAGAAAACAAAAATAACCAGTAATTTCTTCTTCAGCATGTTAAAAGGTCTGTTAATTATTGACTCTCCCCACCAGTCACCAGAATAACCTATCAGTCAAGGAACATAGGACATCTCTTGGACAGTCTTAGTAATAACTCAGAAGGGGAAGTTCATCAGAAGATATTTGCAGAGATTTTGTTTCTGAGCTTATGTAGTTTAAAGTGGGTCATTTAAAGCCCCAAATTGATTAAGATCAGGCAAAGTTTATAACAATAGTTTAGGAGTAGTGTACACTATGAGGTAAGAATCTTAAAGTGAGTTGCCGTAAGTAAACTGTGGTTTGATAAACAACATTTTTACTTTTGTGAACAGTTTGATCTGTAATTAATAGAGTTTGGAGGAACCCTCTCTCAAAAAAACAGTAAAGTTATTTTTCACATTATCTTTCTGGGCAATAATTTCACAGAAGACCTATTTGTTCTTGTGGACCAAATTTCCTTTTTTGTCAGGCCTGGTAGTTAAAATATGTTGATACAGGTGCTTTCAGTTCTCTGTGCCCATTCTTTTCAGTCTCATAAATCTGTTTCAGGGTTTTTTGAAATTTGAGGGTTCTAACAGAAAAGAAAACTTTAAATATTCAAATATGAAAAGCATAGAATAGAAAGGTACACCTGCAGTTAATATTAATTAAAGAGACCATTAATTCATAATTAATAATCAGGTAAATTCAGGACTTTTAAGGGACTAATTAAAGAATACTTCTTTCACAAATACACACACACACACACACACACACACACACACAGAGTAGTACCTCTTGTTAAATATCCCTGTTAAATAACAGTTAAATATTTTTTGTGACAAAAACAAGTAGGACTTTTGAATAAATTATAAAATAATTACATCTTAACCAACTATGATTTGGTAACAATCCTAATGTTGTTAAAATATAAACAACTGCCAATCTGGAAACAGATCCAGAAATTCAATTAGGAATTGGAAGTCTTTGGGGAATAGAGAAGATTTGCTACTGCTAGACATTTTGAACTTTAAAGCAGGAAAATATAATATTATAATTATAATATTATAATATAATTCTATTTCAAAGTCAGGTTTATAATAGAAATAGTTGGACTCCAAGCTGATTTTATTTTTTACCTTATTTTCTCTTCCTACTATTGCTACTATTTGGTCACAATGGTACATGCAAACCATCATATAATCAAAAAGGATTACAAGTTGGCCCATCCATGTACTTCAAGTTGTAGACAGCTGAGTACACAGGACCATTGGCTACCATTGGCATAATTTAAGGGCCATAAGCTATCTCCACATTTGCATTCTGCATCTGTAGACCCTGTGGTCTACAGGATTTTCAGAGAAATCACATGTCAAAAGTACCAGTATACCAATACAATGAAAGGTTTATGATCTGAATGTATTCTGATTACCACATTTTATTCAATAAGAAGAAAAATTGTCTGTGTAAAGCTTTCTAAAAATCTACTGGCATAAGTTTACTGCTTCTCTCGACATTTCAGACTTAAAAATATCTTGTTTTAGTTATACATATGAAATTATTTCCACATATGTAAATAGTTAATGTGTGCATGAGGCTATGTATACTACCAATGAGGTCTGAGTTGTTAAATCTTGTTTCTTTAGTCTCCACCCATTTTCTTTCTTCTTGCTACCCCTGGTGTGACACAGCCCTCACTATGCTTTGAGCAAAAGTTATTCGAAATATGTTGAAATCTAAAGGACTACATTTTAAATATAATTTGGAAACCGTATTCCTATATACAGACTTGCACCACAGAAAAAAATAAAAACTGTGACTTGAAGCATCTCTGGCTGGGCATAAGTAGTAGTCAGCATCAGATGATTTAGACACAGCTGCTTCTACAGACATGTGAGGGATTCTTCTGAGTTTAAATGTATCTTTTTTTAAAATCTCTAACATACAGCAGTCTGGAAATTCAATAACATTTTAATTATAATTATTAATAAATAAAAGTAGGATTAAAGAAAAATTGTGTGTTTGCTTAGGAAGCAGGAATATAGAAGTGGACTTTTGATCAATTTTGGCTGCTTGCTCAAAGTAATTTTTATTTATTTTTCATAGTTTTCTTGACTTTTGTTGGATGAGGTTTAAAGTATATGGATCTCTGAAAATGTACTGATTTTCCCAAATGACTGAAACAAATTGGGGAAAGAAAACCTGCTGGGGCAGCGTCCGGGAAGATGGCAGAAGACTAAGATGTGGAGATCACCTTCCTCCCTACAGATACAACAGAAATACATCTACATGTGGAACAACTCCTACAGAACACCTAATGAACGCTGGCAGAAGACCTCAGACCTCCAAAAGGCAAGAAAGCCCCCACGTACCTGGGTAGAGCAAAAGTAAAAAGAATAAACAGAAACAAAATGAGAGGGACAGGACCTGCACCAGTGGGAGGGAGCCGTGAAGGAGGAAAGGTTTCCACACAATAGGAAGCTCGTTCACGGGCAGAGCCTGCGGGTGGCAGAGGGGGAAAGCGTCGGAGCAGCAGGGGACAGCACAGCAACAGGGGTGCGGAGGACAAAGCGGAGGGATTCCTGCACAGACTGTCAGTGCCAGCCGGCACTCACCAGCCCGAGAGGCTTCTCTGCTCATCTGCTGCGGGGGGGGGGGGGGGGGGGGGGGGCTGGGAGCTGAGGCTCGGGCTTCAGTCAGAGCCCAGGGAGAGGACAGCTGTTGGCGGCGTGAACACAGCCTGCAGGGGATTAGTGCACCACGG
Source organism: Leucopleurus acutus (assembly GCF_964270905.1). Taxonomy (NCBI): domain Eukaryota; kingdom Metazoa; phylum Chordata; class Mammalia; order Artiodactyla; family Delphinidae; genus Leucopleurus; species Leucopleurus acutus. Next base: position 40,855,456 of record NC_139160.1, on the reverse strand, counting down.
CTGGCCGGGAGGGAGTCCGGGGAAAAGTCTGGACCTGCCACAGAGGCAAAAGACTTTTTTTTCCCTCTTTGTTTCCTGGTGCGCGAGGAGAGGGGATTAAGAACACCGCTTAAAGGAGATGCAGAGACATGCACGAGCCTCGGCTAAAAGCGCAGACCCCAGAGACGGGCATGAGACGCTAAGGTTGCTGCTGCCACCACCAAGAAGCCTGCGTGTGAGCACAGGTCACTATCCACAACCTCCTTCCTGGGATCCTGTGCAGCCTGCCACTGCCAGGGTCCTGGGATCCAGGGACAATTCCCCAAGGAGAATGCATGGTGCGCATCAGGCTGGTGCAACGTCACACCAGACTCTGCCGCCTCAGGCTCGCCCCGTACTCCGTGCCCCTCCCTCACCCCGGCCTGAGTGAGCCAGAGCCCCCAAATCAACGTCTCCTTTAACCCCGACCTGTCTGAGTAAAGAGCAGATGCCCTCCGGCGACCTACATGCAGAGGCGAGGCCAAATCCAAAACAGCCCCTGGGAGCTGTGAGAACAAAGAATAGAATGGGAAATCTCTCCCAGCAGCCCCACAAGCAGTGGATTAAAGCTCCACAATCAACTTGATGTACCCTGAATCTGTGGAATACATGAATAGACAACGAATCATCCCAAATTAAGGAGATGGACTTTGAGAGCAAGATTTATGATTTTTTCCCCTTTACTTCTTTTTGTGAGTGTGTATCTGTATGCTTCTGTGTGAGATTTTGTCTATATAGCTTTGCTTCCACCATTTGTCCTAGGGTTCTATCAGTCTGTTTTTGTCTTTTTTTTCCTCTTAATAATTATTATTTTTATGTTAATAACTTTATTATATTTTAACTTACTTTATTTTATTTTACTTTATCTTCTTTTCTTCTTTTTTCCCTCCTTCCCTCCTCCCTTCTCCCTCCCTCCCTCCTTTCTTTCATTCTTTCTTTCTATTTCTACTAATTCTTTCTTTCTACATTTTCTCCATTTTATTCTGAGCCGTGTGGATGAAAGGCTCTTGGTGCTGCAGCCAGGAGTCAGGGCTCTGACTCTGAGGTGGGAGAGCCAACTTCAGGACACTGGTCCACAAGAGACCTCCCAGCTCCACGTAATATCAAACGGTGAAAATCTCCCAGAAATCTCCATCTCAACACCAACACCCAGCTCCACTCAACGACCAGCAAGCTACAGTGCTGGACATCCTATGCCAAATAACTAGCAAGACAGGAACACAACCTCACCCTTTAGCAGAGAGGCTGCCTAAAATCATAATAAGTCCACAGACACCACCAAACACACCACCAGACGTGGACCTGCCCACCAGAAAGAAAAGATCCAGCCTCATCCACCAGAACACAGGCACTAGTCTCCTCCAACAGGAAGCCTACACAACCCACTGAACCAAACTTAGCCCCTGGGGACAGCCACCAAAAACAACGGGAACTATGAACCTGCAGCCTGCAAAAAGGAGACCCCAAATACAGTAAGATAAGCAAAATGAGAAGTCAGAAAAACACACAGCAGATGGAGCAAGAAAAAAACCCACCAGACCTAACAAATAAAGAGGAAATAGGCAGTCTACCTGAAAATGAATTCAGAATAATGATAGAAAAGATGATCCATAGCTTGGAAATAGAATAGACAAAACGCAAGAAACATTTAACAAGGACCTAGAAGAACTAAAGATGAAACAAGCAATGACGAACACCACAATAAATGAAATTAAAAATACACTAGATGGGATCAATTGCAGAATAACTGAGGCAGAAGAACGGATAAGTGACCTGGAAGATAAAATAGTGGAAATAACTGCTGCAGAGCAGAATAAAGAAAAAAGAATGAAAAGAACTGAGGACAGTCCCAGAGAACTCTGGGACAACATTAAATGCACCAACATTCGAATTATAGGGGTTTGAGAAGAAGAAGAGAAAAAGAAAGGGACTGAGAAAATATTGAAGAGATTATGGTTGAAAACTTCCCTAATATAGGAAAGGAAATAGTTAATCAACTCCAGGAATCACAGAGAGTCCCAGGCAGGATAAATCCAAGGAGAAATACACCAAGACATATTAATCAAACTGTCAAAAAATTAAATACAAAGAAAACGTATTAAAAGCAGCAAGGGAAAAACAGCAAATAACACACAGGGGAATCCCCATAAGGTTAACAGCTGATCTTTCAGCAGAAACTCTGCAAGCAAGAAGGGACTGGCAGGACATATTTAAAGTGATGAAGGAGAAAAACCTGCAACCACATTTACTCTACCCAGCAAGGATCTCATTCAGATTTCATGGACAAATAAAAAACTTTACAGACAAGCAAAATCTGAGAGAGTTCAGCACCACAAAACCAGCTTTACAACAAATGCTAAATGAACTTATCTAGGCAAGAAACACAAGAGAAGGAAAAGACCTACAGTAACGAACCCCAAACAATTAAGAAAATGGGAATCAGAACATACATATCGATAATTACCTTAAATGTAAATGGACTAAATGCTCCCACCAAAAGACACAGATTGGCTGAATGGATACAGAAACAAGTTCCATATATTATCTGTCTGCAAGAGACCCACTTTTTACCTAGAGAGACATCCAGACTGAAAGTAAGGGGCTGGAAAAAGATATTCCATGCAAATGGAAACCAAAAGAAAGCTGGAGTAGCAATACTCATATCAGACAAAATAGACTTTAAAATAAAGACTATTAGAAGAGACAAAGAAGGAAATGCATAATGATCAAGGTATTGATCCAAGAAGAAGATATAACAATTGTAAATATTTATGCACCTAACACAGGAGCACCTCCATACATAAGGCAAATACTAACAGCCATAAAATGTGAAATTGTCAGTAACACATTCATAGTAGGGGACTTTAACACCCCACTTTCACCCATGGACAGATCATCCAAAATGAAAATAAATAAGGAAACACAAGCTTTAAATTATACATTAAACAAGATGGACTGAATTGATATTTATAGGACATTCCATCCAAAAACAACAGAATACACAATTTTCTCAAGTGCTCATGAAACATTCTCCAGGATAGATCATATCTTGGGTCACAAATCAAGCCTTGGTAAATTTAAGAAAATTAAAATTGTATCAAGTATCTTTTCTGACCACAATGCTACGAGACTAGATATCAATTACAGGAAAAGACCTGTAAAAATGCAAACACATGGAGGCTAAACAATACACTACTTAATAATGAAGTGATCACTGAAGAAATCAAAGAAGAAATTAAAAAATACCTAGAAACAAATGACAATGGAGACATGACAACCCAAAATCTATGGAATGCAGCAAAAGCAGTTCTAAGAGGGATGTTTATAGCAATTCAATCCTGCCTTAAGAAACAGGAAACATCTCGAATAAACAACCTAATCTTGCACCTAAAGCAATTAGAGAAAGAAGAACAAAAATGCCCCAAAGTTAGCAGAAGGAAAGAAATCATAAAAATAGGATCAGAAATTAATGAAAAAGAAATGAAGGAAACGATAGCAAAGAACAATAAAACTAAAAGCTGGTTCTTTGAGAAGATAAACAAAATTGATAAACCATTAGGCAGACTCATCAAAAAAAAAAGGGAGAAGACTCAAATCAATAGAATTAGAAATGAAAAAGGAGAAGTAACAACTGACACTGCAAAAATACAAAAGGTCATGAGAGATTACTACAAGCAACTCTATGCCAATAAAATAGACAACCTGTAAGAAGTGGACAAATTCTTAGAAATGCACAACCAGCCAAGTTTGAATCAGGAAGAAATAGAAAATATGAACAGACCAATCACAAGAACTGAAATAGAAACTGTGATTAAAAGTCTTTCAACAAACAAAAGCCCAGGACCAGATGACTTCACAGTCCAATTCTATCAAACATTTAGAGAAGAGTTAATACCTGTCCTTCTCAAACTCTTCCAAAATATAGCAGAGGGAGGAACACTCCCAAACTCTTTTTGCAAGGCCACCAACACCCTGATACCAAAACCAGACAAGGATGTCACAAAGAAAGAAAACTACAGGCCAATATCACTGATGAACATAGATGCAAAAATCCTCAACAAAATACTAACAAACAGAATCCAACAGCACATTAAACGGATCTTCCACCATGGTCAAGTGGGGTTTATTCCAGGAATGTAAGGATTCTTCAATATACGCAAATCAGTCAAAGTGATACACCATCTTAACAAACTAAAGGAGAAAAAAACATATGATCATCTCAATAGATGCAGAGAAAGCTTTCAACAAAATTCAACAGCGATTTATTATAAAATCCCTGCAAAAAGTAGGCATAGAGGGAACTTTCCACAACATAATAAAGGCCATATATGACATCCCACAGCCAACACCGTCCTCAGTGGTGAAAAACTGAATGCATTTCCACTAATATCAGGAAAAAGACAAGGTTGCCCACTCTCACCACTCTTATTCAACATAGTTTTGGAAGTTTTAGCCACAGAAATAAGAGAAGAAAAGCAAATAAATGGAATCCAAATCAGAAAAGAAGAAGTAAAGCTGTCACTGTTTGCAGATGACATGATACCATACATAGAGAATCCTAAAGATTCTATCAGAAAAACACTAGAGCTAATCAATGAATTTGGTAAAGTAGCACAGTATGAAATTAATGCACAGAAATCTCTGGCATTCCTGTACACTAATGATGAAAATTCTGAAAGTGAAATCGAGAAAACTCTCCCATTTACCACTGAAACAAAAAGAATAAAATATCTAGGAATAAACCTACCTAAGGAGACAAAAGACCTGTATGCAGAAAATTATAAAACACTGATGAAAGAAATTAAAGGTGATACAAGTAGATGGAGAGATATACCATGTTTTTGGGTTGGAAGAATCAACATTGTAAAGATAACTCTATTACCCAAAACAATCTATAGATTCAATGCAATCCCTATCAAACTACCACTGGCATTTTTCACTGAACTAGAACAAAAAATTTCACAATTTGTATGGAAACACAAAAGACCCTGAATAGCCAAAGCACTCTTGAGAACGTAAAACAGAGCTGGTGGAATCAGGCTCTCTGCCTTCAGTCTATGCTGCAAAACTACAGTAATCAAGACAGTATGGTACTGGCACAAAAACAGAAAGATAGATCAATGGAATAAGATTGAAAGCCCAGAGATAAACCCATGCACATATGGTCACCTTATCTTTGATAAAGGAGGCAGGAATGTACAGTGGAGAAAGGACAGCCTCTTCAATAAGTGATGCTAGGAAAACTGGACAGGTACCTGTAAAAGTGTGAGATTAGGTCACTCCATAACACCATACACAAAAATAAGCTCAAAATGGATTAAAGACCTAAATGTAAGGCCAGAAACTATCAAACTCTTAGAGGAAAACATAGGCAGAACACTCTATGACATAAATCACAGCAAGATCTTTTTTGACCCATCTCTTATAGAAATGGAAATAAAAACAAAAATAAACAAATGGGACCTAATGAAACTTCAAAGCTTTTGCACAGCAAAGGAAACCATAAACAAGACCAAAAGACAACCTTCAGAATTGGAGAAAATATTTGCAAATGAAGCAACTGACAAAGGATTAATCTCTAAAATTTACAAGCAGCTCATGCAGCTCAATAACAAAAACCAAACAACCCAATCCAAAAATGGGCAGAAGACCTAAATAGACATTTCTCCAAAGAAGATATACAGACTGCCAACAAACACATGAAAGAATGCTCAACATCACTAATCATTAGAGGAATTCAAATTAAAACTACAGTGAGATATCATCTCACACCGGTCAGAATGGCCATCATCAAAAAATCTAGAAACAATAAATACTGGAGAGGGTGTGGAGGAAAGAGAACTCTCTTGCTCCGTTTGTGGGAATGTAAATTGATACAACCACTGAGGAGAACAGTATGGATGTTCCTTAAAAAACTACAAATAGAACTACCATATGACCCTGCACTCCACTACTGGGCATATACCCTGAGAAAACCATAATTCAAAAGAGTCCTGTGCCAAAATGTTCATTGCAGCTCTCTTTACAACACCCCAGAGATGGAAACAACCTAATTGTCCATCATTGGATGAATGGGTAAAGAAGATGTGGCACATATATACAATGGAATATTACCCAGCCATAAAAAGAAATGAAATTGAGTTATTTGTAGTGAGGTAGATGAACCTAGAGACTGTCATACAGAGTGAAGTATGTCAGAAAGAGAAAGACAGATACCGTATGCTAACACATATATATGGAATTTAAGAAAAAAATATATCATGAAGAACCTAGGGGTAAGACAGCAATAAAGACACAGATCTACTAGAGAATGGACTTGAGGATATGGGGAGGGGGAAGTGTAAGCTGTGACAAAGCGAGAGAGAGGCATGGATATATATACACTACCAAACGTAAGGTAGATAGCTAGTGGGAAACAGCCTCATAGCAGAGGGAGATCAGCTTGGTGCTTTGTGACTGCCTGGAGGGGTGGGATAGGGAGGGTGGGAGGGAGCGAGATGCAAGAGGGAAGAGATATGGGAACATATTTATATATATATATATAACTTATTCACTTTGTTATAAAGCAGAAACTAACAAAAAAAACCCTTTACGTCCTCAAGATCAACCCATTTGTAAATAAAACTAATCTTTGTCTGACAAAAAAAGAAAAAAAAGAAAACCTGCTGGGAAAGTAGAGAAGCTAATCCAGTTTTTCCTGTTCCTTTTGAACTTCGAACAGAATTAGAGGACCAAGGCTAGCTTTTCTCTACTTGTCTGGAGTTAATAATGTAAGGACAATTTTGAATTACTCTTTGAAATTAACTCATATGATTACTACCAACAGAAGAGATACTAGGCAAGATGAGATCATAGTCAGTGAATGATGTCTAATCTCAACTACTTTTTAAGATCATTGAGTCAAGCATGACTCTTGGGAGACTACAATGAAAAATGAAAATGAGAGTGAAAGAGAAGGAGGTCACTGCCCTCAATTTCTTTCATTAATTTGTTTACTGTACAAAGAAATAATTGGAAATGACTGAAATATTTCATCTGTGAATGTCTTAGATTTTGTTCTTGATGTTTTGTTTCCATTTGCCCTTTAATGTCATGGTTTTATTTGACTGTTAGTTGAATATATGCATTAAAAGCCTCAAGTCATAGAATATTAATTAAGATTAACAGGACACTACTGTTACTTGCTGTCTTATATTCATTGTGGATTAAAACTAAATAAACACATTGGTCTGTTATACCTGCTAAAAGTTAGACTAAAAATACTTCTTTTGGTTTAATAGAAGGATATGAAATTTCTTCCTCTTGTATAAAAACCTAAGCCTATGGGGAACATTCACTTGGGAGATGGATTATAGAACATTATGTTACAAACTGGATATCATGAGAGAAATCAATACATAGTGTTCAAATTTATTTGATAGGCCTGGTATCTTAAAATATTTGGAGTAGCTATGATTATAGTAATGTATCTAAATGCTTATAAAGGAAAATATGTTATGTTAGCAGATACTTTAATAGCACTGGCAATTATTTAAACCTACTAAAATATTAAACTTTGGTAAACATTCAAAATAAGCTGAATGACCTGTTGAATCACATAAAAGCCCAAAATGCTAAGAAAGATAGACAGAGTTAAGTTTTAAAAAACATCATTCATTTAAACCTCTACATGTTTTTCTCTCTTATTACTAACTGCGGAGAAGAATATTACTCTCCTGCCATGTTCAGTTATTGCCATCAGACATCCATTTGAAATTGTTAGAGAAGCCAGCATAATTGAAAGTGAATTTTAATTTATTTTTTCTCATGATTTAAAGAGTCTAAAACTCTGTTCCATCATTGGTTGTTCATATCCCAAACCTCAGAACCTGTTTTTCAAAAGATGATTCAAGTGTTTCTGAGATAATTTATTTTCTCAATTTTAGCCCTTGGATCACTTACAAAATTATATACTCCTCATCCAAAAGGGCTTTAATGGCATATTAACATGTTGTTCCTTATTTGAAGCATAACAATAATAAAGTAGAGAAGAATGACAATGGCAATCGTAGCAATATGAATTTCACCTTGAGTCAGGGGAGAAAGAGTCTGTGCTAGAAGTCTATATTTCTCAGATCCTTATATCCTTAACTTAACATCATACATTTTAACATAACTGTTTTAGGAAGATGGAAAATGATGCTCAAACAGTCAAATAAATCACATGTACAATTTAAAGTTACAGACTCAGGGTTCAGAATTCAAACATAAGTCCTTAGGACTCCAAAGATTATGTTATTTCTGCTAATCTGACACTGAGATAACCTAGATTTAAATTTCCAGTTGCTACTGAATAGCATGATAAGCAAGATAGCATGAATAGCATGATAAGACTTGTGTTATCCTTTGGTTTCAGGTTCCCCATTATAGATTCTTTGGTATGCTGATTTTTAGCTTTGCACAATGCACATTTATGAGATAAGTTCTATTCCTTCATGTATCCATCATTAGAAAAATGTCAAGATAGATGGGAGACCAATGTTAAATAAACTCACTAAATTTTTGTTAAACTCCTCTAGGTCATCAGTGGAGTAGGCAAAGAGAATGCAATTTGAAACATTCACTCTGGTCAACATTCTTTTCTGACTTGCCTTCCTATTAATTTGTTTTTCCAGACAACTGAAATATTACCATTTTGGTGGGAGAGGGGCATTCTTTACCTTTTGTTTGCTATCATCTTTTAAGTTTTTTTCATTTTCTTAGCTTTATTCTTTTCACAAACATATATGTATGTAGTAGGGCAAGTCCTTTATTCTGGAAAAAAAAGAAATGCTTTAAAAATATATTGTCCTCCTAATTAGAGGTGATTTTGCTGTTGTAATTATGGGTTGGAAAATAATTATAGTTTGTCTGTGACCTTTTCCTGCTGTGAAGTATTTTTCATTTTCTGGCCAATACTTATAAAGTCACCATATCTCACACAAATGGATTAAAACTGAAAATTGGATAAGATAAAATATCATGTCATGAAATGTTTATATACAATACTCCCCAAAAACATGCTCATAGATACACATACACATGCATGTACAGATACACACACACTCTTACAGATAGACATACAAACTGCCACTTTGCATATGAATTTGTTCTAGTAATAGCCCTGGGACTTAGAGATTTTGAGACCATGATATCATAGTTCCTAAGTAAATTTGACTTCAATTATCTGTGAATTTTCATAATTTTATAAGCATTTTGAAATTTTCTAAATTATTTAAAGTATTTAAATATTTTAGACTGTCACAACATAAGACACTTCTATGTTTTCTTTAAAAGTACTAATTTCACAATTGATATTTGAAATAGCAAGACATTGAAAACAATTGCTAGGGCATAATGCAAAAGAGAAATATCCTCATCTTAGGGGCTCAGAAGTCTGGACAGGACCAGGGATAGGGTCTCTGTATAGCATACACTTGCAAAATATTTCTTTGTGTTTTGTACCTCCCAAATATTTTTAAACATTTTATGATGTGTAACAGGGACTTTATGGAAGTATATTACTTCTCCTTCCCCATTTTCTACTTATATCTCTTCAAGGACATTCATAAACTTTAGATTAGTACAATGGGAATTTCTAACTTTTCATATTCAGGTTCCCTTTTCAGTGAATTCTGTTGTAAGAGGGACTACTCAGTTTTTCTTTACATTCTAACTAATTCGTTATGCTCCTGTGATTTATTTATAACACTTTTCCTTGATCTGCAGGAAACTCTTCAAAAGCTGGCCATCAATCACTGAACGTCCACATGAAGAAATGATCTTCATGTCTATTTCTTGTTCTAAATAATTTATCTCTCCTTGTACAAATTCTTCAAGGTAGTATAATTGTTTTTCTTCTTGTTGTTCCAAGTTTTTGCTATGAAATTAGATTCAAGATAGAAGGATATATATGTGTGTATATATATATATGCATATGTGTATATATATATAATATACCTGTATTAATATTTATGTTATATAGCTATGAATATTTATAAAAGCCAAATCTATTAACTCATTATTTAGCTTCTTGTTGTTTTCTTATTTTATGTGAGCAGACATAATGAGGAACACATCATGTAATAATTAAAAAATATTTTTGTGTGTACATTTCTCTTCTGAATGTTTTAGCTATTTGGAATACCTAATTATATGATTCAGTTTGAATCCTTAATTATTTTAAATACTAATGTTGCACAATACTGTTACACAAGGTTAAAAGTGCAATATCAAATAGTGCTAGACTCTTTTCATTATTATTTTTTAAATTGTTCAATATGTGAGGAATAAATGTCTGAGTATAGGCTTTCCCTGAAGGTGGACTAGAAAGATCCATCAGAGTTACACAATAACTATGGATTAGTCAGGTTAGGCTATATTATCCTGTGGTAACCAACAACCCCAGATCTTAGTGGTTAAATACAACAAACTGTTAGTACTCACTCACACTGTGAATCTAGCATGTTTTGGTAGATAGTTCTACTCCACACAGTCAATTCAGATACAGTCTGATGGAAACCTACCATCATATAGCTGAAGCATCTGGAAGACCTGACTTTTTAATTACCACAGATGGTGAGAAAAGTACTTAAGAGTGTTAAACTTCTTTGGCACAGAAGGTGCTATCTATAATCCCTCTACCATAACTATAACTCTTGTAGTCTATTGACCAGAACTATTCACATGGCCCATCCTAGTTGCAAGGAAGAAGAAAACTGCAGTTCACCTATATGTTTAGAAGAACAGGAGACCAAGATAAGGGGGAGCATCAGAGGAGTCTTGATTGAATGTAAACATATTCTGCTACATATATTCATGTATTACTTCTCAAAAAGTTTAAGTAAAATTCCACGTGTTTAACAATAAAATAATAATATTGTAATGTAAATATTATGTTCACCAGTTTATTAATATTTAAATTATTTGATTAAGGCATCTTCTCCTTGTCTTTTGTTTAACTATTTGTATTATTTTAATTGATATTTGTAATTTTTATATTTTAATAATTCATTGACTTTAACCCTTGTTTTTGACATTTGCCCTGCTAAATTATATATCTCAGAATTATATAGTTTATCTTTTTTCTAGTTATTTTAACATAAGGAAATTAGTAATTTAAATCTCTTTTTTGTTGTTATTGAGAAAAACTAATGCTAGTAAATTGCCAAAAAATTTAAAAAAAATCCATATCCTTTCTTATTATAAAGGGTGTTTATAGACTTTGTCTTTTTTTTTTCTTTTTTTTTTTTTTTTTTTTTGCGGTACGCGGGCCTCCCACTGTTGTGGCCTCTCCCATTGCAGAGCACAGGCTCCGGACACGCAGGCTCAGCGGCCATGGCTCACGGGCCCAGCCGCTCCGCGGCATGTGGGATCTTCCCGGACCGGGGCGCGAACCCATGTCGCCTGCATCGGCAGGCTGACTCTCAACCACTGCACCACCAGGGAAGCCCTAGACTTTGTTTTTTTTAAAAAGAAACCACAGGTTCTGTTTTATTTCCTTCAGTTGGTATAAAGGAATCTGTAAAGAATCCTTTAGTATTTCAACAGCTTGGTCTTATTATCATCTGCTGTATCTACACTTCTCTTGTTTCTATAGAACACAGCACAGCCACATCACGTTATGTTCATTCATATCAACTATCAACCATTTTCTCAATTTTATCTAAAGCATTTCTGTGTGGTTAACATGAATAATTCAGCCAACTTTTTGAGTACCTATTAGGCTCAAAGCACTATGATACCTGCTGCAAATTGACATGTATAATATAGTTGAAGAGATAAAGCATTTACACATGCATTTGTTTTATTGTTTTATAGCTCAAGAGTGTTCATTTTCAGAATTGCATGGGAAAATAGAATTATGTACACAGATATGAGTAAATCTCTCTTAACTGTGCATGACTTTGGGGGATTATATAATTCTAAAAACAAATTATTTAAAACCATTTGCATTTCACTTATGGAATATTTAATAAGATTTGAAGCAGTAGAATAAATAATCATCTGATATATATTTTGTTTGAATTAAAGCTGTAATTGTCTGCCTTCTCTTGGAAAACTTGTATCATGGGCTAGGGCAAGGATAGTCTTTGTGTACTAGAAGATGAGGTAAGTAAGCCTAGGATTAAAAATTCAACATAAAATATCCTCCAAATGAATAACCATATGTGAATAAGTAGGAATTTCAACGCATTTATAGTTTAATTGAAGAAAATACAAATTCTTAATTGTCTGACTTGGATGAACTTATACTAATAAATGCTGAAAGTATATACTGGCTAAATGCTGATTCATAGATTATATCTTCTGATGTGCCATTTGCCATTATGTGTGTGCTATTTACCTCAAAATTCTTGTTTTCAGTCACAAAGCTCTTATATATAAGAAAGCTATAGCCTGCCCCATTTCTATATCTAATCCTTCAAAATAATATACTTTCCAAAAACTTAACTGTTTTACATATTTATGAATTTTTCCATAGTTTGCCTAAGGGATTTATTTCTCAATTGTGTCATAAAACACCACAGTAAAATGCTTTGCTTATTTTCTCATAAAGTATTGTCCTACAGCTACATGGTGCTTTCTATCTGTGTCTAGAGCAAACTGAGGGGTGTAGCATTGACCCAGCCTGCTTGATGTGCAGGACTCATGCCTGCAAGCACTGGAACTCTATGAGACTCATCACTGTGCATTTCTGTGTCATATCAGCAAGCTCATCTGCAGAAATACATTCTGACTGAGTAACCCTGAGGTAGAAAATGCTTAATTCTCCATTTCAAAAATTCACAGGAATGGAAAAATGATTCAGTTGGAAGGCATCTGCCCTGTCAGCACCCTATTATCTTAATATAGTGTTTACTCTGTTATTGGTTTCAGTTATCCTTACACAGTTTGATAATCGGTTTTGAAGCTGACCTGGTGTATAACTTAACTCTGGTTCACAATATGTTTATGACTGGTTTTAACATGATACCTAGGGATTTGCATCTTTCTTTCTGCCTAGTTTCTCTAGTCCCTTTTTCTGAGAAACATATTTAGAAAAGATGTAATAGGAGGATAAATTATTAAAAATTGTAAAGCCATTTGTTAAAAATAATCTAAAGCTATTATAGTAGTTACCAATCACCAATATATTGAAATAAATGTATCCACTGACAAAAGAACATTTAAATAGACATTACACACACAAACACACATAATGAAAATGATACTATCTACATCTAATCATATATATGTACTTATTATATACACATATATAGTTGTACATGTGTACAAGTTATATTTAATTTAGGGTCTACACAAATCTGGTATGACCTCATCTTAACTAATGGCCCAATGCTTCTAAAGAAGGTCATATTTGCAGATATCAGGGTCAGGACTTCAACATACCTTTTTGGAAGACTCAATTCAAGATACAGTCAGTGTTCTGTATCCGTGGTTTCTACATCTGCATATACTACATCTGCATATTCAAATCAGTTGAGAATTGAAAATATTTTTCAAAATTCCAGAAAACTCCCTGAAGCAAAACTTGTATTTTCAATACAGATCTTCATATACTTCCACCTAAATGCTTATTTATTATACCAAGGGCCAATATTTATTACACCTAAATTCTTATCAAAAATAAAGAAGAGATATCCTGTGCCATCTTTGTTTAAATATCATTTGGCTATTTTTGTTTAATTTTTATATCTTTATTCAATTACAATTCACATTCCATAAAATTCACCCATTTCTAATGTATTATTCAAGGTTTTAGTATATCCAAAGAGTTGTGAGACCATCACTACAGTCTAAGGTTAGTACATTTTTATCACTCAAGAAAAAACAAATGCCCATGAGAATCATTCCCCTTTTCCCACCTGCTCATGCTCTAGTCCTAACATATTACTCATCTTCTTTTTGCCTGTGTATATTTGCCTGTTTTTGACATTTCATGTAAATGGATATTTTTATAAAATGGAGTTGGAGACTGCCTTATTTTACTTACCATGTTTTTTAGATTCATCCATGTTGTAACATGTATCAGTAAATAATTACTTTTTAATTCCAAATGATATGTTATTGTATAGATACACCACATTGTGTTTATACATCCATCCAACTTTCAGCTATTTTTTTAAAGTCTTTATTGAATTTGTTACACTAATGCTTGCTTTTTTTTTTTTTAATGTTTTGGTGGTTGGGCTGTGAGGCATGTGAGAACTTAGCTCCCCAACCAGGGATCAAACCCATACCCCCTGCATTGGAAAGTGAAATCTTAAACACTGGACCACCAGGGAAGTCCCTTGGCTATTCTGAATAATGTTTCCTTGGACACACAAGTAAAAGTATATTGGTGGGCGTATATTTTCATTTTTCATGGGTATGTAAAAGGGACTGGAGCTCATCCACCAGAAGGCAGACAGCAGAAGCAAGAAGAACTACAATCCTGTGCCTGTGGAAAAAACCCCACAGTAACAGAAAGATAGACAACATGAAAAGGCAGAGGGCTATGTACCAGATGAAGGAACAAGATAAAACCCCAGAAAAACAACTAAATGAAGTGGAGATAGGCAATCTTCCAGAAAAGGAATTCAGAATAATGATAATGAAGATGATCCAGGACCTAGGAAAATGAATGGAGGCAAAGATCGAGAAGATGCAAGAAATGTTTAACAAAGACCTAGAAGAATTAAAGAACAAACAAACAGAGATGAACAATACAATAACTGAAATGAAAACTACACTAGAAGTAATCAAGAGCAGAATAACTGAGGCAGAAGAATGGATAAGTGACCTGGAAGACAGAATGGTTGAATAAAAAAAAAAGAAAAGAAAAAAATGAAGACAGCCTAAGAGACCTCTGGGACAACATTAAATGCAATAGCATATGCATTATAGGGGTCCCAGAAGGAGAAGAGAGAGACAAAGGACCAAAGAAAATATTTGAAGAGATTATATTCGAAAAGTTCCCTAACATGGGAAAGGAAATAGTCACCCAAGTCCAAGAAGTGCAGAGAGTGCCATACAGGATAAACCCAAGGAGAAAAATGCTGAGACACATAGTAATCAAACTGGCAAAAATTAAAGGCAAAGAAAAATTATTGAAAGCAGGAAGGGAAAAATGACAAATAACATACAAGGGAACTTCCATAAGGTTAACAGCTGATTTCTCAGCAGAAACTATACAAGCCAGAAGGGGGTGACATGATATACATAAAGTGATGAAAGAGACAAAGCTACAGCCAAGATTACTCTACCCAGCAAAGATCTCATTCAGATTCAATGGAGAAATCAAAAGCTTTACAGACAAGCAAAAACTAAGAGAATTCAGCACTCTCAGCTCTACAACAAATGCTAAAGGAACTTCTCTAAATGGGAAACACTAGAGAAGGAAAGGACCTACAAAAACAAACCCAAAACAATTAAGAAAATGATAATAGGAAGATACATATTGATAATTACCCTAAACATGAATGGATTAAATGCTCCAAATAAAAGACCCAGGCTTGCTGAATGGATACAAAAACAAGACCCATATATATGCTGTCTACAAGACACCCACTTCAGACCTAGGACACATACAGACTGAAAGCGAGGGGATGCAAAAAGATATTCCATGCAAATGGAAATCAAAAGAAAGCTGGAGTAACTATACTCATATATAATAGACTTTAAACTAAAGAACATTACAGGAGACAAGGAAGGACACTACATAATGATCAAAGGAAAAATCCAAGAAGAAGATATAACAATTATAAATATATATGCACCCAACATAGGGGCACCTGAATATATAAGGCAACTGCTAACAGCAATAAAAGAAGAAATTGACAGTAACACAACAGTGGGGGATTTAACACCTCACTTACACCAATGGACAGATGATCCAAACAGAAAATTAATAAGGAAGCACAAGTTTTAAATGACACAATAGACCAGATAGATTTAATTGATATTTATAGGACATTCCATCCAAAAACAGGAGATTACACTTTCTTCTCAAGTGCACACAGAACATTCTCCAGGATAGTTCACATCTTGGGTACAAATCAAACCTCAGTAAATTTAAGAAAATTGAAATCATATCAACCATCTTTTCTGAACACAGCATTATGAGATTAGAAGTCAATTACAATGAAACAAACATAAGAAACACAAACACATGGAGGCTAAACAATACGTTACAAAATAACCTAGGCGATCACTGAAGAAATCAAAGAGAAAATCACAAAATATCTACAGACAAATGACAATGAAAACACGACAATCCAAAACCTATGGGATGCAGCAAAAACAGTTCTAAGAGGGAAGTTTATTGTAATATAATCCTACCTTAAGAAACAAGAAAAGGGCTTCCCTGGTGGTGCAGTGGTTGAGGGTCCACCTGCCGATGTAGGGGACATGGGTTCACGCCCTGGTGTGGGAAGATTCCACATGCTGCAGAGCAGCTAGGCCCGTTAGCCATGGCCACTGAGCCTGCATGTCTGAAGCCTGTGCTCTGCAACAGGAGAGGCCGCAACAGTGAGAGGCCCACGTACCACAACAAAAAAAAAAAAAAGAAAAGAAAAGAAACAAGAAAAATATCAAATAAATACTCTAACCTTGCACCTAAAGGAGCTAGAGAAAGAAGAACAAACAAAACCCAAAGTTAGTAGAAGGAAAGAAATCATAAAGATCAGAGCAGAAATAAATGAAATACAAACTAAGAAAACAATAGCGAAGATCAATAAAAGTAGAAGCTGGTTCTTTAAGAAGATAAATAATATTGATAAACCATTAGCCAGACTCATCAAGAAAAAGAGGGAAAGGACTCAAATCAGTAAAATTAGAAATGAAAAAGGAGAAGTTACAACAGACACTGCAGAAATACAAAGCATCCTAAGAGACTACTACAAGCAACTCTATGCCAATATAATGGACAACCTGGAAGAAATGGAAAAATTCTTAGAAAGGTATAACTTTCGAAGACTGAACCAGGAAGAAACAGAAAATATGATCAGACCAATCAGAAGTAATGAAATTGAAACTGTGAATAAAAATCTTCCAAGAAACAAAAGTCCAGGACCAGGTGGCTTCACAGGTGAATTCTATCAAACATTTAGAGAAGAGCTAACACCCATCCTTCTCAAACTCTTCCAAAAAATTGCAGAGGAAGGAAAACTCCCAAGCTCATTCTATGAGGCCAACATCACCCTGATACCAAAACCAGGTAAAGTTACTAACAACAACAAAAAATTACAGACCAATATCACAGATGCAAAATTCCTCAAAAAAATACTAGGAAACAGAATCCAACAACACATTAAAAGGATCATACACAATGATCAAGTGGGATTTATCCCAGAGATGCAAGAATTTTTCAATATATGCAAATCAATCAATGTGATACACCATATTAACAAATTGAAGAATAAAAACCATATGATTATCTCAATAGATGCAGAAAAATCTTTTGACAAAATTCAACACCCATTTATGATAAAAACTCTCCAGAAAGTGGGCATAGAGGGAACCTACTTCAACATTATAAGGCCATATATGACAAACGCACAACAAACATCATTCTCAATGGTGAAAAACTGAAAGCATTTCCTCTAAGATCAGGAACAAGACAAGGATGTCTACTCTCACTGCTATTATTCAACATGGTACTGGCAGTCCTAGCCACTGCAATCAGAGAAGAAAAATAAATAAAAAGAATACAAATTGGAAAAGAAGAAGTAAACCTGTCACTGTTTGCAGATGACATGGTAGTATATATAGAGAACTCTAAAGACATCACCAGAAAACTACTAGAGCTCAAAAATGAATTTGGTAAAGTTGCAGGATACAAAATTAATGCACAGAAATCTCTTTCATTCCTATATACTAATGATGAAGAATCTGAAAGAGAAATTAAGGAAACACTCACATTTACCATTGCAACAAAAAGAATAAAATACCTAGGAATAAACCTACCTAAGGAGACAAAATACCTGTATGCAGAAACCTATAAGACACTGATGAAAGAAATTAAAATAATACCAACAGATGGAGAGATTTACCATGTTCTTGGACTGGAAGAATCAATATTGTGAAAATGACTATATTACCCAGAGCAATCTACAGATTCAATGCAATCCCTATCAAATTACCAATGGCATTTTTTATGGAACTAGAACAAAAAATCTTAAAATTTTTATGGAGACACAAATGACCCTGTATAGCCAAAGCAGTCTTGAGGGAAAAAAGCGGAGCTGGAGGAATCAGACTCCCTGACTTCAGTCTATACTACAAAGCTACAGTAATCTAGACAATATGGGACTGGCACAAAAACAGAAATTTGGATCAATGGAACAGGAGAGAAAGCCCAGAGATAAACCCACACACTTATGGTCAACTAATCTATGACCAAGGCGGCAAGGATATAAATTGGAGAAAAGACAGTCTCTTCAATAAGTGGTGCTGGGAAAACTGTACAGCTACATGTAAAAAATGAAATTAGAACACTCCCTAACACCATGCACAAAAATAAACTCAAAATGGATTAGAGACCTAAATGTTAGACTGGGCACTATAAATCTCTTAGAGGAAAACATAGGAAGAACACTTTTTGACATAAATCACAGCAAGATATTTTTGATCCACCTCCTGGAGTAATGGTAATAAAAACAAAAATAAACAAATGGGACCTAATGAAACTTCAAAGCTTTTGCACAACATGGAAACCATAAACAAGACCAAAGGACAACCCTCAGAATGGGAGAAAATATTTGCAAATGAATCATCAGACAAAGGATTAATCTCCAAAATATATAAACAGCTCATGCAGCTCAATATTACAAAAACAAAAAAAACCAATCCAAAAATGGGCAGAAGGCCTAAATAGACATTTCTCCAAAGAAGACATACAGATGGCCAATAAGCACATGAAAAGCTGCTCAAAATCACTAATTATTAGAGAAATGCAAATCAAAACTACAGTGAGGTATCACCTCTCACCAGTTAATGGGCATCATCAGAAAATCTACAAACAACAAATGCTGGAGAGGGTCTGGAGAAAAGGGAACCTTCTTGCACTGTTGGTGGGAATGTAAATTGATACATCCACTATGAAGAACAGTATGGAGGTTCCTTAAAAAACTAAAAATAGAATTACCATATGGTCCAGCAATCCCACTACTGGGCCTATACCCAGAGAAAATCATAATTCAAAAATATACATGCACCCCATTGTTCATTGCAGCACTATTTACAATAGCCATGTCATGGAAGCAGCCTAAATGCCCATCGACAGATGAATGGAGAAAGAAGTTGTGGTACATATATACAATGGAATATTACTCAGCCATAAAAAAGAATGAAATTGGGTAATTTGTAGACTCATGGATGGACCTAGAGACTGTCATACAAAGTGAAGTAAGTCAGACAGAGATAACCAAATATCATATATTAACACATATATGTGGAACCTAGAAAATGGTACAGATGAACAAGTTTGCAGAGCAGAAATTGAGACACAGAAGTAGAGAAAAAACGTATGGACACCAAGAGGGGAAAGCGGTGGTGGGTGGTGCTGGTGGTGTGATGAATTGGGAGATTGGTATTAACATGTATACACTGATGTGTATAAAATGGATGACTAATAAGAATCTGCTGAATAAAAAAATAAATAAAATTAAGTTTTAAAAATAGAAAAAAAGAAAAGGGACTGGAATTTATGGGTCATATGATACCTCTATTGTTAACATTTGAGGAACTGTCAAGCCATTTAAAAAGTGCTGTACCATCTTAAAATCCAACCAGCAATGAGTGTTTTAACTTCTGCAAACCTTCCCATCACTTGTTATTGTCTGCCTTTTAAAATTATAGCTATCATTGTAGGTGTGAAGTGGTATTCCATGGATCTTTATATTGTAATTACCTTAATGACTAATGATTTGAACATCTTTTTACTTATCACATTTTGATTCTAGTTACAAATAGTATTTCCATGATAAAATATAGGAATTTTAAACAACAAATATATTTTATGTATAAGTATGTTCCAGATATTGCATAGCATACAGTTTCATACTAAATAAATATTATTTGAAATTTTATTTTATTTTTAATTTTAAATTGGACTTCCTTATCCTGTGTCTTTATTTGAAAGGTATAGCAACCTATTAGCAGGAACCTTGGAATAGGGTGAATAATTCTTTAAAAAAGTAAAAATACTGAAAGTCAGTAGGCCTAGATTTTAACTTCAGTTTTGTAAATAACCCTGTAAGTTATTTAACTTCACTTGGCTGCCTTAACATGTACAACAAGGGAGGGAGATAATGCCTGACCTCACTTTCTTCACAGGAACATTGTTAGAATGAATAAGGTAATGTACGCATAAACACAGAGCATCTTGGAAGAAAAATACTCTATAAAACTGTAATATCATCTTTACTATTATTGTTATAGAGGGAATTTCTGAAAAGTCAGCTGGCTAAATATATTATAGTAATCTTCTACAAAAGAGAAAATAAAACCATCATTACAATATAGATTTAATGGCTCTGTTTTCCATTTTATTCAGCACAGCATAAGAATATAGCTGTACCCACTTTGGATTATTACAAAAGTACATTGTCTTCTGTTTCATGTTACCTTTATGGCTTCTTAATCGGGACCTAACAATATGTGTGCTATTGAATTTATTCCTTTCCTTATATTTCCTTATATTCAGTAAAAATTACTGAAGCATAAAGAGTAAGAGGTGCCAGATTATTTATTTAGATTACATCTTGACTCTTATATGTGTGTGTATGTATATGTGTATACATAAAATTATCATTATCAAAGCTACTTTTATTGAGTGTCTGCTATATACACCTCAGAAAACCTTTCAAAGTTGGCATACTTAGTATTATTACATATGTGTACATAGTGAAAATATAATCTTTGTGCATTAATAATACAGAATTACACTGTGTATAATCCTCTGAAGGCTATGTGATGGCCCACATATTTAACAAAAATATCAGTATGTTAGTTTATATAACTTAGATCCTGTGTGTTAGTTTATACATCTTAAATCCTGATTACTTCATCTTATAATGGAAGGATCATATATAACTATGAGTTTACATTTTAAACAATAGATGTTGGAATGAACAATTGTTTTGACTAGCTCTATAAACATGGGCAGATCAACTTCTCAGGGATTCTTTGTGTGAAATGTTATAGGATTGTTCAAATTAACTACATTTTTAAGCTCTGCTCACATTCTAATGTTTTTGGAATATGCAGTTTTTAAAGCAGAGGGGGGTGAAGAAAAAGAGGCTAAATTCTTGGATGATGTTATAGAATATATATGGAAAATATACATACATATATATATATATATATATATCAAAACAAAATCTAACAATTAGAACCCTTTCAAAACTTTAGTTTTCTAAAGTAATTAAAACTTTATGATGTCAATATTTTCCTTCCATTTTTTGTGTAATTCTTACAAAGTATTAACTTTAGCATGCAATTCATAAAGCACATATCAAAATAAGGTTAGAAATAGGTGATGTTCAGTAAAACAAGTCAGGTGTATGAGTAGTTTTATCCCAGCATATTTAAAATATTCTGTTTCTGATTGTTAATTTGTTTTATAGTTAGTTATTTTCTTCAAATATTCTTCTAATATTTTACCTAAAAATGGAACTTAGATTAAATGTATTTTAATGAGGACCACTTTTTATTTTTTATATGTTTTATATATTTGAGAGAAATTATACAATTATTTACTTACAAATGTTATAATTACTTAATAAAATCTAACGGAATTCTTGGTTTTGATTGTGGAGAAGTTTTAAATTTATTTTCTCCAAGGCCTTGAAAACAGATATTTTATTTTTGTCTTCATCCACAAAGGCATTTAATATTTTCAAACTAATGTGTCATATTTGGCTGCCCCTGTCATGTTATATCAATCATGTTCCTTTCAGTGAGGCATAATCTCATTTTAGTTGATGAATATAACTTGATTTGAGATACTAGGGCTCCATTTTATATAAAAGGTCAAAGAAAACAAAAGTAAAGGTGAAATTTTTAAGATTAAAAACAAACTGAAGTCCTTTGTCACGGAACAATTGGAATACACACTAGAAAATATACGCTTTTATTCTTCTTGTATTCTTACTTCTCAGTTATATTTAAATACATAAATTTAAAAGAGGCAAATATGCAATAAAATGACTGACTGTTAGATGCAATTATGGCTGTAGTAATATAGATAAAAGTTTTGACAAATATATATATATTTTTAGTAAAGCCACTTTGTTTTATTGTTGACAAATTTGTTATATACTTTTTTTTTTTTTTTTGCAGTATGCGGACCTCTCACTGTTGTGGCCTCTCCCATTGCAGAGCACAGGCTCCGGACATGGCTCACGGGCCTAGCCACTCCGCAGCATGTGGGATCTTCCCAGACTGGGACACGAACTGGTGTCTCCTGCATCGGCAGGCGGACTCTCAACCACTGCGCCACCAGGGAAGCCCCTATATACTTTTAAATAGTGTTTGTTTCTGCCAGTGTATGTTTCAATAAGTTATGCCTCATTTTTTTATCCCTTTGTTTTTTCTAATTCTAAATTCTCTTGAATCATATGGTCTCAGATAGATTCTTCAAGAATTTTTGCTCTCTACCATTAGACCCTACTATGTTTGCCATTGCAACTACCTCTTCTGCCCCTCACTTTTTGACCTTTAAATTTTATAGTTATTCAATAAAATATTCCTCCAACAAACACAAAATAGAGTTATAATACTCCTTAATTATTTACTAGGGAAGTTGATATTATTACTGAATTCAGAATAAGGAAAAAGAAAATAAAACTATGAAATATCATGGGCTTGAATTATTCTATAAATATTTTACTTTTCAATTAGCCTGCATGGAAATTCAACATCACTATTTTTTATGGTATATTCTCTTATAAATTTTGAATATTTTTATTTTTTAACTTTTAAGTTTGAAATAAAGATAACTGTACCTCATTCTCTCCCTCATTGCAACCAATTAAAGCTAATTTAGTAAAATGCCTGGAAATTGAGAAATAAATAAAAATCGCAGTAAATTAGTTTAGTATTTTAACAACAGTGATAGTTGAGTTACAAGTTATAGGGTTTTTTTGCAACAACTTAATATTTAATGAATGACAGTGATAGCAAACACCATGTTCACAAGTCACATTTTACTATTTCTATTTTTATGTTACAATTATAGACATCAGTATAGTAAAACAATTTTTTTTTAATTAATAAACTTCTTAGAGCAGTTTTATGTATACCAAAGTATTGAACAGAGAGTAAAGAGTTTTCATATATTCCCTTGTCCCTATCCAAGATTTCCTCTATTATTGACATATTTCTTTGATGTGGTACATTTACTACAATTGCTACTAGTACCACGTCTCTAGTTGTGGCCTGTAAGTTTTCTTTCTCTAGTTGTGGCTCACAGGCTCCAGAGTGCATGGCCTCTGTAGTTTTTGTGGCATGCAGGCTCTCTAGTTGAGGCATGAGCCTTCAGTAGTTGTGGCACGCAGGCTTAGTTACCCTGGGGCATGTGGGATCTTAGTTTCTCGATCAGGGATCAAACACACGTCCCTTGCATTGGAAGGCGGATTCTTTACCACTGGGCCACCAGGGAAGTCCCTGATAATGCGTCTTTTACAAATTGAAAATTTGTGGCAACCCTGTGACAAACAATTCTATCAGCGCCATTTTTCCAACAGCACTTGCTCACTTTGTGTCGTATTTTGATAATTTTTGTAGTATTTCAAACATTATTATTTTTATTATATTTGTTATAGTGATCTGTGAACAGTTATCTTTGATGTTACTACTACTCCACGAAGCCTCAGATGATAGCATATTTTAGCAATAAAGTAACTTTTAACTAAAAGTTTTTTTAGGCATAATGCTATTTCATGCTTAATAGACTATAGTGTAAATATAACTTATATATTCACTGGAAAACCAAAAAAATATATGTGACTTACTTTATTGTGGTCTGGAACTGAACCTGCAATATCTCCGAGGTATGCCAATATTAGGTAAAGTCTTTAATTTACATTATGGTTCATTCTTTGTGTTGTACATTTATATGTTTTTGTCAAATGTTTAAGGCCATATGTGCACCATTGCAGTATTGTGCACCATTACAGTATCATACAGAATAGTTTCACTGTCCGAAAAATCCCATGTTCCACTATCCTTTCCTTTTGCCATTCAACCCATGGAAATCACTGATATTTTTACTTTCTCAGTAGTTTTGCCTTTCTCATAATGCCACATATTTGGAATTTTATAATATACTGACTTTTTAGACTGATATTTTTCACTTAGCAATATGTATTTTAAGGTTCCTCTGTGTATTTTGTGACTTGATAGCTTATTTATTTTTATTTCCATTGTATGGATGTACTACACTTTGTTTATCCATTCATCTATTAAAGAAAACCTTGATTATTTCCAATGGTTGGTAATTATAAATATAGTTGCTATAAATATTTGCAGGATTTTGTGTGGATATGTCTTCAATTCATTTGAGTAAATACCTAGGAGACTGATTTCCAGCTTGTATGGTAAAATTATGTTTCATTCTATAAGAAACTGTCAAATAGTCTTCCTAAGGTTGTACATTTTATGCATTCCCACCAGCAATGAACACAAGTTCCTGTTGCTTCACATTCTCACAAGCAATAGGTCCTGCAGTGTTCTGGGGTTTAGCTATTCTAATAGGTTCCTAGTGGCATCTCACTGTTGTTTTATTTTACAATTCATTAACGACATATGATGGTGACATATTTACTATCTGTACATTTTCTTTAGTGAAGTGTCTGTTCAGATTTCTGCCTGCTTTTTAACGGGTCCTTTGTTTTATTATTGTGGAGTTTTAACAATTATTCATATATTTTGGATAAAAGCACTTCATCAAATATGTATATTGTAGATATTTTCTCCCAGTTGTGGTTTATCTTTTAAACCTCTTAACAGTGTCTTTCACAGACCAGAAGTTTTTCTTTTTAATGAAGTCCAACTTAGCAATGTTTTCTTTCATGGATTGCACTTCTGAGTTGTTTTTAAAAACTCATTGCCAGAACAAGGTTGAATAGATTTTTTTCCATTATGATCTTCATATGTTATCTTTTAAAGTTTTATAGTTTTACACTTAAATTTAAGTATAGTATCTATTTTGGGTTAATTTTCATGAAAAGTGTACAATTTATGTCTGCATTCAATTTTGAATATGAATATGTGGATATTCAGTTGTTTTGGCACAATTTATGAAAAAAACTATCCTTTCTCCATTGGGTTTCCTTTAGTCATGTCATAGAACAGTTGACTATATTTGTGTGGGTCTATTTATGGGCTCAGTCTTCCATTACACTAATCTTTTTGTCTATTCTTTCATTAATACACACTACCTTGATCACAGAAGCTATACAGTAAATCTAGATGTTGAGTAATGTCAGTCTTCTGACTTTGTTCCTCTTCAATAATGTCTTGACTATTCTGGATATTTTTTTTATCTATATAAACTTTAGAATGAGTTTTTCAAAATCCACAAAATAACTTGCAAGGAAATTTATTAGAATTACATTAAATCAGTAAATGAATTTGATGGTAACTGACAACATAAAAATTATTGTCTTCAAATCCATGAATATGGAATAACTCTATTTAATTTTTTCAACAAAATTTGTAGTTTCTCTCATATTCATCTTGTATATATTTTCCTGGATTTTATCCTAAGTATTTCTTTGGCAGGGGAAGGGAATCATGTAAATACTGTTGTGTTTTTAATTTGAAATACCATTGCTGGAATATAGGAAGGCAATTGACATATATTAAATATATTAACCTTATATCCTGCATCCTTGCTTTAAGCACCTATTATAATGTTCCAGAAATATTTTTGCCAATTCTTTTGGATTTTCTGCATATATATTCGTGTCATCTGTGTATATATATATTCATGTCATCTGTGTACATATATGTTCATGTCATCAGTGTACTTTTAGTACACTGTTGAAAAGGAGAGGTGAGAAGGGACATTCTGGTTTGATCTTAGTGGGAAAATTTCTAGTTTCTCACCATTAAGTATAATGTAGCTGTAGGGTTTTGGAGATGTCCAAGTTAATGAAGTTCCCTTCTATTCTTAGTTTTCTGAGAGTTTTTATCATGAAAAGATGTTGGACTTTGTCAAGGGCTTTCTCTGCATCTATATGAACAATGATCCTTTTTTAGTCAATTGAAGTGATGGATTATATAAACTTATTTTTGAATATAAACTTGCATTGCATACCTGGAATAAATCCCATTTGATTGTAGTGTATAATTTTTTCATACATTGTTGGATTTGATTTGTTAATATTTTATAGATTATTTTCACATCTATGCTTATGAGGGATCTTGTACGTTTTCTTTTTTATAATTTATTTGTCTGATTATGTATTAGGGGAATGCTGGCCTCATATAATGTATTAGAAAATTTTCCTCCTGCTTCTGTTTCTCAAATCAGATTGTAGAAAATTGGTATCAATTTTTCCTTAACATTTTGGTATAATTCACCAGTAAAATCTTTTGGGCCCAAAATTTTCTTATTTTGAAAGGTTATTAATTGATTCAATTTTGATAGATATCAGTCTATTTGTATTATCCATTTATTGTTATGAATTTTGGTCAATTGTTTCAAAGACTGCATTTCATCTAAGTTATCAAATTGGTGTGCATACAGTTGTTCATGACTTTTTTTGTTATCTTTTAATGTCCGTGCTATCACTAGTTATGGTCCCTCTTTTATTGCTGATATCATTACTTTGTATCTTATCTCCTTTTTCTTGGTTAGACTAGCTATGGGGTTATCAATTTTATTGATCTTTCAAAGACCAAGCCTTTTGTCTTATTGATTTTCTCTATTGTGTACCTGTTTTCAATTTTATTGATTTCTGTTCTTGGATTTTGTTTCTTTTCTTATCCATACTTTGGATTTATTTTGCTCTTCATTTTTTCTGGTTCCCAAAGTAGAAGCTTAGCTCATTAACATTTGATTTTTCTTCTAGTATATGCATCAGTGTGATAGGTTTACCTCTAAGCATTGCTTTTCCTGCATCCTGCAAATTTTGATAGGTTGTATTTTCATTTTCATCTTGTTCAAAATATTTAAAAATGATTTTTGATACTTCTTATTAACCTGTGCAATTTAGAATGTATAATTTCATAGTCAAGTATTTGGAGATATTTTTTAATCTATTTTCCTGTTATTTTCTAATTTCTGAGAGTATACATTGTATAATGTCTATTCTTCTAAATTTGATCAGATGTATTTTATGGCCAAGAATGTGGTCTATATTGATGAAATGTTTTACATGAGCTTGAGGATAATGTGTATTCTGGCTTTGTTTGAATAAGTATTTTATAAATGTCAATTACATCCAGTTGATTTATGGTGCTTTTCAGTTCAACTTTATATCCTTTATGATTTTCTGCCTGCTGGATCTGTCAATTACTAAAAGAGGGGTGCTGAAGTCTCCAAGTATAAAAAGGATTTATCTCCTTGTAGTTCCTCATGTATTTTGCCATTCTATCATTAGGACATAAGAGTTGAGGATTGGTACATCTTCTTGGAGAGTTGACTCCTTTATTATTATGTAATGTTCTTCTTTAGGCTATTAATTTTTCTTTCCTTGAAGTCTTCTGTTTCTGAAATTAGGTACTATAGCTCTCTTTTAACTACTGTAGCATACATCTTTCTCCATCCCTTTACTTTTAATTTATATGAGTCTTTATATGTAAAGTGGATTTATTTTAGATAACATAGAGATTTGTTTTTTTAACAATTCTCATTCTCTTTCATTTGATGTATTTAGACCATTTGCATTTTAAATGATTATAACATACTTGGATTAATATCTACATTTGTAATTATTCTCTATTTACTGCTCTTCTTTGTTTCTTTCTCTTTTTCTTCCTTTTCTGGTTCTGGTTTTAATTGAGAATTTCATATGATTCTGTTTTCTTTCCTATCTTAACATATCAGTTATATTTCCTTTATTTTTAAATCTTCAGTGAGTATCCTAGAAATTGCAATGTACATTTAAAATTAACTCAGATTCTGTTTCAAATAGCTTTACACCACTTTATAGGTCGTGCAAGTACAGGCACACCTTGGAGATATTGTGAGTTCAGTTCCAGACCACTGCAATAGGCAAATATTGCAATAATATGGGTCACATGAATTATTTGCTTTCTCAGTGCATGTAAAAGTTATGTTTACACTGCATTATAGTCTGTCAAGTGTGCAATAGCATCATGTTTAAAAAACAATGTACATACCTTAATTAAAAATACTTTATTGCTAAAAAATGCTAACCATTATCTTGGCCTTTTATGAGTCACAATTTTTTGTTGGTGGAGGGTCTTGTGTTGATGTTGATGGCTACTGACTCTCAGGGTGGTAGTTACTGAGGGCTGGGGTGATTGTGGTAATTTCTTAAAATAAGACAACAATGAAGTTTGCTGAACAGATTGACTCTTCCTTTTACAGACAATTTCTCTATAGCGTACAATATTGTTTGATAGCATTTTACCCTCAGTAAAATTATTTTTTTTCAAGATTGAAATCAATCCTCTATAACCCTGCTACTGCTTTATCAACTAAGTTTATGTAATATTCTAAATCCCTTGTTGAAACTCAACAATTTCCCAGCAACTTCACCAAGAATAGATTCCACTTAAGAAACATTCTAGGCTTCCCTGGTGACGCAGTGGTTGAGAGTCCGCCTGCCGATGCAGGGGACACGGGTTCATGTCCTGGTCCGGGAAGATCCCACATGCTGCGGATTGGCTGTGCCCGTGAGCCATGACCACTGAGCCTGCACGTCCGGAGCCTGTGCTCCTCAATGGGAGAGGCCACAACAGTGAAAGGCCCGCGTACTCCAAAAAAAAAAAAAATTCTTTGCTCATTTATAAGACACAACTCCTTATCTGTGAACATTTTATCATGAGATTGCAGCAATTCAGTTACATTTTCAGACTCCACTTCTAATTCTAGTTCTCTTGCTGTTTCCAGCACATTTGTGGTTACATTATGCACTGAAGTCTTTAACCCCTCAAACTCATCCATGAGGATTGGAATCAACTTATTTCCAACTCCTGTTATTTTGACCTTTTCCAATGAATCACAAATGTTCTTAATAGCTCTAGAGTGGTGAATCCTTTCCAGAAGGTTTTCAATTGCCTTTGCCCAGATTCATCAGAGGAATTACTATCTATGGCAGCTATAGCCTTACAGAATGTATTTTTTAACAATAAGACTTGAAAGTTAAATTTACTCATTGATCCATAGGCTGCAGAATGGATGTTGTATTAGCAGGCATGAAAAAAACACTAATCTTGTACATCTATATCAGAGCTCTTGGGTGACCAGGGGCATTGTCAATAAGCAGTAATATTTTAAAAGGGATCTTTTTATCTGAGCTATAGGTGTTAAGAGTTGGCTTAAGATATTCAGTAAACCAAGTGTTGTAATCCGAGCTTTGTTGTTCCATTTATACAACACAGGCCTAGTAGATTTAGCATAATCCTTAAGGACCCTAGAATTTTCAAAATGGTAAATGAGCCTTGGTTTCAACTTCAAGTCACCAGCTACATTAGCCCCTAGAAAGAGAATCAGTCTCTCCTTTGAATCTTTGACTCCAGCCTTGACTCCTCTCTAGCTATGAAAGTTCTTGATAGCACCTTCTTTCAGTATAAGACTGTTTCATCTGCATTGAAAATCTGTTGTTCAGTGCAGCCACCTTTATTAGTTACCTTAGCTAGATCTTCTGGATATCTTGCTGCAGTTTCTACATCAATGCTTGCTGCTTCACCTTGCACTTTCATATTATGGAGATGGCCTCTTTCCTTAAACCTCAGGAACCAATGTGTGCTAGCTCCAACTTTTCTTCTGCAGCTTCTTCACATCTCTCAGCCTTCATAGAATTGAAGAGAGATAGAGACTTACTCTGGATTAGGGTTTGGCTTAAGGGAATGTGGTGGCTGATTTGATCTTCTATCCAGACCACTAAAACTTTCTCCATGTCAGCAGTAAGGCTATTTTTTTTCTTTTTTTTTTAAATTAATTAATCAATTAATTATTTTTAATAGATCTTTACTGGAGTATAATTGCTTCACAATACTGTGTTAGTTTCTGTTGCACAACAAAGAGAATCAGCCACATGCATACACATGTCCCCAGATCCCCTCCCTCTTAAGCCTCCCTCCCATTCTCCCTATCCCACCACTCTAGGTCATTGCAAAGCACCGAGCCAATCTCCCTGTGCTATGCTGCTGCTTCCCACCAGCCAACTATTTTACATTCAGTAGTGTATATATGTTGATGCTACTCTCATTTCTCCACAGCTTTGCCTTCCCACCCCATGTCCTCAAGTCCATTTTTTATGTCTACATCTTTATTCCTGCCCTGCAACTAAGTTCACCAGTATTTTTTTTTTTAGTTTCCATATATATGCATTAGCATACAGTATTTACTTTTCTCTTTCTGACTTACTTCACTCTGTATGACAGACTCCAGGTCCATCCACCTCACTACAAATAACTCAGTTTAGTTACTTTTTATGGCTGAGTAATATTCCATTGTATATCTGTGCCACATCTTTATCCATTCATCTGTCAATGGACACTTAGGTTGCTTCCATGTCCTGGATCTGTAAGTAGAGCTACAGTGAACATTGTGATACATGTCTCTTTTTGAATTATGGTTTTCTCAGGGTATATGCCCAGTAGTGGGATTGCTGGGTCATATGGCAGTTCTATTGTTAGGTTTTAAGGGACTTCCATACTGTTTTCCATAGTGGTTGTATCAATTTACATGCCCACAAGCAGTGCATGGTGGTTCCCTTTTCACCACACCCTTTCCAGAAATTATTGTTTCTAGATTTTTTGAAAATGGCCATTCTGACGGGCATGAGGTGATACTTCATTGTAATTTTGATTTCATTTCTCTAATAATTAGTGATGTTCAGTATCTTTTCATGTGCCTCTTGACAATCTGTATGGCTTCCGTGGTGAAATGTCTATTTAGGTCTTGCACCCATTTTTTAACTGGATTGTTTGTTTTTTCGATATTGAGCTCCATGTGCTCTTTGTATTATTTGGAGATTAATCTTTTTTCTGTTGTTTCATGTGAAAATATTTTCTGCCATTCTGAGGGTTGTCTTTCTGTCTTGTTTATGGTTTCCTTTGCTGTGAAAAAGCTTTTAAGTTTATTTAAGTCCCATTTGTTTATTTTTTTAAATTTCCATTTCTTTAGGAGGTGGGTCAAAAAATCTTGCTGTGGTTTATGTCAAAGAGTGTTTATCCTATGTTTTCATCTAAGAGTTTTATATTGTCTGGTCTTATATTTAAGTCTTTAATCCATTTGGAGTTTATTTTTGTGTATGATGTTAGGTAACATTCTAATTTCATTCTTTTACATGTAGCTGTCCACAACTTACTGAACAGGTCCTCTTTTCTCCATTGTATATTCTTGCCTACTTTGTCATAAATTAGGTGCCCATATATGCATGGGTTTATCTCTGGGCATTGTATCTTGTACCATTGATCTATGTTTCTGTTTTTGTGCCAGTACCATACTGCCTTGATTACTGTAGCTTTGTGGTATAGTTTGAAGCCAGGGAGTCTGATTCCCCCAACTCTGTTTTTCTTTCTCAAGATTGCTTTGGCTATTTGGGTTTTTGTGTTTCCATATGAATTGTAAAATATTTGTTCTAATTCTGTGAAGAATGCCATTGGTAGTTTGAGAGGGATTGCATTGAATCTGTAGATTGCTTTGGGTAGTATATTCATTTTCACGATATTGATTCTTCCAATCTAACAACATGGTATATTTCTCCATCTGTTTATGTCATCTGTGATTTCTTTCAGCAGTGTTTTATAGTTTTCTGAGTACAAGTCTTTTGCCTCCTTAGGCAGGTTTATTCCTAGGCATTTTATTCTTTTTGTTGCAATGGTAAATGGGAGTGTTTCCTTATTTTCTCTTTCTGATTTTTCATTGTTGGTGTATAGGAATGCCAAAGATTTCTGTGCATTAATTTTCTATCCTGCAACCTTACCAAATTCATTGATTAGTTCTAGTAGTTTTCTGGTGGCATCTTTAGGATTTTCTCTGCATAGTATCATGTTGTTGGCAAACAGTGACACTTTTACTTCTTCTTTTCCAATTTGATTCTTTTTATTTCTTTTTCTTCTGTGACTGCTGTGGCTAGGACTTCCAAAACTATGTTGAATAAGAGTGGTGAGAGTGGACATCTTTGTCTTGTTCCTGACTTTAGTGGAAATGCTTTCAGTTTTTCACCATTGAGTATGATGCTTGTTGTAGGTTTGTTATATATGTCCTTTATTATGTTGAGGTAGGTTCACTCTATGCCCATTTTTTGGAGAGTTTTTATTGTAAATCGGTGTTGAAATTTGTCAAAACCTTTTTCTGCAACTATTGAGATGATCATATGGTTTTTATTCCTTAATTTGTTAAAGTGGTGTGTCACGTTGTTTGATTAGTGTATATTAAAGAAAACTTGCATCCTTGGTATAAACCCCACTTAATCATGGTGTATGATCTTTTTAATGTGCTGTTGATTTCAGTTTGCTAGTATTTTGTTCAGGATTTTTACCTATGTTCATCAGAGATATTGGTCTATAATTTTCTTTTTTAGTGATATCTTTTTCTGCTTTTGGTATCAGGGTGATGGTGGCTTTGTAGAATGAAGTTGGGAGTGTTTCTCTCTCTGCAATTATTTGGAAGAGTTTGGGAAGGATGGATGTAGGTCTTCTGTAAATGTTTGATAGAATTCACCTGTGAAGCCATATGGTCCTGGACTTTTGTTTGTTGGAAGATTTTTAATTATGGTTTCAATTTCATTACTTGTGATACATCTGTTTATATTTTCTAATTCTCCTCAGTACAGTCTTGGAAAATTGTACCTTTCCAAGAATTTTTCCAGTTCTTCATGGTTGTCCATTTTATTGGCATATATTGTTTGTAGTAGTCTCTTATAATCCTTTGTATTTCTGCAGTGTCAGTTGTGATTTCTCCTTTTTCATTTCTAATTTTATTGATTTGCATCCTCTCCCTTTTTTTTTTGATGAGTCTGGCTAATGGTTTATTGATTTTGTTTTTCTTCTCAAAGAACCACCTTTTAGTTTTATTGATCTTTGCTATTGTTTTCTTTATTTCTATTTCATTTATTTCTGCTCTGATCTTTATGATTTCATTCCTTCTACTGACTTTGTGTTTTCTTTGTTCTTCTTTCTCTAGTTGTTTTAAGTGTAGGGTTAGATTGTTTATTTGAGATTTTTCTTGTTTCTTGAAGTGAGATTGTATTGCTCTAAACTTCCCTCTTAGAACTGTTTTTGCTGTATCCCACAGGTTTTGGGTCATCATGTTTTCATAGTCATTTGTTTCTATGTATTTTTTTTTTAATTTCTTCTTTGAGTTCATCAGTGATCTCTTGGTTATTTAGTAGCACACTCTTTAGCCTCCATGTATTTGTGTTTTTTACAGGTTTTTTTTCCTGTAATTGATTTCTAATCTCATAGTGTTATAGTCAGAAAATATGCTTGATATGATTTCAATTTTCTTAAATTTTCCAAGGCTTGATTTGTGAACCAAGATGTGATCTATCCTGGAGAATGTTCCATGCACACTTGAGAAGAAAATGTATTCTGCCACTTTTGGGTGGAATATTCTATAATTATCAATTAGATCTATCTGGTCTCTTGTGTCATTTAAAGCTTGTTTCCTTATTTATTTTCTGTTTGGATGATCTGCCAATTGGTGTGAGTTTGGTGTTAAAGTCCCCTACTATTGTTGTATTATTGTTGATTTCCCCTTTTATGGTTGTTATCATTTTCCTTCTGTATTGAGGTGTTCTTATGTCAAGTGCATAAACATTTATAATTGTTATATCTTCTTGTTGGATTGATCCTTTGATCATTATGTGGTGTCCCTCCTTATCTCTTGTAACAGTCTTTATTAAAGTCTATTTTATCTGATATGAGTACTGCTACTCCAGCTTTCTTTTAATTTCCATTTGGATGGAATAACTTTTTCCATCCCCTCACTTTCAGTCTCTATGTGTCCCTAGGTCTGAAGTGGGTCTCTTGTAGACAGCATATATATAGGTCTTGTTTTTGTATCCATTCAGCCAGTCTGTGTCTTTTGGTTGGGACATTTAATCCATTTACATTCAAGGTTATTATTGATATGTATGTTTCTATTACTATTTTCTTAATTGTTTTGGGTTTGTTTTTGTGGGTCTTTTTCTTCTCTTGTGTTTCCCACTTAGAGAAGTTTCTTTAGCATTTGTTGTAAAGCTCATTTGGTGTTGCTGAATTCTCTTAGCTTTTGGTTGTCTGAAAAGCTTTTGACTTCTCCATCGAATCTGAATGAGATCCTTTCTGTGTAGAGTAATCTTGGTTGTAGGTTTGTCTCTTTCATCACTTTAAGTGTATCATGCCACTCCCTTCTGGCCTGCAATTTGTGCTGAAAAATCAGCTGATAACCTTATGGGGATTCCTATGCATGTTATTTTTTGTTTTTCCCATGTTGCTTTTAATATTTTTTCTTTGAATTTAATTTTTGTTAGTTTGTTTAATATGTTTCTTGGTGTGTTTTTCCCAGGTTTTATCTTGTAAGGGAGTCTCTGTGCTTCCTGGACTTAGGTGACTATTTCCTTTCCTATGTTAAGGAAGTTTTCAACTATCATCTCTTCAAATATTTTCTCAGACCATTTTTTTTTTCTCTTCTTCTGGGACTACACAGAATATTGCTGCATTTAGTGTTGTCCCATAGGTCTCTGAGATTGTATTCAATACTTTTCATTCTTGTTTTCTTTATTCTGCTCCTTGGCAGTTATTCCACCATTTACCCTTCCCACTCACTTATTCGTTCTTCTGCCTTAGTTATTCTGTTATTGATTCCTTCTAGTGTATTTTTCATTTCAGTTATTGTGTTGTTCATCTCTGTTTGTTCTTTAGTTCTTCTAGATCTTTGTTAAACATTTCTTGTATTTTCTCATTCCATGCTTCCATTCTACTTCTGAGATTCTGGATCATCTTTACCATCATTACTCTGAATTATTTTTCAGGTTGATTGCTTATTTCCTCTTTATTTATTTTGTCTTGTAGTTTTTACCTTGCTCCTTCAACTGTGACATACATTTTTGCTGTCTCATTTTTTTTTTTTTTTATGAGCAGGATTGTGTTCCTCTCTTACTGGTTGTTTAGCCTGAGGCTCCCAACACAGGGGTTTGTAGGCTATTTGGTACAGCTATGTCTTAGTGCTGAGATGAGGAACTCCATGATAACTCACTCCAATGAATATTCCCTGGGGTCTGAGGTTCTCTGTTAGTTCAGTGGTTTGGACTCAGAGCTCTGACCACAGGAGTTTGGCCCCACCCCAAGCTCATGAACCAGGATTCCATAAGTTGCCTGGGGCAGGAAAAAAACAAAAAAGAAAAGAATAAGAACGAACCATAACAAAGTAAAAAATAAAATTAGACTAGGGAACTCACAGATATATTAGGAAGAATATAAAAAGAAAAATATAGATGAATCAACAACCAGAAGGTACATCAGTACCACAATAGTAAAAAAGAGCAGGAAGTTAAAGAAAAAAGAAAAAGAGGGGGAAATGTCTTGGCTGTGGAGAGCAGGGCCTAAGCAAGTGTGACTTTTGGGTGGTGGGCATGGCCAATGCTCAGTACACACAGGGCTGGAGAAGGCCCTGGCGGCTGTGAGGAGTGACGCTTAAGCTCAAGGAACAGAAGGGGTCCAGCGTTCCCCTCACCCCTGGCCTCAGAGGCAGGGGACTTCACTTGGGAGGACAGCAGGCTTCCTCGGCTCAAGTGGGCTGGGCAAATGTCCTCCTCTCCTCTCCTCCTCCTCTGGTCTGGGAGGGTCCCTCCCACTTACCTCTCCTGATCTCCCCAGCCTACCTCCTATAACCACAAGGACCCACGTAGCCCAGAGGGGATTTTAAGGGGCAGGGGATTGGCCTGGGAGTTCAGCAGTCTCCCTGTGCCTGAGTGGGCAGGGCAATCACCTTCCACTCCTCTCCCACCCCTCCTGGATGACTCCTCCCACCTGACTCTCCTGATCTCTCCAGCCTCCCTCTTTTGTCCCCAGGACCCACACTGCCTGGATGGGGTTTTGAAAGGGAGTGACCAGCCTGGGAGCTCAGCAGGTTCCCCAGCCTGAGTGGGCTAGATAATCACCCTCCATTCCTCTCTCGCTCTTCCTGGAGAGTTCCTCCCACCTGCCTCTCCTGATCTCCCTGGACTCATGGACTCTGATCCTTTCTGTCCTCCACTTCTCTCCCCTCAGTCCCCCTACATCCTATCGGTTCCCTTTGGGGTTCTTCCCATCTCCTTGGGCATCAGATTCCCCCACCAGTGTCCTGCAGGAGCCCTAGTTGTGGGGAGATTCTAACTCCATGTCTTCCCACACCACCATCTTGACTCCACCTCCTATTTTGCTTTCTTATCATGTGTGTATTCACTGGAGTAGCACTTTTAATTTCCTTCAAAAACTTCTTTGCATTCACAACTTGGCTAGCAACTTGGTGCAAAAGGCATAGCTTTTTGTCTGTCTAGGTTTTAGACATGCTTTACTCATTAAACTTAATCATTTCTAGCTTTTGATGTATAGTGAGAGAGGTGAGACTCTCCTTTTCACTTGAACATTTAGAAGCCATTGTAGGGTTATTAATTGGTATAATTTCAATATTGTTTTGTCTGAGGAATAGGGAAGCCCAAGGAGAGGAAGAGAGAAAGGGAACTAGCTGGTCAATAGAGGAGTCAGTACACACAATATCTATCAGATAAGTTCACCATCTTATATGGGATTGGTTTCTGACACCCCAAAACAATTACAGATCACCATAAAAAATATAATAACAAGAAAAAGTTTGAAATTTCATGAGAATTATCAGAATGTGAAACAGAAACATGAAGTAAGCAAATCCTGTTGGAAAAATGACCTGATAGATTTGCTCAAGGTGGGGCTGCCACAAACCTTCAATTTGTAAAAAATGCAATATCTGTGAAGCACAATAAAGTGAAGCACAATGAAATGAGGCATGCTTGTAACTCATAACAGGGTATTGTTTTATTCCTGCCTTCCATACGTTATAACATTGCTGTCACTCATTTTACATATTCATAAGCCATACTTCCTAAATATATCACTGCTATAAGTATTTTGAAGTAATTCATATATTATATGAATTAAAAATATTAAATATAAAATATTTTATTTTACCTTCATTCATTTCTTCTCTAACTCTTCTTTACTTTATGTAGATCTAAGTTTCTAATCTATATCATTTTCCTTCTCATTGAATAACTTTTTACATTTATTGCAGGTAGGTCTTATGGTAACAAATTACCTCAACTTTTGTTTGAGAAAGTTTAATTCTCTTTCACTTTTGAAATATAATTTATCCTGGATAGAGTATTCCAAGTTGGTGTCTTAACTTTTCTCTTTCAACGCTTTAAATAATTCATCCCATTCTCTTCTTGTTTGCATGGTTTCTGAAGAGAATTCTGATATAATTTTAATCTTTGTTTCTTTGTAGGTAAGGTTTTGGATTTTTTGTTTTTGTTTTCCTCATGGCTACTGTTTTTTGTTTTTGTTTTGCTGCACATGGGCCTCTCACTGTTGTGGCCTCTCCTGTTGCGGAGCACAGGCTCCGGACACGCAGGCTCAGCGGCCATGGCTTATGGGTCCAGCTGCTCCACAGCATGAGGGATCTTCCTGGACTGGGGCACAAACCCACGTCCCCTGCATTGATAGGCGGACTCTCAACCACTGTGCCACCAGGGAAGCCCTCCTCATGGCTACTTTTAAGACTTTCCTTTATCTTTGATTTTTTTTCAATTTTTTTTTCTTATTTTTTTTTTATTTATTTTTTTAACATCTTTATTGGGGTATAATTGCTTTACAATGGTGTGTTAGTTTCTGCTTTATAACAAAGTGAATCAGTCATACATAAACATATGTTCCCATATGTATTCCCTCTTGCATCTCTCTCCCTCCCACCCTCCCCACCCCACCCCTCCAGGCTGTCACAAAGCACCGAGCCAATATCCCTGTGCCATGCGGCTGCTTCCCACTAGCTATGTACCTTACTACGTTTGTTAGTGTGTATATGCCCATGACTCTCTCTCGCCCTGTCACAGCTCACCCTTCCCCCTCCCCATATCCTCAAGTCTGTCCTCTAGGAGGTCTGCATCTTTATTCCTCCCTTACCCCTAGGTTCTTCATGACATTTTTTTCCCTTAAATTCCATCTATATGTGTTAGCATATGGTATTTGTCTTTTTCTTTCTGACTTACTTCACTCTGTATGACAGACTCTAGGTCTATCCACCTCATTACAAATAGCTCAATTTCGTTTCTTTTTATGGCTGAGTAATATTCCATTGTATATATGTGCCACATCTTCTTTATCCATTCATCCGATGATGGGCAATTAGGTTGTTTCCATCTCCAGGCTATTGTAAATAGAGCTGCAATGAACATTTTGGTACATGACTCTTTTTGAATTTTGGTTTTCTCAGGGTATATGCCCAGTAGTGGGATTGTTGGGTCATATGGTAGTTCTATTTGTAGTTTTTTAAGGAACCCCCATACTGTTCTCCATAGTGGCTGAACCAATTCACATTCCCACCAGCAGTGCAAGAGTGTTCCCTTTTCTCCACATCCTCTCCAGCGTTTATTGTTTCTAGATTTTTTGATGATGGCCATTCTGACTGGTGTGAGATGATATCTCATTGTAGTTTTGATTTGCATTTCTCTAATGATTAATGATGTTGAGCATTCTTTCATGTGATTGTTGGCAGTCTGTATATCTTCTTTGGAGAAATGTCTATTTAGATCTTCTGCCCATTTTTGGGTTGGGTTGTTTGTTTTTTTGTTATTGAGCTGCATGAGCTGCTTGTAAATTTTGGAGATTAATCCTTTGTCGGTTGCTTCATTTGCAAATATTTTCTCCCATTCTGAGGGTTGTCTTTTGGTCTTGTTTATGGTTTCCTTTGCTGTGCAAAAGCTTTGAAGTTTCATTAGGTCCCATTTGTTTAATTTTGTTTTTATTTCCATTACTCTAGGAGGTGGGTCAGAAAGGATCTTGCTGTGATTTATGTCATAGAGTGTTCTGTCTATGTTTTCCTCTAAGAGTTTGATAGTTTCTGTCCTTACATTTAGGTCTTTAATCCATTTTGAGCTTATTTTTGTGTATGGTGTTAGGGAGTGATCTAATCTCATACTTTTACATGTACCTGTCCAGTTTTCCCAGCACCACTTATTGAAGAGGCTGTCCTTTCTCCACTGTACATTCCTGCCACCTTTATTAAAGATGAGGTGTCCATATGTGCATGGGTTTATCTCTGGGCTTTCTATCCTGTTCCATTGATCTATCTTTCTGTTTTTGTACCAATACCATACCGTCTTGATAACTGTAGCTTTGTAGTATAGTCTGAAGTCAGGGAGCCTGATTCCTCCAGTTCCTTCTTTCGTTCTCAAGATTGCTTTGGCTATTTGGGGTCTTTTCTGTTTCCATACAAATTGCAAAATTTTTTGTTCTAGTTCTGTGAAAAATGCCAGTGGTAGTTTGATAGGGATTGCATTGAATCTATAGATTGCTTTGGGTAGTAGAGTCATTTTCACAATGTTGATTCTTCCAATCCAAGAACATGGTATATCTCTCCATCTATTTGTATCATCTTTAATTTCTTTCATCAGTGTCTTATAATTTTCTGCATACAGGTCTTTTTTCTTCTTAGGTAGGTTTATTCCTAGATGTTTATTCTTTTTGTTGCCATGGTAAATGAGAGTGTTTTCTTGATTTCACTTTCAGATTTTTCATCATTAGTATATAGGAATGCCAGAGATTTCTGTGCATTAATTTTGTATCCTGCCACTTTACCAAATTCATTGATTAGCTCTAGTAGTTTTCTGGTAGCATCTTTAGGATTCTCTATGTGTAGGATCATGTCATCTGCAAACAGTGACAGCTTTACTTCTTCTTTTCCGATTTGGATTCCTTTTATTTCCTTTTCTTCTCTGATTGCTGTGGCTAAAACTTCCAAAACTATGTTGAATAAGAGTGGTGAGAGTGGGCAACCTTGTCTTGTTCCTGATGTTAGTGGAAATGCTTTCAGTTTTTCACCATTGAGGATGATGTTTGCTGCGGACTTGTCATATATGGCCTTTATTATGTTGAGGAAAGTTCCCTCTATGCCTACTTTCTGCAGGGTTTTTATGATAAATGGGTGTTGAATTTTGTCAAACGCTTTCTCTGCATCTATTGAGATGATCATATGGTTTTTCTCCTTCAATTTGTTAATATGGTTTATCACATTGATAGATTTGCGTATATTGAAGAATCCTTGCATTCCTGGAATAAACCCCACTTGATCATGGTGTATGATCCTTTTAATGTGCTGTTGGATTCTGTTTGCTAGTATTTTGTTGAGGATTTTTGCATCTATGTTCATCAGTGATATTGGCCTGTAGTTTTCTTTCTTTGTGACATCCTTGTCTGGTTTTGGTATCAAGGTGATGGTGGCCTCATAGAAGGAGTTTGGGAGTGGTCCTCCCTCTGCTATATTTTGGAAGAGTTTGAGAAGGATAGGTGTTAGCTCTTCTCTAAATGTTTGATAGAATTCACCTGTGAAGCCATCTGGTCCTGGGCTTTTCTTTGTTGGGAGATTTTTAATCACAGTTTCAATTTCAGTGCTTGTTTTTGGTCTGTTCATATTTTCTATTTCTCCTGATTCAGTCTTGGCAGGTTGTGCGTTTCTAAGAATCTGTCCATTTCTTCCAGATTGTCCATTTTATTGGCATAGAGTTGCTTGTAGTAATCTCTCATGATCTCTTTTATCTCTGCAGTGTCAGTTGTTACCTCTCCTTTTTCATTTCTAATTCTATTGATTTGAGTCTTCTCCCTTTTTTTCTTAATGAGTCTGGCTAGTGGTTTATCTATTTTGTTTATCTTCTCAAAGAACCACCTTTTAGTTTTATTGATCTTTGCTATTGTTTCCTTTATTTCTGATCTGATTTTTATGATTTCTTTCCTTCTGCTAGCTTTGGGGTTTTTTTGTTCTTCTTTCTCTAATTGCTTTAGGTGCAAGGTTAGGTTGTTTAGTCGAGATGTTTCCTGCTTCTTAAGGTGGGCTTGTATTGCTATAAACTTCCCCCTTAGACTGCTTTTGCTGCATCCCACAGGTTTTGGGTCCTTGCGTCTCCACTGTCATTTGTTTCTAGGTATTTTTTGATTTCCTCTTTGATTTCTTCAGTGATCACTTCATTATTAAGTAGTGTAGTGTTTAGCCTCCATGTGTTTGTATTTTTTACAGATCTTTTCCTGTAATTGATATCTAGTCTCATGGCGTTGTGGTCAGAAAAGATATTTGATACAATTTCAATTTTCTTAAATTTACCAAGGCTTGATTTGTGACCTATGATATGATCTATCCTGGAGAATGTTCCATGAGCACTTGAGAAAAATGTGTATTCTGTTGTTTTTGGATGGAGTGTCCTATAAATATCAATTAAGTCCTTCTTGTTTAATGTATCATTTAAAGCTTGTGTTTCCTTATTTATTTTCATTTTGGATGATCTGTCCATGGGTGAAAGTGGGGTGTTAAAGTCCCCTACTATGAATGTGTTACTGTTGATTTCCCCTTTTATGGCTGTTAGTATTTGCCTTATGTATTGAGGTGCTCCTATGTTGGGTGCATAAATATTTACAATTGTTATATCTTCTTCTTGGATCGATCCCTTGATCATTATGTAGTGTCCTTCTTTGTCTCTTTTAATAGTCCTTATTTTAAAGTCTATTTTGTCTGATATGAGAATTGCTACTCCAGCTTTCTTTTGGTTTCCATTTGCATGGAATATCTTTTTCCATCCCCTTACTTTCAGTCTGTATGTGTCTCTAGGTCTGAAGTGGGTCTCTTGTAGACAGCATATATAAGGGTCTTGTTTTTGTATCCATTCAGCCAATCTGTGTGTTTTGGTGGGAGCATTTAGTCCATTTACATTTAAGGTAATTATCGATATGTATGTTCCTATTCCCATTTTTTAAAT
The DNA here is from genome assembly GCF_964270905.1 of Leucopleurus acutus. NCBI lineage: Eukaryota > Metazoa > Chordata > Mammalia > Artiodactyla > Delphinidae > Leucopleurus > Leucopleurus acutus. Next base: position 40,813,268 of record NC_139160.1, on the reverse strand, counting down.
TGTTTTGGGTTCGTTATCATAGGTCTTTTCCTTCTCTTGTGTTTCTTGCCTAGAGAAGATCCTTTAGCATTTGTTGTAAAGCTGGTTTGGTGGTGCTGAACTCTCTCAGCTTTTGCTTGTCTGTAAAGGTTTTAATTTCTCCATCAAATCTGAATGAGATCCTTGATGGGTAGAGTAGTCTTGGCTGCAGGTTTCTCTCCTTCATCACTTTCAGTATGTCCTGCCACTCCCTTCTGGCTTGTAGGGTTTCTGCTGAGAGATCAGCTGTTAACCTTATGGGGATTCCCTTATGTGTTATTTGTTGTTTTTCCCTTGCTGCTTTTAATATGTTTTCTTTGTATTTAATTTTTGACAGTTTGATTAATATGTGTCTTGGCGTATTTCTCCTTGTATTTATCCTGTATGGGACTCTCTGTGCTTCCTGGACTTGATTAACTATTTCCTTTCCCATGTTAGGGAAGTTTTCAACTATAATCTCTTCAAATATTTTCTCAGTCCCTTTCTTTTTCTCTTCTTCTTCTGGAACCCCTATAATTCGAATGTTGGTGCGTTTAATGTTACCCAGAGGTCTCTGAGACTGTCCTCAGTTCTTTTCATTCTTTTTTTTTTATTCTGTTCTGCAGTAGTTATTTCCACTATTTTATCTTCCAGTTCACTAACCCGTTCTTCTGCCTCAGTTATTCTCAGTTATTTAATTTCATTTATTGTGTTGTTCATCATTGCTTGTTTCATCTTTATTTCTTCTAGGTCCTTGTTAACAGTTTCTTGCATTTTGTCCATTCTATTTCCAAGATTTTGGGTCATCCTTACTATCATTATTCTGAATTCTTTTTCAGGTAGGCTGCCTATTTCTTCTTCATTTGTTAGGTCTGGTGCATTTTTATCTTGCTCCTTTATCTGCTGTGTGTTTTTCTGTCTTTTCATTTTCCTTATCTTACTGTGTTTGGGGTCTCCTTTTTGCAGACTGCAGGTTCGTTAGTTCCCGCTGTTTTTGATGTCTGTCTCCAGAGGCTAAGGTTTGTTCAGTGGGTTGTGTAGGCTTCCTGGTGGAGGGGACTAGTGCCTGTGTTGTGGTGGATGAGGCTGGATCTTGTCTCTCTAGTGGTCAGGTTCACGTCTGGTGGTGTGTTTTGGGGTGTCTGTGGCCTTATTATGATATTAGGCAGCCTCTCTGCTAATGGGTGGGGTTGTGTTCCTGTTTTGCTAGTTGTTTGGCATAGGTTGTCCAGCACTGTGGCTTGCTGGTCGTTGAGTGAAGCTGGGTGCTGGTGTTAAGATGGAGGTCTCTGGGAGATTTTCGCCATTTGATATTATGTGGAGCTGGGAGGTCTCTTGTGGACCAGTGTCCTGAAGTTGGTTCTCCTACCTCAGAGGCAGAGCCCTGACTTCTGGCTGGAGCACCAAGAGCCTTTCTTCCACATGGCTCAGAATAAAAGGGAGAAAAAGTAGAGGGAATTAGTAGAAGTATGAGGAAACAAAGAAGGAAAGGAGGGAAGGAAGGAAGGAAGAAAGAAAGAAACAAAGAAGGCAAGAAGGAAAGAAAGGAGGGAGGGAGGGAGGGAGAGAGGAAGGAAGGAAGGAGGAAAAGAAGGAAAAAGACAAAGAAAGAAGATACAGTAAAAATAAAATAAAGTATAATAAAGTTATTGAATTAAAAAATTCTTATTTAGAAAAAAAAAAAGGGACGGATAGAACCTTAGGACAAATGTTGGCAGCAAAGCTATACAGACAAAATCTTACACAGAAGCATACACATACACCCTCAGTAAAAGAGGTAGAGGGGGAAAGATCATAAATCTTGCTGTCAGAGACCACCTCCTCAATTTGGGATGATTCGTTGTCTAAAGGAGGGAAGGAAGGAAGGAAAGAAAGAAAGAACGAAGGTAAAGTATAATAACGTTATTAAAATTAAAATTGATTATTAAGAAAAAAATTTTAAGAAAAAACCATGGACGGATAGAACCCTAGGACAAATGGTGGAAGCAAGACTATACAGACAAGATCTCACACAGAAGCATACACATACACATTCACAAAAAGAGGAATAGGGAAAAAAATCATAGATCTTGCTCCTAAAGTCCACTTCCTTAATTTGGGATGATTGGTTGTCTATTCATGTATTCCACAGATGCAGGGTATATCAAGTTGATTGTGGAGCTTTAATCCGCTGCTTCTGAGGCTGCTGGGAGAGATTTCCCTTTCTCTTCTTTGTTCTCACAGCTCCCAGGGGCTCAGCTTTGGATTTGGCCCTGCCTCTGCGTGTAGGTCGCTGGAGGGCGTCTGTTTTTTGCTCAGACAGGACGGGGTTAAAGGAGCCGCTGATTCGGGGGCTCTGGCGCACTCAGGCCGGCGGGGAGGGAGGGGCACGGAGTGCGGGGCGGGCCTGCGGCGGCAAAGGCCAGCGTGACTTTGCACCAGCCTGAGGCCCGCCGTGCGTTCTCCGGGGGAAGTTGTCCCTGGATCCCGGGAACCTGGCAGTGGCGGGCTGCACAGGCTCCGCGGAAGAGGGGTGTGGAGAGTGACCTGTGCTCGCACACAGGCCCCTCGGTGGTGGCAGCAGCAGCCTTAGCGTCTCCCGCCTGTCTCTGGGGTTCACGCTTTTAGCCGTGGCTCGCGCCCGTCTCTGGGGTCCGCGCTTTCAGCCGCGGCTCGCGCCCGTCTCTGGAGTTCCTTTAAGCTGCGTTCTTAAACCCCTCTCCTCACGCACCAGGAAACAAAGAGGGAAGAAAAAGTCTCTTGCCTCTTCGGCAGGTGCAGACTTTTCCCGGGATTCCCTCCCGGCTAGCTGTGGTGCACTAACCCCTTCAGGCTATGTTCAAGCTGCCAACCCCAGTCCTCTCCCTGCGCTCCGGCCGAAACCGAAACCTGAGCCTCAGAGCCTCAGCTCGCAGCCCCGCCCGCCCTGGCGGGTGAGCAGACAAGCCTCTCGGGCTGGTGAGTGCCGGTTGGCACCGATCATCTGTGCGGGAATCTCCCCGCTTTGCCCTCCGCACCCGTTGCTGTGCACTCCTCCGCTGCTTCGAAGCTCTCCCCTCCGCCTCCCGCAGTCTCCGCCCGCGAAGGGGCTTCCTAGTGTGTGGAAACTTTTCCTCCTTCACAGCTCCCTCCCACTGGTGCAGGTGTCGTCCCTATTCTTTTGTCTCTGTTTTTTCTTTTTATCTTTTACCCTACCCAGGTACCTGGGGAGTTTCTTGCGTTTTGGGAGATCTGAGGTCTTCTGCCAGCCTTCAGTAGGTGTTCTGTAGGAGTTGTTCCACGTGTAGATGTATTTCTGGTGTATCTGTGGGGAGGAAGGTGATCTCCGTGTCTTACTCTTCCTCCATCTTCAAGGTCCCCCCTTTTTTTTCAATTTAAATATGATATGTATATGTCTAGATTTTTAAATATTTATCCTGTTTGGATTTCTCTGAGCTTCCTGGATCTCTGTTTTATTGTCTGTCATTAATTTTAGAATATTATCAGTCATTATTGCTGCACATATTTCTTCTGTTCCTTTCTTTCTCTCTTTTTGGTATTCCAATTTTGTGTATGTTACACCATTTGTAATTGTCTCACGTTTCTTGGATATTCCTTTCCTCTTTTCTATTTTTTTATTTTTCTGTATTTCAGTTTTATATTTCTATTGACATATATTAAACTTCACTCATTCTTTCCTCAGCCATGTATAAGGTGACAAACCCATTAAAGGCATTCCTCATTCTTGTTACAATTTTTTGCTAGCATTTCCTTTTGATTTTTTCAAAGAGTTTTTAACTCCGCTTGCATTACCCATCTGTTTCTGTGTGTTGTCCACCATTTCCTTTATAGCCTTAGCCTTTTTAACATCATTATTTTAAATTTCTAGCCTGATAATTCTAAAATATTTGCCATATCTGAGTCTTGTTTTGATGCTTGCTTTGTATCTTCAGACTATGCTTTTTGCCTTTTTGTATATCCTTTAAATTTTTTGTTGAAAGCCAGGCATGATGTATTGGGTAAGTGCAACTAAGGTACCCATTTACACAAATTGATGTGTCTTCTTATTGCTTATGCCTACCTGTGACTTGTAGAACTAAAACTGGGAAAATCCTGGAGAAATCCTCAAACTGGGTTGAGTTTGTTCACCTTTCTCAGAGCATCCAAATTAATAAAGGGAGAAAAATATTAAATGATGAACACTGAATCTGTATGCCCCTGGTTATATTTTATATTTTTTTGCTATAGAAACTGTATTGAATTCTCAATGTCTAGAAGCCTTAAATAAATAAAATTTTAATGTCCACTAAAAATTGGGGCAAGATTGTCACATTGGTTCAGAACAATAGATTTGTGTCAGGGGGAAGTCATCACCCATCACTGTGCGTGATGAAGCTTTCAGTTCAGTTAATTTTTGGTAAAAATGAACAATGCACCACAAATTCAGCAAATTTAGCAAGGGGTTCTGGATGATCTCTATAACTTCAAAGTTCCATTTTACTTGACATAATCTCTTGAAAAGAAAACAAACTTTATTTTCTCACATAAATTTCAAATTTAAAACAGAGAAATGATAAAAACAACTTTAATATTTATGGAGAGTTTGTCTCTCTCTTTAAAATGGGAACATTTTAACTACTCTGAAAGACAAAAGTTGGTTACTTTACCCTCCTTATTTTCATAGTAATTCACTCATTTAGCAAGTATTTATTGAATACCTATTATGTACCAGGGACTGTTTAGGTGTTAGAGGTATGAAAGTCTGTCTGTGATATCCCTGCTGTCAATGAGTTTATATTCTAATAATGTGTTGGCAGAAAGTAAATACACAAAAAAATAAATACATGGTAAAATATCAGCTACACATAACTAATAAGAAGACACACTGATTTGTGTTATTGGGTGAAAAAGGGATGAGGATTACTATTTTAGATCAGGTGGTCAGAGTATTTCTCTCTGGAGAGGTGACATTGAACAGAGATCTGAATAAAGGTGCATTGTAGTCAGAATAAACAGGTCATGAAAAAGTGTTCAAATTATTGTTTGACACAATGGAGGAATATAAAAAAGGCCCATTTAGGTGGACACTATTCAGAAGTTGCCAAATGACCTGAAATTGATGTCTATATGGCTTTAGCCAGTGATTCCCAAATGTGGATGCAAATTAGAATGACCTGGGATCTTTAAAAACCACTAATGTCTGAATTCTACCGGTAAACATTTCGACTTAATTAGTATTGTGTGCAACCTAGGCAGCTGAATTTTTAAAAATTTACCCAGTGATTTTAATAGGCAGCAAAGTTTGGCAACTTAGCTATGCTCTAAGCTGTCTTTCAATCTTTGAACAGCATAAATATTAAATTACATAACATAACACAAAATCAACTTCACAATCTTGCCTCAGTTTCTCCCAAATCATATCTGCCAATATATCTTTTGCTGCATTCATCAGATTTTCCAGGTCCTTTTCCTTCTCAGTGCTTCTGCTTATGCTGGGTATTATATGACTGAATTTTCTTTATTTTTGTCCACTCTCTCTCTTTGAGTAACTCCCAATTTAAATTTAATTTCAGATGTCCCTTGTGTAGTATTCTACCTTTGCCAGACTAGTGTGCCCATTACCCCAGTTTCCATGCACAATTTGTTGACCCTTGTTGTTCCAGCATAATTATCAATAATGACTCCCATTTTACTCACAAAAAAGCTCCAGTTTGTTCCATGGTTTTTATGGCCATGTTTTAATTTGTGTTCCCACAGTTCATATAATGTTTATAATTTGTCAGAACATACCAAAATTTTTAATTAACTTTGGTACATCCTTTACTATTTTGTGAACTCTGTAAGGGTAAGACCACACTATATTTTGTTTTGTAACCCCCATAACAAGCACATGACACAATAGATATTCACATAAATTGTTGAATTGATTTAATGGATGTATAGAAGTTAATGTATATAGGAATAGTGTAGTATTTTAATAAAATCGTCTCAAATATTTATATATTTAATTTTTAAACTATTTTAATTCTTACACTTCTGGCCAATATTCAATCAGTTGTCCAGAATATTATGGATTGAATTTACACAAATCCAATTAAAGTCACATCTGCAACACAGTGACAATGATTTTACCAATATAGTCTGAAGCAAATTGAGGTCAGTGTACATTTTCTCATAACCTTGCTCTTAGCTTTTCTTCCATGAACTGCAGAAGGTTTCAATTTACTGAAGCACTGAGGTAGGTAAGATCCAATCAAAGCAAAAGCAAAATCAATAAATGTTAACCTCGAAGGGCTAAATAGTAGTGACATCAGTCATGAAGAAAAGTTGATTGTAGGTTTGAAACACTATTGTTCTGTAATGGTAGGAGAATAAAACTGAAACTATGACCCTGATATATTTAAGTTTTATTTAGCTTAATGTATTTAACATGCAGACAAAGAGATTCAAACTTAACTTCATTATATTGATAGACTAGTGCTTAACAAGGAAAGAAAAATTTGATCTTTTCATTATAATATGAAAATATTTTGTTATTGTAATGTTTTTTGATAATATATTCTAAAATATGATCACTTAGAAAATGCTTTTACTGTTTGTGATAATATTTATGTAAATGGTTATTTCTTTTAAAATTAATACTTTTAAGGTATATGTGCAAAGGTATACATGGATTTTATACCTAGAGCAAAATGTATTAAATATAAAGGAAAAGCAGAACTATATATCAAAAAATATATAGAAAAGTGGTTAAAAGCACACGCATTTCAGTCCCACCTTTGCCAACTTATTAATCTTATTTTTGTATTTGTAACACAATACTACTTATCTAATATGGTATTTTGAGGATTTTTGTAGTACAAGAACATATCAGATACCTCTTAAATATTTATCAAATAACTGGATAAATGACAACATACAATAGTAAAGAATCAAAAAATTGGTGGCATACAAGGGGAGGACACTGATTTTTTCCATCAATCATTTTGTGAAGATTAAATGAGTAAAATTATTTGAGTACCAAATATAACTTGTGACACAGTTTTTTTTTCAGTTCATTTTTATCAATTTTAATATTGCCATCAATTTCCTTTCATTGATTCATAAATCAACCATGGGTAATTGCTCTATTTGACCACTTTTGACTCACCATTGGTTTTATATTCAATCTAATAGTTTCATTCCTCATACACTTCAAATTCCTGCAGAGATTATCATCTTGCATGTATGTCTTAAATCTGTGGAAATAAAATTAAGGTAAGAATTATACACATCTTGTGTTCAATATGGTCACATAGAAAGCTATAATCCTGAACTCATGACAATATTGTAAAATGGTTTTTACACTACTCTATCACACAGTTCATTGTACCATATCCAGTACAGGGATCATCATACTCTCATTTATATTTAGGTTATTTTTTCAATACTTCTACACCATTGTGAAATACCTGATCTTTAAACTAAACCTCTAGTATAGCATAGATATTTCTATAGATTGAATGTTGATTCATAATATTATACTTAAGCACACTTGTTTTTGAGCAGTGTGTGCTTTTCCCAGAAAAGTTTATAATTCATCCAGGAAAGAGGTTTGTTTTAAGACAGTGTCCTGAAACTAGGAAGATGAGGCTTACATATCTTTGCTTAGGGGCAGACATGTTTAAGAACATCACATTCATATGCCACATGAATTGGGTTGGGACCAATAAGGATAATATCCTCTCTCATTTTTACCCTTTTGTTATCACTTAAGACCTAATATGATTTTGATATATCTAGTCTGATCTCATCTCTTACAAGTGGAGGATGACAGTGTCAAGCAGATAAGTGCATTAAAGAGGAAGCAGGGATCCTTTAGAACCCCATATTAACTGGTTGAAGATCCCAAAGTTAAGATAAACAGTAGGGACACCAGAAGGTGGCCTAATGCAATCTAGCTGCACTTTTCATCACATATTGTCCCTTCTTTGACAACTTAAATAATTTGTATTATTCAGCCTTAAATGAAGGAAATCCTGCCATTTGTGTCAACATGGATGAATTTGGAGGACACTATGCTAAGTGAAATAAGCCAGGCACAGACAGATAAATACTGCATAACCTCACTTATATGTGGAATTTTAAAAAGTGAAACTCATACTAACAGAGAGTAGAGTGGTACTTGCTGGGCATTGCGGGTGGGGGGAATGGAGGATGATGGTCAAATGGTACAAACTTTCAGTTATAAGATGAATAAGTTCTGGATACCTAATGTACAATATGGTAACTATAATTAATAATAGTGTACTATATATTTGAAATTTGGTAAGAGAATAGATCTAAAGTGTTCTCATCACACACACAAAGGTAGCTATGAGAGGTGATGGATATGTTAATTAGCTTGTTTCTGGTAATCATTTCACAATGTACATGCATATCAAAACAGTATGTTGTATACTTAAATGTATACAATTTTTATTTGTCAGTTATTTCTCAATAAACCTGGGGACAAAAAATAAATTTTTCTTTCAAAGCCTGAAGAAATAATTTTAGAGAAACATATTTTTTTCTACAAATTGAAAAGAAAAATAGTTATTTTTATTATTCCCTTGACCATGAGATTTCATTAAAGCAATCAGGTTTTCACTCTAGAAAATAACATAATGGTATGATCAATAAATTTTGGTTTCTGAAATTGGCTTATAAGTAGAATGAATATGACTCTATTGTATGTTTTATAGTCAGTGTTCAATATTTGATGCCAGAAAGCCCCCTTGTTGGGAGAGGGCAACACATGGCAGTCAAATCTCTGCAGCTGCATCTAGCATCACGGTGATGAGAAGTTGTTTCATGTTTGTTGTTTTGTTTTGGTTTTTGCTCAACTGAAATCAAAGAAGCTAACAAAACTAGAAGGGCAAACTGTGTCAGGAAGAGAGGTGTAAATAAAAATCCAATACATCAACTGGGAAATCTAGATATTACTGATAAGATAGGGCTAGAAGCAAATATCACAGCAGCCGTAATCCAAGAAAAAGATAATAGCATGAGAAAGATTTAAGAGGGCATAAGTCTTGTCTGTCTTAAATCAGACCTATCCGCTTTTTCAAATGAAAGAACAAACACATTAATGATTCTTTTTTTTAAGTGACTGACTGACTGAAGGAAAAGACATAAGTTAAAAGTAAATGAGAGGGACTTTCCTGGTGGTGCAGTGGTTAAGAATACACCTGAAAGTGGAGGGGACACAGGTTTGAGCCCTGGCCCAGGAAGATCCCACATTCTGTGGAGCAATTAAACCCGTGCACCATAACTACTGAGCCTGTGCTTTGGAGACCATGAGCCACTCAGTAGTTGTTACTGAGTATGAGTGTCACAACTACTGAAGCCCGAGTGCCTAGAGCCTATGCTCTGCAGCAAGAGAAGCCACTGAAATGAGAAGCTCACACACTGCAACAAAAAGTATCCCCCGCTCGCTGCAACTAGTGAAAGCCCGTGTGCAGCAAAGAAGAGCCAATGTAGCCAAAAAATAAATAAATGAGTGAATAAATTTTTTTAAAAAAAGTAAATGAGAGAGAGATCAAGATGGCAGAGGAGTAGGAAGCAGAGTTCATCTCCTACCACAGAAACATTGAAAATACATCTACAAGTGGAACGATTAAGGTAGATTAGCTACTGAGCACCAACAGGAGACCTCAGACATCCAAAAAGACAAGAAAACCTACACATAAACAGGTAGGACAAAGGGAAAAAGAAAAAGAAGGAAACAGAACTGGGCCTGTGTCCTGGGGAGGGAGCTGTAAAGGAGGAAAATTTCCTGTACCTTGGGGAGATCAGTGGGGAGATCAGCCTGGACAGAGGAGGAGCTTCAGGGCCTAAGAGAGAGGAGAAACTGGTTTGTGGAAGGCAAAATGGGGAGTAACCTTCATAGGGGGTCACCACCACCACCACCCTGCACTCCTCAAACTAAGATACTCCTCTTTTGGTGAGTGTGGGGTTTGGGTGCTTGAAGCTCAGACTCCAGAGCTCAGTTCTAGGGAGAGACCCAGGGTTAGGTGTGGAAACAGCCTTAAGAGGTTGGGCCATGGCAGTGAAGGGTGTACTAGGCAAAAGCTTGGTCCCACCAGAGAGGCAAGGCACCATTATTGGGAGTTGTATGAGGAGAGGGGCAGGGCCACCAGAAGAGCTTATTTCTCTGTAAATGCACCCAGGCAACAAGACACTGCCTATGGGAGCTCCAAGGGATGGCATGCATTGCCACCACCATCTCGGGCTCCAGAGGCAGACACTGGTTGCCTCTTCTAGACACACAGGCAGACATCAGACCCTGCCCTTGCTGATCCAGAAGGGCATAGACAGCTCCTGCCACTAGGAATTCCACCAGAGGGCCCAAGGACCTGCCATGCTGACCTGGAAGGGTGCAGAAACTTCTGCCAATAGGAATTCTGCCAGTGGGCCCCCAGACCTGCCCACCCTGTCCCGAGGGGTCAGATAGATTCCGCATCTAGGAAATCTGTCAGTCAGGCCCTGCAGCCCTGGGAGTGTGCAGATAACTCCCCCAGGAGATCTGTCAGTGGGTGCCAGGACATTCCCCACCGTCCCTGGAGCATGGATAGCTTTCGCTACTAGAAAATCTGCCAGTGGGTGCCAGGACCTGTCATACTGTCCTGGGAGGGCATGGATAGCTGCCCCTACTAGGATATCTGTCAGTGGATGCCGGGACCTGCCCCACTGTCTTGGGAGCATGCAGATAGCTCTTGCTACTAGGAAATACATCAGCTGGTACCAGGACCTGCCTGCTCTATCCCAGGAGGGCACGGATAGCTCCCCAACTAGGAAACCACCCAGAGGAAGGGCTGAAAACACAGCTGAGCCCGAGGGGTCATGTAATAAGGAAAGAAAAGATGAAATCTCTCCTCACGGCTGCACAGTGTGGAGTTATGGCTGCACACGAGTTACATCTCCACTGATGGTTTCCTAAATTTAGCACCTGTGAAACATCTCAAAGGGCAACAAGTGCTCCTACAGCTGGGATGGGTCTGGTGTTAGCAGCTCTGGGGTTTGTGGGCATGTACATGTGGGGCTTGATCCAGGCCAGAGTCTGAGCTGCCTCTATATCTCCCACAGTGGGTCTAGGTGCACAACTACTGCAGTCCTGGGACCTGACCTCAATGATCTGTGCCAGTGGCCTGGTGAAAACAATGCCTGAGAGTCACCTGGGCCAATTGCAAACTTACCTATAGCTAAGGCAGTACTGAGAGCAGTGCCAACAAAAGTGTGCTTTGTGAGCCCACACAATGGACAAAAGTGGACACAACAGAACACATTCACAGGTGAACAACTCCAGAGGAAGACTACTCAGTGGCTTCTCTCCTAGTGGGAGTGCTCCAGTTCCACCTACCTTGTGCTGCAGATCAGAATTACAGCTAAGAAACAGATCTGGTGGCCTCTACTACAACAACTAGGGAGCAGACCTGACCCCTGATAAGGCAGTGACAACCACAGAGCAAAGGGGAGGCTCCTCTCAATATCCTGGGCAGGATCTAGTCACCACAACACCTATTAAATCCCCTATCAAGGGAATAATGGCATAAGCCTCTAGACCAACCTCACCCAACTGGGGGCAGATACCAGAAGCAAGGGGAACTATGATGTGGCAGCCTGTGGAAAGGAGACCACAAACACAGTAACTCTGACAAAATGAGATGGCAAAGAAATTTGTTGCAGATGAAGGAGCAAGAAAAAACAAAACCTACAAGAACAACAAAAAGAAGAGGAGATAGGCAGTCTGCCTGAGAAAGAAATCATAGTAATGATAGTAGATGGTATCCAAGACCTCAGAGAATGGAGGCATGGATATAGATGACACAAGAAAAGTTTAACAAAGACCTAGAAGGACTAAAGAACCAACAAACAGAGATGAACAATGCAATAACTGAAATGAAAATACACTAGAAGGAATCAATAGCAGAATAATTGAGGCAGAAGAACAGATAAGTGACCTGGAAGACAGAATGGTGGAAATCTCTGCTTTTGAACAGAAAAATGAAAGAAGAAAATGAAGACAGTCTCAAAGACTTTGGAGACAACATTAAACACACAAACATTTGAATTATAGGGGTCCCAGAAGAAGAAAAAAAGAGAAAGGCCTGAGAAAATATTTGAAGAGATTATAGTCAAAAACTTACCTATAATGAGAAAGGAAATTTTGAACAAAGTCCAGGAAATGCAGAGAGTTCCATAAAGGATAAACCCAGGACAAAAAACATGCCAAGACAAATATTAATTAAACTAACAAAAATTAAATACAAAGAAAAAATATTAAAAGCAGCAAGGAAGAAGCAACAAATAATATACAAGGGAATCCCCATAAGTTTATCAGTTGATTTTTCTGCAGAAACCCTGCAGGTCAGAATGGAGTGATATGATATACTTAAAGTGATGAAAGGGAAAAACCTACACCCAAGAATACCCTAACCAGCAAGGTTCTCAATCAGATTTGATGGAGAAATCTAAAGCTTTACAGACGAGCAAAAGCTAAGAGAATTCAGCACCACCAAACCAGCTTTACAACAAATGCTTAAGGACTTTCTCTAGGCAGGAAACACAAGAGAAGAAAAAAAAAAAAAAAGAAAAGAGAAAGGGAAGAAAATAGAACTGCAAAAAACCACATAAAACGATTAAGAAAATGGCAATAGGAACATACCTATCAATAATTACCTTAAACGTGAATGGATTAAATGCTCCAACCAAAAGACATGGACTGAATGAGTGGATACAGAAACAAGACCTGTATATATGCTGTCTACAAGAGACCCACTTCAGACCTAGGGATACATACAGAGTGAAAGTGAGGGGATAGAAAAAGATATTCCATGCACATGGAAATCAAAAGAAAGCTGGAGTAGCAATAGTCATATAAAACAAAATAGACTTTAAGATAAAGACTGTTACAAGAGACAAGAAAGGACACTACATAATGATCAAGGGATCAATCCAAGAAAATATAACAATTGTAAGTATATATGCACCCAACATAGAAGCACCTAAATATATAAGGCAAATTCTAACAGCCATAAAAGGGAAAATTAACAGTAACACAATAATAGTGGAGGCTTTTAAAACCCCACTTACACCAATGGACAGCTCATCCAGACAGATAATTAATAGGGAAACACAGTCCTTAAATGACACATTAGACCAGGTATACTTAATTGATATTTATAGGACATTCTATCTGAAAGCAGCAGAATACACTTTCTTCTCAAGTGCACACAGAACATTCTCCAACATAGATCACACCTTGGGTCACAAATCAAACTGGAGTAAATTTAAGAAAATTAAAATGATAACAAGAATCTTTTCCAACCACAACACTATGAGATTAGAAATCAATTATGGAAAAAATGTAAAAAACAAAAACACATGGAGGCTAAACAGTATGTAATTAAATAACCAATGGATCATTGAAGAAATCAAAGAGGAAATTAAAAAATACCTAGAGACAAATGACAATGAAAACACGATGACCCAAAACTTATGGGATGCAGCAAAAGCATTTCTAGAAGGAAGTATATAGCAAAACAACCTTACCTCAAGCAACAAGAAAAATCTCAAATAAACAAGCTAAACTCACACATAAAGCAAATAGAGAAAGAAGAACTAGCAAAACCCAAAGAAATCATAAAGATCTGAGCAGAAATAAATGAAATAGAAAGAAGAAAACAATAGCAAATGTCAATGAAACTAAAAGCTGGTTCTTTGAGAAGGTAAACAAAATTGATAAATCTTTAGCCAGACTCATCAAGAAAAAAAGGGAGAGGACTCAAATCAAAAAAGTTAGAAATGATAAATGAGAAGTTATAAATGACACTGCAGAAATACAAAAGGCCAAAAGAGACTACTACAAGCAACTATATGTCAATAAAATGGACAACTTGGAAGAAATGGACAAAATCTTAGAAAGGTACAACCTTCCAAGACTGAACCAGGAAGAAATAGAAAATATAAACAGACCAATCACAAGCAATGAAATTGAAACTGTGATTAAAAATCCTCCAACAAACAAAAGTCCAGGACCACATGGCTTCACAGGTGAATTCTATCAAACATCTAGAAAAAGCTAACATGCATACTTCTCAAACTCTTTCAAAAAATTGCAGAGGAATCAAGGTATCCACCTTGATTTCGTATCCACCACCTTGATACCGAAATGAGACAAATATTTCACAAAAAAGAAATTTACAGACCAATATCACTGATAAACATAGATGCAAAATTTTTCAACAAAATATTAGTGAACAGAATGCAACAACATATTAAAATGATCATACACCATGATCAAGTGAGATTTATTCCAGGGATGCAAGAATTCTTCAATAAACACAAATCAATCAATATGATACATCATATTAACAAACTGAAAGATAAAAACCTCAATAGATGCAGAAATATCATTTGACAAAATTCAACACCCATTTATGATAAAATTTATCTAGAAAGTAGGCATAGAGGGAACCTACCTCAACATAATAAAGACAGTATATGACAAACCCACAGCTAACATCATCCTCGATGGTGAAGAACTGAAAGCATTTCCTCTAAGATCAGGAACAAGACAAATATGTGCACTTTAACCACTTTTATTCAACATAGTTTTGGAAGTTCTAGCCACGGAATTCAGAGAAGAAAGATAAATAAAAGGAATCCAAACTGGTAAAGAAGTAAAACTGTCACTGTTTGAAGATGACATAATACTATACATAGAAAATCCTAAAGATGCTACCAGAAACTACTAGGGCTCACCAGTGAATTTTGTAAATTTGCAAGATACAAAATTAATGCACAGAAATCTCTTGCATTCCTACACACTAACAATGAAAGATCAGAAAGAGAAGTAAAGGAAACAATCTCATTTTCCATCACATCAGAAAGAATAAAATACCTAGGAATAAACGTACCTAAGGAGGCAAAAGACCTGCATGCAGAAAACTATGAAATACTTATAAAAGAAATCAAAGATGACACAAACAGATGGAGAGATATACCATGTTCTTGGATTGCAAGAATCAATCTTGTGGAAATGATTACATTATCCAAAGCAATCTACAGATTCAGTGCAATCCCTATCAAATTACCAATGGCACTTTTCATGAAATTAGAACAAAAAAATTACAATTTGTATGGAAGCACAAAAGACTCCAAATAGCCAAAGCAATCTTAAGAAAGAAAAATGGAGCTGTAGAATGTGGCTCCCTGACTTCAGACTATACTACAAAGCTATGGTCTTCAAGACAGTATGGTCCTGGCACAAAAACAGAATTATCAATCAGTGCAACAAGATAGCAAATCCAGTTATAAACCCACAGAACTACAGTCACATAATCTATGACAAAGGAGACAAGTATGTACAATGGAGTAAAGACAGTCTTTTCAATTATGATGCTGGGAAAACTGGACAGCTACATATGAAATAAGGATTAGAACACTCCCTAACACCATACACAAAAATAAACTCAAAATGGATTAAAGACTTAAATGTAAGCCCAAACACTATAAAACTCTTAGAGGAAAATGTGGGCAGAACACTCTTTGACATAAAGCACAGCAAGATATTTTTCGATTCACCACCTAAAGTAATATAAATAAAAACAAAAATAAACAAATGAGCCCTAAATAAACTTAAAAGCTTTTGCACAGAAAAGAAAACCATCAACAAAATGAGAAGAAAGCACACAGAATGGGAGCAAATATTTCAAATGAAGCAAACAACAAGGGATTAACCTCCAAAATGTACAAACAGCTCACGTGGCTCAATATCAAAAAACAAAAAATCCAATCAAAAAATGGATGGAAGATCTAAACAGACATTTCTCCAAAGAAGACATACAGATCACCAAAAAGCACATGAAAAGATGCTCAACATCACTAATTATTTGAGAAATGCAAAACAAAACTACAATGAGATACTACCTCACACCAGTCAGAATGGCCTTCATCAAAATATCTACCAAAAATAAATGCTGGAGAGGATGTGGAGAAAAGCAAACCTTCCTCCACTGTTGGTAGGAATGTAAATTGGTACAGCCACTATGGAGAACAGTATGGAGGTTCCTTAAAATAACTAAAAATAGAGCTACTGTATGATCCAGCAATCCCACTCCTAAGCATATACCTGGAGAAAGCCATAATTCAAAAAATATATGCATCTCAGTGTTCACTGCAGTAGCAGGATATGGAAGCAACCTAAATGTCCATCAATAGAGGGATGGATAAAGAAGATGTGGTACATGTATACAATGGAATATTACTCAGCCATAAAAAAAAACAAAATAATGCAATTTGCAGCAACATGGATGGACCTAGAGTTTGTCATATTGAGTGAAGTCAGACAGAGAAACACAAATATCATATGATATCACTTATATGTGAAATCTAAAAAATGGTACAATGAACTTATTTACAAAACAGAAGTAGAGTCACAGTTGTAGAAAATAAACTTATGGTTACCAGGGGATAAGGTGGGGGAGGGATAAATTGGGAGATTGGGTTTGACATATACATTCTACTATATGTAAAATAGATAACTAAAAAGAACCTACTGTATCACACAGGGAACTTTACTCAGTACTCTGCAGTGGCCTATATGGGAAAGGAATCTACAAAAAGAGTGGATATATGTATATGTATATGAATATGAATAACTGATTCACTTTGCTGTATACTTGAAACTAACACAACATTGTAAATCAAATATACTCCAAGAAAAACTTAAAACAAATTTGATGACCAATTATAAGTCCAAGTGTTAGAAATTAAAAAAATAAATGACAGATGTTATCTGCCCACCACCCCCCCCCCAAGAAAAGTAAGTGAGAAGTGTTTCCGCAGCTCATCTTAGGCTGCAGATCATTTAATAATATCTGGTTCTTGCTTTTCAATTTTCTAATTAGACTTGAAATATTTTTGGTAAGCTCATTTTTCCTCTTGGAAGACCAGGACCCAGCATATGAAATTCATTTTCTTTTGGTTAGTATCACATACCCATTAAGCTACCCCACTCACTCATATGCTGTTTTAGTTCTCCTGGAAATTTCTGCTTATATGGGAGTGAAGTTGTACAGAGATTTTACCTAAAGGAATGGTAAACTGGCATAAACGTGACTTCTTCACTTTTATATAATTTTAAACTTACTACTCAGTGCAGTTTTTAGGGGTCCTTTGTGGTACTGATCTCTGTGGAAATAATATCTCATTGTGCAAATTCACAAGGTTGTAGGACAGTATGATTCTCAAACTCTTTTCAAATACAATTAACTTCTTTTCTGGTTCATACTCCCTTAGTTAAAGCAATATTTCTACCCATGAAACAGAACTTTATTCCCATTTGTTTGAGTGACCCAAGCACATTACATCTGTATAGATCACTGGTTATTATGGTGTATATGTCATGTAAAGAAGACCTTCAGCTTCACTGTAATGAGCCTTGGTTCACTTGGTTTTCAAGTGTCCTGTCAGTTTTGGTTAAATATTGCTAACTTTGCACAGCAGAATGCAGAATGTTCATTTTGTAATTGATAGTAGGCAATGGAGGAGTGAAGCTTTTTATATTCTGTGGAAATGGAGAAGTCATATATTGTGTTGACATAAAATCCCATTATACAGAACCTTGTACAAAGAGTACAATTGATCATAATATCCTATACAGAAAGTCATGAGGTTAAATCAGACATCCTAGTCTCTAATAAATACATGAATAAAATTGCCCTGAGAATAAATTTCTTAAGATGCCTCTGAGACCTGAAATGCATTCAATATACCTTAAAAAAACATAATTTACTTTCCAGAAAATCAAGGAAGACTACATATATTATTAATCATTACTGCCTATGAGAACTGAGATATTAGGTTTTTAAATTTAAAAAATATTCTGTGATATAAATGCATATTCATAAGATATTTGTGTTTCTTCAAGCTTAAAATGCTTTAAATATAATGCAGTTATTCTGCACCTTCATCCTATAAAAATATGTGCCATTTTTTCTATTTTTAAATTTTTTTAAATGAAACTCTTTTTAAGAAATGAATTTATTTGTTCATTTTTGGTTGCATTGTGTCTTATTGCTGCTCACGGGCTTTTCTCTAGTTGCAGAGAGTGAGGCCTATTCCTTGTTCTGGTGTGTGGTCTTCTCATTGTGGTGGCTTCTCTTGTTGTGTAGCACAGGATTTAGGCACGTGGGCTTCAGTAATTGTGTCACATGGGCTCAGTAGTTGTGGCACACAGGCTTAGTAGCTGCGTGGCATGTGGAATCTTCCTGGACCAGGGCTCGAACTTGTGTCCTCTGCATTGACAGGCGGACTCCCAACCACTGTGCCACCAGGGAAGTCCTGACATTTTCTTTCGAATTTAGCATTTTAAATCTTTCAGCATATTGCTAATTAGCATTATTCAAAGTTAAATTGAACAATTTTTGAAGTTAAATTACGTTTTATACAACAGTAAGAAAAATATTTTTTGAAACAGTTTTAGTGGAGAATTTAGAGTATAATTATTTTGTTATTTTATTTCATTTTTCTTTTAAAATATTATTGAGCAAGGGGCTTCCCTGGTGACGCAGTGGTTGAGAGTCTGCCTGCTGATGCAGGGGACATGGGTTCATGCCCCAGTCCGGGAGGATCCCACATGCCGTGGAGTGGCTGGGCCTGTGAGCCATGACCACTTAGCCTGCGCATCTGGAGCCTGTGCTCCACAACGGGAGAGGCCACAACAGTGAGAGGCCCGCATACTGAAATAAATTAAAAAATAAATAAATAAAATAAAATATTATTGAACAAAAATACTTTTCTAATATATTCTATACTAGGCATTAGTGCACAACAGCAGTGAACAAGGTCAACCAAAACTTCATAGAAATATATCAAGTTGGAGAACAAAACATAAAACATATAATTATTAATAGGTATTGTAATAAGCAGTGCATTGATTCTCTTCTGTATACAGCATCATACCCACTAGGTCTTGTCCTATTGCAAATACTTCTGCAGTGTCTAGTTCCATACAGGCTTAAACAGCAGCTTGATGTTCATGCATGTCTTGCAGCCACAACTTCCTTGTCTTCCTAGAACCTCAGGTACACAAACACATCTGCCACTCATATATACAGAACTCAAAAGTGAAGGGGACTTAAGGCACAGAGCAAGGTTGGGCTGACATTTGGCCAATAGGATATATGAGCTGATAAATAAATACTTCCTATTTCCATGCTCCCACTCTGCTCCACTCCTGCTCTCTGTAATAACATTCACAAATAGATTATTTACACAGAAAACTTTATTATAAGTGCTATTCTTGGGGGAAACTCATGTTAAGATAATGAGCACCATAAATACCTATAAATAACAGACACTGAGAATGAGGTTGTAGAGCTAAATTACTCACCAAATAGCAATAGTAATTCTTGGCAGAAGTGATGATTTCTGGCATGAAGTAATATGACATAGCTGTGCTTATTTTCACTTGTGGTTGATTGGTATTGGTAGAGGTGAAAGGTGAAGTGTTGCCTTTTTCAATGGCTTTGGTACTTGATCAATATGGACAAACGTGTAAGTATAAATACTGAGGGATTAATCTTAAATACATGTTACTAAATGAAAGAAGCCAATATGAAAAGACTACATTCTGTATGATTCCAACTACATGACATTCTGGAATATATAAAACTATGGAGACAGTTAAAAATCAGTGGTTGTCAGTAATGGTGGTAGGGAATGACTAGGTATAGCATGAAACAATTTCAGTGCAGTGAAAATGCTCTGTATTAAATTATAATAATGAATGCATATCATTATACATTTGTCCAAATCCATAAAATGTACAACAACAAGAGTGAACCCTAATGTAAACTATGCACTTTTGTTAATTATGATGTGTCAGTGTAGGTTCACCGATGCTAACAAATGTACCACTCTAGTACAGGATATTGATAATGGTGGGAGGTTATACATGTGTGGACACAGGGAATATGTGGGAAATCTTTACATCTTTCCCTCAATTTTTCTGTGAACCTAAAAACTGCTTCTTAAAATTTACAAAAAGTTAAGTCCTTAAAAAGAAAAATATAGGAAAATCACTTAGAACTTTTTATGACATTGTCAAAGCTTTGTCTTTTACCCTGAGCAAGATGAGGAACCAGTAGGGGGTTTAAGCAGAGAGGAGCACAATATGACTTACAGTTTAGAAAGGATTACTCCAGATGCTCTATGGTAAAAAAAAAAAAAAGTAGGTACAAGTGTAGAAGCTAGGAACTAGTCTATATGCAATAGGCTAAATCCAGCATACTACCTGTTCTTGTAAGGTGTTGAGCTAAGAATGTTTTTACAGATGACACTGGCAATCTCTTGGTGGATAGAGTATGCTAACAGGAAGATAATTAAATTTTTTTCATTATTAGATAGATATGTATTACAAAAAGTGTACACGTAAGGTGGTACACGTAAGGTGAGGACATGGAAGCACTGAATGTAGATGCTTATTTGGAAAATCCTGGCTTAGAAAAGAAGTGAATTGAGGCAAAAATAAAATGAAAGTTTCAAAAATTTTATTTTATTTTAAACATGAAATAATTTAATTAATGTAAACTGTTGACAGGATGGAGCCAAAGTTTTAGGAAGGTTCAAGTTAAATAAGAGAGGAGGGATAAATAACAAAGTTATGATTGATATGCTTAATAAGCATGACTCAAAGGCAGTAAGATAAACACAACCCTATTGTAGCCTCCCATTGATTTTTAAAAAATAATTCAGTGAGGTAATTTTTCTCTGTCCTTTGATAAAATGTTAGAGAAATCTCATTAATTCCAGTCCTTATTAAGAAATGGAAATTCCTAAGATACTTAAAAATTTCACACACAGTTTGAACTCAGTATTTAGAATTTCTAATCACAGGAAATAAAATCGTAAACTTAATTTAATGCCAAATATTTTCCCTTCCCTCATCTGGAGTCCCTTGAAGTGTAGTCTAGGAAGAAAGGTCAAATATTGACTGGAAGCTCTTGTGTGAAGTTTACAATATGGCACTTTTCTCTGGGCATAGTCATGCTTATACATAACAGTTTCTCTTGGGTAATCACCATCTCATGTTGCTGGGGGCGCCTATCATTACAGGTAGTTGCTCACTTCACTCCTTGACTTTCTGTCTCTCCACACAGGCACTCATATTTGGAGTTCTATGGCTTTTTACCATGTAGAACTTTTGTGCTGGATGTAAATTGCCCTCAGATAGGGATACTTTACTATGAGTTTTTCATTTGATTCAGAAAATCATGCCTGAAAATTTTGGCCCCCATTCAGAGAAAAGTAGTATTATGTCCCAGACATAGTAGAGACCTCCCTTTGCTATGCTACCCAAGTAGTTCATCTTCCTGTATTACTCTTGGTCTCTGTTTCTTCCTATGGAATACTTTTCTTTCTCCCTTGGTGGAATAGTACCTTTTTACAACCGCAGCTCTCTCCCAACCAATTTCTTCACAATTCTCTTCCAGAAGCCCCCTTTTCCCCTGCTTTATATTAAATTGGGCAAACCTCTTCTACAATTTTCTACCTTTAGGTTCATCAGCTTACATCAGAATGACATATCTATCGAATCCGGGTGGTCAAATTGAACCCTCTCATTTAACATTCTGTTACTGTAAATTTACTGAAAAGAGTAATAGAAAAGACTGGAAATGTAATGGAAAATAATACAACATAAATTAAAATGTCAGACTGCCAGAATGACTTTAATCAGAGATAATTCAGAATATTTCCCAAGTATAAGCTGAGTTTTGTTGCAAACATGCTCTGAGTAGAGTTTATGAAAACTACTCTTAATTATATGTTTTACATTTTAGAAACTATTCTATTCAACATCACATGATATATTAGATATGTACTGATTATTTGTAATTCAATTAGATTATTTCAATTTTCAAATCACAATGAGTAACACCAGGACACAGTAGACCTTTTATTAACCAGACATGGGCTAGGACTCCATTTTTTTGCATGGGTCTCAGATACTTTTTCTTTTTTATTTTAACTTAAAAAAATTAATGAATCAATTTCATGACAACATTCCATGATTTTATATTTTGAACATCAGAAAATTATTTGGCTGAAGCAGGAATATATCAGAGGCTTTTAGAAAGCCAACTTTCTATTAGCTAAAACACTTTGAAGTAATATAATTTATAGTTTTCATCCATTTTTAAACAGTTTATTTTCAGAATGAATGAAATCTATACAGCACATAGAAGTGTTGGGGTTTATTGAGGGAGGGACTGTTTCCAACAAACAGGAATGTTACAGGAATAGAAAAAAAAAATGGATGCAAACATTGATTTTTGGTAAGTTTAAAAATTTTGTGTCTAGTGGATCAGAGAAGCCTTCCCAAAAGAGAGGATGCCTGAGTTGGATCTTGAAACCAGATGGAAAAGTAGTACAATTCAAAGCATGTATAATAACCCTACATGAAGAGGGTGGTGAGAAACAGAGATGAAACAGTAGCAGGCACTACAGAATAAAGGGTCTTGTACAGCATCCTAAGGAGTCTTTTATTCTAAAGGCAATGGAAGATCATTAAACAATTTTCCTCAAGGTAAAACGTCATGCTGGTGGTATGTATGAAGGGATTTGTTGGAGAAAGAACCAGAAGCAAGGATCCAACTAAAAATGTTGTATTAGTAGTTCAGTTTAGAGATAAGAGGCTCTAATGCCCCATTCTATGTATGAGAAGAATGGAGAGACAT
The DNA here is from genome assembly GCF_964270905.1 of Leucopleurus acutus. Taxonomy (NCBI): domain Eukaryota; kingdom Metazoa; phylum Chordata; class Mammalia; order Artiodactyla; family Delphinidae; genus Leucopleurus; species Leucopleurus acutus. The sequence continues at coordinate 40,790,550 of NC_139160.1, read as the reverse complement.
TAATAAATGAAAATTGACTGGAATTGGAAAATAATAAGGTATAGAAGATGAGAAAGAGCTCACAGTCAAGAACAAGGTTTAAATTTTTAGAATAGTTGTATGCTTTGGTATCAACCAATATAAAAATGAGAAGAGAAGAATTGCAGTTTGAGAAGAATAGGGAGGCAATAATAAAGTTGAATAAATAATTCAGTTTTGTAAATATTGACTTTGAGATGCCTACTGGATATTTAGCTGAAGATATAAGGTATAGAGTTGTATATCAAAGTTTGAAGCTCAGGTGGATGTGTGGGCATGATAAACTGATTTGTTATTCATCAAGATATATGTAGATGTTGAAGTTTTGACAATAGATGAGGTTATTCAAATATAACCAGGTTTACATCACTGTTTTCTATAGAAGTTATATTTTTGTAAGCCATAGAAGATGAAAAAAAATTTCTTTGTTCTTTTATTTGGATACTTTATTCTATTTTCCTTTCAAATTAAAAATCAATACATAGTCCCTGCAATAAGCCAAGCAACTTTTTAAAATTTCTTCTAGTTTCAATTGTAAATAATTTCACTAATATTATCTTCTTCTGAATCTTTGGATGCTTTTTCATTTACATCTCTCTGTAGTATTACTTTATGAATTTCATTTTGCTAGTCTTTTCCCTGTTTGCCCTTTGAGGAATAAAGAGATATATAGCAACCCAATATTTCATAAAGTACATGACTTGCTTTTAGGCATGCTTAGTGTCTACTTGAGTATTTATATATAATTCCTTCACAGATGTTAAATTACAGAGTATTTTAGAGTGAAGTCCCTAGAAAAAAAGATTCTGAATCAAATGTTTGCACACAGGAGGTTTATGGGTATGTATTTGGGACAAAGTGTGTGTAGGTGAGGGAAGCAGGACTGAGCAGAGGCTGAAGTTAAATTATGGTGCAAAGGTCTCAGCTCATCCCAAGGGCTGAGCTGTCCAAAATGGAGACAAGAGGTTTGGGTCTTTGTACCCTAACATAAACTATTATTTGAAGGCAGGCTGACCTTTAGGCAAGGAATATTCCAGGTGAAAGACTCAGCTGTGAGTTGTCAGAAGTCAGTACTCACGGCACCTATGGTGCACCATGGTACCCATTAGAGTCCCCATTCTGTGTCATTTTAATCCACATGTTTCTTATAGCAAGTTCATCCCATCTGGTTCCAGAATTTCATTTTGTCTTATCTCCTGTGAAAACATATAATACGTAGGTTAGTGGGATGATTTACATTTTCTCCCTACTGCAGTTGGTCTCAAGGCTTTAAGTGATACTTATTTTCTCCCTCCTACATACATTTTCTATCTTCCCCTCATACTTTCTAGCACTTCCATTGGTCTAGGTGGCTTACCTCATAGGTAAACATGACTTTTATCTCTCATTAATTATCTCTTCAGCTTTGGCTGATGTACTTATCTATTTACAATTATAAGAGGTACCAGGGTACTAAAAGAAATATTAGTGATTAACTGAATGTCAAACATATTCTTTATCACTACCACTTTGTAGCAATAGCCTTACTACTCACTGTTGATTAAGGTCAATTTTCTTACCAGTAAGTGAATTCCTTCACTTGCATGTCTCTGTGCACAAAGAACTTGAAATTACCATATGACAGCCATAACTTAAAGCTTAATTGGACTTGAGTTCTCTAACAAAAGTATCCCTCCACCTCCAAAATTTGGACTTCCAGAGCCTAAGTAGTGGGGATTGGAAGTACTGTAACTGGAAGGATGGAAAACAGGACTACAACTTATTATGCTCCTTGGTTTCTAGACCCAAGTGTTCTACCTATTGGGGAAAAGCAGCATCTAATTGTTAGTGATTCATGGTGTATCCCATATCTTGGAGGATGGTGCCCCATATTCATGGGTTATCAACTCTAAGCTTGTACCTCTGCTGACCTTTTAAGAAGCCATAGTGGATCTCATCTTCATATGCCCATTGCTGCATCTCTGTTGTAAATATTTCCTTTGGTCAGAGGCAATGATCTGAGAGATCCACTGTGAATAGGTCAGATACTCTGTGAACACTTGAAAATTGTGCTTGTGAACAAGAGTGGTGAAGGTAAGAATATTCACCATTTACATGCAAGACGGATTTTAACACTTTCAGGGTATAAGGGATCAATGCAGTAAACTTATCACCAAGTGACTGATTGGTCCTTAATTAACAAGATGTCATCAACATGGTGGTGAATCAATGTGCAAATATCATAGTGGATTTTCTGGTGTTGCATAATATATCCTCTTTAGTAGGAAAGATTCTTTGTACATTATGACTTTTCCTGTCAGTGTCTTCTATTCAGAAATTTTTACATTGCTTAAAGTAAGCCATTGCTTTTTCCAAACTTCCAAGGTCCCTCTCCTCTCTGGATTTTTCCCAGAGTGATAAAATATGTATCTAGGAGAGTGTCCCATATTGATACACTCTCCAATATCCAACTTTATAGTTCGGTTCCCTTGACCCACAACCATCAGATTGCATTCCTATACATACTCTCTTGGTTCCAACTGATACATGTTGGCTTATTCTGTAGCACATTTTTTTCTTTTTTGACATTTATTTCTTCCTTCCTTGCAGGACCAGCACTTCTCCAACCTGGCTGAGAGGGAAAATGAGAATAAATTCCAAGGAAGTTTATGTTTCTTTTCAGAGCAGATGATTCTACATCATGTTAAAACAAGGACCTGGGATGGTTCTGGTCTTTAACAGGAAAGAGTAAGCCATTTTAGCACTTCAAGAGGGTTAAGAATAATCTAGGATTTCATGATCTCGAAGCCACTCCAGTTCTCAAGGTCCCATTCATTTCTACTCAGGACTCTGATCTTATTGTAAAGAGACTTGATTGTGTTGAGAATCAAACATCACTGGAACGCTGCTGCTCCCATATTTATGATCTAAGTCTAATGTTCATGTTTTTTAGGCCCTTGGTACAGGAGATGAGATTAGCTTTATAAGCTGCCAAGGAATCCCACTGATTTTTACAATTCACATTAATTCAGCCTTTAACTGACTCTCCATTATTCATGGATAGCATCTAACAATATTACATGGTTCTCTAGTCCTTATAGTTATTACTTTACACCTACCACTCAAATGCATAAAATATTGCATCAGTCAGTTCATTTCCATTTGCATGTATCCCATTCAAGTTCAACACCAGGAAGGTTATAACAATTGCTCTGCTACATAATTCTGAGGGCTTTAAGAACACCACCTACTATCAGTGATTGAGTATTCAAAGTCAAAAGTCTGTCAAGTGATCCAGCCACAAAATCTCCCATTTAAATCTGCATTCTGGAATCATTCAGGGACCAAATATCTTAGGTTGGGTTCCATGACAACAGATTCTGAGCTGGATATTTGCATGCAGAAGGCTTACTGGGTGGTAGACTTAGGAATGACACTTCTAAGGAAGTGAGTAAAGCAAAATGAGCAGAGGGAGAAGTTGAAAAGGGATCTAGTTGCAACAGAGTCCTTAGCCCATTCTGTAGGGATCTGGAACTGTACTGGCCCTTCAGAGTTGTCCTGAATTGGGGTCAAAGGGATGAAACGTGAACACTCATATAAAATGGTCTTTAGGTGCAGGCTGTTCATGACAAGGGAGCATAACTTTGGGTGAGAAAACAACCTTCAATGAAGGGCAATTCCTAAGACGGAACTCCACTGTGAACTTTCAGGACCCATAACTTTCTACAGCTAAGGAAATGTGCATCTTGGTCTTGAAGGCAAATTGCAGGATCTACCACAAGGGGAAAGTTAATTAATAAACACTGCACCTTGGACAAAAATCTGTCTTTAGGAATCATTCAATCAATATTATAGAACAGTATAGAAAGCCCAGAGATAAACCCATGCACATATCTTTGACAAAGGAGGCAAGAATATACAGTGGAGAAAAGACACCCTCTTCAATTAGTGGTGCTGGGAAAACTGGACAGCTACATGTAAAAGAATGAAATTAGAACACTTCCTAACACCACACAAAGATAAACTAAAAATTCATTAAAGACCTAAATGTAAGGCCAAACAATATAAAACTCTTAGAGGAAAGCATAGGCAGAATATTCTATGACATAAATCACATCAAGATTCTTTTTGACCCTCCTCCTAGAATAATGGAAATAAAAACAAAAATAAACAAATGAGATGTAATGAAACTTAAAGTCTTTTGCACAGCAAAGAAAAACATAAATGAGAAGAAAAGAAAACTTTCAGAATGGGAGAAAATATTTGCAAATGAAGCAACTGACAAAGGATTAATCTCCAAATATAAAAGCATCTCATGTAGCTCAATATCAAAAAAAACAAGCAACCTAATCAAAAACTGGTAGTAGACATTTCTCTAAGGATGATATACAGATTGCCAACAAACACATGGAAAGATGCTCAACATCGCTAATCATTAGAGAAATGCAAATTAAAAGCACAATGATGTATGACTTTACACCGTCAGAATAGCCATCATCAAAAAATCTACAAACAGTAAAGGCTGGAGAGGGTGTGGAGGAAAGGGAACCCTCTTGCAGTGTTGGTGGGAATGTAAATTGATACAACCACTATGGAGAATAGTATGGAGGTTTCTTAAAAAACTAAAAATAGAACTACCATATGACCCAGCAATCCCACTACTGGGCATATACCCTGAGAAAACCATAATTCAAAAAGAGACATGTACCACAGTATTCATGGCAGCCTTATTTACAATAGCCAGGACATGCAAGCAACCTAAGTGTCCATCGGCAGATGAATGGATAAACAAGATGTGGTACATATATATAATGGAATATTACTCAGCCATAAAATGAATGAAATTGGGTCTTTTGTAGAGACGTGGATGGACCTAGACTCTGTCATACATAGTAAAGTAAGTCAAAAAAAGAACAACAAATGCCGTATATTAACATATATATATATATATATATATGGAATCTAGAAAAATGGTACTGAAGAACCTAGTGGCAGGGCAAGAATAGAGACACAGACATAGAGAATGGACTTGAGGATACAGTGCGGGAAGGGGAGGCTGGGAAGAAGTGAGAGAGTAGCATTGACATATATGCACTACCATGCGTAAAATAAATAGCTAGTGGGAAGCTGCTGCATAGCACAGGGAGATCAGTTCGATGCTTTGTGATGACCTAGAAGGGTAGGATGGGGAGGGTGGGAGGGAGGATTAAGGTGGATGGGATATATGTATACATATAGCTGACTCACTTTATTGTACAGCAGAAGCTAACACAACATTGTAAAGCAATTATAATCAAATAAATATTTTAAAAAAATGAAGAAGATAGTATATAGTGCTATTAAGAGCATGGGTTTTAGAACAACTAAATAATCATTTGACCTTGGGCATATTAGTTCCTCCAAAAATTTTCTATTTATAAAACAGTGGAAGTGAGAGTACATATAATAAAGAATAGTTATGTGGATTAATTAAATGATGCCAGTAAATTTATTCGTAATGTGTTTACTACTTAGCTTAATGTGTAGTAAATATTCAGTATGTGATACTTACTTTAGGTTTATTATTATTCTTCTGTATCTGAGTAGGGATTTTACCCTGCTTCTTGATGATTTTTCTAGTGCTTTGAAATGATGAAATATTAAATATAAAAGAGCAAATAGCAAACACATAAATGAAAAAAAAACTTCCTTAATCTTCTAGCATAAAGTGCTACCAAGATCTTTGTACTGGTTGTCTGTTTTTCATCTTCTAATTATTAAATCACAGAGGGTCTATGATTTTTTATCTGAGCATTCTAATATTTTTCTCTGAATAAGCTGAGAATGTCCTTCTCCTTATCTTCCACCTGAAATATTTCCTCTCCTAAATTTTAATTTTCTCATTCAATTGTTTCTTATTTCATTTGTGTAAGGAAGGGGAATGGGAGATGGAGAGGCAGAGGGGAAGAGAGAGAGAGAGATCCTAACTTCCTAACTTTAAGTTCAACTTCTCTATTCTTAGAATCTTTAGCAAAGATTATCTAATATCTAGTGATATTGTTATAGACACAGAATCACTGAGCCATTTCCATAATCACTGGTGAATTGCAGTAGGTTTTTGGGTCCTGCAGTGAAGAACTCTATTATTGCCATCTTCTTTGGATGATTATCCTATTTGGCTAATGTTCTGCATCACTGCTACTGAGCTTCCATCTGTCACAGCTTCATGTAACATCTAGGACAGGCACTTTAAAAGGGTAATTTCTTTACTGTCTAGTGGACTTATAATAATAAAGGAAAAGGAGATAACACTGTGAGTGTTTATATTAAATGAAACAGAGCCTCATTTACTGAGTACCTCTTATGAGCTAAGCATTCTATAGTATGCTCTCCTTTTAATTAATGCAAATTTCCTATAGTAGAGCCATTAGCTGGTAAAGGAAGACAAGCTCATAAATTAATGAATTTCAACACAGAATTGAAATTCAAATCTATTGTATTTAAAATCTTGACTATTTGTCTTGGTCATAATTTTTCAAATGCTTAGGAATTAGTGTAACTTTCAGGAGATATAAAAATTTCATTTAAAGGTATTCATTCCATTTTCTATGTGTTTTCTTTGAAACCATGTCTTGAGACTCTACGTCAACTCTTGAACCCTTTTGGCTTTTCTTATCTCATATGGAAAAATGCACAAAATTACTTCACACATCTTGAAAGCCCTCAGGACAGAATGGAGTTCTATTCGTCTAACTTGCAGCATCCTACACATCTACCTGTCTACATGGGTACAACTACATAGATATATTACTAATGGCCATGTGTCTTCATGCTTTATGCTGTGTATACTTTGTGGAGTGCTGGTTTTCTCCCATTTAAATCTTCAGCTCCATTCCCTCACAAAATGTCCTTTCCATCTACCTGAGAATTACTATTATCATTCAAGATCATGAGGAATATTCTCTTTTTATCTTCTTTTGATCCTAAGACCCCAATATTGTTATTAGTTATTTGTTGTGTACCTTATTATCCCAAGTATACACTTAGAAAAGAACATATTGCATTCTTTTGTATATTTTCATCTCTGTCTCCGATTAGACTAAAATCCTTGAGAGCAAGTATTGTATCACAATATTGTTACACTCCCGCAATTGTAATATACAGATTACACAAAAGTCTTTGAGTTATAATCATGTAAATAAGGGAATAATTCATTTTCAGCACTTTAAACACTACTTTGAAAAGTCATATGCTATTAAAACGTTTTATATTCTTACTTAAAGTAACATAATTCTTGGAAAAATAAAATAAAAATATAAGATTATATGTTGTAAATTTTTAATGTCTGATATGGGGTGTTTCCTGAAATATATAGCTCTTCTTTTCTGAAAATTATAAACTGATATTTAGCATAATATTACAAACCCTTGAATAGGTACCTACAATTGTCAAAACATTTTTTTAAAACTTAAATGACTATAAAACAGAAAACCTGACTTAATATTTTCTTAAAAAACTATTTTTTTCCTGCAATTATATTGGCTTCCTGAAAATACAAAGTCGACTATCTCATTATTGTTATATACATTATTTCAGTGAATTGTTTGCAAATGAAATGCAGAACTAATAAATAACACAAGGTACAGGATTTGTAGAACATTAAACTGTAAAACATAAAACGTGTAATATGGTTTTGTAGGGAAAATTGAGTCCATATTCCATTTTACCCAAAGCTCTATTTAGCAAGACTTCATTTTATTACCATGCAATTTACCAAGCATGAGTGATTTCCACATCAATTCTTTTATCCAGTGACAACATAAACATTCACACTTTCTGAAATAAAGGAGTTGGTGTATTATAGTTGCTTCATTCAAGCAGCTATCTTTAGGGTTGTGTCAACATTTCCATTCTATACTCAGTTTCTTGAAGTGTATAACTTGCAGTAAAAGGTAACACTTGGGTTGAATCTTTATGTACAGAGGTAGTTTTCAGTGCAATTTATGGAGATATAGCTGCAAGACACCCCATTTCTGTTAATAGAAGCCAGGTTGTGAATCCCTCCCTGGTGTTTGAACAGATTTATCCTGTAACTTTCCAGTGCGAGAAAATTGTTTTATCAAAATGGGAGAAATATTTCAGTTTGATTTTAGTAAAGTTATAAAGTGTAATACCTATCCCATGCACATATACATTTTTACTAGCTTTTTTATGCTTATGGCAAAACTCTTCTTTTTTTCCCCAAAACTGACCTTGGCAAAAGTTAGTTAGTTCTACTCAGGTATAATTAAAAATAAGCTCACATTTTTTTTTCTTCCAAATGTATTAAAGTATTTTCTTTCTTGAACATGTCACTTAAAGCTAAAAAAAAATTTAATATGTTTTAAAAATAAAGTAAAATTAGTAATTGATTATGTATACATCACAGTTCTACCTACAGTATACATGAATTCCATTTGTATCCCACACTTATTTGCTGGTAATTATTTTTTAGTAAATAAATATAAAAAAGGGACAACATTCTGACATTTTATGAAAAGTTAAAAGGATATACCACAAAATAAGTTACTGTAGAAATTAGACAATTTTATGCTATCATTTATATAAGCAAAATTATACAAAGTTGACATTTTAAAATTATGATTTAGATCCTCTTTTACATTTTTAACACACACATTTTGGTGTCATTGTTCAGTCCATAAACTTCATGAATTCAGTGAGACTCAGCACATGTTCTGAATAAATAAAAGAGAGGTGTTAAAATCAATTAAATCAATGATCCTTAAATTAAAGATAGGCTATAAAAATAAATTGTAATGGACCAAATCTCCACCAGTTCCAACAACTAACATAAACACTCAAAAAATATAGTATAACTGACAAATGATTCATGCTAAAATATTAACAGTAAATAAACCAAAAAAACAATATGAATGAAATGTTTAATGTTTAACAAAAATGCGTATGCATGTTTAATATTAATTTCAATATTATAATCAATTATTTGTTTTCAATTAACAAGTTTAAAGAAATTAAATGATCTCTATATAGTGATAATTTTAGTTATCTCTATCAAAAAACCTACCATCTGGCCCTTTAGTTTAAGAATTCTAAATACAGGTATATTTGAGAGTTTTATTTTGGAATGATGTTGGATATTTTGGTTTCTGTATAAACATTATATACATATAAATTTTAAAACTCATAGAGTTGAATGGAAACTGATTTAAATTTAGTTTTGGTGTGCTCTTTTACCTATATATGAGCAAAGACTTATAGAAAAGGAGAGGTTCATTTAATGAGATTAAGAAATATGGATTATCTTTTAAATTTTAAATTAAAATTAAAGACAGAGTTTACTCATAAGTGACAGTTTTTAAACACACCCTTTCCAAATCAATTCAAAATTTTACAATCCTGAGGAAAAGGGAATAATGATTGCAAACCACATTGAGATTTAATTAACTCTATGCCCAAACTCAAGTTTGCTGATGCTAGGAAAAAGGGAGATAATTCTATCAGAAGAGTACATGTTTAGATATAGAAAATAAAGAGCAAACGTTGATAATTTCTTCCCTTCTTTTGCAAATTTCAAATTAATGTTTATGCTAAATTCTCACCACAATTCTTTTTATTCTTGGCTTTAGGAAAGTTCCTATTGTGAATAATAGACTCAACATAATGCAATGATAAATAAGAGAAACTTTAAATATGTGTATTTCAGCCACGTGGTTTGTTTCAGATATTTAAACTAAATGAGGATTAGATTTCAGAAGTATTTAGTTAGAATAGGCAGGTTACAGTAGAGGGTAGAGAACAGCTTAGAAAATGTTATTTACCTTTGTCTTGCTCAAAGTTAAATAATATGCTGAGTAACTCTCCAGGCTATTTAGATGTCACTCAAGTCAACCTGCTCTAAATGTCTTCAACTTGCTTTTGATGCAATTTAATGTCCATAATGCCATATTAAAATTTGCCTTAAATGTTTGCTCGTAAAGATAGCTTTCAATGTTATCATTAGGGTGGCTTTATAGTGTGTCAAATGGGCTAGACTGACATAATTTCTAAGAACTCTCTGTCCTCTGTGTTTCTGGATAGAGGGTGCCACAGAAATATTTTGTATGAGATGTAGAGAACAAAAGTGAAGCATCAGCCATATTTGTTTTACACTTGAAAGGTTGATATATGGTCACCTGGAGCTGTTGCAGGTTACACATATAATTTATCTCCTGGTTCACTTAGTGACACAACCAGGTCTATAGCTGCCCCATTATTCCCTAGAACCCCCTTTACCTTCTGTGATTACTGGGCCAGGTCATATGCTTAGCTCTGTGATGAAGGGCTCCAGGTTCCCCATAAGACACCACCATCAGGAAACTTGGAGTCTGTGAGAGACTCACTTGGATACGAGTCCATCCTTGTGTATCTTTCTTTACATCTGTCTTCCCTTCCCATCTGCCTGCCTTGAGACTTCAAGACTCAGCATCAGACACAAAGATAAGAGCTCTATAGAGACTGGTAAGTAAGTGTGTGTGTGTGTGTGTGTGTGTGCGTGTGTGTGTGTGTGTGTGTGTGTGTTTTCTGGGCAGAGGTACTCCTTCTCTTACTGAACCCTGATTGATATAATTTCAAATAACAATTACATAAGGTATTATCCACAAGACTTTATCGAAAGACATACAACCCTATTAAAAATGGAGGAGAGGGCTTCCCTGGTGGCGCAGTGGTTGAGAGTCCGCCTGCCGATGCAGGGGACACGGGTTCGTGCCCCGGTCCGGGAAGATCCCACGTGCCGTGGAGCGGCTGGGCCCGTGAGCCATGGCCTCTGAGCCTGCACGTCCGGAGCCTGTGCTCCGCAACAGGAGAGGCCACAATGGTGAGAGGCCCGTGTACCGCAAAAAAAAAAAAAAAAAAAAAAAAAAAAAAAAATGGAGGAGAAAGGATTTGAATAGATTGTACATAAATACCTGATAAACACCTTATTAGTCATTAGGGGAATGCAAATTAAAACCAGAATGGCACATCATTTCACACCTATTAGAATGGTCAAAATTTAAAAAAAAAACAGGCAATGATAAATATTGTTGAAGATGTAGAGAATTTGAAACCCTCAAATATTTCTGGTGAGATTGTAAAATGGTGTAATCCTTTTGAAAAACAGCAGTTCCTAAAAAAGTTAAATATAAATTTACTATAAGACCTAGCAATTCCACTCCTAGGTATATAATCAAGAGAAATAAAAAAGTATGCCTACATGAAAACGTGTATAGGAATGTCCATAGCACTTTCCATAATAGCTAGAAAGTGGCAACAATGTAAATGTCCATCAGCTGATTAATGGATAAATAAGGTGCAGTATATTCATATAATGTAATATTATTTGGAAATAAAATAGTAGGGAAATTGATATATACTATAAGATGGCTAGACCTTAAAAATATTACTGGGTGAAAGAACAAGTCACAGAAGATAAGATACTGTATGATTGCATTTGTGTGGAATTTCCTGAGTGGGTAAATCCATAGTAACAGAAAGTAGGTTAGTGGTTGACTGGAATCAGGATAGAGTGAAGTAGGGGCAGTGTGAACTGGGAATGGTTTCTAAGATGTACAGCTTTCTTTGTGGGGTGTTGAAAATATTCTAGTATAGATTTTAGTGATGATTGTACAACTCTGGGAAAATAACTAAGAAATACTGAATTGTATGCTTTATACAGGTGAATCTATGGTATGTGACATATGTCTCAATAAAGCTATAACAAGATTTCTGTCTTTCTTTATGGGTCTCAAGATAATTATGCTAAGTTAAAAAACTAGATAAAGTTTACCTACTTTACAATTCCATTCACACAAAATTCATGAAAATGCATACTAATCTATTAATCTATAGTAATATAAAACAGGTCAGTGGTTTCTTGTGGATGAGGAGGAGACAGTAAGGGACAGGAGGGATTACAAAGGGCACAAGGAAAGTTTGGAGGTTATGGATATACTCACTAGTTTGATAGCATTGAAGGTTTCATAATTGTATACATGTTCCAAAACGTACATCAAAATATCCAAATGTAAACTTTAAATATTTAAATTGTGCAGTTTATTATATATCAATTAGAACTCAAAAAGTTGTTAAAATTTTATTATTTTAATTGTAAAGTTACATTTTCCTACTATAATAAAATTATCTTTTCTGGACCTAGAGAGCTTCAAAATACATGTAATTTAAGAATGTTGTTTGCATTGGAGAAAGTATAGATAGGTGAAACTATATCCTTGTATGCCTTATCAAATCTTATCTTTAAACATTTTGTCATACTGTACAAACACACACACACATATTATTTGTGTGTGTGCTAATTCCATATTCATTTCGGGTTGTCAACATTCACTGATACCAGTATACAACTCTGAAGGGAACTATACCACCAAATCTATGTTTACTTTAAAAATACTATAGTAATTTAGGCATAAGCAGATTTATTAACCCAACAGTCCTTGTATCACCACTGTGCATTCTAGATCTTTGTGTTATTGGAAGAATTCTCCATACACTAATGTGCTTCTCAACCTTTCCCTTCCTGTTTGCTGTATTATCCTTTGTGTACTTTTTGACTCAAAGGAACACTATAAATTAACCTGTTCTTTTGTACAATTTTGGAATTAATTTAGAATATGAAAGAGGAAAATACATGGGCATCTGCATTATCTGATAAATATTATAAAACATGATATATTTGTAGGCAAGTTGGATTTAAAATATTGAATCTCAGAATTAAACAGAAAGCTCAACTTATAGCAGCAGTTCTGAAAAACTTAAGCCTTAAGTTCATGGCACAGCCAAATGCAATGAAGGACACATGCTTTTTCAGAAATACCAGCTCTTAAGAGAAGGGGAAGAGTAAAGGACATAGTAAGAATTTCCTTTCTCTCCTAAACGCACCACAATTTGTTCCCTGGGACAAAGTGTATGAACACAGCCAGTGACCAGGAGTGTTTTACTAATAGTTGTCCCTACACATTGAAGATGGAATTCACTGGAATGTAGTACTAGGGATATGAGATATTTGCTTTTGATTATTTATGTAGCCTTAGTGAGAAATTCGAGTTAATTATCTGAGAGGGAGAGGCTAGTTGGAGTTTGGGAGAAAGGAGAAAATATCCTCTTGGGAAGTGGAAGAGGAAATTGACTAGGATGCAGTGAATTATCTAGGATTTCCAGGATTCAGCTATTTCACTTTAAAGACTGAACAAATAAAGACGTTGATGAAAAATTTTGCATTTTATATCTGGCCTTTATTATAGTGGGAAAAAGGACCAAAATAATTGAAGCCTTTTTGTAATGGATGGGTTCTATTCAGTGATTTGTTTATTCTCTTATTTTAAAAATTCTCTAAGTAGCATTTGGCACAATTGATTATCACTTTCTTCTTTAAATGCATTCTTCACATCACTTCAGGGAGACTATATACTCCTGGTTTTTCCCACCTCAATTGTCGCTCCTTCTCAGTTTTCATCACTGCTTTCTCCTCCTCTTACTAACTTATAAATTTTCTTATAATGTTGAATACTGATCTTAACTCCTGTCAATATTCTCTAACATCCTAGGTAATCTTATCCCTTCTCATATTTTTAAAATTTCTCTATTGTTAAAGTGTCACACGTTAATTGTTTAACCTAGTTTCCCAAAGTACCAGAATTATATTTACAAACGTCTATTCCACACCTGTCTAATTGGATGTGTAAATAGCATATCAAATATAATATGTATAAACGCAAGTTCTTCATTCCTCAACTCATCCAAATCCCATTTTTACCCCACTTTTCCACATTTTGGTAGAAGGCAACAGCGTTACCCTAAGACTCAGTTTGGATTTCCCTAATTTTTTATTCCTGGCAACCAAACAATCAGCAAATTTTACTGGCTCTACCTTTACACATCTTATAGATCAGAGCAGTTCTCATAGCACCACTCTTCCTCGTAACCCTACAGTGACTTTTCATTAGACACAGACATGGGATTTGTTTTCTATTGCTGCATAACAAATTACTATATAGTTAGCAGCTTAACACCACAAACATTGATTATTTCAGTTTCCATGACTCAAGAGTCCAGGCACAGTTTAGCAAGATTCTCTGCTCAGGGTCTCATGAGGCTGCATCCAGCTGTCAGCCAGGGCTGTGGTCTGAGACACAGGGTCCTCTTTCAAACTCATGTGACTGTTGGTAGAATGCATTTTCTCCTAGCTTTAGAACTCTTAGTGGCTTATTTCTTCAATGCCAATAGGAGGGCATCTCCGTTGCTTGAAGTGTCTTCCCTCTAGACCTTCTTTTAAAAGGCTTGACTGATAAAATCAGGCCTACCAAGGATTATCTACCTTTTGATGAATTCAAAGTCAACTTATTAGAGACCTTAATCATATCTGTCAAAAAAACCAAAAAAAACAAAAAAAAAAACCTTCACTTTTTCCATATAATGTAACATAATTAGGGAATGGCAGCCACCTTATTTACAAATCCTACCCAAACACAAGAGGAGGGAACTATACAGGATAAGTACACAAGCAGATGAGAATCTTGGAAGCAATCACAAAATTCTGCCTATGGTAGATGTAAAATCCTTATCGTGGCCTTTAAAAAAATCTTTAAACTCACTTCTTATCACCATTCCCTTAGCACATTTTGATCTACTATTCCTTCTGTTCCTCTAACAGGTCAAGTTCAATTTGACAATGCCACTGGAATTTCTTTTCTCTACCTAAAAATGTTCTTCCCATAGCATTCATATCTTTAATTTTTATTTTACTGTCGTCTCAAAAATCACATTTCGGGTTTCCCTGGTGGCGCAGTGGTTGAGAGTCCGCCTGTTGATGCAGGGGAACAGGGTTTGTGTCCCAGTCTGGAAAGATCCCTCATGCCGCGGAGCGGCTAGGCCCATGAGCCATGGCCACTGAGCCTGTGCGTCCAGAGCCTGTGCTCCGCAATGGGAAAGGCCACAACAGTGAGAGGCCCGCGTACCGCAAAAAAAAAAAAAAAAAATCACATTTCAAGGGGGCTGTTGCTGATCACCTAATTTAAAAAAAATTCTATCACTCTTTTTATCTCCTTATTATGTTTTGTATGTATCATTTCCCAAAATTATATAATATTATGTTACATTATGTTGTAGTTTGTCACATTGATTTATGTTATTCATTAGTTAGCATACTGTATGTCTCCTCCTCTGCAGCATAGTCTCCATCAGAGAAAGGACCTTTCTATATTGTTGACTACTCTATCCTTAGCACATAGTCAATTGATTTTTTCTAATCTTTAAATTAAAATATAATTTATATAAGCAAAATATATCTTCTTTAGAGTACAGTGCTATAGGTTTTAACAAACATATGTAGTCATGTAACTACCACTGTAATCAATATAAAGAATTGTTTAATCACATCTAAACATTCCCGGAATCTCTTTGTTTTCAATTTCAACCCCAAAATGTAGCTGTTGGCAACAACTGACCTGTTTTCTCTTTCTCTAGTTTTAGCTTCCCAAAATATTGTATGTATGAAATCCAAAAATATGTAGTCTTTTAAGTCTGACTTCTTTCCCTTACAGTGCATTTGCAATTAACGCTTGTTGTGACATGTGTCAGTAGTTTCTTTCTATTGCTGAATGATATCCCATTGTATGGATTTACTATAGTGTAGGCATCTACATCCTTTTCTCTGTTAAGATATATAGGTTTTTGTGTGAATGTTTTTTTTTTTTTTTTCATTTCACTTAGACAAACACTTGGGCATTGGTTTGCTGGGTTATATGGTAACAGTATGTGTAACTTCTTCATACTGACAAATTGCTTTCCAAACTGGCTATCTCATTTTGCATACCACTAACAATGTGTGAGATTTCCTGTTATACTATCTCCTTGTTAATATTTGGTATTAATATTTTCAGCCATTCTATTTGTCACAGTATACCATTGTAATTTTAATTTGTATTTCTCTAAAATCTAATGTCAATATCTTTTATATGCATATTTACTATCCATATATCTTCAGTGAGGTAACAATTAAAAATTTTTGCCTGTTCATTAAAATCACATTGTTCATTTTATTATAGTTTTGAGAGTACTTTATATATTCTTAAAACAATCTATCAAATTTTTGATCTACGAACATTTTCTCTCAGCATTGTATTGTATTTTCACCCTCTTAACAGAAATTTTAAAGAAGCAGAAAACTTTAATTTTAAAAAAGTCTAAAATAGTGAAACAAAATTATGAGTTATGCTTTTAGTATTTATGTAAGAAATCTTGGCATAGCGCAGGGTTATAAAGATTCTCTGCTATGCTTTTTCTAGAGGTTTTCTAGTTTTAGTTTGGGCACTTAAGTTTATGATCCATTTTGAGTTAATTTTAGTATACTATGAAATTCATATGAAATATGAATCATATGAAATATGAAATCATATTCATATGAATCAAGATTAATTTTTTTAAGATGTATATCGAGTTATTCTAGCATCATCTGTTAAAAAGGCATCTGTTCTCTATTCTTCATTGAAGGACATTTCTCATTTTCCATATCAATTGACCATATTGCATGGCTCTACATCTGGACTCTCTATTCTGTACCATCCATCTATATGTCTACGCTTTGTCTAAAAAGACACCACCTTGACCAATATAGCTCTATATTGTGCCTTGGAATTTATGCAGCTTGAGTCTTCTATTTTAATTCTTGTCCTTTTTTGGCCATTCTCATTCTGTTTCATTCACACATTTATTTTTGATCAGCTTGTCAATTTATACAAAAAATTCAACTGGTATCTTTTTATTACAATTATGTTGAATCTATACATCAGTTTGGAGAGAACTGATTATTAAATATGAAATATTCCAATCCATGAATATGCTATATCTCCCTATTTATTTAGGTGATCTGTGATTTTTTCACCAATGTTTTACAGATTTTAGAATACAGATATTGCCTATATTTTATGTCTTATACTTAAATATTATATGTCTTGGGTGCAATTGTTAAATCAATTAGACAAGGGTGCTATTAGACTGACATGTCTTTAATGCCTTAGTAGCTACATAAGCAAATCAAAACCCAAACCTGAGATGACTTGAGGTTAAGAAATGAAAGCCTAAGGACAACCAAACACTAACAGCAAACTTGGTTTTCCCAAATAATGCAACAGATTTAGCTATAATGAATCAAATAATTCTCTTGCTTGGCTTCCACCTCTTCTCTGTAAAAGTCTTGCCTCTAGATCCTGTCAGTGAAGCATTCCTAACCATTCTGGTTTGGCATTGCCCAATTGAAATTGATTTTTGCTGAAATGAACTCAAAGAACTTTTTACTATGCCTTTTTTTCTCTTATGACACTAATAAACTATTTGAAAATTTAATTTTCAATTCTTTATTGCTATTATAGAGAATTATAATTTATTTTTAAATACTGGCCTTATATCTTGCAACTTTCCTAAACTCATTCCTTAGTCCTATAAGATTTTTGTAGATTCTTTGTGTGTTTTATGAAGATATTCATGAAAGCTGGGAAAAGAGGAAATTTCATTTCTGCTTTTCTAATTATATGCCTTTTATTTCTATTTCTTGCCTTTTTGCCTTAGGTGTTATCTCCATAGGATATAAATTTCAATTGTTTGTGTCTTTAAAGGAATTTGCCCATTTCATACAAACTTTTGCATTTACGAACACAACATTATTTGAAGTTTTCTATTAATAGTGTTTTAATATCTGTAGGTTCTATAATGATTTCACCTCTTTTCTTTTGTTGTGTGTAGTGCAGGGAGGGAAAAGAGCAAAAACTTGCAGACAAATGCTTTTGAAGGTCCATGGGTTAGGTAGCTTGTGGAATATGAGAAATATTTTAATTGGGTAATTTTAATGTAACTCAGTCAACTTGGAAATAATGTAACTGGGTCAACATGGAAAGGAGGAAAGGAGTTCAATGCAGAAGTCATCATGAGGCTTATAGCTTGAACACACTTGTTGCAAGATAAGTTCTTAGTTATAGACACCTAGGTAAAAATTCATAACAAGCAGGGCAGGTGCAGGTACTCAGGGAGCCACTGAGGTAACAAACAACCGCTTTACATTACAATAGAACAGACTGTCATCTATAGTCAAAAGCTGTATAGGACATAAAAACAGATCATTTCTAAGGTATAGATATATGAGTAGCAAACTTAGAGAAGGAAACAAATTTAATTTAAAAATATGAACTTTTTTGAAAATATTTTTTACATAAGACAGTATATTAGAAAATTACTGGAGAAAACAAGGTTTTGGAGTCCATGAAATTATATCTGTCAATGAATATAGAAATTATCATGGTTTACCATTCTGAGACGTCTTCTTAGTACTATGTATGCACTTAGTGTTACATGTATCATACCTGATAAGCATGGTAATTATTTTTTTAAACCCATAGATAAAGTCAAAACATTATGAAAAGCAAAGTATAAATGGAAAAAATGTATGTAACATTTTGATTCCCTTGTCTCTCCTCATATCTACTGAAGGCACAGCTACCTGCTAACTTACCATCAGTCCTGATTCCTGCTCATAACTGACTCCTTAACATAATACGATTACAAGGTAATGTAAGGTTTTCTTTTTTGTTTTAATTTTCCCAAACATTTTACTTTGGTAAAAATCACTTAAACTATATTTTTAATGGAATTTTTCTAGCTCCAAAAATTTAGAATCAGATGACTGATCATTTGATAACTATCTCCAAAGATATATTCTCTTATAAAACAGGATGTCCCTCTTCAACTCTTATTTTCCTAGATTTCTGGCTTCACTTTAAGCACCCTTAATTTCCTCAGCTTTTTCATCCTTCCATTGCACATACCTTGTTAAAGTCTTTCACAGAGTGGTTCTAAAAATCTGCATTTTCTGCTCCTATCCCCAAGCTCTTGGGACATTTTGGAGAAAATTACATAACTTACCTGAATAATGTCAAAACACATTTATTGATTCAAACTCCAAACTTGTGGGAACTTCAACACTACTTACAGTTATATCACTTATCCCCACTCAGTCTTCTTTCAGTGAAGTGGGTGCTGTGAAATGCTTTATTCTCATTCTCTCTAACCTTATTGCCCACATTTCAACAGATAGTTTGCTTCATAATGAATATAGAAAATAAAAGCACTCAGGAGTGAGTTTTCTTAACACTTTCACCATGTCCCAGGTCACTTTCCTGAATGTTTAATTCCTAATTATCCCTCAAATTCCTATATTTCATACAGATTTTCAGTTTACTTATTTCATTCTTAAATCCTTTCCCTCATATGTTTACCTTATGGTTTTCCTTCCCTTCATCATCAAAAAAGGGTGGTCTATGCTCCCCACAAATACTTTCTTACCTTTGGTTCCTTCTTCAGTCTATATAAGACAGATTAAACTGTATTGAAAATATTCTTAAAAAGTCATCAACAACTTACTTTGTCCAGTATTAGTTTGGTATTCTTGAATCAGATGTATATAGAATTGTAATATTTTATTGTAATATTTTATTATTCTATAATTAAAAGTAAACATTTTCCATCACATTATTTGTCCCACATTGATTATAATCTTATATCCTAAAATAAACTCATTCTTGTAGATTTTATTTTCTTTATCTTACAAAAGAGAAAATAAGATTCAAACCCTGTCCAACTGCCTGTATCACCAGACTTTCTTACACTGCACTGCGCTGTCCCTCCTGTTTCC
Source organism: Leucopleurus acutus (assembly GCF_964270905.1). NCBI lineage: Eukaryota > Metazoa > Chordata > Mammalia > Artiodactyla > Delphinidae > Leucopleurus > Leucopleurus acutus. The sequence continues at coordinate 40,770,839 of NC_139160.1, read as the reverse complement.
ATCCTCTGGTCATTTCTGCATGAGAACTGAAACAATAAGGCAAAACATCACCTATTTAGACCTCAGCTGAGAGTGTGCACTGCTAGGTGACTCAATTTTTTTGCTGCTCTGTGTATGTCTGTGGAGGACTACAAAAGCAAAAGGAGTATTAATTTTAGAATAACAGATACATTATCCAGTAGGCAAATTCACAAATACTGAAGTGAATAATGAGAATCAACCCTACATCCTTTATCAGATATGTGTATGAGTATTCTCATATGTAGATACCAGTTCATAATTCCTCATTTTGGGTAATAAAAAATTACAAATATATACATATTTTTGTGCATGTAGAATATAGGTATGTATGTGTGTGTGTGTGTGTATACATGAGTGTGTTTACATGTAGAAATATATGCAGTGGTAAATAAATATTCCAAATCAGGAATCAGCAAGGCAGTCATTTTTTTCAATGCTCTCTCCAATTTCCCTCTCCTTATGAATACTCTTTTCCTCCCCTCCTTCACATTCTGCTTCTAATCTCAAGAGTTGCCACATACCTTTGGCCAGGTAATAAAAAATAGAGAAGTTTTATAATAACCATATTTGGACAGATTTTGGTGGCAGGAGAAGTGAGTCATCCTCTTTTTTTGTTCTATGGCAGGCTATGTAAAACTGTTGGGCCTTTTGCTGATCTAACTCAGGGATGTTATCCTTACTTGAATAGGAATCAACATAAGCCCTTGGGGGCAACAATTTCACTTATTATGTGAGCTCTATGTGCTCCATCATCCTTTATTCATGTGTGATCTCATGAGGAAAAATATTTTTCCCACCTCTTCTAGAATTAGATCCACATATATGTTGACATATATCTACTTGTTTTAAACTGATAGTCATTTAAGGTCAAATACATTGTAAAAGATCTACATTTTTTTTACTCCCCTTCCCCCCCTTTGTGTTTTTGATATCATATTTTAAATTTTTATGTCTATCTCTTAACTGTTTATTGTAGTTAGAGTTGGTTTTACAATTTTTGTCTTTTAAACTTTCATAGTAGCTTATTTAAGTGATTGACACACAGGCTTTACTATATATTTGCCTTTACCAGTGGCATTTTTCCTTTTCTATAATTTCTTATTTCTTGTTGTAGCCTTTTCTTTTCTCACTTAAAGAAGACCCTTTAATGTTTCTTGTAAGGTCAGTTTAGTATTGATGACCTCTTCAGTTTTTGCTTATCTGAGAAGCTCTGTATCTTTCTTTCAGTTCTGAATGATAATCTTGCTGGGTAGGGTATTCTAGATTGTAGGTTTTTCCCTTTCAGCACTTTAAATAATTCATGCCACTCCCTTCTGGCCTGCAAAGTTTTTGCAGAAAAATCAGCTGATAGCTTTATGAGGGTTCCCTTGTATATGACTGTTTTTCTCTTGCTGCCTTTAAAATTTTCTCTTTATCTTTAACTTTTGCCATTTTAATTATGCTACATCTTGGTGTGGGTCTCTCTGTGTTCATCTTGTTTGGGACTCTGTACTTCCTCTCCCTGGATATCTGCTTCCTTCTTCTGTTTCTGGAACTTCTCAGCCACAATTTTATCAAATACGTTTTCTACCGTTTTCTCTCTCTCTTCTCCTTCTGGGACTCCTATACTGTGACTATTAGTATACTTGATGTTGCCCCAGAAGTTCCTTAAACTCTCCTTATTATTATTATTTTTTAATTGGCTTGTCTTTTTGCTCTTCTGGTTGAGTGATTTCCATTATTCTATCTTCCAGATCATTTATGTGTTATTCTATAACATCTAGTCTCCTGTTAGTTCTTTCCAGTGTATCTTTTATTTCAGTTACTGTATTCTTCAGCTCTGACTGGTTCTTTATAATATTTTCTAATTCTTTATTAAAATTCTAATTGTGTTAACTTATTATTTTCCCAATTTCAGTTAGCATTCTTATGACTGTTGATTTGAACTCTTTATTAGGTAAATTACCTCTGTTTCATTAGGGTTTTTTAGGGATTTTTTTTTTTTGGTGTTGTTCTTTTTCTTTCATTTGAAACATACTCCCATCTTCTTATTTTGTTTAACTTTCTCTGTTTCTATGAAATTAGGTGAAACATTATTATCCTAGCCTTGAAGTAGTGTCCTTGTGTGGCAGCATCCCTATGCAGTCTGCCTGTGCCCAGTGGCTTTGGTGGGAGAGCTGGATCTAATGTGAGTATAAGCCTGGGGTGTGCTGGCAGCCACCACCTTGGTGAGAGGTAGGCTGGAGTTGGAGTGGTTAGAGCCAGATGGGAGAGGGGCTTCTCCTGTGTTCAGTGGATATTACTGCCCTATTGTGAATGGGTGTGGGGCCCAAGGTGCTGGGGTAGGAGCCCTGGGGGAGTGGATTCCTCTCTGGTGTGATGACAGTCTCTGCCTTGATTTGGGATGTGGCCAGGGCTTGTGAGCTTGAGGATGCACTTCTGTGTTGGTTTCATTTTTTCCCCTAGTGAGTGTGCATGGTTAAATGTTACTAAGTAGGGGAAATGTTTGTAAATTATATGTCTAATAAAGGGTTAAGTTTGAAAATATATAAAGAGATCATGAAACTCAATATCAAAAAGACAAGCAACCTAAAAAATAAAATGGGAGTAAGACCTGAATTTTTCCAAAGAAAACATACAGATGGGTGCCTGGCACATGAAAAGATGTTCAACATCACTAATCATCAGGGAAATGCAAATCAAAGCAATGAGATATCACCTCACGCCTGTCAGAATGGCTATCATCAAAAAGTCAACAAATAATAAATGTTGGCAAGTATGTGGAGAAAGGTAACACTAGTACACTGTTAATGGGAGTGTAAATTGGGCCAGGAACTGTGGAAAACAGTATGGCTATTCCTCAAAAAAACAAAAATAGAACAACCATATGATCCAGCAATTCTACTCCTGAGTATATATCAGAAGAAAATGAAAACCCTATTCCAAAAAGATACATGCACATCAATGTTCACAGCATTATTTACAGTAGCCAAGATATGGAAGCAACCTAAGTGTCCATGAGCAGATGAATGGAGAAAGAAGTGCTATATATTTGTATACAATGGAATATTACTCAGCCATAAAACGAGGGAAATTTTGCCATTTGCTACAACACTGATGGGCTTGTAGGGTATTGTACTAAGTTAAGTAAGTCAGATAGAGAAAGACTAATGTTAAATGTTATCACTTATATGCGGAATCTAAAAATTAGAACAAACAAATGCATATAGGAAACTAGCCCCAGGCAATTGGGTGCTCCTCTCCCATCCTTATAACTTACATTCTGTTTGCCTTTCCTGCTCCCAGAAGCTTCCCCAAGAATATGACCTTGGGATAGTAATGTGGTGAGGAGACTATTTCATCTGTGTACATGGCTGAACCCAGTTGAGGCTGTTATGTAAACTTTTAAGGTTCTGGCAAGTGGGTGTGAAAATCTCATTTTATGGCTACCCAAGCCTTCTAAGTAAGTCTCTTACTTATTAAAACTATCACATACCAATCTGGCATGGTCTGCCTCTTCTTGGAGTCTCTCCTTCTCCTCCATGTACAGGGGCCAGTTTATGAACCAACATCAATATCTCTGAATGCTTATTCAACTGTTTACTGCTGCTATGTTTTCCTGAAAGAGATACTCAGGAGAGATGGAAAGGTATCTACTAGCCTTTTCATCTTCTGTTCTGAATGATACCAGTTAAAAAATAATAATATATACACTTCTCAACATTATCCACTTAGCTTTTCAGCTTATTTAGTGGGCTTAAAAATAATAATCATATCAAATTTTAACTTATGAACAATAAAGCTAGCCCATTTTAAGTATTCAGTTCTGAATTTTGACAAATGTATACTCCCATATAGATATCACTACAATCAAGATAGAGACTATTTACCTCACGCAAGAAAGATCTTTGTGCCCCTTCCCAGTCAATTCCCATTCCTCACTACCTCAAATCAAATGCTGATAATGATTTTTATCACTGTAGATTAGATTTGTCTTTTCCCTAGTACTCACATTTTTCTCATTCTATTTTTCTCCAGCTAGTTTATAGTTATACCTAACTTTTTCTATTTTCTTTGTGATTATATACTTAAAAAAATTAATTTGCACTAAGATTAAGAATGATTAAAAATTTTCCTTTTTCTCAAATATTAAAAACTGACTATCATTTAGCTCATCATTATATACTTCCAATGTATATGAAACTAATTCAAGTATTTTTTAAAACCTTTTTATGTTGAACCTCCAAATTATATATGATAATAATATTGCATTAACAATATATAATACATAAAATAATGTGTTATTATTATATAAAATATTATCATTTATATTATTTTGTATTTAATTAGTGACAGATTTCTTAAATATTTTTCATTTTATTTTCTTTACATTCTTACTTGCTTTGTAATATATATATATATATATATATATATATAAATTTTCAGATTATTTTCCATTTTAGGTTATTGTAATTTATTCAATATAGTTCCCTGTACGATACAATAGGTCTTTATTGTTTACCTATTTTATAGTAGTTCATAGTAATGTGTTAATAGTGTGTAATCCCAAACTCCTAATTTATCCCTGCCCCCCCCCAATTTCCCCTTTGGTAACCATATGTTTGTGTTCTATATCTAAGAAACACACATTTTTAATGATTTACTGACATTAACAAATAATTCAGGGATTATCTTATAGTTACTTGTGTTCACATATAGAAGCACTGAAAACTAATTTAAGATATGTGGAGATGTGATATTAGTTTCATTCCAGTTGGGAAGATATGGGCTAATTATATATCATTATCTTATATACAATTATATATAATTAGTATTCTATTTCACTTTTTCTGATATCTTGTTTCATATTATACTTTTTATTGTATTACATTTATTTACTATAATTATTATAATGTAACATACACTAGTTGTGTCACCTTAGCAGATTTAATAAATTCTGTAGTTCTCAGATTTTCTACCCACAATGAAAAGCTTTAATTACAGTCTAATATTGTTATTTTGAGAACTAAGTATTAAATTTAAATATCTATGGTAGTTGGTACAAAGAAAGAATTTAGAATTTTATTTTGCCTTTTTTTTCATTTTTATTTATGTTACCACCTTGCATTTCAATGGAGAGGAAAACAGATTTTTCTTATTTTACACTGATCCAAAAACATTTTTTGAATGTGGGTTACATTTTTTAGGCAGAATATAAAGAAATTCACCATAGGCATTTAGAACTGAGCCTAAGAGTGTACTATCACTCTTCTAAGAGGTGGACCATTTTACATACAGAAAACATATGACCCAGGGCCAAAATAAATTTCTTGACATGTAGCTTCTTGGATATGGCTAGTGCTGGGCAAAGCAGGAATGACAATTTTTGGAGTGAGAAGGTAGAACAGAGTAGGTCTACTAAGAGTGTAGAAAAATGAAGTTAATGTTAAGGGAAGAATAAAGTTTAATGTTAGGAATAAAATCATAATGAATAATTGAAATTAGTTGGTAATTTCTGGAAGCAAGGATCAACTAAGTTCTTATTTACATTTGAGTCTTGAACACCACTGGGGATTAAGACTTTCATTATTTAATCTGAAATTAGTTCAATTTAGTTGTGAAAATTCAGTAGTCTTTTTTTTTAAAGTATAAGTTGATATAGTTTCTATACACATAACTTGGTTTAAGAAAATTAATACATATGTATGATAAATGCATATAATTCCTTTCACTCTCACAACTAGAAAGTCTTTATTTTACTAGACAGAAGGTAAAATATTTGTAGTCTTTACTGCAACATTTATGTTACCCTGATGTTATTATTCTGATTAATATCTGATCAGTTGAGCTTGAATATAATTCTCAGAGTTTTGATCTAGTAATCTATTTTTAAACAAATGACTGGAAGTGAGAAATCTAAAAATAAATTTACACTGGGGAAAACAACATTTTAAAAAATATATAATTTTTATATTTGTAAGAAATGTTTCTATTTTTATTTACATTTTGCCTAGCTATAATATCAACCTACATTCAGTTTGATACTCTGATTTGTTTACCTTTTATTTTATTGAGTCCCTGGAAAATAGACTGAGACAGAATTGTGTGCAGGTAATTAGTGAGAAACTCTTGTGAGAAAATGTGGAAGTCAGGGATTGGGTATAGGAGTTAAACTGAAGAGCAATTTCTCCAGAGGTGAGGTATCAGCTCATCTCTTAGACCAGAGGCTGGGTTTGCTCTTCAGTGATGTGATGACTTGAAGCTAGGGTACTATGATTTTGTGCGCCTAAATCTACTGATCATTGAATTTAGGCTGCCTCAAAAGAGGGTGTAACTATGAGTTCAGCAGCTTCCCTCAGTCAAGGGAAATTCCTGTGAAGAGACTCCTGTGATCTGTGGACTGTCAGCGATGCCAGCAGTCAGGAGAAGGGCACCTGACTCTTGAATTGGGGATCTATTATGAGAAAAACTGCATCTGCACTTTTATAGAAGTATTCAATCATGGTTACTGTTAGAATCTACATTATATTCCACTGTAAAGATATGACTAAGTTTACTTCTCCATTTTGTTCCTATTTCAGATTTGGACAGTTTCCACTTTCCTCAAAGGAAATATTGTTGGAACTATTTTTTTTTTCTTTTCTTTTCTCCTTCCTTCTTTCCTTTTATTTTTATATTTTTTAATAATTTTCCTTAAGTTAATATCATAAATATATTATTTGTATAAATGTTGAAAAATACTAATAGTAGTTATCATCTTCCTTAGATATCATTGTATTGTATTGTTTAAAATGAGACATCTTAAAGTGTAAGACCTTGTATGACAGTTGAGCTTGCAGGACCATGGGGTCACGTAGTGCAATATTATTAGCCATCTTGACATCATCTATATTTATTACAAACTAGGTAGACAATTACACTATCATTGTAGGCTTAAGAAATAATCCCTAGTACAACTGACCTAATCATAATTTCAATTAAAAGATATACTTTGGGGCTTCCCTGGTGGCGCAGTGGTTGAGAGTCCGCCTGCTGATGCAGGGGACACAGGTTTGTGCCCCGGTCCGGGAGGATCCCACATGCCACAGAGCGGCCGGCCCCGTGAGCCATGGCTGCTGAGCCTGCGCGTCCAGATCCTGTGCCGCGCAACGGGAGAGGCCACAGCAGTGAGAGGCCCGCGTACCACAAAAAAAAAAAAAAAAAAAATTGAAGATATACTTTTATACAACATCTTTTTGTATACAACCTAAGCTATAATATAATATTTCTGGGAAAGAAATGAGTTATTATCTAGAATTCAAACCGGTGAAGATTTGTATATTGTCTGTTGTTAATTATTACACATTGTTTGGTACTATGTAATCTATAAGTACATATTTAATGGTTAATTTTGGGGTGAAGTATATTTTATGTACTTATTGGATCCTCCCACATGCTTTTAGCTTTTCAAGGATGATTTTAGATTTTGAATACATATCTTTGTCTCAGATAGGGGGTTCCATCTTAAAATCTAAATTGCTGATGCAACAGATTGTTAACTCCACCAATTCATCCTTATTATTCTGAGTGTGTTAAGATATCTGAAAAAAGTTAATAAATTGCTTTTCAAATTTGTTCCACTGTTTTATATACCACAGCTAATCATCATATTTCATCAGAATTTGTGGTTATGATATGGTTATTTTATCATAAATAGTCAGGTCTCAGATATTGTAATTATTGCCAAATTTTATAATGTTAATGAGTGTAAAATTAAATCCATTCAGAGTTTAATTTACATGTTTTAAATAATGAATGGCTTATCTTCTGTGAATTATTCCTCCACAATCTTTGCTTTTTTATTTACAGAGAAAAACTTCTATATCACAGAATAATAATAATAAAGAATGGTATAAAATAAAGAATGCTCTATGCTCTCATTGAAAAAAGTCTCTATCTTTCCCTACACACCTTCCCTTTCTTCTGCAGTCTGCATACAACTAACTGTATTAACTAATATATAGTTTATTCTTATTAAAGTAAAGGGATTAAATCATCCCAGATTCCTTCTTCTGGTACTAAAATTGAATAATGCATAATAAGGAACAAATTGCAACATTAAAAAATATACTACTTATTTTCAAAATAATCGTAAAAGGTGATATACTATATAATATTTGCAGATAGGTATTTATAGGCCCAAAGTTTATGGTAGCCTCTAAGTCTGCTGACTTGAAATCCAGTACTCTTTTGTTTAGATTGCACTACTCCCAGCATGCTGAACTTGGCAAACAAAGATGCAGTTTGTAGACCCCAATGCATGCAAGTAACATTTTCTGTCACAGTAGCATTTTGCCTTCACATGCATTTTACTGGGATCTTTTTCTTTTTGAGGGGGGGATCTTTTTTCTTTAAAAAAATGTAACATGTTGACAACTTCTTTCAAAGTTACATGTTCTTGACTAATTTGTTCTCAAAGAATGGCACAACTGGATAGTTGGATATTGATCAGTATCTAATTTATTATTTCATTCTAGCTATAATCAAGATGCTTAATAGTGTATCATGAAGGATTCATATCACTAATGGAAATAGTTATCTAAATGAGAGCTGAATATATATACATACATATATGCATACTTTTTAAAGTACCATATAAAATGAAAAATTATTTAGTTAATTTTTATAAATAATTTATAACTCATTTTCTTGATTTGCATTGAATGTTATCACTGCACAAAATAATTAATTTTCAAAAAACCACATTTATTAAAAGAGAAAGTTATATAAAATTTTTTATCAATATATAGACTAATGTAAGTATTTGAAACCTGCTTTATTAAGATGAATTTCTATGCAAATTCTTATAAGAATAGACTCTGTTTGCAGCTGTAAAAGAAATGAATACATAAAGAAATGACAAGACAGACAGCCTGTCACAGCAGCAGCTGCTACAGTCTGTACAAGAGACATGAAGAGAATGAACAGCCTGTCTTTTTTCTTGCTGCTCTGAGTGCAATGAGCTGCTAAGGGTATCCTGGCCTTAGGCTTGTCTATATGTATACTGCTTAATTGGAAAGTAAAATATGTGAATTTTCCTAAGATAAAAAGAATTCCAAATGATAATCTTATTGGCGAACATACTTATTTGCGCCATAATTTATCTTTAAAGATGATTTGTTTTAATTGATTTTATCTATAAAAATCTCCCAGTGATATAATTTAAATATTAACTGAATAAAAGTTTTTAATGGATCAATTCATAACTAATTCTGTATAGTCACTCTTTCCAGAGCTTCCATTTTCCTTCCAACTTTTAAATATATTAAGCATAAATTGTGTCTTTATAACATGAAATTTGTGTTGAAAATTATTTGGTTGTATACATTTATTGATTCAAGATAAAATTAATTAATCTCTCAAAAATGAAATACTTTGAGCAAGGATGGAATGTGGTCTCTCAAGGCTGTCAATGCTTGCCCTTAATGAATAGTAAATTATAACAAGCTTTCTTTACACTTGCTTTAAGTCTCATTGAACCCACAGGCATTATGAGTCTATTGCAATTCTGTGCTCTTGGAACATCATGTATGCTGTATATGAATAGAGCAGCAAGAAAAAGCAACAGACAGATTGGTTCAAGATGGTGCAGTAGAAGGACATGTGCTCACTCCCTCTTGTGACAGCACCGGAATCACAACTAATTGCTTAACAATATTCAACAGGAAGACACTGGAACTCACCAAAAAAGATATCCCACATCCAAAGACAAAGGAGAAGCTACAGTGAGATGGTAGGAGGGGCACAATCACAATAAAATCAAATCCCATAACTGCTGGTTGGGTGACTCACAAACTGGAGGACAATTACACCACAGAAGTCCACTCACTGGAGTGAAGCTTCTGAGCCCAATGTCAAGCTTCACAACCTGAGGATCCAGCAACAGGAGAAGGAATTCCAAGAGAATCATACTTTGAAGGCTAGCGGGATTTGATCGCAGTACTTTGACAGGACTGGGGGAAACAGAGACTCCATTCTTGGAGGACACACACAAACTAGTGTGTGTATCAGGACCTGGGAGAAGAAACAGTGACCCCATAGGAGACTGAATCAGACTTACCTGCTAGTGTTGAAGGGTTCTCTGCAGAGACAGAGTGTGGCTGTGGCTCACCACAGGCACAAGGGCACTGGCAGCAGAAGTTCTGTGAAATACTCCTTGACATGAGCCCTCCTGGAGTCTGTCATTAGCCCCAACAAAAAGCCTGTAAGCTCCAGTGCTGGGTCGCCTCAGGCCAAACAACCAACAGGGAGGGAACTCAGCCCCACCCATCAGCAGACAAGTGGATTAAAGTTTTACTGAGCTCTTCCCACAAGAGCAACACCCAGCTCAAGCCACTACAATTCCCTCCCATGAGGAAGCTTGCACAAGGCTCTTAGATAGCCTCATCCACCAGAAGGCAGACAGAAGAAGCAAGAAGAACTACAAACCTGCAGTCTGTGGAATGAAAACCACATTCACAGAAACATAAAATGAAAAGGCATAGGACTATATACCAGATGAAGGAACAACATAAAACCCCAGGTGAACAAATAAATGAAGTGGAAATAGACAACCTTCCAGAAATAGAATTCAGAATAATAATAGTGAAGATGATCCAGGACCTCAGAAAAAGAATGGAGGCAAAGATGGAGAAGATACAAGAAATGTTTAAAAAAAATCTAGAAGAATTAAAGAACAAAAACCTAGAAGAATTAAAGAACAAATAGAGATGAACAATACAATAACTGAAATGAAAAATACACTAGAAGTAATCAATAGCAGAATAACTGAGGCAGAAAAAATAGATAAGTGACCTGGAAAACAGAATAGTGGAAATCACTGCCATGGAACAGAATAAAGGAAAAAGAATGTAAACAAATGAAGGCAGCTTCAGACACATTTGGGACAACATTAAACACACCAATATTTGCATTATAGGGGTCCCAGAAGGAGAAGAGAGAGAGGAAGGACCCAAGAAAATATTTGAAGATATTATAGTTGAAAACTTCCACGACGTGGGAAAGGTTATAGCCACCCAAGTCTAGGAAGTGCAGAAAGTCCCAGGCAAGATAAACCCAAGGAGGAAAATGCAGAAACACATACTAATCAAATTGACAAAAATTAAAGACAAAGAATAATTATTAAAAGCACCAGGACATAATGACAAATAACATGCAAGGGAACTTCATAAGGTTAACAGCTGATTTCTCAGCAGAAACTCTAAAAGCCAGAAGGGAGGGGCATGATGCATGATATATTTAAGTGATGAAAGGGAGGAAATTACAACCAAAACTACACTACCCTGCAAGGATCTCATTCAACTTCGATGGAGAAATCAAAAACTTTACAGACAAGCAAAAGCTAAGAGAATTCAGCACCACCAAACCAGCTCTACAACAAATGCTAAAGGACTGTTCTAAGTGGGAAACACAAGAGAAGAAAAGGACCTACAAACACAAACCCAAAACTATTAAGAAATTGGTAATAGGAACATACATATTGATAATTACCTTAAATGTGAATGGATTAAATGCTCCAACAAAAAGACACAGTCTCACTGAATGGATGCAACACAATATACATATATACACTGTCTACTAGAAACCCACTTCAGACCTAGGGGCACATACGGACTGAAAGTTTGGGGATGGAAAAAGATTTTCCATGCAAATAGAAATCAAAAGAAGCCTGGAGTAGCAATACTCATATCAGATAAACTAGACTTTAAAATAATGAATGTTACAAGAGACAAGGAAGGACACTACCTAGTGATCAAGGAATCAGTCCAGGAAGAATACATAACAATTACAAATATATATGCACCCAACATAGGAGCACCTCTATACATAAGGCAAATGCTAACAACTGTAAAAGAGAAAATTGACAGTAACACAATAATAGTGGGGGACTTAAACACCTCACCTATAACAAAGGACAGATCATCAGGAGAGAAAATTAATGAGGAAACACAAGCTTTAAATGACACAATGGAGCAGATTGATTTAATTCATATTTATAGGACATTACATCAGAAAACAGCAGATTGCACTTTCAAGTGCACACAGAACATTCTCCAGGATAGATCACATCTTGGGTCACAAATCAAGCCTCAGTAAATTGAAGAAAATTGAAATCATATCAAGCATCTTTTCCAACTACAATGCTAAGATATTAGAAGTCAATTACAGAGGAAAAAAAGTAACAAACACAAACACATGGAGGCTAAATAATACATTACTAAAGAACCAAGAGATCACTGAAGAAATCAAAGAGGAAATCAAAAAAAAAAATACCTAGAGACAAATGACAAAGTAAACACAATGATCCAAAACCTAAGGGATGCAGCCAAAGAAGTTCTAAGAGGGAAGTTTTTAGCAATAGAATCCTACCTCAAGAAACAAGAAAAATCTCAAATAAAAAATCTAATTTACACTTAAAGGAATGAGAGAAAGAAGAACAAACAAAACACAAAGTTAGTAGAAGAAAAGAAATCATAAAGGTCAGAGAAGAAATAACTGAAATAGAAACTAAGAAAACAATAGCAAAGATCAATAAAACTGAAAGGTGCTTCTTTGAAAAGATAAACAAAATTGATAAAACTTTAGCCAGACTCATCAAGAAAAAGAGGGAGAGGACTCAAATCGATAAAATTAGAAATGAAACAGGGGAAGTTACAATGGACACCACAGAAATACAAAGCACCATAAGAAACTACTAGAAACAACTCTATGCCAATAAAATGGACAACCTGAAAGAAATGGACAAATTCTTAGAAAGGTATAACCTTCCAAAACTGAACCAGGAAGAAATGGAAAATATGAACAGACCAATCACAAGTAATGAAATTGAAACTGTGATTAAAAATCTTCCAACAAACAAATTCCAGGACCAGATGGGTTCACAGGTGAATTCTATCAAAAATTTAGAGAATAGCTAACATCCGTCCTTCTCAAACTCTTCCAAAAATTTGCAGAGGAAGGAACACTCCCAAATTCATTTTATGAAGACACCATCACCCTGAAACCACGACCACACAAAGATGCTACAAAACAGAAAATTACAGACCAGTATCACTGATGAATATAGATGCAAAAATCCTCAGAAAAATACTAGCAAACAGAATCCAACAACACATTAAAAGGATCATACACCATGATCAAGTGACATTTATCCCAGGGATGCAAGGATTCTTCAGTATACGAAAATCAATCAATGTGATACACCATATAAACAAATTGAAGAATAAAAACCATATGATCATCTCAATAGATGCAGAAAATGCTTCTGATAAAATTCATCACCAATTTTGTTAAAAACACTCTGGAAAGTGGGCCTAGAGGGAAACTACCTTAACATAATAAAGGCCATATAGGACAAACCCACAGCAAACATCATTCTCAATGGTGAAAACCTGAAAGCATTTCCTCTAACATCAGGAGCAAGACAAGGATGATGACTCTCACCACTATTGTTTAGTATAGTTTTGGAAGTCCTAGCCATGGAATTGAGAGAAGAAAAAGAAATAAAATGAATACAAATGGGAAAAGAAGAAGTAAAACTACCACAGTTTGCAGATAACATGATACTATACATAGATAATCCTAGAGGTGCCACCAGAAATCTGCTAGAGCTCATCAATGAATTTGGTAAAGTTGCAGGATACAAAAACTAATGCACAGAAATCTCTTGCATTCCTATATACTAAAAACGAAATATCAGAAAGAGAAATTAAGGAAACAATCCCATTCACCATTGCATCAAAAAGAATAAAATACCTTGGAATAAAACTACCTAAGGATGTAAAAGACCTGTATGCAGAAAACTATAAGGCACTGATGAAAGAAATCAAAGATGACACAAACAGATGGAGAGATACACCATGTTCTTGGATGGGAAGAATCGATATTGTGAAAATGACTGCTCTACCCAAAGCAATCTACAGATTCAGTGCAATCCCTATCAAACTACCAATGGCATTTTTCACAGAACTAGAACAAAAAATTTCACAATTTGTATGGAAACACAAAAGAACCTGAATAGCAAAAGCAATCTTGAGGAAAAAAATGGAGCTGGAGGAATCAGACTCCCTGAATTCAGACTATACTACAAATCTACAGTAATCAAGCCAATATGGTACTGGCACAAAAACAGAAATATAGATCAATGGAACAGGATGGAAAGCCCAGAGATAAACCCACACACATATGGTCAACTAACTTATGACAAGGATGCATGGATATTCAATGGAGAAAAGAAAGTCTCTTCAATAAGTCGTGCTGGGAAAATTGGACAGCTACATGTAAAAGGATGATATTAGAACATTCAACACCATGCACAAAAATAAACTCAAAATGGATTAAATACCTAAATGTAAGACTGGACACTGTAAAACTCTTAGAGGAAAACATAGGAAGAACACTGACATAAATCACAGCAAGATCTTTTTTGACCCTCCTCCTAGAGTAATGGATTTAAAAACAAAAATAAACATATAGGACCTAATGAAACTTAAAAGTTTTTGCACAGTAAAGGAAACTATAAACAAAACAAATAGACAACCCTCAGAATGGGAGAAAATATTTGCAAATGAATCAATGGACAAAGGGTTAATCTCCAAAATATATAAACAGCACATGCAGCTAAATAAAATTTTAAAAAATCAAAAATTTTGCAGAAGACCTAAATAGATATTTTCCAAGAAGACATACAGATGGCCAAGAGACTCATGAAAAGCTGCTCAACATTACTAATTATTAGAGAAATGCTAATCAAAATTACAATGAGTTATTACCTCACACCTGTTAGAATGGGCATCATCAGAAATTCTACAGACAACAAATTCTGTAGAGGTTGTGGAGAAAAGGCAACCCTCTTGCACTGTTGGTGGGAATGTAAACTGATACAGCCCCTATGGAGAACAGTATGGAGGTTACTTAAAATCTAAAAATAGAATTACCATATTACCCAGCAGTCCCACTACTGGGCATATACCCAGAGAAAACCATAATTCAAAAAGACACATGCACCTCAATGTTCATTGCAGTAATGCTTACAATAGCCAGGTCATGTAATCAACTTAAATGCCCATCAACAGATGAATGGATAAAGAAGATGTAGTACATATACACAATGGAATATTGCTCAGCCAGAAAAAGGAATGAAATTGGGCCATTTTTAGTTACATGGATGGACTTAGAGACTGTCATACAGAGTGAAATAAGTCAGAAAGGGAAAAACAAATATCGTATATTTATGCATATACATGGAATCTAGAAAAATGGTACAGATGAACCAGTTTACAATGCAGAAATAGAGACATAGATGCAGAGAACAAACGTATGGACACCAAGGAGAGAAAGCAGGGGCTGGAGATGGTGGGATGAATTGGGAGTTTGGGATTGACATGTATACACTAATATGTATAAAATGGATAACTAATAAGAACCTGCCATATAAAAATAAATAAAATAAAAAAAAATAAAGAAACAGCAACAGATACACAATGCTCTCATCTCCTTTGCTCTGGCACATACTTTATAGCCCCATTGGATTTACAACACAAGAGTCAAAGATAAAATTATTAAAATTCCAGGAAGGTAACAGCAGAGCATTAAACCAAGAGCAATAACCTTCAGAGCATGAACCCCTGGGCAACTAATTGCACAGATCTGGTGCTCATGAAGCCAACCCTGTAGGTGGCCTAATAAAAATCAAAGTATATTTGAACTACATTCTTTAAACTTTCCATGATTCCAGATTGCCTAGACAAATGTTTGTACCAGTAAACTTTTATTTTTAAATTTTAGTCTTTCTTATGTAGATATACAGAAGGTTAAAAGAAAATATTTATAAGGAAATCAATTTGGAAGATTGTTGTTTACTATGCAAATTAATTTGGTGCATTTTACATGAAAGTTATTTCTGACTCAGCTTTTGTCAGTGGTTGTCAGGAAAACCAATATGAGTGAAGTATTCTCTTGGTTATTTGCATTCACATCTTTATGGCAGTAAAGATGTACAAAACAAAAAACACATGCTCTGCATTTCCTGACTAATGAATTACCCCATGGATACAGTTGTCTTCTGGAACTGCTTTTGTCTTTCAATATCTCTTGCCCTCTGCTCCCATTGCATAATTTTGAAAAGGTAAGAACCTTTTCAAAGGTAAGTTCTATGCAAAATATTTCCAATTATGTTAGACTCAGGAAGCAGGTTTGAATTATAGAAGTTTCTTGGATTAAATATGTCAATTTTTTCCCACATATTTAGTCCTCTAAATCTATTTGTTTAAGAAAAGAAATTCTTTTTTAATATGCACAACTGTCTCTGTATTTGTGAAACATTTTTACAAAGGGTATATCTAATTAGTAAATATGGATACAACATTTTTTAGACACATATGCAATGTAAAGTTACCATGAGACAACAGTTTGCCATGAATATCAGTTCTTTTGTTGCTATTTTTATAATCACCTACAAACCTATTTGATTGCCTCATTTGTATTATTAATTTTGTTTTATATAAGTTTAAAGTCTATTTCCTCATTTTCTTCCTTGACCTATGATTTTTTAGAGCAACATTGTATTTTTAGAGTCATTTTGGAGTGGGGAGAAAAACAAAGAATATCTTTTTTTTAGCATAGGTTCACATTCATCAACTGAGATGGTAATTCCTTTGGAAATCAATAAACGGAGAATACAAAACTTTTAATGCTTGTCAACTAAATGGCTGGTGGAGATAGGGAGCATAGAAAAGCCACCCAATTTATGAGCTTTGGATTAAATAAGTGAACTTGGTAGTATGATCAGTTTCAAATATATCTTACATATGGTGTTTATCTAACCATTTGTTCTACCCTTTTATTCCATTGTCCTCTACACATGGTATTTTCATTTTCCCTCAGATAGTAGATAATAGCATCAGAGGCTACAGACACAAATTATATATCACTTCCTCTGGTAGAGTAGCACAACTATAAATTTGAAAAATATATCACATTCATTTCATCATCCAATCATCAATACTTGGAAAATTATTATGTTAAGAATATTACTAGGAAAACAAAAGAACAGGTAGTGATAGGCAGGTCAGGAGCATTTGTCTTTTGCCTTAAAAATAATAACAAAATTATCTTTAAATCTAGATTGGAAAGAATTAGTATATTTTAGAATTTTAATTGACCATAGTAAATATTCAATAAAATTCTTGGAATTAATGAATAAATAAAATAGATTAATAACGTTCTTTATTTGAGGAAGAAGCAAAAAAATATGAATCACTCTGATTACTTATGTAAATATGCATGTGAAAGTACCAACCAAAGTCAGAGGGATTCCTTCAAAAATAATTTTTAAAAATATAGTGTTTGAACACTTTAGTGAAATAGTTTGTAAATTATAAACTTTAAATTGGATTTTACTTTTAAAATTTTGTTTAATACAGGTTGCCACTGAAGGGATAGACAATGATATTTATATATATGCCATTATGGTAAGTATGACACTGTGTATCAATTTTATTATAAGAAAAAAGTAAAATATTAACAACAGATATAAATACCCACTTGATCCACAGTCTTATTGAGAGTATAATTATGCATTAATTCCAAGATTTCTTTGTGATACTAATAAGCACATTGAATACATGTTTTCTGTCTTCTATCCATATCATCATGTATTTACTTAACACATACTGTAAGACGTCACAAATTATTTTTATTATTTCTCCAGTCCTTATTGGTGCTAATTTACTCTTGCTGGAATAAAACAAATGATTTTGAAGTGTAATAATCATTAACTCAAAGTATTTTTTTCTCAAAGGTATTGTATTAAATTACATTTAGCATGCGTTTAATATAATAATGTGCACTTTTTAAGTAACATCACCATCAACCGTAAGGTAAATTTTAAGGGAGTGTTATTATAGTAGAGTATGGAAAATCATTCCTGTTTTGTCAATCGCTCTCCCCAAAAGAGAAAAGAGAAAATATATTCACAGACCCACAAATGTATACCTATTCACCCCAATAGCAGTTACCTCATTAGTTTTGGTTAGCAACCATCCTTTTTAACTTTTTTCTCTTAGGGGTTATGATCACTATAATTTACTCCTATTATAAAATGGCTTAAATTTGGAAAATAATCAGTTTATTGCTACATAATACCTATTTAGTTTATTTGTATTTAGTCTGTTTTATTCTAGAAAAGATGTAAAGTTAACAATCAATCAATGCCTTTCAATACAATGACTGAATATCTAAAATTTGAGATATGTAAATATCAATGACACATTTAGCATTCTGAACATATTTTAAAATCTTGATTTAGGCTGTATTGAATGTTTGTTATGGAATATGTGGTGTTACAAATTAATCACATAAGTTGCTAATTATATAATATTTAGAGCTTACAGTTATTAAATTTTTAATGTAATTATCAGTTATATCCAAAAAATTATTTTCATAGTATTTCACCTGTTGGCTTTATGTCATATTTAGTCCAACTCAATATCCTTATAAAAGAATCCAGGAAAGGATGCAAGGGAACAGTATAGAGTTAAAGAGCTTCCATAGAAATACACAGATGTTGGAATAATGATTTTGAAATTAAACTATTTAGAACGGGAAAATATTTTCATAAGTTAGTAGGATCTGACAACTGTATGTATGCTAAGTGACAGAGACACTATTTGTTTCAGGCAGAAGTTGCAAGAAAAATCAAGTAGCAGGGGGAAAATGTTCATTTGGTAGAAAAGATAAGAGGGTAAAGGCAGAGCTCTTCAGCTGTGCCCCGTTGGTCTTCAAGTCCACCAGCCTCTGTTAAGTTCTCTGTCTCTTTCTCTAACAACTTGAAGCTCAAAAGAGAGAAAGTCAAGCAGATTAAAATAAGGAAGAAAGATAGCAAAGCATTTGAGCTTCATTTTGGCTTTTTCACCTCCAATTTGCAAAGATCCAATGGGGGAAAGAGGGGAAGAATTATGTATTTCATCGGGACATTGGAAGCCTGGTCTTAATGACAGTATAGGAGATTTAGAATACTAAAACATAGCAAAATTATTTTATTATAAATGATTTTATATCAAACTATTTTATATACTGTATGCATTCAACTTTATTAATGGTCTAGGGACCAGTAGACATAATATGCCACTGCATATCCTCTGTTATGAATGGAAGTCGAGAAAACATTTTGGAAGTCACAAGACTTGATGAAAATTCATCTATATCACATTCAATATTTAACTGTTCATTAAAGAAGGCATTTGGAATTTTCATCATAAATCTGTTATGGTCTATAAGTTTCACATGAAATACCTGATATTTCTTAATGCTTAGAATGGGTATAAATTTATTTTTAAAAAGTCAATTAATGGTTATATCTACATTAAAATACATTAATCTTATTTGAATTCATTTTTAGTGAACATGCAGGATATTATTGAGGATATAGAAGGTTTTACATAAGAAAAATCAAAACTGTATGTACATCAGCAGAATCTGAAGTTTAAGATTCTATATCTTCATTTTAAGCAGGCTGATATTACTTTCAAAAAGAAGAAAAGAGTGAAGGTTACCTAATAACAATACCAGATGTCATATTGTAGTAATAATTATAGCTATCCAAGGAACATTAATAATGCAATGTCAGTAAATACTCAAGTAAATATTTGACATACTAATTTTAATTCATTACAAATGTTATTTAAGGAGCTAAGCTTACAACCTGAGAGGAAAAAAATTCTGAAAAAGAATTCAGCACGGAGAAGTATACACTTTGCTCTGATAACTGGTTGAGTGTGTACCCTAGTTTTGATGTTACTTGGGGGAATAGTATAGTGTGTCAGAAACTTTCTCATATTTAGTTGTCAATATCAATTCAGAAATTCATTATTTAATCATGTTTTTCCACAGAAGGAACAAAGCACATAATCAAAAATGTATATGCCCTTGATTTCTTTTCAGACAAGTATTAATCTCAACCATTCCTGCAAAACTTCATTCACTGATTTTCTGTGTAATTGTAAACATTTAAATAATATGCAATTAATCATGGGGATTTATTTAGATAATTATATCAAATTGAATTAAAAAAGTGAAGGCATTATTGTTTTATATCCCAGACCCTTCACACATTTTGTTTCTTCTGCTCGGAACATTCCATGCCACTCTTTGCAAAATTGCATTATTTTTCTCTTTTAGAACTAAACTGTAATATCACTTTCTCAGAGGAACCCTCTTGAGCCATTCAATTAAAAAAAAATCCAGCCCCATTTGTTTAACACAGGGCTTACCAAGTCAGTCTGGCAAATCCTGTGTACTTAGTTTCCAGTATATGATAGATACTCAATAAACATTTATTGAAGGATGAATGATAAATCTAAATTTGGATAAGAAGATACTTTATTCGAAAATAATATTGCACTAGGGAAAACATTGAGACCATATGACCTGCAAGCATTTCACAGGCCAGGCAGAAGGAAATTTTCATTTATAGGGAGAGGTAAGCAAGAGAGTAAGTACTGGGTATTGGGGAATCAGTTGAAGGGCACCTGATACTACAGTTGAACAGGAAATCCTTTTCTTTGAGATTACCAGATTCTTGGGAGGAGCCACTAAGGACAGGTTGTTCCATATTCAGATACAGGCTGACAGTGCTTCAGAGTTCTGGGCCCTGAGCCAAGGAGAGAAAATTAACTAAGTTTTGGTCCAGTCAAATTAGCAGGTATTTTGACCAGGTAGGTCAGTTGATATAAATAGCTAATCATTTGTGAGACAAAGGATGGGAATTCAGAAAGTCTATATCTGACTTTACCATAGGTAAATGAGGGAGGCATTTGTGAGTCTTATCTAAGTAATATGGGGAAAGATGATGCTTCACAGTGAGCCATTTCCTGGAACACAAAATTGTGGGGGTACTTCTTAACCATTGCTGCTTTCTAGAAACACAGGGCCCATGTGAAGTTTAACATTGCCAAAAGGAGTAATTGAATGCATGTTTGTTATAGTATATTTAATGTGATCTATATGACTATATATAAATCTATATATGTACCTATATTTTTATACATTAATTTTGATACTGACATTTATATGTATCTTTCTACATAAATATGAGCTTATCAGTGTTTCTTAACATGTTTAATTGTGTAAGACTAACCTATGTATTATAGAGCATTTATCATTCTTGACTGTGACCACTAAATACCAGTGTCACCCTTAATGTTTTATGGCAGTGGAAAAATACCCTCCACCCATACTTCCAAATGCCCCTTATCAGAGCAGTTCTGATTCTAGGTGAGAATCACTGGGATTCAGATGTCATGACTGTGTTATAGTTCCCAAATCCTAATGCTACATTTCAATAATATTCTGTATTCATTCTCACAATCCATATGTGTTGTTAAACTACATTTGTTGAGTATGTAAATACCAGAAAATACTTGTTTTATTCTATATGATCCATTCCAACATAAGCAATTCATCTAAGCCAATCATGGAGCAGAAGTCCTTTTGGAAAATGAGACCACAGGGAAGTCATCTGAGAAGTTTTTAAAAATGGATTTATTGCTCATCAATAAAAGACAAATAAATATGTGATAACACTGCTTTATCTGGACATTTTCAAAAGCAAACATAATGTGTGACCAAACTAGTTCATGGAGAAGTCATACTCCATAATTCTAAGGAATTATAGAGAAGAGTGTAAAAACTCTGATATATCATTAGGAAAGAAAGAAGTTAGCCTTCCTTCTGAACCCCTTTTCATGCAAGCAAACACAGTTCTTTACTGTTTAAGTAAGTCTGAGTTGGGGATTTTTTTTACTAGTAACCAAAAGCATCTTACATGGCATACTATATTTCTAATGAAATCCAAATGAATTCCAAAGAAATTATCTTCTACTCCTTCTAAAATCTCATGGACATATGTTATAAACCCTTTTCCAAGTTAAAAATTAAATATCTCTTAAGAATAATAATATAGATTCGTAATTTTAAAACTAAAGAAAATATTGACAGTAAAAATATCCCTAATGAGGAAATTAAAGTCATGTCTGCTTACTGATAACAGTTGACCAGAAGATACTTTTGTAGACAGATTAGTGAGTCCACACTGTGTGTACATTTAATGACCATGAACATTTTAAAGTATAAACATTAGTCACTCCTTTGTGTTATATCTAGATATTCTCTTATATTACATGCCCATGTGAAAAAAATGAACAATAATGACTTTTTATTAATTTTTTTTCCCCAAATAAACTTCTGCATGCAGAAATACTAAGACAATAGAACAAATTGCATGCTACATCTGATGAAAAGGAGGAGGGAAGCAAACTAGGCAATATCAGGAGCTGAAGTCACTGGCTGGTTGATAGAAACTCCTACCTTATTAAACTTCCAGATGGGAAATAAAACCTGAGTCCTGAAAAAGTTGATAAGGATTAGAGGATTATTTACATGAAATAGGATATACTGAAAGGGACAGACACATCAAGTTATTTAAACAAGAAAATGTCCTGAGCACCTAACATGTTCCAGGCACTGCTATGTATCCTGTGGGTATAATGATTTTCAAAAAAAAAAAAAAAGAGTTAGATATTACTTATTCTCTTTGAATTTACATTCTGTGAGGGTAAAAAGCAATAAATGACACATGTTTTACACAACGTTTAGTTTTATATGCACATAAAAGAGTAATGGTGGAATAGGGACTAGAGTAGATAGAATGCTTAGGAAGAAAATAGTCTCTGAAAGATAACAGTTTTGTTGGATTCTGGAAAACAATTGTAGCCCAGCTATGAAAATTTCTTCGAGAAGCATGATGCAGGCGTAAGAAATCACAATTACAAAGACCCTGAGGCTAGACTGAATTTGCCATGGCAGCCATAGCAAAGAAGGCCAGCATGCCTAGGACATTTTAAGCAAGTAAGATTGGGGATCAATATGAGATTGGAGATAAATTTAGGTGTCTGATTAAGAAGATCTTTTTGATAAGGAGTTCAGGTAGTATTAACCACAAAGCAAAAGCTATTGGAGACTTATTTGAAGTAGAGTGACGTAGTTTTAAAAGATAGCAGTTGTTGCTTAACTGGGAATCTTAAGAAAGAGGTAATAGTAGAACTAAAGTAACCAGTTAAAAGATTATTGCTAAACAAGTGCTAAAATAACTTGGTATAGAAAGTGAACAAATTCAGAATGTCTTTTGGAAATAGATATCAAAGGCTTTTTAAAGAGCTGAATTTGGAGGAAGAGGAAAAGGGAAGAAACAAGAATGGATTCTAGATATTTTTTCCTGAGCAACTGGACGTATGCAATTGCCATTTACTAAAATAGGGAGAAAAAACCTGGGGTACTAGGTAAATCTTCATTATTCTCCATTATAAGTGTATCCATTTTTGCATACATAGTATACATATATCATTCTTTGTTCCAGAAAAGTCTACGATGAAGATTGCAGATTAAAAAAAAAATAAAAAACAAACAAACAAAAAAAAAACTTTCATCACATGGTAATCATTATCAACCCACAATTCCCAAAATGGGAAAAATAATTTTAATTATCCCTAGCATCCATCCATTCCTTCTTATTCTTAGTAACAGAATTACCCAGCTTATCTGAACACACTGTTCCCTACCTAAAGAAGAGCTTATCATCCTCCCTTACAGCAGCATGTAAAATAGTTGTCATCTCCTTAAAGATAAAGTCATATAATATGGACCGGGTTTTCCTTCATTCCTGCTCCTTAAGAGGTGGAAAGACTGCTGCCTTGAACTCAAAGTGGGAAGCAAAATGTTGAGGAAATTAGAGCCAACTTGCTAGCTCTGTTCACTTGATAAACTCTTAGAACTGAACTTCTCTAAAGTCTAGAACCCCTCTCATTTAGAAGATAAAAAGTAAAATTCTCTCTATTTAAACCTTAGCATTTTTGAAAATATGTTAGTCTAGCTTGTACTCTTATTAACAGATACATATTTCCTGGAAAATTGTGCTTACTAATAACATTTGTGAAATTATTAACAAGCATGGGAAGATGGACCATTGGAGAGGATGTGTGTGTGTGTGTGTGTGTGTGTGTTGAAATAATAAAGGCCAACCAACTGAAAAATGGAGTGGAAAAATAATTGTATTAACCTTTCCAAATGAGAAAAATTGACACTGTTTGTCTATGTTACTGAGTTGGAAGGAATGCAAAATAATGTTCATAGTCCATAAAAATCATTGCTATACCAAATGCTACTTACAACAGAACTAGAATGGGAGAGTGGTACTATGTATGCAATGTATTTCCAAATATTAATCTAGATTTAGAAGTAAATGTCATAGTAAATCAATCAGGAGATAAATGAGAACTTGGAAAACAATCTATATTAAGTGTTGGCATTTTTCCTCAAGCCATAGAACTCACATACATTTTGTCAGGATTCTGTTGCCCAATACTTTAAGATGTATTATGCTTTTTTTGTGGCATTAGTAAATACAGAACAGTCTGGAATATTTCATCCTGCAAGTTGGATATCCTGCATGTTTTTTAATCGTATATATAATTATGAAAATTTGCACAGCAGTCAAATGGGAAGTGTGTTTGAATAAAAAAATTTAAAAATGTATTCAGACTATATCTTTTCAAAGAAAATGAATGAAGCAGATGCAATATATTCTCCCTCTTGTTTCACAAAAATAAATAGCAATCAATAAACTTTCCATCTCATATATTTAAAAAGTTTAATCGAGGTCACAATTTTCAACTTTATATCCAACACATATTATTAAATTAGTAAGAGACCAATGACCTATAAAACCCTGACAAAGATGTACTTAATGCAAAGAAGATCAATTTAGTTGAAGAGTAATGAGATACATAGCTTAAATACTTTATTTGCATTGTAATTCAGTTGAACCTTAATATATTAATTGTACCATGGTACTTTCTTGATGTAGAAATAAAAACTGACCACCAAAGATTTGGGTCATTCTTCCTAAAGTAAAGTTGTTTCTGGAAAGTGGCTGTGCAGTCAATATCTACGTTTTCCAAACCTCTGTCAGATATGTAACAAATAATTACACAGTTAAGCTAGTCAAGGAGAAGACAAATGTGAAGCAAATAATGCTACAAATTAAAGAAGACATTAAATTAATAGTATTTAAATTTATAATTATAAATAATCATATAAACTTTTGCCTAGCAGATTCTGATTCCTTGTATACACTTTATAAATAAATAAGGATAAAAGGAGGGAAATAAGGAAAGAGGGAAGGAGAGATGGAAAGATGTAGAGGAATAAGAGAATTAAAACTCATTTTGGATATAGGAAAGTTGGAAATATCACATCATTTGTAATTTGTTCCATTCCCTTGTTACTAGAAATTAGAATAATCTGAATACACTGTTTTAGGTAAGACATTTAGCCATTTTGAGCCAGTAGTTCTGCCTTGACTGTTTCAGCTGTGTCTTTGAAATAGCAAACAAGACTTCGGGAAGAAAAAGACTGGAATAGACAGGAACTGGGGTCTAATACCATTTTCTTGCTACTCCAAGCAACAACAACGACTTCTTTATTCTCTCAGTTTTCAATAAATCCATACACCTTTGGTCAGCTAGATTAAGTGCAGTCTAGTACTTTGTGCCTGCCCTGGCAGAGAAAAACAGTGTAAGATTTTTCTCCTCTATGGTAGGGGAAAGAACCTGGAAAGCAGTTTGGAGCACTCCAGTGAAGACCAAGAACTGATTCTAGATAACCTGTGGGCTCAGAAATCTGTGGACTTTATAGGTAGAGTAAGTCACAAATTACTTTTAAAAATAAAAAATTTTTTTTTGATTTGACAGAGTAGGCACTGATATCATTGAATATAATGTAAAAATAGATAAAAGAATCCCTAAAATCCAAATCTTTGTTTCCTTCTGAAGTTCACTGCTGATTCATCAGCCTCTCCCTTTCTCTCTTGAGCTCTTAATAAAGTTTTACATTTCTAATATAAAAAAAATAAGTTGAGTGATCCATATAAATTATCAATCAAACTCTTGGAGGAAAGGTGGTAATTAAATCAATAGAAGACAATTTCCCTGAGCTCATGACCTCAGTTGGCAGACTAGGAATTCACAGAATTCTGGGTTAGAATAACAAGGAAAAAAATGACCCATAAGTGTCTTGGTAACATTAATTAGGAGAAAATCTTACAACTGTCATGTATAAAAAACAAGGTATCAACAACAACAACTACTTGACACTGTATTTTTCTTTTAGGGCACTAAAAGCAAAAAAAGAAAAAAAAAAGTAGTCTATATATATGGATTACCAAAGAGTAAGCTCTGTGGCTCTTCTGAAATAAGCTATCTTTTGGAGAACAAACCTGAAAGTATAAAAACCTTGGTATAGATCTCTAGGAAAATAGGAACACTGGCTTTTCATCGTCATCTATCTGATTGCTTGTCTTATGTTACCAGTAAAATCTAGCTTCTGTTTTTCTTAATTCTGGCTAACATTTCAGATTTCCTCCCCTTACTTTGTAATCAATATGCAGATAGCAAACACAATCTCTTTTCTGTATAAAAATAAAAAAGAATTTGAATAGCCTTGTGTATAAACCTATTATTAACTCCATTTGTCGAGCACCTTAATTATTAAGAGGTGTTACTGTAGATCTTTTTATTAACACCACAGGTTCTTCATATTCTTGTTTTCTCACTTGCAATCAGTGAACGCAAGTAAAAGTTTGCATTTCCAGTATCTTAGATATTATCCTTTTAGATACAATTAATATCAACATATATATGTTCTTTCTTTTTAGCATATTTATTCAACTTTACTTGAAAATCATGGTTGAAATATAGAATAATCTTTTCAGGGTTGATATAATTTATTTCTAATTGTAACTGTAAACTATTTAGAGACACAGAGAATTCAGTAAAAAGCCAAAGACTGACAGTTTTAAACAAGAGGTACTTTAAAATATTTTATCTCATCCATGAATGTATTTCTCACCACTTATCCCACAATCTGCTGAGTGCTTTTTTTCTTTCTCTCATATTTTGACAGTTTCTGTATATACCCAATGAAACTCAACAAGGATGAGATTGAAAAAAATCTTTTATCATATTAGCTAAGAATTTTTCCAAGCAGAAAAAAAGAGACAGAATTGTGCTTTAAATGTCAACTGGTAATAAAACAGGCTTGTAATGCATATATAAGACTCAAGAAACAAAGAAAACAGCCCATAATAATTCAAAAATAAAATCATTGATAAACAGGAAATATATTAATCAATTAGTTATAACATTTAAAATATTACAAAACCACCTATGTGTTTTGTAAGATTTTATAAATCTGATTATATCATCAATTTTGTATGTTATAACCCAATCCAAAGATGAGCAGAAGACCTAAATAGACATTTCTCCAAAGAAGATATACAGATTGCCAACAAACACATGAAAGAATGCTCAACATCATTAATCATTAGAGAAATGCGAATCAAAATTACAATGAGATATCATCTCACACCAGTCAGAATGGCCATCATCAAAAAATCTAGAAACAATAAATGATGGAGAGGGTGTGGAGAAAAGGGAACCCCCTTGCACTGTTGGTGGGAATGTAAATTGATACAGCCACTATGGAGAAAAGTAAGGAGGTTCCTTAAAAAACTAAAAATATAACTACCATATGACCCAGCAATCCCACTTCTGGGCATATACCCTGAGAAAACCATAATTCAAAAAGAGTCATGTACTAAAATGTTCATTGCAGCTCTATTTAAAATAGCCAGGACATGGAAGCAACCTAAGTGGCCATCAACAGATGAATGGATAAAGAAGATGTGGCACATATATAAAATGGAATATTACTCAGCCATAAAAAGGAACAAAACTGAGTTATTTGTAATGAGGTGGATGGACCTAGAGACTGTCATACAGAGTGAAGTAAGTCGGAAAGAAAAAACAAATACTGTATGCTAAAACATATATATGGAATCTAAAAAAAAGAAAAAAAAAAGATCAGAAGAACCTAAGGGCAAGACAGGAATAACGATGCAGACCTACTAGAGAATGGACTTGAGGATACAGGGAGTGGGAAGGGTAAGCTGGGACAAAGTGAGACAGTGGCATGGACATATATACACTAACAAACATAAAATAGCTAGTGGGAAGCATCCTCATAGCAAAGGGAGATCAGCTCAGTGTTTTGTGACCACCTAGAGGGGTGGGATAGGGAGGGTGGGAGTGAGGCAGATGCAAGAGGGAAGAGATATGGGGACATATGTATATGTATAACTGATTCACTTTGTTATGAAGCAAAAACTAACACACCATTGTAAAGAAATTATACTCTAATAAAGATGTTAAAAAAATAAAATAAAATAAAGATGGAAAAAAATTTGTATGTTATAAATGATTGCAGTTAAAGCACTTTTGATGATATTCATATATATAGGTAACACTAACTTAAAGTAGAAGAGAAACAATAGAAGTATTAGGGGAAAGAAAACAATTTTTGAAATAGTAATTTATTTTCTAGATGAAAGATATAAACTGAAACCCTATATTTGACATGAGTATATATCAAAATCTTTCCTCAGATGTGGACTGAAGCCTGAGTTGTTACTTGCAGACTGGATTATAGTGTAAAGGAAATCCAATAAAAATCATAGCACTGTACTTTTTGTAGGTCCTTTTCTCTAATAAGCATGGATTTTGAAATATTGGTAAAGATTACAGTTTACAGGGAAGAAATTATTGCCCCAAATATACTACAAGAAAGTGTTTTCTTAGTGAGTGTGTTAAATTTAATATGCTAAAGTGATTTAATATGAGTAATGAAATTAGAAATAGCATTGATTCCTTGTATTTTTATATTTGACATATTAAAGACAGTTTAAAACATGGTGGGAAATATCTTTATGTGAACTAAAGGAGAATGAACTTTGACATTTTTGCACATGAAATTTACTAAAGCAAGACAGTTTATACCACAGAGCATTGTACATGCTTAGGTCAATTCAAAAACACCAAATTTCTG
This sequence comes from Leucopleurus acutus, assembly GCF_964270905.1. NCBI lineage: Eukaryota > Metazoa > Chordata > Mammalia > Artiodactyla > Delphinidae > Leucopleurus > Leucopleurus acutus. Next base: position 40,741,805 of record NC_139160.1, on the reverse strand, counting down.
CTAGTCAGTGTATTACTGTAATTCATAAAGGCAATTTTTCCTAATTATATCTGCTTTTGGCACAGAATGTACTCAAAAGTAAAGGTGAAAGTGGACATTAATTCCAAAAGAAACTTCAAGTCACTGTTATAGTGAAATGATTTCTGTACCATATGTTTTAAAAGAGAAATGTTTTAGTAAGGAATGCAACTATTCTTTTTATAACCTTAAGTGTTCTGTAGTGAATTACTGTATGTAGTTGACAGGTATGATTTGAAAATATATTTTTATATTGGCAATAATTTTTCCAAGGAAAAATAAAAAGGGAGATATTTGTTTAAATGTGAAAAACTAATAAAACAACTTTTATGCATATGTATCTCAGAAATAGCAAATATAATTACTGAGATAAACACTAATTTGTAGTTGAGAATTAAAAAAAAATTTCTTATCGTTTAAAGAATTAAAGACATCAGGGTAGACAGTGAAGATTTGGACCCCTTGTTATAATTTTGCAGCCTGTTTTATCAATGCTTAAGTTGACCAAATATTAAATCAAAATATCAAATTATGTATGTTTTCCAGCATTGCTCTTTCAGAGGCACAAATACAACAACATGGAATAGGTTAGCCCAACAAGGAGAACAGACTAACATTTATATAATAGTTAGAAAACATTCTAATATTCAATTATATCATACTAACTTTGGAGAAATAACAGTTCAAATGTGAAATTAGTTTTCCTGAATATCCAAAAATATTTTTGGGTAAAGAGGACATTATGCTTGTTCCACATGTAAGATAGATAATATATACTGGTAATGAAGGGATTTTTCAATGTTTATGGCAATTAGCTTAGCAAAGATTTAATGGTAGAGAGAAGCATTGAGTATGAAGGAAATTCATTCATTCATTTATTTATTCATTCAATAAATATTTACTAAGGGCCAGGAACTATTGGGAGTAAAAGATGATCTGATATCTGTCCTTAAGAAGAATATCACATCTTTCATGTATCAAACAATTACCTAACACTGATTAATTGCATATTTCTCTTCAGTCAAGTCTTAACTCAGTTCCAAGAGTCACCTCTTTTGGGATACTTTCTCTGACTTCCCTGGGATATATATATATTAATAATCACATATAAATCATCTAGGGATCATATAAAAAATGCAGATTCTGGGGAATTCCCTGGCAATCCAATGGTTAGGACTTTGCTCTTTCACTGCCAGGGACCCGGCTTGGGGAACTAAGATCCTGTAAGCCAAGCAGCATAGCAAAAAAAAGAAAAACATGCAGATTCTGATTCAGTATTTCTGGCATAAGAACTTCAATTCCCCATTTCTATTATGACGTTGATGCTGCTGATCTGTGGACCACAATTTTAATAGGAAGATAGTAGATGTTATTAAATTACCCATCATTTAATGATTTACAAAGATGAGAAATAAAGAATATTAATATTTAGTGGGAAATGACTTAAAAGATGCTATTGAATATATATGTAAATAAGAAATGATTTAAAAAATACTAGCGAAAGACCAATAGAAAGTGGCCACCATGAGCTAGCAAATGGTCAGACAAAATAAAATTTATTTAGGTCGCTATAGCAATAGAAGATAAGTACTAGAGGAAACTTTTGGAATGTGTATAGGATCTGAGTAATTACTGTGTAATTCTAAAGAGTATTTAAAGAAGCAAAAGTAAGATCTGGATGAGCTTCAATAAAAATACAGTTCTTTCTATTTCTTATATTTTGTGTAAATGTTCCCACACTACAATGGGGAGAATACTAGAGTAATTGTAATCTTTCAACATATTAATACATTCACTGAGCAAATATTTATTAAGGGTCTACTAAGTGCCAAGATGTTGTTTCTACATGTGTCGAACACCAAGAGATCTCTGACCTCTCAGGGAAAATATAAATGAAAACAAATAAATAATCAAATATGTAATGTAATATCAGGTAATAATAAAAATACTAGAGAAAATAATTTAGCATAAAAACAAAAGAAGCTCAGTAGCCATTTTAGAAGGCAGAGTTTTCTTTACAGGGAACAGTAAGCAGACACCAGCAGGATATAAAGAACTTTTTTTCAAAGATCTGAAGTTCAAGTGTTCCATGCTGGAGAAAATGTGTGCACGAACACCTTGGACTACGTGCTAGTTTGATGTATTTTAACATCATCAAGAAAGTCAGTTTGACTGGATAGTATGAACAAGGGACAGGCCGAAGCTTGAGAATTTGTAGGGGATTTGTAGAACACAGAAAGGAGTTTGAACATTACTATAGAAATAATGGGAATTCTTTGGATAAATTTGAACAAAAAATGGCATTAATTGCTTTGTGTTTGAGAAAGGTGTTCACTTATCTGACTATAGAATCTAGAAAGAACAGAGGGAGATCCATCAGTAATCTAAATTAAATGTCAGCAAAATACAGACACCTAACTAAATCGAGCCCTGTTTTTACAAAGCCATGAACTAAGAATTATTTTTATACTTTTAAATGACTGTCACATAAGTACAGTTAATCATTTTTCATGGATTCTGTATTTGCAAATTTTCCTACTTACTAAAATGTGTTTGTAACCCTAAAATCAATATTGGAGGCATTTTAACAATCATGAGCAGATGTGCACATGTACAGAGCAGAACAAGATTGAGTAGAAGATTAGCATATTACTAGCTGAGGTTAGATGAAGCCCCACTCTGCCTTCTTGTTTCATCTCTCATATTTTAAACAACTATCTTTTTCTGGGTCTATTTACTGCTACATTTTTGTGCATTTTGTTGGTGACTTCACTATGTAAAATGGTCCCAGAAGTAGTGCTAATGCACTGTTTAGTGTTCTAAAGTGCAAGAAGGCTGTGATGTGCATAATGGAGAAAACACGTATTTCAGATAGGGCCTGTTCAGGCATTAATTATAGTGCTGTTTGCCCTGCACTCAATGTTAATAAATCACCAATATACAATAAATAAGATATATTTAAATTAAAATATGGTGGTCAGGCCAGGCTCGAACCCGCCCAGAAGTTGGAACACACTTCAGAAACCCACTAACTTGGGGCCCCAGGCCTGAGTCTAACTCCAGAAGCTCCAGCGCACAGGAGATCGACTTGATTAGGTAGAGAGAGACGCCCAAGGAAAAGAAGCCTCTGCCATCCATAATGGTCTCTTCCAGTTCTGAGTGACGTAGGGTATGAACGAGCCTTGGCTGTGATCCCTGTTTTACATCTTTACTCCAGCAACTCTAGAGGAAACCAAAGTGTCAAGTGATTTGTCCAAGGTCATTCATACATCTTCAAATTAAACAACTTATGTTGTTTACAAAGTGATCACTCAGGGATTATAATTAAAAACACTCCTGGGGGAGGAGGGGAAAATAGTGGAAGAGTAAGATGTGGAGATCACCTTTCTCCCAACAGATACACCAGAAATACACCTACACATGGAACTGCTCCTACAGAACACCCATTGAATGCTGGCAGAAGACCTCAGACCTCCCAAAAGGCAAGAAACTCCCCATGTACCTGGGTAGGGAAAAAGAAAAAAGAATAAACAGAGACAAAACAATAGGGATGGGACCTGCACCAGTGGGAGGGAGCTGTGAAGGGGGAAAGGTTTCCACACACTAGGAGCCTCTTCACGGGTGGAGACTGCGGGTGGCAGAGGGGGAAAGCTTCGGAGCCGCAGAGGGGAGTGCAGCAACAGGGGCGCGTAGGGCAAAGTGGAGAGATTCCTGCACAGAGGATCAGTGCCGACTGGCACTCACCAGCCCAAGAGGCTTGTCTGCTCACCTGCCAGGGTGGGTGGGAGCTGGGAGCTGAGGGTCGGGCTTCGGTGGAAGTGCAGGGTGAGAACTGGGGTTGACGGCGTGAACACAGCCTGCAGGGGCTAGTGTGCCATGGTTGGCCAGGAGGGAGGCCGGGGAAAATTCTGGACCTGCCAAAGAGGCAAGAGACTTTTTCTTCCCTCTTTATTTCCTGGTGCGCGAGGGAACGGGATTAAGAGCGCTGCTTAAAGGAGCTCCAGAGAGGGGTGCGAGCCACAGCTAAAAGCGTGGACCCCAGAGATGTGCATGAGATGCTAAGGCTGCTGCTGCCACCACAAAGAAGCCTGTGTGCAAGCACAGGTCACTATCCACACCCCCCTTCCGGGGAGCCTGTGCAGCCTGCCACTGCCAGGGTCCCGGGATCCTGGAACAACTTCTCCGGGAGAACACACGGTGCGCCTCAAGCTGGTGCAACGACCCGCCAGCCTCTGACACTGCAGCCTCACCCCGCATCCGCACCCCTCCCTCCCCACAGCCTGAGTGAGCCAGAGCACCCGAAGCAGCTGCTCTTTTAAACTGGTCCTGTCTGAGTGAAGAACAGACACCCTCCGGCGACCTACATGCAGAGGCGGGGCCAAATCCAAAACTGAGCCCCTGGGAGCTGTGAGAACAAAGAAGAGAAAGGGAAATATCTCCAAGCAGCCTCAGAAGCAGTGGATTAAAGCTCCACAATCAATTGATGTAGCCTGCATCTGTGGAATACATGAATAGACAACGTATCATTCCAAATTGAGGAGGTGGATTTGAGAGCAAGATTTATGATTTTTTCCCCTTTTCCTCTTTTTGTGAGTGTGTATGTATATGTTTCTATGTGAGATTTTGTCTGTATAGCTTTGCTTCCACCATTTGTCCTAGGGTTCTATTTGTTCATTTTCTTTTGTGTTTTTTTAATTTTTTTTAATAATTATTTTTTTATTTTAATAACTTTATTATATTTTACTTTACCTTCTTCCTTCCTTCCTTCCTTCCTTCCTTCCTTTTCTTTCTTTCTTTCTTTCTTTCTTTCTTTCTTTCTTTCTTTCTTTCTTTCTTTCTTTCTTTCTTTCTTTCTTTCTTTCTTTCTTTTTCTTTCTTTCCTTCTTTCTTTCTTTCCTTCCTTCCCTCCTTTAGACAATCATTCATCCCAAATTGAGGAGGTGGACTTTGAAAGCAAGATGTATGATTTTTTCCCCTTTTCCTCTTTTTGTGAGTGTGTATGTGTATGCTTCTGTGTGAGATTTTGTCAGTGTAGCTTTGCTTCCACCATTTGTCTTAGGGTTATATCCATCAGTTTTTTTGTTGTTGTTGTTTGTTTGTTTCTTTTTTTCTTAATAATTATTTTTTATTTTAATAATTTTATTATATATTATCTTACTTTATTTTACTTTATCTTCTTTCTTTCTTTTTTCCTTCCTTCCCTCCTTGCTTCCTTCCTCCCTCCCTCCTTCCCTCCCACCTTTCTTTCTTTCTTTCTTTCTCTCTTTCTTTCTTTCTACATCTACTAATTCTTTCTTTCTACTTTTTCTCCTTTTTATTCTGAGCCGTGTGGATGAAAGGCTCTTGGTACTACAGCAAGGAGTTAGTGCTGTGCCTCTCAGGTGGGAGAGCCAACATCAGGACACTGGTCCACAAGAGACCTCCCTCGGCACATAATATCAAATGGTGAAAATCTCCAGAGATCTCCATCTCAGCACCAGCACCCAGCTTCACTCAGCGACCAGCAAGCTACAGTGCTGGACCCTCTATGTCAAAGAACTAACAAGACAGGAACACAACCCCACACATTAGCAGAGAGGCTGCTTAAAATCATAATAAGTCCACAGACACCCCAAACACACCACCAGTCATGGACTTGCCCACCAGAAAGAAAAGATCCAGCCTCATCCACCAGAACACAGGCACTAGTCCCCTCCACCAGGAAGCCTACACAACCCACTGAACCACCTTGGGCCACTGGGGACAGACACTAGAAACAACGGGGACTACAAACCTGCAGCCTGCAAAAGGGAGAACCCCAAACACAGTAAGATAAGCAAAATGAGAAGACAGAAAAACACACAGCAGATGAAGGAGCAAGATAAAAAACCACCAGATGTAACAAATGAAGAGGAAACAGGCAGTCTACCTGAAAAATAATTCAGAATAATGAAAGTAAAGATGATCCAAAATCGTGGAAATAGAATAGACAAAATGCAAGAAACAGTTAACAAGGACCTAGAAGAACTAAAGATGAAACAAACAAATATGAACAACACAATAAATGAAATTAAAAATACTCTAGATGGGATCAATATCAGAATAACTGAGGCAGAAGAACAGATAAGTGACCTGGAAGATAAAATAGTGGAAATAACTACTGCAGAGCACAATAAAGAAAGAAGAATGAAAAGAACTGAGGACAGTTTCAGAGACCTCTGGGACAACATTAAACACACCAACATTCAAATTATAGGGGTTCCAGAAGAAGAAGAGAAAAAGAAAGGGACTGAGAAAATATTTGAAGAGATTATAGTTGAAAACTTCCCTAATATGGGAAAGGAAATAGTTAATCAAGTCCAGGAAGCACAGAGAGTCCCATATAGGATAAATCCAAGGAGAAATATGCCAAGACACATATTAATCAAACTGTCAAAAATTAAATACAAAGAAAACATATTAAAAGCAACAAGGAAAAAAACAACAAATAACATACAAGGGAATCCCCATAAGGTTAACAGCTGATCTTTCAGCAGAAACTCTGCAAGGAAGAAGGGACTGGCAGGACATATTTAAAGTGATGAAGGAGAAATACCTGCAACCAAGATTACTCTAACCAGCAAGGATCTCATTCAGATTTGATGGAGAAATTAAAACCTTTACAGACAAGCAAAAGCTAAGAGAGCTCAGCACCACTAAACAAGCTTTACAACAAATGCTAAAGGAACTTCTCTAGGCAAGAAACACCAGAGAAGGAAAAGACCTACAATAACTAACCCAAAACAATTAAGAAAATGGGAATAGGAACATACATATCGATAATTACCTTAAATATAAATTGACTAAATATTCCCACCAAAAGACACAGATTGGGTGAATGGATACAAAAGCAAGACCCATATATATACTGTCTACAAGAGACCCACTTCAGACCTAGAGACACATACAGATTGAAGGTAAGGGGATGGAGAAAGATATTCCATGCAAATGGAAACCAAAAGAAAGCTGGAGTAGCAATTCTCATATCAGACAAAATGGACTTTAAAATAAAGACTATTACAAGAATTAAAGAAGGACACCTCAGAGTGATCAAGGGATCAGTCCAAGAAGAAGATATAACAATTGTAAATATTTATGCACCCAACATAGGAGCACCTCAATACATAAGGCAAATACTAACAGCCATAAAATGGGAAATTGATTGTAACATATTTATAGTAGGGGACTTTAACACCCTACTTTCACCAATGGACAGATCATCCAAAATGAAAATAAATAAGGAAACACAAGCTTTAAATGATACATTAAACAATATGGACATAATTGATATTTATAGGACATTCCATCCAAAAACAACAGAATACACATTTTTCTCAAGTGCTCATGGAACATTCTCCAGGACAGATCATATCTTGGGTTACAAATCAAGCCTTGGTAAATTTAAGAAAATTGAAATTGTATCAAGTATCTTTTCTGACCATAATGCTATGAGACTAGATATCAATTACAGGAAAAGATCTGTAAAAAATACAAACACATGGAGGCTAAACAATACACTACTTAATAACAAAGTGATCACTGAAGAAATCAAAGGGAAAAAAAAATATTTAGAAGCAAATGACAATGGAGACAAGATGACCCAAACCCATGGGATGCAGCAAAAGCAGTTCTAAGAGGAAAATTTAGAGCAATACAATCCTACCTTAAGAAACAGGAAACATCTCGAATAAACAACCTAAGGTTGCACCTAAGGCAGTTAGAGAAAGAAGAACAAAAAAACCCCAAAGCTAGCAGAAGGAAAGAAATCATAAAAATCAGATCAGAAATAATTGAAAAAGAAATGAAGGAAACCATAGCAAAGATCAATAAGACTAAAAGCTGGTTCTTTGAGAAGATAAACAAAATTGATAAACCATTAGCCAGACTCATCAAGAAAAGGGAGTAGACTCAATAGAATTAGAAATGAAAAAGGAGAAGTAACAACTGACAGTGTAGAAATACAAAAGATCATGAAAGATTACTACAAGTAACTCTATGTCAATAAAATGGAAACCTGGAAGAAATGGACAAAGTATTAGAGATGCACAACCTGCCAAGACTGAATCAGGAAGAAATAGAAAATATGAACAGACCAATCACAAGCACTGAAATTGAAACTGTGATTAAAAATCTTCCAACAAACAAAAGCCCAGGACCAGATGGCTTCACAGGCGAATTCTATCAAACATTTAGAGAAGGGCTAACACCTATCCTTCTCAAACTCGTCCAAAATATAGCAGAGGAAGGAGCACTCTGAAACTCATTCTGCAAGACAACCATCACCTTGATACCAAAACTAGACCAGGATGTCACAAAGAAAGAAAGCTACAGGCCAATATCACTGATGAACATAGATGCAAAAATCCTCAACAAAATACTAGCAAACAGAATCCAACAGCACATTAAAAGGATCATACATCATGATAAAGTGGGGTTTATTCCAGGAATGCAAGGATTCTTCAATATAGGCAAATCAATCAGTGTGATAAACCATATTAACAAATTGAAAGAGAAAAATCATACGATCATCTCAATAGATGCAGAGAAAGCTTTTGACAAAATTAACACCCATTTATTATAAAAACCCTGCAGAAAGTAGGTATAGAGGGAACTTTACTCAACATAATAAAGGTTATTTATGACAAACCCACAGCCAACATCGTCCTCAATGGTGGAAAACTGAAAGCATTTCCACGAAGATCAGGAACAAGACAAGGTTGTTCACTCTCACCACTCTTATTCAACATAGTTTTGGAAGTTTTAGCCACAGCAATCAGAGAAGAAAAGGAAATAAAAGGAATCCAAATCAGAAAAGAAAAAGTAAAGCTGTCACTGTTTGCAGATGACATGATACTATAAATAAAGAATCCTAAAGATGCTACCAGAAAACTACTAGAGCTAATCAATGAATTTGGTAAAGTAGCAGGACACAAAATTAATGCACAGAAATCTCTGGCATTCCTATACACTAATGATGAAAAATCTGAAAGTGAAATCAAGGAAACACTCCCATTTTCCATTGCAACAAAAAGAATAAAATATCTAGGAATAAACCTACCTAAAGAGACAAAACACCTGTATGCAGAAAATTATAAGACACTGATGAATGAAATTACAAATGATACAAATAGATGGAGAGATATACCATGTTCTTGGATAGGAAGAATCAACATTGTGAAAATGACTCTACTACCCAAACCAATCTACAGATTCAATGCAATCCCTATCAAGCTACCACTGGCATATTTTAGAGAACTAGAACAAAAAATTTCACAATTTGTATGGAAACACAAAAGACCCCGAATAGCCAAAGCAATTTTGAGACCGAGAAACGGAGCTGGAAGAATCAGGCTCCCTGACTTCAGGCTATACCAGAAAGCTATGGTAATCAAGACAGTATAGTACTGGCACAAAAACAGGAAGACAGGGAAATAGAGCAGGATCGAAAGCCCAGAGTTAAACCCACGCACATATGATCACCTTATCTTTGATAAAGGAGGCAGGAATGTACAGTGGAGAAAGGACAGCCTCTTCAATAAGTGGTGCTGGGAAAAGTGGACAGGAACATGTAAATGTATGAGATTAGAACACTCCCTAACACCATACACAGAAATAAGCTCAAAATGGTTTAAAGATCTAAATGTAAGGCCAAAAACTATCAAACTCTTAGAGGAAAACTTAGGCAAGACACTCTATGACATAAATCACAGCAAGATCCTTTTTGACCCACCTTATAGAGAAATGGAAATAAAAACAAAAATAAATAATGGGACCTAATGAAACTTCAAAGCTCTTGCACAGCAAAGGGAACCATAAACAAGACCAAAAGACAACCCTCAGAATGGGAGAAAATATTTGCAAATGAAGCAACTGACAAAGGATTAATCTCCCAAATTTAGAAGCAGCTCTTGCAGCTCAATAACAAACAACAAAGAACCCAATCCCAAAATGGACAGAAAATCTAAATAGACATTTCTCCAAAGAAGATATACAGACTGCCAACAAACACATGAAAGCATGCTCAGCATCATTAATCATTAGAGAAATGCAAATCAAAACTACAATGAGATATCATCTCACACCAGTCAGAATGCCCATCATCAAAAAGTTTAGAAACAATTAATGCTGGAGAGGGTGTGAAGAAAAGGGAACACTCTTGCACTGCTGGTGGGAATGTGAATTGTTACCACCACTATGGAGAACTTTATGGAGATTCCTTAAAAAACTACAAATAAAACTACCATATGACCCAGCAATCCCACTACTGGGCATATACCCTGAGAAAACCATAATTCAAAAGGAGTCATGTACCAAAATGTTCATTCCAGCTCTATTTACAATAGGCTGGAGTTGGAAACAACCTAAGTGTCTATCATCGGATGAATGGATAAAGAAGATGTCCCCCACTATTATTTTGTTACTGTCGTTTTCCTCTTTTATAGCTGTTAGCAGTTGCCTTATTTATTGAGGTGTTCCTATGTTGGGTGTATATATATTTATAATTGTTATATCTTCTTCTTGGATTGATTCCTTGATCATTATGTAGTGTCCTTCCTTGTCTCTTGTAACATTCTTTATTTTCAAGTCTATTTTATCTGATATGAGTATAGCTGCTCCAGCTTTCTTTTGATTTCCATTTGCATGGAATATCTTTTTCCATCCCCTTCACTTTCAGTCTGTATGTGTCCCTATGTCTGAAGTGGGTCTCTTCTAGACAGCATATATATGGGTCTTGTTTTTGTATCCATTAAACAAGCCTGTGTCTTTGGTTGTAGCATTTAATCCATTCACATTTAAGATAATTTTCAATATGTATGTTCCTATGACCATTTTCTTAATTATTTTAGGTTTGTTTTTGTAGGTCATTTTCTTCTCTTGTGTTTCCCACTTAGAAAAGTTCCTTTAGCTTTTGTTGTAGAGCTGGTTTGGTGGTCAATTCTCTTAGCTTTTGCTTGTCTGTAAAGTTTTTGATTTCTCCATTAAATCTGAATGAGATCCTTGCTGGGTAGAGTAATTTGGTTGTAGCTTCTTCCCTTTCATCACTTTAACTATATCATATCACTCTCTTCTGGCTTGTAGAGTTTCTGCTGAGAAATCAGCTGTTAACCTTATGGGAGTTCCCTTGTATATTATTTGTCATTTTTCCCTTGTTGCTTTTAATAATTTTTCTTTGTCTTTAACTTTTGCCAGTTTGATTACTATGTGTCTCGGCATGTTTCTCCTTGGGTTTATCCTGTATGGGACTCTCTGTGCTTCCTGGACTTGGGTGGCTATTTCCTTTCCCATGTTAAGGAAGTTTTCAACTATAATCTGTTCAAATATTTTCTCAGGTCCTTTCTCTCTCTTTTCTCCTTCTTGGACCCCTATAAAGTGAATGTTGTTGCATTTAATGTTGTCCCAGAGGTCTCTTAGGCTGTCTTCATTTCTTTACATTGTTTTTTCTTTATTCTATTCCCCAGCAGTGAATTCCACCATTTTGTCTTCCAGGTCACTTATCAGTTCTTCTGCCTCAGTTATTCTGCTATTAATTCCTTCTAGTGTAGTTTTCATTTCAGTTATTGTATTGTTCATCTCTGTTTGTTTGTTTGTTTTTTAATTCTCCTAGGTCTTTGTTAAACATTTCTTGCATCTTCTCGATCTTTACCTCCATTCTTTTTCTGAGGACCTGGATCATCTTCACTATCACTATTCTGAATTCTTTTTCTGATAGGTTGCCTATCTCCACTTCATTTAGTTGTTTTTCTGGGTGTTTATCTTGTTCCTTCAACTGGTATATAGCCCTCTGCCTTTTCATCTTGTCTGTCTTTCTATGAATGTGGTTTTTGTTCCACAGGCTACAGGATTGTAGTTCTTCTTGCTTCTGCTGTCTACCCTCTGGTGGATGAGGCTATCTAAGAGGCTTGATGGGAGGGACTGGTGATGGGTAGAGCTGACTGTTGCTCTGGTGGACATTGCTCAGTAAAACTTTAATCCATTTTATTGTTGATGATGGGGCTGGGTTCTCTCCCTGTTGAACTTTTGGCCTGAGGCAACCCAACCCTGTAGTCTACCTGGACTCTTTAGTGAGGCTAATGACAAGACTGTGGGAGGCATCAGGGCAAGGAGTATTTCCCAGAACTTCTGCTGCCAGTGTCCTTGTCCTCACAGTGAAACAGAACCCCCCACAACCACCACCTCTGCAGGAGACCCTCCAACACTAGCAGGTATGTCTGGTTCAGCCTCCCCCAGGGTCACTGCTCCTTCCCCTGGGTCCCGATGTGCACACTACTTTGTGTGTGCCCTCCAAGAGTGGAGTCTCTGTTTCCCCCAGTCCTGTCAAAGTCCTGCAATCAATTCCTACTAAGCTTCAAAGCCTGATTCTCTAGGAATTCCTCCTCCCATTGCCGGACCCCCAGGTTGGGAAGCCTGAAGTGGGTCTCAGAACCTTCACTCTGGTGGACGAACTTCTGTGGTATAAGTGTTTGCCAGTCTGTGAGTCCCCCCCAACCAGTTATGGGATTTGATTTTACTGTGATTGCGCCCCACCTACCATCTCATTGTGGCTTCTCCTTTGTCTTTGGATATGGGGTATTTTTTTGGTGAGTTCCAGTATCTTCCTGTCGGTCATTGTCCAGCAGCTAGCTGTGATTCTGGTGTTCTCACAAGAGGGAGTGAGAGCACATTCTCTACTCCACCATCTTGGTTCCTCTTTCCAAGATCTTTTTCTTCATGTCTCTCTTTGGGGTTATACAACTTGAAGATGTGGCAGCCATCTTAAGTTCAGAAAGGCAAATCTGAGGACAGAAGTCAAGATTCTGAGAACAGAACAGTGGAGAGCTGAAAAGTTGCCTAATTTTCAAAATTCTTATTAAATGAGATACACTATGTACACATTATCTAAGCCACATGTATTTGTGTTCAGTTGTTTACAGACAAATTATCCTGACTGAAGTAAGTGTATCATGCAAACATTCTTTCTCCTCTCAAAATGTTAATAGCACTAGGTATTGCTTTCAATTCTACAACTTCTATCCGTAATTCTAGGATTTAGAGGCATAAAGAAGTAACTTCTTTTTCAGAGACATTCTCAGTGCTTAGTTCAAACACCAACTGACCAACATAATGGATAAATTATATCCCAGGGAACTTTTGATTGAAGATAATTATGGTTTTCTAGGTCAAATGAGAGGTAATAATTACCTCTCATTTTCCCAACATATAATTGGAAATATGAATACTTAATTCTGCTAATTATAATGATGGTGTTAAAATTATTTAGCTTGTATTAACATCTTTTAACATAAAATTTGACCTTTTATTCATTTCTGGTCTCTTTCATGGGCAAAGTACATGAAATTCACACAATTTTCAGAAATGCTTGAAATTATGCTTTAAAGCCATATTTACTAAAAATGTTAGCATGAATGCATATTTTTACATCTTAAATTCAAAGTGATTATATGCAACTCATCATAACTCTACCTTGTAATATAATAGACTTATATATGATTGAGACTACAAAAGTGCTTCCATCTAAAAATCATCTGGTTCCCAAGTCCTTTTTCTTTCTATGTTCTGTGTCCTTGTGGATAACATCTCCTTTTGCCCAGTCACCAGATCCAGAAAATTAGAAGCCAATACAAATATGATTTTCTCTCTCAATCACAAATACCCTAACCAATCAGTCAAGTTCAGTGTGTCTTAGTACTTTAACATCTCTCATATCTTTCTTTCCTTTCCCTTACCATGGATAGCTTCATGTGAATATTACTTCTCACATGTACTATTGTAAGAACTTCCTAAATCCTCTCTCTACATTCAATTTATTCTTCTCAAGTCTGTCTCCTAAATAATGTGATACATTCTTCTACAATCTTAATCTGACAAAGAGAGTCAGACACTTGTTATTAGTATGTGACTCTCATGGTCAGAGAGGTTCAATTTTAAAATAAAAAGACTATTTTTACTAATAAATTTTTAATACCTTAACTTAGCAATTATTGTTCTTCACAGTCTGGTCCTTAGCTACATTTGCCCTGTTCCTCCACAATGCACTCCAGTGATAGGCAACTGTTGAATTCCCAGCCTGGATCAGGATATTTCATATTATCAAGAGTTTGTACATTCTGTTCTATCTGCTCTGAATGATTTTCTATCCTTTATGTATAGTTGTCTCCTTCTGATACTCTATAACTGAATTCCAAACAATACTGTTTCTGTGAACCCTTTTCCAACCTCCCAAAAGGGTAGCAGATTTATTTTAAGTTACCTTAACAACTTGTGTGCATAATCCTTGCATTATTCAACTTTAATGTCTGCTGTCCAGCATAGTACTCAGAATATAGAAAGCACACAATAAATACATGTTGAATACATAACAATAGAGATGAATAGTTTACTGCCTTGATTTATTCTTACCCTTTGTGTGTGTCGTAGATGATGCTATTTTAAAAATCAATTTACAGCTACTGCTTTTATACACCTGTCATTCAAATTTGTTCATATGGCAAAATACTTGCCAATCTGTGCTGAAGGTAAATACAAAATAAAAAAAAAGACACTGCAAATGTATTTTATGAAAAAACACATTCTGTAATTTTGACTACTTTTAGACATACTGCATAGTTTTCCTTTTCTATTACAAAAATTATTTCTACCTTGTCACAATGTCAAAATATTGTTTCTAAAGACACACTACATCTTCCTAAACAACTAAACAACACACCGCAACTTCCTAAACATTACATCTTCCTAAACAACAACAAAATTTATACAATGTACACATTTTAAATCAGTTTCAAATGTTTTAAGAAATAGTTATGCTATAACTCTAATTTTAAGAATATATTCACACTTTGCATTTAGTATCTGAGACCTATAAGGAAATTTAAAAACTTATCATGAGTTATGACCATGTAGTTCTAGTCTCAATATAAAACAAGTGAGATACAAAGGAGATCAATATTTTCCCTTGTACTAATTCAGTTACTACTATTTCAGCAAAAGATATGTTAAGAAGAAAAAACTAGTTTTGATGGCTTAAATTTCTCCTCTAAATATTAACATGAAAAGGTATTACATCAAACTAATTTCATGTAACTATAAAACTACTGTAGAGAAGACAAAACGTAATTTTTAATAAGTTTGTGAGATTAATCCACATGTTTTCTTATTTAGTATATAAGTCACATAATCAATGCTAGTATGAATCATACAATTAACACAGTCTTACATTGAAGGAATTTGTATTTTAATTTTCTTATTAATAAACAGGATCTATTTTCTTCATTATATTTCTAAGTAAAAGCATATTTTCTCAAATTTGTATATGGCTGGAAAATAAGGTTCATTATAATCTGTATCACAAAATGAAATTCCATATTTATAAGATAAATTTCATAAACGAAAGTACTTAAGTCAGTATGCAGTTTCAACACGACAAATGAAAATTGATGGAATTCAGGAGCAAAATATAATTTATACATTGCACGAAAAAGATAGGTCAATGTAGAATAGCAATTTATGTGAAACACGGGTGAAGAAAAATTTAATGTTGTGGAGGAAAATTATCATTTCATAGTCATGAAGAAAATGACCTTTGTGACATTTCAAAGCTTTGACACTAATCTTTCCAAATCAGTCTTCATTAGTCAAAATAATACAAATATGCTACACCTAGGTTTTAGAAATATCCTTTAAAAATGTACATGAGATATGGAGACCAAAATGTTTAAAGTGATATTCAGTAGAATTTTGAGGAATGAAAAATGAGAGTTAGTACAGAAAAAAAAATTTGAAAAGCTAATATTATTTTTTATTTTTATTTTTGTGAATATGAGCATTCCCCATAGCCACCCTCACTTTTCATGCAAGTGAACAATAGAAAATAAAGAAGGAAATAATTTTTGGGGGCATAATGAAGATTATTTATTTTTCTCTCTGCACTATAAAATGTTATATTTGGGGAAACTATAAAAGATCTGTTTCTGATAATCTTCAGGGAAAATATAGAGGCTTATCTCTTTCCTTCATTAAAAAAAATATATGAGTTGATTTTCAGTTATGTACTGACAATTCTCTTAGACAATAGAAACAAATAAAAAGACACTGCTTCTTACATAAATGTACTTAGAATTTCTTGGGATATTACAATACAGGATGAAAACCGGTTTAATGATAGTGTGCCTCAAAGTGACGTGAGGGTACAGAAGAAACCTCTAAATGTCATGGAACTTTCCAGACAAAGCTTGCAAATGAGATGAAACTTAAGCCAAATTTAAAAGAAACACAGGAATTCTCCATGAGAGAGGAAATCATTATAGGACAAATGACTACTACATGCAGCAGTAACAGAAGAGTTTCACATGTTCAACTGTTGTTTGTAGTATTTTATTATAGTGGCACCCAGAATGAAAGCTGCAGGTAATAATGAACAGGAGACTGGAAATCTTGAGATGGGCCACATCTTAAATAATCAATTATATAATTCAGATGGGATTTGGATTTTATCATGTCATGCTTAGGAGCCATTAAGTTGTTTTAGGCCATGAGATTACATGGAAGTTTTTGCATTTCAGAAATACAACTTTGAACTTGGGATACACAGCATGAAAAAGATTGAGGGGCAGGGAGAACAATAAAGAAGCCATGGCAGTGAAACAAGTGAGAAAATTTATGGTCAGATCTAAGACACAGAAGTGAGAGACAAAGAAGAAGAGGGCACTAAGGAAAGTTAAGAAGTAGATTCACCATTTTACTAGTGCTTTTAAAACATTCTCAGAAATTATAGACTAATTTTATTACTAAAGACAAAAGTTATATTAAAATGAAATAATACAGAGATTATATTATAAATTACATTATCTATAGTGTACAGATTATATACTATAATTAGAGAAGAAACTATGACTGGAAAGCATGGAAAACTGGGGGAAGACAATGTTAATGTTACATGAACTTTGAGCTCCTGGAATACAGTGACTGTAAAGTGACTTTCTTAAAGTTCTCCACACTTTTGTGTCCTGAAAAATGGCTTAATGCAAAGAATCACCATCTTTCCTGTGGTTTAGATAGGACTAATGGATGCTCCTGTCACGCTCCTTAATTACTTATGACAATGCTGGACACAGACCCTCCAAATTCCCATTCTTTGCCTTATAAATTATTAACTGAACAGTTTGTCCTCACTGACCCATCAGGAAAAAATATTCACTAATATTATTTTACCAAATTTTAGTCAAACATTTCTCCTTCCAGTTCTTTGAACTTTGGTCCATGCTGTCTGAGCAAGCACTGAACATGGAACAACCCTTCCTTTATTGTCTCTCCCTAAAATAGGCAGACAAAAAGAAAGACATATCCTGATCATTTGTCTGAGTCTGGTTCTTTCTAGCCTTGCTTACTGCTTCCTGTAAAACCTCCTTCCTGCCTGATCTTTGTGATGATTGTAGATCTCATGGTCAAAGTTTTCCCTATTGCCATATCTTCCCTTCCAGTATTGAAATAGCCTCCCTTCCTCTTTTGCAATAATCCTTTCAAAGAAAGTCTCTCCTTACCTAAGTCTGGATATTTTTTTGTTTTTAATTTGACATAGAAAAAACAGAATGGTTATTGGGGGATTTACAGCTATAAATTAACTTTACACGTAAGCCCGTACCCATTAGAAATATCATTGTTAGCAATTCAGGTTAACACTACAAGGAGAAGGAAAGAAAAGAAAAACTTGTCTCTAAATATGTTTTTAATTAATTGTACTATATTAAATACAATATAAGATATGGACACACATTTTATTTTGTTTTTTATTTATTTTTATCTTTCTTTTTTTTGGGGGGGGTGATACTCATTTTAAATGCCAAAATAAGCATATACAACAAAAGGATCTAAGTAACTCATTTCTTGGATATTCTCAGGTGTCCCTTATTAGTTCCCTGATTCAGATTAGTTCCCTGATTCAGATTCCAATTCAAATGGTAGGAACAGATTCAACATGATAATAACTGTCTTTTCTCCTCTGGGGAAAATCCATTTAACCTGGCCTGACTACCTAACCAGGTGTGAATCCTCACTGAGGTGCAAATTTATTTCTGTACAATAGAATAGCTACTGGCTCACACTTGGGTAAGCAGAAACTGATCAAGAGTGAACTATTTGAATTCAGTTTTTAAAACACATATTTTTTTAAACTATACATTTTAAAAATAAACAGAAAGCACTGCTGGGATAACCTGCAGATTGTGATTCCTTTTGAACATACATGCTTTATTATGACTTAAACTAGGAGGAGGCCTGGCCATGCAGTCTGGAGATATTTGTAGATTTTGTTCTATCAGATTCATGTCCTCAGTTACCATTAAATCCTCTAAAATATATATATGTCTTAGCTGAAGCAGCTTCACTTCTTCATTAGTTTTTCCTTTAAATTGATACCTTCCTAGGGATTACTTTCACATGAAGTGATTCCAGAGGATATTTCATTATTGAATAATATATATATTTTGACAATTCAGATGGTTTTTACTGACTTCTAAGAGGCCTATTGCCATAAAATCTGTCTTGTTTAGAGTGATGTGTCTTTGAACTCTATGTCATTGTTTGGTATACTACTTTATTGCACATAATTGTCAACATATATGACAAAGTAGTTTAGGAAGTATAGAGACCCATCATGTTTCATTGTTCAGTACCAGAATATGGTAGCTATAATATAGATACAAGTACTAGCATCTTTTAAAATGGATGCATCAAGTGGCAAATTATATTAAAATTATTTAATGTGATAGGATTCAGAGCAACTTTTGTTTAATATGCTTGGCAACTGAAAATGAAAGGACTAAAACTGTTTAAATAACTCATGCTCTCAGTGACTGTGTATTCTAAAGTATTTTTTATCATTAAGTAAAAGGTGTTTCCCTACCAAAATAAATTTCAAATTATCATCTGAACTCATATTAATGAAATGACTTTGAATTCAGTACCTACTAAAAGATTAGCTTAGAAAAATATCTGTAAGTTGGAATATATTGTTTCCTTTTAAATGAAGGCAATATGAAGCAAGAGTTGCCAATGCTTATACAGTCATGAGCTTTTATCTTCTCATTCAACATTCAGTTAGTTTCTTTTAATAATTTTACCAATTCTTATCAGCAACATCATACAATTGGTGACAGAATGATAATTAATCCTTTTAAAATTATGTGTATTAGGAAATGTACTACACTGCTGTGTAAGAAACAATTTCAGCAGAGAATAAACTCCAGTTTATGTAGGACATAAAGCAGTTATAAGCTAAAAGCTTGATCTGCTGGAGGTGCATATGAAAAAGATAAAATAATAAAATAGCAGCAGAAAGAATAGAAATGAAGGACTAACTCCAACACATAGGGTCTAACACGTTTATTCTGGCTTAAATAATCACAGATGTCCATTTTTGGCACTCAAGTCAGTGTTAACATAGGAAAATGCTTGCCATAAATGCAGAGGTTATATTTAACTACTAGGAGTTTTGTTGATAAAAATATTAATAATAACTCTATAATAAAAGACATTAACAGAGGCATGAGATGTTATGGCTCATCTTCTAAGCAAAAATCTTATTTTTATTTAAGTCTCAAAAACCACAGGAGATAAAATGTTAATATTTTCTGCATTTTTCAGATAAAGCAGCCAAGGCTCAAATAGCTTAAACAGATGTTCCAAGATAACAAGTTAATAAATATGAGAACCAAGTTTGACCACAGTTATCATGACTACTGATCTGAACTTCTCACAATTACACTGTGGCTCTTTTGCCAGGACACAGAGATCCAAAACCCAGGCAACCGTCCAGTATCACGTCTCTACTTCCACAGCTGTCTTTGTTGTTCATGAAAACCTGATGGAACTTGGGAGCAACCAAAGTGTTCTTCAATAGAAGACTGGATAAATATCTTGTGGATACATCTAGACAATGGAATATTATCAACGTTGAAAGGGAATGAGCTTTCAAATCATGAAAAGATACGAAAGAGACTTAAACACATAATACTAAATGAAAGAAGCCAATCTGAAAAGGTTAAATATTGATTGAGTCTGACTATACTACCCTCTGGTAAAGGCAAAACTATAGAGACAAGGAAAATCAGTTGCCAGGGATTAGGTTCAGGGGCCGGAATGAATAAGTAAAGAAGAGAGGATTTTTAGGGCAGTGACAACATGACGTATGGTACCATAATGATGGATATATGCCATTATGCAAATATTAAAACCTATAAAATGTACAACACCAAGACAAGAGTTAACTCTAGTGTAAACTATGGACTTTGGGTGATTATGATATATCAATGTAGGTTCATCAATTGCAAGAAATGTACCAGTTTGGTGAGGGATGCTGATAATGGGGTATCTATGCATGGGTGAAGGCAGGGGAATATGGGAAATCTCTGTACCTTCCTCTAAATTTTGCTGTGAATCTAAAACTGCTCCAAAAAGAATAGCCTTTTAAAAAAATGATGGCTTTAGTAATAGATATCATTTCTTGATTTCTCTTTCATTTGGCATGTATAAATACTCTGTAACACATACTACAATTATTTTTTAAATTAAATGAACAAATTAAAGGGAATTTCTTAAACTGATTTCAGTCAGTTTAAGAATTATCTGGACAGCTTTTTAAAATTGCTGATTCCTGGAGAAGTATGATTAACTAGTTTTAGAGTTGGGCTCATGAATATGCATGTTTAAATGATAAACATGATTGTGAGGCAAGTGATCTATGGTTGACACCATAAGAAACATGGCCATAATGACAATTTTTAAAAAAAATCATTAGATTTCCTATTTTTCAGCTGATTTTCACATTAAATTAGAACTCTGCCTTTATAAAATATCAAAATAGAAAGATAAAATTAACACTACAATCTTACTTCCTTTGTAATGTTGAAATGTAAGATCTTGCATTTACTCTTCCAAGACATTGGTTAGCAGGAAAAAAAAGTTCAAATATATTTCTTGTTTCAACCTTTTTTAAAATAAAATATAATATTTTATACTCTTACTACTGTCAGTCTTTTATAGTAAGTATACTGTCTTCCATGCTGATTGGCAATATTCCACATGATGAGCACTTCATAAGCCTAAATTCTTGCAGGAAAATCACTGTAAAAGCAATATATGAGAAATAAGACTTTGTTTTATTTCTTGCTATTGTTGTTACTGAATTATAACTTAGCCCTCCATGACTGACACTGAAGTATATATATAATTCTCTCTCTGCTGTCTGAATGATTGTAGAAAATATTTTTAATTTTTTAGCTATCCATCAATCAAATCCTAAATCCCTTTCTATACCACCCCTTATTCCATTTGAGTAGGATGGTATTTTTGCCTTGCACTGCAGAAACACATGAGGATGATTACCCTCTCTCCCTGCTCTGGCATAGCCTGGGAGGAGAACAAATGTTTGAGACTCAGACAATTGGAAATAATTCAGGAAATTTTGGAATTTTGAATGATGGTGGATTAAGCTGTTCCAGAGGCAGCCCTTTGTAATAACAGCTGCTTATAAAACATTTCAAAATTATTTTTTCCCAGCATATTTTTCAGACCTCCAGCTTTCTGAGGATTTTGTTGGCTCCTAATAGCCTTCATATAAATAGTTACAATTATAATAATTATATATATATATATAATTATTACTTAATATTTGCAGAGTAAGGTGTGTATCTTGCAACCAAGAGCCTTGACTGAGACTACTTATTTTAATAATTCTTATTTGAGGAATACCTTAAAATGAGCTAGTCTACTTTAAATATTCATTTTTCTCTTAATTTTCTTACACAGAAAGAATGTTTTTGTTAATTCTTTCCAATCTCTTGTTATTTGGAAAATTCATAAATTCGAATCTCCTTTGGAATAGGTGATGTATTTTGAGTTGTGTATTTAACTTATGTAAATTACCTATTATTTTACATTTCATGTATTATCATACTTCATATACGTGATATCATATATCACATATACGTGATATCATATATCACGTATCTTCAATCTTCTTTCAATCTTCAATCTTCTTTCAAATATCAAACTTTTTCCTTGCACTATATAATTTACAAACATATCTTGCTTTTAGCTATTGTGTTCTTTCTTAATGTTTAACATAATTAAAATTGAAAAAAGAAATGTTTGGTTCATACTCTCGTAACTCCAGTGTTGTTGGAGTCTGATGTTGAACAACTTTAGAAGGCAGATCCACGTGTCGTCTTCAGCTTGAACAATTAGATATTTGGAATATGTCCTAAGATGTAACCAATAAGTTTAAAACTTTATTATTGTTGTTTTTCCTATATTGTGCTAAATAAATTTTTCATGATGAGGTTTTTTGCTTGATTTTTTAATTAAATACACTTTTTCTCCTGGAGACATGGTTGCTTTTTCTCATTCTCCTTAATGAATCCTCTCTTTTTGTTTCTATTCCTGACCTCTAAAAAATGGCTATCTCTTGGGCTGTGCTTGCTTCTATTCTGTATCTAATGCCACTGCCTGTGAGATATAGAAAGCACATGGCTTTAAATAAATTGCCTCCTGAATTCCAGACTCATATATCCAATGGCCTACTCATCATCTTAATTTGAGTGTCAAGTAGATATATCAAACTTCTCTGTTTTTGCAAAATTCACATTACTTTATTTCATTCTTTCCCCCAAAATATATTTCCAGATTATCTTCATCATTTATTTAGATGCTTGAAACTACAATTTTAGAGTCTTGGTGCCAGTCCCTCTTTGTCACACCTTTTACTCCAATTCCTCATCTGGTTGTATTGAAGAACATATCCTGAACTCCATCATTTCTCAATACCTCAACAGATACCCAGACCCACACAACATTAACTCTTGTTGAGATTACTGAAAAGAACCTTGTAAAAGAACTGATCTGCTGTTTTTATTTCTATATCCTTCAGAGAGCTCCCTTCAGAGAAGGCCAATATAATAGTAAAAATGAAAATCTGATCAATGTCTCACCTGCTCAAAACCTTCCAAGGTTTCTCATTAACTAAAAATTACATGAAATCCTAAAATAGGCTCTTGTCTATTTTATCCTTCCTACATACCCTCTCAGTTGTTCCTTCTCACTCCCAAAGCCCTTCTTTTTGATCGAAGACACTGAAGACACTCATTTTGATCAAAGGCACTGAAGACAATTTATTCATTAGAATATTTGTATTTGCCATCTGTTGTTATATGCCTATATTATTCTGTCACTTTATTCAAGTTGTGCATTCAAATTCCACCACTTCAGAGAGATTTCGTACCTTTTTTATGTGTCTGATTACAAATTTTAAAAAATAATAATAATTATCAGAAAGAGAGGACAAGGAGCATATTTTTCATGTAAAGAGAATTCTGACAGTAACTAGTTTCTGTGTGAGTTTAGCTATAAATGATGCCATCAGACACCCACAGTTTTCTGGGGTTTTTTTTCTCCATTATTATCAAGTTGATTTTTATCATCATGTTTTCCACTTTATTTGGACATCATGTTTTCCACTTTATTTGGATATCTACTCTACCTCCAGATCTCAGGCCCATGTTTAAGTTAGGAATTCCCAGAAGGGAATTTTCAATTTGACAAGATAATAAATAGTTTTTGAACTGGTATACCATTGAGAAGGTTTTAGGGATGCTGATAAGTTTATTATAAAGTTTGTTAGGTAAAATATTTTGAAAAATATAAAAAACAATAATGAGTACTTCCCTATAAGATACCAAACCATTAAGGATGGCAGAGGTAAGTAATATACTGTGGGACTAGTTTATAACAGAAATGGGTCCTAGGATAGGCTCAAGAAGTTCTGTAAGATCTTGGAAAAGACCCATATATAGTTGAAATTTTTGGAAAGAGTTTTGTCAGTACATAATAAAAGCTTAGAATGCACATTACTTGATCTTAAAAAGCCCTTCAGAAATACACAGGTAGCCAACGAAATAAATATAACCATATATAACACTACAATATTTGCAAGAGAGATAAAATATAGGCTTTTTAAATGTCCATCAACTGAGGAATCTTTGAATCAGAATAATCCCAGACTATGGAATGATATGCAATATTTATCAAACATAAAGTTTTGTATATTCCAAAATAGAAAAAGAATGTTCATGATATATTTCAAGTGAGAGGATAATGTACAGCATTCAGTGTCGTGTCTTCTAATTACCTGTGTCCATGTTTATGCTTCAAACACATTGCAAAATATCTGAAAACTGTGCTGAACTATCAATGGTGTTTGCTTCTGGACCCTGGGATGGAGAAACCCTTACTTATGCACATCAGGAATTTTTATTTTTTATAAGCATACGTATTTTGAAATAAAATAAAACTATACATATGTGGAATCTAATAAAATGGTACAGATAAACCAGTTTGTAAGGCAGAAATAGAGACACAGATGTAGAGAACAAACGTATGGACACCAAGGGAGGAAAGCTGGGGGAGGGGGTAGTGGGATGAATTGGGAGATAGGGATTGACATATATACACTAATATGTATAAAATAGATAACTAATAAGAACCTGCTATATAAAAAAAATAAAATAAAATGCAAAGAAAAATTTTTAATAAAAAAATAAAAGCTATAATATTTTTCTGCCTGTTGTACTCAACATGTTTTTAAATTATAGAGACTACATTTTTTCTTTTGTGTTTAGCACCTTCAGTATCCACAGAACACTTAACACATCATTGGGAAAATAAAGAATTCTAAATCAATGTTCTTTAAACTCTCTAGCAATGATGACTTTGCAGCTTATGCATGCTGTGTGACATTTTACAGAGACACTATTTTACCATCATTTACTCATTGCCCTTTTATTAAATAATAGAGAGCTATGGGACTATTTGTTGTTGCAGGATTCAACGTCTTTGGTACTCTACATGTTTACTATTTTTACACTTGTTAAAATTACTATGTCTTCAATAAGTTGTAATTATGCCTTGTAGTACATAAACTTTTGTATTTTATTGATCAATAAATTTAATTATTAATCAATAAAATAAATTAATTATAATTAATCATTTTAAATTTATTAATTAATATGATTAATTATTAATTAATACAATTAGCATATCTATAGTTAGATATGTATACATAGATGGATGGATAGATAGGTAGATAGGTAGGTAATTCATAAGTATAATTAACTCTGCTTCCGTAACAATATGTAAAATCAATGTCATTACTTTATAGCCATACCTCTTAAACTATGTGGAGTTTGAATATGGTCTCTATTTGTATTTCATTTATTTTATATAAATTACAAAATTATTTACATAATAATAGCACTAAAATGTTATCACCTCATCACCTCACAATAGATAAACTATGCTTGTTCTGTTGCGGTATGGACTTTCAACATTGTGTAATAGAATTCTTTCTATTCTTACCATAATATAAAACGATTGCAGTTAAAAAATGTGTTAACATACAATAAACCTTAAGAGCAGAACTATATCTCAAAATCTTGGGATGATTGCTAATCATTCTTCAGTTTGTAAATAGCTATTTTTACTTCAAAATTTATAGAATATAGGAATAATATATCTTGCTGATTTGAGGAAAACTTCTCTATGTTCAGAAGGTGTTCCATTATTTGTACATTTGAAATGAAGTTTCAGAGGGAAACAGAGACAGAGATGGAGACAGAGATCATACATACATACCTATCAGTTTAAGTTAGGGCATGCTGTTGTTATTAACAAACTAAAAATCATAATGGCTTAATATACTAAAAATTTATTTCTCAGCCAAGTCAATCCTGAGGTGAGCTGTACAGCCCTCACCTATCTTGAACCTATGCCATCTGGAACAAATGCCCTTCAAGAGGGATGCCCTGAGAAGAGGCATAGCAGAGGCAAATAAACTATTAATGACCTCTGACCAGAAGTTTGAACATATAATTAGGCTCATAGTTCATTAACCAATATAGTCATGAGATCTCAATCTCATTCCAAGAATGTCTGACAAATGGAGAGAAACACATGGGTATTTGGTTAACTTTAACTGCCATACCATGGAGCTAAATGAGGGAAAGTGTGATAAAGAACATTAACATAGGACTTCCCTGGTGGCACAGTGGTTGAGAGTCCGCCTGCTGATGCAGGGGACACGGGTTTGTGCCCCAGTCCAGGAAGATCCCACATGCCGCGGAGCGGCTGGACCCGTGAGCCATGGCTGCTGAGCCTGCATGCCCAGAGCCTGTGCTTTGCAACGGGAGAGGCCACAAGAGTGAGAGGCCCGCGTACCGCAAAAAAAAAAAAAAAAAAAAAAAAAAAATCAACATATAAATTGTAAGAAAAGATTGCCAAATGGTTACATAAATTATTGGGGGGAGAAAGAGAAAATGGACAGCTTCTGTGTTAGAAGTTATAATTCTGAGGGCCAGATAGAAAATTAGTCAAGTAAGTGATGTAAAGGTGGGATGCATATCATCATAATAGAAAAAAAAAGACTTTATAGAATCTCAATTCCCATTTCCATTGCTCTTCCAGCCTCATGTCTTTCTGTGATTCCACCTGGGGTCTCTTTCCTTTTGCCTGAAAAACTCTCTCTTTAATATTTCTAATATAGTTGATAAATATCTGTTTTATTTTATTTTGCAAATGTTTTAATTTCAACTTCATTTTTCATAACTATTTTTATTGGGTAGAGAATTCTATGTTATAAGTTTTTTTTTCATACCTTTAAGTAGTTATTTAAGTAAGTCATTCTATTAAGTTCTAGTTTTTCTAGACCATTTGAAATGTTGGTTTTAAGTCTTATTATTATTCCATTGAAGATAATGTATGCTTTTCTTCCTGACTGGTTTCAGATTTTTTGCCTTCAGCAGCTTTACTATAGTATGCATAGGTGTAGCTTTTCTTTCCTCCCTCCCTCTCTCCCTTCCTTCTTTTTCTTTTTCTTCCTCCCTCCCTCCCTTTATTTCCTTCCTTTCTTTTTAATTTATTTTTATTTTTTTTACCTCTTTATTGGAGTACAATTGCTTTACAATGGTGTGTTAGTTTCTGCTGTATAGCAAAGTGAATCAACTATACATATACATATATCCCTACATCCCCTCCCTCTTGTGTCTCCCTCCCACCCTCCCTATCCCACCCTTCTAGGTGGACACAAAGCACGGAGCAGATCTCCCTGTGCTATGTGGCTGCTTCTTACTAGTTATCTATTTTACATTTGGTAGTATATATATGTCAATGCTACTCTCTCACTTCGTCCCAGCTTACACTTTCCCCTCCCCATGTCCTCAAGTCTATTCCCTACGTCTGTGTCTTTATTCCTGTCCTGTCCCTAGGTTCATCAGAACCTTTATATATATATATATATATATATATATATATATATATATATATATATATATATATAAAAGGTGAGCTGTACAGCCCTCACCTATCTTGAATCTATGCCATCTGGAACCAATGTGTTTCTATGGGCTTGCTTCTTTTTTCTTTTTTTTTTTATTACACATATATGTGATACCATACAGTACTTGTCTTATCTCTATTTGAGATAATTTCTTCTTTGGATTATCTCACTTAGCATAATTTACTCAAGTTCCATCACTGTTATTGAAAATGGCAGGATTTTGTCCTTTTTCATGGATAAATAGCTTTCCACTGTATATATATGCCACGTCTTCTTTATCCATTTACCTATTGGTGGGCACTTAGGTTTTTTCCATATCTTGGCTATTGTGAATAATGCTACAATAAGCATAGTTGTGCAGATATCTTTTCATTTCCTTTGGATATATATCCAGGAAAGAGATTTCTGGATCATATGGTAGTTCTAATTTTAATTTTTTGAGGAATCTCCTTACTGTTTTCCATAGTGGCTGCACCAATTTACATTCCCACAAACAGTACACAAATGTTCCCTTTTCTACACATCCTTCACAACACTAGTTATCTCATCTTTATGGTAATAGCCACTCTAATAAATATGAGGTGATATCTCATGGTTTAGCTTTGTATTTCCCTAATGATTAGTGATTTTGAGCATCTTTTCATGTATTTTTTGGCCATTTGGATATCATCTTTAGAAAAATGTCTTTTCAGTTCCTCTGCCTATGTTTTAATCAGATGTCTTTATTTGTTATTTAGGTGTATGAGTTCTTTATATGTTTTGGATATTAACCTCTTATAAGATAGATGGTTTGCAAATATTTTCTCCCATTCTATAGGTTGCCTTTCATTTTTTTTTAATTGCTTCTTTTGCTGTACAGAAGATTTTTAGTTTGATGGAATCCCACTTATTTTATTTTGCCTTTCTTGCTTGTGCTTTTGGTGTCATATCAAAAAGAGAAGATCATTGCCAAGAAAAATGTCAGTGAGCCTTTCCTCTATGGTTTCTTTTAGAAGTTTTACAGTTTCAGATCATTTTCCCCAAGATTAATATCCTAAATTATTATAGTATATTTGTAACAATTAGTGAACATTATTACCATTATTAACTAAAATTTATAATTTATTTCTTAGTTTTTACCTAATATATATTTTTTATGTTCCTATATCTTATTCAAGAAATCACATAACATTTAATCATCTCTTTAGGGTCATCTTGACCATGAAATTTCCTGAAAAACTTTTAAATTTCTCCAAACATAATTTTGTACTTTGTCAAGCATTTGTAATTGTTCTTGGTAGCAGTAATCATCAGCTTCATGATACTTTATCATATACAGGAATAAACATGCACTAGAGCAATGATTTTTAAGATTTTTTGGAGAAAGCACAGTAAGAAATAAATCTGATATAACATCCCAGTAATTTTTACTATAATAACACCTATAATGTGTTAGGTACTATACGACATTCTTTTTTTTTAAAAAAACTTAATGCTCACCATAATCCATAGTGCTTTTTCAATTATTACCCCATTTTGCAGTGGAAACCATGGTCCAGGTTTTGCAACTAGTAACGGGTAGACCCTGGGTCAGAATCTAGAAATCATGTCTCTAGAATCAGACTGGTGTAACTGATGTAAATATTTTGATGAATAATTCCATAATATATATCAAAAGGTAAATAGTCAGGCCCTATGGCCCTGTAATTCACTGATCAGAATTTATCATCTGAACAAACTTATAAAAAGGTATATGTATAAGATTCAACCGGACAACTTTGTTTGCAATAATAAAACTCAACAAATGACCTAAATTTATGTCAGTGGGGAACTGATTAAATGATTTGTAGTCCATATATTAAATAGAGGACCCCAAAGGGCTCATGTAACAGTTTCTCCATAATGTATTATTAAGTCATGATATCAAGTTTCTAGTGTATACAGTGATTCCATTTTGGAAAAGATTAAATGTGTTGCCAAATACATGGAATTTTTGGAAGATTCCATACATATTCTTAAAATATAATGACTTCAGTAATGTGTCTGGAGATGTAAGGCATATTATCTGATAAAACATCAGATAATATGTTGTTATTGAGATGTGTATACATTATACAAAGTTTAGAGTTATAGTTTCTCAAAGATACCTTTCTACCACAACTGACCAAAAGATATTATTCATTTCATTTATCTATTCCAGATAAAATAACAGTTTGATAATGAAATACTTTTTAAAAAAAATATTATTATAATTAGTATGTAATTATATCTAATAGTCAATACACTGTGATATTTACTTATAACTCAAACATTCCCTAGAATTTTTTGCTTTGTAATATGGATATAATTACCATAAGTTGAGAATGTTTTAGGTTTATCTTATTTAAATTATCATCAATAAAGTGTATAACTCTCAAACATGTAAGTAGAATGGTACAGACAGTTTAGTAAGTTCCAAAGTGGATTGCTAAAGAATGTAAACTCCACAATTTACTTTCAACCTAAAATGTTAGTCCAGGTTCAAACATAAGGGCAAGTTTCACTGAATTAATAAAGTATGAAGACTTTATTAAATATTGCCACCAGACTTGCATGAAAAATTCATTTTAAACACTGCTTAATTTCAAATATTTTAAAAATAATTTACACTGTTAAATTTAGAAATTAATAAATTCAGTTCTGATGGACTGTTGTAATTATAAGTTATAACCCTTTTAAAAAGAGAGTTCATGGTAGTTGTGTATTCTATCCAGTTGATGAACTTCCAAATGGATTAAATTACCATAAGTTGCACTGGTGTTATAAATCCCACATGCACTGACTCTCCAGAGCTAATTGTGCACATCCTTCCAATATCATATGATGTTAGTGGTAGCTTAAAATCGACCATGGTAGAGGTATTTACACAATAATTAGGAAATTCTAGAAATCATCGTTCCTCCATTTACTCCTTGAGAAGTTTGTTAAACAGTTACCTGCTCACAATTGACTAGAACCATGATCAAGCTTAGAATTTGGAGTCATAGGTCGTAGCTTTGGCTTCAAGTTCTGCCACTTAGAAGCTGGGTTCCATTTGCCACATCCCCTAACACCTCAAGGTCTCCTTTTTCTAAAAGGGAAAATATATAACATACTTAACACTCTAGGCTGTCTGAAGGATTCAGTAAATTACATATATAATATGCTTAAAGACAGTGTCTGTCACATAGTTAAGTGCTGAATAAAAGTTATTTTACTCCTACATATCCCTTGTCTCACATTTAGTTTGGCTGCCTTATTTTATTTTTCTGTTATAGTAATGCATGGGAACAATGCAGACAAACTTTGTTAATACTCATAGCTATTAACTGCTGAAAGAGCCACCTTATACATCAACCTTAATAATTTGTTTCCTTGAAGATGATCATTGCTAGAAGGGAAAGAATACATCAGTTCCTTTTGGTTCCTGTTAACAAAGTTGTCCATTTTATGTCCCTATAGATGTAAATTGCAGTAATTAGGAATGAGTTGTTCCTATGCAATATTTTTAACATAAGAAAGGATCATTAATGAAGATTTATTTATACACTGTTTATTTACTGGTACTTGGCCAAAGAGAGGGTTGGCATGATGGCTCTGGCAATGAATAGGGAATATTGAATCCAGGAAATGTGACATTAGAAGACAAAGTGGAGAAGAGCTTCAAGATGGTGGAAGAGTAAGACGTGGAGATCAACTTCCTCCCCACAAATACATCAGAAATACATCTACATGTGAAACTGCTCCTACAGAACATCTACTCAACGCTGGCAGAAGACCTCAGACCACCCAAACGGCAAGAAAATCCCCATGTACCTGGGTAGGGCAAAAGAAGAAAAAAAAAACACAGACAAAATAATAGGGACGGGACCTGCACCAGTGGGAGGGAGCTGTGAAGGAGGAAAGGTTTCCACACACTAGGAAGCCCCTTCGCGGGTGGAGACTGAGGGTGGGGGAGGGGAGAAACTTCAGAGCCATGGAGGAGAGTGCAGCAACAGGGGTGCAGAGGATAAAGTGGAGATTCCTGCACAGATGATCGGTGCCAACCAGCACCCACCAGCTCGAGAGGCTTGTCTACTCACCTGTGAGGACGGGTGGGGGCTGGGAGCTGAGGCTCCTGCTTCTGTCAGATCCCAGGGTGAGGACTGGGGTTGTCTGTGTGAACACAGCCTGAAGGGGGGTAGTGTGCCATGGCTAGCCGGGAGGGAGTCTGGGAAAGGGTCTGGAACTGCCAAAGAGGCAAGAGACTTCTTGCCTCTTTGCTTCCTGGTGTGTGAGGAGAGGGGTTTAAGAGCGCTGCTTAAAGGAGATCCAGAGATGGGCGCGAGTCATGGCTATCAGCACAGACCCCAGAGATAGGCATGAGACTCTAAGGCTGCTGTTGCAGCCACCAAGAAGCCTGTGTGCAAGCACAGGTCACTATCCACACCTCCCCTCCTGGGAGCCTGTGCAACCCACCACTGACAGGGTCCCGTGATCCAGGGACAATTTCCCCAGGAGAACACATGGCACACCTCAGGCTGGTGCAACGTCACACCAGCCTCTGCCACCACAGGCTCGCCCCATACTCTGTATCCCGCTCTCCCCCCGACCTGAGTGAGCTAGAGCCCCCTAATCAGCTGCTCCTTTAACCCCGTCCTGTCTGAGTGAAGAACAGATGTCCTCAGGCCACCTACATGCAGAGGCAGGGCCAAATCCAAAGCTGAATCCCAGGAGCTGTGTGAAAAAAGAAGAGAAAGGGAAATCTCTCGCCGTAGCCTTAGGAGCAGCAGATTAAATTTTCACCTTCAACTTGATGTACCCTGCATCTGTGGAATACCTGAATAGGCAACAAATCATCCCAAATTGAGACAGTGGACTTTGGGAGCACCAATATATATATATAAATATATATTTTCCCCCTTTTTCTCTTTTTATGAGTGTGTATGTGTGTGCTTCTGTGTGTGATATTGTCTGTATAACCTTGCTTTTACCATTTGTCCTGAGTTCTGCCTGTCTGTTTTTTTTTGTTTGTTTTTTGTTATTTTAGTATAGTTTTCAGCACTTGTTACCATTGGTGGATTCGTTTTTTGGTTTGGTTTTATTCTTCTTTCTTTCTTTTTATTTAATTACTTAAAAAGTGTTTTAACAATTATTTTTTGTTTTTTATTTTAATAACTTTTTTATTTCATTTTATTTTAATTTTTCTCTCTTTATTTCATTTTATCTCCCTTTTATTCTGAGCCATGTGGATGACAGGCTTGATGCTCCAGCCAGGTGGCAGGGCTGCGCCTCTGCAGTGGGAGAGCCAAGTTCACAATATCAGTCCACCAGAGACTGCCCAGCTCCACATAATATCTAATGGCAAAAATCTCCCAGAGATCTCCATCTCAATGCCAAGACCCAGCTCCACTCAACGACCAGCAACCTACAGTGCAGGACACCCTATGCCAAACAACTGGCAAGACAAGAACACAACACAACCCATTAGCAGAGAGGCTGCCTAAAATCATAATAAGGTCACAGACACCCCAAAACACACCACCAGACATTGACATGCTCACCAGAAAGACAAGATCCAGCCTCATCCACCAGAACACAGGCACTAGTCCCATCCACCAGGAAGTCTACACAACTTACTGAACCAACCTTAGACACTAGGGGAAGACATCAAAAACAATGGTATCTACGAACCTGCAGACTGTGAAAAGGAAACCCCAAACACAGTAAGTTAAGCAAAATGAGAAGACAAAGAAACACACAGCAGATGAAGGAGCAAGGTACAAACCCATCAGAAGTAACAAATGAAGAGAAAATAAGCAGTCTATTTGAAAAAGAATTTAGAATAATGACAATAAAAATGATCCAAAATCTTGGAAATAGAATGCAGAAAATACAAGAAACATTTAACAAGGACCTAGAAGAACTAAAGAGCAAACAAAGTATCATGAACAACACAATAAATGAAAGTAAAAATTCTCTAGAAGAGATCAATAGCAGAATAACTGAGGCAGAAGAAGGGATAAGTGACCTGGAAGATAAAATAGTGGAAATAAATACTACAGAGCAGAATAAAGAAAAAAGAATGAAAAGAATTGTGGACAGTCTCAGAGTCCTCTGGGACAACATTAAATGCACCAACATTAGAATTATAGAGGTCTCAGAAGAAGAACAGAAAAAGAAAGGGACTGAGAAAATATTTGAAGAGATTATAGTTGAAAACTTCCCTAATATGGGAAAGGAAATAGTTAATCAAGTCCAGGAAGCACAGAGAGTCCTATGTAGGATAAATCCAAGGAGAAACACACCAAGACACATATTAATGAAACTGTCAAAAATTAAATACAAAGAAAGCATATTAAAAGCAGCAAGGGGAAAACAACAAATAACACACAAGGGAATCCCCATAAAGTTAACAGCTGATCTTTCAACAGAGACTCTGCAAGCAAGAAAGGAATGGAAGGACATATTTATAGTGATGAAAGAGAAAAACCTACAACCAAGATTACCCTACCCAGCAAGGATCTCATTCAGATTTGATGGAGGAATTAAAACCCTTTCAGACAAACAAAAGCTAAGAGAATTCAACACCACCAAACCAGCCTTACAACAAGTGCTAAAGGAACTTCTCTAGGCAGGAAACACAAGAGAAGAAAAAGACCTACAATAACAAACCCAAAACAGTTAAGAAAATGGTAATAGGAACATACATATCAGTAATTACCTTCAATGTAAATGGATCAAATGCTCCAACCAAAAGACACAGACTGGCTGAATGGATACAAAAACAAGACCCATATATATGCTGTCTACAAGAGACCCACTTCAGACCTAGGGACACATACAAACTGAAAGTGAAGGGATGGAAAAAGATATTCCATGCAAATGGAAATCAAAAGAAAGCTGGAGTAGCAATTCTCATATCAGACAAAATAGACTTTAAAACAAAGAGTATTACAAGAGACAAAGAAGGACATTACATAATGATCAAGGGATTGATCCAAGAAGAAGATATAACAATTATAAATATTTATGCACCCAACATAGGAGCACCTCAATACATAAGGCAAATACTAACAGCCCTAAAAGGGGAAATCAACAGTAAAGCAATCATAATAGGGGATTTTAACACCCAGTTACACCAATGGACAGATCATCCAAAATGAAAATAAATAGGGAAACACAAGCTTTAAATGACACATTTGAAAAGATGGACTTAATTGATATTTATAGGACATTCCATCCCAAAAGAACCGAATACACTTTCTTCTCTAGTGCTCTTGGAACATTCTTCAGGATAGATCATATATTGTGTCACAAATCAAGCCTTGGTAAATTTAAGAAAATTGAAGTCATACCAAGTATCTTTTGTGACCACAACTCTATGAGACTACTTATAAATTACAGGAAAAACTCTTTAAAAAATACAAACAAATGGAGGCTAAACAATACACTATTTAATGACTAAGAGATCACTGAAGAAATCAAAGAGGAAATCGAAAAATATCTAGAAACAAATGACAGTGAAAACACGAAGACCCAAATCATATGGGATGCAGCAAAACCAGTTCTAAGAGGGAAGTTTATAGCAATGCAATCCTACCATAAGAAACAAGAAAATTCTCAATTAAACAATCTAAAGTTGCATCTAAAGCAATTAGAGAAAGAACAAAAAAACCCAAAGTTAGCAGAACGAAATAAATCATAAGATCAGATCAGAAATAAATGAAAAAGAAATGAAGGAAATGCTAGCAAAGATCAATAAAACTAAAAGCTGGTTCTTTGAGAAGGTAAACAAAATTGATAAACTGTTAGCCAGACTCATCAAGAAAAGAGGGGAGAAGGCTCAATTCAATAGAATTATAAATAAAAAAGGAGAAGTAACAATTGACACTGTAGAAATACAAAGGATCATGAGAGATTACTACAAACAACTCTATGCCAATAAAATGGACAACCTGGAAGAAATGGACAAATTCTTAGAAATGCACAACCTTCTGAGACTGAACCAGTAAGACATAGAAAATGTGAACAGACCAATCACAAGCACTGAAATTGAAACAGTGATTAAAAATCCTCCAAAAAAAAAAAGCCCAGGACCAGATGGATTCACAGGCAAATTCTATCAAACAGTTAGAGAAGAGCTAACACCTATCCTTCTCAAACTCTTCCAAAATATAGCAGAGGGAGGAACACTCCCAAACTCATTCTACAAGGCCACCATCACCCTGATACCAAAACCAGACCAAAAAAGGAAAACTACAAAAAAAAAACTACAAAAAAAAAAAGAGAAAACTACAGACCAATATCAGTGAATGAACATAGATGCAAAAAACCTCAACAAAATACTAGCAAACAGAATCCAACAGCCCATTAACAGAATCTTACACCATGATCAGTTGAGGTTTATCCCAGGAATGCAAGGATTCTTCAATATATGCAAATCAATCAATGTGATACACCATATTAACAAATTGAAGGAGAAAAACCATATGATCATCTCAATACACGCAGAGGAAGCTTTTTACAAAATTAACACCCATTTATGATAAGAACACTCCATAAAGTAGGCATAGAGGGACCTTACCTGAACATAATAAAGGCCATATATGACAAACCCACAGCCAACATCATCCTCAATGGTGAAAAACTGAAACAATTTCCACTTAAGATCAGGCACAAGACAAGGTTGGCCACTCTCACCACTATCTTTCAACATAGTTCTGGAAGTATTAGCCAAAGCAATCAGAGAAGAAATAGAAATAAACAGAATCCAAATCAGAAAAGATGAAGTAAAGCTGTCACTCTTTGCAGATGACATGATACTATACATAGAGAATCCTAAAGATGCTACTAGAAAACTACTAGAGCTAATCAATGAATTTGGTAAAGTAGCACAGTACAAAATTAATGAACAGAAATCTCTTGCATTCCTATACACTAATGATGAAAAATCTGAAAGTGAAATTAAGAAAACACTCTAATTTACCATTGTAACAAAAAGAATAAAATACCTAGGAATAAACCTACCTAAGGAGACAAGAGACCTGTATGCCAAGAATTAGGAGACACTGATGAAAGAAATTAAAGATGATATGAATAGATGGAGAGATATGCCATGTTCTTGGATTGGAAGAATCAACATTTTGAAAATGACTATACTACCCAATGCAATCTACAGATTCAATGCAATCCCTATCAAACTACCACTGGCATTTTCAACAGAACTAGAATAAACAATTTCACAATTTGTATGGAAACACAAAAGACCCCAAATAGCCAATGCAATCTTTAGAAAGAAAAACGGAGCTGGAGGAATCAGGCTCCCTGACTTCAGACTATACTACAAGCTACAGTATTGTGACTGTATGGTACTGGCAGAAAAACAGAAATACAGATCAATGGAACAGGATAGAAAGCCCAGAGATAGACCCACATACATATGGTCACCTTATCTTTGATAAAGGAGACAAGAATATACAATGTAGAAAACACAGCCTCTTCAATAAGTGGTGCTGGTAAAACTGAACAGCTACATGTAAAAGAATGAAATTAGAACACACCCTAACACCATACAAAAAAATAAACTCAAAATGGATTAAAGACCTAAATGTAAGCCAGACACTGTCAAACTCTTAGAGGAAAACCTAAGCAGAACTCTCTATCACATTAATCATAGCAAGATACTTTTTGACCCAGCTCCTAGAGAAATGGAAATAAAAACAAAAATAAACAAATGGGACCAAATAAAACTTAAAAGTTTTTGCACAATAATGAAAACCATAAACAAGATGAAAAGATAACCCTCAGAATGGGAGAAAATGCTTGCAAATGAAGTAACTGACAAAGGATTAATCTCCAAAATATACAAGCAGCTCATGCAGCTCAATATCAAAAAACCAAACAACCCAATCCAAAAATGGGCAGAAGATCTCAATAGACATTTCTCCAAAGAAGATACACAGATTGCCAACAAACACATGAAAAGGTGCTCAACATCACTAATCATTATAGAAATGCAAATCAAAACTACAATGAGGTATCACCTCACACCGGTCAGAACAGCCATCATTAAAAACTCTACAAACAGTAAATACTGGGGATGGTGTGGAGAAAAGGGAACCCTCTTGCACTGTTGATGGGAATGTAAATTGATACAGCCACTGTGGAGAACAGTATGGAGGTGCCTTAAAAAACTAAAAACAGAACTACCATATGACCCAGAAATCCCACTACTGGGCATATACCCTTAGAAAACCATAATTCCAAAAGAGTCATGTACCACAATGTTCATTTCAGCTCTATTTACAATAGCAGGACTTGGAAGCAACCTAAGTGTCCATCAACAGATGAATGGATAAAGAAGATGTGGCACATATATACAATGGAATATTACTCAGCCATAAAAAGAAACAAAATTGAGTTATTTGTAGTGAGGTGGATGGACCTAGAGTCTGTCATACAGAGTGAAGTAAATCAGAAAGAGAAAAGCAAATGCCATATGCTAACACATATATATGGAGTCTAAGAAAAAAAAAATGGTCATGAAGAACCTAGGGACAAGACAGGAATAAAGATGCAGACCTACTAGAGAATGGACTTGAGGATACAGGGAGTGGGTAGGGCAAGCTGGGACAAAGTGAGAGAGTGGTAGTGTATATATGGACATATATACACTACCAAATGTAAAGTAGGTAGCTAGTGGGAAGCAGCCTCATAGCACAGGGAGATCAGCTCTGTGCTTTGTGACCAGTCAGAAGGGTGGGTTAGGGAGGGTGGGAGAGAGGGAGACACAAGAGGGAAGAGATATGGGGATACATGTATATGTATAACTGATTCATTTTGTTATAAAGCAGAAAGTAACACACCATATAAAGCAATTATACTCCATTTAAAATGTTAAAAAAAAAAAAAGGAATGAAGACAAGGGGGAATTTGAAAAGATAATTGAATACCAAGAAAGACATCCTTAAATTAGTCAAAAAAATATATTATATGTTTGTTACTTAAACTACTATGTTAAGTTTTTGTGATATAAATATATATATTCATCATTTACACTTTAAAATTATAACTTTTTTTAAGAAAAATGCCTTATATTTATTCTTTTAAGAATATATTTCAAGTTTTTGCATATGAAGTTCTTTTTTAAAATTTCTTGGTCTTGGGAGGCTGGTGGCAATTAAAATATCTCTGACTACTTTTTAATGATTTCAGAAGTGCATACCTGATTTGTTGATATGTTTTCTCTAAATCAGAATTTTACCTTCAATACAGAAGTCCTTAATTATGAAATACTTCTATTCCTCATTATTTAACAAGACAGAAAAGAAAATTACTAAACTCTGGTGGTACATCTACGAAAAGAATTAATGTAACTCACATTATTTTCCATCACTTCCTTCTGCTTTATGTCCCATCACAGGGCCAGCAGCTGAGCCACACGAAGGAGATATTTGACAGATAAATAACACAGATGACAATGTCTGGAATACAATATTTATCATTAACATCTGTGTCTATGCAAAGCTCTTGGCTGCCTTCTTAGTTTGATGCTTGGGTGGGAGTATTTGGTCTGATGACTTCACTGCTAAATGTACTCATATATGTGTATCAGGTTCTAACGACCTGCTGAGGAAATCAGCTATTGATAAACTGGTTGAAAAGTCTTGATCCTGGGAATGTGTCATCTTTGTTCCCCTGATATTCTATATCCACAGGAATTTGACCTGACTTAATGAAAGTACCCTAAATAAATACCACCTGTAATTGTCATATAGAGTAAAAATAGGATATAAAGCATACTAAGATAATACCAATTTAATTCTCTGTGTCTTTGGATCATACTTTTCACATCACTTCAAAAATAAATTGCTATAAACCACATTCTTTTTAGTACTACAAAATTAATTAATTTGTAATCCTTTAACTGAGTAATCAAATACCAGGCAACTATATTCTGGAAGGATTTATTTTTCCTATTATTAGAAAATCATATATATCAGTTTTGAAGATACAGAAAGTATATTCCAAAATTTGCAACAAATATCAAACATTGACTCAATTCACTTTATCAGTTCTGATTAAATTCAAGTGATTCTCATTACAATAGGAAGTATATTTACATGCATTTACAAAAATAAATAAATACAGAGAACTTTCATAGAAAGTTTTACTAGAAGGTCTTAATTTAGTAAATATCTTTAAGAAGAACAAATTAATATTTATTTAAAATCAAGTACTTTCAAAATTGTGTGCAATATAAAAATATTTATCAAAAGGACTCAACACTGAACAAATGAGAAATTGAGGGTCAATATTACTAGCAATAATACTAGTAACAGTTCAGGAAAAATAACTTAGTCTTAAATATTTAACTGTTATGTGGTTTTGTATTCAAAATCAATAAAAACCTCACTTAATGTTCCTGTTCAGGCCCATATTTTCTTTTCTACTATGCATTTCTAGTTTCTTACTTTAAAATATATTAAACTGAATTTTACTGATTTTATCAGATTTTTGGAATAATTATCATAAAACAAAAACAATAAAAAAACATAAAACACAACCACAGGCTTGTCTGAAGCAATTCCCTAGTGAAGCTACCCCTCTGATTTTTTTTTCATACCCCACAAATATAACAGGTTTGGAAAGTAATTTTATATACTTTGAATATTGGTATTGACACACACTTGGTTCTTCTGAACCAATTGTGTTAACTGGTTCTAGGGAACAAATTCTCTACCATAATTTCATTTAAAGCACATTTTAAAAGTTATTTGTTATTTTTCAAAACTAAACTTAAAAAATAGCAGTTATTAAAGATGCATTTTGTACACTTTTACTTCTCAAAGACTAATTAGGTTTTAGCTTTAGTGCTATTCAAATGGGTTTTTGTGTGCTTAGGTTGTTTGAAAATATTGTCTTCCGAAGTGTGGAGGAATCATTTGGATGACACTGTAAGCTCCTGATGCCAATATGGGAAATATTCTTCCAAAGACAGCATCTGGTTCTTTGGCAAATCTGTTGGTGGTTTTTCTGCACTTCTAGATCTGTTATATGGCTGGCTGCTTTTGAGAACCATTTTCTAGTTTACTGAAATGAAGTACTATTTAAATCAGTGAAACATTCTATGATGTTGATTTAGGTAGTAGCTTAGAAACTAAGGCTCCATCTATGAGGTAAGCATAATATTGATGTCTGTATGCTGATATATTCCCCAGAACATCTGTTTCTGAAAATGCCTGGAATTGCCTAAATGTGTGAAATGAATAAGCATATTATATGTTCAATAGAAAAAAAAATTGAAAGTCATTGATATTGTTTGAAAATTTATTCTTTACCCATTCAGAAGTTAGTTAATTGAGAAGTACCAAACAGTAGGGAGTTAGTCAGAATCTGCTATTTCTTCTGGTAAAGCTATTAACAAAATGAGTAGAAAAAATCTCCTGTGACGTAACGTAATACTAACATTTTTACATATTTCTGTATTTTCCAAAAATAACATATGTGAATAATGTTTCTTTAGAATATGGAATTCATAATCAACAGAGCAGTTACAAGGCAGGATTGTTTTCTCTCAAGGTAATTATAAGCAATGCAATTTAATAATTTCTGACATGATAAATAAAAGGATATGCAAAATAAAGTTTAATTTATTAGTATATGTTCCCATTATTTTTGGTAGTTAACTCTTGCCAAGTACAAAAGTAAATAATAACTCCTCAGATTCCCTTATTAACTCATTTTGACCTCAAGTTAAAGGAACGTGTACTTTACAAAACTGATAAGGAGCTTAGGAAAAGAAGGAACTGCCAGAGAGGACAGAGACAAATAGAAGTTGAAACATAACATTAAGCAAAAATACATGGTTTGACTATTACAGGATCACAGATGATCAACTTATTTTTCCTTGATAAATAAGGGAAAGTTTTAGTGAAGAAGTGCTGTTAGATCTGAGTCTGAATAATAAATAAAAGGTTTTCAAGAAAAAATATAAAATATTGATAGAATATTCCAGAAAGTTGGAAATTCATGTAATAAAGGGAAAAGAGTCATGAAAGTTTATTGGATTAAGTTTCTTCTATTTCCTTATGTGATCTACTGCGATGATTCAGTTTGCCATCATGGAATTTTTCATCATGGATTTTGTCTTGAATCAAAACAAAGGTATTTTGTACAGGGGTTAGTAGTCCTTACCTTTCTAATCCATCACCCAGGCTTCTTCCAACCTACTGGCAGTTCCCACATTGGTGATTCCAGTGCTTTGATGGTTCAATATTAAGAAATGATACTTCTAAAACATAACAGTCATTTATAAAAGTAAACAAAGCTTTTTAAAACAAAAAATTAATATGAACATATGGTGGGAGGAGTACAATTTTATTAGCAACAAAAAACAAGAAAAAGAATGGAACTTAAAATGTGTTGTATCTCTTTGAAGAATATTATAAAATTCATAGAGAAAAAAATGTCAAATAAATAGGCATTTCAATTATGGTGTTTAATGGAAAATAAAAATCAATATATAAATATATGAATTTGTACATAAAATGAATATAAACTTCAACTGTATCCAACAAGTTTTTGTGTGAGTGTATAACTTGCCAAAATGATTTTATAGTTCATCTGGAAATATTTACATGAAGCTTTTGAAGAATGAGATATTTCATAATGTAATAAGCATTTTTTTTAAACATCCACATTTGCATTTGGTGGAATTGTTGCTTTACTATCCCCAGTTCTTTTCTCCTCCCTGTAAAGGCATGGAAAAGCTTTTTCATGTCTCTATTTGAATTTTTATGCATCTGATATCACCAAGGGACCATGCCTGGACTAGGCTGCTGGAGGGTGAGGGACATGTATAGACTAACCAAGCAGCCAAAGTACTTCTAATTGAAGCCAAACTAAACCAGTCAATAGTTAACCTCATTAACCATATGAATCAGCCCAACTGACCTGATAAAAATCTTCCCAATGGAGTTTTGTCAAAATTGCTAACCAGCATACCAGTAAGCCAGCAGTGTTTATATTGATGCATTATTTTTTTCCATATGCAGAACTGAAAGAAACCAGTGAAATGTATTTATTGTAAAATATCAATATATTGTTTAATTTTATGGTATCCATAGATTTAGTTGAAGGAGTTAGGGCTCTGAAATTTAAACAACTGAGTTTGAATTGCAAATCTGCTTGTACAGACCTGATGAAGTCTAGGCATATTGAACACTCAAACTTTTTCTTTATGGATGAAATGGGCATAATAATGTCTATTATTTTAAGATGTTGCAAGGATTAATTCAGAATTGTATAAATTTTTTGGCACGTGTTAATATTTCTATAAATGGATGTATAGATTGAAAAATAAAGATTAATCATAGACAGATATATAAACACAGCTCCCTATACAGAGAAAGATAATATAAAGTCATTATACCAATAAACAGACTGATCATGCTTTTTTTTTTTTTTTTTTTTTTGCGGTACGCGGGACTCTCACTGCTGTGGCCTCTCCCATTGCGAAGCACAGGCTCCAGACGCGCAGGCTCCGGACGCGCAGGCTCAGCGGCCGTGGCCCACGAGCCCAGCCGCTCCGCGGCATGTGGGAGCCTCCCAGACTGGGACACGAACCCGTGTCCCCTGCATCGGCAGGCAGACTCTCAACCACTGCGCCACCAGGGAAGCCCTGATCTTGCTTTTTTTATTGATATCCGTGAATAGTTTCCACTTCAAGCAACAAGAATCCATAATTTTATCCTTAATTTGAACACCAAGGTGTGTAGTCAAATTCTTATTGTCCCAGCAGTAACTAATTTTGTGATTAGATTTTTTTCTCTAATCAGAAAGGTTTCAAACTTCAGAAGATGGATAATTATGGATGAGGTAAAGAAAATACAAGTACACTAACCCTAGGCCATTAATCATTTTCTACATGATTTGAAATAATATTGTCCATCTTGATTGTGAGATCAATGTATAAAGATATTTAAAATAATTATAAGTATTGATTTATTTGGATTCATAAATTTTCTCTGGAAAGATGCTTTAGTTAAAGAATCTAGAAATTCTACCTAAGCTCACTGCAGTATTTGGTATTTGCTTAGGGGAAAAAATAATGTTTAAATATTATAGAAAAAAGATGCATTAAATTAGAAAAAGAGTAAAAAATGAAAAATATAATTTTATT
The DNA here is from genome assembly GCF_964270905.1 of Leucopleurus acutus. Classification (NCBI taxonomy): domain Eukaryota; kingdom Metazoa; phylum Chordata; class Mammalia; order Artiodactyla; family Delphinidae; genus Leucopleurus; species Leucopleurus acutus. The sequence continues at coordinate 40,698,231 of NC_139160.1, read as the reverse complement.
TTTCCTTCACAAAATGTGTGCATTAATTTACTTTCCAAACCATTTCATAAAATTTTCTTTAATAAGTTTTTTTTCCCTTAAGAATTATGAAAACTGGAACATAAGAATATTTGAGACATCAAATTCAAGATGATTATAGTTTTGCGGTCTCTTCTAGTAACATCTGCACTGAAGATCTTGTATTACTAAATATATTTCATGTAAAATATTTTAAACATATAAGTGCTTTATGAAAACTATTCATGATTGCTAGAATGTTTATGCCAACATTATTTAGTACTAAGGAAAAGGTGAAAAACTGAAATATTTTCAGTTTAATGGAAATTTTTAATGGAAATGTGTGATTAATAAAACTATAGTGGTTCTAAAATTTAAGAATTCTAATTCTATTTATGTCTTTATATCTTATAATTGATTATTTTTGATATTAGTTATAAATAAAAATAGCAGGTATCAAGCACCTTGGTAAGCATCTTACACATGCACAGTCATTTAGTCCTCACAATAACCAATAAGGTAGGTAATATTATTTAATCCTGATTTTGCAGCAGGTAAAAATGACACACAGAAACATTACAATGCTAAAAAGTATTAGACCAAGGATAAAATGTTATTAGATTAAAACCAGGGTCCATGTTCCTGACACACACACTGTGTTTCTTATTAATGGATTACAAATAAAATCATCATTGGGTATCAGTTTACTGAAGAGGATTTGTTCCAGGACCCACCACCAATACCAAAATCCACAGATGCCCAAGTCCTGTAGCTCACCCTCTATGTCCGCAGTTTCACATTCGTGGACACCGAGGACTGACTGTAATCACTCTTGAGGTTGTCCTCATTCAATTCCAGGCTTAGGAAATGTGATTTTGAAAACACTTGTAATTTGGGAAGAATTCTTTTGTTGAGTATTCAGTGAAAATCTTTGGTCCTGAAACATTCACTTCACTTTTGAAGCACACACAAATCAACAAGGCATGAGAGTTTTAAATTTAAAAATGCAAGTATTCAGTCCTATACTCCTGAATTTGAGCTTATTTATTTATTTAGAGTATATGTCTCATAATTTTTCAAGAAAGAATAATGATTTTTTTTTGCGGTACGCGGGTCCCACCACTGCGACCTCCCCCGCTGCGGAGCACAGGCTCCGGACGTGCAGGCCCAGCGGCCACGGCCCATGGGCCCAGCCGCTCTGCGGCACGCGGGACCCTCCTGGACCGGGGCACGAACCCGCGTCCCCTGCATCAGCAGGCGGACTCTCAACCACTGCGCCACCAGGGGAGCCCAAGAATAATGATTTTTAAATTTTATTCATTTACTGATTTGGAAAATATAAAGTGACTGGCTTGGAAAATTATTTTAAAATTCAACTAGTTTATGCTTTACTGACTTTCTTAGTGATTTTCTTGGTGTGTATCCTTAAATGATTACACACTTTAAAGTGAAAAGGTAACAATAAAGTAGTTCTTTACTTTAAAACAACCCTTAGGATACATGTGGCAGGACTGTGGAATGGTAAAAATTAACCAAGGGAATAGTGTTATGCAATCTCATCTCCTAGAAAAATAAAATTACATTAAAAATGTACAGTTTTCCTTTTAGAACACTATTTCTACAGAGGGAATTTCACAAACCACTTTTTCTTAATGGAAATTATACTTGTGTTTTTTAAAATGTAGAAGTATCAAACAATCCTACCTTCTGTTTTATATTAAGCAGCCTGGAAAGGTAATATTACTTTCAGAAAATTTTCTATTATTGTTGTTGTTAGTATTATATTTGATAGCAAATAAAGGGGAATAAGGGAAATATTTTACTGATGCACGTAATAGCTCATTTATGAATAAGTCTTTGATTGATTATAGTATATAAGTGTGCTCATTGAACACATAAAAGATAATTTTTTTTTTTTTGCAGTATGCGGGCCTCTCACTGTTGTGGTCTCTCCCGTTGCAGGCTCCGGATGTGCAGGCCCAGCAGCCATGGCTCACGGGCCCAGACGCTCTGCAGCATGTGGGATCTTCCCGGACCGGGACACTGAACCCGCGTTCCCTGCATTGACAGGCAGATTCTTAACCACTGCACCACCAGGGAAGCCCCGTAATTTTTTTTTTTTAATGTACATGGCACCATTAGCTTAAGAATATTTTACTCTCCATGACACATTTTAAAAAATTCCTTCTTCAAGTCTCTCCATAGTAGAGAAGTTGGCTGTTTGTAATTCTGTCATTTCCAGGGTGTGCAGATTTAAATATATGCTAATACCATTAAAACAATGTGTCTCAGAGAACATAAAACAAATTAACTTTGATACTTGGTGGAATTGACACCCTCATAGCAAGTAAACCTTCTGGCTTCACTGATTTTCAAGGCCCTTTAGCAGATACAAGACTTCTTAGATTTATGAAAATAGTCTTGCATTTTAGTAAATTACATTTTTCTAATTATTGATTTTATTTGAAAATGAGAATAAATAGTAACATCAATTGCTATTATTGACACCTTAGTATCTAAATATAAATATAGACATGATTTCTTTACTTCCTACAATTCTTATACACAAGAGTAAACAGTGTTCCAGTTACTAATATTAATTCAGAAATGAACAGTATTTTGTCAGAATTTTTAAATGCTAGAACTAAAACTAATGTTATATAATAAATAATCTATATTTATAAATACTATATTTATAAATGATTAAAAAAGGAAAAGTTCACTCAGATAACACTGTTAAATGAAATGTGTTCAGATTATATTGAATGGCATTATCTTTAGGTCTAAAACTAAGTCACTATCAGTGGAAACAGAGTTTTAGAAACCAGAAAATAATTATAAAGTTTTTTTTTAAATCATGACAACTCTCTATCTGTGATACTAACTCAGGAAGGCTTCTGTGGCCATTCCCATTTATATAAGTGTATCTCTGTGTGTATGTGTCTGTATGTGTGTGCCTGCCCACTTATAATGTCAATAGTGACACTTTATTTATTGATATTATTTGTTTAGTTATTATCTTCACTATCCCCCACCTCACATTCACAATGCACACTGGCCGTGAGACTATTATGAACAATCAAGTGATTCTTACCCAATTTTGCATATTAAAATGCTAATCTCAATGCTTGGCGTTATTAAAATGCTTGTTGTACTGATATTTTAAAGAAAAACTCAGCTCAACAAAAAATAGCTTCACATATGTAAAGGTGTAAAGCCTTAGTGACCAATTCATAAATCTCAAGAAGAGTTAGTGGTGAATAATGCCAGTTTAATGGATATGATGCTGCTTATGTCTTCAAAAGTGTTACCATGCAGTAGAGATCCCAACTTTCATAAAAGATACATACCATATCTTGTATCTCTGTATAGATGGAAAACAATACAATTCTTTCCAGAAATGTTAGATGAAATCAAACCCTGTATTTCAGGGTTACATGTGTAAGAAAAGTTACAGTCCTAGATATGCTACCTTTTGCTAAGGAATATTTATGAAATTTATACTGTATGTATTAGATATTAATTTGTAAGTATATTTTGACCATTATTGATACGGTTTAGTTTAGATAAATAAAGTAGGTGATGGTCAGTGAAGAGGAGGCAGTTGAGGATAGAAAATCAGATTAGAATAAACATTAGTTTAGTACAAATAATACCTCTTAAGAACTAAAATATCTGGTGCTTAATCCTTATTCTAAAAAATGCTATCTATGAGTTTTAGAAATTTCTTTCAATATTTATGAAAATAACAAAATTTGAATCATATATATGTTGGTGGTTTGGGAATGAGGATAAATAAGTTCATATTTATAGATGCTCAGTAGTTATAATTAGAATCAAAACAAGTAATGATAACCAGAGACATGTCCTGATTTACCTTACATGAAGATACCAATAGAAGGGCATTAGCAGCCATTTCTTAGAGAGCCCACCTACCAAATATGCTCACAGTTCAAATCACAGGGTTTCCTAGAAAACCAAACATACCCATAATGCCCATTAAATGGAAACTCTGTGACCCATAGTCTATATTTTTGTTTTCTTATATAAACCTTGCCTTGCCTTTTGCTTCTGTTAGGTGACAGTCAAACCATAAGTCACAAATCTCCTCCTTCATGTACAAATAAATCTCAACTGCATTCTTACCTACCCTAATACCTCTGTGTTAGTTGTTTCTAAGGGTTTCATGCAGGTAAGACTTCATGATTCTCTCCATTAGAGTCACAGAAACAAGCAGCTTAAGTGTACACTTCATCCACACCCATGTCACAGGATGTCTTCTTTTGGCCCTGCTGTTGAGTCTCTGTTAAAGGCAATAAAGTGCTTTGGTTTTCATGGTTAATCTGATTATGTACATGTCTGCTTTCTATGTATCCTACATTTATTACCCCATTAATAGTAGCAAACACAGAAAGTTAGTTTTGATAATCTGACCATCTGATCTCCATCAGGTGGACTAGAATAAGGAATGAATTCTCTGTAACACATCAATCAACTCAGCATATGGTCTTATATTTTTATCACTTTGTCTTTCTGTCTTGAGAATTCCTGGAATTGAGTTACCCATTAACAGGCTACTGGGTCACAAAACAATAGTTTAGTTGGACAGTTAACCATTGTCAGCTCTGGGGTTGAAAATTTGTTCATAACAACTTCAGAGATGCTATTTTTGACAATTGATATAATACTCCAGTTGTCTTTTGGTATTTATTTTTGATGGCTTTCTCTTTGTTTGTCTATATATGTGTAAATGAGGGAAGGAATGTTTCTATGCTGTTCTAAAGGAAAATAAATTATCATTTCTAATGCTACATTTATAATTATGGTCTTTCCTTGTCTGCACACAGCTCCTTTAATACTTTTGGAAATTAATCGATCATATGAATTTGTCAAATGTATATACTATGAGTTACATGATTCAAACATATTTCCTGTCAAAACGGAAGAAAATTTTCTAAAAATTAAAATTATTTTGTAAAACTTGAAAACAATGATTTTAATTATTTGTGTAACAAATGCGCAGGTGAGACTAAATATCTGTTGGAGTTAGACTATATAGGTGAAGTAGAAAGGATTGCTTTTGGCTCAAGTTTATTTTTTTAAACAGCTTTACTGAGATATAATCAGCATACTATACAATTCATCCTTTTATAGCATAGAAGTCAATGGCTTTTAGTGTATTTTCAGAGTTGTTCATCCATCACCACAATCAATTTTAGAACATTTTAATAATCCCAAAAAAGAAAACCATAGTTCTTACCCTACAATTTCTGTATCTATAGTTCTGCCAATTCTGGACATTTAATTTAAGGGAATTATAAAATACATGAACCTTTGTTACTGTCTTCTTTCACTTAGCATGTTCTCAAGGTTCATCCATGTTGTAGTATTCCTTTTAATTGCCAAGTATTTTATTGTACCAAAATAACGTTTGATTTCTCTATCAGTTGATGGAAATTTGAGTTGTTGTTACATTTGGCTATTATGAATAAGGCTGCTGTGAACATTAATGTACAGTTTTTTTTTCATGAACATGTTTTTATTTCTTCTGGGCATGTGCCTAGGAGTAGAGTTGTTGGATCTTATGGTAATTCTATATTTAACCATTTGAGGAACTACCAGACTGTTTTCTAGAGTGTTGGCACTGTTTTACATTTCTACCGGCAGTATATGAGGATTTCAATTTGTTTATATTCTTGCCAACCTCTGTATTATATGATACTGTATATATAATACAGGCAGAAGGACTCCTGTACAGCTAAGGCTGTAAGAAAGATATGCACATAACCAGGTAGGAAGGGAAGAAAAGCCATCAGGACCTGTGTACCTGGGTAGAGACAGAAAAGAAAAGGATAATACATAGGTAGACACCCACCTTGGGGAGTGAGCAGTGAAAGCCGAAGATGGGTCACCCCAGTCCTGGGGTCCTAACAAGGGGAAGACAAGCCCCATTGACTGCTCTGAGGAGCACTGGTACTAACAGGAGGAATGTGGGAAGCAGAACTCCACTCACGAAGACTGTGCCCATGCTCTGGCTTGACCTGGAGGCAGGGCAGAGAGAGGTCTGCTCCAGAGGCTGCCAGGTTTCCTGTGACTTATAATTTTGTTGCATACCTTAAAATTTCCTTTAACCTGGTAGCTGGAATTATTCACCATGTGTGCATGTAGTAAAGCTGACTGCTAAATTAATTGAGACTTAGCGGTAGATTGTCAGTCTCACCTTTCATTACATAGTACCTCCAATTTGAAGAAGCCTTACATCTCTACAAAAAGCCTCAGTACTAGTTGGACAGAGGAAATACTAACATTAAATGTGTTTATTGCCTTCTTCTCACATAACTTGAGGTGCTGCTCCAATATAAATCCAGCAACTTTAACCTACTGGTAAAGGTCAGTGATCTGTTTAATTAGCTGTGCAAATTTTCAGCCTACCCTATAATTGACTGCTGTTCCTTAAACAACTCTGATACATTTTATATTATTTGTTGATGACATATCTTTAAAATCATCAAGGGATATTACTTCTGGATATACGTAAAGAAAGACTCTGATAGAGGATCAAACTTACTAAATTCTTTGAAGTTTTCTCTGAAGAAAGGATGTTTCTAACTTCCTTAAATGCTAATCAATACATAAAATAAAATCATTATTTTTTAAAGTAAAATGAAATAGAATAATAAATAAAAATGATGCCCTATTAGAAGTAATCAAATACCACAGAAAAATCTTAATTATTCATATCAGAGCCCATATAAATATAATATTTTAGAAGTTAAAATTATTGCCTTACAGTCTGCTACCAAGAAGGGATTTTGTCCCTATGCATATTATAATGGCATATACACAATCCAATGTCACAAATTCAGAAGAAATTTTGTAAATACAATCTGAATCTACTATAAAATCTATATAAATATATATTTATAGGTCAAATGTTTCTTATGTAGAGGAACAAATTTTGGCATTGCCAGCACAACCACTTGATGAGAGCTAAGTCAATCTCTAGTCCATTAGTGCTCATGTTACATAAAAGCTGCCTCCGTAATGAAGGAGTTTTACTAAATTTACAAACACTGTTGACTCTTGAACAGCACAGGTTTGAATTGTGCAGTCCACTTATACACAGATTTTCTATTCAATAAATATGTACTACATTCTCACACTATCTGTGTTGCATGAACCTCAGATGTGGAGGGCCAACTGAAAGTTATAAGCACTTCTTCAACAGCGAGGTACTCTTGGGTACATCAGTTCATAATTGATGTGACTGTGTATACTAGAAAAGACATTAACAAAGATCAGCCTTTGGTTCTAGCTGCAAAGGACTAAATCAGTTATTTTGAGATATTATTTTTAAGCCAAAGGGATAAGTGTTCATAGATTTATATTGAACAGTATATTTCTTAAAAGATAATTTAGATTTCCAGATATATTGGTGAGCTAACTCTGAGGTTACCTGGTGAACTCCAATTTATTGCTTAAGAAGCAATAAATAAATTAAAATGCATACATACTGACATACATACATATATAAATACATGAATAAATAAATAGAATTTAAAAAAGCTGTCTCTAGAATTTACAGATCAAGATATGACATCAGGTGTATGCAGATTCCTTCTAAGACCTTTGAATTATGTCCACAATTGGGACAAAAGATTTATATTTCATTTGTCTTTTCCTCTTAAACCTTGTGATTTCTTTTCCTTATATTGGATCATAGTATTTTACTGTTAAAATGTCTTTACTAGTCTTTTATTGACTTTCTCTTTGCACCTTTGTTTTCCCTGAAGCCTTTAATCTTCTTAACGTAACATCAACAGTTGCCAATATTGTGACTACTGAATTTGTTGTCTGACTCTAAAACCTCTACTGTGGACCATCCCTAACTTATGTACACACCTGAAGTGGATATAAGAACCCAAAGTACAGTAGTATATTCTTATATTTCTCATATATCCTAGAACCTTGGAGGAACTCAGAGACTGTCAGAAACAGCAAAAAAGTCCTGAGATTAATGATGGAAGATATGGGTGAAAAAAATTTCCAGACACCATTCCATGATTTCTCTTAAAGTCAGTGTTTGTTTCCATGACAAAACCAATTAAATTCATAATGTAATTGATACCAGACATTTATTTTTGTCATGATCATCTAGCCTTTCCAACTATTTAGAACAAATCCTTCACTTTTATTAAGAGTCTGATATGGTAAGTTACCAGATGTAATTGAAGAAACTATCATCTCTCATAGAAAGTTTTCTACCCAAGACTAATGTGTTGACCTGCAATTTATCCACAACTATGTCCCAAATAGTAAATGAAACAACTCAAGTTTTAGATACTCAGAAAAAAGCAACCATTTATTGATTAAAATACACTTAGACAATCATATTGCCTTTGACTATGTATTGGCTAACCAAGGTAAAGCATAATGAATAACAGTTTCTGTTTCAACACATCAGTAAAAGTGGAATAATCAATCAAGAGAAAAAATTCACTGTTATTGTACACAGGCTCATTTTCTTGATCAGGCCTAGTACAACTGGTAACTGAATATAAGGTATTTTCCAATTATTTACTATGACATTGTGGTTTTCCTTTTTTTTTTTTTTTTTTTTTTTTGCCTTCTTCCACCATCAGATATGCAGGTGTTTAAGAGTCAACACAGTTATGATTAGAAACTGACATTCAACTTATAATAATGCATGAACAAAAGACTTAAACTGTTAGAGACAAAATGACTCCTCTAGGAGTGAGATGGACCTGAAGAATTAAAATAAGGGAGATGGGCAGTCCTGGTTTAACTAAGTGGGTGATACCAAAAGATGTACAACAGCATTTCTTACCCAGAGATAAACATACTACGTTCAGAAAGAGTTGAAATTGCAAAGTTTCACAGAAAACCCATAAATATCTGCAATTGACTTCCTTGGTAATTGTTTTTGGTCTGCTCCCAGGTACATTGCTCTCTATGACAATTTTCAGCCAGCTCATTTACCAGAGAACAAAATTAAGTTTTCATGGAAGTAAGTCTTCTTCTGTGAATGACCTTTTGTTTTTCTATCATGAGTACTACCTTACATTTTTTCAGTACTAATAGTGTATACATGATTGATCTTCTGTGTGTGTGTGTGTGTGAAATATTGCAGGATTACCTTTTCTCTTATTTAGATAAAGATTTTTCCATTTATGATCATAAGGGAGATTGACCTGTAATTTTTCTATTCCACTGATTCCTTGCCTAATTTATTTTTTTTGGTTTCAATGTAATATTACCATTCATATTAGTTCCTTTTTTTGTCTATGTAAAATCAAGTGAAAATAGGAATATGTGTTGTTTATATGTTTGCTTATTTTTGACAATAATTTGGAAAGATGGTTTTTCTTTTATGGAGTAGAGGATAATAATTTAAACTTGAATTTTTTAAAGTATATTATATAATTTTGGATTACTATTTTGGCTGGTTGTTTTCAGTAGTTTATATAATGCTATTTTTTTCATTTATTCTAAGCTTAAAGTTGTATAAAATATTTCATAGTATTCCCCCATTATATTTTTTACTTCACTGTATCTGAAATGTTAACTTCCTCTTTGTTACCAATATTGTTCAATGGTTACTTTTCTTAATCATTCATGTCTCTTACATATAGTCCCATTTATTGGAATCTCTTAATATGTTCTCCAGTGTATATAAATTTATAATTTCTTTATAGGCTCTGGACCTCAAAGTTAGATAATTACAATAGGAGCATCCTTAACAGATGTTGCCTTAACAATTTATATTTCTAATTGGATAGGCTACATATTAAATTTGCTGAAAATGAGAGTTTTCCAAATAAATAAGTATGCTGTTTAGGTTAAGTGTCTTATTAGTGTAGCATCTCTCCTCAATTAAAACCTCTAACTCATTTTGCTTATTTTACAATTGTTCTTCTCTTAAAATTTCTTGAATATTTTTCTGTACTATAGTTGGATATAGTTGGATGTACTATAGTTCATGCAATTTTTGTATCTATAGTCCTATGAGTCAGCCTGGACACATTCTTCTCTCTTATTCTCTATGTCTAAACAACAATAAAACTGTTTATTTTTTTTTTCTAAATTTAACCAGTCTCTTATTTTTCTTTTTCATGGTCTTTGTTATAGTCTACCAATTGCTCTCTGCATTAACTTTGATGCCTCTGTAAATCATGCTAACCAGAAGAAAAAGTGAAATTGTTAAAAAGCAAAACTGATCACATGATTTCTTTCCTTGAAACCCTACACCGTCTTCTCTTTTATCTTTGCAAAAAGGACAGCATACTTTACAAGGCCTGTATTCTCCTATATGATGTGAATACTTTCCATTTTCTTACCCCAATATACACATGTATCTCTCCTCTACCAGATCTTTAAACAGTAACTTTCAATTCCAGTTTCCATTTGGAAAACTGGGAAAACTCAGCATTTGCCCATAGGGTGTGCTTAGAGTAACCTCATCTCTCCGCATAGTCTCAATATTTCTTATTCTTTTTTTTAAGGTTCCCAGCTCAATGCTGTTTGTGGAAGGAAGCCTTAGAACTAGGTAAGACTCTCCCCAAGGCTCTCACCTCAGTGGCAGCTTAGTGTGTAATTATTTTATTATTTAATACATTTTGGTTACACCAGACTATTTTTCTGTAAGTAAGAAGTTCATGTATGTATAGAGTTGTTCTATACCACCTGTATAACAAATGTGTTTGACTAAATAAATCAATGCTTTGTTTCCTTCAAATAATTGAAATTTGATAAATACATTACTTAATTTCTAAAAAGTAACTTGGGAATAATTTTTTTTTTTCTATCTTGGAACTACACTGTGTGGGAAAATAAAAATACATAAACAATGGCTATAACTACATAATAATGATGAAAGGAAAATGGTAAGCAGGGAATGACAGTAATCATGAGGTATGTGCTACATTTTATAGAAATTGTCTGTGGTTTATGTTATAGCTTTATGTAAAACTGCAGTTTTAAAGAGTGGTTATTTTAAATTATATCAAAAGTAGTAACTTTATACTGTCCAGAGTTTACATTCAGAACTCCATTTACCATCATGGATAAATTAGCATAAATAAATGAATAGAGACTGGAAAAAATTAACCTATGCACATTATTTTCAACAATGGATGAAAATGCAAAATGGTGCCCCCTTTACACACACACACACACACACACACACACACACACACAACACCATGAGGAAAGGATTCTATAGTCAATTATTTTCATTGCATGAATCTCCTGATTTAGTTCTCAAGGACAAGTATTCAAAGATTTATTTTTTTTATTTTTCTTTACTTACAGCAGATGTGTGCCTGAAAAATTATGCCTGTTGTAGAAAATTTGGAAAGAGTCTTAGAACATCCAATTATGCAAGACTTACAGATCATATAAGGGACACCTACTGTTTTAAATGAGAATGTGGGTTTTATAAATTTTTCACAAAGGATGTTCTGTTTGAAAGAGTTACTGGACAGTGTTTGAAGAAAAGATATTCGTTCTCTTGTTTTGTTTTTCTGACACCAGTTTTGTTAACCCCAATTAATTATTAAGTGCCGTGGTGTTTTGGAATCCCAGCATAAACATTTTATTTACACCTTATGAATCAGCCTAAGTAGAAATGTGTGAAGCATTGGATATTTTGCCAGATGTTTATCTATCTCCATCAGTTTTTTAATACTTGGAGAAGGTGCACTTTTTTTTTCTCATTTACAGAATCCTGTTTTTCAAGAGTAAATTAATTTTAGAAGTTACTGACACATTGTATCATATACTTTCTAGCAGTTAGCTTATTTTGCTTTTATTTGAGTAAAATAATTTTAATAAATGTACCAAAGGATGAGACTCATTTCTTCTAAATAATATCTCTAGGGTCCCAAAGTAATATAATATATAACTGGAAGCCCTTATTTTTCACAGTATATGGTCAGCATAAATGGTTTGAATTAGATGAAAAGCTGTGGATAGTTTAGAATCAACTTAAAATTAACCACACATTTTTACTTTGTTGAGACTATTTTATCGAGTACATAATGAACACAGTGAAAGCCTGAAATAATTTATTCACTTAAAGTTTTGATTTTTTAAGATAAATTCCCAGATCTTTACAAGCATAGCATATTTCATTAATTAGCTCAATACTTAATTGTAATTTCAAATTAGATTTTGCTTTTGCTGTTTAGTAATTTTTTTTAGTTTGTACACTCTACTAACTTTATTTTGATATTTTATAAGGTACGCTTAATTTTAGCGTAAAATTTATCTATTAAGCATAGTCATAATATTATATGTGCTATATATTTATTATTATCAGTTCTCTACCAGTGTACAAAACATCTGCTCTGTCTAAACTTTATCCATTGAGGTTAGGAGATGCAGTAAACAGGCCAATAACACTGACTAGTAAGTCAATGACCAGCAATAAATATGACCTCAATGCTATTGTTCTGTTCTACTGATATGCTATATCCAATTATTTTCACTATTTATTCATAAACTTAAATTATCTATTTCAGTAAATGAAGTTTATGTATCATTTTACCAACAGAAATTTACATATGAAAACATAATTAAAATGACATCAATGAGAAAAAGTAAATAAGTTGCTTTTTCAAATAAAAACAATAACCCAAAGGAGGAGGAGGAGAAAGAGTAAGAGGAGGAAGACCACACTGACCACCAGGATGAAGAAGGTAAGGACAAGGACGAAGAAGAAATGGAGAAACGGCAAAGAAGAAATTCAACAACTAAAAGGCAGTTAAAATATAATAAAATATGGTTTCTAGTAACCAGAAATCTATATTTTGAATGACATTTTTTAGATAAAAATATAATAATAAATAGTGTTTGCAATGATGATATCAATATTTAAAATCTACAATTTCATATTTCTCAGAATACATTTTTTGCTCCCTTGCTTTTATAAATATTATTTTTCCTGATTACATTGTAAACTTCTCAATCTCAGAATTCTTGGGATTAATTATTTTTCTACAACATAAATGTATTAAGGTCAATATTTGAAAGGTTTCCTTGTGTCTCTTTTTTGCTGTATCCATATATTTTCCTTAATACAAATGAAAAAAATCTCCGTATTTAAAATGCATGCCATTTGATGATTTCACCCTTGAACCTCTAACAAAACTCCCAACACACTTCCTTGCTTGTTGATAACTGACCCTTATCTTCCTTTTCCTTTGTTATTCTTTTCTTCTTTTTGTTCTTTTCTTTCCATTTATCTTTTAGATGTAAGTCAGCCATCATGCATACTGTCTTCAATTAAGGTATGCATAGCTCATCTTTCCCTTCTACCCTTTGGTACAGTGACATTTATATCTTCATTTCACTTCTCTCATAGACCTTAGAGTATTTCTCTGAAATATTCAAATTCAATTCCAATCCTAAATTCAAAAATTTAATACTGTATACCAAATAAGTCCTCTTAATGTCCTAACTCTTATTATATAAACTTTTCCAATATAACTCATCAGGTGATTACTGAAAGTTGATAATTAACATAAATGAAATGTGGATCTAGAGGAGAGGGATAAAGATGGAGGGATAAGAGGACATGGAGCGCACTTCCCCCTCATAAACACATCAAAAATACATCTACATGTGGAACAATTCTTATGGAAAACTAACTAGAAACTGGCAGAAGAATCCTATATAGTCAAGGCTATAATAAAGAGTCCCACTTAACCTGGTAGGATGGGAAAAAACAAAAAGCATTGGGTTAAGACCTGTGCCATTGGGAGGAGTCTAGGAGGAAAAGGAGGTGTACATGGGCAGAGACTGTCACTCTGGGGAGTGAGCAGATTGTGCTATAGACTTGGCATCTCACTGCTGGGGTCTTAAGTGGAGAAGACAAACCCCTGACTGCTGGGAGAACTGCTGAGATAGATATAAGGGCCAGGGAAGCCTAGACACCACTAAAAAGGAGTGAGTGGGTGCTAACTTGCCAACGGACAGGGCAGAGAGACCTCTGCACTAGCAGCTGCCACCTTGCCACACTCCCTAATCTGAGCCAGGCAAACACCCTGGACAATCTTACTCCATGTCATGGGTTGGCATGAGATCTAGGCCAGCTGGGTCTTATGAAAAGACTTGATTTAGCAACACAGAGAAGCTCAGGGGGCCTGGGGTGTGGGCTGGATGGGGTGGTGACAGTCATCATTGGTGCTTACCCAAACAGAGCCACAGAGGCAACCCAGACCTCTAGTGGCAGCACAGCCACTTGAAACTCCATGAACAACACACTAAGGTCCCTACTACCCACTGAGCAAATGTTCTAGCCCCTCCCTGTCTTTGCCATGGACTGGTGCTGGATCTGCGGCAGACAGGTCTTGAGAGAAGACTCAATTTGGGGACACAGAGAAAGCTCAGGGGCCTGGGGTTTTGTCCAGGTGTAGCAGCAGTAACCAGTTTTGGCACTTACTTAAAGAATACCCCAGAAGCAGCCCAGACTTAAGACCACAGCAGAGCCACTTTAATTCCTGCAACCACAACAGCCCCACCCCCAGTCTCAGCCTAGCCAATGTGCACCACAATCTTGCACCAGATATGGGACAAGGACAACAGGGGAAAAGATGTGACCTTGGCAGCACTTGAGCAGAGCTGCATATACCTACACAGACAGCATATCAGACCTTTGGGAGCACATGAGCCTCACTTACTTCAGCACTTCCCTCCTTGGCAGCAAAGGCCCTAGTATGGCTAGAGGGAAAAACACATACTTAAAAGGAACAGAGTCTACTTGAGCCCAATGCTCAGGGCTTCAGCAACAGGAGAACAGGCCCCACCCCTGACAGTGTAGCAAAAGCCACAGAGCAGAGAGGAAGTCCTGTGTAGGCAAAACTCCTTCAACACAGAGCACACCAACAATAAAAGTGATAGTGGCCAGCACACCATGAGGAAAGACACAGATGGTGTCCATGTCATATCCAGCTCTCACACCAAATACATTGAGCACATGCACTCTACACAGATATGATACCACATAAAAAGCACCCTTTCAAGACCACAATAGAAAATTTCCTCCTAAATTCATAGAGACAATAAAATTAAATAAAATGAAAAGGCAGAGGAACTACACCTAAATGACACAGAAGAATACAAAAGTGATTTGGAAGATAGAATAATGGAAATCACACAATCAGAAAACAGAAAGGAAGACAAATTAAAAAAAAAAAGAAAGTAACATATAAGATCTAGGGGGTTACAAAAGAAGAAGAGAGAAAGAAAGGGATTGAACATGTGCTTGAAGAAATTATGGCTGAAAATATCCCAAACTTAAAGAAAGAAGCATATCCAGGTACAAGAAGCACAAAATGTCCCAAACGAGATGAACCCAAACAGACCCATACCAAGACATATCATCACTAAAATAGCAAAAGTTACAGATACAGAGAATTCTACAGGCAACAAGAGAAAAACAGTCATGTACAAAGGAATCAGCTGATTTCTCTGCAGAAACTTTGCAGGTCAAAGGGAATGGCATGATTTATTCAAAATCTTGAAAGGGAAAAACCTGAAACCTAGAATAATCTACCCAACAGGATTATCATTTAGAATAGGAAGAAATTGACAATAATACAACAATAGCAGGGAATTTACCACACCACTGTCATCAAAAGACAGATCATCCAGATAGAAAATCAATAAGGCAACAAATGTCCTAAATGACACAAAAACCCAGTTGGACTTAATATCTCCAGGACACTATGTCCTAAAAAGAGCCGAATACACATTCTTTTCAAGCATGCTGGAAGATTCTCCTGGATAGACCACATACCAGGTCACAAAACAAGCCTCAACAAATTTAAGAGGATAGAAATTATATCTAGCATATTTTCCAATGAAGATGTCAAAAATGAAACCAATTACAGAAAGCAAAATGAGAAATAAAAACCAAACAGGTGGAAACTAAACATTCTACTAAAATAACGGTTAAAAAGGGTTAATGATAAAAACAAAAAGGAAATCAGAAAATACCTCAATACACATGTAAATGAAAGCACAACTATACAAAATCTATAGGATGCAGCAAAAGTATTTCTAAGGAGAAAGTTTATAGCAATGCAGGCCTTCTTGATGAAACAATAAAAATCTCAAGTAAACAACCTAACCTACAACCTAAAACAATTAGAAAAAAAGAAGAACAAACAGAGCCCAAAGTCAGCAGAAGAAAGAAAATAATAAAGATCAGAGAAGAAATAAATAAAATAAAGATAAAAAAGCTATAGAATAAAATAAATGAAAACAAGAGCTGATTTTCTGAAAATATAAACAAAATTGATAAACCTTTAGCCAAGCTCACCATGAAGAAAAAGAGAGAGGACACTAATAAACAAAATAAGATGTGAAAGAAAAGAAATAGCAACCAATATATCAGAGATACAAAATATCATGGGAACACTATGAACAGTTATATGCCAACAAATTGGACAACCAAGAAGAAATGGACAAATTTCTAGAAAGATTCAGCCTGGCAACACTGAGTTAAGAAGAAGCAGACACTTTGAACAGGTCAATCAGGGGAAGTGAAATAGAATCTATTAAAACAAAACAAAACAAACAAAAGAAAAACTCCCTGCAAACAAAAATCCAGGACCAGATGGTTTCACTGGGGAATTCTACCAAACATATAAAGCAGAGATAATACCTATCTTCCTAAGACTATTTAAAAAAATTGAAGAGAAGGAAACACTCCCAAATTCATTTTACAAGACCACCATTACTGTATTAAAACCAGACAAAGAAACTACACACCAAAAGAAGTAAACGACACACCAAAATATTTGAGGAATATAGGTGCAAAAATCCTCAACACAATATTAACAACCGAATCCAACAATACAAAAAGGATCATATATCATGATCAAGTTGGATTTATTCCAGGGATACAAGATTGGTTCAGTATTCACAAATTAATCAATGTGATACACCACATTAACAAAATGACAGATAAAAACACATGATCATCTCAATAGAAGCAGAAAATCATTTGACAAAATTCAAAATTCATTTATGATAAAAATTCTCAACAAAGTGAGCATAGAGGGAACATATCTTAACATAATAAAGGCCATGAGGCTTCCCTGGTGGTGCAGTGGTTGAGAGTCCACCTGCCGATGCAGGGGACATGGGTTCGTGCCCTGGTCCGGGAAGATCCCACATGTCACGCGGCGACTGGACCCATGAGCCGTGGCCGCTAAGCCTGTGCGTCCAGAGCCTGTGATCCACAACGGGAAAGGCCACAACAGTGAGAGGCCCGCGTACCACAAATAAATAAATAAATAATAGAGGCCATATATGACAAACCCATAGCCAAGATAATACCCAAGGATGAATAGCTGAAAACCTTCCCACTAAATTCAAGAACAAGACAAGGACCCCACTCTTGCTGTTTCCATTCAATATAGAAATCAATCATTAATGTATATTGTTCTCCCCAGTGTGTGTGGGCATCACCCAATCTGTTGAGAGCCTGGATAGAACATATGTGGAGAAATGAGGAATTTACCCCTTTTTTCCTGCTTTACTGCTTGAAGTGGGTCATCTCATCTTCTGCTCTTGGAGTGGGATTTACACAATTAACTACCTTAGTTCTCAGGCCTTCAGACTTGGAATGAATTACATGGGACTTCTCAGCCTCCATAATCACCTGAGTGAATTCCTCATAATGCATGAGTGTGTGTGTGTGTGTGTGTGTGTGTGTGTGTGTGTGTGTGTGTATTTTGTTTCTCTGGAGAATCCTAAGACAGTTACCTAACCAGACCTCTTTGTGAGTAAAGCTGAAATATGTAGTCATTACTGAACAACTGTGTGTACAGGTAAATATTCACTTAAATGGAAAAAGCACAGGGCAACTTGAAAATTAAATTTAAAGTATATTTAGGGATCTCAGATAAGAGCAGTCATTGCATCCTTTAAGGAAGAAAAACATGATACAATACAATTAGGCAAAAATAAGCAAGAATAGTTTGTATAAAGAAGTAAAGATTAGAAATAACTTAAGTGAACACTACCATCACTCAAAATGTATTCAAATTTAAAAGAAAGGCTAAAATATTGTCTGTGCACTCTGAGCAATAACAGATAAAAATTATGAAAGAACCATCTGTGATAAAGAGATCTGAGGGACTATAATATTACTTCAACATCCCATATGTGTTTTTTGTTTTGTTTAGTTTTTTTGTTTTTTATTATTTTTGGCTGCATTGGGTCTTCATTGCTGTGTGTGGGCTTTCTCTAGTTGTGGTGAGTGGGGTCTACTCTTCGTTGTGGTGCATGGGCTTCTCATTACGGTGACTTCTCTTTTTGTGGAGCACAGGCTCTAGGCGCATGAGCTTCAGTAGTTGTGGCACTAGGCACACGAGCTTCAGTAGTTGTGGCATGTGGGTTCAGTATTTATGGCTCACAGGCTCTAGAGCGCGGGCTCAGTAGTTGTGGTGCACAGGCTTAGCAACTCTGCGGCATGTGGGATCTTCCTGGACCAGAGATCGAACCCATGTCCCCTGCACTGGCAAGCAGATTCTCAACCACTGCAGGACCAGGGAAGTCTCCCCATACATGTTTTAAAAGAAGGTAGACATCTTATATTTATTTATTTATTTTAATTTTTAATAAATTTTTATTTGAGATAATATCAACAAAAAGCTGCAGAAATAAATGTAGTACAAACATCCATATACCCTTCTTTTATCTAAATTTACCTATTGTTAACATTTATCCCATTTGCTTTGTCATTTGTGCCATCTATCTATATAGCTATAACCATACCTACTTATATGGAATTTTTTCTGTACTATTGGAGGGTAAGTTATATACCCATCATGGTCCTTTATCCCTAAGTAGTTTAGTGTATATTTCCTAGGAGTAGGGATATTTTCATCCATAACCACATCACAGCTATCAACCTGATAAGTTTATACTGACACAATATTTTCATCAATCTACTCTCCATATATAATGTCTTTAAAGGACTTTACTCCCCTTCAATGCAGGATTCAGTCGAGGGTCAGGTACTGCCTTTAATCATCATGTCTCTTTAGCCTTCTTTAATTTGGAGCATTTCCACAGTCTTTCTCTGTCTTTTTTTTTAAAAAAAATTATATCTTTATTGCAGTATAATTGCTTAACAGTGCTGTGTTAATTTCTGCTATAAAACAAAGTGTATCATCTATATGTATACATATATCCACATACCCCCTCCTTCTTGAACCTCCCTCCCACCCTCCCTATCTCACCTCTCTAGGTGGTCACAAAACACTGAGTTGATCTCCCTGCGCTATGCAGCTGCTATTTATTTTACATTTGGTAGTGTATATATTTCAATGCTACTCTCTCACTTCGTCCCAGCTTCCTCTACATCCCCCCCCACCATGTACTCAAGTCCATTATCTTCATCTGCATCTTTATTCCTGTCCTGCCACTAGGTTCATCAGTACCATTTTTTTAGATTCCATACATATGTGTTAGCATACGGTAATTGTTTTTCTCTTTCGGACTTACTTCACGCTTTATGACAAACACTGTATGACACCTCGCTACAAATAACTCAATTTAGTTTTTCTTATGGCTGAGAAATATTCCATTGTATATATTGCCACATCTCAATTATCCATTCATCTGTCAATGGACAGTTAGTTTGCTTCAGTGTCCTGGCTACCATAAATGGTGATGCAATGAACATTGTGGTACGTGTCTCTTTTTGAATTATGGTTTTCTCAGGGTATATGCCCCATAGTGGGATTGATGGGTCATATGGTAGTTTTATTTTTAGTTTTTTAAGGATCCTCCATACTGTTCTCCATAATGCTGTATCAACTTACATTCTCACCAACGGTGCAAGAGGTTTCCCTTTTACGTACATATTTTCCAGCATTTATTGTTTGTAGATTTTTTGATGATGGACATTCTGACCAGTGTGAAGTGATACTGCACTGTGATTTTGATTTGCAATTCTCTAATGATTGGTGATGTTGAGCATCTTTTCATGGGTTTGTTGCCAAACTGTATATCTTCTTTGGAGAAATGTCTATTGAGGTCTTCTGCCCAATTTTGGATTAGCCTTTTTATTTGTTTTGATATTGAGCTGCATGAGCTACTTGTATATTTTGGAGATTAATCCTTTGTCAGTTGCTTTGTTTGCAAATATTTTCTCCAATTCTGAGGGTTCTTTTTTCATCTTGTTTATGTTTTCCTTTGCTGTACAAAAGCTTTTAAGTTCCATGAGGTCCCATTTATTTATTTTTGTTTTTATTTCCATTATTCTAGGAGAGGGTCAAAAAGGTTCTTACTGTGATTTATGTCATATAATGTTCTGCCTATGTCTTCCTCTAAGAGTTTTATAGTGTCTGTCCCTACATGTATGTCGTTAATCCACTTTGAGTTTATTTTTGTGTATGTTGTTAAGCAGTGTCCTAATTTCATTATTTTACATGTAGCTTTCCAGTTTTCCCAGCACCGCTTATTGAAGAGGCTGTGTTTTCTCCATTGTATATTCTTGTCTCCTTTGTCAAAGATAAGGTGACCATATGTGTGTAGGTGTATCTATGGGCTTTCTCTCCTGTTCCATTGATCTATATTTCTGTCTTTTTGCCAGTACCATACTGTCTTGATTACTGTAGTTTGTAGTATAGTCTGAAGTCAGGGAGCCGGATTCCTCCAGCTCCGTTTTTCTTTCTCAAAATTGCTTTGGCTATTAGGGGTCTTTTGTGTTTACATACAAATTGTAAAATTTTTTGTTCTAGTTCTGTGAAAAATGTCATTGGTAGTTTGTTAGGGATTGCATGAATCTGTAGCTTGCTTTAGGCAGTATAGTCACTTTCAAAATATTGATTCTTCCAATCCAAGAACATGGTATATCTCTCCATCTGTTTGTATCATTTTTAATTTCTTTCATCAGTGTCATATGGTTTCTGCATACCAGTCATTTGTCTCCTTAGGTTGGTCTGTAAATAGGTATTTTATTCTTTTTGTTGCAGTGATAAAGGGGGGTATTTCCTTAATTTCTCTTTCTGAGTTTTCATTGTTAGTGTATAGTAATGCAAGAGATTTTTGTGCATTAATTTTGTATCCTGCTACTTTACCAAATTCATTGATTTGCTCTAGTAGTTTTATGGTGGCATCTTTAGGATTCTCTATGTATAATATGTCATCTGCAAATGGTGACAGTTTTATTCTTCTTTTCCAATTTGTATTCTTTTATTTCTTTTGCTTCTCTAATTGCCATGGTTAAAACTTTCAAAACTGTGTTGAATAACAGTGATGAGAGTGGACACCCTTTTCTTGTTCCTGATCTTAGAAGAAAAGGTTTCAGGTTTTCAGCACTGAGAATGAAGTTGGCTGTGGGTTTGTCATATATGGTCTTAATTATATTGAGGTAGGTTCCCTCTAGGCCCACTTTCTGGGGAGTTTTCATCATAAATTGGTGTTGAATGTTTTCAAAAGTGTTTTCTGCATCTTTTGAGATGATCATATGGTTTTTATTCTTCAGTTTGTTCATAGGGTGTATCACAATGATTGATTTGCAAATATTCAAGAATCTTTGCATTCCTGGGGTAAAACCCCAGGTTTTACCTGCATCAAGAATCTTTGCATTCCTGGGGTAAAACCCCAGGTTGATCATTCTGTATGATCCTTTTAACGTGCCATCAGAGTATATTTGCTAGTATTTTGTTGTAGATTTCTGTATCTAGGTTCATCAGTGATATTAACCTGTAGATTTCTTTTTCTGTGACATCATTGTCTGGTTTTGGTATCAGGGTGATTGTCACTCATAGAATGAGTTTAGGAGTGTTACTCCCTCTGCTATATTTTGGAAGAGTTTGAGAAGGAGAGGTGTTAGATCTTCTCTAAATGTTTGATAGCATTCACCTGTGAAGCCGTCTGGTCCTGAGATTTTTTTCTTGTGGGAAGATTTTTAATTGCACTTTCAATTCCAATACTTGTGAGTGGTCTGTTCATATTTTCTATTTCCTCCTGGTTCAGCCTTGGAAGGTTGTACTTTTCTAAGAATTTATCCATTTCTGCCACGTTGTCCATTTTACTGTCATAGAGTTGCTTGTAGTAATCTCTCATGATCCTTTGTATTTCTGCAGCGTCAGTTATTACTTTTCCAGTTTTTTTTCTAATTCTGTTGATATGAGTTTTCCACCTTTTTGTCCTGATGAGTCTGGCTAATGTTTTATGAATCTTTTTTATCTTCACAAAGAGCCAGCTTTAGTTTTATTGATCTTTGCTATTGTTTTCTTCATTTCTATTTCATTTATTTCTGATCTGATCTTTATGATTTCTTTCTTTCTGCTAACTTTGGGTTTTGTTGTTGTTTTTGTCATTCTTCTTTTCTAATTGTTTTAAGTGTAAGATTAGGTTGTTTTTTTCAGATTTTTCTTCTTTCCTAAGGTAAGATTGTAATGCTATAAACTTCCCTCTAAGAACTACTTTTGTTTCAACGCATACGTTTTGGTTCGTCCTATTTTTTTTTAACATCTTTATTGCAGTACAATTCCTTTGCAATGGTTTGTTAGTTTCTCCTTTACAACAAAGTGAATCAGCTATACATATATCCCCATATCTCCCTCTTGCGTCTCCCTCCCACCCTCCCTATCCCACCCCACTAGGTGGTCACAAAGCACCAAGCTGATCTCCCTGTGCTATGAGGCTGCTTCCCACTAGCTATCTATTTTACATTTGGTAGTGTATATATGTCCATGCCACTCTCTCACTTCATCCCAGCTTACTCTTCCCACTCCCTGTGTCCTTAAGTCCATTCACTATGTCTGTGTCTTTATTCCTGTCCTGCCCCTAGGTACTTCAGAACCTTTTTTTTGTTATTGTTAGATTCCATGTATATGTGTTACCATATGGTACTTGTATTTCTCTTTCTGACTTACTTCACACTGTGTGACAGACTCTAGGTCCATTACCTCAATACAAATATCTCAATTTTGTTTCTTTTTATTATTAATATTCCATTGTATATATGTACCACGTCACCTTAATCCATTCATCTGTTGATGGGTACTTAGGTTGCTTCCATGTCCTGGCTATTGTAAATAGAGCTGCAATGAACATTTTGGTACATAACTCTTCTTGAATTATGGTTTTCTCAGGGTACATGCAAAGTAGTGGGGTTGCTGGCTCATATGGTAGTTCTATTTTTAGTTTTTTTAAGAAACCTCCATACTGTTCTCCATAATGGCTGTATCAGTTTACATTCCCACCAACAGTGCAAAAGTGTTCCCTTTTCTCCACACCCTCTCCAGCATTTATTGTTTCTAGATTTTTTGATGATGGCCATTCTGACTGGTGTGAGGTGACTCATTGACTCATTGCAGTTTTGATTTACATTTCTCTAATGATTAGTTATGTTCAGCATCCTTTCATGTGTTTCTTGGCAATCTGTATATCTTCTTTGGAGAAATGTCTATTTAGGTCTTCTGCCCATTTTGGGATTGGGTTGTTTGTTTTTTGATATTGAGCTGCATGAGCTGCTTGTAAATTCTGGAAATTAACCCTTTGTCAGTGTTTCATTTGCAAATATTTTTTTCCCATTCTGAGAGTTGTCTTTTCATCTTGTTTATGTTTTTCTTTGCTGTGCAAAAGCTTTTAAGTTGCATTAGGTCCAATTTGTTTATTTTTGTTTTTATTTCCATTTCTCTAAGAGGTGGGTCAAAAAGGATCTTTCTGTGATTTATGTCATAGAGTGTCCTGCCTATGTTTTCCTCTAAGAGTTCAACAGTGTCTGGCCTTACATTTAGGTCTTTAATCCATTTTGAGTTTATTTTTGTGTATGGTGTTAGGGAGTGTTCTAATTTCATTCTTTAACATGTAGCTGTCCAGTTTTCCCAGCCCCACTTCTTGAAGAGGCTGTCTTTTCTCCATTGTATACTTTTCCCTACTTTATCAAAAACAAGGTGACCATATGTTTATCTCTGAGCTTTCTGTCTTGTCCATTGATCTATATTTCTGTTTTTGTGCCAGTACCATACTGTCTTGATTACTGTAGCTTGGTAATATAGTCTGAAATCAGGGATCCTGATTTCTCCAGCTCCATTTTTCTTTCTCAAGATTGCTTTGGCTATTCGGTGTCTTTTTTGTTTCCATACAAATTTTGCTTTTCTTTTGTTCTAGTTCTGTGAAAAATGCCATGGGTAATTTGATAAGGATTGCATTGAATCAATAGATTGCTTTGGGTAGTATAGTCATTTTCAAAATATTGATTCTTCCAATCCAAGAACATGGTATATCTCCCCATCTGTTGATCATATCATCTTTAATTTCTTTCATCAGTGTCTTATAGTTTTCTGCATACAGGTCTTCTGTCCCATTAGGTAGGTTTATCCATAGGATTTTATTCATTTTCTTGCAATTGTTCCCTATGTTCTCTTTCATTTTGCATCATTATTGTATAGTAATGCAAGAGATTTCTATTCATTAATTTAGTATTTGCTATTTTATCAAATTCCTTGATTAGCTCTAGCAGTTTACTGGTAGCATCTTTAGGATTCTCTATGTATATTATATTGTCATCTGCAAACAGTGACAGCTTTCTTCTTCTTTTTCTGTTTGGATTCATTTTATTTCTTTATCTTTTCTGTTTGCTGTGGCTAAAACTTCCAAAACTATGTTGAATAATAGTGGTGAAAATGGACAACCTTGTCTTCTTCCTGATCTTAGAGGAAATGGTTTCAGTTTTTATCCATTGAGAACGATGTTGGCTGTGTGTTTTTCATATATGACCTTTATTATGTTGAGGTAAGTTCCCTCTATGCCTACTTTCTGGAGTGTTTTTATTATAAATGGGTGTTGAATTTTATCAAAGGCTTTCTCTGTATCTATTGAGATGATCATATGTTTTTTCTCCTTCATTTTGTTAAAATGCTTTATCACATTGATTGATTTACATATATTGAAGAAACCTTGCATTCCTGGGATAAACCCCTCTTGATAATGGTGCAGGATCCTTTTAATGTGCTGTTGGATTCTGTTTGCTAGTATTTTGTTAAGGATTTTTGCATCTATATTCATCTGTGGTATTGGCCTGTAGTTTTCTTTGCTCGTGACCTCTTTGTCTGCTTTTGGTATCAGTGTGATGATGGGTTCGAAGAATGAGTTTGGAAATGTTCCTCCCTCTGCTATATTTTGAACGAGTTTGAGAAGGATAGGTGTTACCTGTTCTCTAAATGTTTGATACAATTCTTCAATGAAGCCCTCTTGTCCTGGGCTTTTGTTTGTAAGAAGATTTTTAATCACAGTCTCAATTTCAGTGCTTGTGATTGGTCCATTTATATTTTATATTTCTTCCTGGTTCAATCTTCTAAGGTGTGCTTTTCCAAGATATTGGCCATTTCTTCCAGGTTGTCTATTTTATTGGCATATAGTTGCTTGTAGTAATCTCTCATAATCCTTTGTATTTCTGCAGTGTCAGTTGTTACTTCTCCTTTTTCATTTCTAATTCTGTTGAATCTTCTCCATTTTCTTCTGGATGGTCTGGCTAATACTTTATCAACTTTGTTTATCTTCTCAAAGAACCAGCTTTTAGTTTTATTGATCTTTGCAACTGTTTCCTTCATTTCTTTTTCATTTATTTCTGATCTGACCTTTATGATTTCTTTCTTTCTGCTAACTTTGTTTTTTTTGTTGTTGTTGTTCTTGTTTCTCTAATTGCTTTAAGTGTAAGTTCAGGTTGTTTATTTGAGATGTTTCTTGTTTTTTGAGGTAGAATTGTATTGCTATAAACTTCCCTCTTAGAACTGCTTTGGCTGCAACCCATAAATTTGGGTGTTTGTCTTTTCATTGTCATTTGTTTCTCGGTATTTTTTGATTTCCTCTTTGATTTCTCCAGTGATTTCTTGGTTACTTAGTACTGTATTGTTTAGACTCCATGTGTTTCAATTTTTTACAGTTTTTTTTTCCTGTAATTGATACCTAGTCTTATAGCGCTGTGGTTGGAAATGATACTTGATAGGTTTCAATTTTCTTAAATTTACCAAGGCTTGACTTATGATCTACCCTGAAGAATGTTCCATGAGCACTTGAGAAGAAAGTGTATTCTCTTTATTTTGGAGTGGATGCCTTAGAAATATCAGTTAAGTCCAACTTATTTAATGTTCTTTTAAAGCTTGTGTTTTCTCATTTATCTTCATTTTGGATGATCTGTCCATTTGTGAAAGTGGGGTATTAAAGTCCCCTACTATGATTGTATTACTGTTGGTTCCCCTTTTATGGCCTTTCGCATTTGCCTTATGTATTGACGTGCTCCTATGTTGGGTACATAAATATTTACAACTGTTATATCTTCTTCTTGGATTGATCCCTTGAACATTATGTAGTGTCCTTCTTTGTCTCTTTTAATAGTCTTTATTTTAAAGTCTATATTTTCTGATTTGAGAATTTCTACTGCAGCTTCCTTTTGATTCCCATTTGCATGGAATATCTTTTTCCATCCCCTCACCTTCTGGCTTTTTGTGTCCCTGGGTCCACAGTGGGCCTCTTGTAGACAGCATATGTACAGGACTTGCTTCTGTATCCATTCAGCCTCTCTACGTCTTTTGGTTGCAGCACTTTATCCGTTTAGATTTAAGGTTATTATAGATATGTTTGTTCCTCTTACCATTTTCTTAATTGTTTGGAGTTGTTATTGTAGGTCTTTTCCTTCTCTTGTGTTTCCTGCCTAGAGAAGTTCTTTTAGCATTTGTTGTAAAGCTGGTTTGATGGTGTTGAATTTTAGCTTTTGCTTGTCTGTAAAATTTTTAAATTCTCCATCGAATCTGAATGAGATCCTTTCTGGGTATAGTAATCTTGGTTGAGGGTTTTTCCCTTTCTTCACTTTAAATATGTCCTGCCACCCCCTTCTGGCTTGCAGAGTTTCTGTTAAAAGATCAACTGTTAACCTTATTGGGATTCCCTTATATGTTATTTGTTGTTTTTCCGTGCTACTTTTAATATGTTTTCTTTGTATTTAATTTTTGATAGTTTGATTTATATGTGTTGGCGTGTTTCTCCTTGGACTTATCCTTAATGGGACTCTCTGCACTTCCTGTATTTGATTGACTATTTCCTTCCCATATTAGGGAAGTTTGCAACTATAACCTCTTCAAATATTTTCTCAGTCCCTTTCTATTTCTCTTCTTCTTCTGGGACCCCTATAATTCAAATGTTGCTGTGTTTAATATTGTCCCAGAGGACTCTGAGACTTTCCTCAATTCTTTTCATTCTTTTTTCTTTATTCTGCCCTGTTGTAGTTATTTCCACTATTTTATCTTCCAGGTCACTTATCTGTTCTTCTGCTTCATTTATTCTGCTATTGATTCCTTCTAGAGAATTTAGTTTCATTTATTGTGTTGTTCATCATTGTTTGTTTGCTCTTTAGGTCCTGTTAAACGTTTCTTGTATTTTTTCCATTCCATTTCCAAGATTGTGGATCATCTTTACTATCATTACTCTGAATTATTTTTCAGGTAGGCTGCCTATTTCCTCTTCGTTTGTTTTCTCTGATGGGTTTTTACCCTACTCCTTCATCTGCTGTGTGTTTCTCTCTCTTCTCATTTTGCTTAACTTACTGTGTTGGGGTTCTCCTTTTCACAGGCTGCACGTTCATAGTTCCCATTCTTTTTGGTGTCTGCCCTCATTGGCTAAGGTTGGTTCAGTGGGTTGTGAGGCATTCTGGTGGAGGGGACTGGTGCCTGTGTTCTGGTGGATGAGGCTGGATCTTTTCTTTCTGGTGGGCTGGACCACATCTGGTGGTGTGTTTTGGGGTGCCTGTGACCTTATTATGATTTTAGGCAGCCTCTCTCTAATAGGTGGTGTTGTGTTCCTGTTTTGATAGTTGTTTGGCATATGGTGTCCAGCAATGTAACTTGCTGATCATTCAGTGGAGCTGGTTTTTCACGTTGAGATGGAGATCTCTGGGAGAGCTTTCACTGTTTGATATTATGTGAAGTTGGGAAGGGTCTGGTAGATCAATGTCCTGAACTCAGCTCTCCCACCTCAGAAACACAGGCCTGGCACCCATTGGGGGCACCAAGACCCTGTCAGCCACACAGCTCAGAAGAAAAGTGAGAAAAATGAAAGAAAGAAGGAAAAAATAAAATAAAATAAAGTTTCAAAATAAAAATTATTAAAAATAATTTAAAAATTAAGTATGAAAAAAAGCAAAAAAGGAAAAATAAAGAAAGAAAGAAGAGAGCAACTAACCCAGAAAACAAATCCACAATGATAACAAGTGCTAAAAAAAAAAAAAAAAGACAGATGGAACTATAGCACAAATGGTAAAAGCAAAGCTATATAGACAAAAATCACACAAAGAAGCATACACATACACACTCTCAAAAAGAGAAAAAGGAAAAACAAACAAACAAATATATATATATATGTATGTATATAAGCAAAAAGGAAGAGAGCAACCAAATCAATAAAGAACACTACCAATGATTATAAACTCTGAATTCCAAACTACGATAAACATAAACCAGAAACAAATTAGATGGAGAGAGCAAACCCCAAGTATGCCATTGCTCCCAAAGTCCAGTGCTTCTATTTTGGGATGATTTCTTCTATATTCAGATATTCCACAGATGCAGGATACATCAAGTTGATTGTGGAGATTTAATCCGCTGTTCCTGAGGTTGCTGGGAGAGATTTCCCTTTCTCTGTTTTATTCACACAGCTCCTGGGGTTCAGCTTTGGATTTGGCCCCTCTTCTGTGTGTAGGTTGCCTGAGGACATCTGTTTTTCTCTCAGAGAGAATGGGATTAAAGTAGCAGCTGATTAGCATGCTCTGGCTCACTCATGCCTGTGGGGGGAAGAAGAGGTATCCTATGCATTGTGAGCCTGCAGCAGCAGAGGCCAGCATGGTGTTACAACAGCCTGAGGTGCACCATGTGTTCTCCTGGGGAAGTTGGCCCTGGATCACGGCACCCTGGCAGTGGCGGGCTGCACACACTCCCAGGAGGGGAGGTGTGGATAGTGGCCTCTGCTTGCACACAGTATTCTTGTTGGCTGTAGCAGCAGACTTAACATTTCATGCCCATCTCTGGTGTCCAAATTGATAGATGTGGCTCACACCCATTTCTGGAACTCATTTAGGCAGTGCTCTGAATCCCCTCTCCTCACGCACCCAGAAAGAATGGTCTCTTGCCTCTTAGGCAGTTCCAGAATTTTTCCAGGACTCCCTTCCAGCTAGCTGTAGCACACTATCCCCATTTAGGCTTTGTTCGTGCAGCCAACCTCAGTGTTCTCCCTGGGATCTGAACTCCAAAGCTGGAACCTCAGCTCCCAGCCCCCACCAGCCCCGGCAGGTGAGCAGACAATCCTCTCAGGCTGGTGAGTGTTGGTCAGCACTGATCCTTTGTGCAGGAATCTCTCTGTTTTGCCCTCTGCACACCTGTTTCTGCACTCTCCTCTGTAGCTTCAAGGCTTCCAACCCCCTCACCCACACCCTGTCTCTGCCAGTGCAGGGGTTTCCTAGTGTGTGGAAATTTCCTCCTTCACAGCTCCCTTCCAGAGGTAGAGGTCCCATCCCTATTCTTTTGTCTATGTTTTTTTAATTTTTCTTTTGTGCCACCAAGTATGTGCAGAGTTTCTTGCCTTTAGGGAAGTCTGAAGTCTTCTGCCAGCATTCAGTAGGTGTTCTGTAGAAGTTGTTCCATATATAGATGTATTTCTGATGTATTTGTGGGGAGGAAGATCATCTCCACATCTTACTCCTCTGCCATCTAGAAGATCTCCCCTGGGTCTTCATTTTTTTTCATTGTCATTTGTTTCTACATATATATTTTTTTAATTTTCTCTTTGATTTTTTTCAGTGATCTCTTGGTTACTTAGTAGCATATTTTTTAGCCTCCATGTGTTTGTATTTTTTATAATTTTTTTCCTGTAATTGATATCTAGTCTCATAGCATTGTTGTTGGAAAAGATAATTGGTACAATTTCAATTTCTTAAGTTCACCGAGCCTTGATTTGTGACCCAAGATATGATCTATGCTAGAGAATATTCCATATGCACTTGAGAACAAAGTGCATTCTGTTGTTTTTGAATGGAATGTCCTATAGCTATCAATTAAGTCCATCTGGTCTAATGTGTCATTTAAGGCTTGTGTTTCCTCATTTATTTTCATTTTGGATAATCTGTCCATTGGTGTAAGTGGGATGTTAAAGTCCCCTGCTATTATTGTGTTACTGTCATTTGCACCTTTTGTGGCTGTTAGTATTTTCCTTATATATTGAGGTGCTCCTATGCTAAGTGCATATATTCTTACAACTGTTTTATATTCTTCTTGGATTGATCCCTTGATCATTAAGTAGTGTCCTTCTTGGTCTCTTGCAATGGTCTTTATTTTAAAGTATATTTTGTCTGATATGAGTGTTACTACTCCAGCTTTCCTTTCATTTCCATTTGCATGGAATATCTTTTTCCATCCCCTCCCTTTCAGTTTGTATGTGTCCCTAGTTCTGAAGTGGGTCTCTTGGAGATAGCATATATATGGGTCTTGTTTTGATATCCATTCAACCAGTTTGTGTCTTTTGGTTGCAATATTTAATCCATTTACATTTAAGGTAATTATCTATATTAAGTTCCTATTACCATATTTTTAATTATTTTGGGCTTGGTTTTTTGGGTCTTTCCCATCTCTTGTTTTTCCAGACTACAGAAGTTCCTTTAGAATTTGTTGTAAAGCTGGTTTATTGGCACTGAATGCTCTTAACTTTTGCTTGTGTGTATAGTTTTTAATTTCTCCATTGAATCTGAATGAGATCCTTGCTGGGTAGAATAATACTGGTTGTAGGTTTTTCTCTTTCATCACTTTAAATATGTCCTGCCATTCTCTTTTGGCTTGCAGAGTTTTTGCTGAAAGAGCAGCTGTTAACCTTATGGGGATCCCCTTGTATGTTATTTGTTGGTTTTCCCCTGCTGCTTTTAATATTTTTTCTTTGTATTTAATTTTTTAAAGCTTGATTAAAATGTGTCTTGGCATATTTTTCCTTGGGTTTATCCTGTATGGGACTCTCAATGCGTCCTGAACTTGATTGCCTATTTCCTTTCCCATGTTAAGGAAGTATTCAACTATAATCTCTTCAAATATTTTCTCAGTCCCTTTCTTGTTCTCTTCTTTGGACCCATATAATTCAAATGTTGGTGCATTTAATGTTGTCCCAGAGGCCTCTGTGACTGTCCTCAATTCTTTTCATTCTTTTTTCTTTACTCAGCTCTGTGGCAGTTATTTCCTCTATTCTATCTTCCAGGCCACTTATCCATTCTTCTGCTTCAGTTATTCTGTTCTTGATTCCTTCTAGAGTATTTTTAATTTTATTTATTATGTTGCTCATCATTGTTGGATTGCTGTTTGTTTCTTCTAAGTCCTTGTTCAACGTTTCTTATATTTTCTCCAGTCTATCTCTGAGACTTTGGATCATCTTTACTATCATTACTCTGATTTCTTTTTGAGATAGACTGCCTATTTCCTTTTCATTTCTTTGTTCTAATGGGTGTTTACCTTGCTCCTTCATCTGCTGCATAGTTCTCTGTCTTCTCATTTTGTTTAACTTACTGTTTGGTGTCTGATTTTTACAGGCTGCATGTTTATAGTTCCTCTTATTTCTGGTGTCTGCCCCCAGTGGGTGAGGTTGGTTCAATGGCTTGTGTAGTCTTCCTTGTGGGGGGGACTGTTGCCTGTGGTCTGGTGGGTGGGGCTGGATCTTGTCCTTATGATGGGCAGGCCTGCATCCAGTGGTGTGTTTTCAGCTGTCTGTGAACTTAGTATGACTTTAGGCAGCCTGTCTGCTAATGGGTGGGATTTTGTTCCTGTCTTGTTAGTTGTTTGGCATGGGGCACCCAGCACTGCCACTTGGTGGTTGTTTGGTGGAACTGGGTCTTAGTGTTGAGAAGGATATCTCTGGGAGAGCTTTCACCAATTAATATTACATGGGGTCAGAGTTCTCTGGTGGTCCAACATCTTGGAGTCAGCTCTTTCACCTCAGAGACTCATGCCCAACACCCAGCCAGAGGATCAAGACCCTGACAGCCACATGGCACAGAAGAAAAGGTAGAAAGAAAGTTAACAGACAGAACCACAAAACAAATGTTAAAAGCAAAACTAAACAGACAAAATCACTCACAAAATCATACACACACACACTCACACACACACACATACACACACAAAAGCAAACAGACAGATCCTCAAGACAAATGGTAAAAGCAAAACTAAACAGACAAAATCACACAAAGAAACATAAACATACACACTCACAAAAAGAGAAGAATAGAATCAAAGGAAAAACAAAGGAAGAGAACAAACAAACCAATAAGCAAACTCACAAATGTAAACAAACAATAAAAACTAAACTAAAATGAACAAAAATCCAGAAATAACTCAAATGCAGAAAGCAAACCCCAAGTCCACAGTTGCTCCCAAAGTCCACATCCTCAATTTTGGGAGCAGTCATTGTCTATTCAGGTATTACACAGATGCAGGTTTACCAAGTCAATTGTGGGAATTTAATCCACTCTCCTGAGACTGCGCAGAGTGATTTCCCTTTCTCTTCTTTGTTCACACAGCTCCTGGGATTCAAATTTGGTTTTGGCTCCACCTCTGCATGTAGGCAGCCCTTAGGTGCCTGTTCCCAATCCAGACAAGAGAGTGTTAAAGCAGCAGCTAATTAGGGCTCTCTTGCTCACCCAGGCCAGCGAGAGGTAGGGATATGGTAGTCACAATTGGGATGCAGGGAGTGTCTGTGGTGGCAGAGGCTGGCCTGAAGTTGTAACAGTCTGAGGTATGCCATGTGTTCTCCCAGGAAATTTGGCCCTGGATCACAATACTGTGGCAGTGGCATGCTCCACAGGCTTCTGGGAGGGTGTTGGTAGTGACCTGTGCTTCCACACAGGACCCTTGGTGGCAGTAGTGACAGTGGTAGTGGTCCATGCCCACCTATGGGTTATGAGATGATAGCCAGAGCTCATGCCCTTCTCTGGAGTTTGCTTAGATGATTCTTTGCAATCTGTGAGCACATGGAGCAGGAAGCCTCTCTCCTCGCACACCTTGAAACAATGGTCTCTTGTCTCTCTGGCAGGTCTAGACATTTTCCTGACTCCCTCCCAGCTAACTGTGGTGCACTAGCCCCCTTCAGGCTGTCTTCACGCAGCCAACCACAGTCCTCTCCCTGGGGTCTGAGCTATGAAGCCCAAGCCTCAGCTCCCAGCCCCCACTCACCCTGATGGGTGAACAGACAAGGCTCTCAGCCTAGTAAGTGCTGGTCAGCACTGCTCCTCTGTGTGGGAGTCTCCACTTTGCCCTCCACACTCTTGTTGCTGCACTATCCTCTGAGGCTCCAAAGCTCCACCCCCCATTCCCCCCAGTAAGGGGACTTCCTAGTGTGTGAAAATTGTTCCTCCTTCACAGTTTCATCCCAGAGGTGAAGGACCCATCCCAATTCCTTTGTCTTCTTTTTTTCTTTTTTCTTTTGCCCTACCCTGGTATCTGGAGCTTTTCTTGCCCTTTTGGAAGTCTGAGGTCTTCTGCCAGCATTCAATAGGTGTTCTGTAGGAGTTGCTCCACTTGTAAATGTATTTTTTATGTATTTGTGGGG
Organism: Leucopleurus acutus; assembly: GCF_964270905.1. Classification (NCBI taxonomy): domain Eukaryota; kingdom Metazoa; phylum Chordata; class Mammalia; order Artiodactyla; family Delphinidae; genus Leucopleurus; species Leucopleurus acutus. The sequence continues at coordinate 40,664,610 of NC_139160.1, read as the reverse complement.
AGAAAGATCATGTCCACATCTTACTCCTCTGCCATCTTGAAAGTCCTCTCTCGACACCTTATATTTAAATAAAGAGAAGCTGAGTTTTTCCCTCTATCATAATCATGAGTTTTTAGCTGGAAAGTACACACTAAGTGAAAAGCAAGGAAAATAAATCTTCACCTAACCATATCTAGTGAAATTGCAAGCCATCAAGGATAAAAAAAGAATTATTAAAACTTCTAAAGAGGAAATATAGATTATCTAAAGAAAACAAAGTAGACAATAAAATAATAGCTTCAAATTGTTGAAGGAAAAACAGCAAAATTGTAGTACAACTGAGCAGGTACAACCTTCTTTGATAGCTTCCAATCAACGGACTTCATGAAAGAAATGTTTGAAGATTTACTTCACCAATAAGAAAATGTAAACACAGGCAATAAGTGAGATGAAAGAATATATAGTAAGCAAATACACTGCAAAATATCTGAATATTTGTTGTAGGAATTTCATCTGTTACTTCAAAACATTTAAATAACATTGTGGCTAAAATTCTCCATAACTGAAATAGTTTTCTATTGCTGCTCTAACAAATTCTACAAATTTAGTGGCTTAAAACACTAAATATATTATTTTACAATTCTATTGATCAGAAATTTATTGTCTTGTTGGACTAAATTCAAGATGTAGTGGGTCTGTGCTGTTTTCTAGAGGCTTTAGGGAACAATTCATTTCCTAGTCATTTGGATTGTTGCCAGAATTTAATTCCCTTAAGTTGAGGACTAAGGTCACCACAGTTTTTGCTGGCTGTCACCTCAGCACTATTTCTGACATTTAGGCCAGTAATTCCTTTGCTTGTGCTCCCCTTCCTCCATCTTCAAAGTCAATGATGGCTTGTTGAATTCTCACATTACGTTGCTCTGACCTACTCCAAAGTCTATTTATATCTGACTTCTCCCTTCTTACTTTCTCTTCTATTTTCAAAGAACTCATGTGATTATATTCAATCCACCTCAATAATCTAAAATAATTTCCCTGTTTTAAGGAGGTGATTAATAACTTTGATTGCAGCTTCATTCTGGTATCTGATACTGAACAGCTATTTACTGAATGATGAAGGTGATAGCAGTCAATGATTTTGGAATTAAAATCATGAAAATAAACATAATCTAGAGTGTGATCGGTAGCAAAGTGTCATTCCTCACAAAAAAGTGTCAAGATTCTTGACTAAAAGAAAATAAAGTAATTGATTATAAATCATGAATAAATAAAAACTCATGAGTTCTTAGAGATGAAACTTGTGCAATATATTCTAATAGTGGGTACATGAACCTATATCATTACATTAAAAACAGTGAATCAATGATTTCAATTAAAATAATCATTTTAGGAAGTTGGAGGATCACAAGGTATAATGCAAAATGTGAATAAAATTCAACAATATTACAAATGTAAATTGAAGGGAGTAGGGAAAATAGGTGCTGGCTTAAGCAACTTTGGAAATGAGTGGAGTCTGTAAGACTAATGGCAAATAACTTGACACAAGCACTATATTCTAGTTGATAAAGTTGTGTTGCACAGGAATAATAGTTAATAATTCTGATACTATATTTGTATATTGGACATGAATGTTAAGTTAAAGGATGGTGTGAAGTTTTCTGGAGTGGGAATTTATAGATAATCAGATAATCAAGGGAAGGAGATATCAAGGGAAAGAGGCTAGAATGATATGTGTGATGACAGATTAGAGTTAGAGACATTAGGATGAACTCACATAGTGTAATATAGACAGTGTTGGAGACATAAATAAACATGTGTAATTACGTGTTAATAAGTGTGTTGGTGTATATACATATATTTTTACTTTGTTGGTCACACTGGAAACAATGACACTGTAGTAGTAACACTCCTTTGGCTTCTAATAATATTCTCCATAAAATAAACTAGAAGTAGCTGATTCTAAGCTTGGTACAGAAAATAGAGAAGATGAACTTTGTAGTTCCAGAAACTAAGGAAGTGCTCAAAACACAAATACACACTACCCCTCTACCCAATGAAGGAGTTATGTCAAGGGGACAAAGAAGCCAGATGAAAACCTACCAATAGATAAAGCTGGAATAAATTGAGCAACAAATTAAGTATTTTACTGCATTTTATTATAACCCAAAATATAAAATAAATTCCATGAGTCCCTACTGATATAAATAATTTAATAAATGAATGAATGAATGAATAAATAAATAGGGAAAAGATACAAGTCTCATCTTCAGATGAATTCCAAACAAGTTATGTAGATATTCCACCCTTAATGAGAGGGGAACTTAATTCCCCACTATGAACAGTGACCAAGAGCACAGAATAAAAAGGGGGAAGGAAAAGAGTAACTTTACAATGGGGAAACATTACAAACACTATTTCTGCCATGATTAAGGTCAATATCAGCAGTAATAAGTAATATTAAGCAGTATGTAATATTAAACTTAATAGGATATGTTGAAAATAGCACTTTGCCTTTGTGGTCATTCACCTGCAAACTCATAACACCAGTATAATCACTATTAAACATCAGATAAATTCAAATTGAGGGTCATTCAGTAAAATATCTGGTCAGTAAGGCTCAAAGCTGTCAAGGCCATCAAAAACAAGGAAAGTCTGTGAAGCTGTCACAAGCAATAGGAGGCTAAGGGAAATAGTGAATAATGTGCTGTGGTACATAGGATGGGATTCTAGACAGAAAAAATACATTAGGTAAATACTAAGGATATGTAAATAAATTACAAGCTTCAGCTGATAATGTGTCAGGGTTGGTTCATTAATTATATCAAATATACCATGATAATTTACTATGTTAACAATAGGGGAAATTGAGTGTGTGATTTCTGTTGGGAGGGGACAAGAAGCCTCAAACAATCCTTATAGAAAAAGCTCCAAAAATATGAGTCCATAAACATAAAAGAGTATTACAAACAAAATAGGTTATAGAAACATAGAAGGAATAAGCAACAAAAATATCAAAATACATAATAAGTATAAATACAGATAGAAGTTATTGAAGATAAGACAAATGAACACCAGACTATCAAAATGACCAGAGACTATGGAAGAGAAACAAATGTAACTTTTATTAATAAAAAATAATAATACTTTTAACTAGACTTCAATGGAGTTATTTAATTGATTAAACATATCTGAATAGAAACTTTAATATGAAGAGATAGATCTGAGGAAATTACACATAAAATATTACAGATAGACATAAATAGAATGTAGGAAAGATGAAAATAAGATTCATGGGGATAGAGTGAAAAATTTTGATACATGTTTTGTTTATAGAAAGAGAAAATACTGGAGAGGAAAATCAATACTTATATAATTTCTATAATTTATTATGAAAGACACAAATAGCCAGATTTACACAGAAGATGTAAAAGCATATGAATCCAACTATGACCTTTTGGGGTAAAACTACAGAGCACAAAATTTAAAGCAAAAACCTTAAAAACAATCAAAAGAAAACAAACATTACCAAAAGAATAATAAATACTAAACTGACATTACACTGTGACATGTATGTTTAATCCCAATCACATAGTGATAGTTTAACTTCCTTAAGTCTACAGATGTTACTTTACAGTATTAAAATACTAAAGAAGACAAGCAATCACGTAATTCCCTGTTAAGATATAATTTGATGATGCTCAATATATTTTCTATGACAAATCTCACTTAAATAGAGATAGATAGCAACTTGCTCACTTATAAAGAGTATCCACTGAATAGATTTTAAATAATATATATGTGTCTATACACACATATATATACATAACGGGAAAAGTTTAGATTCACTTTATTTATAATTCAGTAGTAAGACATGAATAGGTTTTATTACTGTTATTCTTTAGTACTGTATGAGAGAGTATAATCAATGCAATAAAATTAAACAGAAACAAGAGAGACAAATTTTGTAACAGGGTAGATAAACCTATTTTTCTTTGCAGATGCTGTACACAGAAATAAATTAACCAAAACATTGTGTTAATAAAAAAGCTCAACATAGTTGAGATAAATATATATATATATATATACACACACACACACACACACATGCATATATATATTCTCAATAAAATAGTAACATTTTTCTATCACAGTAACAAATATAATGGAAAAATAATCTATTCACAATACAAATAATCACTGTTTAGAGTTTAGAAATTGATCTTATAATAAAGCCTGTTAGTTTTATAGAAAATATTATATTTCAATTATAAAAAAGTGTAAATGATGGAAATAAATGAATATATCTATTTTGTCAATGGCAGAATGATATAATATAATAAAATATTATATAACTCAAAAGTAATAACAAATATAGTACAATTCCAATTAAAATCCCTATTACATGGTTTCAGACTGATTCTAAAAGTTATGTTTGTAGAATTTCAAATAAGAATTATATAACTTTGGCCAAGAATAATAAAGTGAGGAGAGCTTATTTAATGTTGTAGAACATATGAATCAACTAAACTAAGGAAAGAACTTGGAAACAAATTTGGAAGCAAGAAGTTTGTGGAGAAATTATGCATTGCTAATAGGTGTTTTGGGAAAATATAGGTCAGTAGAGAAATGTAGACCATATCCTTACTTTAGACCAAAGGCAAAGGTGCACTATAGTGGATTAAAATATCAAATAGGAGGGCCAAAATTATATATCACAAAAATAATATATTTCAGAATAACTTTTAAAAATAAATCCAAAAACCTAAACAAGAGGAAATCCTCAATGTATTTCTTGAAATTAAGGAAAATCAGGGTTTAGAATAAAATAAAGGGATTATAGACTGAAAGAATACACAGGTGTCATAGTTTCTATTCATATTTAAATATTCCATAGGAAACATGGTAGAATACACAACAAGAATCCTAAAATCTGTCATCAGCATCATCAACAACATAAATGGACATTGTTTTGAAAATAGATAAAATTTATGAATGAATATGCATGTGACAGAAGAGGTATTCCAAGTGAATAAAAAGTATTATATCTATATATAAAGAAAGAAAAACCTCTCTAGTAATCAGATTGATGCAAATACAAAGTATATATGTTCCTGTTTATGTTTTATGTCTATAAATGCAAAACTTTAAAGCCATTACAATAGCTAAAATAGCAAAATTGTGAATTACTAAATATTTCCTTAAATGTGAACAAAGGAAGAAATGTAGACTTTTTAATTAGGTCAGAAGTGTGGAGAGCAATGTAGTAATTTGAAGAGCAATACACAAAATTAGTTAAATTGAGTACATATGTGTCAATAAAAAATATGGAGAGCTTTGCCATTTATGTTGTAAACACAAACATAATTGTCTAATAATGAGTATAATATTTACTCAAGTTTTGGATCTAAACCACAAAATGAAATGTACAGGTGTAAAGGAAATGACATCTAGTCTTTCCAAATCAGTATAAGAAGGAGGCTTGAATAAAGACATTTTATATAGATTCAGCATAAGTCAGGACAAGAGGGAAAACAAAGAAGTAAAGACAAAACAGACCAAAGAGAAAACTCAAAATAAGATGGCAGAAATATGTAAAAATATGTCAATACTCATAATAAAAGAAAAATGATTTATCTTTATCTATTAAAAATAAGTGACTATCACATTTTTTTAAATCTTCACATGTAGAACTTATAAAATATAATCTTAATACCTCATGAGTAGAAGAGAAATTATAATGGAAATTATAAAACATTTATCAATAAATAAAAATTTAAAATTACATATAATAATTTATGGGATGCAAATGGAAATACAAATTTATACGTTCATTCATTCATTAAAACTGAAGAACGATTGAAAATAAACAATTTAAGCAAGCAGGTTAAGATGTTGGTTGGGAAAGCTATAGAAAGACACAAAGAAAGTAAAAGGAATAAAATAATAAGTATAATAATATAAACTAATAATATATGCAAATATATACAATTAAACACTTCGAGGTTTCAATTTGGCAGTAGAAAAACTGTCTCATCCTAGATCCAAATTTTCCCATTTGGTCATTTAACATAAAATCAAAAGAGAGAGAGAGAGAGAAATAGAGAGGGAAAATGAAAACTTCCAAAACGTACACCAAAAATAAGTTAGAGGGCCATCTCATGCACATTCTTTATAAGGTATAAGTTGTTGATAGTAGTGAATTCACATAGCATCAGATTCAACTTTACTAAATATTGTATAGTAGCTGCAGACTGGTGAATACAGTTGGTGAAAATTCCTTAAATGCCAAGAAAGCAGAACACAGGAAAAAAAGAAAAAAAAAAAAGGAAAAAGTTTTCTTTTCTAGCAGCAAAAGTCTCACCTTAATTGGGGACCACTGTGGACACATCAGAGATATAGTATAGCAGCACAGAGGCACTGGAAGAAACTGAAAAGAAATGTGTGAAAAGTGCAAATAAAACAAAGGAGGTAGTATACACTTTCTTTTTCCCCATTGAATAGAAGAGTCATTGATTGTAATACACATCATTATTTTAAAAGACATTATTATTTATAAATTACTAATTAAATAATGATGCAATCTTAAGGACAGCATGTGCAGCTTATGAGCAAACTCTTCTGAAATATGGAGATTAACAGCAAAGAATCTTTTAAAAAAACACAATATAATAGTATCTCATATATATATACACATACACACACACACACACACATATATATATATATATATATATATATATATGATGCTGATCAGCCTCGAATAAATGTGAGCTGCCAATAGTAACAAATTTCCTAAACTATATATGTACAGGTATCAGTCATCATTTGTTTTTTTCTGGTTACCAGCAGGAGTACCTGAATTCTCCACCATAAATAAATAAATAATCACATTGCAGACCAGTGGGGTTCTGTCACTGGCTCTGACCAACAGGGCCAATCATTAAATTTTCAGGAATTTCATGAGTCAGTTGTTAAATATAGCCATTATTAAGAAGTAAATTATATAGCTTAAAATTAAATAAATGATACAAAAACAGAGGTAATAAATACTAAAAAAATCAATTTCTAATTATTTAACTAATTTTACTAATTTCTATGCTCTTAAGGTTATTTACATCCATGTGTCTGCAGGGTATAAATATTACACCATAGTGTTCTATGGCACATTTCTGTCCTTCTGTATGTTTAATGACACCTAATTGTTAGCCTCCATTGTCCAGAGTAAGAGTCTTTACACACAGGGATAGACAAAATCTATCAATTGGGATATTATTTATAGTTTTCTGTCTTGTCTAGACTTAAGAAAGTAATGGTAAAATATTAATAGACAAATTTAACTTAAAATGCATCATATTTGTACCTGTTAGAATGGGAATAGCACAAAAAAATTGAAAAGCTATTCTTCTAATTTTTGAAAACTATGCATTAACCAGTTCAAAAAGAAGTGGCTGACATCACTGAAAACAAGTGGAGAAAAACATGTATCATCATTGTTTCCTTTTGTCTTTTTTTTTTTTTTAACATCTTTATTGGAGTATAATTGCTTTACAATGGTATGTTAGTTTCAGCTTCACAACAAAATGAATCAGTTATATATATACATATATTCCCATATCTCTTCCCGCTTGCGTCTCCCTCCCTCCCACCCTCCCTATCCCACCCCTCCAGGTGGTCACAAAGCACTGAGCTGATCTCCCTGTGCTATGCGGCTGCTTCCCACTAGCTATCTACCTTACGTTTGGTAGTGTATATATGTCCATGCCTCTTTATCGCTTTGTCACCGTTTACCCTTCCCCCTCCCCATAGCCTCAAGTCCATTCTCTAGTAAGTCTGTATCTTTATTCCTGTTTCACCCCTAGGTTTTTCATGACATTTTTTTTTAAATTCCATATATATGTGTTAGCATACGGTATTTGTCTCTCTCTTTCTGACTTACTTCACTCTGTACGACAGACTCTAGGTCTATCCACCTCATTACAAATAGCTCAATTTCGTCTCTTTTTATGGCTGAGTAATATTCCATTGTATATATGTGCCACATCTTTTTTATCCATTCATCCGATGATGGACACTTAGGTTGTTTCCATCTCTGGGCTATTGTAAATAGAGCTGCAATGAACATTTTGGTACATGACTCTTTTTGAATTATGGTTTTCTCAGGGTATGTCACTCTATGACATAAATCACAGCAAGGTCCTTTTTGACCCACCTCCTAGAGAAATGGAAATAAAAACAAGAGTAAACAAATGGGACCTAATGAAACTTAAAAGCTTTTGCGCAGCAAAGGAAACCATAAAGAAGACCAAAAGACAACCCTCAGAATGGGAGAAAATATTTGCAAATGAAGCAACTGACAAAGGATTGATCTCCAAAATTTATAAGCAGCTCATGCAGCTTAATAACAAAAAAACAAACAACCCAATCCAAAAATGGGCAGAAGACCTAAATAGACATTTCTCCAAAGAAGATATACAGAGTGCCAACAAACACATGAAAGAATGCTCAACATCACTAATCATGAGAGAAATGCAAATCAAAACTACAATGAGATATCATCTCACACCAGTCAGAATGGCCATCATCAAAAAATCTAGAAACAATAAATGCTGGAGAGGGTGTGGAGAAAAGGGAACCCTCTTACACTGTTGGTGGGAATGTAAATTGATACAGCCACTGTGGAGAACAGTATGGAGGTTCCTTAAAAAGCTACAAATAGAACTACCATATGACCCAGCAATCCCACTACTGGGTTTCCTTTTGTCTTACCCTTTAATGTTAAAAGAAATCTACCAAGGTTCATGTTGGGACTACACTCATTCATAAACTGCAACCATAATTTTGTTAAGGATGCAAGTATTTGGCAAAAATCAATCAAAGTCTTCTATGAGAGACAATTAACAAAATGGAATTCACAATATAAACTATTGCATACTTTATCATATGGAAATTGCGTGCTGCACATCATTTATATCAGAAATATATATAATGATCAATATATGATAATCTTTTGAAGAGACAGTTTTTAAGTTTTCTCCAGCCTGCTACTGATTCTGAGGCATTCAATTTGTTTTATTATAAATCTTACAAATAAAAGAAAAAAAAAACACTTCTGATGTGAAGAAATTTACTTCTTGGTACATGTTAGGTTAATTTGGTGGTGGTGGTGGTGGTGGTGGTGGTGGTGTGTGTGTGTGTGTGTGTTTCTGTGTGTATTAGCTACTGATTATTTTTCATGTGCAAATCTCCATTCTACCACACTCTTTGACTTTCAAAGAAAAAGTATTCATTCATTCTGATTTTTCAAACAACATAATTATCCAGCACAAGAAAGCACGTCTGCCAAATTGTATATTCCAGACACTTCAGTTGATCTTTTCAGATACTTAGTGATACTCCATTTGTAATGTAAAAGTATAAACAAGCTGCTCCTGGAGCTTCCTGTGTCAAAAATACATTAAGGTCACTCATAGTTGAATGTTTCAACATTTGTGTAAAACTTGAGGATTACAAAGAAAGGTATTTTTTGTGGCTGTTGAAAATCAATGATGAAGAATTTTCCTCAAAATGATTTAACTAAACATATATTTCAAATATGGTGACATTTTTCAGTAAAGGTTTTGCAACTCTAACCTAGTAGGAAAATACAATAACACAACTCTAATGTCACTTTCATAACTATCCATTTAGGGTCTCTGTGGATATGTCATATGTAAGTATGACATATCTTTTCCTCAGATTTGACAGTCATACTTTCAGTAGATTTTAAAATAGTAAGTAAGTCACATTTTTAAGCTGATTGTAAAATGGTGGTCACATACATTAATAGAATATGGTTTCACTACTGTATGTTTCATATCTCTTTATTTGAAATTGTAATCATCCTTTAGTAGGTTTGTTCTGTCAAAACCATGTAATGGTGCATTTTGATTGTTCAAATCTAAAATATGTTCAGTCAGGACTTAAAAAATCTTAACAAATACATGAAAGTTTTACTGAATAATTGCAGAGAGAGAAAAAATATATATGTATATGTGATGGCTCTAGTAAAATCAGTGATCAAAATTACTTCAGATTTTATTTTTATGTTTTGTTACTTGTATGCTCTCTGCTATCATGCATATCACTTACACTTAATCTTCAGAGATTTTAAGTATTAACTTTCAGATCAACTATACTTTATTAATATAGTAACTGAAACACTCCATTACGAGTCTGCACCCTATCTATTTTATTTCAATCTCCCACAATTGTTTTACTTAATCCTTCCACAGTACACCTCCTTAAATTTTAGTTTCTCATAGCTAAGCCTAGGTGGCTCTACTTCTTAGCAATTTTATGTCTGAATCCCTAGGGTAGTCTGAAATATGTTCATTAAACCCTGTACTCCTAAAGGCTTCTTCTATTCCACTTAATTTATGGACAATGTTATGACTCTAGAGAATAATCATATCATCTTACATTCAAAATTTATCTTATCCATTTTTTTTCTTTTCCATTATTTAGTCCAGTGGGAAGTGATGCTCTTTATCTAATTGATTCCTTCCATTCCTGGACTCCAAATTGCAAGCACTTACCTGCCAATGGCATGGGAGAAAATGTCACTGGAAAGAGAATATCAGGATTGCTTGGTGATAAAATGCCTCAGAGGAGGGTGGAAATGTCTCTTTCTGCAAGAAGAGCAAGTGTCAATTGGGAGAGAGGAGAAATGGGTGGCGACTGAGTAAAAGGACATGATAGTCTCCTCTTCATAAAATAAGCACCAATTCAGCATCAAAACCACAGGGTTAACAGTAGTATGGTTGGTAAACTCCAAAGTGATGGTGCATGGTATATATAGACCGAGCTCTTGATTGCAGAATTGTAAAACATACAGATCCCCAACTGAAGTTTCCTTTGTTCATCAAGTTAGCCAGCAATAAAGTATGCTCTTAGTACATAAAAGGAAAGATCATTCAAAGCTCATTTCAAAGAAGCGAAGAAATAAACACTCAAAAATCGAGAACTTTTGTATGAGGAGAGAGGTATCTAGTTTAAATTTATAAGCAGAAAATGTTGATATTTGTTATTTTCTTTTAAATTTCTTACCATAATTCTCTGACAAGAATGATTCCATAACACATAACACACCCACGGAAAATAAAGTAATGCATATTTTTTACCAGCTTGTCATTTTGAGCAGCCAATCCTTGATATAACTTTGTGTTGCATGTTTATGCTTCAATGTATTATTTATCAAGTTTACATCATGTCTATTTTCCCCAGTAAGAAAAATGCGTTTTCAATGTTTTATGTCATTCCCTACTTTTTTTCTCCCCCACTTGTTCCAATATTTTAGAGCAAATGGCATTTTTTCCCATTAGTTGCATTTCAGTCCTACAATATTACTATTAACCTCTGTTCAATGTTCTATTAACATTTGAGAGTATCTGTTAATTACATGAAAGTGGAATATTAATACCCCTGATTTTCTGTTCACATGGCTTCCCCCAGTTCCACATCCCCAAACTTGTCATCTATTGATTTAATTTTACATTTTTCACTGCAACCTTATTCCAACATTTATTTATACTATCTATTGGTGGATCCTAAATATTGAAATCAAAATATAGGTCTTTACACTGCATTAAATATATAATATTTGTAAAGGCAGTGTAAATATCTTGTTTCCTATGCTATTTGTATGAGAATATAGCCAGTGTCTAGGTCAAATGAGTTTTTTTTTCTATTCTCTACTAATAATTAAAATCCATGTAACATTTGATTGATTTCATATTTTCTAGTGCATTAATTGACTTACTTTTCTGTTAAACAATAATTTGCCTACATCATTTCACTCTCTCATGGATCTTATTTGTTGTATTACTCTATTATACTAGACAGCTTTTTTTTTTTTCAAAAGAAAATGCTTGCTTGCTAACTCCTTTGAAAATTTATAACACTCCTGTTTTAAGTCCACTCATGGTGGCTTTTTAATTCCCACTCTTCGTTGATTTTTTCTGTTTCTTTTTCTGAAGTACATACCTAAGTTTCCTCAGAAAAGATGGGTTTAACATTTTCTAGTTCATTCATACCTGAAAGTGTCTTAGTTTACCCTCATATTTTGTTCAGATTGATAATTTCTACATTAAAAATAATTTTCTCAGTATACTGTAAATATTTTTCAATTGTTTTCTCTAACATGCAGGAATTCTCATCAATAGATTGATACCAGATTCCACTCATCTTATAGATTAACTGTTGGTGTTTTTTGTTTTTGTTTTTTCATTTTCTTCCTGAAAATGTTAATCTGAAGTGTCTAGGTAGGTATATACCTTTACCTTGATCAGCATGGTATGTTCCCTTTCATTCTAAAACCTTTTATTTTCTTCAGCTTTATTATTTCTGTGATAATTTTCTTTTTAGCCATACCTTTACTCATTTTTTTCTTTTTCATTTTTCTTTAGGTCTTCTTTTCAGAATCTTTAATTGAATATTGACCCTCCTCCATTTATTTAATTTATGTGGTGTATTATTTCAAACACTTGTCAATTTGCTTTATCCTCTGATAAATTAATTTAGGTTTAAATTCACACTCTAGCATTTATATAGATTTTGCCATTGTAGAAATCATAATTTGTATTTCCAACAAATGTATCTCCTCCTTCTTCTTATCCTTCTTTCCTGTTTGTTCCTGTGGAATTATTTCCAAAATCTCTCTGCATAAGATATTTTATTCTTCCCTTTCTTCTAATTACTTGTCTTCTAATTAGTTGTAGTTTTATCTTGACTTTTATCTTTCATGCTTTCAGTGTTTCTCATATAGCTGATGATTATTGATGTTTAAATTTTAAAAAAGATAATTATTTTTGGTTGATGTTATTGACTTACTGTGTTCTTTCATTAGAATTGCTCTACCAGTAGACCTCCCCACTGATAAAAAAGACAACATTTTCACTTTCATTTTAAGAAAAAAATTTCACATATCACAATAAATGTTATCTTTTAAATTTCTTTAATATTAGTTATCTGTAATAGAATCCATCAGCATCTCACTTTAAAAATGTAGGGCTCAGGGCAGAGGACTGCTGCTGGCTGTTCAGAGACAGCCTGAAGGAATGGTAGTGAGGAGCACTGCAACCAGAAATGCTCCTGGAGGGAGCCCGGAATGCCTTAGAAGTGAAGTGCCATTTTTGAGTGACATTCAAAGGGAGGACCTACCACCACAGTCTCTCTCCCCATGCTTCGGCCCTCACTTTCACAGGCACTAGGAGGGGCTCCTGCCAGAGTGGGTTCACGCACCTCAGTTGGTTGCTGCCTCAACCCCTCTCACCTGGGCAGGCATGACTGCCCCAGTCAGTCTAGTTTTAGCAGCTGTGGACTTTGTGGGCATGTACACATAGTGATTGGGCCATGTCAGAGTCTGAGCTGCCCACATAGCACCCACAGCAGGTCCAGATCCATGATTACTGCAATCCTGGGACCTGACTTCAGTGGATCTATGCTGGTGGCCCAGTGAAAATGCCTGAGAGGCACCAGGGCAAATTGCTAGCATACCCATGGTTAAGGAGAGGCTGAGAGCAGTGCCAACAACAGAGTAACTTGTGAGCTCACACAATGGGTGAAAGGTGACACAACAGAATATGTTCACAGGTAAACAGCTGCAGAGGAGGAATACTCAGTGGTTTCTGTCTCAGTGGAAGGGCTCTAATGCCACTTACCTCATACTGCAGATCAGAAACACAGTTAAGAAACAGATCTGGAGCCCTCTACTCTAACAGCTAAGGAGCAGACTGACAGGGCACTGACAACCACAGAACAAAGGGGAGACACCACTCAAAATCCAGGGCAGGCTCTGGTCACCACAACACCAGCAGCCAGCATCTTCTAAGGAAAAAGTTGGTAGTCATCCATAGAAAAAAACTTGTCATACCAAAAATAATCATAATATTAACCCATGCAACCTACACAGGGACATTCCCACATAAAAATAGCCCTTCAAGACAGTGTGAGGATCTGGCATTGAGAGGAAGAACCCCCAGAGCATCTAACCTTGAAGGCCACTGGGGTTTGGTGCAAGAGTTCCACAGGCATAGGGGAAACAGAGACTCCACTCTAGGAGGTCACACAAAGGTCACATGAGCACTGGGACATAGTACAAAGCAGTAACTCCATAGGAAATTGGGCTAAACATAATGAGGAGTCTTGGAGTGATTCCTGAGGAGGTGGGGGTTGGATGTACCTCACTGTGGGGACAAGGACACTGGTAGCAGAGGCTCCAGGGAATATTAATCAGTGTGAGCTCTCCCAGAGGTCCCCACCTGGCACAGGGAACCAGCCCCACCCAAGAGCCGGCAAGCTACAGTGCTGAAAAACCTCAGGCCAAACAAAAAACAAAACAGGAACACATCCTGACCCATCATCAGACAGGCTGCCTAAAGTCATGCTACTCCCACAGCCACCCCAAGACACAATCCCTGGCACATCCTGGCCTCCCAGAGGGACAAGACCCAGCTCTGCATAACAGAAGGCAGGCACCAGTGCTTCAGAACAGGAAGCCTGCACAAGCCCCTGGACCAGCTTTACCCAATAGAAGGCAGAAGCAGGAGGAAATATGCTCCTTCAGCCTGCAGAAATGAGAGCATAAACACAGTAAGTTAGGCAGAAGTGATATGAGAGAGAAAAATGTTGCAGAAGAAGGAGCAAGATAAAAACTCACAAGAACAACTAAATGAGGAGGAGATAGGCAGCACCTGAAAAAGAATTCAGATTAATGGTAGTAAAGATATCCAAAATCTTGGAAATAAAATGGAGAAAATACAAGAAACATGTAAAAAGGACCTAGAAGAACTAAAAAGCAAACAAACAATGATGAACAAAACAATAAATGTAACAAAAAAATCTCAAGAAGGAATCAATAGCAGAATAACTGAGGCAGAAGAACAAATAAGTGAACTGAAAGATTAAATAATGAAAAAAACTACTGCAGAGCAGAATAAAGGAAAAAGAGTAAAAAGAATAGAGAACAGTCTCAGACAGCATTAAATGCACCAACATTTGAATTGTAGGGGTCCCAGAAGAAGAAGAGAAATAGAAAGGGACTGAGAAAATATTTGAAGAGATTATAGTTGAAAACTTCCCTAATATGGGAAAGGAAATAGTCAATCAAGTCCAGGAAGCACTGAGAGTCCCATACAGGATAAATCCAAGGAGAAAAACACCAAGACATATTAATCAAACTATCAAAAATTAAATACAAAGAAAAAATATTAAAAGCAGCAAGGGAAAAGCAACAAATAACATACAAAGGAATCACCATAAGGTTAATATCTGATCTTTCAGCAGAAACTCTACAAGCGAGAAGGCAGTGCCAGGACATATTTAAAATGAAAAAAAGGGAAAAACCTACAACCAAGATTACTGTACACAGAAAGGATCTCATTCAGATTTGGTGGAGAAACTAAAAACTTTACAGACAAGCAAAAGCTAACAGAACTAAGCAACACCAATCCAGATTTACAACAAACACTAAAGGAACTTCTCTAGGCAAGAAACACAAGGGAAGGAAAAGACCTACAATAACAAACCCAAAACAATTAAGAAAATAATAATAGGAACATACATATCAACAATTACCTTAAATGTAAATGGATTAAATGCTTCAACCAAAAGACATAGACTAGCTGAATGGATACAAAAACAAGACCCATACATATGCTATCTACAAGAGACCCACTTCAGATCTAGCTACACATACAGACTGAAAGTGAGGGAATGGAAAAAGATATTCCATGCAAATGGAAATCAAAAGAAAGCTGGAGTAGCAATTCTCATATCAGACAAAATAGACTTTAAAATAAAGACTACTACAAGAGACAAAGAAGGGCACTACATAATGATCAAGGGATGAATCCAAGAAGAAGATATAACAATTGTAAATATGTATGCACCAAACATAGAAGAACCTCAATACATAAGGCAAATGCTAACAGCCATAAAAGGGAAATCAACAGTAACACAAAAATACTAGGGGACTTTAACACCTCACTTTCACCAATACACCAGTCATCCAAATGAAAATAAATAAGGAAACACAAGCTTTAAATTTCATATTACAGAGATGGACTTAATTGATATTTACAGGACATTCCATCCAAAATGAACAGAATACACTTTCTTCTCAAGTACTCATGGACATTCTCCAGGATAGATCATATCTTGGATCACAGATGAAGCCTTGGTAAATTTAAGAAAATAGAAAACTGATCAAGTACCTTTTCCTACCACAACACTATGAGACTAGATATCAATTAAAGGAAAAATCTGTATAAAAAAATACCTGGAGGGTAAACTACTAAATAACCAAGAAATCACTGAAGAAATAAAAAAGGAAATCAAAAATTACCAAGAAACAAATGACAATGAAAATATGATGACCCAGAACCTATGGGATGCAGCAAAAGCAGTTCTAAGGGGGAAGTTTATAGCAATACAGTCATACCTCAGAAACAAGAAACATCTCAAATAAACAGCCTAACCTTATACCTAAAGGAAATAGAGAAAGAAGAAGAAGAAGAAGAAAAAAAAAGTTAGCAGAAGGAAAGAAATCATAAAAATCAGATCGGAAATAAATAAAAAAGAAATGAAAAGTAACAATAGCAAAGATCAATAAAGCTGGTTCTTGAGCAGATAAACAAAATTGATAAACAATTAGTTTGACAAATCAAGAAAGAAAGGGAAAAGATTCAAATCAACAGAATTAGAAATGAAAAGGGAGAAGTAACAACTAACACTGCAGAAATACAAAGAATCATGAGAGATTACTACAAACAGCTATATGCCAATAAAATAGAGAACCTGGAAGAAATGGACAAATTCTTAGAAATGCACAACCTTCTGAGACTGAAACAGGATGAAATAGAAAATATAAACCAACCAATCACAAACACTGAAATTGAAACTGTGATTAAAAATCTTCCAACATACAAACGCCCTGGACAAGATGGCTTCACAGGCAAATTCTAGCAAGCATTTAGAAAAGAGCTAACACCTATCCTTCTCAAACTCTTCCAATGTATAGCAGAGGGAGAACACATCCAAATTCATTCTACAAGGCCACCATCACCTTTATAACAAAACCAGAAAAAGGTACTAGAAGAAAAGAAAATTACAGGCCAATATGACTGATGAACATAGATGCAAGAAACCTCAAGCAAATACTAGCAATCAGAATCCAACAGCACATTAAAAGAATGATGACCCCATGATCAAGTGGGGTTTATCCCAAGAATGCAAGGATTCTTCAATATACGCAAATCAATCAATGTGATACATCATATTAACAAATTGAAAGATAAAAACCGTATGATCGGGGGGGAGGGGTGCTGGGAAGGTGGCAGAAGAGTAAGACGTGGAGATCACCGTCCTCCCCACAGATACACCAGAAATACATCTACACGTGGAAAAACTCCTACAGAACACCTACTGAATGCTGGCAGAAGACCTCAGACCTCCCCAAAGGCAAGAAACTCCCCACGTACCTGGGTAGGGCAAAAGAAAAAAAGAAAAAAACAGAGACAAAAGAATAGGGATGGCACCTGCACCAGTGGGAGGGAGCTGTGAAGGAGGAAAGGTTTCCACACACTAGGAAGCCCCTTCGTGGGCTGAGACTGTGGGAGGCGGAGGGGGGAGCTTCAGAGCCGTGGAGGAGAGTACAGCAACAGGGGTGCAGAGGGCAAAGCGGAGAGATTTCCGCACAGAGGATTGGTGTCGGCCAGCACTCACCAGCCCAAGAGGCTTGTCTGCTCACCCACCAGGGCGGGCGGGACTGTGAGCTGAGGCTCGAGTTTCAGTTGGAGTGCAGGGAGAGGACTGGGGTTGGCGGCTTGAACATAGCCTGAAGGGGTTAGTGCACCACGGCTAGCTGGGAGGGAGTCCGGGGAAACGTCTGCACCTGCCGAAGAGGCAAGAGACTTTTTCTTCCCTCTTTGTTTCCTGGTGTGCGAGGAGAAGGGTTTAAGAGTGCTGCTTAAAGGAACTCCAGAGACGGGCGCGAGCTGCGGCTAAAAGCACAAACCCCAGAGAAGGGCATGAGCCGCGACTAAAAACGCGGATCCCAGAGATGGGTGAGAGACGCTAAGGCTGCTGCTGCCACCACCAAGGGGCCTGTGTGCAAGCACAGTTCACTATCCACACCCCTCTTCTGGGAGCCTGTGCAGCCCGCCACTGCCAGATTCCCGGGATCCAGGGACAACTTCACCCGGAGAATGCACGGCGGGCCTCAGGCTGGTGCAATGTCACGCCGGCCTCTGTAGCCGCAGGCTCTCTCCACATGCCGTGCCCCTCCCTCCCCCCGGCCTGAGGGTGCCAGAGTCCCCGAATCAGCAGCTCCTTTAACTCTGTCCTGTCTGAGCAAAAAACAGACTCCCTCCAGTGATGTACATGCAGAGGCAGGGCCAAATCCAAAGCTGAGCCCCTGTGAGCTCAAAGAAGAGAAAGAGAAATCTCTCCCAGCAGCCTCAGAAGCAGTGGATTAAAGCTCCACAATCAACTTGATGTACCCTGCATCTGTGGATTACATGAATAGATAACAAATCATCCCAAATTGAGGAGGTGGACTTCGAGAACAAGATCTATGATTTTTTCCCCTTTTCCGCTTTTTGTGAATGTGTATGTGTATGCTTCTATGTGAGATCTTGTCTATATAGCTTTGCTTCCACCATTTGTTCTAGGGTTCTATCCGTCCATTGTTTATTTATTTTTAATATTTTTCTTTATAATTAATTTTAATAACTTTATTTTACTTTACCTTCTTTCTTTCTTTCTTTCTTTCTTTCTTTCTTTCTTTCTTTCTTTCTTTCTTTCTTTCTTTCTTTCTTTCTTTCTTTCTTTCTTTCATTCCTTCCCTCCTTTAGACAATGAATCATCCCAAATTGAGGAGGTGGACTTTGAGAGCAAGATTTATGATTTTTTCCCCTTTAACTTTTTTTGTGAGGGTGTATGTGTATGTTTCTGTGTAAGATTTGGTCTGTATAGCTTTGCTTCCAACATTTGTCCTAAGGTTCTATCCATCCCATTTTTTTTTCCTAAATAATTATTTTTTATTCAATAACTTTATTATACTTTATTTTATTTTACTGTATCTTCTTTCTTTCTGCCTTTTTTCCTTCCTTCCCTCCTTCCTTCCTACCTTCCACCCTCCCTCCCTCCTTTCTTTCCTTCTTGCCTTCTTTCCTTCTTTCTTTTTCTTTCTTCCTTCCTTCCTTCCCTCCTTTTTTCTTTCTTTCTTTCTTTCTTTTTTTCTTTCTTTCTTTCTTTCTTTCTTTCTTTCTTTCTTTCTTTCTTTCTTTCTTTCTTTCTTTCTTTCTTCATACTTCTACTAATTTTCTCTACTTTTTCTCCCTTTTATTCTGAGCTGTGTGGATGAAAGGCTCTTGGTGTTCCAGCCAGGAGTCAGGGCTCTGCCTCTGACATGGGAGAGCCAACGTCAGGACACTGGTCAATAAGAGACACCCAGCTCCACATAATATCAAACACCTAAAATCTCCCAGAGACCTCCATCTAAACACCAGCAGCCAGCTTCACTCAACAACCAGCAAGCTAGAGTGCTGGAGACAGACATGAAAAACAACAGAAACTACGAACCTGCAACCTGCAAAAAGGAGACGCCAAACACAGTAAGATAAGTAAAATGAGAAGACAGAAAAACACACAGCAGATGAAGGAGCAAGATAAAACTGCACCAGACCTAACAAATGAAGAGGAAACAGGCAATCTACCTGAAAAAGAATTCAGAATAATGATAGTAAGTATGATCCAAAATCTGGGAAAATGAATGGACAAAATGCAAGAAACAGTTAACAAGGACCTAGAAGAAATAAAGATGAAACAAGCAACGATGAACAACACAATAATGAAAGTAAAAGTACTCTACATGGGATCAATAGCAGAATAACTGAGGCAGAAGAACAGATAAGTGATAGTGGAAATAACTACTGGAGAACAGAATAAAGAAAAAAGAATGAAAAGAACTGAGGACAGTCTCAGAGACCTCTGGGACAACATTAAATGCACCAACATTCAAATTATAGGGGTTCCAGAAGAAGAAGAGATAAAGAAAAGGACTGAGAAAATATTTGAAGAGATTATAGTTGAAAACTTCCCTAATATGGGAAAGGAAATAGTTAATCAAGTCCAGGAAGCACAGAGAGTCCAATACAGGATAAATCCAAGGAGAAATATGCCAAGACACATATTAATCAAACTGTCAAAAATTAAATACAAAGAAGCATATTAAAAGCAGCAAGGGAAAAACAACAAATAACACACAAGGGAATCCCTATAGGGTTAACAGCTGATCTCTCAGCAGAAACCCTGCAAGCCAGAGGGGAGTGGCAGGACATACTGAAAGTGATGAAGGAGAAAAAGCTGCAACCATGATTACTCTACCCAGCAAGGGTCTCATTCAGATTTGATGGAGAAATTAAAACCTTTACAGACAAGCAAAAGCTGAGAGAGTTCAGCACCACCAAACCAGCTTTACAACAAATGCTAAAGGATCTTCTCTAAGCAAGAAACACAAGAGAAGGAAAAGACCTACAATAATGAACAGAAAACAATTTAGAAAATGGGAATTGAAACATACATATCGATAATTACCTTAAATGTAAATGGACTAAATGCTCCCACCAAAACACACAGATTGGCTGAATGGATACAAAAACAAGACTCTTATATATGCTGTCTACAAGAGACTCATTTCAGACCTAGAGACACATACAGACTGAAAGTAAGGGGATGGAAAAAGATATTCCATGCAAATGGAAACCAAAAGAAAGCTGGAGTAGCAATTCTCATATGAGACAAAATAGACTTTAAAATAAAGGCTATTAGAAGAGACAAAGAAGGACACTACATAATGATCAAGGGATCGATCCAAGAAGAAGATATAACAATTATAAATATTTATGCACCCAACATAGGAGCACTTCAATACATAAGGCAAATACTAACAGCCATAAAAGAGGAAATCGACAGTAACACATTCATAGCAGGGGACTTTAACATCCCACTTTCACCAATGGGCAGATCATCCAAACTGAAAATAAATAAGGAAACACAAGCTTTAAATGGTACATTAAACAAGATGGACCTAATATTTATAGGACACTCCATCCAAAAACAACAGAACACACATTTTTCTCAAGTGTTCATGGGACATTCTCCAGGTTAGATCATATCTTGGGTCACAAATCAAGCCTTGGTAAATTTAAGAAAATTGAAATTGTATCAAGTATCTTTTCCGACTGCAGTGCTATGAGACTAGATATCAATTACAGGAAAAGATCTGTAAAAAATACAAACACATGGAGGCTAAACAATACATTACTTAATAACGAAGTGATCACTGAAGATATCAAAGAGGAAATAAAAAAATACCTAGAAACAAATGACAATGGAGACACGACAACCCAAAACCTATGGGATGCAGCAAAAGCAGTTCTAAGGGGGAAGTTTATAGCAATACAAGCCCACCTTAAGAAGCAGGAAACATCTCAAATATACAACCTAACCTTGCACCTTAAGCAATTAGAGAAAGAAGAACCAAAAAAACCCCAAACTAGCAGAAGGAAAGAAATCATAAAAATAGGATCAGAAATTAATGAAAAAGAAATGAAAGAAACAATAGAAAAGATCACTAAAACTAAAAGCTGGTTCTTTGAGAAGATTAAAAAAAATAGATAAACCATTAGCCAGACTCATCAAGAAAAAAAAGGAGAAGACTCAAATCAATAGAATTAGAAATGAAAAAAAGGAGAAGTAACAAATGACACTGCAGAAATGCAAAAGATCATGAGAGATTACTACAATCAGCTCTATGCCAATAAAATGGACAATCTGGCAGAAATGGACAAATTCTTAGAAATGCACAACCTGCCAAGACTGAATCACGAAGAAATAGAAAATATGAACAGACAATCACAAGCACTGAAATTGAAACTGTGATTAAAAATGTTTCAACAAACAAAAGCTCAGGACCAGATGGCCCCACAGGTGAATTCTATCAAACATTTAGAGAAGAGTTAACACCTATCCTTCTCAAACTTTTCCAAAATATAGCAGAGAGAGGAACACCCCCAAATTCCTTCTATGAGGCAACCATCACCTTGATATCAATACTAGACAAGGATGTCACAAAGAAAGAAAACTACAGGCCAATATCACTGATGAACATAGATGCAAAAATCCTCAACAAAAAATACTAGCAAACAGAATCCAACAGCACATTAAAAGGTTCATACACCATGATCAAGTGGGGTTTATTCCAGGAATGCAAGGATTCTTCAATATATGCAAATCTATCAATGTGATAAATCATATTAACAAATTGAAGGAGAAAAACCATATGATCATCTCAATAGATGCAGAGAAAGCTTTTGACAAAATTCAACACCGATTTATGATAAAAACCCTGCAGAAAGTAGGCATAGAGGGAACTCTCCTCAACATAATAAAGGCCATATATGACAAGCCCACAGCAAACATCATCCTCAATGGTGAAAAACTGAAAGCATTTCCACTAAGATCAGGAACAAGACAAGGTTGGCCACTCTCACCACTCTTATTCAACATAGTTTTGGAAGTTTTAGCCACAGCAATCAGAGAAGAAAAGGAAATAAAAGGAATACAAATTGGAAAAGAAGAAGTAAAGCTGTCACTGTTTGCAGATGACATGATAATATACATAGAGAATCCTAAAGATGTCACCAGAAAACTATTAGAGCTAATGAATGAATTTGGTAAAGTAGCAGGATACAAAATTAATGCACAGAAATCTCTGGCATTCCTATATACTAATGATGAAAAATCTGAAAGTGAAATCAAGAACACACTCCCATTTACCATTGCAACAAAAAGAATAAAATATCTAGGAATAAACCTACCTAAGGAGACAAAAGACCTGTATGCAGAAAATTATAAGACACTGATGAAAGAAATTAAAGATGATACAAATAGATGGAGAGATATACCATGTTCTTGGATTGGAAGAATCAACATTGTGAAAATGACTCTACTACCCAAAGCAATCTGTAGATTCAATACAATCCCTATCAAACTACCAGTGACATTTTTCACAGAACTAGAACAAAAAATTTCACAAATTGTATGGAAACACAAAAGACCCTGAATAGCCAAACAATCGTGAGAATGAAAAACAGAGCTGGAGGAATCAGGCTCCCTGACTTCAGACTATACTACAAAGGTACAATAATCAAGACAGTATGGTACTGGCACAAAAACAGAAATATAGATCAACGGAATAGGATACAAATTCCAGAGAAAAACCCACACAAATATTGACACCTTATCTTTGATAAAGGTGGCAGGAATGTACAGTGGAGAAAGGACAGCCTCTTCAATAAGTGGTGCTGGGAAAACTGGACAGATACATGTAAAAGTATGAGATTAGATCACTCCCTTACACCATACACAAAAATAAGCTCAAAATGGATTAAAGATGTAAATGTAAGGCCAGGAACTATCAAAATCTTAGAGGAGAACATAGGCAGAACAGTCCATGACATAAATCACAGCAAGATCTTTTCTGACCCACCTCCTAGAGAAATGGAAATAAAAACAAAAATAAACAAATGGGACTTAATATAACTTCAAAGCTTTTGCACAGCAAAGGAGACCATAAATAAGACCAAAAGACAACCCTCTGAATGGGAGAAAATATTTGCAAATGAAGCTACTGACAAAGGATTAATCTCCAAAATTTACAAGCAGCTCAAAAACAAAAAAACAAACAACTCAGTCCAAAAATGGGCAGAAGACCTAAATAGACATTTCTCCAATGAAGATCTACAGACTGCCAATGAACACATGAAGGAATGCTCAACATCATTAATCATTAGAGAAATGCAAATCAAAACTACAATGAGATATCATCTCACACCAGTCAGAATGGCCATCATCAAAAAATCTAGAAACAATAAATGCTGGAGAGGGTGTGGAGAAAAGGGAACATTCTTGCACTGTTGGTGGGAATGTGAATTGGTTCAGGCACTATGGACAACAGTATGGAGGTTCCTTAAACAACTTCAAATAGAACTACCATATGACCCAGCAATCCCACTACTGGGCATATACCCTGAGAAAACCAAAATTCAAAAAGAGTCATGTACCAAAATGTTCATTGCAGCTCTATTTACAATAGCCAGGTGATGGAAACAACCTAAGTGCCCATCACGAGATGAATGGATAAAGAAGATGCGGCACATATATACAATGGAATATTACTCAGCCATAAAAAGAAACAAAATTGAGCTATTTGTAATGAGATGAATAGACCTAGAGTCTGTCATACAGAGTGAAGTAAGTCAGAAAGAAAAAGACAAATACCATATGCTAACACATATATATGGAATTTAAGGGAAAAAAATGTCATGTAGAACCTAGGGGTAAGACAGGAATAAAGACACAGACCTACCTGAGAATGGACTTGAGGATATGGGGAGGGGAAGGGTGAGCTGTGACAGGGCGAGAGAGAGGCATGGACATATATAGACTAACAAACATAAGGTAGATAGCTAGTGGGAAGCAGCCACGTGGCACATGGATATTGGCTTGGTGCTTTGTGACCGCTTGGCGGGTTGGGATAGGGAGGGTGGGAGGGAGGGAGACACAAGAGGGAAGAGATATGGGAACATATGTATATGTATAACTGATTCACTTTGTTATAATGGAGAAACTAACACACCATTGTAAAGCAATTATACCCCAATAAAGATGTTTAAAAAAAATTGCTCCTTAACATAATTTCAGAGAATAATAACTCCTATGCAGAAAATAGTAAAAGTTGTCTCTATAGCTAGAAAACAAAACAAAACAACAACAACAAAAAACGTATGATCATCTAAATAGAGTCAGAACAATCTTCTGTCAAAATTCAGCACCCATTTATGACAAAAACTCTCCAGAAAGTGGGCATAGAGGGAACCTACCTCAACGTAACAAAGGCTATGTATTACATACCCACAGACAACATCATTCTCAATGGCGAAAAACTGAAAGCATTTCCTATAAGATCAGGAACAAGACAAGGTTGCCCACTCTCACCACTATTATTCAACATAGATTTTGAAATTTTAGCCATGGCAATCAGAAAAGAAAAAGAAATAAAAGGAATCCAAATCAGAAAAGAATTAAAGATATCACTCTTTGCAGATGACATGGTGCTATACATAGAGAATCCTAAAGATGCTACCAGAAAACTACTAGATCCAATCAATGAATTTGGTAAAGTAGCAGGATGAAAAATTAATGCACAGAAGTCTCTTGCATTACTATATAATAATGATGAAAAATCTGAAAGGGATATTATGGAAGCACTCCCATTTACCACTGTAACAAAAAGAATTATACCTAGGAATAAACCTACCTAAGGAGACAAAAACCTGTATGCAGAAAACTATAAAACACTGATGAAAGAAATTAAAGATGATATAAACAGATTGAGAGATATACCATGTTCTTGGATTGCAAGAATCAACATTTTGACAGTTACTATACTAGCCAAAGCAATCTACAGATTCAATGCAGTCCCTATCAAATGACCAATGCCATTTTTCACAGAATTAGAAAAAAAATTTTCACAATATGTATGGAAACATAAAAGACCCGGAATAGCCAAAGCAATCTTGAGAAAGAAAAATGGAGGTGGAGAAATCAGGCTCCCCAACTTCAGACTATACTACAAAGTTACAGTAATCAAGACGGTATGGCACTGGCACAAAAACAGAAATATAGATCAATGGAACATGATAGAAAGCCCAGAGGTAAACTCACGCACATATGGTCACCTTATCTTTGACAGAAGAGGCAAGAATATACAATGGAGAAAAGAAAGCCTTCTCCATTGGTGTTGGGACAACTGGACAGCTACACATAAAAGAATGAAATTAGAATACTCCCTAACACGATACACAAAAATAAACTCAAAATGGATTAAAGACCTAAATGTTACATAAGACACTATTAAACTCTTAGAGGACAACATAGACAGAACACTCTATGACATAAATCACAGCAAGATCCTTTTGACCCACCTCTAAGAGAAATGGAAATAAAAACAAAAATAAACAAATGAGACCAATGAAACTTAAAAGCTTTTGCACAATAAAGGAAACCATAAACATGATGAAAAGACAACCCTCAGAATGGGAGAAAATCTTTCCAAATGAAGCAACTGACAAAGGATTAATCTCCATAATATACAAGCAGCTCATGCAGCTCAATATCAAAAAAGAAAACAACTCAATCCAAAAATGGGCAGAAGACCTAAATAGACATTCCTTCAAAGAAGCTTTACAGATTGCCAACAAACACATGAAAGGATGCTCAACATCACTAATCATTTGAAAAATGCAAATCAAAACTACAATGAGACCATCTCACACCAGTCAGAATGGCCATCATCAAAAAATGTTCAAACAATACATCCTGGAGAGGGTGTGGAGAAAAGGGAACCCTCTTGCACTGTTGGTGGGAATGTAAATTGATACAGCCACTATGGAGAACAGTATGGAGGCTCCTTAAAAAACTTGAAATAGAATTACCATATGACCCAGAAATCCACTACTGGGCATATACACTGAGGAAACTATAATTCAAGAAGAGATAGGCACCACAATGTTCATTGCAGTATTATTTACAATAGCCAGGACATGGAAGCAACCTAAGTGTCCATCAACAGATTAATGGATAAAGAAGATGTGGCACATATATACAATGGAATATTACTCAGCCATAAGAAGAAACGAAATTGTGTTATTTTTAATGAGGTGGATGGACGTATAGTCTGTTATACAGAATGAAGTAACTCAGAAAGAGTAAAACAAATACCATTTGGTAACACAAATATAATGAATATAAAAATATATATATATGGTTCTGATGAACCTAGGGGCTGGACAGGAATAAAGACACAGATGTAGAGAATGGACTTGATGTCATGGGGAGGGGTGAGTGTAAGCTGGCACTAAGTGAGAGAGTAGCATTGACATATATACACTACCAAATGTGAAATTGAAAACTAGTGGGAAGCAGCCACATAGCACAGGGAGATCAGCTCTGTGCTGTGTGACCACCTAGAGGGGTAGGATAGGGAAGGTGGGTAGGAGATGCAAGAAGGAGGGGATATGGGAACATATGTATACATATAGCTGATTCACTTTGTTATACAGCAGAAACTAACACAGCATTGTAAAGCAATTATATTCCAAAAAAGATGTTAAAAAAATTACCTATTGGATGCAGCAAAAGCAATTCTAAGAGAGAAGGTTATAGCAATGCTATTTTACCTCAGGAAGTGGATAATGTCCAGTATACAACCTAACCATTCCCCTAAAGCACCTAGAGAAAGAACAACAACAACAACAAAAACCCAAAGTTAGTAGAAGAAAAGAAATCATAAAAATCAAGACAGTAATAAATGAAAGAGAAATGAAGAAAACAATAGGAAAGATCAATGATACTAAAAGCTGGTTCTTTGAGAAGATAACCACATTGATAAAACTTTAGCCAGAGTCATCATGAAAAAAAAGGGAGAATACTCAAATCAATAAATTTAGAAATGGTAAAGAAGTTACAAATAACAGTACTAAAATACACAGTATCATAAGTGTGTACTACAAGCAAATATATGCCAATACAATGGACAATCTAGAAGAAATGGAAAAAATCTTAGAAAGGTACAACCTCCCAAGGTTGAAACAGGAAGAAATGGAAAAATTGAACAGATAAATCACAAGTACTGAAATTGAAACCGTGATTAAAGAACTTCCAACAAACTAAATTCCAGGACCAGATGGCTTCACAGGCAAATTCTATCAAACATTTAGAGATGAGTTAAACCTTCACTTCTGAAACGTTTCCAAAAAATTACAGAGGAAGTAAGACTCCCAAGCTCATTCTATGAGGCCACCATCTCCCTAAGACCAATACCAGACAAAAATATCACACAAAAAAGAAAATTACAGGCCATTATCACTGATGAAAATACACGCAAAACTCCTCAATAAAATACTAGCCAACCAAAACCAACAATTAATTTAAAGGATCATACATCATGTTCAAGTGGGATTTATCCCAAGGATGCAAGTTTTCTTCAATATATGCCGATCATTCATGGTGATATACCACATTAAAAAAACCTGAAGAATTAAAACCATATGATCATCTCAATAAATTCAGAAAAAGCTTTAGACAAAATTCAACACAAATTTGTGAAAAAAACTCTCCAGAAACTGAGCATAGAGGGAACCTACCTCAACACATAAAGGCCATATATGACAAACCCACAGATAACATCATTCTCAATGGTGAAAAACTGAAAGCATTTCCTCTAAGATCAGGAACAAGAGAAAGATATGCACTTTTATCTGACATAGTTTTGGAAGTCCTAGTGATGGCTATCAGAGAAGAAAAGGAAATAAAAGGGAACCAAATTGTAAAAGAAGAATTAAACCTGTCACTGTTTGCAGATGACATGTTACCAGATACAGAAAAATCCTAAAGATGCAACCAGAAAACTACTAGAGCTCATCAGTGAATTCAGCAAAGTTGCAAGATACAAAATTAATATACAGAAATCTTTTGCATTCTTATACACTAACAATGAAGTTTCAGAAAGAGAAGTTAAAGAAACAATCTCATTTACCATCACGTCAAAAAGAAAGAAACCTAGGAATAAGCCTAACTAAGATGGCATAAAACCTGTACTCAGAAAATTATAAGATACTGATGAAAAAAATCAAAGATGACACAAACAGATGAAGAAGTATACCATGTTCTTGGATCGGGTGAATCAGTATTGTGTTAGTGACTGTACTACCCAATGCAATCTACAGATTCAATGCAATCCCAATCAAATTTTCAATGGCATTTTTCACAGAATTAGTACAAAATAATTTACAGTTAGTATGGAAACACAAAAGACCTCTAATAGCCAAAACATTCTTGAGAAAGAAATGCAAAATGGAGCTGGAGGAATCAGATTGCCTAACTTCAGACTACACCACAAAGCTACAGTCATCAAAAGAGTATGATACTGGCACAAAAACAGAAATATAGATCAATGGAACAGGATAGAAAGTCCAGAAATAAACCCAAGCACCTATGTCACCTAATCTATGACAAAGGAGGCAAGAATATAGGATGCATAAAAGACAGTCTCTTCAATAAGTGATGCTGGGAAAACTGGTCAGCTACATGTAAAAGAATGAAATTAGAACACTCTCTGTCACAACACACAAAAATAAACTCAAAATGGATTATAGACCTAAATATAATGTTGGATACTATGAAACTCTGAAATGAAATCATAGGCAGAACAATCTTTGACATAAATCACAGCAAGATATTTTTTGACCCACCTCCTAGGGCAATAAATATAAAAACAAAAATAAAAAAATGGGACCTAATTAAACTTAAAAGCTTTTGTACAGTAAAGGAAACCATAAACAAGACAAAAAGACAACCCTCAGAATGGGAGAAAACATTTGTAAACAAAGCAATGGACAAGGGATTAATTTTCAAAAGATACAAACTGCTCGCACAGTTCAATATCAAAAAACAAATAACCCAGTCAAAAAGTGGATGGAAGATCTCAGCAGATATTTCTCCAAAAAGATGTACAGATGACCAAAAAAGCACATGAAAAGAGGCTCAACATCACTAATTATTGGAGAAATGCAAATGAATACTACAATGAGGTTATCACCTCACACTGGGCAGAATGGCCATCATCAAAAAATCTACAATTAGTGCTGGAGAGGGTGTGGAGAAAAGGGAACCCTTGTACACCATTGGTGGGAATGTAAATTGGTACACCCACTATGGAGAACAGTATGGAGGTTCCTTAGAAAACTAAAAATAGAGCTACCATATGATCTTTCAATCTCAGTCCTGGGTTTATATTCAGAGAAAACCGTAATTTGAAATGATACATGCACTCCAAATTTTATTACAGTACTATTTACAACGGCCAGGGCATGGAAGCAACCTAAATGTCCATAAGAGAGGAATGCATAAAGAAAATGTGGTACATATATACAATGAAATATTATAAATCAGCTATAAAAAGCATGGATAGACCTAGAGATTGTAATACTGAGTGAAGTAAGTCAAAGACAAACATGATATGATATCGCTTATATGTGGAATCTAAAAAAATGATACAATGAACTTATTTAAAAAACAGAGTCACAGATGTAGGAAACAAATTTATGGTTACCATGGGGGAAAAATGGGTGAGGGGAAGGGATAAATTGGGAGATTTGGACTGACATATACATACTATTATATATAAAATAGATAACTAATAAAGACCTACTGTATATCATATGGAACTCTTCTCAGTATTCTTTAATGACCTATATGGGAAAAGGATCTAAAAAAGAGTGGAGGGACTTCCCTGGTGGTCCAGTGGCTAAGACTCCTTGCCCCCAATGCAGGGGGCCTGGGTTCGATCCCTGGTCAGGGAACTAGATCCCACATGATGCAGCTGTAGATCCCTCATACCACAACTAAATATTCTGCATGCTGCAACTAAAATAAAAATGATCCTGCAGGCTGTAACTAAAGATTCCACTTGCCACAACATAAACCCCACACACAGCAATGAAGATCTCATGCACCACAACAAAGACCTGCTGCAGCCAAATAAATAAATAAATAAATAAATTTTTAAAGTAGTTATTTATATAAGTGATTCATTTGGCTGTACATCAGAAATGAACACAACATTGTAAATCAACTATACTCCAATAGAATTTTTTATAAAAGAAAGGAAGTAGGTCTCAAATGCTTTCTATTACTCCTCCATTAATTTATTAACTATTTTTAAAAATCCAGATTTTACTTCTCCCCTTTGTTGGTTGTTATTAAATATATATCTTTCTTTGAACTTGGAATGGATTTCAATAGCCACCTCTAAGATCCATGAAATAGGCCCAGGACCTGAGTGATCATATGAATTTTTATGAAAATTTTACCTAGTGAAGTATGAGATAAAATTTATCCTCACTGAGGCAAAGCAGATGACATCTCTCATCTGGCAGAGTAGAATCTATAAACTGTATACAAGAGGAATGTAGTATGAAATGGTACCAAAAAAGAACTTTCCAGTGTTTAGTATAATCTTTGTTACTATATACACATGTTCTATACAAATCATTTCATGGAATATTTTCTTTATTATATACACTTTAAGTTACTTTAAACCTAAAGTGAAATATAATTTTTAGGAAAATGAACATTTAAAATATTATTGTAAGATACTCATTAAAGATAGCATCTTGCCCATAAAATTATGATTTATTAGTATTTTTACAGTATACATACAGAAATGACCTTGTAAATAAGCAAGTAGAAGATAATTGTAGAGAAAAAAATGGCAATGTGATTTGCTACTAAACTGGTGTAGCAAAGAGGTATGTTATGTAATGTGCATTTTATTGTGGGTTTGCAAAAAAACCTGAGTATTTATTTGAATTGTAATTCATTTTTACCATTAAGGTTTTCTTACATGGGCGTCTGTGCAAGTAGTCTATTATGAGATATTTTGTCATTAAAGTATTAATATAAAATCTTAGATAAAATTAAGATATTATCAGATCAACTAGTATATGTTTTATCTATGATAATTTAAAGCAAGTTATTTTTCTTTAAATACTCTTTGAAATTTTACTATGAATTTTATAAAACCCCGATCATTTAATTTATTTACTTATTTTTATTGAAGTGTGGTTAATTTACAATATTATGTTAGTTTCATGTGTGCAACATAGTGATTCAATACTTTTATACATTATAGTCTATTTAAAGTTATTACAAAATAATGGCTATAGTTCCTTGTGCTGTACAATATATTATTGTTTCTTATTTATTTTATACATAGTAGTTTGTGTGTGATAAAATATAATGATATAATATATCATTACCATGTAGTTGGGGATCTTAAAGGTCTTCATTAAATTCCCTCCTAATACCTAAATCCCACCTAGAGCATCTAAAACATTTCCTAGTGAGGAAGATTTATCTGTGTTTTTCATTTTTTTCATATGCCTTTAAAATTTGACAAGGTAAAATATGTTTTATTTCAAATTATGTTGTCAGTATATTATTTTACTATATTTTTATGAAGAATATATTCACTTATTAACTTCTGTCCCTCAACACTTAGATCTGTTTTGGCTACTCAATATAATTATGATGCATGGATGAAGACATATAAGTATTAGGAGGTATAGAATACTACTTAAAATGGTTAGAATATCTGTAACTGTTATGGTATCCTGTTATTTTGTTGATAAAAATTTATTAATAGTAACTAATAAATTATGCTATATAATTAAGATTGCAGCTATCAATTACTATGGTAGATTTGCAAATATGAATGAGACCATTGCTTTGTTTTGGGCAATATATTATTTAGAGTAACTTGAAATTATCATATGTAATCAGACCATTACTCAGAAAATATTTATGCAGACCCATTATTTGCCTTGCACCTTATAAGTTGCATTCTGAAAATAAAGTGTAAATTACTGATTTGTCTCAACCCTATTGGGGAAATTTTAGAGAAATCATCTATACTAAAACTATCTCAGCTTATTTATGACTTGTCAGAGAAGAAGAAAATTGAAGTGGATTCTCTTTTCAATGATATCCAACATAAATTTGCTAACTTTCAATTAATATTGTACAACATGTAATATTGGAAGATATATTTGTAGTGATTTACATCATATGACACTTTATAAAATAGTTACTAATACCTCTCTCTACATTCAGTTTACAGTTTTCATTTTATGTGGATTTTCTTGTTCTTTAATAGGCACTTTACTGAGATCTAGGGGATTCATTAAGCACATTTTCAACACAAGTAGTTGTGTCAAAAAATTGAAGAATAATATATAAAGTTATTATATATGTGTATATATATATGTATATATGTGTATATATATATACACATATATACATATATATATACACATATGACAAGTCATGAAGTACAGTATACTGAGATGAGGTTTTTTTGGCATACAGCACTCTATTTATACTGGGCCTCTGGGGCATGTTTTTTTTTCTTATCAATGTATAAAAGGAATTTGCTAAAGATATATATTTGTCTTTTTGTTTGTTTTTTCCTTGAAGTTCAGTCCAGCTGCTGGTTTGAAAGAGAGCTAGAGTAGAGACAAATGAAGACTCAGATACTCAAATTAGGGAAATAAAACAGTAATCTATTCAAGAAAATATGATTGCTTGCATTGTTATGGAAGCCATTAATTTTCAGGTAAATGGACAGATTTAAGATATATTTTCAGGTAGGATCAATAGGCATTTAGATTCGTGGACACCATAATTTATGTAAATTCACACTAATCATTGAATTGCAATGCCTGGAAGTGTGTGTGTATATATGTGTGTGTATGCACATGTACACATGAAGAATGGAAAGTCTAGACTGTCTTAATGGATATTTTAACTTGCATAAGTCTGTGAGACATCCAACAGGATATGCTAACAATGTAGTTGAAAATATGAATCTGAATTCAAATCAATAGAGATTTGAATTCAAATCAATAGAGAATAAAAACTCATAATTTTCAAAATAGAGATGATATAAAAAGCAGCAAAGATAATAATACCTCTCAAAGAGAAGGTCAGAAAAAAAAGAGATCTCAGGGTATTTAGAGTTGTGTAGAGGTAAAAGATACATAAAAAAATGTAAATCATCATGAGATATAAGTGTAAAAACAGTAGATTGGGGCTTCCCTGGTGGCGCAGTGGTTGAGAGTCCGCCTACTGATGCAGGGGACATAGGTTCGTGCCCCAGTCTGGGAAGATCCCATATGTCGTGGAGCGGCTAGGCCCATGAGCCATGGCCACTGAGCCTGCGCGTCCGGAGCCTGTGCTCCGCAACAGGAGAGGTCAAAACAGTGAGAGGCCCACATACTGCAAACAAAAACCCAAAAAAACAGTAGATTGTACAATTAAAGAATCAAGGGAGGAGAATTAATTAAGATAACAGAAATGTGTTCATGAATTTGGTACAGCAAAAAGAGTGGTACCTTAGAGAAGTGCAATATAGGTGGCATGTCAGAAAAAGTAGTAAATTTATAGTGTGTTGAGGAGTGAGAATTGTAAAAACGGAGGTAATGTGTACAGATATATCTTTCAAGTAGGAGGAAAAAGGAATTTTGTGATAAATGAAACTGAGGAGATAACCAAAGGAGTGACATCCTTGAATAAAGGAGAGAAGATGAGATCTAGGGAAAAGTGAAGATGGTACCTTTGAAGTTGGATGAAAACATTGATGTAATTTTATTATTGGTTGTGATAAGAATGAGTAAAATGTGCTTTTTTTGTAAGTGTGAATATAAATATACATCATTTGCAAGTGGTGATACAGGATTTTGAGTACGTGTGAAAAAGAGAAAAGGTGGGCTTCCCTGGTGGCACAGTGGTTGAGAGTCCACCTGCTGATGCAGGGGACACGGGTTCGTGCCCCAGTCCAGGAAGATCCCACATGCCGCGGAGTGGCTGGGCCCGTGATCCATGGCTGCTGAGCCTGTGCGTCTGGAGCCTGTGCTCTGCAATGGGAGAGCCCACAACAGTGAGAGACCCGCATACCACAAAAAAAAAAAATAAATAAATAAAAAGAGAAAAGGTACAAAGTCATTTCAGAAAAAAAAAGTCATTGTGCTTTCCAGAAATGTAAAAGCAGAGTCGTCAGGCAGGTTATGCTTTTTGGTTAAAAACATATGGAGCAGATGTGTAGATAGGCTCGAGTGGCCCTGAAGATTTTCCAGGTAAGATAATTGGAAGGTGTGGGAGAGAAAGTGAGAAGATAAGATGAGAGGAAAGGAGAGAAGAAAGGGAAGAGGGGAAGGAGGGAAAGAAGAGGAATGGAGGGAAGGGAAGAGAAAAGAAAAGAGAAAATGTGAAGGGAAGGGAGGTGAAAGAAAGGGAAGGAAAGAGAGATTATGAGTTTTGGACCTTTAAAGGTGAAATGTTATGAACAAACCATGTTGGATAAGAAAGAGAGTGAAAACCCACATTGTGTCTGTGACAGTTTGGAAAGCATTCAATTGAAGTGCTTGAGAAGGTCCTATAGGATTGGTGCACAAAAGTATATGAGGAGAAAGATTGGAATTGGAGGTGTATTCTATAGCAGAATGTGGAAAACAACAAATTAGAGGTTAAACAGTTTGGGTAACAACAAAGTTTAGATAATTGAAGTCCAATAGAAACACAATGTGCACCACATATGTTATTTTAATTTCTTTTAGTAGCCACATTAAAAAGCAAAAAGAAAAGGTGGAATTAAAATTTAAATGTGTTTTAACTAATAGATCAAAAATATTGTTTCAGCATTCAGTCTATATAAAAAACAATGAGACTACATCCTTTATTCAAACTAAGCCTTAAAAATCCATTCTGTTTTTTACATTCACATCATCATTAAATTCAGGTGCTAAAATCTTACCACAAATACATTCCTGTATGTAGATTTTGTAATATTAAAGTTGAAAAAGTAGATTTACATGCCCAAGTTGCTCTTAACGGTTGAAGCTAGTATGATCACTGAATTGGCTATCAGAAACATTTTACTTTAATATTTATATCCATATCCCATTTTTTCATCTATTTGGAAGAAATGGTTTAACTTTGGGGGAGATGCATACATGTTTCAAAATTATGTTTTATTTTTTCAAATTAATTAAATTCACTATATTTTGTGTAATGTTAATATTATAAACATTAAAATCAAGTATTTCATAAATTAAACATTATAAAAATAAATTATTCAAATTTTTATTGCAGTTTTTGGCAGTCAGTTTAAATAACGTTCTCCATTAAAATTAAAATCTCCTGAATATGGATTCATGCTAGAAACTATGTAAAATTACTAATGATTTTTATAATGGAAGGTTTCGATTTTAACAGAACTTTTAATTTGCTTCCAGCTAGGTCACATATAAAAAAATTATTTTCCTGAAGCTCCAAATATAACACACTTTAATGCAGTATATCAGTTAAGAAAATGTAAATCACACTGACTACTTGTCTTTGATTATTGAATATTTGGCAAGAATTTCTTTTGTTTCAAGAAAAACTTGAATTGGGTTTAGCAGTACATAAATTGTAAAGTGCTTCTATAACTCAACCAATGGGGATTAGGAAAGAATACCAAATCATTAAATTCATTTTCTTCCATTTTAATAGTTCCATAAACAGGAAGTAATTTATAGTATTTATGTGAGCATACTGAAAGCTGTAACAATTGTACCCATGATGTTTTTCACTGACGTCACTTCAAAAACCAAAGCAAAAATATTTTCAGGGTGTTTCATAGAGTGTAATGAAGCCATGAGAGAAATATCAAAACACAAGTCACTTGTTTTGAAATCCCACTAAATCTGAATGCTTGACTTACTGTATCTAGAATATACTCCATCAGTATCAAAACCAATTTTTTAGTATATGACTGAAGTTCTTTGAAAAATGTAGAAGATTAAAAATAAAAATCTATGTCATTAGTTTGATTTTTAAGCCACAAAACACACTTCTTCATGAATTTGGAAGTCCTTTGCTACAAAAATCCCATACACACAAATTATTAATCGTATAATTATAATTAATTTTAGTATATAATTAATTTAATTGTATAATTGTTATAGTGTATAATAAATTATAATTAATTGTATAGTGTATAATTAATAATAATTGTATAATTTATACCACATGACATCTAAAACTAAAATAATTTGAAATTTTTCAAATTTTAAATTAATTGAACTTTGATGTTATTAGAAAGTTTTGAATTCTGTGAGCAATTTGTGACAATTCAAGAGCTTTCATCTTTTGTAAAATACCATTTTATTGTTTGCCATAAATTTCTAACAAAATTTCAGTCACGGAAATTACAATTTACCATGTTTCCAACTAAAAATATGTGTGTGTGTGTGTCTGTGTGTGTGTGTGCATGTGTGTATGAAAGAATCCAAGCTCATTTTATAACTGGACATTTGCAAGTTCAGAGCCTCTTAAAACTGTTTAAAATTATTTTGTTGAACATTTAGTTCTTATTTCAAATGACGTACTTCATTGAATATTTTTTTTAATTTTGAGAAGAAACATCTGATCAAATTCACTATAAATTTACTGTAAATGTTCTTAATGTTGTCTGCTTCATTCTTTTAATATATTTTATAAAATAATAAGTTTTTATTTGTTTTGTTGCAACAGAGTACAGATGTCGTACATTGAGAAATTTGCAAAAAAAATTATCTTCTATTCTTTTTTTTTTCTTTACTGTTATTTATTTATTTATTTTTGGCTGCATTGGGTCTTCATTGTTGTGTGTGGACTTTAGTTGTGGCAAGAGGGGATTACTCTTTGTTATGGTGTGCGGGCTTCTCATTGTGGTGGTTTCTCTTGCTGTGGAGCATGGGCTCTAGGCACGCAGGCTTCAGTAGTTGTGGTATGCAGGCTCAGTAGTTGTGGCTTGTGGGTTCTAGAGTGCAGGCTCAGTAGTTGTGGTGGATGGGCTTAGTTGCTCTGCAGCATGTGGAATCTTCCCAGACCAGGGCTCAAACCCATGTCCCCTACATTGGCAGGCAGACTCTTAGCTGCTGCACCACCAGGGAAGTCCTTTCTTTACTATTCTATTAGCAGTACCAGCTTCTGCATCTCCAGTCTACATTATTAGTGTGCTTTGATTTTACACTGAAAAATATCTATAAGATGCCAAAATCACCCAAATGGGGAAAGGACAGTACCTTCAACAAATGGTGTTGAGAAAACTAAGTATTATTATACAAAAAGAAAAAAAAATGAACTCTATCCTTATGCCACATACAAAAATTACCCCAAATGGATTAATGACTCTAAATAAGACTTAAAACCATAAAACACCTAGCAGAAAACAAGGGAGTAGCTTCATAACATTGGACTTAGTGCTTTATTTGATATGACACCTCAAAGCAACAGACATCAAAAGCAAAAAGAGACAAATGGGAATACATAAAATTTAAAAAAAAAAACTTTTGTTCATCAAAGGATACATTTAAGAGAGTGAAAATGTTATCTACAGAACAGGAGAAAATATTTGCAAATCATACATCTGATAAGAGGTCAGGCTCCAGAATATGTAAAGAACTAAAATTCAACAACAAAAAAAATCAAATAAACTAATTTAAAAATAGGCAAAAGACTTGAGCAGACTTTTCTTCAAAGATGACATACAAATAAACAACAAACATGAAAAGATGCTCAACATCACTAATCATCAGAGAAATGTAAACAAAAACCACTATAAGATATCAAATCACAGCCATTAATTAACTCTCAACAAGGAAGAAAGGAAGGAAGGAAGGGGAAAAGGAATAATAAAAGAAAGAATATAGGGCTTCCCTGGTGACACAGTGGTTGAGAATCTGCCTGCCAATGCAGGGGACACGGGTTCGAGCCCTGGTCTGGGAGGATCCCACATGCCATGGAGCAGCTGGGCCCATGAGCCACAACTACTGAGCCTGCATGTATGGAGCTTGTGCTCTGCAACAAGAGAGGCCGCAACAATGAGAGGACCACACACCACGATGAAGAGTGGCCCCCACTTGCCGCAAATAGAGAGGGCCCTCGCACAGAAACAAAGACCCAACACAGCCAAAAATAAATAAATAAATAGAGTTCCCTTAAAAAAGGAAATAATATGTGTTTGCAAGGATGTAGACAAAGGGAACTCTTGTAGACTGTTGGTAAGATTATAAAATTGTGCAACTGCTGTGGAAAACAGTATGGAGGTTCCCAAGAAAGCAAAAATATAATCCAGCAATCCCACTTCTGGGTATATATCCAGAGGAATTCAAATAGGGCCTTATGATATTTACACAAACACATTCACAGCAATACTATCAACAATATCCAGGTAGACGCAGCCCAAATGTCCATCAATGGATGACTGAATAAATAAAATAGGTTATATATTGTATATACTTGGAATATAATTGTCTTAAAAAGGAAGGAAATTCTGTCACATGTTATTTAGGACATTATGCTAAGTGAAATAAGCCAGTTACAAAAAGAAAATACTGTATGAGTCCACTACTATGAAGTATCTAAAGTGTTATACAAACAACTAACTCATCAGGATTAATATGTAGAGGAGTTAAAAGGCTTTAAGCAGAAATAAATATTTGGGAGGGAAGTTAAAAAATGGATTTTACCCACTGATTTTCTGACATAGATTCTTATAAATAATAAAACATATAATTGGAGAGAGGGGGAAGACGGTGGGAGAGTAAGATGCGGAGATCACCTTCCTCCCCATAGATACACGAGAAATACATCTACATGTGGAACAACTCCAACAGAACACCTACTGAATGCTGGCAAAAGACCTCAGAACTCCCAAAAGGCAAGAAACTCCCCATGTACCTGGGTAGGGCAAAAGAGAAAAGAATAAACAGAGACAAAAGGCTAGGGACGGGACCTGCACCAGTGGGAGAGAGTTATGAAGGAGGAAAGGTTTCCACATACTAGAAAGCCCCGTCATAGGCGGAGACTGCAGGTGGTGGAGGGGGAAGCTTTGGAGCCAAGGAGAAGAGCACAGCAACAGGGGTGCAGAGGGCAAAGTGGAGAGATTCCTGCACAGAGGATCGGTGCCGACTGGCACTCACAGGCCCGAGAGGCTTGTATGCTCAACCGCCGGGGTGGGCAGGGGCTGAGAGCTGAAGCTCGGGCTTTGGAGCTCAGATGCGAGGGAGAGGACTGGAGTTGGTGGCGTGAACACAGCCTAGAGGGGGTTAGTGCACCACGGCTAGCTGAGAGGGAGTCCGGGGAAATATCTGGACCTGTCGAAGAGGCAAGAGACATTTTCTTCCCTCTTTGTTTCCTGGTGCTTGAGGAGAGGGTATTAAGAGTGCTGCTTAAAGGAACTCCAGAGATGGGTGTGAGCCGTGGCTAACAGTGCAGGCCCCAGAGACGGGAATGAGATGCTAAGGCTGCTGCTGCTGCCAACAAGAAGCCTGTGTGCAAGCACAGGTCACTATCCACACCTCCCTTCTGGGGAGACTGTGCAGCCCGCCACTGTCAGGGTCCCGGGATCCAGGGACAACTTCCCTGGGAGAACCACAGACCGCCTCAGTCTGCTGCAATGTCATGCCAGCCTCTGCCACCACAGGCTTGCCCCCCATCTGCACCCTTCCTTCACCCTGGCCTAAGTGAACCAGAGCCCCCGAAGCAGCTGATCCTTTAACCCTATCCTGTCTGAGCGAAGAACAGACGCCCTCTGGAGACCTACATGCAGACGCGGGGCCTAACCCAAAGCTGAGCCCTGGGAGCTGTGTGAACGAAGAAGAGAAAGGGAAATCTCTCCCAGCAGCCTCAGAAGCAGTGGACTAAATCTCCACAATCAACTTGACGTACTCTGTGGAATACATAAATAGACAATGAATCATCACAAATTGAGGAGGTGGACTTTGAGAGCAAGATTTATTATTTTTTCCCCTTTTCTTCTTTTTGTGAGTGTGTATGTGTATGCTTCTGTGTGAGATTTTGTCTGTTTAACTTTGCTTTCACCATTTATCCTAGGGTTCTACCTATCCGTTTGTTTTTTTTAATTTTTTTCTTAAAAATTATTTTTATTTTAATAACTTTATTTTATTTTATCTTATTTTATTTTATTTTAATTTATCCTCTTTCTTTCTTTCTACTTTTTCTACCTTTCATTCTGAGCCGTGTGGATAAAAGGCTCTTGGTGCTGCAGCCAGGAGTCAGTGCTGTGTCTCTCAGGTGGGAGAGCCAACTTCAGGACACTGGACCACAAGAGAACTCCCAGCTCCACATAATATCAAATGGCGAAAATCTCCCAGAGATCGCTATCTCAGCACCAGCACCCAGGTTAACTCAACGTCCATCAAGCTACAGTGCTGACTCCATATGCCAAACAACTAGCAAGACAGGAACACAAACCCACCCATTAGCAGAGAGGCTGCTTAAATCATAATAAGTCCACAACACCCCAAAACACACCACCAAACATGGACCTGTCCACTAGAAAGAAAAGATACAGCCTCATCCTCCAGAACATAGGCACTAGTCCCCTCCACCAGGAAGCCTACACAACTGACTGAACCAACTTTAGCCACTGGGGACAGACACCAAAAACAATGAGAACTACGAACCTGCAACCTGCAAAAAGGAGACCCCAAACACAGTAAGATAAGCAAAATGAGAAGACAGAAAATCACATCGCAGATGAAGGAGCAAGATGAAAACCCACCAGGCCTAACAAATGAAGAGGAAATAGGCAGTCTACCTGAAAAAGAATTCAGAATAAGGATAGTAAAGATGATCCAAAATCTTGGAAATAGAATAGAGAAAATGCAAGAAACATTTAACAAGGACCTAGAAGAACTAAAGATGAAACAAACAATGATGAACAACACAATAAATGAAAGTAAAAGTACTCTAGATGGGACCAATAGCAGAATAACTGTGGCAGAACAGATAAGTGACCTGGAAGATAAAATAGTGGAAATAACTACTGCAGAGCAGAATAAAGATAAAAGAATGAAAAGAACTGAGGACAGTTTCAGAGATCACTGGGACAACATTAAACGCACCAACATTC
Organism: Leucopleurus acutus; assembly: GCF_964270905.1. NCBI lineage: Eukaryota > Metazoa > Chordata > Mammalia > Artiodactyla > Delphinidae > Leucopleurus > Leucopleurus acutus. Next base: position 40,622,948 of record NC_139160.1, on the reverse strand, counting down.
GAATTATAGAGGTTCCAGAAGAAGAAGATATAAAGAAAGGGACTAAGAAAATATTTGAAGAGAGTATAGTTGAAAACTTCCCTAATATGAGAAAGGAAATGCTTAATCAAGTCCAGGAATCACAACGAGTCCCATACAGGATAAATCCAAGGAGAAACATGCCAAGACATATATTCATCAAATTGTCAAAAATTAAATACACAGAACACATATTAAATGCAGCAAAGGAAAAACAACAAATAACACACAAGGGAATCCCCATAAGGTTAACAGCTGATCTTTCAGCAGAAACTCTGCAAGCCAGAAGGGACTAGCAGAACCTATTTAAAGTGATGAAGGAGAGAAACCTACAACCAAGATTACTCTACCCAGGAAGGATCTCATTCAGATTTGATGGAGAAATTAAAAACTTTACAGACAAGCAAAAGCTGAGAGAGTTCAGCACCACAAAACCAGCTTTACAACAAATGCTAAAGGAACTTCTCTAGGCAAGAAACACAAGAGAAGGAAAAGACCTACAAAACCAATCCCAAAACAATTAAGAAAATGGATATAAGAACATACATATCGATAATTACCTTAAATGTAAATGGATTAAATGATCCCACCAAAAGACACAGATTGGCTGAATGGATACAAAAACAAGACCCATATATATTCTGTCTACAAGAGACTCACTTCAGACCTAGAGACACATACAGCCTGAAAGTAAGAGGATGGAAAAAGACATTCCACACAAATGGAAACCAAAAGAAAGCTGAAGTAGCAATTCTCATATCAGACAAAATAGACTTTAAAATAAAGACTATTAGAAGAGACAAAGAAGGATACTACATAATGATCAAGGGATCAATCCAAGAAGAAGATATAACAATTGTAAATATTTATGCACCCAACATAGGAGCACCTCAATACATAAGGCAAATACTAACAACATAAAAGGGGAAATCGACAGTAACACATTCATAGTAGGGGACTTTAACACCCCACTTTCACCCATGGACAGATCATCCAAAATGAAAATAAATAAGGAAACACAAGCTTTAAATGATACCTTAAACAAGATGGATTTAATTGTTATTTATAGGACATTCCATCCAAAAACAACAGAATACACATTTTTCTCAAGTGCTCATGGAACATTCTCCAGGATAGATCATATCTTGGGTCACAAATCAAGCCTTGGTAAATTTAAGAAATTTGAAATTGTATCATGTATCTTTTCTGACCACAATGCTATGAGACTAACTATCAATTACAGGAAAAGATCTGTAAAAAAATACAAACACATGGAGGCTAAATAATACACTACTTAATAATGAAGTGATCATTGAAGAAATCAAAGAGGAAATCAAAAAAAACTTAGAAACAAATGACAATGGAGACACGATAACCCAAAACCTATGGGATGCAGAAAAAGCAGTTATAAGAGGGAAGTTTATAGCAATACAATCCTACCTTAGGAAACAGGAAACATCTCGAATAAACAACCTAACCTTGCACCTAAAGCAATTAGAGAAAGGAGAACAAAAAACCCCCAAACTTAACAGAAGGAAAGAAATCATAAAGATCAGATCAGAAATAAATGAAAAAGCAATGAAGGAAACAATAGCAAAGATCAATAAAACTAAAAGCTGGTTCTTTGAGAAGATAAACAAAATTGATAAACCATTATCCAGACTCATCAAGAAAAAAAGGGACAAGACTGAAATCAATAGAAATGCAAAAAGAGAAGTAACAACTGACACTGCAAAAATACAAAAGATCATGAGAGATTACTAAAAGCAACTCTATGCCAAAAAGTTGGACAAACTGGAAGAAATGGACAAATTCTTAGAAATGCACAACCTGCCAAGACTGAATCAGGAAGAAATAGAAAATATGAATGGACCGAAAACAAGCACAGAAATCGAAACTGATTAAAAATGTTCCAACAAACAAAAGCCCAGGACCAGATGACTTCATAGGCGAATTCTATCAAACATTTAGAGAAGAGCTAACACTTATCCTTATCAAACTCTTCCAAATGTAGCAGAGGGAGGAACCCTCCCAAACTCATTCTACGAGGCCACCATCACCCTGATACCAAAACCAGACAAGGATGTCACAAAGAAAGAAAACTACAGGCCAATATCACTGATGAACATAGATGCAAAAATCCTCAACAAAATACTAGCAAATAGAATCGAACAGCACATTTAAAGGATCATACACCTTGATCAAGTGGGGTGTATTCAAGGAATACAAGGATCCTTCAATATATGCAAATCTATCAATGTGATAAACCATATTAAAAAACTGAAGGAGAAAAAAACATATGATCATCTCATAGATGCAGAGAAAGCTTTTTACAAAATTCAACCCCATTTATGATAAAAACCCTGCAGAAAGTAGGCATAGAGGGAATTTTCCTCAACATAATATAGGCCATATATGACAAACCCACAGCCAACATCGTCCTCAATGGTGAAAAACTGAAAGCATTTCCACTAAGATGAGGAACAAGACAAGGTTGCCCACTATCACCAATCTTATTCAACACAGTTTTGGAAGTTTTAGCCACAGCAATCAGAGAAGAAAAGGGAATGAAAGGAAACCACATCAGAAAAGAAGAAGTAAAGCTGTCAGTGTTTGCAGATGACATAATACTATACATAGAGAATCCTAAAGATGCTACCAGAAAGCTACTAGAGCTAATCAATGAATTTGTTAAAGTAGCAGGACACGGGGGCCTCCCTGGTGGCGCAGTGGTTGCGAGTCCGCCTGCCGACGATGCGGGGGACACGGGTTCGTGCCCCGGTCCGGGAGGATCCCATATGCCACGGAGCGGCTGGGCCCATGAGCCATGGACGCTGAGCCTGCGCGTCCGGAGCCTGTGCTCCGCAATGGGAGAGGCCACAACAGTGAAAGGCCCGCGTACCGCTAAGAAAGAAAAAAAAAAAAAAGTAGCAGGACACAAAATTAATTCACAGAAATCTCTGGCATTCCTATACACTAATGATGAAAATTCTAAAAGTGAAATCAAGAAAATACTCCCATTTACCATTGCAAAAAAGGAATAAAATATCTAGGAATAAACCTACCTAAGGAGACAAAACCTGTATGTAGAAAATTTTAAGGCATTGATGAAAGAAATTAAAGATGATACAAATAGATGGAGAGATATACCATGTTCTTGGATTGGAAGAATCAACATGGTAAAAATGACTCTACTACCCAAAGCAATCTACAGATTCAATGCTCCCTATCAAACTACCACTGGCATTTTTCACAGAACTAGAACGAAAAATTTCACAAGTTGTATGGAAACACAAAAGACCCTGAATAGCTAAAGCAATCTTGAGTACAAAAAACAGAGCTGGAGGAAACAGGCTCTCTGACTTCAGACTATACTACAAAGCTACAGTAATCAAGACATTATGGTACAGGCACAAAAACAGAAATATAGATAAATGGAACAGGATAGAAAGCCCAGAGATAAACCCATGCACATATGGTCACCTTATCTTTGATAAAGGAGGCAGGAATGTACAGTGGAGAAAGGACAGCCTCTTCAATAAGTGGTGCTGGGAAAACTGGACAGGTACATATAAAGGTATGAGATTAGAACACTCCCTAATACTATACAAAAAATAAGCTCAAAGTGGGTTAAAGACCTAAATGTAAGGCCAGAAACTATCAAACTCTTAGAGGAAAACATAGGCAGAACACTCTATGACATAAACCACAGCAAGGTCCTGTTTGACCCACCTCCTAGAGAAATGGAAATAAAAACAAAAATAAACAAATGGGACCTAATGAAACTTCAAGGCTTTTGCACAGCAAAGGAAACCATAAACAAAGCCAAAAGACAACCTTCAGAATTGGAGAAAATATTTGCTAATGAAGCAACTGACAAAGGATTAATCTCCAAAATTTAGAAGCAGCTCATGCAGCTCAATAACAAAAAAAACCCAAAAAACCCAGTCCAAAAATGGGCAGAAGATCTAAATAGACATTTCTCCAAGGAAGATATACAGATTGCCAACAAACACATGAAAGAATGCTCAACATCATTAATCATTAGGGAAATGCAAATCAAAACTACAATGAGATATCATCTCACACCGGTCAGAATGGACATCATCAAAAAATCTAGAAACAATAAATGCTGGAGAGGGTGTGGAGAAAAGGGAACACTCTTGCACTGCTGGTGTGAATGTGAATTGGTACAGCTACTGTGGAGAACAGTATGGAGGTTCCTTAAAAACTAAAAATAGAACTACTATATGACCCAGCAATCCCACTACTGGGCATATACCCTGAGAAAACCAAAATTCAAAAAGATTCATGTACCAACATGTTCATTGCAGCTGTATTTACATTAGCCAGGGGACAGAAACAACCTAAGTGTCCATCATCAAATGAATGGATAAAGAAGATTTGGCACATACATTCAATGGAATATTACTCAGCCATAAAGAGAAAGGAAATTGAGTTATTTGTAGTGAGGTGGATGGACCTAGAGTCTGTCATAGAGAGTGAAGTAAGTCAGAAAGAGAAAGACAAATACCGTATGCTAACACATATATATGGAATCTAAGGGAAAAAATGTCATGAAGAACCTGGGGTAAGACGGGAATAAAGACACAAACTTACTAGAGAATTGACTTGAAGATATGGGGAGGGGGAAGGGTAAGCTGTGACAAAGTGAGAGAGTGCCATGGACATATATACACTACAAAACATAAAATAGGTAGTGGATAGCAGCCACATAGCACAGGGAGATCAGCTTGGTGCTTTGTGACCATCTGGATGGGTGGGATAGGGAGGGTGGGAGGAAGGGATACACAAGAGGGAGGAGATATAGGAACATATGTATATGTATAACTGATTCACTTTGTTATAAAGCAGAAACTAACACACCATTGTAAAGCAATTATACTCCAATAAAGATGTAAGAAAAAAGAAACCTATAACTTATCTAAAATGTGTCCACTTAATTGTTCCTTTTAATGGTATGAAGTGTCTGCTATAACATTTTCCTTCTCATCATTTATTGAGCAACTATTTACTGACACTATATTCTAGGCTCTAGAGAACAAGAGAGATGAAAAGTGAGAGTGAGAGTGAGAGAAATTGTCCTTATAAAGTTGACATACTACATATGGAAAGACAAAAATTACTGTTATTTTAAAAGTATTTAATATCCATCTTTTATTTTTCCAAAAGTGCTACCTGGAAAAATATCCAGTTCCATGTCATTTAAATAAAGTCTGATACATTCAGTTCTCCTAAACACATCTAATTTATAACTGCTAACAATAAAGAGAAAAGAAAGACATTGCAAATGGAAACATACACACACATTCAATGTGATTTTTTGTTATTTATTGAAATGTGCAGCAAAGAAGATTTTTATAATGCTGATCCATATTGAAAGTAGTTACATTATCAATCTGTTTTTATTTCAATATTTAAAAAATATTGTTACATATAATGCTATCATTTTTGCAGGCTCTTCAACCTGAAAATTTTAACAATGCTATATGCAGCTCTTCAAGTTTTCAGAGTAAAGTCTAATGAAACAGACAAAAAGGGTCAACTATTGCTCCTTAAAGTAATTTTCAGTCAGTGAATTCTCTATTAGGCAGAAGCTATATAAAGAATTAATGAATCAACAAAAAATGTGATGAGTTCAAGTATTTCAGTTCTCATAACGACCAAGCTCTAGAGAATCTGATTTGATCAATGCATAATCACTTTCATTCAGATGACTCTGCCCAAATAACTGGAATGTTCATTTTGTGGTCCAGTAATCTTGGTTGACTTAATGACATAAGTAGGACAACTGTGAGTAACTATGCAGCATCCAACTAATTTCTTGGTGATAGATTTTCAGAGTCAATCCAGTCAACTGCAGAGCATTAGATACTTTCAAATTATCTCACATAATCTAGAGAAATTTATTGCAAGGATCATTTACAGAAGATATCTTGTCTTGTTTGAAGACATATTTATATATGAGCTCCTTGAAATCACCTCTATATAAAACTAAGTAATTTCATTTACATAGTGACATTAATTATGTTTATTTAGGGAGATCAATCCATATTCATATTTTCTGTTGAAAATAACAATGATACGAAAACTGCATGCAAAATAAAGCATGGATAGAACAAGGCTTCAAACTCTGTGGAACAAATCTGTGTAAGCTGACATTCTTATTGTTATTGTTTAACAGGGAGTGAAGTATTTGGCTAAAGACAAATCCTTTCAAACTTTAGACACAATATTTAGAAAGATATCAAATATTACTTATTAACATTACATATTTAGACAAATATGCCTATGAAGGATTCACTACACTAGGCACTAGAGACATAAAAATATAAATGTTAAGTAGTTTACAATCTATGGACTGCAGCACTAACCTGCATTAACATGGTAACAAAGTTAATGATTTCTCACCAATAGAATTACAAAACCTTAACAAAATGGGACATGAAACAGAATACATTTTTAATTTAAGGAAGAGAAATTAGAGGTTGATAAACTTAAGTCCAAACCATAAAGGCAGACTCGGTAGGGGAAGCTACTAGGTAACCGGGATACAGCAAGTTAATACAGGAAATAGATATTGATGGAGAAAAATGAATGAAAACTTGGATGAAGTATATTGTTATAATGGGGGGAGTTATCAAAATAAATTAAGGGTACAATGGACACTAAAAGCAACATGCTTTCACCTAGGATGGATCCTGTTCTTATGAAACTACAATCTTAGTTATTAAATTATTAGAGCGATGTAATATTTTATAATTTTCCTTAATTACACATATTATGTTACTATGAGATTCTGAAAAATTCACAAAATTTATGTTTTTCTTTTTACCAGTAATTTTAAGAGTATGTAATCTTATCTAACATAGTGACAAATTTATTTACATATTAATATATAGGTGTAATATTCCTTTGAAGAATTTTTAGACTCAAAAATATTCATATTATTTTTCTCTTTGATATGTTATGAAACAACAGATAAAAACTAAATAAAAATCTGCTTTTCCCTAAAACTATAAAAATCCATTGGAAAAAAGAGCCAGTATTAATTTGACTTAATATTAGAGATACCATGATGATGTAATTATATCATTGTAATTGTGTTACATCTAAATTTCCTGTGTTAAAAGTAACAAATAAAATTATTTTATGCAATTTAAATCATACAATTTTAAATTTCAATCTTTATTTTTTCTAAATATAACCATGTTTAAATATAAAATGAATTAATAACTATTGGAGTGTATGCTTTTAAAACAATTAATTACTGCTTATAAAATATGACATTGAAAAGTTACTCTGTTGATATTTTATCAAAAATGAAGACAGTTCACAATCCATAATTCACTATTTTTACTTTGATCTGCTTAGGAAAGAAAGCAAAAGAAAATAGCTTCAGCTATACTGTACAACTTAGAAATCAATATTAATAAATCAATGTCAATAATATTATATTGCAAACTCTATAATATTACTTAGAAATGTGACCTAAGCATGTGGTGTGTATTTCATTCTTTGTGGTAGAAAACATAAATGAGATTTGTGAGACATGTTTCATTATAGGCCACTGTTTCTAGTCAATCACATTTTTAAAATATATATCTTTTAGAATGAAATTTTTATGCTTAGACTTAGCCTGCAGGTTGACTTTTTTAACAGTTAAAAAACATTTTCCAGCTGTTCTTGAGATATTAAAGAGTAAAAAATTACCCTTTCCTATTTACAAGCTTGTCAAGATGACAATTTCCATATTCATCTCTCAATCAGAAAGGAAATACCCATCTGTGCAATGCATGGACTAGAGCACATTAGAGATGTGACTTCTATTTTCTAGAATTTTAGAGTCCAAAATTGCCATTAGCATGAACAAATACATCAAGTTGCCAAAATGTAGAGACTGCCATTATCACCATTTATTTCTTCAAAGGCAGTTCTGTAGACAATATCTTTGTGGGTCTGAAATGATGAGTCCCTGGCCCCAAACAGCATACTTTTTCTGTTTCTAATCTCTCCCCATGCTCCTACTAAGTAAAAGACAGACTTAGAAAAAAATGAAACATATAGCAGATTTTGATTAGATTTTCATGTTTTACATCCCCGCATTTATATTTTAAAAATTCATACACAAATTACAATGGAGAAAACTGCCAATAACTGGTTTCTATCCCCTATTTTTCTATTTAAAATAGACTTAGGTAGCTTCTAACATATCTTTAAATTTTTTGGTTGAAAGCCAGGTATGATGTAACAAGTAAAAAGAACTGAGGTAAACGAGCCCTTTGTGTGAGGTTGGCTAGGAGTTAGGTTATGTTTACTGTGCGCTGTAGGTGTATGTGTTAATGATTGAAATTCCTTTAGTGTCCTTGTTTTTGTCTCCCTGTTGTCTTTGGTTTTTCTAGAGACTTTTTTTTTTTTTACATCTTTATGGGAGTATAATTGCTTTAAAATGGTGTGTTAGTTTCTGCTTTATAACAAAGTGAATCAGTTATACATATACATATGTTCCCATATCTCCTCCCTCTTGCATCTTCCTTCCTTCCACCCTCCCTATCCCACCCATCCAGATGGTCACAAAGCACCGAGCTGATCTCCCTGTGCTACACAGCTGCTTCCCACTAGCTATCTATTTTATGTTTTGTAGTGTATATATGTCCATGCCACTCTCTCACTTTGTCACAGCTTACCCTTCCCCCTCCCCATATCCTCAAGTCCATTCTCTAGTAGGTCTGTGTCTTTATTCCTGTCTTACCCCTAGGTTCTTCATGACATTTTTTTTTCTTAAATTCCATATATATGTGTTGGCATATGGCATTTGTCTTTCTCTTTCTGACTTACATCACTCTGTATGGCAGACTCTAGTTCTGTCCACATCATTAGAAATAGTTCAACTTCATTTCTTTTTATGGCTGAGTAATATTCCATTGAATATATGTGCCACATCTTCTTTATCCATTCATCTGATGATGGAGGCTTAGGTTGTTTCCATCCCCTGGCTAATGTAAATAGAGCTGCAATGAATATTTTGGTACATGAATCTTTTTGAATTATGGTTTTCTCAGGGTATATGCCCAGTAGTGGGATTGCTGGGTCATATAGTAGTTCTATTTTTAGTTTTTAAGGAACCTCCATACTGTTCTCCATAGTGGCTGTACCAATTCACATTCCCACCAGCAGTGCAAGAGTGTTCCCCTTTCTCCACACTCTCTCCAGCATTTATTGTTTCTAGATTTTTTGATGATGGCCATTCTGACTGGTGTGAGATGATATCTCATTGTAGTTTTGATTTGCATTTCTCTAATGATTAATGATGTTGAGCATTCTTTCATGTGTTTGTTGGCAATCTGTATATCTTCTTTGGAGAAATGTCTGTTTAGGTATTCTGCTCATTTTTGGATTGGGTTGTTTTTTTTTTTTGTTATTGAGCTGCATGAGCTGTTTCTAAATTTTGGAGATTAATCCTTTGTCAGTTGCTTCATTAGTAAATATTTTCTCCCATTCTGAGGGTTGTCTTTTAGTCTTGTTTATGGTTTCCTTTGCTGTGCAAAAGCTTTGAAGTTTCATTAGGTCCCATTTGTTTATTTTTGTTTTTATTTCCATTTCTCTAGGAGGTGGGTCAAAAAGGATCTTGCTGTGATTTATGTCATAGAGTGTCCTGCCTATGTTTTCCTCTAAGAGTTTGATAGTTTCTGGCCTTACATTTAGGTCTTTAATCCATTTTGAGCTTAATTTTGTGTATGGTGTTAGGGAGTGATCTAATCTCATACTTTTATATGTACACTAATGATGAAAATTCTGAAAGTGAAATCAAGAAAACACTCCCATTTACCATTGCAACAAAAAGAATAAAATATCTAGGAATAAACCTACCTAAGGAGACAAAAGACCTGTATGCAGAAAATTATAAGACACTGATGAGAGAAATTAAAGATGATACAAATAGATGGAGAGATATACCATGTTCTTGGATTGGAAGAATCAACTTTGTAAAAATGACTCTACTACCCAAAGCAATCTACCGATTCAATGCAATCCCTATCAAACTACCAATGGTATTTTTCACAGATCTAGAGACCTCTTAAGTAGAATAAATAGTCTTACTGTTCTTTTATCTGTAATCTACATTTACACAGGAGCCTGCTTGTTGTGGTGGTAAGGTGTGGGAGAGTGCAATTGTTCTAAACTTGTATAATTACATAAAGATGTTTTAGTGAGCCTTAGCTTCTGAGCTGTGACCTTTCACAAGTGCTTCTCAGTTTTTCCCCTACATTAGGGGAGACAGGAAGGCTGGAGGGGCTGCAGTTTGGTATCTCCCTTCCCTCAGATCAGTTAGTTTTTAGAAAATTCTTAGTTTGTTAAATTACAATAAGATAGTTTCTTTCAAGAGCAGTGCATGGTTAAGAAGAGCATAATCCCCTGGGCATATTTCAAAATGGTTACTTTTTTCCCTCCCCTTACTGGAAGTACAGGGGGATGTTTTTTCTGATCTTCACCCTGAGACCTTGATGGGACTACTGGTGGTAAAATTAATGCAGTGTGGGAACCCTCTCAATACTGGTCTCTCAGTGTGTTAAATCTCTCAAACTAGTCCACACTGAGGCCTCCAAGTTTGTCAATTATATCTTCAGTTCCCACCAGGACTGACACTAGCAGGTGACCTTCCCTCCCTGAGCTTCTGTTGTAGACAAAGGCAGTCCTTCCAACAATCTAAACATCTGTCTCAGTTTGGATTACCTCTTCTGCTTTTGTTTTCCCTATGTTTCTCTTTCAGTACCAATAAAAAACTGTTTTATTAACTGTAACTATGCAATGAATTTTACACAAGCACAAGAAAATTCCCTTCTATTTATTTTTCTGTTTCAAAAACTTAACTAGTTATTTTAGTATATTTTCTCTTAAATTCCATAAAAACTTATGTTGGGATGTAAACTAAAATTGCATTAAATTTATAGATTACATTATAATATTTAAAAATATGCTAAGAACCCCCATTCAGTAATACCCTATATATGTATATATGTATATTTATATGTATATGTGTATTTTATGTATTTATAGTCTCTAATTCTTTAGTAATTATTATATGTTCTTTTAATTAAGTTGCCTTCTTCTTTGTGTTAAAGTGTATTATTAGAAGCATTTTCAAAACATGTTTGTTATTGTGAATAAAACCTTTTCATTACATTTAACAGCTTATTGCTGGTGTGCAGGAAAAAAAACATGTATTGATTTTTGTTTGTTGACATTGTATCTGGTTCCCTCGTGGAACTCTCATATTACAACTAATTGCTTTCCAGTTGATTGTCTTGGATCCTCAGGTTAGAAAATCCAAACCTCTGCAAATAATGAAATGCCCCTGCTTACCCATACACAAATACTTCTTTGAAATCTGTGGATTCAACCAGCAAGGAAGCAGGTAGCTACCCTCCAGTAACTGCTTTGCCAAAGGTAACTTCCTTGTACTCTGATGCACATTCATTTGAAGTCTGAGGGGCAAAGCAGTAGGAACAATTGACCACCCATTCTTAATTCACAGGTATTTAATCCTTCCTGCCTCATTTCCATGATGATGTTGGCCCATCGTTTTGATCATCATATTTTAAATCCCTTCTGCTTACCAATTTGCACCAAGATAATATGTTCCTGTGCATCTCATCTCCCAGGACTCCTGCTCAACTAAACATTTGCATTAGGCCTGTTCTTAGTCATGTGCTCCATGATCATCAAATGTTCCTACTTCCTTACCTTATTTTTAGAACATATATTCACCTCCCTGTTTTGCTGGAATGCCGCTAGTCCCTGACAAATTCCCACATTTTCCCTGAACTCATTCTCCAATTCTTAATAAATGAGTTTCTTCTGACTTGAATATTTCCTAATCTAAATTAGGTCTCTTTATTAGTTTCCCTTATATATAGTTTTTCCAGTTTGTGATCACCATTAATATTTGTGATTGTGTTTATCTCACAGATGACTCTCTCCCTACATGAGACCATGAGGTTTAGAATGGTAAGTTGGTTGCTTCATCATTTTATACACAGAGCCTACATATGGAACATAAATTTCATTTATCTTACTTTATAATTTATTTCAAATTTGTTACTAGCACTAAACTTATACTAGTCATGGAAATATTTTCCTATATTAATTTAAACTGTTACTCTAATTTTGGATATCTCAGATTTGTTTGTCATATTATTTTTAATATGTAATTTAAATATTGGTACCCTTAGGCATAGATTAGTTAAAGTTGATTCTCAGAAGTAATGATTATTCTGATATTTGATAGATATCTTTTTCTTATACAGTTTTTCTCCTTATATTACTTGAGTGCATCGCATTATAGAATAATGCTATGTTTTTATACTCTAAATAAATAGTATAAAACTGCTTAGTCCCAATAGTTTAGCCCTAATAGTCAGAAACTGGAATACATCTTTATTTCTAAAAATTTGGGTAAGTCTTAGTTCTGAAAAAAATGGTTTAAAAGCAATTTAAATGTGAAAAAAAATTTACAAACATGGAAATTGAAAAGTAAGTATAATAAATAAAAGCAAGAGAAAAGTTTGTATAATATAACACTGGGTTTATAAATATCAGGAAAATTAGAAAAAATAATGTAGAAGAAACTAGTTGCAATCACCTATTTAAATGTTCATAAGAGGTATGATGAGTCTAGCTATTCTGATTAATAACACCTTGCTTTAACAATGCTTTTGTGTTGAGAAGCTAAAAGGTTACCTTTATACTCTTTATTTTCCTTCTGCTCAAAAGTTTATCCTCAAGCTCATTGCAAATTATTTTTAACTTATCACTTCTTAATATACCAACTTCTACCATTCAAGTTTCTCACCTGGACTTCTGAAACACCCTCCTAAGAGGATTCTCCACTTACCCTTTTGCCTCTAGAGTCAATTCTCTAAACATCAACCAAAGTTATCCTTTTAAAAAGAAAATCAAATTATCTAGTCCCCTGCTTAAAGCCCACCAGTAGCTACCCATAATAGTTAATATATCAGGTGCTTATAATTGTTTGTAGGACTTTGTATGTTGTCTCTTGAAAAATTTCCCAATTTCTTTTTTCTATTACTCTACTCTATGTTTTCCTGTTTATTCTATTTAAAAAAGCAGCTCCCCCCATCCTCTATATCATTAATGTATTTTACTTTTTCTTAAAAACACTCATCATTGCCTGCCATTACATCAATTATATTTTTTTCACTAAATTAAAAGCTTCAGAAGGACTTGACTCAATCTGTAGAATCAATGCTCTAATCCCACTTTTGGATCAGTACCTACAATATAAAGATGTCAATAATTATGGGTTGCATGAATGGATAAACTGTCACAGCTTGTCTCAATAGCAAAACATAGTATGAACTTGTTAGATTCTCTCTGAAATTTTAACTTGATAAAGCTAATCACTGTGGTAAATATTAAGGAGTGAGATTCTAATGTGAAAGTGAAAATCGAGAATAAATAATGAATGATTCAGGGATAGGTGGAGAAAATGGGAAGAGGAGAAAAATAAGTATAACCTTTGACTAATTGTAATTCATAGTAATTTAAAGATCTAAGGAGAGGATATAAGGACTTCATAGGAAAAACGTTGGGGTTTTCATTGCTGTCATAATTTTGTCTTTACTTTTTTTTATTTTTGAATTTCATTTTATTTTTTTATACAACAGGTTCTTATTAGTCATTAATTTTATACACATGAGTGTATACGTGTCAATCCCAGTTGCCCAATTCATCACACCACCATCCCCACCCCCCCTCCCACAGCTTTCCCCCCTTGGTGTCCATATGTTTGTTCTCTACATCTAAGTCTCAACTTCTGCCCTGCAAACTGGTTCATCTGTACCATTTTCTAAGTTCCACGTACTTGTGTTAATATACGATCTTTGTTTTTCTCTTTCTGACTTACTTCATTCTGTATGACAATCTCTAGATCCATCCACGTCTCAACAAATGACCCAATTCCATTCATTTTTATGGCTGAGTAATATTCCATTGTATATATGTACCACACCTTCTTTATCCATTCATCTGTCGATGGGCATTTAGGTTGCTTCCATGACCTGGCTAATGTAAATAGTGATGCAATGAACATTGGGGTGCATGTGTCTTTTTGAATTATGGTTTTCTCTGGGTATATGCCCAGTAGTGGGATTGCTGGATCATGTGGTAATTATATTTTTAGTTTTTTTAAGGAACCTCCACATTGTTCTCCATAGTGGCGGTATCAATTTACATTCCCACCAACAGTGAAAGAGGGTTCCGTTTTCTCCACATCCTCTCCAGCATTTGTTGTTTGTAGATTTTCTGATGATGCCCATTCTAACTGGTGTGAGGTTATACTTCATTGTAGTTTTGATTTGCATTTCTCTAATAATTAGTGATGCTGTGCAGCTTTTCATGTACTTCTTGACCATCTGTATGTCTTCTTTGGGGAAATGTCTATTTAGGTCTTCTGCCCATTTTTGGATGTCTTTACTTTTTTTAATCAAAGCTATTTTGAATGGACACCACAGTTATAACTTAAGAAAATGCCAGATTATATCATGAAGAAATCATGAAAAATTATTTAAAATAACCAGGAAAATATAAAGAACTTTTTATCTAGTAAATTAAGCTTGGCCATATTCATTTTCAGATTATTTTCATTACTTAATGACACATTTATTTAGGTAGCCAAGCTAAATAAATACTTTTTGCAAAGGATTCTGATTAATATCCCTAAATCTTTTCTGCTCCAACACACTTGATAACTAGTTTTGCAATTTAGTGTCTCTCTTGGTTATGTTCCCAGCAGATTATTAACAATTAATTAGCAATACTTCTCAAATGCTATCTGTGTTAGTCTACTAATTGCAGGGCAGGGAAGTAGAATTTCCCTATTGCAGTCATGACCATTTATTTTAGATAAGACAACACAAATTTTCCTTATATTTTTGTTGTTACTTAGATTTAGAGCCAGAAGACATAAACTGTGTTTATGAGTGTTGGATTAAGTTGTTTATAAGTTACACAACAGATATTAGAATCATTTAGTTTTGGACAGCACCATCTCATTTTTATCTCTGCTTGCATCTTGTTTTTTAGATAAAAGAGTGTGTGTATATCTTGTATGTGTCTGTCTATTTAAAGTGATTACTCTCAAGAGATTCTTGGCAGAACTTGTTTAGATTAGCAATTATAACACTAGAATAAACATAATTTTCACATTTTCTATCAAAAGTCTTACTGGCTTCATTTTTTAAAAAAATCATGTTTTCTTTTTAAACATACTCATGTTTTAAAGATTCTAGGTAAAAATTGTAGTCAATAATTGCATACATTTTAATATTTTTCTTGATACTTGCTGTGCTTGACTCATCCCGTGCCTACCTATGACCATGTCTTACCATGATTTTTCATACCACTTATATGCATAGAATGCTTCAATTGAAATTAATATTTGGTGTTTTCTAGCCCAGCCACCTAATTTTATACTTGAGAAAGCTTAGGATCAGGAGTAGATAATTCGAATTTTGAAAAGTCACTGTGTCAGATACAATAGACTCATTCATATATTCCAATCTCTTTCTAGTATGATTTTATGAAGTGCAGAGGTTAGAAAGCTAAAAATGATTTTCTTTCACTTACAAAATGCTCAGATTCAATGAGATGAGACTTAAATTTGGACCTGGGTAAGGACAGGGGGAGGTTTTGCACACCTATTTTAATATTTTAGATTGTATCAGGTAAAATATCACTTGGAGCCAAAATCATAGTGGTGGTTGCTTGTTCTCTACATTGTAGTTATGGGCATTTCATTCTGGAGTGAGAAAATGTGGAAGAAGTGACAGATCCCTTTCATTATTGGTCACAATGATTCCCAGATGTCTCCACTCCAACACCTGCTTATGCAGAACCCTCAATATTTGGAAGTGAAAACATACTTACTAAATTTTGTCCCACTTAAACTAGATAGAATGTTTTCTGTTATCTGAAGTATAGTTGATTTACAATGTTGTGTTAGTTTCAGGTGTATAGCAAAGTGATTGAGTTATACATACAAATATATCTTTTTATTTTCAGATTATTTTCCCTTGTAGGTTATTACATAATATTGATTATAGTTCCCTGTGCTATACAGTAGGTCCTTGTTGGTTATACAGTAGTGTGTATGTGAATGCTTATATGTGGAATCTAAAAAAAAAAAATGATACAAATGAACTTATATGTAAAACAGAACTAGAAAAATAGACATAGAAAACAAACATGGTTACCAAAGGGGAAAGATGGGGGATAAATTAGGAGTTTGGGACTAGAGTAAAATTTTTAATATTTAATTAAAATAGTAACAAATAAGCAATAGACCTTGCATCACTTAATCATCTTGTGATGTACTTTGTATATTATCAGGAACCATTTTTTTCTAATATCAAGAATAAAGATCAATAAAATAGTCTTCAGTAACAACATCATTTATATAGATATAGATATAGATATATGATAGACTAATTGATAGATACATATAAATATGGATATAGCAATTGGATATAAATATATATATACAGATATGTTTTATATGTTCATTTTTATTATTTAAGAACATAATATATAATAAAAATGAAAAAGTGTCTTGTAAAATATATTTTTAAATACTACCAAACAGAAGTAAATTATTAGTTTTAACTGAAATTCAATATTTTTTGCAAAATTACAGAAAAGCTTTCAAAATTGTCTTATTTAGTAACTCATTTTTTATAATTTATTAAGAAATAATATTATTGAATAAAATGTTCAGCATATATTTTCCAGTCCAAATTATGGTGATCTAAACCCAATAAAATTTTTCATTCAAAAATATAACTTATACATGAAAGTATTCAAGTTGCTGTATATTCAATTCTGTGTAAAACTATAATAAATTATATATTAGCTATTTATGCAAATTCAAGTTATATCATATACCCCCATTTAAAATATTCATTCTTTTGTTCATTTTTAATCGCTGGACCAACTTCTAAATTTAAACATTTATGAAAGCACTATAAATAAACTTATTAGAAAATATTTCAATTATAAGATTTTCCTTAAAATCTCTACTATCTACCACCATCAGTTTAAGTTATGACAGACTAAAGCTATACCATCAATAGACTTTTAAAGTTAATTTTTTAGAATAATTTCCAAATTAGCACTAATTTATTATGTTACTTTAAAGTCTACTTTACTGAACTAACTATTTCAAGCCTTTCATGAAAAGTGAATACCTAGTATTTGCATCACAGAAAGGGCACTAAAAAGACATGTGGAAAGTTTATCTAGTTTAAAGTGTTAAAATAAGAGATTAAAAAATGGTACTTTATTGTTATTTTAAGCCCTCACATATAAACATTGTCTTTTAATGAAATGAGGTACTGCAGGGCTTTACCTAGTAAGAGAAAAGTGAAATAAAATTACACAGTAAATAGAAAAACTAAGAACACCATCATTTTTTAAGCTATTGAAAAGAATTCCTGCATATACTCTTTGCAAATAAATATCTGTGAAATGTGTTCTATTAGAAAAATAACTCTGAGTTTTCTGAAAAAAATCAAAACAAATATAATAAGGAACATTTACATTGTAATTTAAGAAGTAAGTTGAAATGCATAAATTTTAATCTATGTTTACTTTAGGTGGGTAGAAGGCTATTATATTATCATAGTAATTATATATATCTGTATATGGAGATATATATATATATATCACACACAGACATATGTATATATATTCCAGCCAGGGTTAAGCCAAAACAAAAACCAGAAAAGTAGATGTGTCACTATCTATTATGGTAACTACTATTTTGTGATTTTACATAGCCTTTTTAATTACCTTACCAATAATGTAAAACAAGTGTCATTATTGGCATAATATCCTGTTTACTATTCATAACACTATTGTATTGTTGTAAGTTACAATTTGTACATTATGGTTTGATTTTTTTGTATTAATTGATTATTTTCTACATCTTTATCATTCCATATTGAGTAAAGACTCATTAAAAAGTAAATAACTATTTATTATTTTAAAATGCTGCCAATATTTATACCAAATAGCTATAGAATAAGTTAATTTTCAGACAACTGAAGTTGCAGTTAATATTGAATTCATATAAAATTCTCATAAAATTCAAAGTATTCAGCAAAAACCTAGATTTTACACTTCAGTAAAAACATCATGAGTATTTTATTTTTGCAGAATGCAAATGCAAATGATGTTAAAAATTATAATATGTTTATATAAATTGAGGTTGATAATTAAGCATCTAATATTAGGTCTTCAAAATTTTCATTAAGTGGAGGCACAAAATTATGTCAACAGTAGTAAAATTTCATCAAATCTTAACTTAAAAATATATCTCAGGGACTAGTTAATTTGACTAAACCATGGCATTACAACAAGAAAGAGAAAAAAAATCAGAAATAGATATTTTGAATAAAGGATATTTTGTGCTGGTGGTCATCTTCAACACATAGTGTACATCTTATTGTCCTTAACTGTTATGGCTGATGCTAAATGTTGGCTTTGGACCCTGCCACACTGATATAATAATTATGCTTTAAGGAACAATGATTAAGTGTCAGAGTATGAACTAAACAAGCTATAACTTACTCCCAGTAAGGAGCACTGTTGTCTCTTGGACAACAACTTAAACTTACAAGAGAATATCAAGACAAGTTTCATCTATTAAACTGCCCAGGAACAGTCTGTGTTGTATAGCAATGCTCATATGTTGCAGAGACAGCAATGACTGTGGTGGAATATCAGAATAAAATTCTCTCTCCTCTTGGATATTTTTTCCAGTTTCACTGAGAAATAAATTGACATACCTCACTGTATGAGTTTAAGCTGTACAGCATGATGGTTTGATTTACATACATTATGATTACCATAGGAGGTTTAATCAACATCAATCATCTCACATAGATGTAATAAAAAGAAAAGAAAAAAAAGAATTTCTCCTTGTGACCTACTCTCTTTACATCTTTCCTATATACCATACAGCAGTGTTAACCATAGTCATCATGTTGTATATTACATCCCTAGTACTTAATTATCTTATACCTGGAAGTTTATACGTTTGACCGTTTTCCTCCAATTTCCCCTCTTTGGATTTCACATGGAGTCTTCTTTCCTTGATTGCAAAAGCACTGAGCATTCTTGTCCAAATCAGAGAAAGTAGAAAGAGAAGTTTCAAGGCTCTAAATATAAGTTAAGATTATCCAGTTAGTAGTTCCCTCTAAGCACCTGGCTGAATCAAATAAAAATCCTTCTTGGAGATGGATTATAGCATAATAAGCCTCAAATGATTTCTACCAGGAATTGTTCAAGCATAATGCCTGGCAAAGTATCTAAGATAACTATGTATACAAGGAAGTAAAATAGCATGACAAAATAAGCAGAGAAAACAAAAATAGAAAGAAACCCAGAAGATTCTAAATTTTAGGAAAAAAATTTTTTGGCATAAATGGTTTAAATATATCAATTAAATATATATAATATCTATGTTATATATTATTATGTATGTGTAATTGTCAGAGTATATAAGACCAAACTTTATGAAAACAACTCTTTAAATATATAATGACAGAGAACTTAAAAGTGAAGAGGATGAAAAGAGATATACCAGGCAAACACTAATTAAAAGAATGCTTGGGAAGCCATATTGATAATAAACACATACTTTTAGGGAGAGAGACATTACTGGAGATGAAGAAATATATTTTATAATGAAAAAAATATTAAAAGGGTATTAAGAAGACATGACAACACTAAATGTGGATACATTTTAAAACAAATAAGCCTCCATACATTTTGTTTTTTAAAAAAAATGTATGAAGAAAAAGATGATTTAAATAAAAGGAAAGTTGATAAGATTACAATTATTATTGGAGATTTTAATATTCCTCCTTTAGTACATATTAGAACACGTAGACAGAAAATCAGTAAGGATGAAAAAGACATGAATAACACTATACAACAACTTGACCTAATTGATATTTATGGAACACTCCTCCCCTCAAAATGCAGAATCTATATATTTTTTAACACACATAAAACATTTGTTATGCTAGATGATATTTTGGAACAAGTCTAAATATATTTAAGGGAATTGGAATTATATAGTTTCTTACCAAACATAAAATTAAATTATAAATCAATAACTGAAAGATATTTGAAAAATCTCCAAATATTTGAAAATAAATAAGCACTGAGTCAATGGATAAAATAAAATAAATATTAAAAAATATATTTAACTAAGTTAAGTAAACATAACAACATGTCAAAATTTATGGGACACAGCTCAAGGGAAATTTATAATATTGCTTATATTAGAAATGAAGTAAAGTTTCAAATCAACAGTTAGGGAATTAAAAGAGTAAAACAAAAGTAAGGAGGGCAGCATAGATTCCATTTTACAGTAAATGTTTATTGGCAGTTCAATTTACATTAAGAAGTAAAAATAATTAAAGTAATTTAAGATGAACATATACACAGATGACATAGGAAATTAAAAGGGATATATCTTATGCTTGAAAACAAAATGATATTTTATTTCTACATTAACAATGAATCTCAGATTTTTTCTAATAGGAGATTTTAGGTGGTGTGCCAATAAGTAAGGGAAAAATATGTATGCTACATGAACTAACTAATTTGAAATCTATTAATTTTATCTTCATAAAACCAGATGATTATATTTATAGTAACTGTAATATTGATCTTTAAGCACCCAACCCATTCATTACAATGTAATTAACTAATTTCTAGATTTTCCTCCTATAACCTGTAATTTCTTAGTCATTTTCTTTTTAAATGTCATGCCTTTTTATAGGTCACCCTCAGTCTGAGTCTGGTCTTCCCCTTACTCCAAATTTTACTTGCAAACATTTGATATTGATGTAACAACTACTCAGTATGAGTGTGAATGGAGCAGCTGGCTTCTTTGTCTCATCTGCTTCATGGAAAGGGCAATCCCAACAGTGACTCCCTCCTTTGATGATCAGTGACTGAATTCAAATGCAGGTGCCTGGAATTTAGGATCCCTCATAAATCACCCTATTTTCCACCCCCTCCCCTGCTAGGCTCTCTCTGAGAACCATTGTTTTGTTGTTGTTTTGTTTTGTTTTAATTTTCTGTTTTGATTTTGTTTTATAAAATCAAGGAAATTGGGGCTTCCCTGGTGTGCAGTGGTTGAGAACCTGCCTGCTAATGCAGGGGACACGGGTTCGAGCCCTGGTCTGGGAGGATCCCACATGCCACGGAGCAACTAGGCCCGTGAGCCACAACTACTAAGCCTGTGCATCTGGAGCTTGTGTTCCACAAAGAGAGGCTGCAATAGTGAGAGGACCGCGTACCGCAATGAAGAGTGGCCCCCACTTGCAACAACTAGAGAAAGCCCTCGCACAGAAACGAAGACCCAACACAACACTTAATAAACTGCTACCCCCAACATCGTCTTTAAAAATAAATAAATAAATAAATAATCAAGGAAATTGGGGAAGGAGGCAATGCAGGCTCAATCATAATTGCCAAGAAATAAAATTTCTATTTTACAGATTAGAAAAATGAGTAAAAAGAGGTTTAGTGACTTGATCAATAAACACTAAGAATTTACAAGTTTGTCTCCCCAATTAATCCAAATTAACTAAGATACTAAAATTGTAAGAAGCACCTAATATCTTATATTTCAATCTCTTTTCTTGGTTTTGAAATGTTAGAACATTTTTCCTTCATTGTCTTAAGTAAATTATAAATATGTTAATTTTACACTTTTCATTTTTTCGACAATGAAAATGCAGAAAGCTATAAAGAAAATGCGGAATATATATATAAGTAATATATTTCACTCTTGTGAGTGTTTTAGATGGATCTAAAATAGTATTCTGTTTGCTTTTGATGTATTTTTCTTTATTTTGTCTGGTAAGCTTTTGAAAACACATAAGGTTGGCCTGTTAGCTAGTATTTTTGTACCCATGGAACAATTAGCAACTTTTTCAGTATCACTCAGGAATCAGAAGAAACTTAGGGGTCAAATAATAATTTAAAATAAAAGGAAATCAAATCAGAAAAGAAGAAGAAAAGCTGTCACTGTTTGCAGATGACATGATACAATACATAGAGAATCCTAAAGATGCTACCAGAAAACTGCTAGAGCTAATCAATGAATTTGGTAAAGTAGCAGTATACAAAATTAATGCACAGAAATCTCTGGCATTCATATACACTAATGATGAAAAATCTGAAAGTGAAATCAAGAAAACACTCCCGTTTACCATTGCAAAAAAAAAAGAATAAAATATCTAGGAATAAACCTACCTAAGGAGACAAAAGACCTGTATGCAGAAAATTATAAGACACTGATGAAAGAAATTAAAGATGATACAAATAGATGGAGAGATATACCATGTTCTTAGATTGGAAGAATCAACATTGTGAAAATGACTCTACTACCCAAAGCAATCTACAGATTTAATGCAATCCCTATCAAACTACCACTGCCATTTTTCACAGAACTAGAACAAAAAAATTCACAATTTGTATGGAAACACAAAAGACCCCGAATAGCTAAAGCAATCTTGAGAATGAAAAATGGAGCTGGAAGAATCAGGCTCCCTAACTTCAGACTATACTACAAAGCTACACTAATCAAGACAGTATGGTACTGGCACAAAAATGGAAAGATAGATCAATGGAACAGGATAGAAAGCCCAGAGATAAACCCACGCACATATGGTCACCTTATCTTTGATAAAGGAGGCAGGAATGTACAGTGGAGAAAGGAGAGCCTCTTCAATAAGTGGTGCTGGGAAAACTGGACAGGTACATGTAAAAATATGAAATTAGATCACTCCCTAACACCATACACAAAAATAAGCTCAAAATGGATTAAAGATCTAAAGGTAAGGACAGAAACTATCAAACTCTTAGAGGAAAACATAGGCAGGACACTCTGTGACATAAATCACAGTAAGATCCTTTTTGACCCACCTCCTAGAGAAATGGAAATAAAAACAAAAATAAACAAATGGGACCTAATGAAACTTCAAAGCTTTTGCACTGCAAAGGAAACCATAAACAAGACTAAAAGACAACCCTCAGAATGGGAGAAAATATTTGCAAATGGAGCAACTGACAAAGGATTAATCTCCAAAATTTATAAGCAGCTCATGCAGCTTAATAACCAAAAAACGAAAAACCTAATCCAAAAATGGGCAGAAGACCTAAATAGACGTTTCTCCAAAGAAGATAAACAGACTGCCAACAAACACATGAAGGAATGCTCAACATCACTAATCATTAGAGAAATGTAAATCAAAACTACAATGAGACATTAGCTCACACTGGTCAGAATGGCCATCATCAAAAAATCTAGAAACAATAAATGCTGGAGAGGGTGTGGAGAAAAGGGAACCTCTTGCATTGTTGGTGGGAATGTAAATTGATACAGCCACTGTGGAGAACAGTATGGAAGTTCCTTTGAAAACTACAAATAGAAGTACCATATGACCCAGCAATCCCACTACTGGGCATATACTCTGAGAAAACCATAATTCAAAAAGAGTCATGTACCAAAATATTCATTGTAGCTCTATTTACAATAGCTCGGAGATGGGAACAATCTAAGTGTCCATGATTGGATGAATGGATAAAGAAGATGTGGCACATATATACAATGGAATATTACTCAGCCATAAAAAGAAACGAAATTGAGCTGTTTGTAATGAGGTGGATAGACCTAGAGTCTGTCGTACAGATTGAAGTAAGTCAGAGAGAGGCAAATACCGTATGCTAACACATATATATGGAATTTAAGAAAAAAAAAGGTCATGAAGAACCT
The DNA here is from genome assembly GCF_964270905.1 of Leucopleurus acutus. Taxonomy (NCBI): domain Eukaryota; kingdom Metazoa; phylum Chordata; class Mammalia; order Artiodactyla; family Delphinidae; genus Leucopleurus; species Leucopleurus acutus. Next base: position 40,599,031 of record NC_139160.1, on the reverse strand, counting down.
AGGGGTAAGACAGGAATAAAGACACAGACCTACTAGAGAATGGACTTGAGTATATGGGGAGGGGGAAGGGTAAGCTGTGACAAAGCAAGAGAGAGGCATAGACATATATACACTACCAAACTTAAGGTAGATAGCTAGTGGGAAGCAGCCGCATAGCACAGGGAGATCAGCTCGTTGCTTTGTGATCGACTGGAGGGGTGGAATAGGGAGGGTGGGAGGGAAAGAGACGCAAGAGGGAAGAGATATGGGAACATATGTATATATAAAACTGATTCATTTTGTTGTAAAGCAGAAACTAACACACCATTGAAAAGCAATTATACTCCAATAAAGATGTTAAAAAAATAAATAAATAAAATAAAATATCCAACACACAATAAAATGGAGTCCTTGAATCTGAGAATAGTTAGTAAGAGGCAGTAATGACAAAATGCATCTTACTAAGCCTAAAACGAAGTCAGGAATGGAATGCCTAAATCTCCAAAAGAGCAATTTGGCTTTAACTATTATCAAATAAGTCATTTTATTTTTTATTTTATAAAAAGAGGAAGATTGGGCTTCCCTGGTGGCGCAGTGTTTGGGAGTCTGCTTGCCGATGCAGGGGACACGGGTTCGTGCCCCGCTCTGGGAGGATCCCACGTGCCGCGGGGCGGCTGGGCCCTTGGATCATGGCCACTGGGCCTGCGCGTCCGGAGCCTGTGCTACGTGACAGGAGAGGCCATAGCAGTGAGAAGCCCGCATACTGCAAAAAAAAAAAAAAAAAAAAAAAAAAAGTGGAAAATCAAAATTAGACTTTAATTACCAATTTAAAATGATAGCATAGCATATTCAGATAAAATATCCAAGCAAATACAATGAAAGAATAGTTCAAATTAGCTGAATCTGATAAAGCATAGATACTTATTGCACTTATTTACAGTAAAAAGGTAATAGATCTCTATTTCTTCTTGAACATGTGTTGTTTAATTGTGGTCAGTTGCTTCCAAACTTTTATTTACCTTTAGCTTATTTTTTCTTAATTTTAATACACAAAAATATGTGGCCTTATTATCCATTAATTTTCTCATTTTGTTATATCCTCTAAGATCACCTTCTTGCTTTACTACAGCCTCTAGTTATTCGTTTAAATATGCTATGTGATTGATAAAATTTTTGAGTCCTTGTATCTTTGAAAACTTCTGAACGTACCTCTAGAAACCTCAGTCAAATATTTGTTCTTAAAGCCATTTCTCAATTTTTTTCTGAAATTGTTTGTGCTAGGAAGCATCTGATATCAATCTGATTTTTCTTTCTTTCTGAGAAAATTGATAATTTTTGGATGATCTTTCAAATTGGCTCTTTAAACAAAATGTTGAAGTATTTACTACTGTGTGTTTAGATGTATGCTTTCAAAAAAAAGTATACATCTTGGCAGCTGTTAGTCTTTTATTCTGAAGAATGCTTTTAAATCTTTGTTATGGGAAATATTGGACTAGTTTTCCTTCAAGTAATGTTTCTCTTCTTTCCTCCCATTAGGTTTTTATGTTTTGTTCTTTTTTTTTTCTCTACTGTGTCTTGGATGGATTTTGGAACTTATAAATTTATTCTAAAACGTTTGGACTTTTCTTTCATGCTACATTCTGGAAGAATTCCTAGTTAAATATTCATTTATTAATTTACTCTTCAGTTGTTTTCATGTTGCTATTCAATCCAAATATTATTGATACCAATAATTGTATGTTTTTTTTTAATCAGTAAGTTCTCAATATGTGTCCTTTATATAATCATCTTGGGTGACTCTTCCTAATTCTTAGTAGGTAATGGCAGCCATGATATGAATCTTCATGGCAAATTCTCAAACTCTCTAGGTCAAACTGGAAGATGACACTAGAGTTGTTGTTGCTTATCTGAGGAAGACAAAACTTTGAAGCACCTTCTGCTTCCATGGCAGTGCCCCAAACAAACATCCTGTTTTTTGTTGATGTCCTTTCTCTAATTCCTAACTTCCACTAACTGTAGGTCCAAAACATGAATATTTAATCTGTTTTGCCAAATCTCTGCAGTTGTGGTTGCCGTCTCAGGTTTATAGACAATCCTTAGGCCTTCTGGAAATATGAGTTACCTGTCTTATATTTTAGAACTAAATATATTTTTGTAATTTTCATTTTTGATAAGATTTTTATGCTATTTCCTATAAATTTGTTGTGGGCACAGAAAGAATGTGTAATACATTTAGCTCACACACTTAAAAATAAGCATTCTGTTAAAATTGTTTAGATACTAAGTTTAATCCATTTTTTTCTAATCATATGAACCCTTTTCACATCAAAAGTATAATTTATATTAAAAGGTAAATATACTGACAGAATTATGAGGGACATTCTCCTATATTTGTGTGGATGTTTTAAACCTATGTATCTTGGTTTACTCTCCCATTTAGCTGGAAAACAATACTCCAGGAAATGAATCAAAAACATTATTACAATGTAATTTTTGCCTGTAACCAGGAAAACTAAAGAGAAAAATAAATTGCAGCAAATGTCAGTATTGGTTTTAGTAAATGAATAATAAAATCTAAAAGTGTAATTTGATAAAATTGTCACTATAAAATGCAGCTATTTATTCTTTCAAAGGCTTACTTAAATGTAGTATCAAAAAGCTGCAAGATGTAATCATGTTGCCTATGAAACTGAAGTCTGTCAAATCTCAGGCTGTAATGTAATACATTGTGAATAAAAAACATTTTTTTTGCATGAAACTTTGAACAACTCCAAAATTGGATGATTTTCAAAAACATTTATAACACATTTTTAAATAAGCAATTGCACTAAAGTGACCACTTGTAATGTATTAAATGTATGAAATGTATCTTCCATTGTACAAAATAAACATTTTGCAAACAGAAAATACTCAGGAACAAATATTCACTTGAAAACTCAAAACTGTTGTGCTTTATTTTACATTATATTGTCATATTTTCTCATGAAGTGTTTATATATATATATATATATATATATATATGGTATTATCTGTCTCTGGATATTTGATTAGAGACTGATTATGTTACATTTATGTCAAGTTTCCTAGATGATCGTAATATTTACACATAGCACTGAACCAGTTATGCATTAGTCAAACTGTCAAAGAAGAATTTAAGAATAAACTTTAATCTATGTTGCATACGGAGTTATTCAAACTAGTATGCTCATCTAGACATATAGGTCAGAAATGGGAGAACCTATATCTAACCACAAGAAGAGCATAGAGATATACAGTAATTTATGAAATAAATAAACTTCTGAAAAGCAGAATAGAAAAGAGAGATTTAAAAGCTTTTTTTTTTATTGAATTGCACTTTAAATTTACACATCAAAATCGTGGAACATTTGGAAATAGAAAAAAAAATGTTTGAAACAACAATAAAACGATATAACTCACTAGGCAGAATTAATACTTTTTCAGTTGTCTCCCAATATAATTTCTATTAATTATTTTCATACTTAAAATTATGATTTATATTTATTTAATATGTGACCTGTTCATATTCACTAAATTATGTGTATGTTATATATAATCTGATAAATCATTACACATATATACTTACTCATATTGCTGTCATTAAACTGAACATAAAATAATTTTAATAAAATTATTAATTTGCATGAATATAACATGGTATGCTTAGTCAACTTTAAAGTACTTAGATAGCTAATTTGCTTCTCTTCCAGTATCATTGTTTAAGGTTGTAAGTTTACCTTTAAGGATACTTGAACTGCCTTTTATTCTATCATGCAATTTAAAGACTAATTAATAACACTGAATTTGTGTGAGGTTATTTATTGCTTTGTTAGGGAAGGGTGTATTGAAGCCCCAAATTGTTTGTGAAGCCTCTTTAAAGGTTTAGTATTAAAATTCTTGTGTCTCCTCTGAGACAGGCAGCAGCAGAGACCTCTGTTCAGTTCATTAAGCTTCCAGTTATTGTTTTCCATATGACTCCTTGAATTCAAGGTTGCACATGCATGATTCCTATTTTAGGGATTGGTTTCTGATAACTGGTAATCATTACTGTTTTTTTTTTTTTTTTTCCTTTGTCTCTGGCTACTTCTTGCATTCTTTGTCTATCAGGGGAGTTTTGTTTTAGAAATTATTTACATTTTGTGCATAGTGTAAGAAACTTTTGGTGATCTAATTCTGTTAATCTGCTCCTGTCATTTATGCTATTTTTGTCATATAGTTCAGTTTAGCCATTTAAATCTAATGTGCCTATTCTGGCTTTCACTGACTGCTAATTGTAACAGTAAGGAAACTGGAGTGTATTTACATTTTTGTTTTCTGGATTATGGGTCACATTTTTCTATTTCATTACATCTTATATAATTTATGCTTACATTGGCCATTTTCATTGTTGTGTTGTATAGATCTGGATTTTTATCTCCTTGGTGACATGTATGATTTTATTAAAGCAGCTAGCAAATTACTAGCTGATGATGTTGATCCTCTCTGGGCTGAGAGTGGAGGTTTAGTGCAGTTTGCCTTGGGTCCAAGGACCCACGCCTCAGTCCAAAGTGCTTTTTCCCTAAGGCATGACCTCTCTATGGTTTCCATGAATAGCTCAGATTGATTACCAAAATTTTGTAAATTGGCAGAACCTGGCTCTCTCCACTAACTGCTGAAATCTTAGATCAGTCCTTTCAACCTTTCAGAGACTGCTTTCCCCTAGGATTCTGTGGTCTGCCCCAAGTATGCCCAAAATATGAGCCAGTGAAAGATTGGAGAGAGTATATATTCAGATTTCAGGACTTGGCCTCCATGTTTTTTTTTTTTCCTTTTCTTCAATTTCCAGCTATTATAGTAGTCACAAACTCTGACCTATGATATTTCTACCCAGTAAGACTATTAACTTCTACTTAGCAGTATGTTCTGTGTGTTAAGCAGACTAGGGAGTACCCTTATGGAAAAGTCAGTTAAACCTAGACATTATCCAGTGGGTTTCCCTTTTCTCTAGGGTCTTATATCCTCCAGTTCAGCCTGATTTGCACACTCTAGAATGTGTTTAAAATGTTAATTGTCATTAGCAAGAGGATTTGTCTGATAAAAGCTACTTAGCAATGATTAGAAACAGGAATGCTATGCTATGTATATGTATTTTTAACTGTACATATATTTCCTTTAATTTCCAGAAAATTTCTAACAGTCCATGTCCATCAACCATATTTAGAAGTATTTTTCCTAAATCCCTAAGATCAAAAGATGTTATAGCATTTCTTAAATTTTTACAGCCATATATAAAACAAAAAATGATATGTGTTTGTAACTCTAATTTGTATTTCTTTGGTTACTAATCTATTTGAATATTTCTTCATATGTTTGCTGGAAGTTTTGATTTGCTCTTTTATGTTTTTTCTTATTCATATTTTTCTAAATTTCTAATGAATTGTTTGTCTTTTCCTTGTTAGTATGTGAAAATTATTTTTACCAGTATTAAACTATGATTTTTACCATCAGAATCTGTTGTACAACTTAAGTGATTTTATAATCATTACTATGTTTAATTAAACTTTAGTATTACTAAATATCACAGAAATTACATATATAAGGCCATTTAAATGGAAAATACACACATATAAAGAAAAAACTAATATATGCTGCTTACACTACGCTAGGCACAGTGGTAAAATTTTAAATTACGTTTATATATTTAATCCTCATAACAACCCTATGATGCAAGTAATTTTGTTATTCCCATATTAATAAAAGAAACTAAGGCACACTGTCTAGTGTCTTGCCCAGGGACTCAACAATGGCTAAGTGGTGAATTCAAATTTTGAATGTGACCAATCTTGCTCCATTTCCTGTTTCCATAGGTACTATACCATACTGCTTCTTATGTACATCTATAGAGGTACTTGACTGAAAACTTTTCTTGACTATATTTCCTAAAAGCAGATTACTGTTGATCTTGAAAAACCATAAGGATTTTAATTTTAAACCTAATTATCTAACATTATTATTATTATAAATATATCAAAATATAAAAGCATTTTAATGTGCTGACTTTTGAAAGAAAATATAATTTCTTTATTTTGAATTTCATATTAGTCTGAGCAATTTTCATGCATTAGTCATTTTAAAGTTTGAATGTATCTAGAAATAATAGTATACATGATTTTAATTAATTAATTTTCTTATTTTTCATATTTGTTCATTTGATTTGCATTAAAATCAAAGTTCTCACGTTTTTTTGGAGTACAACAGGACTAGTCACCAGCAAACGTAATAACACCAATTGCAAAATAGCACTTCATAAATGTTTTAGCATACATTGCTGATACAGAAGGAAAAAGAAAAGCAGAAATGAGTCAAATTTAAATGGATCCATGGTAAGATATGTATAAATTTCCTTTTATCACCTATGAAAGGAGTAGAAAGATTTTTGATAAAGAAGAAATATTGATTAAAATGAATAATAGGGTCATAATATAGGTAATAATATATATTTGAAATGTTGAAGTATGCACTTATTTTCATCTTGATGAAGGTAGTGCCTCACACCTACACAGCAAAATCTCTGCATGGTTATAGCAAAGCAAAAAATAATAATAACATGTATGTTGGTGAAAGTTTCTTGGGGTGAGAGTAGGAAATTACACTTTTTCCACAAAATGTATGGGTGAAACAAAAAATTTACAAAGACAGGATATGTTGCTAAACATTGCACATAGAGGTATTCATCCTAAAATTTAACCAAAGTAAATATATCATGCTTCTATTAAAGTCACAAGTATTTTTGAAGTAACCCTTTATAATATTATTTTGGAGAGCTGGAAATCTTTTCATATTTTCACAATATTCTCTAGAAATATAGATGTATAAATTGTTTCTATTTTGGAAATAGCCCTACTCAGTATATCTGGGCATTTTTGTTTTGTAAACCAGAAAGAGATGATAAACACTTTTCAAATTTGTAAAGCAAAAACAGAAAGAGTAATTCTCCTTAAGAAATGTATACTGTATTACTATTACACTTAGAAAGAATGTTGTCTTGACTAATTTTACTGTCTGTATCAATGACATGCAAACTTTTCTGTAGCAGGAATACAAGCACAGAAAATACAGTTCTGTTAATGACAGATGACTTTGTATTGGAATAATATTCCTGCAGATAAGAATTATGAAGTTTGGAGAAAACATATAAAACAAATATTTGAAGACACTAGGAATAATTAAAATTGGACAGAAACTACAGGAGACTTAAAGAATAAAAGCACACTGAATAACATCCACATTTATAAGCCCTTTCTCCCAAGGACCTGTCCCATGGAACTGTTACAATGAAGAAAGAACCCCTGCAGAAATCTGATGTCAATTTGGGTTAAGGTAGCAGAGGCAGAAGTTCAGTGCTGCTAAAGGGACTGGATACTGTGTAAATAAATGCAAGAAAGGAGGGAATCACAGCTGGTAAGTTTCAATATCTCCATAAAATTCCTATTATGTTCTTGGTTGATACCTGCAATGCGCATGTGTGGAGGAGAATTCAATGAGCCAAATACGATAAAAATACAAAAAAAACCCCAACATAAACAAATAATGTACTTGAAAGACTAGAAAAATTGATGAGAGATTTTAGCTGTTTTTTTTTTTTTTACCAAAAGAGAAACAGAGAAGTTTAAAGCCCACCAAGTTAGATGGACTTCATATATATCTCAGATTTCCTAAATGTCATACTCTAACAAAGCATAAAATAAGCCTTTACAATGTAAGGGTATCAGTCCATAATATAATTGCCTGATTAAGTAAAATCAAAACTAGTCAGAGGAGAATAACCCAATTCAAAATCTTTTTGATGTACTTTTAAATATATCCAGTACACAATAATAGACATGCAAAGAATCAGGAAAATGTAGCTATTATCTAGAAAAAATATAGGTAATAGAAACAGACCCTGAGATGATCAATGGTACAGTTAGCAGCCAAGTACTTGGAAGCCACTCTAATACATGTGTTCAAAGACTTTAAAGCAAATAATGGTCATAATGAGTGAACAGATGAGAAATCTCATCATAGACAGGGAAATAAATCTGAATTAATGGAATTTTTAGAATTCAAAAGTACAGTTTCTGGAATAACAATTCTACTCCATGGATTTAAATTTGATACAGTAAATAAGTAATTAGAAATCAATAACAAAATAATACTTTCAAATTCCCTAAATGTGTGAAAATCAAAGAAACAATGTTTAAGCTTAACGGCTAGTCAAAATAAAATTCAATGTTCTCTTAACAAAATGACTCTAAGTCACACTGTAATCAAATTGTGAAAAAACAGTGATAAATTATTAAAAACACAAAGAAAATCAAAAAGCATATTACATACAAGGGAGAAAACATACAAATCATCCTTGCATTTAAGAAAATACGGGCAAAAAGGCAATAGTATTACATCATAACATGCTGAACATAAAATGAAAAACATAAAACACAAACAAAACCAAAAAATCTTTGATACAGAATTCTATATGCATGCCAAAACAAAACAAAACAAAAAAATTGAGAAAATTTTGTGTTAGCCAACCTGCACTTGAAGAATTGTTAAAAAAACTCTTCTTAAGGAAATTGATACCAGGGAAATCAGGGGTGATTTTAATTTTTTCTCTTTTGTATTTAATTTTTCATTTTGTCTCTCTTTGATAGTTTTTCAAAAATTAAACATGTGGGCTTCCCTGGTGGTGAAGTGGTTGAGAGTCCGCCTGCCGATGCAGGGGACACGGGTTCGTGCCCCGGTCCAGGAAGATCCCATGTGCCACAGAGTGTCTGGACCCGTGAGTCATGGCTGCTGAGCCTGCACATCCGGAGCCTGTACTCCACAATGGGAGAGGCCACAGCAGTGAGAGGCCCGCATACCACAGGAAAAAAAAAAAAAAATAAACGTGCACTTACTATATTGTACATAAATAACATATTAATACATTGGATTAAAATAGAGGCTCCTCTGATGTTTATACTTTACATCAGAAATATTCAATATGTTATTGGACAGATAGTTGCAGGATCAAATTATATATATATATAATGCACAAAAGTAGTAAGATGTGAAATACATATGGGTGAATTGTTAGACAGGAGCATATTTATCCAAGAAATTAAATAAAAGTAGTTATGTACCAGACTAAGACAAGGAGGAACATGAATCTCCAATACAATAGAAAAAAAGGGAACTAAAAGTAAATTTAGCATTTAGAAAATACACTTTTCATCAGAGTATAGTAGTACCATCTGTCTGACAATAGCATAATGTAAGAATTTTTTAATGGTTTTAGATTTTCAGTTCTGTTATGTATTATAAATAAACATAATTATTTTCTCCACCTTGACTAGCATAGATGGAATGAAAAACATAGGAGATGGAACGATGATAAAATAAACATGGCATCTTTTGCCTCAGATTTTACTAGATTATTTTTGTGTATTCAAAAGAATAACAATTCACTTAAGGTATACAATTCTTAGTAGGTCAGAGTATTGCATAAACTCTGGCCTCTCAGTCATACTTCTTGTCCTATCTGATGAGTAATTGTTTTCTTACTTGGTAAAACTTTTACATATATGTTATGTAGAGAGTTAAATTGCTATCTTTCCTCTTACCTCCTGTTCTATATGAGAATGAGGCTAATAAAAATGCTATATATACACACATATGTGTGTGTGTGTATATATATATATATATATATATATATATATATATAACAAAAAAAGGCAAGGTAACATTTTAATTTGTATAAATTGCCACAGCCAACATCATACTCAACAATGAAAGGCTGAAAGCATTTCCTCTGACATCAGGAACAAGACAAAGATGCCTGCTCACACCAGTTTTATTCAACATAATATTGAAAGTCCTAGCCACAGATATCAGACAAGAAAAATAAATAAAAGGGTTCAAATTGGAAATGAAGAAATAAAACACTCACTGTTTTGTACATGATACTATGTACTATATAGTATATGTAGAAAATCCTAAGGACAGCACCAAAAATCTATTAGAACTAATAAATGAATTCCATAAATTTCAACAGGATATAAAATTAATATACAGAAATCTGTTGTGCTTCTATACACTGATCATGCAGTATCAGAAAGAGATATTAAGAAAGCAGTTCCATTTATATTTGCATTTACTTAGAAATAACTCTAACCAAGGAGGTAAAAGATTTGTACTTTGAAACTATAAGATATTGATTAAAGAAATTGAAGACAACACAAACAAATAGAAATATATACAGTGCTCATGGATTGGAAGAATTAATATTGTTAAAATGACATTACTAACCAAGGCAATCTACAGATTGAATGCAAATCTACAGATTGAATTGTATCAAAATACAAATGGCATTTTTCACAGAACTAGAACAAATAATTCTAAAATTTGTTTGGAACCATAAAAGACTCTGAATGGCTAAAACAATCTTGAGAAAGAACAAACCTGGAGGTATCACAATTCCTGATTTCAAACTATACTACAAAGCTACAGTAATCAAAACAGTAAGGCACTGGAACAAAAACAGACACATAAATAAATGGAACAGAGTAGAGAGCCCAGGAATAATTCTATGTTTAAATGGTCAATTAATCTACAACAAAGGAGGCAAAAATACATAATGTGGAAAAGACAGTCTCTTTAATAAATGTTGTTGGGAAACTGGACAGGTACACGCAAAAGAATGAAACTGGACTACTTTCTCACACCATATACAAAAAGAAACTCAACATGGATTAACGACTTAAATGTTAATACCTGAAGCTATAAAACTCCTAGATGAAAATATAAGCTGTATGCTCTTTGACATCAGTCTTAGGAATATTGTTTTTGACCTGTCTCTTTAGGCAAGGGAAACAAAAGCAAAACTAAGCAAATGAGACCACATCAAATTAAAAAGCTTTAAAAAAAATGATCATGAAGCACCTAGGGGGAAGATGGGAATAAAGACACAGACATACTAGAGAATGGACTTGAGGATATGGGGAGGGGGAAGGGTAAGCTGGGACAAAGTGAGAGAGTGGCATGGACATATATACACTACCAAACATAAAATAGATAGCTAGTGGGAAGCAGCCACATAGCACAGGGAGATCAGCCTGGTGCCTTGTGACCACCTAGAGGGGTGGGATAGGGAGGGTGGGAGGGAGGAAGACACAAGAGGGAAGAGATATGGGGACATATGTATATGTATAACTGATTCACTTTGTTATAAAGCAGAAACTAACACACCATTGTAAAGCAATTATACTGTGATAAAGATGTTAAAAAATTTTAAAAGCTTTTGCACTGTGAAGGAAACTATTAACAAGATGAAAAGGCAACCTACTGAATAGAAAAAGGTATTTACAAATGATGTATCTGATAAGGGGTTAATATCTAAAATATACAAAGAGCTTATATAACTCAACATCAAAAAAACAAACAACCTGATTGAAAAATGGACAGAGGACCTGAATAGACATTTTTCCAAAGAAGACATACAGATGGACAATAAATACATGAAAAGATGCTCAACATCACTAATCATCAGAGAAATACAAATCAAAAGTACAATGAAATACCACTTTACACCTGTCAAAATGGTTACTGTAAAACACAAACAACAAACAGCAAATAAAAGTGTTGGTGAGCATGTAGAGGGAAGAGAACACTTGTGAACTATTGGTACAATTGCAAATTGGTGCAACCAGTATGGAAAAGAGTATGGACTTTCCTCAAAAAATTAAAAAAAATAGATCATATGATCCATCAATTCCACTTCCAGGTATATAAAATTTAAAAAAAATAATAAAACAAAAGCCCCCATCCAGGATCCCACCAAGAGTAACCTCATTTGAAGAAAAGATACTGCAATCACCCAGGTAATCCCTGGGGATTTAGGAATTCTGTCTAAGAAACCAGGGTCAAAGATCAAATATATATATATTTTAAAGATGCTTTTAGTGCTCTTATCACTTAGGAAATTACAAGGGTTTTAGTAGCGCTGTGCTACGAACCAGGGACAGAGACTTATATATATATATATATATATGTATCTCACAATATTATTATAGAAAAATAAAAAGTGAGGTAAATAGGTAAATACATATATGACAATTAAAGGAAATATTTGGTCTTTGTTTTTCTTAACTACCTCTATAGTTCATTGTCATATTCTGTTGGATTCATACACATGTGCAATATGCAAGCTTAAACTAATTTAGATTTGAACCCAATATTTACATTTATTGGTAGAAGGACGTTTCTAATGTCTCATTTTTAAATATTATTAAATATATATATTTTTATTCTGGGCATTTTTCTACACCTAAAATATATGAATAATAGTATGTATAAAATTATATAAAAAGAGAAGCTGATAACCAAATTTTGTAATCTTTGGGAAGCATAAGACCAATTACTATTTTACTAAGTCTATATACATGAAGGCACCAAGAGGACAGAATGTTTACATATTTTTAAAAATACCAAACTGAAATTGGAATAATTTAAATTAGAAAAATTTAAATAAATTTATGATATCTGAACATTATTATGTGAATGAAATAATAGCTTTAGCTAAAATGATTTTACAGTATCCAGAAACATTTCTTAGCTAAAAAAGCACGCATAATAGTATTTATTGCTATTAAATGTTAATTATATCCCCATAGTAAAGATAATTTATTAAAACTATTTTAATCTTTAATTTGAGATTTATTCATGGTAATCTTTCCCAGTTCTGAAATCAGAAGATTTTGTTTTTATTTGATGCATTGTCATGAGCTTCCTTTCCCTGAGAAGTAGAAGTTAGAGGGTTCTAATCAAGGAAACATTTTCCATTGAACAACGCAATCAAATACAAGATTTTATTGCTTGATTTGTGCTTGGATTAAATATTCAGTACAACCAGTTTTCAACCCATATTTTGGACCTGGAGAAAAACCTCTGAAAGAAAAATAACTTCCTTCTCAACTTCAGAGGCTATATGTATATTACTTGACTTTTTAAAAAAATTATAGATATAAAGAAAAACAAAAGCAAATACATAATTTATGTAGTCTTATTGGTTGTTAAGGAAAATTACCCAAACTTTAGAAATGAAGCAAAACATTGACAGTAAGTCCTTTCAATGTCATTGGGGCACTACAGGCCCACTGGAAGGAAGGATTATCTCAGTCTCTAAGAGAAAAGCAACTCTGACACACTATTTGCAATTAAACAGCTTCCAGATATTTTGATATTTTACAGCTCTGGAAAGTTACATATAATGAGCATCAAACTGAAAACAATAGGAAAAACATTTTTAGGCTTTTAAAGATGTAACTAATTTCTATCTAGAAGACAAGACAATCCAAAAAATGATGGGTATATTGTCCTACAGGACATTAGCCAGATAGTATCTAATGTAGCAATCTAATTTAAAGCTTTCTTTTGCATCCTCTTTTGAACTGCCTTATCATTCTGCCAGTCCCCATGCTGAGTTATACAGAATTTTCATATCTTCTTATATCTATTTAAATGAGAACTATGTATTTAACATTTACAGAATTTTGTTCTGATATCAAGAAACAGAGGATCATTTGATTCTTCCCTGAAACAGAGCCATTGGTGTGGTTTCAGTCAACTTTCCAAATCTGATAATAATAAGAATTACCAAGGGAAGTTAATATAGCCAAGAATTCTGCTGTTTGGTGGTAGATATTCAGAAACTCCAAGGAAAACACCTGTGTATCTGTCTTTTTAAAAATAGTCCCAGGTGACTTTATCATCAACTGTCTATGCAGAATACATATCTAGAACACTGGTTCTGAAAATATTTGTAGTCCACAATTACTCTTTTCACTGCTACTCTGAAGGATAATCATTTATGCCATAAAAACAGCAGATTTTGCTAAAATAAAATAGTACATCTACCTGTTGATAATGACTTCAGACAAAAGTCGTTTCTTAAGTATTTATAATCTCAAAGGTTAAGTATATATATCAAAATAATCTTTATATGTTTTATATATTCTGCATATCTTTAAATGATACAGCAAAAGGCAAATGCTGTAGCTGAGTACTTGCAACTATATGAGACTTTAACTCACTTCACCTATTTTTATTACTGTGCTTCCAAATTGGGAGAGTCTCATCAGGAAAAAACAAACAAAAAAACACTTCTATATATTATATATATCGCAAAGTGATACTGAGGTCATAGAATAGTATAAATAATAGCAAACAAATACACTGTTAAGTCCTGTCTTAGGTAACTTACATATATTATTCTCATTTAATTCTCACAATCACCCTATACTATAGTTTCTATACATATACTAACTTTTCATTGTTACAGATTTGTAAATTAGGAGTATTCATTCTGTTTATATACAAGAGAACTGCAGTTTATAGTTCAAATAACTTGTTTAATTTACATGGCTAATATATGATGCAGTAGGGAATCCTAACTTCGATACTGAACTCATGCTTTTTTACACTTAATTCAATTATTTCAAAGTAATTCTTTATTGGAATTTTAAAGGTGGGATTTCATGGCCAGGTAGTTCAATTATATATCTGGGTCTTAAATAATCACAAATAGAAGTTATATAAGCCATATATCATAGAAAATAGTAAATTTCAATATAATCCTTTCTATTTTTAAACAACAACTCTCCCCCACCCCTCCAGCCAACACATAGGGAGATCTTCTTTATATTGAGTTGATATGTGTAATAAATTGCATTCCTTTCCAAGGATTTGATCTGCCAATGTTTCAGCTTTACACCTCTCCTCATTAATCTTCCAAATCCATTGAAACTGTGCTTCATAAAGGATTTTTAAGTCTCTGAACAGTCTTCAATTTCAACTTTAAATATATTCCATCTATTATACATTATACCTTTATTACCATACTGTTGAAGTTAAAAATATTCCTTATTCATATTATATGGGGAAATTTTTTCTCACATTTTTATTTCTTCATTTTTCAAATAATTTCATTGTCCTTATTAGCAGTTTCTCTACTTTCTCTTTTAGCCCCATTGGTGAGTTTCCTGACTTTGCATTTACTCTCTTTAAATAATAGGAGATTAAATAAGATTAAGACAGCACTAATCCTCATTTTTTTCCCAGTTGGTTATTTCCAATTTTTGTACTGTCTTATACTAACAAACGTTACTGGTTTACTAACAGGCATATTATAAACACATCCTACAATTGAAAATTTTATGGTATAACTTCATCAGTCCTTAAATAATTGTATTCTTTTTGGCTTTACATATTTTTCCATCACTTGTTTATTATCAATATCAGGGAAAATGAGACATGCAAAAGTCTCTTCAATAAGTGGTGCTGGGAAAACTGGACAGCTACATGTAAAAGAATGAAATTATAACACTCCTTAACACCATACAAAAAAATAAACTCAAAATGGATTAGAGACCTAAATGTAAGACTGGACACTATAAAACTCTTAGAGGAAAACATAGGCAGAACACTCTATGGCATAAAGCACAGCAAGATCTGTATTGATCCACCTCCTAGAGTAATGGAAATAAAATCAAAAATAAACAAATGGGACCTAATGAAACTTAAAAGCTTTTGCAAAGCAAAAGAAACTACAAATAAGATGAAAAGACAACCCTTAGAATGGGAGAAAATATTTGCAAATGAATCAATGGACAAAGGATTAATCTCCAAATATACAAACAGCTCATGCAGCTCAATATTAAAAAAAAAAAAACAACCCAATCAAAAAATGGGCAGAATACCTAAATAGACATTTATCCAAAGAAGACATACAGATGGCCAAGAAGCACATGAAAAACTGCTCAACATCACTAATTATTAGAGAAATGCAAATCAAAACTACAATGAGGTATCACCTCACACCAGGTAGAATGGGCATCATCAGAAAATCTACAAACAACAAATGCTGGAGAGGGTGTGGAGAAAAGGGAACCCTCTTGCACTGTTGGTGGGAAGGTAAATTGATACAGCCACTATGGAGAACAGTATGGAAGTTCCTTAAAAAACTGAAAATAGAATAACCATATGACCCACCAATCCCACTACTGGGCATATACCCAGAGAAAACCGTAATTCAAAAAGATACATGCACCCCATTGTTCATTGCAGCATTATTTACAATAGCCAAGTCATGGAAGCAACCTAAATGCCCATCGACAGACAAATGGATAAATAAGTTGTGGTACATATATGCAATGCAATATTACTCAGCCATAAAAAGGAATGGAATTGGGTCATTTGTAGAGATATGAATGGATCTAGAGACTGTCATACAGAGTAAAGTTAGTCAGAAATAGAAAGATAAATATTGTGTATTAATGCATGTATGTGGAACCTAGAAAAATGGTACAGATGAACCGATTTGCAGGGCAGAAATAGAGACACAGATGTAGAGAACAAACGTATGGACACCAAAGGGGGAAAGTGGTGGGGAGGGGGTCGTGGTGTGATGAATTGGGAGATTGGGATTGACATATATATATACTAATATGTATAAAATGGATAACTATTAAGAACCTACTGTATAAAAAAAATAAATAAAACAAAGTTTAAAAAAAAGAACCTGGGCTTCCCTGGTGGCGCAGTGGTTGGGAGTCCGCCTGCTGATGCAGGGGACACGGGTTCATGCCCCGGTCTGGGAGGATCCCACATGCCGCGGAGCGGCTGGGCCCCTGAGCCATGGCTGCTGCGCCTGCGCGTCTGGAGCCTGTGCTCCGTAACGGGAGAGGCCACAGCAGTGAGAGGCCCACAAACTGCAAAAAAAAAAAAAAAAAAAAAGAACCTGCTGTATAAAAAATAAATAAAATAAAATTCAAAAAACATTACTCTTAAAGACCTGTTTTTTTTCTAAGTTCATATTATTTGTCTGAAAAATTGAAATGTTAAATCATATATTAAAACTTGTACCATAAGTTACTAATGAAATAAAATTGTATTGTAATGTATTCTAGGAAGTAAATAATTACTTGCTCATAATTATGAAAGGGATGACAAAAACCTCAGGCCACAAGCACTCTGTGTATGGTAGCGTAACGTTTTAAAAATTTAGTCGCAACACAGAGGTTTTCTATTTTCTTCTGTGTAACTGAAAGTGATTTCCTCAGAGTTTCCCAAGGACTTTGTAGGGCATTTGGGCATTATTGATAGAGTCAGAGTACAGTTTGGGAATTTAAAATAATCCATCTATTCTGGTTGAATTCTGTCACCTCCAAATTAACCCACAATTTCAGGAATTTTTTATCCTTGCCACTACTCTTTATATTCTTCCAGTGTGATATTTGAACACAGATATGAACCCAATCTCACATATTGGAATGCTTATTTTGAAACACATTTTTTTTTTTGACACCTAGTTCCCTTGCTATACCTTTGTTCTCACACACATCCACTTTTGGATGCCATATTTTAAGTTCTTTGAATGTCAGACTCCATTGCCAATGTTTCCACTGTTTATTCATCCTTTTTTTTCCTTACTTAGGTGATGCAAATCGACTGCTGAAAGTGAATTTTCTTTTAACATTTACTGTCTCCACTGTCCATACCATTCTACTATGACCTCATTTATTTAGATCAAGATAGCTTTCCAATTGAAAAATCCAATAATCTCTAGTTCTTGTGCTGTTGATCTTCAATAATTTGAGTATATATGCAGTATAAATTTTAATTTTATTAAATAATGTTTTTATGAAATGTTTCTAAATTTCAATTTGCAATTCATTACATATTATGGTAATTAAATTAATTTAGTTCTACTATGTACTACCAATAATGTGTTTTTCACATTTCTTTTGGAAAACATTTCCATTATTCAAATGTAAAAGTAATATACATTATAGTCTAAAATGACAAAATTCTTTAAAAAAACAGCTTTTATGTTTGTTCTTATTGGTTTATTTTTATAGAATATAGAAATTTTAAAGGTAATCACTTTAGGAAAAAATGGGATGTTTAATTTTAAATGAGAAAGGTATAATCTATTCATGTTAAACAAGAATTGGCCTTTAAAATGTCATGAAGGTATTGACTTCTTTAGTTTGCACCTTAAGTGTGAATATATGTGATGGTTAATTTTATGTGTCAACTTAACTAGGCAACAAGGTTCCCAGATAGTTGGTTAAACATTATTCTTGGTGTGTCTGTGAGGAAGTTTCTAGATGAGGTTATCATTGGTATCCATAGACTGAGTAAAGCAGGTTGTTCTCCTCAATGTAGGTGGGCCTCATTCAACCTGTTGAAGGCCCGAATAGAATAAAAGGCTGAGTAAGGAAGAATGCTCTCTCTCTCTACCTGTCTTTGAGCTGAGATAATAGTCATCTGCCTTTAGACTTGGATTTAGACGAAAACTGACACTATTGGATCTCCTGGGTCTTCCACACGCCAAATGCAGATCTTGGCACTTCTCAGCCTCTATTATCACATGAAATCACTCCTTAAATCCCAGACTAATATAAGCTGTAAAAGGAATGTATGTTATAGTTTCTCTATTTTTAACCTGAGCTCACAAGTAAAAATAATTGTTATTCTGGGAAATGATAGATAAAGCAGTTAAATTATAAATATATAGAAATTAAAAAAAAATTAAGGTATTAGCTGCCTAGTTTCATTACAGAATTATATCAATAATTAATTGTGGTTATTTTCTCCTGTATCATGTAGTTTGTAGTGAATCTGGTACTATTTACAATTAAATGTGTTTTTCCAAAAGGCATTATTCAAGGGGTAAAGCATCATATAGACACATAATGAAGCAAAGATAGACACAAACCTAAAAATAAAAACAAAATCAATGTTCAGTGTTAGAAGAATCTTTGAGGTAAATTTGAGGTATTGAATATGCCCAGAAGACAGGCTAATAATCAGCCACAGTGTCAGTATTCGAGACAGATTAATAATCTTTGTGTTCACTTACAAATATTAATGTAACATTTTATATGTAAAGAATCATTGATTATGAACTCATATAATTTCCAGAGAAAAGTTTAAAAAATATTTTTGGCAATAACATACTTAATGACTTTATTATATTTTTCATTCAATAATTTTGTTTATGATGAATGCAACCTACTTAAATATAATGGCCACACTTCCCCACTAAGGGATTTGATAAGAAAGATATATAAGGTTAAATTAAAAAACAAATAATAATAAATATGAACAGATAAATTCTATATTGTCTTTCATAAATACATTTTGATGAATGTCACAGATGTGACATATATCTCAATTAAAAAGGGAACTCAATTTGTCACAGCAAGTTTTATCTATACACCTGTGAATAAAACATCAAGAAGTAAGATCTAGAAGTGTTAACTGCACTAGTATACTGTCTTATTATTTTTTCTAGAAATAACTCTTAGCCATATTATCCACAAATGATAAATATAAATAATATAACCACAAAATTTCCTTCCAATGTTAACTCTTATTTATTGAATTTTTTTCCATTACATATATATGTCACATCCTTTGAAGTTATGACTACAGCTACATAATTAATTTACTAAATAACCAACTTTAAAAGACAAGTGGAGAAATAAACAACGTGGTGTAGAATGAGTGGCACATATATTCTGCACTAACGTAGCCAATGAATAATCTGCATCTCTATAGTCAAGTTAAAAGAAAGAAAACTATTAATTTTCTGCAAAATATGCAAAAGGGATATAAAATAATATTCTAAAACCCAATATTGGAAAAACAATGCAATTAAGTGAGGCATGACATTCAACCAAGAAAAAAAATGGAGTATTTTAAAGTGCTTCTGCAATTTAGATATCTAGATTCAAGAAACAAATTTGTAGTTATAATATCATAGTACACACATACCCATTTCTTTGTTTTGTTTCTTAAACTAGAATGTTGAAAATTATTACCATTTCTTTTTTTTAAATATCTGCAAGGGTAAGCTTTTCCATTATAAAAAAACTTAATGTATAGTTTACTTTAAAATCTTCTCCATAATATATGCCACTTGAATATGAGTTATCAAACATTTGCAATGGTGAGATCCAGAATTAACTTCATTCAGTATATGAAAATTACATTATTTTCCATATTACAATTCAGCAAAGCATGGGTAAAATTTTTAAAATATATATCCAATTCTCAATTATTCACACTACTGGAGGGAAAAAATGTGTATGTAGCATTAAAACAAAGGAAAAATCCTAACTCATTTTTATCCATGTAGTATAATTCATCATATCCATACCTTTCTGTTAGCAGCTCACACTTCATATCTTTCCATGCCAGAATCTAAGCTTTAATATTAGAGATTCAGAAGACCTGACCAGAACTTTTTGAGATGCCAAGGGTATAAAGAATAATTCAGAAAACTTACATTTTACTAAATGTAAACTGGAATTATGTCAATGAAACACACATTATTTAGGAGGTTTAACTTTTCTTATTTTAAGAGGTAATAAACATTCCTTGGTAGTCATATTTATATATATATATGGGAGTATAGTTGATTTACAATGCATTTTCAAGTGTACAGCAAAGTGAATCAGTTATACATATAAATATATCCATTTTTAAGGCTCTTTTCCCATGTAGGTTATTACAGAATATTGAGTAGAGTTCCTGGTGCTAAAGTTGGTAGAAGGAAAGAAATGATAAAAATCAGAGCAGAAATAAATGGTATAGAGATGAAGAAAACAATAGCAGACATCAATGAAATTCAAAGGTTTTCTTTGAAAAGATAAACAAAATTGATAAACCTTTAGCCAGACTCATCAAAAAAAAAGAGAGAGGGCTCATATCGATAAAATTAGAAATGAAAAAGAAGTTACAACTGACACCACAGAAATACAAAGGATCATAAGAGACCAGTATAGAAAGTATATGCCAATAAAATGGACAACTTAGAAGAAATGGACAAAATTTTAGAAAGGTACAACCTCCCAAGGCTAAACCAGGAAGAATGGAAAATATGAACAGACCAATCACAAATACTAAAATTGATAATGTGATTTAAGAACTTCCAACAAACAAAGGTCCAGGACCAGATGTCTTCACAGGCGAATTCTATCAAACAATTAGAGAAAAGTTAACACCTATCCTTCTAAAACTCTTCCAAAGTATTGCAGAAAAGAGAACACTCCCAAGCTCATTCTATGAGGCCACCATCACCCTGATATCAAAATCAGACAAAGATACCACAAAAAGAGAAAATTACAGACCAATATCACTGATGAATATAGATGCAAAAATCCTCAAAAAAGTACTAGCAAACTGAATCCAACAATATATTAAAAGGACCACATACCATGATCCTGTGAGATTTATCACAGGGATGCAAGGAATCTTCAATACATGCAAATCAGTCAGTGTGATACACCACATTAACAAACTGAAGAATAAAAACCATATGACAATCTCAATAGATGCAGAAAAATTACTTGACAAAATTCAACACCCATTTATGATAAAAATTCTCCAGAAAGTGGGCATAGAGGGAACCTGCCTCAACATAATAAAGCCATATATGACAAACCCACAGCTAACATCATTCTCAATGGTGAAAAACTGAAAGCATTTCCTCTAAGGTCAGGAACAAGACAAGGATGTCCACACTCACCATTTTTATTCAACATAGTCTTGGAAGTCCTAGCCATAGCAATCAGAGAAGAAAAAGAAATAAAAGGAATCCAAATTGGAAAAGAAAAAGGATTATATATGCTAGATGCCTATAACATCCTAGATAATTTTCCCTGTGCTTAGAATGCAGCATCGAAGTAAACATAGTTTCTGCTCTCATAAACATTACATTCTAATAGGGAGGATCAGACATTACACAAAAAATAGATACATACAAGTAGAGTTAAGGGCTAAGAAAAATAAGTAAGAGTGATGAGGTGCCATTTTAGAGAGGGTTGTCATGAAAAGTTTATTTCTTCTATATTACTTCAGCAGAGATATGACTGACATGGATAGTCACTCAAACAAATAGCTGGAGAAAGAATGTTGAATACAGAAGACACAAGGGCAAAGAGCTTGTGATGTGCTAGTGCTTGCCATGGTTGAGTCCACATGATATCTGAAAATGAGTGGGGGGAGGGTACTGTCATCTTTGGGTTTTATTCTGAATTATATAGGAAGCAATTGGACGATTTTGAGCAAGAGTATGCAATTTGTTTTATATCTTAACAGAATACCTCATGTGGACATTAAGCTGAAGGGAAAGAGGGTGGATTGTAGTAACCAATTATTATGCTATGAAAACTCATGTGATGGTGGTGGAAGTGGTGAGAAATATTTGTACCATAGATTTAGTAATAGTTGACAATGTTAGTTTTAGTATAATAAAGATATTTTGGACCATTTAAAATCCATTATCCTCGGTGGCTATATTCTTTCGACTATTTCACAAAAATATTACATGAAAAATGGCCTATGATCATTAGTTCAGCTCCCTAGAACCCTACTCACTTCTACTTCAACAGCCCCTCTCAACTTTATTAAAATTGCCCTTCCTGAGAACACTAATGATCAAATTCTGTTAAACCCAGTTTAATCCTGAGCCTACATATTTTTTAACATATTACAACAGTCTTTTTACTTTAACTTCCACATAGATCTCTTTTAGAGAGCATGCACATGGGTATAGTTTTGTTATGCAAACAAAACTCACATTCCTATAGAAGAAATATTATTTCCTTTCATGATGACATGTTCTTTCTCATCTCAATACCTTTGCTCCTACAACCACACCACCTTAAATACTTTCTCACCCCTTTTGAAAACTTCTGACCTCAGATGAAATGTCATTAAATTGAGGAAACTCTCCTTGACCTGAAATGTCAGATCCCCTACTTTTAGTTAGCTGCATTTATTGTATTTGTGATTTCATATTATCCCCTTGGCTATTTGATTTATATCTGTCTCCTCCCACCTTGTTGGTGTTCATGACTGGACTTGTGCCCAGCACTGGACTTGTCACAAATAGAAGCTCTGAAAATATTTGTTGATAAGAGATTGAAAAGTGGCACAAACTCACTTTCATTTGTGATTCTGTATTTGGCAGTGTTCTCCAGAGAAATAGAAACTATAAGATATATACAGATACATATATAAGAAGAGATTTATTATAGGAATTGGCTCACACAATTATGAAGGCCAAGAAGTCCCATAATCTTCCTTCTGCAAAATGAAGAATCAGGAAAGTTGGCTGCATAATTCAGTCCAAGTTCAAAGACCTGAGTATCAAGGGGGCTGATGGTTTAACTAGCAGCTAAAAGCCACAGGCCTGATAATAAGGGGCTGCTGGTGTAAATTTTAGACTCTGAAGGCTCAAAAACCAGGAGATCAGATATCCAATGGCAGGAGAACGTCAGTGTCCGAGCTCTAGAAAAGAGAGTGAGAGTTCACTTTTTCTCTTTCTTATTTTTCTATTTGGGGTCTCAACAGATTGGATGATGCTGCTCACATTGATGAGGCTGATCTTTTTTACTCAGTCTGCTGATTCAAATGCTAAACTCTTCTGGAAATACCCTCACAGTCATAAGCAGAAATTATATTTTACAGCTATTTGGACATCCCTTAGCCTAGCCTATTTGTTGTCCAAAATTAACCATCACAGATATCATTCAGCATTCCCAATTCTTGTTTCTGTGATTAATTTATTATGTATATTTTCTTTTATTGTTTTTCTCACTAAGGATTTAAAGAAATATATTCTCATTTTACTTCCACTATTGGTTCTACAAAAAATTAATAAATAGAAAAGTTAATTAGAGTTGGGAGACCAAGATGGTGGAGCTCTCACACCCTGCAACAATACCAGAGCCCCAAAAGAAGAAAGACTCCTCTTCTTTTCTGGCTACAACTCAACCAATGAAAAGTCATGGACTCTTTGCTTACTATAGCCCTCCCAGTGAGCTCACAGCTTTTCTTGTCAATCCTGGAGTTTGAAGGTACATCTTTCTCCTATATCTGAGCTCCTGCTCTCTCTGTGTTTGAAGCTCTTCAGACTTTATTTGGGATATATTTTAAACTTTTGTCCTTTCTTAGTAATGTCTTGTTCTGTATGAAAGAATTCATTCAACACTTTGGTCTGATTTTGAGATCAGACTGTTTCAACTGAAACTGACTGAGAAGTCTTCAGCCCTTTCCTTTGGGAGCAGGGGTTGTTTCACTGAAACTGTGCCATTTTTCAGTGTTGAGCCCATTTCTTTGAAATAATGGCTATTCTATGGGAACTGGCTGAGAAGCCATTGGCCTGGCTCTGCTAAAACAAAACTGTTAGAACTATCTAGAATTAGGCCCGCAAGCTGTTTGAGTTGAAAGCTGTTTCAATTGAGCTATTTGAGCTGTAAGCTGTTTAAGCTTTTTGAAAATTATTCTTCTACCCTAGATAAAAACCTCTGAGAAATGGGATCTCAGTTATCTAAAGTTTTTCAGGGCAACCCACTACAAGAACTCCAGCCAATTTATGTTTTAAAATGTGGTCCTTCCTCAGGTGCACTTCTAACTAAATGGATTGACTTGGCCAAAGGAAATTTAGAATATCAATGACTATTATGAGGAACTTTTGAAATCCCCAAACTCAATTTTCTTAGAAACCAATTTGATTACAATAGCTCAAAAATTTCCAGAACTGAATGGTATGCCTATTTCAATTGTTTTGTTTTTTTTTTTTGCTTTAAACAATAACTATTTATTATCTCATAACTGTATGTCTGAAATTCAGGAGCAACTTTGCTTAGTGGTTCTGGCTCAGGATCTTTCAAGAAGGCTGCAGTCAGCACTATTTACAATAGCCAGGACATGGAAGCAACCTAAATGTCCATCGACAGAGGAATGGCTAAAGAGGATGTGGCACACACACACAATGGAACGTCACTCAGCTATAAAACGGAATGAAACTGTGCCATCTGCAGAGACGAGGACGTTCCTAGAGACCTTCATACAGAGTGAAGCAAGTCAGAGAAATCAAATATCGTATATTAACACATATGTGGGATCTAGAAAAATGGTGTAGATGAACTTATTTGCAAAGCAGAAACAGAGACAGACACATAGAGAACAAACGTATAGATACTAAGGGGAAAGTAGGGGTGAGATGGATTGGGAGATTGGGATTGACACATATACACTACTATGTATAAAACAGATAACTAACGAGAACCTACTGTATAGTACAGGGAACTCTATACTCAATGCTCTGTGGTGACCTAAATGGGAAGGAAATCCTAGGAAGAGGGGAATATATGTATACGTGTGGCTGATTCACTTTGCTGTACAGCAGAAACAAACAAAACACTGTAAAGCAATTATACTCCAAAAAAAAAAAAAAAAAGAACGCTGCGGTCAAATGTCAGCCAGCATTGCAGTCATCTGAAGGCTTGACTGGGGCTGGAAGACTGACTTCCAAGATGGCCCATTCATACGGCTGTTGTCAAAAGGCCTCCGATCCTTGTCTCTCTGACTGTCTTCACAATGTGGAAGCTGTCTTCCCACAGAGTAAGGGATCCAAGAGAACAACATGGAAGTCATGACATACCACACAGAAGTCAGCCCTATTCAGTGTGAATGCCAGGAGGTAGCGATGACTGGGGGCTACAAAAGGGAAGCCCAGAAGCTGTGTAGGGGTCTTTGTAGCTGGCCACCATCCTCCTTTCACTTCAGCTATTCCTATTCACCCCAAGAAGAACATCTCATTTCAGAAACCCACAGACAGTGATTTACAAATGATGGGTGGAAGAAGGAGGCGAATATGAAGAAAAAGATGCAAAGCAGGCAGGGTAGAGATCTCCAGTCCAAGGACCAGGTCTGGAGAACTGGAAAAGAGGAAGAGACAACTTTTAGGGATGGGAGATACAGGCTGCCCCAAGCCCAAGGACAAAGAGTAGTATAAAACATTGTGTTCCCCCTGGGCAGATTTGTGGGTTCTTCCCTTATAAGTCCCAAAGAAAGTCTAACAAGCCAGTTCAGCCCAGTTTGTCAGTCATTGCTCCAGACTCACACTGGGGGCTTCCCTGGTGGTGCAGTGGTTGAGAGTCTGCCTGCCGTTGCAGGGGACACGGGCTTGAGCCCCCGTCCAGGAAGATCCCACATGCCATGGAGCAACCAAGCCCGCATGCCACAACTACTGAGCCCATGTGCCACAACCACCAAAGCCTGTGTGCCTAGAGCCCGTGTTCCACAACAAGAGAAGCCACCGCCATGAGAAGCCCGTGCACTGCAACGAAGAGTAGCCCCTGCTCGCCGCAACTAGAGAAAGCCCGTGCGCAGCAACCAAGACCCAACACAGCCAAAAATAAATAAATTAAAAAACAAAACAAAACGAAAAAACAAAGTCAAACTGGGCCCGAGAACTGGGACACAGGAGTCCAGGCTGCTACCAAGCTGTTATGCATGGGCTGAGTTGTGTTCCCCTCAAAACTCACATGTGAAGCCCTAACCTCTCCGTACCCTAGAATGTGACCAAATTTGCAGACAGGGCCTTTAAAGAAGTGCTTAAGTTCAAACTGGGCCATGAGGATGGGCCTTAACCCAATCTGACTGGTGTCCTCTTAAGAGGGCCTTTGGACAAACAGAGATACCGAGGGCACACACAGAGGAAAGGCTATGTGAGGAGAGAGCAAAAAGACAGCCGTCTGCAAACCAAGGAGCGAGGCCTCAGGAGAAACAAAACCTGCCAACACCTTGATCTTGGACTGCTGGCCTCCACAACTGTGAGAAAATCATTTTCTGTTATTTAAGCCACCATTCTGTGATATTTTTTCATGGCAGCCCGAGCAGACTAAAACATGAGCTGTGACTGTTCAGTGAGCCAGCTCCTAACCTCTGCTGTGTACTGTGGTGTCAGAACCATACGTGAGGCCTTCCTTTCCAGCGTCAGGGAGGTGAGGGGGGCTGGGTGACCCTGGCCAACTGATAAGGATGGGCCTGGCATGAAGCCATAAATGCACCTGTGCATCCAGAGGCTGTGTGTCCATTCTTGGTTCCTTCCACAAGCTTCCGATGGGCCCCAGGCCTCCTGCTCCTCCCCTCTGAGGGCAGGTCCCACGAGTACAATTGGTATTTTAAGGCTTCCCAACATTATCAGGAGTCTAAAATTGCCTGTCTGCAAAATAAGATTTTAAGGTTAACTGAAGCAAACAAATTATTTTAAAAAGATAAAATGACTCCTGAAGCTTCAGGCTCTTTTTCCTTGATTTCTTTGTCTCAAGCTCTGCCTCCAGTGCCATGTTTCACCTTCCTTTCTATACCCCCCACACCTCCTCTATATCTTCAGCTTTGCCATACTAATTCTCTAGCTGAACTTCCCTTTTTTGAAATTCTCCCCACTCCCTTTATCTCTGAACTCATAAGAACCTGTTTCTTTAAAAATAAGTCTTTTAAGGATCCAGAGGGTAAACACTTATATTCCCTGGACTAAAGCTGAACTGTGAACCATAGTCAAAGATGTTCCTAAAGTAACTGAAGATCTTCATAGATTTGCTTTGAAATTTAATATAGTCATTCTGACTTATCAACCTGGTTCCTGTGACCTAAACACACTAATTCAAATGCTTTTGGTAAAGGCCATGTCCACCACTGGGTGAAAATGGTTAACTGGGAAAATCCTGAAAGGTCTCTAGAATTACAACCAGGAGACCAGCCCACTAATTCATTATATAATCATCTCAGGCCATCAATGGGTGACTTCTTCAGGCAATTTTTCAGGCTTTCCCAAAGTCTGTTTTTCTTTGAAACAAAATTCAGCCTTTGCACACAAAAATTTGATGAACCTGTTCATGACTATTACAGTTGACTTCAGACTATTTTTAAAGAAAATTCTGGTCTTCCTTCAGATGTTGATTTCACATGGTTAGCTTTTAACTCTATGTTTATTAATGGGCTGAACTGGGATCTTTCTCTTCTAGTAAAAATCACCAACATGGAATGGGAAGCTATGTCTTCTCCAGATTAAGTTAACTTGGCAAATCAGCTCTCTTGCACTCTAGATGAGCCATCTGAAAGAAAAAGCACCAAAATCCTTAATCTTCAACTCCAGCAAATGAAGGGTCCTGTAGAAAACCAAGACTCTCCTTGTTTCTGCTTCTTATTGCAAAGAGCTAGGACACTGGAAAATAGATTGTTACAAATTTAAGTTCATTAGGTGCTTTCAGACCTCTAACCATCACCCACTTGCTAAAGCTATTAACTTTATATGGACAAAGCCTGCCAAAGAAAAGTTGCAGTTTGCCCAAACCCAGGTTTTATATTTAGGGTGTCTGATATCAGAACAAGGGCTACACTTAGATCCAGAGAGAATTCTTGGTGTCCTAAGTTTCCCAAAACCCCAAATTAAGTGTCAACTGTTGTGTTTCCTTGGGCTGGTTGGTTATTACCAAAACTGGATTACAAGTTTCTGTTTTATTGCCAAACAAAAATCACCCCTGCCCAATTTTATCAGCATAGATTTCAAGGTCTTAATGGATAGTTGAACCCAACCTGCCCTTGGGCAACCCGATTAACAAATTCCTTTTTTTTTTCCTTTTGTATACAAAAAGGAAGAAAATGCCCTTGGAGTACTCACCCAAAAACACTGGGCTCCCATCAACACATAGCTTTTTATAGCCAGCACCTGGACCCCGTGGTACAGGGACACTCCCCCCCACCCCCTTACATTAGAATCATTACAGCCGTTAACATTTCAATTAAGACCACTGAGAAAATCATTGTGGGATCTTCTTTAACCATTTTTGTATCTCATGCAGTAGAAACCCTCCTGAATTCTCATCACACTCAACATTTCTCAGCCTGCCACCTCACCTCCTATAAAGTCCTTTTGTTAACTGTTCATCACATAATTCTTTTATGTTGTAATAACCTTAATCCTCTTTTTCCCTCCATCAGTGAGGAAGTCCCACTTGACTGCTTAATGCTGGCTGAACTCCTGAATCCTCATGATGACCTGCAGGAAAAGTATTTGGGTAATGCTGACTTCTGGTTCACTGATGGTACTTATTTTAAAAGTGACAATGGCAAATATTGTGCTGAATATGTTATTGCAACTCCTTTTGATGTTGTTGAGGCAGCATCTTTACCTATGGCTACCATGGGCCAACAGGCTGAAATATATGCTCTTACACATGCTTGCTCTTTAGCCAAGGAAAAAACTGCCAAAATGTATGCTGACAGTAGATATATTTGTGAAGTAGCCCATGATTTTGGAATGTTGTGGAAGCAACATGGCTTCCTTACTTCCAGTGGAAATAAAATTAAAAAGGGCCCCTACGTTCAGGAATTATTTGATTCAATAATTTCACCTGCTGCCTTTAGCTATTAAAATTCTGGGGCATCCTAAACTTGACTCTCTGACCTCTCAGGGAACTTACCTTGCTGACATTTCTGCAAGGAATGCTGCCCTTAAAGAAACCAGCAGCAGACAAATAAACCTCTCTCATGGTCTAAAGGAATATTTTCCCAAATGACAACTTAGAAAAACTGGCTAGGGAAGCACAATAATTGGCTTATAAAAGGAAAAAAAAAATTGGAAATTCAACTATTGTTTGTTTGATAAAAAGAGAAAGCTCTATTTTGAACCAAATAACAGTTCAGTCCCAGTGGAGACTCTAAAATTTCCAGTTCGCACCACTGCATGTTCATTAAGCCATTGGTTCACTTACAAAATGATAGCATTCATGGTTCAATACTGGTAGGAAATATTAACAAGGCTGCAAAAAGTGTCTACCTCACTTATTTCATTTGTCTGAAGTACAACCCAGGAAGCCTATTCATACTGTTTCTGGACATTTTAAACTGCCTAATGAACAATTTCAAGGGTGGCAAATAGATTTTATACAACTTTCTCTGTCTTATGGATATAAATATGTTTTAGTCATGGTCTGTATGTTTTCACACTGGACTTAAACCTTCCCTTGCTGACAGGCTACTGCATCTTCTGTAAAGCCTTTTTGGAAAGAAATTACCCTTACCTGGATAACTTATCTCAAACTTCACAGTGGTTGAGAAACCCATTTTACTCACCAGGTCCTCTATGTCTGTGATGTTTTAGCCAGTGTTACAACAGCTTGACTGTGTTACTGCCCTTAATTCTCTGATTTAGTCAAATGCACCAACCACATTATTAAGATTCAACTGGCAAAATATGAAGAGACCCTCCAAACACCTTGGCAAAAACAGTGTTGTAGGTCCTTCTAAATCTCAAATCCACCCCTTTGGAACTCACAATCTCTTACCTTTTGAGATAGCGCCAGGACACCAGATGTACTTGGCTCCTGCTTCTTCTGACCCACAACTGTTAAAAAGAAAGATAGTCCCATATAACAAAGGCCTAATTGCTTCTATTAAAAATAACCTTGTGTTGCTAAAGCAATCACAGTGTGCTCTTGGGAAACAAAGACCTTAAGCATCACACCTTGTAACCTGGAGATTTTGTCTACTGACAAAAGACACCTGCAGAACTCTCTTTAATCACACTAGAAAGGCCTCTATCAATCACTATTAACCAAATCTTGTACTGCTGAACTCCAGGGAATAGACTAGGATTCACATAACATACAAAACCCTGACTGGATCTGACATTATCTGGTGATATGAAAGTAAAGAGTTTCTGGAATTGAAGCAGAAAATGTCTGATGAAACAGATTTTCTAAGATATCAAGATCAAGCCTGTTGGAAGTTTAATGGCAAAACTTTGATGATGATGTAATGCTTCGGATGGTCTCCAATGTCTATGATCTTGATAACATATGGACTTTATTTTTTTTTTATTGGAGTAAATTTGCTTTACAATATTGTGTTAGTTTCTGCTGTATAACAAAGTGAATCAGCTAATATGTATACCTATATCCCCTTCTTTTTGGACCTCTCTCCTCCTTCCCCACCCTATCTAGGTCATCACAGAGCACTGAGGTGAGCTCCCTGGGCTACACAACAGGCTCCCACTAGCTAGCTATTTTACACATGGTAGTGTATTTATGTAAAACCTAATCTCCCAATTCGTCCCAACCTCCCCTTCCCCTGCTGTGTCCACATGTCCATTTTCTACATCTATATCTCTATTCTGGCCCCCAAAATAGGTTCATCTGTACCATTTTTCTAGATTCCATTTATATGCATTAATATATGATATTTGTTTTTCTCTTTCTGGCTTACTTCACTTTGTATGACAGACTCCAGGTCCATCTACATCTCTACAAATGACCCAGTTTCTTTCCTTTTTATGGCTCAGTAATATTCCTTTGTATATATGTACCACATCTTCTTTATCCATTCACCTATCATTGGACATTTAGCTTGACTCCATGTCCTGGCTATTGTAAAAAGTGCTGCAATGAACATTGGGGTACATATGTCCTTGTGAATTATGGTTTTTCAAGATAGATGCCCAGTAGTGGGATTGGTGGGTCATATGGTACTTTTATTTTTAGTTTTTTAAGGAACCTCCATACTGTTCTTCACAATGGCTGTATGAATTTACATTCCCACCAATGGTGCAAGAGGGTTACCTTCCTCCACACACTCTCCAGCATATATTGTTTGTAGATTCTTTGATGATTGCTATTCTGACCGGTGTGAGGTGATACCTCATTGTAGTTTTGATTTGTATTTCTCTAATAATTAGTGATGTTGAGCATCTTTTCATGTGCCTGTTGACCATCTGTCTGTCTTCTTTGGTGAAATGTCTATTTAGGTCTTCTGCCATTTTTTAATTGGGGTGTCTGTTTATTTGACATTGAGCTCCATGTGCTGTTTGTATATTTTGGAGAGTAATCCTTTGTCCATTGCTTCATCTGCAAATATTTTCTCCCATTCTGAGGGTTGTCTTTTCAACTTGTTATGGTTTCATTTGCTATGCAAAAACTTTTAAGTTTAATTAGGTCCCATTTGTTTACTTTTGTTTTTATTTTCATTACTCTAGGAGGTGGGTCAAGAGAGATCTTGCTGGGGTTTATGTCAGAGTGTTTTTCCTATGTTTTCCTCTAAGAGTTTTATAGTATCTGGTCTTACATTTAGGTCTTTAATACACTTGGAGTTTAATTTTGTATATGGTGTTAAGTAGTGTTCAATTTCATTCTTATACATGTAGCTGTCCAGTTTTCCCAGCAACATTTACTGAAGAGGCTGTCTTTTCTACATTGTAGGTTCTTGTCTCCTTTGTCATAGATTAGGGGATCATATGTACATGGATTTATCTGTGGGCTTTCTATCCTGTACCAATGATCTATAGTTCTGTTTTTGTGCCAAAACCATACTGTCTTGATTACTGTAGCTTTGTAGTATACTTTGAAGTCTGGTAGCCTGATTAATCCAGCTCTGTTTTTCTTCCTCAAAATTGCTTTGGCTATTCAGGGTCTTTTGTGTTGCCATAAAAATTGTAAAAATTTTTGTTCTAATTCTGTGAAGAATGCCATTGGTAATTTGATAAGGATTGTATTGAATCTGTAGATTGCTTTGGGTAGTATAGTTACTTTCACAATACTGATTCTTCCAATCCAAATACATGGTATGTTTCTCCATCTGTTTACATCATCTTTGATTTCTTTCATCAGTGTTTTATAGTTTTCTAAGTATAAGTCTTTTTCCTCCTTAGGTAGGTTTATACCTGATATTTTATTCTTTATGTTGCAATGGTAAATGGGATTGTTTCCTTGATTTCTCTTTCTGATTTTTCTTTGTTAGTGCATAGGAATGAAAGAGATTCCTGTGCATTCAGAAATTATTATTTGTATCCTGTGACCTTACCAAATTCATTGATTAGCTCTAGTAGTTTTCTGGTGGCATCTTTAAGATTGTCTATATATAGTATTGTGTCATATGCAAACAGTGACAGTTTTACTTCTTCTTTTCCAATTTGTATTCCTTTCATTTTTTTTCTTCTCTGTTTGCTGTGGCTAGGACTTCCAAAACTACTTTGAATAAGAGTGGCAGGAGTGGACATCTTTGTCTTGTTCCTGATCTTAGTGGAAATGCTTTCCGTTTTTCATCATTGAGTATGATGTTTGCTGTGGGTTTGTCAAATATGGCCTTATTATGTTGAGGTATCTTGCCTCTATGCTGACTTTCTGGAGAGATTTTATCATAAATTGGTGTTGAATTTTGTCAAAAGCTTTTTCTACATCTATTGAGATGATCATATGGCTACACTGGAATTGTTATTGAATCAGGTCCTTCTGTTCATCGCTTACAAAATCAATACTCTCAGATGTTGGTAGAAAGGAAATTTGTCTTTAATCAGAATGCTGGCAATCTGAGGAGAAGGTAGAATCAACATCCCCCTAAAACCACCTCTGAATATTTTTGTCAGCCATGAAAGCTTTTAAAGAGAAACAGGAAAGTAATCTCAATTAATCATTGAGATAGTGGATCAGAGTCATCACCATCCCCCACCGTGTGCAGACTTGTTGACTCCTCATTATATTTCTTTTGACGCTATCTTGTTCACACAGTTTATTCATGAGATTACTGAAGGGGAAGCTACGGAAGAGATCTGGTCATCTGTTAATTATTTATTCTTCATTTCTACTTCTTTGATCTATGGAAAGACCCAACAATTTAGGTAAAGTATTGTGTGATCAAAAAATTTGAAAGGTGTGCTAGGGCTAGAGATGAGTAGAGAATGGGGGTTCCTGGTTTAAGGTTAGTGAGAATACAAAGGGGGGCCTCCTGCAGAGACCTCTCTTCTGCAAAAAACTTTTTTTTTGCCAAAAGGTGCTTACAGAATTTCCTTATTTGACATGTATGAGTTTTTCTTTTTCATTTTTGTTGTTGTTGTTCTATCTTGGTTTCTCAAGGTATAAGAGTGATTATGTATTTTAGGAAGTATTTAACTAATTTTCAAAAGCAACAATAACTTGTATTTAATAGGTTTGCCAGATAACATTCAGGGCACCCAGTTAAACTGAATTTCAGATAAACAACAAGTAATTTCCTATTTTATGTGTTGTATGTTTTTACAAAGATAACTAGTAAGTAGATATACTTTTCTAATTCAATGATAAACATGGTACTGAGCTTTCTTGGTACAGAAAACCCTTTTCACAAGCCTCTCGGCTACTGCATAAATACATTTTGTCAAATTGCAGACCATTTGGGCAGTATTAAGTTATTTTTTACTTACAAACCTTATTTTTCAGACTTAAATTATTGTATAAGAATGCAAATTTTTATAAACTCAGCATGTCAATCAACTTTTAAATTATAGGTTTTTATTTTGAAATGTAGTTAATTCAATTTCATAATTATTTTTTCAATGCAGTGAGTAACACAATTTACACTTTTTATGGACACTTTTTACTCTTGCTTCTGTTACATTTCTTTTGAGCTCCATACATAATTATTGGTTTTATGGCCTTCATATTTGCATCATTGTGCATGCTTTCTTATTTTTATTTTTCTCCAAATTAAAAAATGATTTGATAGTGGTCATTCCTGTGGTTGTTCCATCTTTGAATGGGATGAATTACATTACTGCATACTAT
This sequence comes from Leucopleurus acutus, assembly GCF_964270905.1. Lineage (NCBI taxonomy): Eukaryota > Metazoa > Chordata > Mammalia > Artiodactyla > Delphinidae > Leucopleurus > Leucopleurus acutus. The sequence continues at coordinate 40,564,580 of NC_139160.1, read as the reverse complement.
TTTTCATCCGATAATTTTGCTGTCCCCCAAATACAGTTAAAATTTCCTCTTTTATTTAATCTGCTCTGTTGTTTGATGTAAAGCTACATTAAAAATGGTATTATTTAGCAGATCACAGCCATGCATCACACCAGCACAGCTGTCTGCATGCTGTCAATAAAACCATTTGTCAAGTCCAATTCTAAAGTATGGTATTGTGGCTTATTAAGGGCATTTTCCCCCAATTTATGCATTTTGAGTATATGCTGTTTACATTACTAATGATTTCAGAGGTATATTTGCTTTAGGTTGTTGAGGAGGGGGAAATTTTCTTCTCTACCCCTCTTGAGTTCTTGTGGCTGGACTAATATTGAAAATGACATGAAACAGGTTAACAGGAGAAAGAGAAACAAATTTGAATTCATACACACTCAGGTCCTATAGAAATGAGACCTAAGAACTGACTAAAGGAGATAGTTTTTATACTTTTTAGACAAAAATACAGTATAATTTTGAAGAATTGACAAGACAAAGAAACTTAGGTTTGCTGGGCCCCATTAGTGATGAATCTAAACAGAGCTTGGGCTTGGGGTAGTAAATTAAAGAAGTGACTATGTTTGTTTATATAGGCTTCTCTGGCCGGAATTCCTTATCTTTGGCGACGAGGTGTCCTTCTACCTCCAGATGCAGGAAATGCACCTTTCACATGAGAGGTTTATTTACTGCTTTCAGGGAGACAGGGAGGAGAGTCAGAGTGTCCCTTTTGCAATGGCTTTTCTTATGTAAATTTAATTAATAATAATCAATATGCCATTGAGGCACATTTTGGGGTGGTTTACCCTGGACCCCAACAATGCATAGCTGAATCTAAGACTTTAGACTGTCTTCCTCTCTTTACCCTTTTTCTTCTCAGGCTTCCTTCTGTGTAGTTCAGTTTCCTTCTGTGTAGTCATCACATTTTCTTCTATTGAACATAAATATCATTCATATGCCAGAATTGAGGGGCACCAGTAACCTCAGCACAACAGAGGGCTTCTTTCTTGAAAAACTTATACATCATTCAGGAGAAAGGTAACTTAATAGTTCCTTTTGAGTTTAATCTGGAAAACTTGCATAAAAATTGTCAGAAGAAGGGTGTTCTGTGATTCTTGAAGACAATCTCATATATACATATCTATGGCCAGTGTGGGTGGCTTATTGCAATTGTTTTCCCTTTCCTCCCTGCTTTAAAGGAAAGATGTTGGACAAAAAAAAAAAATGAATACTTGTCTCTTTTATATTTTACCCCCTCTCTTCCTAACCTTTATATATATACCACTCTTAGCATACATGAAATTCTACGAATTTATACATCTAAAATAATAAGACCATGAGAAATAAAACCAAAAAATTACTCAAAGGCAGGAAACAAAGTTATTCCAAGTTTCCAAAATTGAGTTCCAAATCCAGGATTTAGGGGTGCTACTTAGACCCAAAAATTCAGATCTGGAAGTAAATTCTGATTTAGTTTTTTTTTTTCCCAATAATGTAATCAACAAACACTGATCTTTCTGAAAGCAAAATATTCAGGGCTTGAAGAGAAACAAGTTAAATAGCAATGAAAAAATCTATTTGGAAATAGGAAAAGGGAATAGTGTTAGCCATTAGTGCTGATCTTTTTAGGCACCTTGTCTCCTTCTTGGCATGAAGAAGGGATTACACCTCACTGTCTTCTTTAAAGGTAGGCATGATGATGTGAATTGTTTTGCCAATGAATTGTAATTTGCAATTGTGGACTAAGAATGCCACCTGTCATTTCAGTAAACAAAGGATGTTGTGGCCATCAAGCCAGCAGCTACTACAGCCACACCCCGATGGCGAGCCCTGAGGGCATTCACAATGGAAACAAACAGGATGCCCGCCATCAAGCAGTCAGCCACTGCAGCTGACCCCAGCAATGCATCCTGAGGAGATTCGGGATGGGAAAGAACAGGATATTGGTCCTAGATTGCTGAGGTGCATATTAAAGGAATGATTTCAATGAGCCCAGACTCTTACATCTTCCCATACACAGAAAAGTACTAAATTCATTAACTTGAGATATCTGGTTTTCTTTAATTAATAGTAATCTTTTGATGTTCTGACAACCTGGTCTTATTACAAAACTCCTGTATACCCTGGATCCTCCCTTACCTCTTCAGAGCAGTCCCTCAGAGCTGTTTGAGAGGCTGCCTCCCGGGCTTGAATTTCTCAAGTCCACTGAATAAAACATAGTTCTCAACTTGTACGTTGTGCATTTCTTTCAGTTGACAAAATCAAGTATGCAACTTTGGGACAATAGTGTTTTCTAGCCAAGAGGACATTCTCAGTCCACAGTGATTTTGACAGTCCATGTCCATATAGAGGTGAGAGGTTGAGCTATCAGTTGGAAGATTTGCACAAATCTACTGTGGGCTTTATGTGAATGAGAAATGAACTTATTTAGTGAAGCCACTGATATTCCTAGGATGTCTGTGTCTAAATATAACCTAGCTTGAAAAATATAGGAAACAATATATAATTTGCACTAGTTTATGTCACTTATTAAGACTTACCCTGAATTTGGAGAAAGCAACAACTTGCTCCACTGGTCACATAGTAAATTCTCTGTCCATCATTGTAGACAACTCTGGTTCTGCCTGAGAAGAGTTGATCAGCACCACAGGCTTCAGCACATTTTGAGGCTGCATATGGTTACATACTTATAAGATACTTTATAACAGGGTTGGGATTTCTCTGGCAATAAATTTCCATATAATAATAATCAAATTGTGTTTTAAATTTCTGGGCATAAAATAAATAGCAACCAAAATCAGACATTTTACTGTTGTTGTTCAAGCAGGTAACAAATTTTGAATTTGAATACTGTCTGTGATTTTTGTCTTTCTTGGAAACAAGTCTCTCAACTTTGCCTAAAGCTTAAGTGTTTGGATACCTCTATGGCATTTGTTTAGAAATAATAAACTGAGATGAAGATGAAGAGCTAATCTAGTCTCCCCCAAGCTGCATCCTAATGGAAGATGCTTTGGATAAGGCTGAAAATATAGAGACATATTACTAACACCCAGGAAGAAGAAAGTTTCCTTTATACATGAAGGTTCTTCTGACTATTCTGAGAATTAAATTGACATGAGACAAACTAAGAAGAGAAAATTTTTTTTTAAAGTTTCATAGCATCTATACATGAGAGAGACCCAGGAAAATTGAGTAAATTGTCAAAATGTTAGAAACCTCACCTTAAATGTCATCTTCAGCTGATGACAAAAGATAATGTTGGGGATAGTGGTTTGGGACTTCAAAGGGGAAGAAGGCAATTCATATGGACATGGAAAAGCAAATATTTGGTAAACACGTTTTCTGGTTCATGCAGAGACAGTGGGACACAGAGTGGATTCTGATCATTAGGCCCTGCTGTGTTTCCCCAACCACATCTAGTTCATATTTCTTGCATATATCTCTGGTGATAGCTCAATTCTGGGAACAGACACTATATAATTTTTTTTTAGGCAGTTAGGGGGAAAGTCAATGTTTCTTCCTGAGTCTTTTGGGACTTGATACTTTTAAGCTCTAAATAATCTGCATGCCAAAGAGATATTTTGCAGTGGCAAATTTTACTCCCTTACTTTAACTTTCTAAGGCAGGGGGTGCAACAGGAGATATTTTAGTTGAGTGATTAATTCAAGTTTCTTCGACTTTGATAAATCCTCCCAGGTGTCTATAGTATCACTTCTTGTTCTTCTGCCTCCCTGAATTTGAGCATTCACTATAGCTTGGTAAAGTTCTGATACTCAGCAATCAAGGATGTTGGCTTTAGATTTAAAAGACTAATAAATACCATGATGTTACTTTTTTCTTTTATCTATGTCAAACTAGAGTTTAAAATCCACAAAAAGTAGCTACATCCCTCCATGTTACTAATAAATCCTTTAAATCCTCTCTGCCAGCATGTGATCTACACTGTCACTACACAAATACCAAAGATTCAATAGGAAAAGTTTGGAACTGTGACATGTCTCTCTGAATGGAACAAAGCCCATGAACTTGAACTGGTTGTTGTCATGTATAGCTGCAGGCTCAGTTTTTCAGGTTTTCTGAATTTTCAAGGAGAATCAGGGAATTTAGTTTTTCTGTGAATTTTCCAAATTTTTAATTGAGTCAACTAAAAAATAAGCAAATTTGCATGTCAAATTAAACACATTTGTGAGCCAAATATCATCCATGAGCTACTAAATTGAAACTTCAGAACTACAAGTAAATCCATTCAACTTTCCTGAATGAACCAATGAGCAAATGAATGAATGCATTTCTCAACCAATTTGGCATGAAGAGGAAGGTTGACAGAGACATACGATACTATGTTCAAAAGCACAATTGGATAATCAAAATGCCTGAGGTTACCTGAAGGGTAGCAGAATATGTCATCCTGCCTATGACTGTAGGAGTTCATGACATGTCACATCAAAATATGCTGCTTTGATATATTGATGACTTTGAGTTTTTCAAGTAGGTACTTGAAAAATAGCAAATGCAGGGAGAAGCTTTCTCTGAACTCTCCTTATCTACCTAAAGACTGACCCTCTGAAAGAAACTCAGTTGTCAAAAATCCTGTCCCTGGGAGTTTCATCAACCAGGGAAGATTGACTCTCATCACAGTAGAGGAAACTAGAGTGACACCACAAGCAGACAAACTTTGCCATGAACTATCACACCTCCCATTTATAATGCTAAGGAAGGACCCATTTATCTTTCCTAAAAATAATATACATTCTCTAAGAAGCCTCCATCCTCCCTTCCTTTTTTAAGATGGTATTTAACTCTGAATTCTAAGCCACCTTGGGGAGTTACTTAATTTTCCCTGGGTATTTGTCATATACACATGAAGCATACATGGTAATAAGCTTCTGTTTGTTTTCTCTTGTTAAACTGTCTTTTATTACAGGGATCTTAGTTAAGGACTCAGAAGGATAGAGGGGAAATTATTTTTCCTCCCTGTATAAACTTACTAGATATCTGACCTTAGACAAATTGTAATATATACAATTTCTCTAGCCTTGTTTTCTCATCTGTAAAATGGGAAAACAACTGTACCTCATAAAATTGTTAAAAGGTTTAAGTGATGTAAAATTCAATATTTCAGTGCTAGGCAAAGAAGACCTTATTGAATTTTAGTTATAGAGTAAAGGGTAGAAATTGAAGATTTTCTGAAAGAAGAAAATTACTAAATTTGAAAATTCAATTGTAGAAAGTAAATGATGATTCTAAGATGACATTATGTTTTTAATTGAACTTGAACATTCTACAGCTGTTTAGGACAAATTTCACACAAAAATTTGTGTCAACACTACTTAGCTCTATAATAGCTCAAAATTAGAAGCTAATCTTCAAGATATGTGGGCATTGATATTTTTATTGTCTACCATTTCTCCTGTTTTCACAGTTTACTGGCTAAAAGATCTGTGAAATTTACATTTATGTTCTAATTCTCATTGATTGAATTTTTGATCCTGTTTGTAGGTGACTGAGAGAATCTAAGAAATATTAGAAATGTATTCAGCTACAATAGAAATAGAAAAGAACATAAGAGAAGGAATTTCTGGGAGAAAAGACTATAGATTTATCATTGCTTTAAGTGAGTCCTACTGTATATATTATTTTCAATATATTTTCTTTCAAGAACATTAATTTCCCATGCATATTCAACAACAACTTTGTGGAATTCTGACACTGTGAGCAATCTCAGCTTTAAAGGGACACTAATGAGCTGAGTATGGAATGTGAAATTCTGAATACTCATTCAAAATGAATTGCTCATGCAAATTGTTTTTAAAAGGCAGTTTCTTTATTTGTTTTTCAACGACAGAACAGTATGAATAGTACCTGAAAGTTCGATGCTGAAAACTACTGTACATGAGGAAAAAAAAAAGTGCATTAAGTTATAAAAAATTATAACTGTTATTTTATCTTTTTAATATATAACATCATAAGAAGTATTACTTATTTGTTAGAGCACTATTTTCTGTAATTGCCGCTAGCTAAATTCTGAAACTGCATTGGAATATGCATTTGTAAATATATAAAAATATATAGAAGAAAGTAAATATTTTTCCCTGATTTATTAACATAATTTGCATACATTCTTACTCTGTGGTGACTTAAGACTTTAGTAATGTTTACATTTTTAATTATAAATCGTCACTTAATATGATGTTACTATGAATTTAAATGTAAATGATAAACTGTATGTATTTACTTAATAATGCATTAGATAAGCTTGAATTTAAGATTTTCCCCTGTATCTCATTAATTAGGGGACAGTGATTTAGGATACAATGTTAATAGGACTTTCTTGTATTTTTGTATTTATAGTGTTTGATTATAGGTCTAATTTAACATCATTCCATTTGGTAACTGACTACTAAGGTGGGCATTTAAACATTCATGCTTCCAAAAGTCATTATAATTAGTGTCTAATGTTCCACATAAATAAGGTTCTACACAAAATTAGCTAAGATCATGCATGCAAGAAGGGGGTCATTGGTATTTTGGGATTGGCTCCCATCCCCCTTCTTATGGGTAAACCTAGAAAACAAAAAAAAAGAAGACGAGGAAGGAAACAGGTTAACTATTTTATAAAAGTCCAAAACAAATATCCTGGAAGCAATAATAGATTCCAAAACTTTTTCTACTTATGACCATTTATCTGCATTTAAATTGCCTGATATTAATCAATAATGCTGTGTTGTGACAGATTTCTCCCCCAATAGACTTTAATTTCGATTATCTTATGTGTCTGCAAATCTCCTCAAATTGTTCCCTGTTATTGACTGTTGAGTATCCCAAACTTGCAGAATATTCTGTTTCTCCTCTTTCTCCAGGCCTCCTAAAAATATTATCTATAGATTTCAACATTTCATCCAAGCTTTTTAAACTCCAGAACACACTGAGGTTTGTCTCTTTATCATTCACCCCTACACTGACCTATTCAATCTTGTTAGGTAACGCATGATGGAGTACTGAATAGGCACCACAATAGTGAGTCAGACCTGGAATACAGTGACAAATATTGATAATAGATTCAGTTCCAGATATAATCGGCAAGTTTCTGATGTCCAGAAAAAAGCTGATACGCAGATGTGAGTAGTAGGAAAATCTATGAATCAAAACAGGAATATTTTTTAAAATGATGTATAGGAGGAATATATCTGGGGAGGAAACTGAAGTTCAAGAATAATAATAAAAAAAAACAACAACTTCAAAGTGCCAGCATAAAGGGAAAAATATCAAGTAACAAATAAGCAAATCAACAAACTCTTCTGGCAACTGGATGTTTAAAAAGCCATGTAATGTGGGCTATCACTGCTTATGGTACCAGAGCTCTTTATCCAGGTCAGAAATTGAAATTATCACCATTGTAAAGCAATTATACCCCAATAAAGATGTTAAAAAAAAAAAAAAAGAAATTATCTAAGAAACTGAATAGTCTAAGAAATTGTTCTATGTCTTTTCTTCTCATTCTACTAACAAAATATTTTCTTGGTATTGACAGCAAGGTGCACATCATTTAATCCTTTGTGACACATTTTAAGTAATTTTATGTTAACTGTTTAAGCAATTCAAAATGTGCTTATGTTACTAGGTAGTAAAAAGTTTTATTAAGTGTACTTGTTTCAAAGGTGGAGAAAAATAATGTTAAAGTTACTTCTTTATATCATTTTAATGTACCCCATCATCAGTTCTACATACACGTAACTCCAGCATTTATTAGAACTCTAATCAGGCATGGTTCATTTTACTCCAGGCAATGTTTTCTCATTCTTTACTCCTGGCCTCTGTACTAGTAAATGAGAATTTTTAAATTTCTTCTCTTTCTTTGTATTAGTTTCCAGAATATTTTACCCTTTGACTATGAGTATGTTTCCAAGAAAATGAAACTATTCTTTGTGTGTTTGTGTGTGTGTATGTTGGGGAGGGAGAATATTCTTATATTTCTCTTTATTCCCTCCTACATTCTCTTCCTTCTATCTTTCCTTCCTCCCTTCTTTCCATCTTTTCTTCCTGACTTCAGAATAAATCTATGGATATTAATTTTACCCTTTGGGTTAATATCTAATAATACTTTATTCTGTTACTCAAATTGTTCCAGCTTTAACCATTGAGAGCTCATTTAGTTGTCTCCTGTATAACTTTTACATACTTCCATCAGTGTGTGTGTGTGTGTGTGTGTGTGTGTGCGTGTGTGTGTGTTTAACAAGCCTCTATTCAATGGCACTAAATCTTCTTAAAACATATATATTTTTTATCCCAGTCACAGAATAAGCCATTTATTCAAGTCACTCTGGTTCCTTTTATTGGAGAATCACATTAGAAATCAAGACAGGTGTGCTTGTTGCTACTGGGATATTGTTGCATCTAGGCCTTCTTAGCTTAGAGACAAAGGAATATATGCGATTATGCTAACTTGTATATATACACATGAATAATTACTCCTCCACTTACTGTCTGTACCTATATTAAGCCGAACTCAAGTTTACATAGATCTCCAAATCTAAGCCACTACTACATGGATCATTCTAGTCTCCTTCTCTCTTGCTTATCTTCCATTCCAACAATGAGAATCCTGGTTCCCAGCATTTGTCATTCATATGTTTAATTCATTTCCAGTACACCTGTATAGCAGTATCAGAATTGCTAATCTGAATTGTATCCTTGTAAGAAGCAGCTTTATTAACTAGAATGTGGAACCCTGTACAGCTCATTTTTTCTAAATCTTCTAGCCTCCATTAATTTCCACAGTTACTTAAGGAAGCATTTCTTCGCCTTTCAGTGAGATCGTTTCATATATTCGTCATACAGTTAGATTGTTTTGTCCTAATCTGCATTCAATCCTGGGATCCCCTCATCTCTTAAAAAAATTTTTAAGTTTTGCATACATTAAGATTCCCTCTTTGTGGTGTGAATTCCCATGGTCTTGGCAATTATACAATATTGTGTATCCACCATTAAAGTAATATAGATAACAGATTTACCACTTAAAAACTCTCTATGGTTTACCTAACCCAAAACTTACCTTCTATCCCACCCATGTCCTCTCTTCTCTGTAAACCACTGATCTCATTACTATTTCTACAATCTTTCAAAAATGTCTGTAATTGGACTCACACAGTATGTCACCTTTTCACACTGGCTTTTTTCACTTAGCAATATACATTTAAGATTTGTCCCTACATTTTTATGACTTGATAGGCCTTTTTAAAATCATTGAATAATATTGCATTGTGTGTAGAATTACCACAGTTTGTTTACCTATTAACCTATGGAAGGACATCTTTGTTGCTTCCAACTGCTGACAGTTATGAATAACCTACTTGAAACTTTTTTTTGAAACATCTTTATTGGAGTATAATTCCAATACTTAGTTTCTGCTGTATAACAAAGTTTAGTTTAGTTTATACAGCATTAGTTTCTGCTATATAACAAAGTGAATCAGATATATGTACACATATATCCCTATATCCCCACCCTCTTGCATCTCCCTCCCACCATCTCTATCCCACCCCTCTAGGTGGTCACACAGCACCGAGCTAATCTCCCTGTGCAGTGCAGCTGTTTCCCACTAGCTACCTATTATATATTTGTTAGTGTATACATGTCAATGCTACTCTCTCACTTCATCCCATCTTACACTATCACCACCCTGTGTCCTCAAGTCCATTCTCTACGTCTGCATCTTTATTCCTGTCCTGCCTCTAGGTTCTTCAGAAACATTATTATTTATTTTTAGATTCCATATATATGTGTTAGCACATGGTATTTGCTTTTCTCTTTCTGGCTTTCTTCACTCTGTATGACAGACTCTAGGTCCATCCACCTCAGTACAAATAGTTCAATTGTGTTTATTTTTATGGCTGAATAATATTCCATTGTATATATGTACCACATCTTCTTTATACATTCATCTATTCATGGACACTTAGATTGCTTCCATGTCTGGGCTATTATAAATAGTACTGCAATGAACATTGTGGTACATGCCTCTTTTTGAAATATGGTTTTCTCAGGCTGTATGCTCAGTAGTGGATTGCTGGGTCATATGATAGTTCTATTTATAGTTTTTTAAAGAACCTCCATACTGTTCTCCACAGTGGCTGTATCAATTTATATTCCCAACAACAGTGCAAGAGGGTTCCCTTTTCTCCACACCCTCTCCAGCATTTACTGTTTGTAGATATTTTGATGATGGCCATTCTGACAAGTGTGAGGTGATACCTCATTGTAGTGTTTTGTTTTGTTTTGTTTTGTTTTTTGCGGTACGCGGGCCTCTCCCGTTGCGGAGCAACAGGCTCCAGACGCACAGCCTCAGCGGCCATGGCTCACGGGCGCAGCCGCTCCGCGGCATGTGGGATCTTCCCAGACCAGGGCACGAACCCGTGTCCCCTGCATTGGCAGGCAGACTCTCAACCACTGTGCCACCAGGGAAGCCCCTCACTGTAGTTTTGATTTGTATTTCTCTAATTATTAGTGATATTGAGCATCCTTTCATGTGTTTGTTGGCAATCCATATATCTTCTATGGAGAAATGTCTATTGAGGTCATTAGACCTGCCCATTTTGGACTGGGTTGTTTGTTATTTTGAAATTGAGCTGCATAAGCTGCTTGTATATTTTGGAGATTAATCCTTTGTCAGCTGCTTCATTTGCAAATATTTTCTCCCACTCTGAGAGTTGTCTTTTTGTCTTGTTTATGGTTTCCTTTGCTGCGTAAAACCTTTTAGGTATCATTAGGTACCATTTGTTAATTTTTGGTTTTATTTCCATTTCTCTAGGAGGTGGGCCAAAAAAGATCTTGCTGTGATTTATGTCATAGAGTGTTCTGCCTAAGTTTTCCTCTAATAGTTTTATAGTGTTTGTCCTAATATTTAGTTCTTTAATCCATTTTGAGTTTATTTTTGTATATGGTGTTTGGTAGTGTTCTAATTTGATTCTTTTACATGTAGTTATCCAGTTTTCCCAGCTCCACTTATTGCAGAGGCTGTCTTTTCTACATTGTATATTTTTGCCTCCTTTATCAAAGATGAGGTGACCATATGTGCATGGGTTTATCTCTGGGCTATTTATATTGCTACTTTTGTGCCAGTAAGTACCATACTGTCTTGAATACTGTAGCTTTGTAGTATAGTCTGAAGTCAGGGAACCTGATTCCTCCAGCTCCGTTTTTCTTTCTCAAGATTGCTTTGGCTACTCAGGGTCTTTTGTGTTTCCATACAAATTGTGAAGTTTTTTATTCTAGTTCTGGGAAAAATGTCAGTGGTAGTTTGATAGGGACTGCATTGAATCTGTAGATTCCAGTAGTAAAGCCACTTTCACAATATTTATTCTTCCAATCCAAGAACATGCTATATGTCTCCATCTGTATCATCTTTATTTTCTTTCATCAGTTTCTTATAGTTTTCTTTATACAGGTCTTTTGTCTCCTCAGGTAGGTTTATTCCTACATATTTTATTCGTTTTGTTGCAATGATAAATGGTAGTGTTGCCTTAATTTCACTTTCAGATTTTTCATCATTTGTGTTTAGGAATGCAAGGGATTTCTTTTTTTTTTTTTTTAATTCCTTTACTTTTGGCTGCATTGGGTCTTTGTTGTTGTGTGTGGGCTTTCTCTAATTGCAATGAGACATAGCTACTCTCCATTGCAATGTGTGGGCTTCTCATTGTGGTGGCTTGTCTTGTTGCAGAGCATGGGCTCTAGGCATGCAGACATCAGTAGTGTGGCACATGGGCTTCAGTAGTTGTGGCTCGTGAGCTCCAGAGCACAGGCTCAGTAGTTGTGGTGCATGGGCTTAGTTGCTCTGCAGCATGTGGGATCTTCCCAGACCAGGGCTTGAACACATATCCCCTGCATTGGCAGGCAGATTCTTAACCACTGCACCACCAGGGAAGTCCCTGCAAGAGATTTCTTTGCACTAATTTTGTATCTTGCTACTTTACCAAATTCATTGATTAGGTCCAGTAGTTTTCTGGTAGCATCTTTAGGATTCTCTATGTACAATATCATGACATCTGCAAAAAGTGACTGTTTTACTTCTTCTTTTCTGATTTGGATTCCTTTTATTTATTTTTCTTCTCTGATTACTGTGGCTAAAACTTCCAAAACTATGTTGGATGATAGTGGTGAGAGTGGGTGTCCTTTTCTTGTTCCTGATCTTAGAGGAGATGCTTTCAGTTTTTCACCATTGAGGATGATGTTGGCTCTGGGTTTATCGTATATGGCTTTTATTATGTTGAGGTAAGTTTCCTCTATGCCTGCTTTCTGGAGGGTTTTTATCATAAGTGGGTGTTGAATTTTGTAGAAAGCTTTCTCTGCATCTATTGAGATGATCGTATGGTTTTCATCCTTCAGTGTGTTAATATGGTGTATCACATTGACTGATTTGTGTACATTGAAGAATCATTGCATTCCTGGGATAAACCCAACTTGATCATGGTCTATGATCCTTTTAATCTGCTGTTGGATTCTGTTTGCTTGTATTTTGTTGAGGATTTTTGCATCTATGTTCATCAATGATATTGGCCTACAGTTTTCTTTTTTTTTTGACATCTTTGTCTGGTTTTGGTATCAGGGTGATAGTTGCCTCATAGAATGAATTTTGGAGTGTTCCTCCTTCTGCTATATTTTGGAAGAGTTTGCGAGGGATAGGTGAGGTGTTAGCTCTTCTCTAAATGTTTGAGAGAATTCACCTGTGAAGCCATCTGGTCCTGGGCTTTTGTTTTTTGGAAGATTTTTAATCACAGTTTCAATTTCAGTGCTTGTGATTAGTCTGTTTATATTTTCTATTTCTTCCTGGTTCAGTCTCAGAAGGTTTTGCTTTTCTAAGAAGTTGTCCGTTTCTTCCAGGTTGCCCATTTTATTGGCATATAGTTGCTTGTAGTAATCTCTTCTGATTCTTTGTATTTTTGCTGTGTCAGTTGTTACTTCTCCTTTTTCGTTTCTAATTCTGTTGAGTCTTCTCCATTTTTTTCTTGATGCATCTGGCTAATGGTTTATTAATTTTGTTTATCTTCTCAAAGAACCAGCTTTTAGTTTTATTGATCTTTACAACTGTTTCCTTCATTTTTTTTCATGTATTTCTGACATGATAGTTATGATTGCTTCCCTTCTCCTAACTTTGGTTTTCTTTGTCCTTCTTTCTCTAATTGCTTTAGGTGTAAAATTAGGTTATTTGAGATTTTTCTTGTTTCTTCAGGTAGGATTGTATTGCTATAAACTTCCCTCTTAGAACTGCTTTTGTTGCATCTCGTAGGTTTTGTGTCATTGTGTTTTCATTGTTATTTGTTTCTAGGTATTTTTTTGATTTCCTCTTTGAGTTCTTCAATGATCTCTTGGTTATTTAGTAGTATATTGTTTAGCCTCCTGTGTTTGTATTTTTTACAGTTTTTTTTTCATGTGATTAATATCTAGCCTCATAGCATTGAGGTTGGAAAAGATACTTGGTATTATTTCAATTTTCTAAAATTTATGAAGGCTTGATTTGTGATCCAAGACATGATCTACCCTGGAAATGTTCCATGAGCACTTGAGAAGAAAGTGTACTCTGTTGTGTTCGGAGACAATGTCAATGTCCTACAAATATAAGTTAAGTCCATCTTGTTTAATGTGTCATTTAAAGCTTGTGTTTCCTTATTTATTTTCATTTTGGATGATCTGTCCATTTGTGAAAGTGGAGTTTAAAGTTCCCTACTATTATTTTGTTACTGTCAATTTCCCTTTTGCAGCTGCTAAAATTTGCCTTATGTGTTGAGGTGTTCCTATGTTGGGTAAATAGATATTTACAATTGTTATATCTTCTTTGTGGATTGATCCCTTGATCATTATGTAGTGTCCACCTTTTTCTCTTGTAATAATCTTTATTTTAAAGGCCATTTTGTCTGATATGAGAATTGTTACTCCAGCTTTCTTTTGGTTTCCATTTCCATGGAATATCTCTTTCCATCCCCTCAGTTTCAGTTTGTATGTATCCCTAGCTCTGAAGTGGGCCTCTTGTAGACAGCATCTTGTTTTTGTATCCATTCAACCAGTCTATGTCTTTTGGTTGGAGCATTTAATCCATTTACACTTAAGGTAATTATCAATATGTATGTTCCTATTACCATTTTCTTAATTGTTTTGGGTTTGTTTTTGTAGGTCTTTACCTTCTCTTGTGTTTCCTGCCTAGAGAGTTTCCTTTAGCATTTGTTGTAAAGCTGATTTGGTGGTGCTGAATTCTCTTAACTTTTGCTTGTCTATAAAGCTTTTAATTTCTCCATTGAATGTGAATGAGATCCTTCCTGGGTAGAGTAATCTTGACTGTAGGTTTTTCCCTTTCATCACTTTAAATATGTCCTGCCCCTCCCATCTGGCTTGTAGAGTTTCTGCTGAAAGATCAGCTGTTAACCTTATGGGGATTCTCTTGTATGTTATTTGTTGCTTTTCCTTTGCTGCTTTTAATATTTTTTCTTTGTATTTAATTTTTCATTGTCTGATTAATATGTGTCTTGGAGTGTTTCTCCTTGGATTTATCCTGTATGGGTCTCTCTGTGATTCCTGGACTTGATTGACTACTTCCTTTCCCATGTTAGGTAAGTTTTCCACTATAATTTCTTTAAATATTTTCTCAGTCCCTTTCTTTTTCCCTTCTTCTTCTGGGACCCCTATAATTTGTATGTTGGTGTATTTAATATTGTACCAGAAGTCTCTGAGACTGTCTCAATTCTTTTCATTCTTTTTTCTTTATTCTGCCCTGCTGTAGTTATTTGCACTCTTTTATCTTCCAGTTCACTTATCCGTTCTTCTGCCTCAGTTATTCTGCTATTGATTCCTTCTAGAGAATTTTAAATTTCATTTATTGTGCTGTTCATCATTGTTTGTTTGCTCTTTAGTTCTTCTAGGTCCTTTTTAAACGTTTCTTTTATTTTGTCCATTCTATTTCCATGATTTTGGATCATCTTTACTATCATTACTCTGAATTCTTTTCCAGGTAGACTGCCTATTTCCTCTTCATTTGTTTGGTCTGGGGGGGTTTTACCTTGCTCCTTCATCTGCTCTGTATTTCTCTGTCTTCTCATTTTGCTTAACTTACTTTGTTTGGGGCACTCTTTTTGTAGGCTGCAAGTTTGTAGTTCCTGTTGTTTTTGGTGTCTGCCCCCATTGGCTAAGGTTGGTTCAGTTGGTTGTGTAGGCTTCCTGGTGGAGGGGACTGGTACCTGTGTTTTGGTAGATGAGGTTGGATCTTGTCTTTCTGGTGGGCAGGACCGTGTCCATTGGTGTATTTTGGAATTTCTGTGACCTTATTATGATTTTAGGCAGCCTCTCTGCTAATGGTTGGTATTGTGCTCCTGTCTTACTAGTTTTTTGGCATGGGGTTTTCAGCCCTGGAATCTGCTGACCATTGGGTGGAGCTGGGTCTTTGCATTGAGATGGAGATCTCTAGGGAAGCACTTGTCAATTGATATTATGTGGTGCCAGGAGGTCTCTGGTCGTCCAATGCCCTGAACTCTGCTCTCCCACCTCAGAGGCTCAGGCCAGACACCAGGCCAGAGCACCAAGACCCTGTCATCTGCGCAGCTCAGAAGAAAAGGGAGAAAAAAATAAAGAAAAATATTTTTTAAAATACTAATAATAATAAAAGAAGAGAGCAACCATACCAATAAACAAATCCAGCCATGATAACAAGCTCTAAAAACAATGCTAAGATAAACATAGAAATCAAATCAAATCAGTCTCAGACAGCAAACCTCAAGTCTACAGTTGCTCCCAAAGTCCACTGGCTCAAGTTTGAGATGATTGGTTGTCTATTCAGTTATTCCACAGATGCGGGGTACATCACGTTTATTGTGAGGATTTAATCTGCTGTTTCTGAGGCTGCATAGATAAATTTCCCTTTCTCTTCTTTATTCACACAGTTCCTGGGGTTCAGCTTTGGTTTTGGCTCCACCTTTGAGTGTAGGTTGCCCTCAGGCATCTGTTCCCACCCATACAAGTTGGGGTTAAAGCAGAAGTTGACTAGGGGACTCTGGCTCATTCAGGCTTGGGGGAGGGAGGTGTACGGTAGTTATAATTGGAATGCAGGGTGAGTCTACAATGGCAGAGGCCAGCATGACATTGAAACAGCCTGAGGCATTCTGTGTGTTCTCCTGGGGAAATTGTCCCTGAATCCTGGGGCACTGGCAGTGGTGGGCTGCACAGGCTCCCCAGGAGCAGGGTGTGGATAGTGGCCTGTGCTTACACACAGGATTCTTGGTGGCTGTGGCAGCAGTGTTAACATTTCATGCCCGTCTCTGGGATCTGAGCTGATAGCAATGGTTCACTCCTGCTCTGGAGCTCGTTTAGGTGGTGCTCTGCCTTCTGTGGGCAGACAGGGAAGGATTCCCCTCTCCTCGCAAACCCTAAAACAATGGTCTCTTGCCTCTTAGGCAAGTCCAGGCAAGTCCAAGTCTTGCCTCTTATACAAGACCAGATATTTTCCCTGACTCCCTCCCTCTGTGGTGCACTAGCTCCCTTTTGGCTGTGTTCATGCAGCCCACCCCAGTCCTCTCCCTGGCATCTGAACTCCGAAGCCAGAGCCTCAGCTCCCAGCTCCCACCCACCCCAGTGGGTGAGCAAACAAGCCTCTCAGGCTGGTGAGTGCTGGTTGGCACTGATTCTCTGTGCGGGAATCTTTTTACTTTGTCCTCTGCCTCCCTGTTGCTGCACTCTCCTCCATGGCTCTGAAGCTAACCCCCCGCCCATCTGCCATCTCCACCAGGGAAGGGGCTTCCTAGTGTGTGGAAACTTTTCCTCCTTCACAGCTCCCTCTCAGAGATACAGGTCTCATCCCTATTCTTTTGTCTGTTTTTTTAAATTTTTTATTTTGCCCTACCCAGGTACATGGGGATTTTCTTGCACTTTGGGAAGTCTGGGGTCTTCTATCATTGCTCAGTAGGTGTTCTGTAGGAGTTGTTCCACATGTAGATATATTTTTGAGGAGAAGGTGATCTCCACTTCTTAATCCTCCACCATCTTGAAGGTCCTCCCAAACCTACTAAAAACTTTTCACACGGTTTTGTGAAAATATGTCCTGGATATATTTTGTTTTGTTAGAATTTTACCTGAGTATTTTTTGGTGCCATTATAAATGGTTTGGTTTTATAAATCTCTAATTCCAAGTGTTCCTTGATGGAATATAGGAAGTCAATCGAGTTTCTATATTTATCTTGTATCCTAAAATCTCACTATATTGCTTATTTGTTCCAGTTTGTGTGTGTGTGTGTGGTGTGTGTGTGTGTGTGTGTGTGTGTGTGTGTGTGTGTGTGTGCATTCTTTGAGATTTTTTAGATAGGCAATCATTTCAATTGAGAACAAAGAGAGTTTTATTTTGTCCTATCCTATATATTTTTTCATTGTTTTCTGTCTTATTGTACTGCCTAGGTCTTCCAGTATGATGTTTAATAAGAGTGTTAAGCAGGAACAATCTTGCCTTAAACTTAGGGAGAAGTTATCCAGTTTCTTGCCATTAAGTACAATGCTAGGTGTAGGACTGTTGAAAATATTTTTACCAAATTAATAAAATTCACCACTATTGTTATTTTGCTGAGAGGTTTTATCATGAATAGAAATGGGTACTGGAGTTTTTCAGATGATGTTTCTGCCTCTATTTATCTAATCATTTGTTTTTTCTTTTTTCACTAATTAATATGATTAATTTCATTAAGTTATTTTTAAATTCTGAACTAGCCTTCCATACCTGAAAGATATCCTACTTGGCTATAGTGTATAATTAGTTGTATACATTGTTGGAATACATTTCATAATATTTTTTGAGGATTTTTACATCCTGGTTCATGAGGCACATGGCTCTATACATTTCCTTTCTTATCTTAATCTGGTTTACATAGAAGAGTAATGCTGGACTCATAAAGTGAGCATATTTCCCTCTGCTTTTATTTTCAGTAATAGATTGTGGAGAATAAAATCATTATTTCTTTACCTTAAAAGTTCGGTAGAATTCAACCACCAAAACATTTATGCTGTTTTTTTAAAAAAAATAATTTATTTATTTATTTGTATTTTGTTTGGGGCAGCTCTGGGTCTTTATTGCTGTGTGCAAGTTTTCTCTCATTGTGGCGAGCAGGGGCTATTCTTCATTGTGGTGTACAGGCTTATTATTGTTGTTGTTTCTGTTGTTGTGGAGCACAGGCTCTAGGTAGGTGGGCTTCAGTAGTTGTGGCACATGGGCTTAGTTCCTCCACAGCATGTGGGAACTTCCCAGACCAGGGCTTGAACCTGTATCCCCTGCATTAGCAGGTGGATTCTTAACCATTGTGCCACCAGAGACGTTCCTGTATTTTTTTTTCTGAAGGTCAATAATTATTGGTTTAAATATATACCTTTTTAGATTATCTATTTTTCCTTATGTGAGCTTTGGAATATTTTTTCTTTCAAGGAATCAGTTCATATTATCTATGTTATCAAATTTGTAGGCACAGAGTTGTTACTATTATTTATAACAATGTTTTAGTATTAACTGAGCATCCATGGGGTCAATAGTGTTAACTCCTCATTCACTACTGATCTTGATAATTTTTCTTGCTATTTTTTTCTTGATTAGCCTGGCTAGATTCTTATCAATTTTATTATTCTCATGAAAAAGTCAGGTTTTGATTTTATTGTCTATATTGTTTTCCTATTTTCATTGATTTTTGCTGTAATTTGTATTATTTCTTTTCTATTGTTTGTTTTCAGCTCAAATTGCTCTTATTTCTCTAGTTTTATAAGGTGAAGACCTAGATTATTAATTTAAAAACTTGTTTATTTCTTAATGTATTCATTTAAATTAATAAATTTTTCTATATGCACTGTTTTTGTTGAGTACCACAAATTCTCATATAATTATTTTCATTTGCATTTAGTTCAAGTATTTTAAATTTTTTCTTGAGACTTTACCTTTGATGTGTGATCAGTTTAGATGTGTGTTGTTTAATCTCCAAATATTTAAGTATTTTCCAGATCTGTTTCTATTATTTATTTCTAGCGTAATCTCATTGTGGTCAGAGAACATACTTTATATGATTGTTATTCTTTTGTATTAGTTAAGGTGTATTTTATGACCCAGAATGTGGTCTGTCATGGTGAATGTTTCATGTGATCTTAAGAAAAATATGTATTCTGACACTGTCAATGTAGTATTCCTTCCTAAGAGTCAATTAGATCAAGTTTATCAATAGTGCCCTTCAGGTCAACTATGTCTTTACTGATTTTCTGTCGGCTTGGTCTACTAAAGTCTAAAAATTGGTTATGGCAGTCTCCAGTTATAATAATGTAGTTGCTTATTTGTCCTCACAATTCTATCAATTTTTGCCTCATCTATTTCAATACTCTTTTATTAGGTGCATACATGTTAAAAATTTTATTTTTTCTTTGACAATTGACCCCTTTACCATCATGTAATGTCTCTTTGTCCTTGATAATTTTCCTTGCATTATAGTCTGTCATGTCTGATATTACTATAGTAACTCCAGATTTCTTTAGATTAGTGTGAGCAAGGTGCATCTGTCTCTACCCCATATACTTTTAACAAATGTGAATCTTTAAATTTATAGTGAGATTCTTGTAGAAACATATAATTGGGTCTTGCTTTTTAAAATCTTCCCTGGCAATCTCAGTCTTTTAATTGGTATATTTAAACCAATTACCTGAAAGTGATTACTGATATATTTGGATGAATATCTACCATATTCAAAACTTTGTCTCCTAATTGTTTTCTTTACCTCTTTTCCTGATATCTCTGGTTTTAATGGAAATTTTTATAATTTCATTTTCTGTCCCCTCTTAGAATATCAGTTGTATTTTAAAAAATGTTTTGTTGTCCTAGGTTTTGCAATATACGTTTAGAACTAGACTATGTATAGCTAAACTTTTAAATAATAGTAAACTGCTTAACATGTATTGCAAATACCCTGTAACATATTTCTATTTCATCACTCGCATCTCGTAACAATAGTGATTCTTTTCACTTTTTCATATGATATAATCACAGAATATATTGTTACTATTATTATTTTAAACACAGCATTACTGTTTAGCTTAATTAAGAATAAGGGAATTAAATATTTAACTCTACATTTTAAATTCTTTCTTTGAAGTTCTTACTTTAAGTAGATCCCAATTTATGACTATGTTAATTTTCCTTCTTTGTGAAAATTTATTTTATTATTTATTGCAGGCTAGGTTGGTGGCAATGAACTTCTTCTTTTGGTTGGTCTGAGAAATACTTTATTTCTCTTTTACTTTTGAAAGATAATTTTGTTGGATATAGAATTTTAGGTAGATGGTTTTTGTTTCATTCTTAAAATGTTGACACCTTTAGTATTTCACTCCACTTTCTTCCTGTTTGCGTGGTTTCTGACTAGAAGTCTGCTGTAATTCTCATTGCCATTCCTTTGTAACTAAGTTGTCCTCATTCTCACTGATTTATTTTGAAATTTTCACATTGTCTTGGTTTTCTGCAGTTTGAGTATGAAGTGTCTACATGTAAATTTTCTTGAGATTACTGTATCTGTGGTTTGTTAATTGTTGTCTGTTATTAATTTTGGAAATACCTTGGCCACTATTATTTCAATATATCCTCTGCTCAGTTCTATCTTAGTTATCCTTCTGGTATTCCAATTACTTAGGTTTACTGCTTTTGTAATTATTTCAGACTGATTTACTAGTCAAATAATATTAACACATTGATCATAGTTATTTTAAATTCCTGGTCTCATATTTCCAAAATCTATCATATCAGGGTTTGGTTCTGATGCTTACTGTCTCTTCTGACTGTGTTTTTACCTGTCTATTAGCATGTCTTATCACTTTTGGTTTAATGCTAGACATGTTTTGAGTAATAGGAACTGATATAAAAAGGCCTTTAGTGTGAGGTTTTATGTTCAATTGACTGGGAGTCGGGCTGTGTTTACTTTTGTATAACAGTGCTTTCCAAGAGATCCTAATTTATTATCATCCTTATTTTTGACTCTTCTGTTGTGCTGGGTTTCCATAACAACTCCTGCTTAGATAGAATCTGTGTATTGCAGATCTTTCATTGTTATCATACTGGAGACTTTTTGATATATGTTAATGTGTTAAAAAGCAGAAATGTTTTATATTATGATGAAATCTCAGTCTTTTCATGGGTATGTGTCCATGGGCTATTATCTTCACAAATGTTTCTTAGCTTTACCTCCCTACCCCCGACCTCCAGTCAGATAGGAAAGAAAGCTGAACAGAGTTTGGTAAATGCCTTTCCCTTTATGTAAGACAAGGTACTGGTAAATTCTTTTTCTGTGGAGAGTAGGCTTTATTAAGGGGAATACTCTGAATGTATTTTTTAAATGGTTCATTTTCCCCTCACTTGCCAGTCAAGTTTTATTTTTTTTTTCTTGGCCTTCACTCTAAGAACATTGAGGAGTTCCCAGAATAAAAACCCAAAAATGTGGTGGGTTATCCTAAGTGTGTTCCCTCTCCCAGGAGTTTTGTATTCTCATACTAATGTAAATCAATCTTCAAATTTTTTTCAAAATTACCAATTAGATGTTTGTAATCATTTATAACTCCAGTGACTACTGCTCCTGGTAAGCAGATCTCAGCTGTGATTCTGTGTACATGCCTATCTCCAGATTTGGGGGTGGTGGTTTGCCCTGCAATTTCAATTCTTTGCTGAGGCCAAGAAAAGTCTTTGATTTGCAATTTGTTCATCTTTCTCTTGCTAAAGCGTAGTAAGTTGTCCTCATCCTCACTGGTTTCTTTTGAAACGAATAGCAGTGAGAATTTCCAAGCTCTTTACACATTAAAGCTGAAACTGGAAGTTTAAAACATGTTATGTTTTAAAGCTACAATATGAAATTCAGAGAAACTTCTGATCTACATTGCCATTCTAATGTAGTGTATACATCAGTCAAAATAATCTACACTATGCTCATTTAGATTGAACATGAAATAATTCTCAGAGCTTTATAACAATAATGGTCTGCATCTTGCTTATGTTATAGGCGAGTTAGGTGTGCCTCTAATCTTAAATTCCATTATTCAAGAATTCTGGTTAAAGAATAACCCCTCTCTGTAACATGGTTTGTCTTGAAGTAAGAAAGGAAAAAGATAGTGAGGCTACATTATTTTTAAAATATTCTGCTTGGAATTAGAATGTCACTTTTATATTTCATTAGCCTAAATGAGTTACATAGGCAAAGTTGCTCTCAATAGTGAGGGAAATGTCCTACTACCACTACTGAGAGGCCACATAGAGTGGGTTTCTGAATATTCTGAACAAAAGTAAAATCTAATACAATTAGTGATACATATGTTCACTTGCCAAGGAGGAAAGTGAGCATCGTTTCTTAAAGCTATGTCATATTTGAATGTTTTTAATCTGCCTTAAATATTATTGTAGTTCATAGTTAACTGAGTACATAATATCTTATTTCTCCTTAATCTTATGGATCTAACCCCTTAATCTTTTGCTTCATGCACTTCCTTACTTTTTGTTCTTTCTTCCTTTTATTTTTTTCTTTCTTTCAATTTTCCATAAACCTATAATTTTTACCACTTACTCAACTAAATTGTTTTTCAAATTATGAACGTCTTTGACCTGGATGATGGCAATAGCCTCTTAAGTGTTTACCACTCATTATGTTACTAATTTCCACCATCATAAGCTATTCTCCACAGTGCAGCAATTATGACCCTTTTAAAATTGGATCTCTTTTTTTTTTCCTTCAGAAAAATCGTTCAATAGCTTTCTATATTATTTGCAATATTATCCAAAGTCCATACGTGACTTATAGACCCCAACATATCTAGAACTTGGTTGTCTATTAGGTCTCAACACCAATAACTCCTTTCCTTGTATGATTTTCTTCAGTTGTACTGACTCACTTGCTCATCTCAAATGTGACAAGCCTTCTCCTGACTCGGATTCTTAGAACTTTTGTGTTTGATTGCCTGTGATGCTCTTCCTCCAGAGGACCATTTAGATGCCATCTGTCACTTTCTTCAAGAATCTGCCTAAGTTCTCCTTTTCATAGGGACTTTTTACTGGCATATGTCACAGCTAGACACATGTATCCTTGTTTAATTTTTTATAAATTGTCTTTAAGTTGAATGTAAGCTCCATGAAAATAAGGATCAAGTCATGCTTCTTTAATGTCCCCAAAAATTCAGAAACATGTTAGGTGGTCAACAGGTATTTATTAAATAAATAAAGGAAAGAGGATATACTTTTCAGTATAATTTCACATATGTGTTATATGTGTGTATGTATATTCTAATTTATTTGCTATTTAAAATAACAGAAAATTCAATTATCTGTTCTCTTAGTTTAGTTAGATTCATTAATGTCTTCATAATGATGATCAACAAAACTGATATGTGATATATGAAAGAATTTCATTATTTTATTCTTAGTCAAAAAGTATGGTGTTTACTATCATCAAGGCAATAGTCTAACTACTGACAATGTAACACCAAAGAAGAAAAAGTCTCTTATCCTTTGAAAGCTACATTTTAGTTGGATGGAGTCAGTAATAAAGAAATAAATGTCACTATACAAAATAATAGTCTCTGATAAGTAAAATACACATAATCAAAATAGGGCAATAAGCTAGAAAATGAGTGGATGAGTAGACTGCTGAAGAAAGAAGTATCAGTTCAAAGACAATAATTATCAAAATGTCTTGGTTATGTCTCCTTTTCTAATATATAGTCACCATAGAAAATGGCTGAATGTTTCTTTGGAGAAGCCTAGAAGGAAGCCTTAAAGGATACATTTTTACAGTGTAGCAGGGTTCTTCCTCACAGAACCCTGTTTCTTTTTCTTATGAAGGGCTTTGGGACTTTGGCTCAAGCTTGGGAGTTACTTTAGGAGTTCTAGCTTTCTATTGTGGTGGCTGAAGTCATACTTCCCACTAATAGAACCTTAAAAAATTCAAAAATTATATTATTTCATGTTTTCTTGAATAGATGTTGGACTTAAAAATTCATTCAATAGAAAACATTAATATTTGATGCATATAGGCAAGGAAAATGTGATAAACTGTTTACTCCTTTACATAAACTGTTTAAATAGGTAACATGGTTAAATTACAATTTTCTATGTATAATTTCTGAATGTGCAATGATTCTGTGGCATTCCCTGTGGGAAAAGGTATCTGATTCAGGTGTTATCCTCAAAGAATGGCTTGTGGTTATTTTTTGTTTTGTTTTGTTTTGTTTTGCGGTATGCAGGCCTCTCACTGTTGTGGCCTCTCATGTTGGGGAGTACAGGCTCCGGACACACAGGCCCAGTGGCCATGGCTCACAGGCCCAGCCACTCCACGGCATGTGGGATCTTCCCAGACTGGGGCACGAACCTGTGTCCCCTGCATCGGCAGGCGGACTCTCAACCACTGCGCCACCAGGGAAGCCCAATGGCTTGGTTTTTAAGACTCAATATCTGCAGCAAAATTTTTATTTCTATCATCAAACAAGACCTTTGAAAAGCATGGGAGGAGAAAATAATCTGGCAGAAGACATGAGAAATGATAATAGAAAATCTATCAAATGACCTAAAGAGAATTACATTTTGAATGCAAACTACATACTATAAGAGCATATGTGGAGTTCAATCATAGGCATGGAAGAATAAGGGGTAGTGTTTATGATTGGTTTCATCTATTCTGGTCTTTTAACTGTCAGCTCATGGCTGACAAGTTGAATAATTGGAGAATGTGTCTGATGGCTTAAAACAGAATGTTTTATTTTATGTGATTTGGAGCCTGGTTTTCACCTGGACTTTTGAACAGTTTCAGAAAGAAAAATAATGGGCATCTATTCTTAGTTTCCCAAAATTGTAAAAGTAAATTAATTTTCCTTGTGACAAATTGTCAAAAAATAAACTGCCTACTCTTCACATAGCATAGAGTTTTGAAAACTGTGTCTGATCTGATAAAAATAAAATACTGATGAGTGGTATTTAGACATTTTATAGTGACATATGTGTTTTTATTTTTTATAAATGTGCTTGCATGTGACATGATAATTTTTTCAGATAATTAC
Source organism: Leucopleurus acutus (assembly GCF_964270905.1). Lineage (NCBI taxonomy): Eukaryota > Metazoa > Chordata > Mammalia > Artiodactyla > Delphinidae > Leucopleurus > Leucopleurus acutus. The sequence goes on along the minus strand of NC_139160.1, from coordinate 40,539,503 downwards.
TTATTATTGATGAGCAACATAATTATTCTTTGAGCAAATGCATGTATAATTTAGTGCTACTTATGCTACCACAGCTGCTGCTACTGCTATACCATACAAGTTTTTTTTGCTCTTTTAGTATTTCTTTGTCTTATCCATAGATAGGAACATCTATTTTCTTTTTCTCTCCTTCTATCTTTCCTTTTTTTTTTTTTAAGAGCACTGCACCACCTTTCCACATAATGAAAAGCTATCCAGTTACTATATGTGTGAGGATAAATTACTCAAGTCTTGCTTTTGATGAGAAAGGATAGATTAGATAGTTATTGTCTCATTCCATAAAATCTTAGCTAAATGACAATTATGAGGTTACACACTGTTTTAGAAAGTTCTGTTAAATTGTGTTAGATATCACTCTTCACCCATATTACATACTTTTCCATATGAGGAAGAAAGATAATGATAGAAGAAAGGAGAATGAAAAGGAGGGTGGAAGAAAAAAATGAAGAAAATATGAAGAAAGAATATTAATAATGCAAATAATCATATATGAAATATATTCTTAGTGGAAATAAAGTAATACATGGCTTCAGTGTGTTAATAGTTTAAAGCAATAATTATTAGAAACAGAGATTATTTTTTCTGATGCTACTTGTATATCTAATCTTTCTTTTTTATATTTTTTAAGGTGGAGTGGTTGGGGTAGGGGAGCAATCATTAAAAAGTGTAAATATTTTTTAGGAAAACAAGAAAAATTAAAACAATAAAATAATCATTTCATAGAATGTATGGATTAATCAGATCATAGTGAATAATACTAACCCTATGGAGTAATATATTTTTAGAAAATATATTAAATTCATTTCATCATTGATTCACACAGCATTTATGTCTGTTTTCCCAGTTTTTTAAAGCTAATACTATTCAACACATCTTGGGTCCTGTCCTAAGCTTCTCATGTGTGATATCTCATGTCACCATTGTACCCACCTAAAGAGCTGGGTTCTACAATGCTCTTTTTAAAACAAATGCAACTGATTCTATCCTTGGTTATTACTGGAAATGGAACTCAAATGCAGGTTTATAGAATTCTAAACTTTGACTTTTCAAAATGCATGTTAATACTTCTAATAAGGATTATAACACATTAAATACAAGTCTTGGATTTAAAACATTATTCAAGATTTAAAACTAATATCATCAAAATAACAAAATCTTTTCTATTTTCAGTAATTTGGCAAACAATTTCACTTTTTGGCATTTCCATCTTTGACAAAATTTATTTAAACTTTTACATTGTGATATAATTATTCACATATAATTTTGCAATGTACATTTAAACATTTTTATCCAACATCACATTTACACAAGAATGCCTGTGTGAGAATCTAGACATACACTTTAGCATTTTATATTTTCTTAAACTGCTATTTACTAATTATTTCTGGTTTATGAATAATTCACATTATTTCTTACCAAGAAGGCATTTATTAATTTCATATAATTGATTCCAATTTAATAAGGGATGCCATTTGGATTATCATTATATTATATTTTAGATATGTATGAAAAACATGGTGAAAGCAATCAATGAGAGAAAATTAACATTTAATTTGAAAGATATTTTCCTTGAAAATTAGAATTATCTTAATATTGTTGAAGAAGGCCCTCCTTCTTTTTTAATACCAAGTCTTGTCTACATTTGAATTGGCTTAAAAAGGCTGTTAATGCACTAATCACAAAGATGTGGTCAGCTATGAGATTTTTAAACTATATTACAATATATATCTAATGAAATATCTGTTAATCACATGTATATGTTCTTAAATAATTTACTTGCTTCATATGCTATTAAAGTTCTTCACAAATCAAACATTTTTAAGTTTTCTTTTATGAGAATGCCTGATTCTTTTAGCAAATAGCAAGAAAATTCTAATGCTAATCTTGAAAACAATACCTATTTAAATTTAACCACTTGGATTTTAAATGTAGTAATAGAAAATGCCTACATTTTAAATTCCAATATCTATATTACGCATTAAGGAAAAATAAAATTACCTGCTACTGTAATAAATATATACATTGCCACACATTGTTACTGATTTCATTAAACCTTATCAATTAAATTTTTCAGAGGAAGAAATTGATGAGAAAAAGAAATGAAGTCTTGAAAAAGCTTTTGTATTTCCATGCCAAATGTTTCTATATAACATTGATAAGATATTAATATCTGTCTACATTTTAAACAAAGGGTATGGTGTCAATTAAGTTAATACTCCATTTCTGTAGTTATGAAGCCTGATCCCCTGGCTTTTTTGTATTGACCTGATATCTTATTAAACATTACTTCCTATTTAATAGCAAACTGGACCATGAAAATGATTGTTAGATCCTTCTTGTCAGCTAAATTCTCTTTTACTTACATACTATAAATCTTTAACAGGTCACATTTATTACCGCTGATGATTAAAAACTATTTTGCCAGGACAAAATATATATGATATGCTATATTTATTTGATCCATTGTTGTAATCAAAGATAATTCAGATTATAGTTGCACTATCCTAGTGAAACACTGCCTCATTTACTACATTTCTTTGAATGAATTTGTATTAAAATACACATATTGAGTAGAAATTACTATTTCTTTTCATTCTCATATTATTCTGTTTTCTCATAAATTTGGTTGCGAGACCTTGACAAGTTAAAGCACTAAAAGACAGTATACAGCTTTTCTATTAAAAAGGGAAATTTGTACTTCATACAATCGCCCATATTTTATATTTATTGCCATAATTATTTGCATGGTTCCTATTTGTGTGTGTATATAACTGTAAGTATTGCCAATATTTGTCCCTTGCATTAATGAACTAGTCTTTTATTGCATTTGTAAATTACAAAGGAAATAGAAAGTAGGAGAACTTTTTTTTTTTTCATTTGCATCTAGCTAGTATGCTGAGAAACATTTAGGAAAATATAGTGCAACATTAAAAGTAGTAGACTTTAGTTATAAATCTAATCATTAGTAGGCACAAAGCGTTTTTTGAAGTAATACCTAGTTAAATTATTTTGAAAAATGATCCCTTTAGGATTTATTTTAATATTGTTTTGTAAACTAATCTTTTGGTTACGTAAGAGTGGAGTTAATTAAGCAAGTTCTACCTTGTAAAGAGAGCAAGCAAAAGACAATAAAATATTTCCTACTGTGCTGATTAAGACAGAGGGTACTTTTCTTAATATAACTTGTATAAAAGTATAAAGGCATTTGTATAAAAACTTCTTTGCTTGTAACACATAAACTGCAATGAGGAAGCAATTTTTCCATGGGAAGGGCCTTCAATGGCAATGGCAAATGTGATTTTTAAAATTTTATATTACTTAATTTGGTTTAAAGTCTGAATATGGTTAGTGACCTAAAGCTGTCTTGCCAATCTTTAGCTTCAAAAGACTTGATTCTTCATTCAAATATTCACTAACCTTGGCCCATTAATAAGACATATAAAACTGTTTTGAATGTAAAAGTAAATTGAATACCAATGTGTAATAATAATTGATTAACATAAAATAAAAAGTATCAAACTTGCAGACTCCTGGGATGAGGTTCATTCATATCAAAGTCTTCTCAAAATTTTCTGCAACACCTTCATCAGTTGATATTTCTTCTAATATCCTGTACTTCCAGAAATATTACAGTTTTAAGGAGCTAAAAATGAATCTTTAGCTAAATGTATAAGTAAGAATATAATTAGATGTATTACTAGAAAAATTGAAATGAAGTGATTCTTGTCTTTATTCTTACAGTCTTCTCATTCCTGTAATTGTTACATATATCCATGTGTATGTATTTGGCATGACTAATAATATATATAGTATAATTTTTCTCTCACAAACACACCACACAACAAACACACACACACACACACACATACACACACCTTACATATTATTTGAAAGTTTTCTCTTAAAATACATAGCAGCTGTATTTTAAAAGTTTTAAATATCACAGGTAAACAGAATCTATGAGATTTCCATATGCTACAAAACTCCACATTGCTACTTCCCACACAGTGGTTTATCTAATAATTAAAGCTGTTCAAAATAAGAATTATAAATAAAAACAAACTAACAAGAAATGCTTAATAGAAAATACAAATGAAAGGAGGAAAACAGTATGAACACAAGCCCAACAGTGAAAGAAATTTCCTAAGAAAAAATAAGATTTCAGAATAACACTTCATCACAGTTTCAGAGAAATTTATTCATAAATTATCTCTGAAAAATATTCAAAGAAGAAATGCATGATTTTGGGATGACTATAAAACTATGGAGGAGGTAAATAAAAAAGCCAGTGATCTTGGTAATCATTGGAAGCTAAAATAATTTTAAAACACAGATAAACATATCATGTTAAAAAATTCAGACTATGCTTGAATACAAAATCTTGATCAGAGAACAGATTTGAAAATATCAAAAACGGTAAACTAAAATGATGGAAAATATGAAAATTGTTATATTGTCCACCATTGAAGTGGAAGTTAATGGTGACAGAGCATACGCATTATTGATGTATTGCAATGAGATATAACAAATGGAGCAGAAAAATATTTACTGATATGATAAAAAGAAGCTCTTCTTCATTGAAGGTGATTTTTTTTTTGTTTTGGCTCATGGGTCCAGGCACTCGGCGGCATGTGGGATCTTCCCGGAGTGGGGCACGAACCCGTGTCCCCTGCTTCGGCAGACAGACTCTCAACCACTGTGCCACTAGGGAAGCCCTGAAGGTGGTTTTGAACTTGCAGATTAAAGGGACAGATCATATTGTAAGAACAATATATAATGTATTTAAATTTCTAAAGATTACCAAGATATCCAGCAGGGGAGGATTGTTATTCCAGAATGGAATGCAGACTGTGGCAAAAGAACCTAACTATACTACAAGTGTATGTAGGTATAATTTCATCTTAAGGGGGAATGGAAACAAAATATGCTCACCTAAGTAGCTTTGAAAAATGGTATTTTGCCAGGAAACTGCAAAATTTAACATGAAAGTAAGTATATATATATATATATATATGGATTAAACAAATAACTAATAAATGGCAGATTATGGGAACCAGAGTTCTTACTGCTTAAGAAGGAGGCTGCAGATAAGCAAGAAAATGATGTGAGGCTACAATCAACCATGTGATACTGGATTAGAACTTGGGATATCAGTGTGAACTCACGTTTAGCTTGATACAGATAGAAATGGATAAATTCAAAAGTAATTGTAGATATCTGTGTACATAAGAGTTAGTACATATATAATAAAAGTATAGTTCTGGCCAGTGAAATAGCCTCACTTCACTGCTCTTAGTGACTTAATTCCAATGAATAGTGTTAGTCAGAAAACTCTAGAGAAACATAACTAAGAAGTATTTTACATATATATACATACACACACACACACACACACACACACACACACACACACACACATATACATATATAATGAGAAACTGGCTCACTTTGGAAGCTGACAAGTCCCAAGATCTATGGTCAATAAGCTGAAGATCTGAGAGAGCTGATGGTACAGTTCCAGTTCAAGTCTGTAAGCCTGAGAATGAGGAGAGCCAATGCTGTAATTTCCAGTACAAAAGCTATCAGGTTTGAGACCCAAGAAGATCCAATGTTTCAATTTGAGTACAAAGACAGAAAAAGGCCAGTGTATCAGTTCAAGCAGTCACACAGGAAGAGTCCCCTCTAACTCAGTTTTTTGGTTCTATTCGGGTATTCAGTTGATTGGATGAGTCTCACCCACATTAGAAAGAACAACCTGCTTTACATATCAATTTAAATATTAAGCTCATCCAAACACACCCTCACAGAAGCATTCAGAATAATGTTTGACCAAATATCTGTGCACCCTGTAGCCCAGTCAAGGTGATATATAAAATTAACCATCACAAAGAGAGTATAAAAAAGATGGAGAAAGAGTAACTTTGTATTGGGTGGACCAAAAAGTGCCTTCAGTTTTTTAAGTAAAAATAAAAGACAAATTTTTCTTTTTCACCAAGAACTTTATTGAACAACATATTCACCCTTTTGTTCCACTACTGTCTTCCATTTATCAGGCAACTTCATAATTCCAACTTCCCAAAACTTCTTATCTTTTTGAGCAAAGAACTGTTCCAGGTGCCTTTTACAGTCTGCCAGGGAATTGAAATTTTTTCCATTAAGACAATTTTGTAAAGACCAAAATTATGGAAATCTGAAGGTGCGATGGCTGGTGAATACAGCAGATGAATCAGAACTTCCCAGCCAAGTTGTAGCAGTTTTTGCCTGGTCATCAAAAAAATGCAGTCTTGCGGTATCCTGATGGAAGATTATGCATTTTCTGTTGACTAGTTCTGGATGCTTTTCATCGAGTGCTGCTTTCTGCTGGTCTAATAAGGAGCAGTACTTGTTGGGATTATTGATTTGGTTTTGCAGAAGGAGCTCATAATAGAGGACTCCCTTCCTATCTCACCATGTAAACAATATCACCTTTAGATGAAGACTGGCCTTTCATGTAGTTGGTGGTGGGTCATTTCACTTGCCCCCATGATCTCTTCCATTCCACATTATTGTACAGTATCCACTTTTCATTGCCTGCCACAATTTGTTTTAAAAACAGAACATTTTTGTTATGTTAAAGTAGAGAAATACATGCAGAAATGCAGTCAAGAAGTTTTTTTTTTTTTTTTTGTCGCTTAACTTATGTGGAACCCAAACATCAAAGTGATTCACGTAACCAAGCTGGTGCAAATAATTTTCAACAGTTGATTTGGATATTTTGAGTATATTGGTTATATCTCATGTGGTATAATGTTGATTGTTCTCAATTACTGTTTTTATTTTATTGCTATCAACTTCAACTGGTCTACCTGAATATGGAGCATTGTCCAGTGAGAAATCTCCAGCCTGAAACTTCACAAACCACTTTTGACACGTTTGATCAGGCACAGCACCTTCTCCATACACTGCACAAATCTTTTTTTGTGTTTCAGTTGCACTTTTACTTTTCTTGAAATAATAAAGCATAATATGCCAAAAATGTTGCTTTTTCCCTTCCATCTTCAATATTAAAATGGCTACAACAAAAATTCACCAATTTTGATATCTTTTTTTAAAATGAATGCTGATATAACAGCTGTTACATACAATCTAACAAAATTGTTTCAAATGAAGTTAAAGACAACTAAGTGCTTCTAGAGCCATCTTACGGAAAAAAATGAACAAACATTTTGGCTCACTTGATAGCAGAGAAATCTGGAAAATTGTACTTAAATCAGGTGATCAAAGTCAACGTCAACAGTAATAAGACATTGTGACAGTATGCTCTCTTGATATGAAATGTTAAATATGTCCCTTCATCTCTAAGGTCATCCTTTCAAAATCCATAACCCAAGTCTAAGAATGGAAAAAAATTAGTCAAACCAAAATTGAGAGACATTATACCAAATACCTGACTAGCACTCCTCAAAGCTTGTGGTCATCAATGACAATGAAAGTCTGATAAACTGTCACAGACCAAAGAGGACTAAGAAGAAATGAAGTCTAAATGTAAGGTGGTATACGTTATGGAATTATAGAATAAAAAAAAGAACATTAGGGAAAAATCTAATAACATATGAACTAAGTATGGAGTTTAATTAATAGTAATATACCAGTATCAGTTCCTTAGTTGTGGCAAGCATATGTGATATAAAATGCTAACAACAGAGAAAAGTAGATGAGGATTTAAGGGAGTCCTCTATATATCTTTGCTTCTTTTTAAAAGAATCTAAACTATTCTAAAATAAAATATCTATTAAAATAGGCAGAATGGAAATTATTAAGATATAGTCTAATAAGTCATGGTATCTTTAGGAAAGATAGATAACCCCACAGATATCCTAGAATTAGGCTCACCTCAAACTTTCTCAAAAATACTGACTGATTAAATGAACTTGAGGACATGGCGGGGGGGGGAGGAGAAGCTAGGATGAAGTGAGAAGGTAGTACTGACATATATACATTACCAAATGTAAAATGGATGGCTAGTGGGAGCACAGGGAGATCAGCTTGATAATATGTGATGACCTAGAGGGGTGGGATATGGAGGGTAGGAGGGAGGCTCAAGAGGGATGGGATATAGGGAACAAAAATCCTAAAAAGGATTTCTTAGGTTGAAAAAGTACATATAAGGGATATCAATTCCCTATAGATGATCTTTAGCTGGATAAATATGGGGAAAAAGTCAGATATTCTTCCAAAGTAATAAAATTTTTTGAAAACAAATACACACTGCTGAAGAAGAGAGGGAAATATGTTCAGAATTTGAGAAAAAATATTTAAACCAAAACATATTGTTCCAGAAAATCTTATTCAATTGTAAGCAGGTCCAGAGACCTACCTAGAGTTATGGGAAGGACTCTGGGGAGGCAGGGGTTGGCCCTGACTCACACTGTGAGCAAGACCACTGACAGAGGATGCCCCAGGAAAACATTCTTATTACTATTCTTTTTTTTTTTTTTTTAACATCTTTATTGGGGTATAATTGCTTTACAATGGTGTGTTAGTTTCTGCTTTATAACAAAGTGAATCAGTCATACATAAACATATGTTCCCATATGTCTTCCCTGTTGCGTCTCCCTCCCTCCCACCCTCCCTATCCCACCCCTCCAGGCTGTCACAAAGCACCGAGCCAATATCCCTGTGCCATGCGGCTGCTTCCCACTAGCTATCTACCTTACTACGTTTGTTAGTGTGTATATGCCCATGACTCTGTCTCGCCCTGTCACAGCTCACCCTTCCCCCTCCCCATAACCTCAAGTCCATTCTCTAGGAGGTCTGCATCTTTATTCCTGCTTTACCCCTAGGTTCTTCATGACATTTTTTTCCTTAAATTCCATATATATGTGTTAGCATACGGTATTTGTCTTTTTCTTTCTGACTTACTTCACTCTGTATGACAGACTCTAGGTCTATCCACCTCATTACAAATAGCTCAATTTCGTTTCTTTTTATGGCTGAGTAATATTCCATTGTATATATGTGCCACATCTTCTTTATCCATTCATCTGATGACGGGCACTTAGGTTGTTTCCATCTCCGGGCTATTGTAAATAGAGCTGCAATGAACATTTTGGTACATGACTCTTTTTGAATTTTGGTTTTCTCAGGGTATATGCCCACTAGTGGGATTGCTGGGTCATATGGTAGTTCTATTTGTAGTTTTTTAAGGAACCTCCATACTGTTCTCCATAGTGGCTGAACCAATTCACATTCCCACCAGCAGTGCAAGAGTGTTCCCTTTTCTCCACACCCTCTCCAGCATTTATTGTTTCTAGATTTTTTGATGATGGCCATTCTGACTGGTGTGAGATGATATCTCATTGTAGTTTTGATTTGCATTTCTCTAATGATTAATGATGTTGAGCATTCTTTCATGTGTGTGTTGGCAGTCTGTATATCTTCTTTGGAGAAATGTCTATTTAGGTCTTCTGCCCATTTTGGGATTGGGTTGTTTGTTTTTTGATATTGAGCTGCATGAGCTGCTTGTAAATTCTGGAAATTAACCCTTTGTCAGTGTTTCATTTGCAAATATTTTTTTCCCATTCTGAGAGTTGTCTTTTCATCTTGTTTACGTTTTTCTTTGCTGTGCAAAAGCTTTGAAGTTGCATTAGGTCCAATTTGTTTATTTTTGTTTTTATTTCCATTACTCTAGGAGGTGGGTCAGAAAGGATCTTGCTGTGATTTATGTCATAGAGTGTTCTGCCTATGTTTTCCTCTAAGAGTTTGATAGTTTCTGGCCTTACATTTAGGTCTTTAATCCATTTTGAGCTTATTTTTGTGTATGGTGTTAGGGAGTGATCTAATCTCATACTTTTACATGTACCTGTCCAGTTTTCCCAGCACCACTTATTGAAGAGGCTGTCCTTTCTCCATTGTACATTACTGCCACCTTTATCAAAGATAAGGTGTCCATATGTGCATGGGTTTATCTCTGGGCTTTCTATCCTGTTCCATTGATCTATCTTTCTGTTTTTGTGCCAGTACCATACCGTCTTGATAACTGTAGCTTTGTAGTATAGTCTGAAGTCAGGGAGCCTGATTCCTCCAGTTCCTTCTTTTGTTCTCAAGATTGCTTTGGTTATTCGGGGTCTTTTGTGTTTCCATACAAATTGTGAAATTTTTTGTTCTAGTTCTGTGAAAAATGCCAGTGGTAGTTTGATAGGGATTGCATTGAATCTACAGATTGCTTTGGGTAGTAGAGTCATTTTCACAATGTTGATTCTTCCAATCCAAGAACATGGTATATCTCTCCATCTATTTGTATCATCTTTAATTTCTTTCATCAGTGTCTTATAATTTTCTGCATACAGGTCTTTTGTCTCCTTAGGTAGGTTTATTCCTAGATATTTTATTCTTTTTGTTGCAATGGTAAATGGGAGTGTTTTCTTGATTTCACTTTCAGATTTTTCATCATTAGTATATAGGAATGCCAGAGATTTCTGTGCATTAATTTTGTATCCTGCTACTTTACCAAATTCATTGATTAGCTCTAGTAGTTTTCTGGTAGCATCTTTAGGGTTCTCTATGTATAGTATCATGTCATCTGCAAACAGTGACAGCTTTACTTCTTCTTTTCCGATTTGGATTCCTTTTATTTCCTTTTCTTCTCTGATTGCTGTGGCTAAAACTTCCAAAACAATGTTGAATAATAGTGGTGAGAGTGGGCAACCTTGTCTTGTTCCTGATCTTAGTGGAAATGCTTTCAGTTTTTCACCATTGAGGATGATGTTTGCTGTGGGCTTGTCATATATGGCCTTTATTATGTTGAGGAAAGTCCCCTCTATGCCTACTTTCTGCAGGGTTTTTATCATAAATGGGTGTTGAATTTTGTCAAAAGCTTTCTCTGCATCTATTGAGATGATCATATGGTTTTTCTCCTTCAATTTGTTAATATGGTTTATCACATTGATAGATTTGCGTATATTGAAGAATCCTTGCATTCCTGGAATAAACCCCACTTGATCATGGTGTATGATCCTTTTAATGTGCTGTTGGATTCTGTTTGCTAGTATTTTGTTGAGGATTTTTGCATCTATGTTCATCAGTGATATTGGCCTGTAGTTTTCTTTCTTTGTGACATCCTTGTCTGGTTTTGGTATCAAGGTGATGGTGGCCTCGTAGAAGGAGTTTGGGAGTGGTCCTCCCTCTGCTATATTTTGGAAGAGTTTGAGAAGGATAGGTGTTAGCTCTTCTCTAAATGTTTGATAGAATTCGCCTGTAAAGCCATCTGGTCCTGGGCTTTTCTTTGTTGGAAGGTTTTTAATCACAGTTTCAATTTCAGTGCCTGTGATTGGTCTGTTCATATTTTCTATTTCTTCCTGATTCAGTCTTGGCAGGTTGTGCATTTCTAAGAATTTGTCCATTTCTTCCAGATTGTCCATTTTATTGGCATAGAGTTGCTTGTAGTAATCTCTCATGATCTCTTTTATCTCTGCAGTGTCAGTTGTTACCTCTCCTTTTTCATTTCTAATTCTATTGATTTGAGTCTTCTCCCTTTTTTTCTTGATGAGTCTGGCTAGTGGTTTATCTATCTTGTTTATCTTCTCAAAGAACCAGCTTTTAGTTTTATTGATCTTTGCTATTGTTTCCTTCATTTCTTTTTCATTTATTTCTGATCTGATTTTTATGATTTCTTTCCTTCTGCTAGCTTTGGGGTTTTTTTGTTCTTCTTTCTCTAATTGCTTGAGGTGCAAGGTTAGGTTGTTTATTCAAGATGTTTCCTGCTTCTTAAGGTGGGCTTGTATTGCTATAAACTTCCCCCTTAGAACTGCTTTTGCTGTATCCCACAGGTTTTGGGTCGTTGTGTCTCCATTGTCATTTGTTTCTAGGTATTTTTTGATTTCCTCTTTGATTTCTTCAGTGATATCTTCATTATTAAGTAGTGTATTGTTTAGCCTCCATGTGTTTGTATTTTTTACAGATCTTTTCCTGTAATTGATATCTAGTCTTATGGCATTGTGGTCAGAAAAGATACTTGATACAATTTCAATTTTCTTAAATTTACCAAGGCTTGATTTGTGACCTAAGATATGATCTATCCTGGAGAATGTTCCATGAGCACTTGAGAAAAATGTGTATTCTGTTGTTTTTGGATGGAGTGTCCTATAAATATCAATTAAGTCCATCTTGTTTAATGTATCATTTAAAGCTTGTGTTTCCTTATTTATTTTCATTTTGGATGATCTGTCCATGGGTGAAAGTGGGGTGTTTAAGTTCCCTACTATGAATGTGTTACTGTCGATTTCCCCTTTTATGGCTGTTAGTATTTGCCTTATGTATTGAGGTGCTCCTATGTTGGGTGCATAAATATTTACAATTGTTATATCTTCTTCTTGGATCGATCCCTTGATCATTATGTAGTGTCCTTCTTTGTCTCTTTTAATAGTTCTTATTTTAAAGTCTATTTTGTCTGATATGAGAATTGCTACTCCAGCTTTCTTTTGGCTTCCATTTGCATGGAATATCTTTTTCCATCCCCTTACTTTCAGTCTGTATGTGTCTCTAGGTCTGAAGTGGGTCTCTTGTAGACAGCATATATAAGGGTCTTGTTTTTGTATCCATTCAGCTAATCTGTGTCTTTTGGTGGGAGCATTTAGTCCATTTACATTTAAGGTAATTATCGATATGTATGTTCTTATTCCCATTTTCTAAATTGTTTTGGGTTCGTTATTATAGGTCTTTTCCTTCTCTTGTGTTTCCTGCCTAGAAAAGATCCTTTAGCATTTGTTGTAAAGCTGGTTTGGTGGTGCTGAACTCTCTCAGCTTTTGCTTGTCTGTAAAGGTTTTAATTTCTCCATCAAATCTGAATGAGATCCTTGCTGGGTAGAGTAGTCTTGGCTGCAGGTTTTTCTCCTTCATCACTTTCAGTATGTCCTGCCACTCCCTTCTGGCTTGTAGGGTTTCTGCTGAGAGATCAGCTGTTAACCTTATGGGGATTCCCTTATGTGTTATTTGTTGTTTTTCCCTTGCTGCTTTTAATATGCTTTCTTTGTATTTAATTTTTGACAGTTTGATTAATATGTGTCTTGGCGTATTTCTCCTTGTATTTATCTTGTATGGGACTCTCTGTGCTTCCTGGACTTGATTAACTATTTCCTTTCCCATGTTAGGGAAGTTTTCAACTATAATCTCTTCAAATATTTTCTCAGTCCCTTTCTTTTTCTCTTCTTCTTCTGGAACCCCTATAATTCGAATGTTGGTGCGTTTAATGTTGTCCCAGAGGTCTCTGAGACTGTCCTCAGTTCTTTTCATTCTTTTTTCTTTATTCTGCTCTGCAGTAGTTATTTCCACTATTTTATCTTCCAGGTCACTTATCCGTTCTTCTGCCTCAGTTATTCTGCTATTGATCCCATCTAGAGTACTTTTAATTTCATTTATTGTGTTGTTCATCGTTGCTTGTTTCATCTTTAGTTCTTCTAGGTCCTTGTTAACTGATTCTTGCATTTTGTCCAATCTATTGTCCATTCTATCTCCAAGATTTCGGATCAACCTTACTATCATTATTCTGAATTCTCTTTCAGGTAGACTGCCTATTTCCTCTTCATTTGTTAGGTCTGGTACATTTTTATCTTGCTCCTTTATCTGCTGTGTGTTTTTCTGTCTTCTCATTTTGCTTATCTTACTGTGTTTGGGGTCTCCTTTTTGCAGGCTGCAGGTTCGTAGTTCCTCCTGTTTTTGATGTCTGTCTCCAGTGGCTAAGGTTGGTTCAGTGGGTTGTGTAGGCTTCCTGTTGGAGGGGACTAGTGCCTGTGTTGTGGTGGATGAGGCTGGATCTTGTCTCTCTAGTGGGCAGGTTCACATCTGGTGGTGTGTTTGGGGGTGTCTGTGGCCTTATTATGATTTTAGGCAGCCTCTCTGCTAATGGGTGGGGCTGTGTTCCTGTTTTGCTAGTTGTTTAGCATAGGTTTTCCAGCACTGTGGCTTGCTGGTCGTTGAGTGAAGCTGGGTGCTGGTGTTAAGATGGAGGTCTCTGGGAGATTTTCGCCCTTTGATATTATGTGGAGCTGGGAGGTCTCTTGTTGATCAGTGTCCTGAAGTTGGCTCTCCTACCACAGAGGCAGAGTCCTGCCTCCTGGCTGGAGCACCAAAAGCTTTTCATCCACACGGCTCAGGATAAAAGGGAGAAAAAGTAGAGGGAATTAGTAGAAGTATGAGGAAAGAAAGAAGGAAAGGAGGGTAGGAAGGAAGGAAGAAAGAAAGAAAGAAGCAAAGAAGGAAAGAAGGCAAGAAGGGAAGAAAGGAGGGAGGGAGGGAGGGAGGAAGGAAGGAAGGAGGGAAAGAAGGAAAAAAGACAGAAAGAAAGAAGATACAGTAAAAATAAAATAAAGTATAATAAAGTTATTGAATTAAAAAATTCTTATTTAGAAAAAAAAAAGGGGATGGAAAGAACCTTAGGACAAATGTTGGCAGCAAAGCTATACAGACAAAATCTTACACAGAAGCATACACATACACCCTCACTAAAAGAGGTAAAGGGGGAAAAATCATAAATCTTGCTGTCAGAGACCACCTCATCAATTTGGGATGATTCGTTGTCTAAAGGAGGGAAGGAAGGATGGAAAGAAAGAAAGAAAGAACGAAGGTAAAGTATAATATTGTTATTAAAATTAATTATTAAGAAAAAAAATTTAAAAAAAACATGGACGGATAGAACCCTAGGACAAATGGTGGAAGCAAGACTATACAGACAAGATCTCACACAGAAGCATACACATACACATTCACAAAAAGAGGAAAGGGGAAAAAATCATAGATCTTGCTCCTAAAGTCCACTTCCTTAATTTGGGATGATTGGTTGTCTATTCAGGTATTCCATAGATGCAGGGTATATCAAGTTGATTGTGGAGCTTTAATCCGTTGCTTCTGAGGCTGCTGGGAGAGATTTCCCTTTCTCTTCTTTGTTCTCACAGCTCCCAGGGCTAAGCTTTGGATTTGGCCCTGCCACTGCATGTAGATCGCTGGAGGGCGTCTGTTTTTTGCTCAGACAGGATGGGGTTAAAAGAGCCGCTGATTGGGGGCTCTGGCGCACTCAGGCTGGCGGGGACGGAGGGGCACAGAGTGCGGGGCGGGCCTGCGGTGGCAAAGGCCGGCGTGACTTTGCACCAGCCTGAGGCGCGCTGTGCGCTGTCCCGGGGAAGTTGTCCCTGGATCCCGGGAACCTGGCAGTGGCGGGCTGCACAGGCTCCGCGGAAGAGGGGTGTGGAGAGTGACCTGTGCTCGCACACAGGCCCCTCGGTGGCGGCAGCAGCAGCCTTAACGTCTCCCGCCCGCCTCTGGGGTCCGCGCTTTTAGCCGCGGCTTGCGCCCGTCTCTGGATTCCGCGCTTTCAGCCGCGGCTCGCGCCCGTCTCTGGATTCCGCGCTTTCAGCCGCGGCTCGCGCCCGTCTCTGGGTTCCGCGCTTTCAGCCGCGGCTCGCGCCCGTCTCTGGGTTCCGCGCTTTCAGCCGCGGCTCGCGCCCGTCTCTGGGTTCCGCGCTTTCAGCCGCGGCTCGCGCCCGTCTCTGGGTTCCGCGCTTTCAGCCGTGGCTCGCGCCCGTCTCTGGGGTCCGCGCTTTCAGCTGCGGCTCGCGCCCGTCTCTGGGGTTCGCGCTTTTAGCTGCGGCTCGCGCCCGTCTCTGGAGTTCCTTTAAGCAGCGTTCTTAAACCCCTCTCCTCACGCCCCAGGAAACAAAGAGGGAAGGAAAAGTCTCCTGCCTCTTCGGCAGGTGCAGGCTTTTTCCCCGGACTCCCTCCCGGCTAGCTGAGGTGCACTAACCCCTTCAGGCTATGTTCAAGCCGCCAACCCCAGTCCTCTCCCTGCGCTCCGGCCTCAGCTCGCAGCCCCGCCCGCCCCGGCGGGTGAGCAGACAAGCCTCTCGGGCTGGTGAGTGCCGGTCGGCACCGATCCTCTGTGCGGGAATCCCGCCGCCTTGCCCTCCGCACCCGTTCCTGTGCAGTCCTCCGCAGCTTCGAATCTGCCCCCTCCACCTCCCGCAGTCTCCGCACGCGAAGGGGCTTCCTAGTGTGTGGAAACTTTTCCTCCTTCACAGCTCCCTCCCACTGGTGCAGGTGCCGTCCCTATTCTTTTGTCTCTGTTTTTTCTTTTGCCCTACCCATGTACGTGGGGAGTTTCTTGCCTTTTGGGAGGTCTGAGGTCTTCTGCCAGCCTTCAGTAGGTGTTCTGTAGGAGTTGTTCCACGTGTATATGTATTTCTGGTGTATCTGTGGGGAGGAAGGTGATCTCCGCGTCTTACTCTTCCGCCATCTTCCGCCTTCTCCCTTATTACTATTCTTTTTTGTTTCATTTAACTCAGTTTGTTGGTGGTGTTGTCTTTATTATTTTTAATTCTTAATTTTTTTAATTGTTTAATATATTTTTTATTTTTCTATTTTTAATTTACTTTTTGTTGTATTTTTTTTCTTTGTTTTATTTTCTTTTGTCTGCTTCTTTGTTTCTGTTTAATTGTTTTTGTCATTTATCTTGGGTTTGGTTTGCTTATTTTCTTTCTTCCTTTTTTTGTGTGTGTTGCTGTTGTTGCTATTGGTTTGTTTTGGTTACTTGTCTTGGGTTTTGATTGTTTGTTTTCTTTTCCTTTTTTTTCTTTATTTTATCTCTAGCCATGTTATGTGGCTTGTGGGCTCTTAATTCCCCAGCCAGAGGTCGGGCCTGGGCTTTCAGTGTAGGAGCACTGAGTCCAGGAAGATGGACCACCAGAGAATTCCCAGGCCCCAAAATTAATCAGTGTGTGCTCTCCCAGAGGTCTCCATTTTGACAAGAGGACACAGCTCTACCCACCTGCCTGCAGGCTCCAAGGGTGAACACCTCGCACAAAACAATCAGCAAGATAGAAATGCAGTCCCACCCATCAGTGGACAAGCTAAAGAATGTTGTACCAAGCTCACAGACACCCCCAAATTCACTGCTAGACCCGGCCCTGCCCATCAGAGGGAGAAGACTCAGCTCCACCCACTAGAGTGCAGGCACCAGTCCCTCCCTCCAGGAAGCCTAAACAAGCCCCTGGACCAAACACAACCACCAGGGGACAGGCAAAAGAAGCAAGAGGAACTATGAACATGTAGCCTGGAGAAAGGAGACCATAAACACAGTAAGTGAGACAAAATGAGATAACAGAGAAATAAGTTGCAGAAAACGGACCAACGTTAAAAACCCACAAGACCAAGTAAATGAAAAGGAAATAGGACATCTATCTGAAAAATAATTCAAAAAAGTAATGATAGTAAAGATGATCAAAGATATCAAAAAAAGAATGGAGGCATGGATTGAGAAGATACAAGAAATGTTTAACAAGGACACAGAAGAATTAAGAAACAAACAATTAGTGATGAACAACACAGTAACTGAAATGAAAAGTACACTAGAAAGAATCAATAGCAGAATAACTGAGACAGAAGAACAGATAAGTGAGATTAAGTGAGTTGGAAGATAAAATGGTGGAAAAAAATGCTGTGGAACAGAACAAAGAATAAACAATGAAAAGAAATGAAGACAGTCACAGATACTTCTGTGACAATAGTAAATGCATCAACATTTGAATTATAGGGATCCCAGAAGAAAAATAGAAAGAGAAAGGGCTTGAGAAAATATTTGAAGAGACTATAGTCAAAAACTACCTTAACATGGGAAAGGAAATAGTCAACCAAGTCCAGGAAGTGTAGAGAGTCCCATACAGGATAAAACAAAGGAGAAACACACTGAGACAGATTAATCAAACTAACTAAAATTAAATACAGAGAAAAAATATTAAAAGCAGCAAGGGAAAAGCCACAAATAACATACAAGGGAATCCTCATAAGGTTATCAGCTGATTTTTCAGCAGAAGTGTCATGATATATTTAAAGTGATGAAAGGTTAATATCTACAACAAAGATTATTCTATTCAGCAAGGATCTCTTTCAGATTTGACAGAGAAATCAAAAGCTTTACAGACAAGCAAAATCTAAGAGAATTCAACACCACAAAACCAGCTTTACTACAAATGCTAAAGGAACTTCCCTGGTGCAAAACACAACAGAAGAAAAATACCTACAAAAACAAACTGAAAACAATTCAGAAAATGGTAATAGGAACATACCTATTGATAGTTACCTTAAATGTAAATGGTTTAAATGCTCCAACCAAAAGACACAGACTGGTGAATGTATACAAAAACAAGACCCATATATATGCTGAGTACAAGAGACACACTTCAAACCTAGGGACAATAATGACCAAAAGTGAGGGGATAGAAAAAGATATTCCATGCAAATGGAAATCAAATGAAAGCTGGAGTACCAATATTCATGTACAACAAAATAGACTTCAAAATAAAGACTATTGCAAGAGACAAGGAAGGACACTGCATAATGATCAATAGATCAATCCAAGAAGATATAACAATTGTAAATATTTATGCACCCAACATAACAGCACATCAATACATAAGACAAATGTTAACAGCTATAAAAGGGGAAATCAACAGTAACACAATAATAGTGGGGAACTTTAACACTCCACATAAACCAGTGGATAGATCATCCAGACAGAATATTAATAAGGAAACACAAGACTTAAATAACGCATTAGAACAGATAAATTATATTTATAAGACATTCCATCTGAAAGCAGCAGAATGTACTTTCTTCTCAAGAACACATGGAACATTCTCCAGGATAGATCACATTTTGGGTCACAAATCAAGCCTCAATAAATTTAAGAAAATGAAATTTTACCAGACAACTTTCCAACTACAATGCTCTGAGATTAGAAATCAATTACAGTAAAAAAGAATTGGAAGAAACATGAACACATGGAAGCTAAACAATATGCTAAATAACCAAGAGATCACTGAAGAAATCAAAGAGGGAATCAAAAAATAACTAGAAAAAAATGACAATGAAAACATGATGATCCAAAACCTACAAGATGCAATAAAAACAATTCTAAGAAGGAAGTTTACAGCAATAAAATCCTACCTCAAGAAACAAGAAAAATCTTCAATAAACAACCTAAACTTACACCTAAAGCAACTAGAGAGAGAAGCACAAACAAAACACAAAGTTAATAGAAGGAAAGAATTCATAAAGATCAGGGAAGAAATAAATGAAATAAAAATGAGGAATAAAATAACAAAGATCAATGAAACTAAAAGCTGCTCTTTAAGAAGATAAACAAAGTTGATAAAACTTTAGCCAGACACATCAAGAAAAAGAGGGAGAGTACTCAAATAAATACATTTAGAAATGAAAAAGAAGAAGTTATAATGGACACCGCAGAAATACAAAGCATCATAAGAGATTACTACAAGCAACTCTATGACAATATAATGGACAACTTGGAAGAAACTGACAAATTCTTAGAAAGATATAACCTTCTGAAACTGAACCAGGAAGAAATAGAAAATATGAACAGAGAAATCACAAGTAATGAAATTGAAACTGTGAATAAACATCTTCCAAAAAACAAAAGTCCAGAACCAGATGGCTTCACAATTGAATTCTGTCAAACATTTAGAGAATAGCTAACAGCCATCCTTCTCAAACTCCTCCAAAAATTTACATAGGTAGGAGCACTCCCAAACTCATTCTACAAGTCTATCATCACCGTGACACTAAAACAATACAAAGATACTACAAAAAAAGAAAATTACAGACCAATATCACTGATGAATATAGATGCAAAAATCCTCAATAAAATACTAGCAAACAGAATCCAACATATTAAAAGGATCATACACTATGATCAAGTGGTATTTATCCCAGGGATGCACAAGTTCTTCAATATACACAAATCAATCAATGTAATACACCACATTAACACATTGAAGAATAAAAACCATATGATCATCTCAATAGATGCAGAAAGAATCTTTTGACAAAATTCAACACCCATTTATGGTAAAAAAATTCTCCAGAAAATGGGCATAGAGGGAACCTACCTCAAAATAATAAAGGCCATATATGGCAAACCCACAGCAAACATCATTCTAAATGGTGAAAAACTGAAAGAATTTCCTCTAACATCAGGAATAATGCAAGGATGTCCACTCTCGCCATTATTATTCAACATAGTTTTGGAAGTCGTAGCCATGGCAATCAGAGAAGAAAAAGAAAAAAAGGAATCCAAATTGGAAAAGAAGTAAAACTGTCACTGTTTGCAGATGGCATGATACCATACACAGATAATCCTAAAGATGCCACCAGAAAACTACTAGAGCTAATGAATGAATTTGGTAAAGTTGCAGGATAAAGAATTAATGCACAGAGATATCTTGCAATTGTATACACTAACAATGGAAGATCAGAAACAGAAATTAAGGAAACAATCCCATTTAGCATTGCAACAAAAAGAATAAAATACCTAGGAATAAACCTATGTAAGAAGGCCAAAGACCTTTACTCAGAAAACAATAAGACACTGATGAAAGATGACACAAACAGAGAGAGAGAGATAGCATATTCTTGGATAAGAAGAATCAATATTGTGAAAATGACTATACTACCCAAAGCAATCTACAGAGTCAATACAATCCCTATCAAATTACCAATGGCATTTTTCACAGAATTAGAACAAAAAATTTTAAAATTTGTATGGTAACACAGAAGACCCTGAATAATCAAAGCAATCTTAAGAAAGAAATCAGAGCTGGAGGTATCAGGCTCCTTGACTTCAGAATATACTACAAAGCTACAGTAATAAAGGCAGTATAGTAGTAGCACAAAAACTGAAATATAGATCAAGACAACAGAAAAGAAACCCCAGAGATAAAATCATGCAAATATGGTCACCTAATCTATGACAAAGGAGGCAAGAACATACAATAGAGAAAAGACAGTCTCTTCAATAAGTGGTGTTGTGAAAACCAGACAGCTATGTGTAAAAGAATGAAATTAGAACACTCCCTAACACCATCCACAAAGATAAAATCAAAATGGATTAAAGACCTAAATGCAAGGTGAGACACTATAAAACTCTTAGAGGAAAACATAGGCAGAACACTCTTTGACATAAATTACAGCAAGATCTTTTTTGACCCACCTCCTAGAGTAATGAAAATAAAAATGAAAATTTAAAAATGGAATCTAATTAAACTTAAAAGCTTTATACAGCAAATGAAACCATAAACAAGATAAAAAGACAACCCGCAGAATGGAAAGCATTTGCAAAAGAAGCAACTGACAAAGATTAATCTCCAAAATATACAAAGAGCTCATGAAGCTCCATATCAAAAAAGAACAAACAACCCAATCAAAAAATAGGTGGAGACCTAAATAGACATTTCTCCAAAGAAGACATACAGATGGCCAACAAACACATGAAAAGATGTTCAATGTCACTAATTATTAGATAAATTCAAATCAAAACTACAGTGAGGTATTACCTCACACCAGTCAAAATGGCCATCATCAAAAAATCTACAAATAATAAATGCTGGAGAGGGTGTGGAGAAAAGAGAACTCTCTTACCCTGTTGGTGGGAATGTAAATTGACACAGCCACTAGGGAGAACAGTATGGTGGTTCCTTAAAAAACTAAAAATATAACTACCATACAATCCAGCAATCCCATTACTGGGAATATACCCACAGAAAACCATAATTCAAAAAGATACATGCACCCAAATGTTCTTTGCAGCACTATTTACAATAGTGAGGACATGGAAGCAACCTAAATGTCCATCAACAGAGGAATGGGTAAAGAAGGTATGTTACATATATACAGGGAATATTATTCAGCCGTAAAAAGGAATGAATTTTTTTTCATTTCCAGTGACGTGAATGGACTTAGAGACTGTCATACAGAGTGAAGTAAGTCAGAAACAGAAAAACAAGTATTGTATATTAACTCATATATTTGGAGTCTAGAAGAATGGTATAAGTGATCTTACTTACAAAGCAGAAATAGAGACACAGATGTAGAGAAGAAACATTTGGATAACAAGGGGCAAAGATGAGGGATGGATGAATTGGGAGATTGGTATTGACATGTATACACTACTGTGTATAAAATAGATGACTAATGAGAACCTATTGTATAGCATATGGAACATTACCTGGTGCTCTGTGGTGACCTAAATGGGAAGGAAATCCAAGAAAGGGGATATATGTGTACCTATGGCTGATTCACTTTGCTGTACAGCAAAAACTGAAACAGCAGTGTAAAGCAACTATACTCCAAAAAAGTATATATATATATATATATATATATATATATATATATATATATATATATATATATATATATATATATATATCTGGCAGCCACTGTTAATATTGGCATATTTCCTTCCTGGTTTTCTTTCATGTATTTTTCATTTCACATTGTTAAAATTATAGTATATATATAATTTGTAGATATAGAATTAGATATAGAATATAGACAAACACCCCATTGATTTATAGAAAGTTCTTATCAATTTTCATTTCCTTTGGAAATATAAGAGCTTATCTCTTTTTCACCTAGCTAGCAATGACTGGAGAGTCTGTATATATTTGTCTGTGTGTCTACATATATTACATATATACAATAATTTTATTAATTTGATTGGAGAAAAATGTTATCTTGTTTTAAGTTTTGATGTTTGTAGAGCTCAATATTTTCTCAGGTGACTTTCTTCTTTTGTGAATTGTCTTAGTTTCCTTTGCTGGTTTAGACTGTATCCTCAATTTGCATCAGCTTTTTATATATTAAAGATACTAACATTTAAAAAACAACAATAAATTCAGAAGAAAGAAGAGAAACTATGGGAGAAGTATATGTATACTTTCTGATCTTCAAATCCCTGACAATAAATTTTAAATTGAGATATATACCTTAAACTGTGTATTAACCAAAACTGCCATTTGTACCCTATTTCTAAAGTCCACCCAGGCCATGACTTATTCAAATATAAATTCATATTAGGTAAAGTGATGCTTTTTGTTGTTGCTGTTGCTATTATTAGTTCAGGTCCAAAGTTTGCCCTATCTCAAAGATACTTGTGCACAAGAAATTACAGAGAAAGACAGTGACTATCTGTTTTCCTCACTTGGACAGACACTTCGAAGCGTGGACATCTGGCTAATCATTCTTGCAATCTGCCACTTTACTTCTCTCTTCATAAACTGATCTTTTGATCTCTGCTATCCCTTCAGAGACATGTCCTTATGAGTCTATCCATCAAATGACAAACTCCTGGCCTTACTAATATTTTGTGACAGGCAAGCATTTCCTGACCCTGTGAGCCTACTTAGAATACTGATTTTAAAACTCCTCAGTATTATTTCTTCTTGTGTCTGGTAGATTTATTGTTTTAAACAACAATATATGTTTCACATACACATCCAAACTTCAAATATCTGCTTATTATCAGGCCAAGGAGTATATGTGTAGACACACAAACACACACACACGTGCACATACACATTCATACTCATAACAGGTGCTATACACAGTAAAATTTAGCTGATGTGGGTATATATTTTCCCTATATGTTTTAGTGTTTATAGTAATAATATTAAGGAAAAAAATCACCAGAATAAAATAGGCAAGGCAAACTTTATTTAAGACTATTGCAATTGGGTCCACACCATTGCAATAGGAGAGACTGAACTCAACTCTACTGAAAGCAAAGGAAGGCCAGAGGAATTTTAAATGCTGAAAATGAGCTAAAGGAAAATATATTAGGGGAGAAGTTTTGTCAAAGTGATTAGGCTACCTGTGTTTGTTAACTGTCGCTGATCCAAGTTAAGCTACTACTCTCCCACAGAAATTGGAAAATAGGGGCACTATCTTTTTTGTTTTTGTTTTTGTGTGTGTGTGTGTGTGTGGTACGCGGGCCTCTCACTGTTGTGGCCTCTCCCGTTGCGGAGCACAGGCTCCGGACGCGCAGGCTCAGCGGCCATGGCTCACGGGCCCAGCCGCTCCGCGGCATGTGGGATCTTCCCAGACTGGGGCACGAACCCTTGTCCCCTGCATCGGCAGGCGGACTCTCAACCACTGCGCCACCAGGGAAGCCCAGCACTATCTTTTTTGATGATTACATTTCAAAGGAATGGCTTCCAGATCTTTGAGAAAGACATAGAAGATTTACACCCAAGGAGTGCAGAAAATTCACATTACAAGTTTTCTAATGTAAAAATTCTCTAAGAAAAGAGAGGTCAGTGGCTTACAGTCAGGAGAAACTCTGTCTAACATGTAGTGAAGCAGAGGGAAACATTAAAGCTGTTTTGGTCAATAACAAGCCTCCTGCATGATTATATTCCTATTTCTACATCTTACTTCACTTGCCACCATCCTAGCATGCACACTACCCATTGCTTCAGCCAAGCTGAATTACTTGTAGTTCTAGATAAATCATACTTTGTTCATGCTTCTATTCCTTCCACCACTTTTCTTTCTCGTATTATGAACTGTTTCTTTTTATCAAATATTAAGTACATGGTTAGGGCCCTTGGACACTTTCCTTGCTTTAATAATTTGATGCATTTACCTTTTATCTATCTCCCTGTTGCAACTATATCAGTATATTATAATGTTAAGAGTGTGGATTCTAGAGTTATATTAGTCAAGGTTAATGCTGGCTTAACCACTAATCAGTTTCAGAATTTTGGAAGTTACTATTTTGGAAGTTACTACATCTCTTGGAATCTTGGTGTATCATTTGTAAAGTGTAGATAATTATAACACCTATCTTGCATGCTTTTTTTTTTCTTTCTTTTCTTTAATGTTTTGGTTAGGATAAATAAAATTAATGTATGCAAAATGAAGAACAGAGTATTGTTTTTGTCATGCCACTCAAACCTTCCATTGTTGTTAATTTTTATTTGTTTCTCCTTCTAAACTGTAAATTATATTATAATAGGAAGAAATTGTATGTGTTTTGGTGTACCCTGTGCCTTGAATGGTAATTTTTATTTAGTATTTTTTATTATATACTTGCTGATGGCAAGTTCAACTACTGAAATTTTATATTCCAACATATAAAATGTTGTATTTTCAAAATGATATTAAGAGACTTATAGTTTTAATGGATACTAAGATGCATTTTAAACAAAAATATTTTGTAAAAGTAAATGAGTAAATGAAAACTTCTCTTCATTTGTTTAACTGTACTTAAATGCCTTATTTCGTTTTAAAATCTGAGTTTAGAAAATAATGACTTTTTAATCCTCTAGGAGAAAAATACAGTGAAATAAATAATAATAAAAACATAAATAAAAACTATGTGTGAGTGATTTAAAAGAGCAAAAATGACCAAGCTATATGAACTATTTGTATTTTTTATCATTAATCTGAAGTTTGAGTAGTAAAGGGAAAAAATGACAATGTTTTCCCTCTGTGTATCTTAAATGTCAGTCAATTTGATTACTGTTGACATGTACTTTTCACTGACATAGATTTTCCCTGAGGACATGAGTTGTTCCCAAGACGTGATAGTCAGTATGACCAAAACATGGGCTGGACAAGCCACAGAGAGAATCTGAAGCAGAAACAGGGCCAAACAGTATCTTGACACTTTGTGAACCATTTCAAAAACTCAGTGAATGCAGAGAATGCAAAGTATATATTCTAGGACTGCCCAAAGCTTCAGCATCACTGTAAGCATCTCAGGTTGCTAGATTAATTAACCGATAATATAAACTCGAAATTAAAAAATCATTAAGCTAACACATGAGAAGAATCTTTGGACAGAATCTAGGTATATACTGAGTGAATTTTAACAGAACCATAATATTTCAGAGCAAGTAACTGGAGTAGACTTTTGCTAATTGAAGTTAGAATAAAAACTACTTTAATGTAATATAACTATAAGGGGCAGAAAAAAGTTTTCTTTTATGTATTAGATGTTTATTTAATATTCAGATGGAGATATAGTTGAATATATTGATATTAATTAAATTCATATAGCAGCAAATAAATGCAAAAATTCTACGTTTATCCACTAAAAATAGAAACATAAGGAAAAATATAATATGGAAAACTTTCAGAGACTATATATTGGCCAAAAATTTAGCAGACACAATTTAGCTATATGTCATTTTCAAGTCTCATTTTAAAAAAATAGATTTATAAAGAACAATATTAAAAGAGTAAAGTACTCAAATATGAGTTTCTCATTTGTCTTGAGCTCCAGAATTCTGTGTGCCAGGGACAACCACTCTTATTAGCTAACTACATTTCTTTCTGAAGATAATTTATATACATTAAAGCATATATATGAAGGGCAGCATGCCAATTAAAAGAAACACACAATAAGGTGACAGATATTTAGAAAATAAAAAATGAAAAATAGGTGTAATTTCATTCCTACTTTTAACATGCTAATAAAAAGTGATTAAACATTGGTTATTGTTGGATAAAATAACAGTAAAATTCATAAATAACATATTCAGATAAAATATATTAAGGAGATCAGCTAATAAACTAATCTCTTATGAGGAAGTATATTGTCTTCAAAACTGTCCCACACAACAAAGTAGTTTTGGTGTAATATTTTTTAAAGTAGCTCTTTTTATTCTGTAAATAGTGTATTAAGATTTTGGCATGTCTGTAAAAGTTGTAGTTAAATTCTAGTATTCTATCTTTGTCAGCTTCTACTGAAAGAGAATTTTAACCTCAAAAAAATAATTTAAAATCCTCCATTTGTTCTCTAATATATATATTAGTGTATGGTCAGGCCACTCAACATGGCTGTTCTCTTGCTCTCTGCACATCCCCTGCTTGACAACCAGTGCCTGCTTCACCGACACACTATACATATCATATGATTAACCTTCCTGTGTACTTGCCCCAAGCTCCAATTAATGATTGCTTTTATCAAAGGGATAGTGAGGGCCATGCCTCTCTGCTGGTTTCCCTAGTAACTAATGAGCCAAACTGATGTAACTCTCCCTATAAAAGGCATACTCCCATTCCCTCTACTCCCCTAGAGCGAAGTCAGCCACCATCTGCCCTACATGGTGAGGTGTCGCTTCAGGATCTTGCTTCAGATGTGTAAGCTCCTCTATCCATTAAACCATTGATGTCTGTGTTGCTGACTCCCAGCTCTTTCTTCTGTCTTGAAGCTGGGCAAGCACAGGCCTTGCAGGGCTGTGAGACGCAGCCCAACATTATTAATATCAAATAAGGAATTTTTCTATAAATAAGCAGAAGAATTTACTCTGATATCAGAAAGTACAGGAGTCCAAACCCAGCTAATCAACTTGCTTACAGAGTAAAATATTCTAAGGACAATTCAAGAGGTCTCTGCTTAAGGCAGCACAGGAGTGCCCACTCAGTTTTGCTTACCATGCAGAAACGGAAGTGTAGAGGCTCACAAATGAAGCATTTAAATTTTAATCCAGCTTCTCTGTATACATGTCAAATTAGCCTATAAAGGCATAGTTTCTTATTCCCAATTTGTTGTTTTTGGGAAAATACTTTGGTGAATCTCTGGCCAGGGAAACCAGAAAACTGAAACCAGGGAAACCGTAGTTTGCTGAAGAGTGGCAGAATCCAGGAAAGAAAAGAGATAATGAGGGAATCTCTAACTCTGTCTATCCCTAATCCAGACTAACTCCTGAACTATGCGTGTACAGAGCACATTCTAAGGGGCCAAGCTAAAGACAAAGATTCAGGTAAGATCAAAGCTGCTGGTAAAGAAATAGAGTTTCACATTCAAGTCTAGTAAAGATAATTGTCCAATTCAAAATAATCTTCATTAAAAAAGGAACAGAATCTAGAATCTCTGAAAAGTTAAAACTCAGGATACAATTCAAAATTACCCAACACAGGAAGAACCAAGAAAAATGAAACTCATGGCCAAGAAAAAAGAAAAAAAAAATTATATAGACCCTGAGATACTGAAATCTTGTAATTGGAGGTCAAAATTTGAAAGTAACTATTATAACTCTCTTCAATAAAGTTAAAAAAATGCTCACTATGGATAAAAATATTAAAAAGATCACAGCAGACAATGAGAAATGATTTTGCAACTAAAAAATACAGTATCTGAACTATCAAATTTACTAAATGGACTGAAAGACTGCATATTACAAAGAGTAAGTGAATTTGACAATAGGTCAGTATACATTATCCCATGTAAAACATACAAAAAAGATTTTTAAAAAAAATTGATGTCAGAGATCTTTGATATAATCAAGTCATTAGACGTGTGCTTAACTGATGTTACTGAAGAAGAGCATAAAGAAACTAGAGCAGAAAAAATTATTGAAGAAAATGGCTGAAATTTTCCCAAATTTGATGAAAGTTAGAAATTTATAATTCCAGTTTAGCTGAATATGCTAATATCTCCACTTAATCCTCAAAAGTGTCCTATATTACATAATAAATTATATATGGTCACTTAACTATAAGGCAAAATTTGCATGAAGTTAAGCTTACACTTTATTTCTTAAATTGCCCTCAAATTGAAATGTATACAACATAGGACACAATGAATATGAAAATGTAGAATATACAAATTAAGTTAATTTCACACTAACCTACACATTTATTCAACAGAATTGTCTTCTAATCTATACCAACTATAAACTACCACTTGCTGACTTTAAATAAACAGAGATTTGCACATCCTGGGAGAATTTTCTTGTTATGGTATATTGGAAGACCAGGTTTCATGTTCATTCATATAATCTACCTGTAATATGAATGTTCTTTCTCTCAATAAGTCCAACAAAGCTAATTTTGCTTCTCTTATTGTTAACTTATGTTTTCCTTTGTTGAGCACCAAATGAAATAGGTTAATTAAATTTGGTGTCCATTTTATGTTATTATTTTTTCTTACATGCACAGCTTGTCTTACAGGTATGCGATACATACTCACTGAGATTGGCTGAAGAATAGAGGTGCTACAGTCCCACCTCACATCACATTATTTTAAGGGCATAGGTAAAGTTTACATTGCAATGAAATGTAACAGAAGGTTGTTATGTTTAAGAGAAAATGTAATGTGTAATGTGTTTTAAGGAAATGTGTCCTAGGGAAATGGGATAAGATAAATGTTATAATCAGTAAAACAATTAATAGGATATCTATATATCAATCTGAAAAATAAACTATAAATATTTGCATATATATATTTCAAAAGCAATAAATAGTTATCATTTGCTTGAGAATGGATCTAATAACAGATACACTATACTTTTATGAAAAAAATGCATCATATTGAAAGGTCTAAGTTTTAAAGATATTATTGAAAGAAAAATGTTTAATGTAGTTGGAAAAATCTATGTTCTTGGATGGGAAGATAATATTGAAAAGATGGAAATTATCCCCAAATTATTAATTGAATACAATTCCAATTATATTCTAACCATAGTATTTTATAACTCTTAACAATATACCTTAAAATAATTTGGAAGAAATATAGACAAGATATTTGTGAAGGAGAAAAGTAATAAGGGGACTTACTTATCAGATAGTGAGTCTAATTATAAATTTACAATAATTTTAAAATGTGCTATTGAAGAGATCAATAAGTAAATGAATTGGAATAGTTAGCTCTTATCTGATTTTTATTTAAATCAGCATATAAATTGGAACTTTGTATATGACAGAAGCAGCATTAAAAATTAGTGGGAAAATTAATTAAATATTCAATATATGGTGCTAAGACATTATGGAAGAAAAAATAAAACAAGTTCTCTATATCATAAATATAAATTGTGTATAGAAAATTGACCTAAAATAAAAACAAAGTACAAAATCTCATAAAAATACAGGAGACTATTAATGTGACATCAAGATAAAAAAGATTAAATGAAGTTATAAAATTCACAGCTTTCAAATGTTAGTAAATGAATATTTACATTAAAAAATATCTACATACAGAAACTATAATTTGGGGACAAGTAAAGGGTTTTATGTATGTCTAATAAAGGAACTATGATTTGGGAGACAAGTAAAGAATGTTTTATCTCTCTAGTTTCTTCTTTGCTTCTTTGTTTCACTTTTGAACTGAAAAGCCTTGAACCTGCTTGTTGATCAAGCCCCAAAATATACATTGATTTCATAGAAATTATTTCAACAGATACAAATATTTTTACACAAAAATGTTAATTTTTTCTTTAAACCTTGTTTTTTAAAACTTTGATAAAAAAACTATACTGTTCCAATTCTGAGAACTAAACTATTCCAATACAAACACATCTTATAGACCCCTCTTTTGTAAGTTAATTTTTTGGAAGTATTTGTAGTTAGTATAACTGCAAATATCATTGATTCTGATATATCTCTTTGCTCATTTTGGAAACAAAAAAACATATTTCACTTACTAATAAATCCCATCCTCTCTGTAGAGTACACTATGATTTCCATGTTTTATATAAATAAGGTTGTGGAAAATGATTTCACTAAAAATTTTCTCGCATTTAACCTTGATGTGGACTGCTATATTTGTGGGAAATAATATGAATAGAAAATAATTTTACCAAAATAAATGCATATAATTATGAATGAGACACTACAGTGTCTTACCTTGAGCTCTCTAGAAAAGAGAGACTGAACTAAAAATTTACCAACAACACTTTATTGATGTGTGCAAACCCTCAGAAACAAGAGAACAAAAAATAGGAGTGAGGTCTAAAATAAGAAGAATATATATAAATTATTTTAATTAAAAATTGCTCGAACTATTTCAGAGAGATTATGGCAATAGAATTCATGGCTGAGGATTTTCCAAAACATTGCTTTTCTTCCTTAATTTGGCCCTTTCTATTTTTTAGTTTTGCTTTGTGAATACTTTAATACAAACATGTTTTTCCATCTTGTCTGTGTACTTGTACTTCCAGATTAGGTGGTACACTTCACATTATTAAAAAATCCTTGCTAATTATTTTTATTTCTACCTTTGGATGTCCCAGATGAATTTCAGTAATGTTCACAACTTTGACTAATTCTTTAAGCAGAAGGATAATGACAGTGCACTAGACAATTCAGAGCCAGTAAATCTCACAGAGGGCAAACAATTTAGGTTCACAAACCATGTGAATTTCAAGAGCTGATAAATGAGATATTAGCTTTTGGATAGGAATTCAAAGTAATTTAAAAGCTAAAAACAATGTATTCATTTTGTGATTCATTGTTATTATACCATAGTGTTAAACAATTAATATTAAATACATATTATCTTAAAAAAATATATGCATATGGGCTGTTCAACCAGGAAGTATACAGATTTTTATAACATTAATTATTAGTGAAAAATGACTATATTCACTTGCAAAAGTATTTCAAATATTTATATAAACTACTTACATAACAATAGTCTTCTATTATACTTTCAGTATAGTTAAATTTAAGAGCTGTTGGTAAGTGATTATGTATGTTTAATATATACTAAGTGCTGGGATATTCAATTTGATACTCATGTATGTTAACTCCATTTCACAGATAAGAAATCAGTGGCTCAGAAATATTAGTGTATGCTCACTATCAAAAGTCAGTAACTCAGGATTTAAAGCCAGGTTTTGGGGGAGTGTACAAATTTAGAATGAACACCATTCCATTACTTTGTTTAGTACAATATATGTTTTCTCTGATATAACTTTAATGTATAAATTTAGTCATATTTGTTCTCTATAATATTGTCTTTAAATATGATTAAGAAAAATATATTTAGTAGGTTATTTCAAAAGAAAACAATTATTTAATTGTAAGTTTCAGGCTAACAATTGCTTGTCATAGCATTTAGTCACTACATTCAAGAGAGGCAGCTTCAAGCAGATCTGGATTCCAATTGCAACTTGACCACTTATTGAACAACATGCTGACACTGTGAGTGCCTTGGTTTACTTTCCTGAGACATAACACTTGTTACTGTTATGAACATTAAATAAGATGATGTAGTGTCGAAATTATAATGAAGCTGAATTACAAACTATATTTCTCCAAAGTATAATGAAATGAACAAAACGTTATAAAAACACCAAAAATATGGTGATAACACAATGGAAAGGACATACCTAGTGGCATGATATTTTTGAAAAGTTGCAGTTTAAACTGAGGTGAATCAATTGTGGGGCTAATAACGATTAAGGTAAGGGGCACCTCACCTTTATGAGCACCTTCCAAAGCTCTCTATCTAATTAACCATATACAGTTCTGTATTCTGTGTCTTACAGAAGGTTCCCATATTGCATAAAATTCAGAACTGGCAATACCTGGATATCTCCTTTTGCCTAAAATAGAAACAGGAAGTTCTAGAATTGTACTAAGCTCTCCTAATCTCGTTGCCACCAACTCAATCCCTAATTGTGAAACATAAAACAATTCTTATATAACTCTATATAGAAATGCAATAGAAGAGGATAATTATATTTCCTCCCTTTTGATAGGTTGTTAACTGATAGAGAGATGTAAAAAAGACAGATGTAAAAAAAGAAATGAACAACAAAGACTGACTAATCTTTCTAACAGAATTAAAATTTGCTCCAGGTTGACTTTGGGAATGATCTGAAATCTGAAGGAATTCAGTCTTTGGGATACAGTCCGTGAGTAAATTGAAGTACTCTTAATAGAGTACATTTACCCATTCAGAACTTTGGCCAGAGCTGAGGATAGTTTTCGTGTGTGTGTGTGTGTGTGTGTGTGTATGTGTGTGTGTGTGTGTGTGCATTTCTCCATCTTCTCCATCTTACTGGGAGTCTGACCATGAGGAGCTGAGGGAAAGAGGACAAAAGATGGTGACAGAGGTGGAGCTTGAGAAAAAGAAGATGTGGAAGAAGAGCCTGAAGCTTCGGGAGCCATTTTATCTTTCTTAATTGTCTCAGTTAATCTTAAAATCTTACTTTGCAGAGAGGCAATTTTAAACTAATAATGTTGGAAAGCCTCAAAATACCGATTGATTCCATTCAGTTCTGGGAATTTTTTGATCTATTTTAATCCAATTCAATTATAAGAAAATTGAGTTTGGGGTTTTCAAAAATTCCCCATAATGGCCATTGATATTCTAAATTGCCCTTTGTCAAGTCAATCCAGTTACTCATAAATGCACATGAGGAATAACAGTGGTTTCTAAATATAAATTTGGCCAAAGTCCCTGTAGCGGGTATGCCTTCAAAATATTTAGATGACTGAGATCCCATTGCTCAGAAGTTTTCTCTACAGTAAAAGAGTAATTTTCAAACAGCTTAAACAGCTTACAGCTTAAGCAACTCAATTCAAACAGTTTGCAACTCAAACAGACTGCAGGCTTACCACTAGCCTGTTCTAAGAAAATAGCTCAGTCCTGGAGGGGCCAGGCCAAAGACTTTTCAGTCAGTTCCCATGAAATGGCCTCTATTCCAAAGGAATGGACCAATGACTGAAAAACCAGCACAGTTTCAGTGAAACAGCCCCTGTTCCTGAAGAAATGGACTGAAGCTGTCTTACCCAGCTTTGGTCAAAACAGTCTGATCTCAAAAATGAGACCAAAGTACTAAACAAGTACCCTCTCAGAATAAGGCCTTAATCAGAAAGAATGAAACTTAACATGGGTCCCAAATAAAGCTTGGAGAGCTTTAAACACAAAGAAGGCATCAGCTCAGATCCAGGAGAAAGATACACCTTCAAACTCCAAAATTGGAGAGAAAAGTAGTGAGGAGATAATGGGTACCACACCTGTATGTTCACAAGCCTCAGAGCCTTCAGGGGTCTTCTCTGGTCCCTGTACAGGCCACCAAAATGTGTTATTCCTCCAGCAAAGATGAGTTTATTCAGGATCAGCAGAGAATTGCAATTCAGGGCCTGCAGCCATGGGAAGACAAGTGCAAGTCCCTGCGTGATTGGGAAAGGAGAAGTCTTTTACAGAGGGGAAAGGAATTTGGGCAGGTTATAGAAAACAAAGAGTCAATGGCTTTCCATTTGTTGAATTATTTTTTTTTAAGATTTTTTTTTTGATGTGGACCATTTTACAATTCTTTATTGAAATTGTTACAATATTGCTTCTGCTTTATATTTTGTTTTTTTGGCTATGAGACATGTGGGATCTTAGCTCCCCAACCAAGGATCAAACCCACACCCCCTGCATTGGAAGGCGAAGTCTTAACCACTGGGCAATCAGGGAATTCCCTCCATTGGTTGAATTATTTCCAAGAAAGAAGAGTCTTTCTTCTTTTTGGTCTCTGCTATCATCACACGGTGTAAGAGCTCCCCCTGCTGATCTCCAAAATCTATTTAAGTGAAATTTCTGTGTATTAATTTTTTACAGATCAGTAAACCAGTCAAGAGTCCAGTGGATCAGGGCAGATTGTCTCATCCTTGAAGGAGCCTCAAAGAAAGAGTGTAAAAGTACTAAATTCTGAGTTGGAGTAGAAAAGTGTCTTAAAGTTTCCCTTTATTTCCTCACCACCGCCCCCCACAACAAACACAGGAACCTCTGCAGAATTGCCTAAACAAGACCTCTGTCCAAAGTGTCAAATAAAAAGACCTTGGAATGAGAGTACTTGGATGTAAATATACAAATGTATATTTTAAAAGTATGACAGGGCAGCGGACCTGAATCTTTGACTGTAACATCTTAGTGTGGTTGAGTCTGAAAGATCACACAAAGTTTTCTAACCAGGAGCTGGACTCTTTATGTACCAAAAAATGTAAGCAAGTGAAAGAGAGACAGGGTGACTAAAATGGAAACATGCTCATAAATATATAGAAATAAAACAAAAGGAAGAAATGTAGTGAGCAAAACAGACAGAAAAATTGGTATAAAAATGAAAAAAATCTGAAGAAAAGAAATTCTGCAAAGCATTTTATGTTATGAAACAGCTTAATACAGGTTAAAAATCACTGTCAAAGTAGGGGTTAGGTGAAAATTATAAAAAAAATCAAAAGAATATCATAAATATTTTGCTACATAAATTTTCTTTAATATTAACCCAATTTAAATATACTGAAACTTAAAAATGATAAGGTTTTCTTTACTGAAAGCTGAAATTAAAAATAAAAGGAGATGCAAAATAAGGGTAAAAATTAAGCACCAGGACTTCCCTGGTGGTGCAGTGGTTGAGAATCCGCCTGCCAATGCAGGGGACATGAGTTCAAGCCCTGGTCTGGGAAGATCCCACATGCCGCAGAGCAGCTGGGCCCGAGGCCACAACAGTGAGAGGCCTGCATATTGCAAAAAAAAAAAAAAAAAATAGAGTATCTGAGGAAGAGAATACAAAAGTGAAATGGGAAAGGAACTCAGAAGTATAATAAAAGAAAAATATAATAAAAACTGAGTTTCCAGTAGAAAAATTACAGGGTGCTGATGTACATCTGATTACAGAATGACAAATGTCCATACGTAAGTACATAAAATATATAGATTAAGAGAAGTTATTCAAGTATCTAAGGAGAAGAAAAAGAAACAATTCAGTTATAAAATATGGAGGCGGTTACTCAGGTTGACCTCAGGTTCACTCATAATATAAATGAAATCTAAGGAGACAAGATATACCAATGTGTATAAAATGTTGAGAGTTCCTGTGATTCTAGAATATTTTACCCAGCCATAATGCCATTTGATTAGAAATATAACAGATATTAATTTTCAAATATGCAATAACTCAGGGTTTAGAGCACTAATAAACAGTTGTGAGAAAAAGAAATTCATAGCAAAATTCAATTATTTAAGAAGAAAATTAATAAATCACAAAGGGATAAAAAGAGTGTCCATTAAAATTCAGTAGATTGAAATTTGGAACTATTATTAACAGTTAATATAATATTTTAAAATTAGAGAATACATTTTTTTAAATAATTTATGATAATTTATAACAGTATAATTTTTCTAAAAGTGAGAGAAGGTACTGGCAAGAATTACAGTGGTAATTTTAACTTTACTATGAATAGAGAATCAGTATACACTATTTTATTATATATTTGTACATTATTATACACACATACACAAAAACTATACATTGCCAGCCTCTTAATATTTTACATAATATACTTTTCCCTAGCCACAAATGCTGTCTTAGGAAATAACATCTTCCTAGAAAAAGGTACACTGAAATATCTATAACTTGATTTTGAAAATATATATAATATAGAAGCCCTTTTTTGTGATTGGCATCAGTTGTACTGAGAAAAATTTGTTTTCTAAAGTGCTGAATCAGATATCATAAAAATGACACAATATTATAAATAGTAATCAAATAAGTGAACATTCAACTAGGTATTTGATTTAAAGCTGAGATTCCTATTTTAATGAGTTCTTTGTTTGTGGACCATCAACAGTTTATTGTATAAAATATGTCCATAACATACAGTCAGGAATTTGTCTCCGTATAGTCAACTTCAAGCAAGAAATTTAAATAAATTTATGAAGCATTCTGAGAAAAAATTATTGCTATTCATTCCAATATTTGACTATTATTTTACCCACATATTCCTTAATAGTGGTGTTTAATTCTATTAATAATACATTTGAAAATTAAATTTTCTTCACAGAAAAAAAAACTATATTCGCATTGTTTTCACAGAGAAAAACTATGTTCACATCAATATTTTATCAGTTTATATAATATTTGATAAGAATCACAATACATTACAACCCTCACAAACAAGGGAAAAAACACAGTACATCCTTGGGAAAATTCAATTTAATTTACATAACTATAAATTACGGTACATGCTGGTATGCTCTGGCACAAAAGATTTGAAACAAATTAATGTACACTTAAACACAAAATTATGTTATTTGAAATGATAAAAGTTGACTTATTTAGAAATCTAGTTCTGAATATATTTCTATTTTATCTTTAAAGAGTTAATATTAGGCAAAAATTATACAATCAATCATGTGTTTAAAATACAAGTTTCACTGTGATTTTAAGTCACTCAAAGGATGAGATCCTCTTTTAAAAGATTAAGGTCTACAGTAGGAACTGAGGTTTTCATCTTTGTTGCTGAATCAGGATTATGCTTTCTTGCTGATTAATGGATTATGTAGGTCAATGACTGATTAGAATAATTATGATGCCATCATTAATGTACCAGACTGGAACACACCCTGGATCTCATTTACTATTTTGTTAGCACTTATGGCGCTAAAAACAAACCAGACTATTCTCAAAAGTACATATGTGCTTAAAGATTTTCTTTCATAAAATAATTAATTTATGTTGGTATTTCTTTTAAAATAATGCAAGTTGTATTGGGTACACAATAATGATAACAATATCAATAGTAATAATACAAAATAATCAGAACTTCTTTGAAATATGAAGAAAAACACGTTCCTAAAGACTGGGATGCTATGCAAATATTTTATGACTTGAGTACCAGCCAGAAAATAAGCCTCAGGAGTCAACAGCAATGCTGGCCTTGAAAAACATGCATGGTTTTTCAGGAATATACAGCTGCTCATGTTAATAGCTCTTGTATCATATAACAAATTAGTAATATCTCAATTGTAATAAGTATGGCCCATGGGCAAATGTAAGACCAAATTTAAAACAGATTAAAGTGGACCAATCTGAAGCATAAAAGAGAAAAGAACATCCTGTGCTCCTGTGATGAAAGAATCAAATATCTCCATTTTCTTACTCTTATCTCATTCTCCTCCAATGCTTTCTTATCCTTATTTATTTCTTGTCCAATTGTCACTCTCATTCAAGGACAAGCTTTATAAATTTACTTCCTGTTACCTTTTGTTCTCATCTACGCACCTTTCTCCACACATAACAAATTTCCCCTCTTCATGGCAGAACTTCTTCTCTACCAATATTCTAGACATATGATACCCTCTAGTTAATAAAATTTGATCTTCACAATGTTTTGCTTCCTTCTGTTTTATCTCTATGTTGTCAGTTAGCTTTTCTTGACTTGTGTACTTAATAATGAAACAAGGTGTTTCCAAAATTATAGAAATCAAAAGAAATTTATGTAATGTTTTATAGATTCTTCCCAAGAATGTAATTAAAATATTTTTTCCCTTAATCATGAACTCCTTTGTATGTTAACAAATAATTTTTATTCATCTTTGTTAGGAATGTCTTTCTATGCAAGTTTAAAATTGAGTTAATATTTCCTAAAAATATATTATTTTATAAGGCTCTTCATTGACAGAATTCTGTGTTTTTCATGTTTTTGTGTGGCAGTTTCATTTTTTTGATTTTTGAAAAATTGACTTAAAAATTGAAGTGTGGAACTAAATTTTTACATCCCTTATTTTATTATATACTCATAATCTAATAGTTTCATAAAAATACACACATATATATTATTGCATACATTCACACATCTTTTTATTCACAAAACAGAAACATATATATTGCTATATATACATACATAAAATAATATCATGCCAAATAGTCTCACTGCCCTAAAAATCAATGTTATTGAAGCAATCACCTTTTTGATTTCTATTATTGTAGATCCATTTTGCCTACTCTATTTTAGAACTTCAGATAAATGGAATTGTATTACATGTACTCTTTACTTTTTGACTACTTTAACTCAATGAAATGCTTTTGATATGCATCCATGTTGCTGCATTGCATCAGTAATATTTTTGCCTTTATTGTTGACTAATTATTCATTGTATGAAGGTATTGAAACTTTTTATAAGTTATGTTATGTGTGGACATTTGTGTTATCTTGTTTTTCATCATTTTAACTATGACTGATATGAATATTCTCTTCCCAGTTTTTTTGTGGGTGTGTGTTTCATTTCTGTTGTGTAAATACCTAGGTATAGAATAGCTGGGTCATGATATAGACATATATGTTTAAATTTAAATTTAACTGAACTACCAAACATTTTTCTAAAGTAGTTGTCTAATTTTACGTTCTGAACAGCAAGATATCAATGATCCAAGTTGCTCCAAATCCATACTTACATTTAATAATATTAGTTTTTTAAGGTGTTAACCATTCTGTGGGTATGAAATAGTTGCTATTTCAACTTTCTTCATTACTTTCCTAAATTTCAGAAACTTCTTCCTCATTCATGCTCAGCAAAACACTGACCTTGTAATCTAAAGGAAATAATTCAAAAGGAATTTCTTCTATAAGTATACAAACATCCCTGTATTTACATGCATCTTATTTTTCCATAGCTTTATTAATGTAAAATTGACAAATAAAAATTGTATATACTTAGGGTGTACAAGGTGATGTTTTGATACAGTATGAAATGATTACCACAATCAAGTTAATTAACATATCCATCACCTTATATAATTACCTTTTATTTTTTAATAAGAACACTTAAGATCTACTCTTTTAGCAAATTTTGTATGCAATACATTATTATTAACTGTAGTCATTAAATCTCTAGAACTTATTCATCTTACAACTGAAAGTTTGTACCGTTTAACCAGGTCTCCATTTTTCATATCCTCCAGCCTTGACAATCACTATTCTACTATCTCCTCCTATGGATTTGACTTTTATAGATTCTACATATAAGAGAGATCATGAAGTACTTGTCTTTCTTTCTGTGACTTACTTAGTATGATGTTCTCAGGTTGATCTATATTGTTACAGATGACAGGATTTCTTTCTTGAGGCTTAAATATATATAAAATATATGTTTATAGGTTTATATTTATAAACATATATTATTTTACCCAGAATATATGTTTTTATTTTATTATATATTTTGTGGCATTTCGTATATTTTGTGGTACTTTGTAAAAATGTGTAATATATGTCATATTTCCACAAAATACTACAAAATATATTTAAAAAACACAAATTTTATATAGAGAGATCACATTTTTCTTATATATTCATCTGCTGATGAACACTTAAGTAGTTCCCACATCTCAGCGATTGCAATAATGCTGCAATCAACTTGAGAGTGCAGATATGTCTTCAACATCCTCATTTTATTTCCTTTGGATATATACCTAGAAGTGGAATTTCTGGATTATAAGGTAGTTCTATTTTCAATTTTTTCAGGAATCTTCCTAGAGTTTTCCATAATAGTTGTAGAAATTTATATTCTCATTAAATAGATGCACAAAATTATATTCTCAATAAAATGTAAAGGTTTCCTTTTCTCTACTTCCTTGCTAACACTTGCTATCTTTTGACTCTCTGATAATAACTATTCTACAAAGTGAGAGGCAAAATTTCTTTGTGGTTTTGATTTTTATTTCCCTGATGATTAGGGTTGGTTAGCACATTTTATACAACTGTTAGCTATTTGCTTGTCTTATTTAGAAAAATGCCTATTTAGGTCTTTGTCCTTTTTTAAATTGGGTTATTTGCTTGGTTTGGGTTTTGTTTTTTGCTTCTCAGTTATAAGAGTTCCTTACATATTTTACAATTATAAATATATGTGCAACCAACATTGGAGCACCTAAATATATAAAACAAATATTAACAGACCTAAGGGATAAATAGATAGCCATATAATAATAGTAGGGAACTTCGATGTCCCAATTTCAAGAATGAATACACGGGGGACCTTCAAGATGGCACAGAAGTAAGATGTAAATATCACTTTCCTCCTCACAAATAAATCAAAAATACATCTAGGGCTTCCCTGATGACACTGTGGTTGAGTCTGCCTGCCGACACAGGTGACACGGGTTTGTGCTCTGGTCTGGGAAGATCCCACATGCCGTGGAGCAGCTGGGCCCATGAGCCATGGCTTCTGAGCCTGCACGTCTGGAGCCTGTGGTCCTCAACGGGAGAGGCCAAAACAGTGAGAGGCCCGTGTACTGCAAAAAAAAAAATATATAGATATATCTACATGTGGAACAACTCCTACAGAACACCTACTGACCACTGGCAGGAAGCCTCAGCCTTCCCAAAAGGCAAGAAAATCCCCATGTATCTGGCGGCGTGGCTGACAGGGTCTTGGTGCTGTGGCCTGGTGTCAGGCCTGAACCTCTGATGTGGGAGAGCCGAGTTCAGGATATTGGACCACCAGAGACCTCCCAGCACCATGTAATATCAATTGGTGAGTGCTCTCCCAGAGATCTCCAACTCAATGCTAAGACCCAGCTCTACACAAAGACCAGCAAGCTCCAGTGTTGGATGTCCCATATCAAACAACTAGCAAGACAGGAACACAAGCCCACCTATTAGCAGAGAGGCTGTCTAAAATCTTACTAAGTTCATAGACACCCTAAAACACACTGGTGGACACGGCCCTGGCAACCAGAAAGACAAGATCCAGCCTCACCCACCAGAAGAGAGGTACCACTCCCCTCGACCAGAAAACCTGCACAAGTCACTGAACCAACCCCACCCACAGTCTCACTCATTGGGGCAGACACCAAAAACAATGGGAGTTATGAACCTGCAGCCTGTGAAAAGGAGACCCCAAACAAAGTTAAACAAAATGAGAAGACAGAGAAATATGCAGCAGATGAAGGAGCAAGGTAAAAACTCATCAGACCAAACAAATGAAGAGGAAATAGGCAGTCTACCTGAAAAATAATTCAGAGTAATGACAGTAAAGATGATCCACAATCTTGGAAATACAATGGAGAAAATACAAGAAACATTTAACAAGGACATAGGAGAACTAAAGAGCAAACAAACAGAGATGAACAACACAATAAATGAAACAAAAAACTCTTTAGAAGGAATCAAAAGCAGAATAGCTGAGGCAGAAGAATAGATAAGTGACCTGGGAGATGAAATAATGGAAATAACTACTGCAAAACAGAATAAAGAAAAAAGAATGGAAAGGATTGAGGACAGTCTCAGAGACTTCTGGGACAACATTAAATGCACCAATATTTGAATCATAGTGGTCCCAGAAGAGGAAGAGAAAAAGAATGGGACTGAGAAAATATTTGAAGAGATCATAGTGGAAAACTTCTTTAACATGGGAAAGGAAATAGTCAATCAAGTCCAGGAAGTGCAGAGAGTCCCATACAGGATAAATCCAAAGAGAAACACACCAAGACATATATTAATCAATCTATCAAAAATTAAAAACAAAGAAAAAATATTAAAAGCAACAAAGGAAAAGCAACAAATAACATACAAGGGAATCCCTATAAGTTAACAGCCAATCTTTCAGCAGAAACTCTGCAAGCCAGAAGAGAGTGGCAGGACATATTTAGAGGGAAGAAAGGGGAAAATCTACAGGCAAGATTACTCTACTCAGCAAGGATTAAGTTCACATTTCATGGAGAAATTAAAACCTTTACAGACAAGCAAAAGTGAAGAGAATTCAGCACCACCAAAGCAGCTTTACAAAGAATGCTAAAGGCACTTCCCTAGTCAGGAAACACAAGAGAAGGAAAAGACCTACAATAAAAAAATGCAAAACAATTAAGAAAATGATAATAGGAACATACATAGCAATAATTACCTTAAATGTAAATGGATTCAATGCTCCAAACAAAAGACATAGACTGGCTGATTGGATACTAAAACAAGACCCATATATATGCTGTCTACAAGAGACTCACTTCAGACACACACACAGACTGAAAGTGAGGGGATGGAAAGAGATATTACATGCAAATGGAAATCAAAAGAAAGCTGGAGTAGCATTTCTCATATCAGAAGAAATAGACTTTAAAATAAAGACTATTACAAGAGACAAAGGTGGACACTACATAATGATAAAGGGATCAATCTAAGAAGAAGATAGAAAAATTGTATATATTGATGCACCCAACATAGGAGCACCTCAATAAATAAGGTAAATACTAAGAGTCAAAAAAGGGGAAATCAACAGTAACACAATCATAGTAGGGGACCTTAACACCCCACTTTCACCCATGGACAGATCATCCAAAATGAAAATAAATAAGGAAAAACAAGCTTTAAATGACACATTAGACAAGATGAACTTAATTGATATTCATAGGACATTCCATCCAAAAACAACAGAATATAATTTCTTCTCAAGATCTCATGGAACTTTCTCCAAGACAGATCATATCTTGGATCACAAACCAAGCCCTGGTAAATTTTAGAAAATTGAAATCATATCAAGTATCTTTTCTGAACACAAAGCTATGAGGCTAGTATCAATCAGAGGGGGGGAAAAAACAAAAAACAAAACAAAACAAAAACTAAAAAATACAGACACATGGAAACTAAACAATACACTACTAAATAACCAAGAGATCACTGAAGAAATCAAGAAAGAAAAAAAAAATACCTAGAAACAAATGACAATGAAAACATGATGACACAAAACCTATGACAGGCAGCTAAACAAGTTCTAAGAGGGAAGTTTATAGCAATACAGTCCTACCTCAAGAAACAAGAAAAATCTCAAATAAAAACCAAACCTTACACCTAAAGCAATTAGAGAGAGAGGAACAAAAAACAACCAAAGCTAGCAGAAGCAAAGAAATTATAAAAATCAGGTCAGTAATAAATGAAAAAGAAATGAAGGAAACAATAATAAAGGTCAATAACTAAAAGCTGGTTCTTTGAGAAGGTAAACAAAATTAATAAACCTTTAGCCAGACTCATCAAGAAAAAGGGAAGAAGACTCAAATCAATGGAATTAGAAATGAAAAAAGAGAAGTAACAACTGATACTGCAGAAAGGATCAGGAGAGATTACTACAAGCAACTATATGCCAATAACATGGACAACCTGGAAGAAATGGACAACTTCTTAGAAAAGCACAACCATCCAAGAATGAACCAGGAAGAAAAAGAAAATACAAACAGACCAATCACAAGCACTGAAATTGTAACTGTGATTAAAAATCTTCCAACAAACAAAAGCCCAGTACCAGACGGCTTCACAGGCCAATTCAACCAAACATTTAGAGAAGAGCTAATACCTATCATTCTCAAATTCTTCCAGAATATAGCAGAAGGAGGAACACTCCTAAACTCATCTACAAGGCCACCATCACACTGATACTAAAACTAGACAAAGAGGTCACAAAAAAAGAAAACCACAGGCCAATATGACTGATGAACAAAGATGTAAAAATTCTCAACAAAATACTAGGAAACAAAATCCAATGGCACATTAACAGGATCATACACCATGATCAAGTGGGGTTCATCCCAGAAATGCAAGAATTCTTCAATGTACACAAATCAATCAATGTGAAACACCATATTAACAAATTGCAGGATAAAAACCATATGATAATCTCAATAGATGCAGAAAAACCTTTTGACATAATTCAATACCCATTTATGATAAAAAAAAAATCTCCTGAAAGTGGGCATAGAGGGAACCTACCTCAACATAGTAAAGGCCATATATGACAAACCCACAGCAAACATCATTCTCAATGGTGAAAACTGAAAGCACTTCCTTTAAGACCAGGAACAAGACAAGGTTGCCCACTCTCACCACTATTATTCAACATAGTTTTGGAAGTTTTAGCCATGGCAATCAGAGAAGAAAAAGAAATAAAAGGAATCCAAATCGGAAAAGAAGAATTAAAACTGTCACTCTTTGCAGATGACATGGTACTATACATAGAGTATCCCAAAAATGTTACCAGAAAACTACTAGAGCTAATCAATGAATTTGGTAAAGTAGCAGGTTACAAAATTAATGCACAGGGATCC
Organism: Leucopleurus acutus; assembly: GCF_964270905.1. NCBI lineage: Eukaryota > Metazoa > Chordata > Mammalia > Artiodactyla > Delphinidae > Leucopleurus > Leucopleurus acutus. The sequence continues at coordinate 40,495,056 of NC_139160.1, read as the reverse complement.
CTTGCATTCCTATACACTAAAGATGAAAAGTCTGAAAGAGAATTTAAGGAAACACTCCCATTTACCATTGCAAGAAAAATAATAAAATACATAGGAAGAAACCTACCTAAGGAGATAAAAGAACTGTATGCAGAAAACTATAAGACACTGATGAAAGAAATTAAAGATGATACAAACAGATGGAGAGATATACGACTTTCTTGGATGGGAAGAATCAATATTGTGAAAATGTCTACTATCCAAAGCAATCTACAGATTCAGTGCAATCGCTAACAAACTACCAATGGCATTTTTCACAGAACTACAACAATAAATTTCACAATTCATATGGAAACACAAAAGACCCCAAATAGTCAAAGCAATCTTGAGAAAGATAAGTGGAGCTGGAGGAATCAGGCTCCCTGACTTCAGACTAAACTACAAAGCTACAGTAATCAAGACAGTATGGTACTGGCACAAAAACAGATATATAGATCAAGGGAACAGGATAGAAAGCCCAGGATTAGCCCACACACATATGGAGGCAAGAATATACAATGTAGAAAAGACAGCCTCTTCAATGAGTGGTGCTGGGAAAACTGGACAGCTCCATATAAAAGAATGAAATTAGAACACTTCCAAACCCCATACACAAAAATAAACTCAAAATGTATTAAATACCTAAATGTAAGGACAGACACTATAAAATCTTAGAGGGAAACATAGGCAGAACACTCTATGACATAAATCACTCAACATTCTTTTTGACCCACCTCCTACAGAAATGGAAATTAAAACAAAAATAAACAAATGGGACAAAATGAAACTTAAAAGCTTTTGCATAGCAAAGGAAACCATAAATAAGATGAACAGATAACCCTCAGAATGGGAGAAAATATTTGCAAATGAAGCAACTGACAAAGGATTAATCTCCAAAATATACAAGCAGCTCATGCAGCTCAATAACAAAAAACCAAACAACCCAATCCAAAAATGGGCAGAAGACCTCAATAGACATTTATCCAAAGAAGATACACAGATTGCCAACAAACACATGAAAAGATGCTCAACATCACTAATCATTATAGAAATGCACATCAAAACTACAATGAGGTATCACCTCACACCAGTCAAAACAGCCATCATCAAAAACTCTATAAACAGTAAATTCTGGAGAGGGTGTGGAGAAAAGGGAACCCTCTTGCACTGTTAGTGGGAATGTAAATTGATACAGCCTCTATGGAGAACAGTATGGATTTTCCTTAAAAAATTAAAAATAGAACTGCTGGATGACCCAGCAATCCCACTACTTGTCATATACCCTGAGAAAAGCATAATTCAAAAAGAGATATGTACCACAATGTTAATTGCAGCACTATTTACCATAGCCAGGGAATGTTGAAGTCTCCATTGACAGATGAATTGATAAAGAAACTGTGGTACACATATACAATAGAATATTACTCAGCCATAAAAATGAAATGGAATTGAACTATTTGTAGAGAGGTGGAGGGACCTAGAGTCTGTCAGACAGCATGAAGGAAGTCAGAAATAGAAAAACAAATACCATAGGCTAACACACACATATATATATATATATATATGGAATCTAAGAAAAAAATGGTTCTGATTAACCTAGGGATACAACAAGAATAAAGATGCAGATGCAGAGAATGGACTTGAGGCAACAGTGATGGGAAAGAGTAAGCTGAGATGAAGTGAGAGAGTAGCCTTGACGTATATATGCTACCAAAGTAAAATAGATAGCTAGTAGGAAGCAGCTGCATAGCACAGGGAGATCAGCTTGGTGCTTTGTGACCGCCTAGATGGGTGGGATATGGAGGATGGGAGGGAAACATAAGAGCGAAGGGATATGGGGATATATGTATACATATAGCTGATTCACTTTGTTATACAGCAGAAACTAACACAACATTGTAAACAATTATACTCCAATAACGATGTTAAAAGAAAAAACAAATGAATACATTTTCCAAACCAAAAATCAACAGGAAAACTCAAATAGCACTATAGATTAAATGGTTCTAACAGACATATACAGAATATTTCATTCAATATCAGCAAAATACATACTCTTTGCAAGCACCCATAGATCAATCTCTAGAATAAATCCTATGTTAAGCCACAAAACAAGTCTTAATAAATTAAGAAAGATTGAAATCATATCAAGTATCTCTTCTGAGTGCAATGGTATGAAACTAGAATTCAATAATTGGAGGAAACTTGGAAAATTCACAAATATGTGGATATTAAACAGCACAGTCCTGAACAACCAATGGATCAAAGATGAAACCAAAAGAAAAAAAAATTAAATATGTAGAGACAAATGAAAATGGAAACACAACATATCAAAACTTATGAAATGCAGCAAAAGCAATGCTAAGAGGAAAGTTATCAATAAACACATATATCAAGAAAATAGAAAGACCTCAAATAAACAACCTAATTTTACACCTCAAGGAAACTAGATAAAGAACTCAGCCCAATTAGCAGAAGGAGAATTGTAAAATAGAGAGCTGTGAAGAAACAAATGAAATAGAGACCACAAAACAATAGAAAAGATCAATGAACCTAAGAGTTGGTTTTTTGAAAAGGTAAACAAATCTTTAGGAAGACTAAGAAAAAAGAGAAAAGACTAATAAATATAATCAAATATGAAAAAAGAGACATTATAACTGATACCACAGAAATACAAAGGATCATGAGACTGCTAGGAATAATTATATGCACACACCCCTTTTATTCTCTCACTATCACAATATAAAGTTACACCCTTTCTAATTAATAACTGTTTTTACCCACATTTTCTGCTTACTGTTCTAGTGTGTCTCCTTAGTGGAAAGTTTGTCATGTTGATTTCACTTTATCTTCTTTTTCTTCAAATTATATTACAGTCTCCTCATCAATTTTTAAGGAAACTTAAATATCTTTAATTAAAAACTAACATCATACCTACCCTCATCCTTTTATCATATACTCTTCAATGCCAAACTTTTTTGTTCAATAAACATATCTTCATAATTCAATACCTCATTATCCCATCCAATCTCCTATTGTTCCTACTTCTTCAAAGACACTATTTTCTTGCTAAAAACTCCTGTGACTTCTATGTGGCTACATCCAAGTTTTATTTCAGAATTTGTAACTTTCTTGTCTTCTCAGAAGTATTTGACAACTTTATCTGTATCCTTTTACTGAAGGCTTTTATGCCTTTGTTGCTACATATAACAAACATATCACTCTTTTGGTCTTCTTTCCACCTCCCAGAATATCCATTCACAATTTCTTCTGTAGATGGTTCCACATGACCCTTAAATGAGTTTTCTCTTTGCATGCTACACTCCTGTTTCATTGTGTTAGCACAACTTGCACAAGTGTTCAATCCTAATAACTGAGAGATATCAAAATATACATAACTATCTAACTCTAACCTATCATCAATTCAATCACAATGGATTGATTTTTAAATATCCTGTTGTGCTTCACTATCCATCAATCCATTTCTAATTTACCATCTTATGTTGAGTGTACCTCATATATATATATATATATATATATATATATATATATATATATTTTTTTTTTTTTTTTTTTTTTTTGCGGTACACAGGCCTCTCACTGTTGTGGCCTCTCCCATTGCGGAGCACAGGCTCCAGACGTGCAGGCTCAGTGGCCATTGTTCACGGGCCCAGCCGCTCCGCGGCATGTGGGATCCTCCCGGACCGGGGCACAAATCCGTGTCCCCTGCATCAGCAGGCGGACTCTCAACCACTGAACCACCAGGAAAGACCCCTTCTATATATTTTGAAACTGTCCACTAATTTTTATCCTCCTAGTAATACATCATTTCTTCCTCCATCATATCTTGCCTAGCATATATCTCTCTGGACCTTATTATATGTAATCCATTCCATATCCACTGTCATCTTTAAAAATTATAAAGTAGAATGTGTCACCCCGATTTTTAAAAATGTTTTAGTGACTTTCCTTTGTCCTTGCCATACATCAATCTCACAATTTCGTGCATGTTCTCCTCTTCAGTCTTCTTTTTCACTTTTTTCCTACATTACTCAGTTCATCAAAACACCTCTTACTTTTTAGAATGTGTTGAATTGTCTCTAATGTATAAGCCTTCACATGATTTGTTTTGAAGGAAAGTTTCTTTCATTCAACGTCTTACACTAAATTCACAAGGTGACTGCCACTCATCCTTCTGATCTCAGCTTAACAGTTAGTTCTCAGATTAAACTTCAGTTCTTCCATACTAGTTTAGCTCCTACACATTGAATTTTTCCACCAGACTGTAAGATCCACAGGGGCATAAAATTGAAACCATTTTATTCCTTGATAAATTTGTAGCATCTACACAAGTGTCTGGTAAAGAATGGACACTTGCAAATTAGATATTAGATAGATCAATAAATCACAATTCATTTATTAGTTACATTCTGCACAGAAAACCTTAATCCTGCACAAGTGTAGCTAGTACAAAACAGGTTAATGATCACTTTTTGTCAGGCTAAGAATCTAATTCAGCAATTCACTAACTTAAAATCATTAATCTATCACGTTTCAAAGTTTTAGAGCTCTGATCACAAAGGATAAAAAATATATTAATAGATGTTGAAATGTCTCTCATTAGTTAAGGAATGCATAAAACAAAATTATGTTTATTGGCTTTAAATCTGTTCCATTTTGACATTTTCCAAATACAGTAAACATAACTGTTTTCCCACAATTGTAAAAAATAATCTAATTTACAGAAATATTGTTTCTGTAGAGATTTATGTCAACAGTCATGATAATTAATCATTGATGGAACAAAATTGTCTCACTAAGTAGAAAGGATCATCCACTGAAATGCTCAATTAGAGAGTGAACACTACATAATATATCACTCAGCTAGAGATATTTCTTGCTCCTTTGAAAGTTGAATATCATTTAGTGTAATAAATATGAAGAAGAATTAATTTTATCAATGAACACAGGCAATTTAGAGTCACTTATATTTTGAATCATAAAAGCACAATGAAATTAATACTACTAATTGCAGAAATGTTATAATTTAGTGACATATTTAAAATTTCTGACAAAAAACCCCCACAAAAAACAACTCTTTCAGTATTTCCAGTAATAGGAATCAACATTAGCATCCAGAAAAGCCATAAGAAGTGACTTTTCCATAAATGATTTATCTGACAAATTTAAAAAGTAACTTTGTATATATACATAATTTTTCCTACCTGTTAAATTAGTGTATTGGAGTCGATGAAACATAAAGCATCTCCAGGGTTAAAGGTTCCTTGACTTGATGATTTATACTTACCACTTTTGTCACCAGGATCAATGCTTACTTCATGTGGAGGAAGGTCTGCCTGTGTGCTGTGATCCTCTCAAATTTTTTCTTTGACTTCTTCCTCATGACTCTTCAAGTACTGAAAATTCATTGTTATCAACAGAGGAAATTCTTTAAGGTAGGTTATTCCCCCCTAAAGATCTTTGAGTAACACATGCATCCAACAAAATAGTTACAACCATCTAACCTGAAGTAAGAACACTGTGGAACATAGAATACTTATATTTTGGGGGGAGGCAGGAAGGAATGAAGTCTTTGAATATCTGAAGCATAAGGCAAAGCTAAAATGGCTATATATGCCTAGGTTGACAGAGGGTTCTCAGGTATTACTGAGAAGGTGTCAAGTGAAAACAATTTTTAATAAAAAGTAAAATTATTTCATAAATTTTCAAGTTCCCTAACTTTCTTCTTTAACTTTTTTTTTTTTTCTGTACGTGGGTCTCTCACTGTTGTGGCTTCTCCCATTGCAGAGCACAGGCTCCGGATGTGCCAGCTCCGCGGTATGTGGGATCTTCCCAGACTGGGGAATGAACCCGTGTCCCCTGCATTGGCAGGCGGACTCTCAACCACTGCACCTCCAGGGAAGCCCTTCTTTGACTTCTTTAAAACTCAGTTTATCAATTTGTAAAATAAATCTAAAATGGTCTCTGTCCATTTCAATAAAATGAAATACTCACAATATCTTCTAGCCAAAGACCACCAGGAATAAACCTGTAGATGAATAAGTGTGTTTATTTCTAACTGCAGAGAGAGAGAGAACACACACTACAAAGAATGGTAGCAAGTCTCAGAAAGAAAGCATTAGAAAGAACCTGCAACTGAATTCAGTCTCTTATTGGGTAATTTTGGAATAAGAGTATGGAAGTGAGGATCCACCTTTGGTTGGTTGCTGCCAGAAAGCAGCAGCTGTTCTATATTAGCATCCATACAATTTATCCATCAGGAGGGCAGATTAGAACAAGAGTAATGTTGTAGTTGGTTAAAAAATAGCAGTCCCTCATAAGAGCTGAGGAATGGGGATGTTTTCTACTTCGTGGGTTATGCAATGATCTTGTTTTTTTCTCACTTTACCATAGTGTCCGACTGATCTTGTCTGATGTTGGTATCTATGAGATTATGTATGTCATATCTACAAGGGATTAACGTGGCCTAGCTAAGAATATTGCACCATCTTTAACAACACTGAAGCCCACTTCCCAAATGCAAGTGGCTGCTTTATTCTTCCTCACAAAAAAGATACAGAAAGCAAAATAATGAGGAAATTCATGACAAATCAAGGATATGCAACATAACTATTATTCTCTATTATACAACTTTGTTCATTCCTATCACAGTACTTAATAGAAAGTCATTATGCTAAGCATTTTCATTAACTACCACTTTTTATATATAAAAAGTACATATCTGTATTATTTACAAATATTATCCACAATCCCTTCCAAATACTTGATACTTATTAATCACTAAAATAATACTTGATGAAGGATCATATGGTGGGCAACATGCTGAGGGATGATATGGAGAATTTTAACGTTAAGAGAGAGGCTGATCTAGAAATGGACAAGATGGGGTAATTTACAGTGGAAGAGAAATTACTCTAATAAATCATTAACTGAATTTTCAAACTACCTTCAGATATTGCATCACTTACTCCACTTACTCCTACATTTTTATGGTTATTATTAATGATTTTTTATTCCCAACTTATTTTTCTCTTTTAACACAATGACACTTGAATGGTCAAGGCAATTGTGGCTGTCATTCAGTTGTCTGAACAAACCCTTAAAACAAGCCCCACTGTTTAGAAAAGTCTTCATTGTAAAGCATAGTCCATTTTCTACTCAAGCCAAGGGTGGAGCAGACAAGAATATGACAAAAACAATAGACATGGTATTTATTGTATTTCTGTGGAATAAGAACTTAATCTGTTAGGGTAAGTTATCAAGGAAGTAGAAAAATAAAAATAAGAGAAGCTATAATAGTTTACCTGTTCAGAGTGTCAATAATATAAAACATCATCAAATAAAAATATATCTTGTTAACTGCAAACACCAATTATACTCCAAGGTTAATACTATCAATATATTAGAGAAATAGTTTAAAAGAAAAAAAACATATATATATATATATAATTTAATTCATATTAAAAGACATAAGTATGGCTGTATTTAGTGCATTTAGATGTTAGATTTATATAGATATATTGAGGTATTCACACATCTTGAATTTAACTAAATTTTCATATGTGGTCCTGTAACTTCTTTCCAAAGATTTTTTTCCCCTTATGTTTGTTCAGTGAGCTGAAAATTTCCTAAATTGTCCTAGAGATTTTTACCTTAGCCTTGAGATCATTGACTTTCTAAAACTATTGGTGTGGATATTAAAAGAAATTGTGTGTGCATTGTTTAAGTTAACTGTCATTATTATTCACAGAATAATGAGACTGTAAGCAAATCGTGTCATTAGGAAGTAGTTTCACATCAGAATCAAATTTCTCCTCTGTTTATTGTTAAATGTGCAATTTACCTAAAGAGGGAGTGAAAGGGAACAATGAGACAAGAATTGAGTGAACATTTGTGTTGCCAATTCTCTGACCCAGGAATGCTAAAATAAGAAATTTTAAAATGCTTACTACAAAAGGACTATGTGTAAAAAATAAATAAACATAAAATGTCAAATATGCAGACATCTATCCACAAGAAAAGATGGACTGCAAGCAAAATATCATAGTTTTTGATGAAGTACTGATATTGAATTATAACCCAAATATTTCTTGAAGAGTAACAAAAAAGTTATTTTTAGGAATTTTGTAGAGGAATTCTGTTGAATAAAATTCAGTTGAATTTCAATAAATAAATTGAAATTGTTTCTTTACCTAATATCCTACCCATTCTTTAAATTATCTGATGAATGTTTCTCAGGGTCCTAAGTTTTTACTTATTGCTAGTCATTTCTGAATCTCACATATGCACTTCTGCAGATGTCAACTTATTATTTTTTTAAAGTATGTTCTTACATCTAACATTCATTGTATGAAGCATTGAAAAAGGTATAAAATTTAAACTTAGACATTTAGGTTTGAGTCATAATTTCACCATCTAAAAGCTGTATGAATTTAGACATGTTGATTAATCACTCTTTGTTTCAGAAATGTTTATTAAAATGGCATAGTTCTTCACATACTAGTCACAAGCATTAAATAAGAGAGGGAAGAATGTGTTAATGACCTTAAATAGTACCTATCACAAAATAGATATTAATTAAAAATTACTTTCCTTTCCCTCTCTCTTCCCTTGGATTTCAACTACTAGAGCTAATCAATGAATTTGGTAAAGTAGCAGGATACAAAATTAATGCACAGAAATCTCTGGCATTCCTATACACTAATGATGAAAAATCTGAAAGTGAAATTAAGAAAACACTCCCATTTACCATTGCAACAAAAAGAATAAAATATCTAGGAATAAACCTACCTGCATGCAGAAAATTATAAGACACTGATGAAAGAAATTAAAGATGATACAAATAGATGGAGAGATATACCATGTTCTTGGATTGGAAGAATCAACATTGTGAAAATGACTCTACTACCCAAAGCAATCTACAGATTCAGTGCAATCCCTGTCAAACTACCACTGGCATTTTTCACAGAACTAGAACAAAAAATTTCACAATTTGTATGGAAACACAAAAGATCCCGAATAGCCAAAGCAATCTTGAGAACAAAAAATGGAGTTGGAGGAATCAGGCTCCCTGACTTCAGACCATACTACAAAGCTACAGTAATCAAGACAGTATGGTACTGGCACAAAAACAGAAATATAGATCAATGGAACAGGATAGAAAGCCCAGAGATAAACCCATGCACATATGGTCACTTTATCTTTGATAAAGGAGGCAAGAATATACAGTGGAGAAAAGACAGTCTCTTCAATAAGAGGTGCTGGGAAAACTGGGCAGTTACATGTAAAAGTATGAAATTAGAACACTCCCTAACACCTTGGATTTCAAAAAACATCATGGTACTCTTTGATTTACTGTCAGCTATTTACATACTTCAGACCAGATTTATCCAATGACATGTTTGTCTTTTTAAAAAATTTCATACACTGTGTTTGTATTTTCTTCACCTCTTCTTCAGCTTCCATTCTTCCAATCTTATTGTTTCCTTACACTTATACCAATAGAACAGTTGAACTATCAGAAAGAAATATGCTAAGTAAATATATTGGGAAAGTTAAATGAAATAGGAATTATTGTGATGCAGACCAAGCTGAAAATCTGTAAGGAAACACTCACTATCTTGGATTGTATAGACATTCAACGGAACAGAAGGAGGTTCCTACTTGCCTCCTTTACTGGTCTTTATCAATAGCTACGTGGACAACAGAAAATTCTTAACTCCAAAGAAGACCATTCATTGATTGGCCAAAAGCCAAAAACATTAACTTTCCATGCATTTTGTGTCATGAGACAAATACATATGATGAGTTGCTGTGATAGCAGAATGTTAGAAAGAACTATTGTGTTAGGGATCTGAGAGCACCCCAGGTTCACACCCATTCTGACTACTCTTGGCATGATTTTACTTTTTTGTTGTCCATGAGATTTTATGAAATGCATTTTTATTGTGTTAATTTATTCATGTTTTGGTTGTTTACAGTTAACTTCCTCTATGACCGATTTATCTTAGGTTCAAAAGTTGTTTCAAAATTCAATATAGTAAAATTTATAATTCATATTTTATTACATATTTGTTTGTATTTTAGGTGAGTAGCTCATAAATCTCTCATCAAGCTTTGGCCCACCCAGCAGGATGAAAAAGAATTCTGGTCAAAGCAGAAATATTGAACCCCATGGGCACTTTAATATAGGAGTTTCTGACTACTACCCTTGCTTTTGCTATACAATATTAAGTTTCATATAATAAATATTCAATATGACAGAAATCTATAAGCTGTATGTTATCTAAAGTTAAGTTGAAATAGTTAGTAATTCATAAAACATATACTTATCCTTTGATCTATTCATTCTTTCTTTCATAATTTTTATCTCTTAAATGACAATGTTGTAAGAGTGATTACTCTAACTGCACCATGTCTACTTATAACATTTCAAAAATTAGTAAGAAGTTGATTAATACAAAGACAGTGCAAATAGTGGAATTTTGACATAAAACACCTAATCCGTAGTCTTTTATTAGATATATGCATTAATGTGATATTTGTTAATGTGCTTCAAACTTAAAAAATACATAAGTATCATATATATTGTTATTAAATAAAATGTTAAAATGTGCAACTGATGAAAATTATTCATCACAAACATACATGTGGTATGTTAAAAATTTTATTTTGTGTATCATCATATTACATATATATTTGATTACAACACAAATATAATAAACTTATTAAAATTAGTTGATTTATTTCATTCTTATAATTTTAACAATGGTATAATGGTTTTATTGTTTTGAAGAAAATAATTAATAATGAAAAACTACTATAATTTATTATGTCTCCAGAGTGACTATGATTCTAAATTTAATATAATAACTTATCCAAAAGAGAATAATGAAGAAGGTAAATTTTGTCAATTAAGGTGTAATAAAGTCCTTGCAAAGACAGATACTTAAAAGGAAGTAAATTTAAACAGTCTATCTACATATTAATAGATCTATGTATTAATATCCATGTATTAATAAATCCATGGAAATATATATTTTTTAATGATGCTTAGTACTTGGATCCTATATACAATAATTAAAAGTTATTCAATTACTGCACTTGGTCTTGGGAAAGAAGGCAACCCAGTTTGTTTCTCTGAGATTGTTGGGGACTGAATTGTGCTGATGTTTTAACAGGAGTTTAACAGTTCATGATATTATTCACATGGCCTTTATTTTTATCTAATACTTCAGAGGAGGAAAGTATAATAATATGGGGTCATAGAGGAATAAGAATCAGAAATCAGATCACAATTATACCTCTCAAATTAACTGTTTGTGATTTTTTTTTTTTTGGCATTCATATTAGATTGTTGTGTCTGAAGTCTCTGCAAAGGAACTAAGCTACTAGCTTTAATGATGTGACAGTTCAATTTAATTAAACATGCAAAGAATTGTTGCATTTATGTTTCTATTTATCTACACACACATATACACACATTCATACAAAATTATGTATATTTTCAAATACTATTTTAGGAATTGTGGAAACAAAGATGGCCTTTGTTTTCAAGAATTTTACTGGCCACTTGGAAGATAAGACATTCTTCTGTGAATAAGCTACATGAAAATCTTAGTCCATCTGAAAGAAGTATGTAAATACAGGAAATTCTTTAGAACTGAGGAAATTGAAGATAAAAAATGTTTTGTACCTTTACAACTTTATAGAATAAGGTAAATGTTGAGTTAGAACATACATAAAGAATAAAGATCAATATCTGAAAATATTGATGCCTTCACTATTGTCCTTTATTTACATTAGTGAACTAATAATAAGAAGCAGGTATTGTTGGAGCAGGTCAAAGATAGATTTGTGTGTTCAAAGACAGTTGTAAAGGATAATGTGTACCACTATTCCATTCTTCAGAAATGAAGGAATTATTCCCCCAACCTGCATGGAGAGCTGCAGACAGCTGACCTTTTGCTCTCAGATCTTTTGTAGAATTTCCTGAAGGTAAATCTCATTCTCAGGGGTGACTGTCCTACACGAGGATATAAAGGTCCAGCCATCTTGTGCCAGTTGGGCAAACTCTGAAGGGCCATATTCACCTTAGAGCTCCTCAAGGACTATGCTCTGGCTTGCTGAGACTATACCACATTACAACATTTTTCTCTGAATATTCTATTTTTTTTTCTCTTTCTTTCCATGGGCTTATCCCAAGGGAAGCCTCTAATGATTTCTCCAAACTCTAATCTATCTGAGAGTTTGCTTCCTGGGGAACTCAACCTGTAAACAGTCAGTGTCTTAACTGAAGTATTTTGACCTAATTTTAGAGAATATCAGGAATTACGTATGAGAGGTAATATAAAGAAAGTAACAGGCTTCCCTGGTTGTGCAGTGGTTAAGAATCTGCCTACCAAGGTGTGGGACATGGGTTCGAGCCCTGCTCCAGGAAGATCCCACATGCCACAGAGAAACTAAGCCCGTGGGTCACAACTACTGAGCCTGCGCGCTAAAGCCCACCAGCCACAACTACTGAGCACACATGACGCAACTACTGGAGCCTGCACATCTAGAGCTGGTGCTCCGCTGCAATGAGAGACCCACACACCACAACGAAGAGTAGCCTCCTCTCGCAGCAACTAAAGAAAGCCCACGTGTAGCAACAAAGACCCAACACAGACAAAAATAAATAAATTAGTTAAAAAAAAAGAAAGAAAGTAACATTTTAGGAAGTCTGTTTTATGAATGTGATCATAACATTAAATTATGGAAAAACATCAACTTTACTTCTTAAATTTGTAGTTAAACCAGAATCCAATTAAAGTAATTTGAGCAGGTAGTGTGATGGTTAATTTTATGTGTTGATGTGACTAGGCTAAGAGATGCCCAGATAGGTGGTAAAATATTATTTCTGGGTACATCTGTGAGGATGTTTCCAGAAGAGAATCTGTAGCATTTAGCAATTTTACTTGGTAGACTGAGTAAAGAAGACTGCTCTTACCAGTTAGGTGGGCATCTTCCAATCCACTGAGGGCATGAATAGAATAAAAGGGCTGAAGAAGGGTAAATTTTTGCCAGGGAATTCGCAACTAACAACGCTTTTTATAAAAAAAAAAGAATATTTTAAGGAATGAGTTATTTAAGACAATATAAGTTCAGAACAGAACATTTAAATAGGCACATAGTAGGTGAGTATCAGTGGAATAATTTAAATTGACTGTAGACAGTTTATGAACTACAAAATAAGTAATTGGCATGATGATGTAGGCAAAAGTTACAAGCCACTTGATTAAAGAGTTTGCTTGTGAAAGAACATAACTATGATATATCATGAAATTTTTTATTATACATAGTTTTCCTGTCACTGAAGTGTCACATAATATGTAATAAAACTACTTTGATTCTTTCTCAAGTCTTTCCGATTTTTTCTGATAGCATCTTGTTTCTTTAATGTTTAAAATTTTTTCTTGTATTTATGAACTGTATTTTAGCTAATAGTTTTTTCCAATGATATTTTATAGCAATTCTTTATTGACTAATTCTACAGTTTTTTAAAAACATTTATTCACATCCATTTATGGTGCAATTGTCTGTGTTTTAGTAACTTTAGATGATGAGCACTTTAACTGTCAAGTATTCTTAGTTAAAGCCCTTTGTAGTCTGCATTAAGAATATGTTCTTTCAGAAATGTTGTATTTGCTTCTTCCATGATCTTTGGGAGCATTGTACTTTGGCTTAAGTTTTATGTAAAATTTACAATTCACAGCTTCTCAGACTATGTAGAACCATAAAGTAGAACTTGAAAACTATGTGAGGATAAATTCCTGAGAAGACTCAACATCTGTTTTGTGTTTAACAAGAAGAATCATTAGCTTCTGTTTAATTTGATTTTTCTGGTAGGTATTATTATTTTCTCGTCTCCCCTTTTTCCAAGTGTGCAGTCCTTTGAGTGCCATCACTTTATGTATGAGTTTCATTTCTCCAGCTTATAAGACACCAAATGTTTTCTTCTGTCCTCTTCAGACTGGTATGCCTAATTCCCTTTGTTACTTCTTTCTATTTTTTGCCCTTAGTAATATATTTCTTATTTTATTACTATCTCAATTATGCATTTATATGTCCCATTGTTATATTTAATACACCATTTTTAGGCATTTGTTGTCATATCATCAGAAATAGATGTTCATCACTGGAAATTCCAAATACTGATTTCAAGATAGAGAAGATCCCCAACACTCATTAACATGTACCATAGATTTTGGCACTTTGCCTTTTAGTGTGGTCTTCTTGACCACTGCTTTCTATGTTCTAGTATCATTCAAAGGAATGACAAATGTGTTTGCTTATTTATAATTACTAACAACTTCCTTAAGATACATTCCTAGACAAAATATACATCCTACATTTATCTAATTGATTGAGTTTTACTTTATCACAAGCTTAATAAATTTGTACTCTCTTAAATTTATTTATTTAATTTTGCTCTCAGCTAGTCACTTTCACAGCTGTTTTATTTGCAGAATTATTATTCTGGCTTCAGATGAGAGTGTTTTTCAGAGGTTTATGTCATTTGCTTCTGCCAGGCACTTGGCAGTGCTGTGAACCTGGGATCTCTATAAATTATAATCAATTTTAAAAATTCTTTGGGCTTCCCTGGTGGTGCAGTGGTTAGGAGTCCGCCTGCTGATGCAGGGGACACGGGTTCGTGCCCTGGTCCGGGAGGATCCCACATGTCGTGGAGCGGCTGGGCCCATGAGCCATGGCCGCTGAGCCTGTGCGTGCGGAGCCTACGCTCTGCAACGGGAGAGGCCACAGTGGTGAGAGGCCCGCGTACCGCAAAGAAAAAGTAAATAAAAAAAAAATTATTTGACTGCTCAGGTATTACAAATGAACACTGCAAACCCATTAGAAGTCCAAAATGAGATCCCACATTCCCAGCTATGATCCCCCCTCAAACTCAGGTAATAGCCAAATGTAATTGAATTTCCTGACAATTCTCAGGGAGCTAAGAGATTAGTTTTCATTTAAACTTACAGTGAGAGTGTATTTTTGGAGAAGTCCTAGCTTTATGGGGGAAATCTGTTTCTAGATTTCTCACCTTGGCTGGTGCTCTGTTTTCTCTTTCCTATGCCCTACAGAGCTCAGTTTTATCTGGTTATACTAAAGCATTCACGATAAACTTGAACCTTGCTACACTACTTTACTTAATTTTCTGGGTTCCCACCTGTTCTCATTCACAGTGAGGAAATCCTTGCATTCTTCACAGATCATCAATGCGTCTGTACAAAGAAATTTACGTATGTTATATGGAATCGCTTTTGTTGTTTACATCAGAGGTTTCAATCCAAGTGTCTAGCTCATCATTCAATCAGAAATTCTTATTATTTCCTGAACTCACTCCACTCAGGTTTTCATGACCGCCGGTCAATTGTAGCTAGTTTAGATGAGATTGGCAATGACTTTCACATTGATAAATCCATGGTCAATTTTCAGTTCTTATTTTTTTTTTAATATCATCAGCATTTGAAAAGTTAAATTATCTCTCTTTGGAATATTTTTACCATTTGGTTCCCAGGAAACCCCACTCTCCTGGTTTCCCTTCTGCCTCAGTGGAAGTTCCTTATCAGTACGCATGCTAGGCTCCTCATTAACATTCCCAATTTCACATGCTATTGTGCCTTAAGGCTTAGTCCTGGGAACTTTTTTCTTCTCTATATACACCTACACTTTTGTTGATTTCTTTGAGTCCAAGGGTTGATATTAACCAAACCATCCTGTATCTAACCCCTATTTGATGTCTCCGCATAAGTGATTAATTGGCATCTCAAACTCAATATGTCAAAAACTTCTGCAACTCAGCAAATAACTATGTCCTTCCAATTGCTCATGCTGAAAACTTGACTTTTCACATCTCACATTCAATTCATTGGCAATACTTTAGATTCTTTAAAAAAGATATAACCATTATCTGACCATTTCCCACAACCTCCATAGCCACCACTTTCATCTAAGCCACCAGATGTTCCCTTGAACCACATCCACTCCCTCCCAACCGTGTTCTCTCCATCTGCCCAGATTGCCTATAGACAGTGTAGGTCTCCACATTATCATTGGGAACAGACCATATTACTCCTCTGCTTCAAACTCCCCAATATGTTCACATATTTACAGTATATTTTATCCCTAATTACTCTGTAATGTCATATCCCTCTGTGTGTCTCTATCTTAATCCACTTTGACTGCACTAGACTATAAAATGTTTCTCAATTTAACAAAGATGTTCCCACCTCAGGGACTTAATTTCTGTCCTCTTTAGCTATACCCCTTTCATAATATATACTTCACCTGCTTCAGGTTTTTGTAGAAAAATCACATTTTTCAATCTCTGATAAACATATAAAAACTCAAATGCCCTTCCACAGGCACTCACTAAGACTCCTTCACTACTTCAAATTTTTCTACTGCATTTATTACATGAAATTTTTATGTTTTAATTCTTATGTGCTTCTTTCTTCCCCAACTAGAGTGAAAGCTTCATAGGTACGACATTCATTTCTCTACTTAGCTCATCTCTGTGTCTGGGTTTCACAGAAAATTGACTAGCATCTAGCAAGTGCTAAATAATTAAATGTTTGTTGATAAAATAATTAGGCAATCATCTCACAAAGATGTTTGATGTCTGAAAACCTATTGATTATTAAAGAAAGAATAGATATGTCTTTCAATAGATAATTGGGTAGTGAGAACTTTAAGCAAGTAAAGGAAAAATTAATAGAAGAGCAAAGTCGATATACAGCAAATGAATGTATTAACAACATTCTTAAAGAAAATACACAACAGGATACAAGAAGATCAAAGAATAGAAGAACATTGGACTTTGTCAATCTTAAATTATATCTATCAATCTTTACACACTATCAATAATACTTTGTTATAACAGGCTTGCTGCCGTTAAATATAATTTTTTTCCTAATAAATCATTGAATAAACTTATAATGCAATAGCAATCACACTTCATCTCTCAAGGTAAATGAAAAATATTGTTTCCATTACATAATACTTGGGATGAAATAAAATAGTAAATAAATTTCACATTTAAACTCTGATTATGTAAAACAACTTTCATAACATTCAAAATATTAAATGACTAGTCATGCATTTATCTACTAAGCATTTTCTTTTATTATTCAGAGCATTTCCAAACACTGCCTTCTGAATTAAAAAAGAAAAAGAAAAAAAAAATAGAGAGACTTTCATATATTTGTACTTACTTTGCATTTAAAATATATAACTTGACAAATGTCCCAAATTCTTACAATTTATTCATGCTTCCAATTGTTGATAGATCATAGACATTAACCTTACCTTATTTTTCACTTGTAACACCATTCAACTTACCACTAATTTACCACCTTCCATTTTCTTCCAAATATCTGTCAAAACTCTTGCCCTCTAATTAAATCCTGTAAACCTTACCAAGACCATGGGTAATAATATTCAGTAATTGGTTATAATTTGACACATTCCCCCTTGGCTTAGTTCTCCTAAGTCCGATTCTTTGCCTCGGAGACCAAGAATATACTTTTCTATTAGCTAGAAGGGGAAAGAAAGAGAAAAATGTCACCACTTCATACTTCCACTCAAGAAGTCAGGTGATATGCTTGATGTTCTTTGTGTGTTTGTTCAAGTGTTCCTATTTCTTCCATTTCTTTATCATTCTCCAACTTCCTGTGATTATAGTTGGTCATTATTTTTCACACATTTTCTTATTGTTACAAATCTCTGAATATTGTATGCATAAATTGAAGTAATTTGAAATAGAAATGATGTTTACAAACATGTCATAGAGGAAATTTCTTAATGTGCATTTATTTTTAATAATTTCAACTAAGGAATCAAATACCAGTGCTGTGAAAATGGGCATCCTTCAATCAAGATGGGTCTCCTAGGGCAGCAATTTATAATTTAAAATTAGATAATAATAGATAAGTTAATATTATTTATTACTAACTCTCCTTCTTTTTGGATCCTTGGTTGAAACAATGAGGAGTGCCTAGGTACTCTAAAATTTCAACATAATTTTCATGTTACCATTAACCACCAATTCTTTAAAATTCTATGTCATTCCTGAATAAGACTTATGAGGTCTTCATAATATATTTTTGTTTAGATTTACAGAGTCCTATTTTTCTCTAGGAGACTCCCAAGAGCAGAAAAGTTTGTAATAAAACTTCTCTCTCAGGACTTCCCTGCTGGTGCAGTGGTTAAGAATCCACCTGCCAATGCAGTGGACACAGGTTCGAGCCCTGGTCCAGGAAGATCCCACATGCCATGGAGCAACTAAGCCCATGCACCACAACTACTGAGCCTGAGTTCTAGAGCCTGTGAGCTGCAACTCCTGAGCCCATTTGCCACAGCTACTGAAGCCCACATGCCTAGAACCCATGCTCCACAACAAGAGAAGCTGCCAAAATGAGAAGTCTGTGCACTGCATTGAAGAGTAGCCCCTGCTGGCTGCAACTAGAGAAAGCCCGCGTGCAGCCCCAAAATAAATAAATAGATAAATAAATAAATAAACAAACTTCTCTCTCTCTCTCTGCCCATAAGAACCAAGTATGTGGTAAACTTCAGTGTAGAGGAAATAACTAAGCAGATTGTTTTCAGCTTTTTTGGGTTATTTATTGTCAAGCATTCAGCAGAACAAACACAAAACAAAGCATTACACTGCTAAAGTTATTAATAAGACTAAAAGTGAGTCCATACACTTTTTATTTAAGAATGCTGGATTAGAAAGAATATTATTGATTAATATGATAATTTATTGGATTTCAAATTTACTGAGTCCAAAATTTTTAATCTGATACTTTTAGGAATTTTTTATTGTTTAATTAAAATATTGTTATTATTATTAATATTTGTGTCATTTCGGAAATTTTTTCTTCCAGTTTTATTGAGATAAAACTGACATACAGCACTGTATAAATTTAAGATGTACAGCAAAATGATTCAACTTACATACGTTATAAATGATTACCACAATAAGTTTAGTGAACATCCATCATCTCATATGGATAAAAAAATTAAAGAAATAAAAAATATATATTTTCCTTGTGATGAGAACTCTTAAAATTTACTCTATTAACAGCTTTCAACATGGATGGACCTAGAGTCTGTCATACAGAGTGAAGTAAGTCAGAAAGACAAAAACAAACATCGTATATTAACACATATATGTGGAATCTAGAAAAATGGCATAGATATCTTATTTGCAAAGCAGAAATAGAGACATGTACACAGAGATCAAACGTATGGATACCAAGGGGATGAATTGGGAGATTGGGATTGACATATATATACTATGGATACTATGTATAAAATAGAAAATTAATGAGAACCTGCTGTGTAGCACAAGGAGCACTACTCAGTAGTGTTATAGTAGTCTTAATTATATTTATCATGTTGTACATTAAGTCCATCATAGTTATTTATCTTATAACTGGAAGTTTGTACCTTTGGACTACCTTCATCCCAATTTTCCCTTTCCCTAATCCCACCTCTGGTAAACACAAATCTGATCCCTTTTTCTATGAGTTGTTTGTTTTGAAGTATAATTTCAAAAGCACTATATTAGCTCCTGTTACATGACATAGTGAGTCAATATTTATGTACATTTCTAAATGATCTCCATGATAAGTTATGACACTGTCACCACACAAATTTATTATGTAATTATTGACTATATTCTCCACACTGTACATTTCATACCTGTTACATATATTTTGTAACTGGAAGTCTGTACCTCTTAATTTCCCTCACCTATTTCTCTCCTCTCCATCCCCCTCCCCTCTGGCACCCATCTCTTTGTCCTCTGTATTGATATCTCTATTTCTGTTTTGATATGTTTGTTCATTTGTTTTGTTTTTTAGATTCTATATATAAGTGAACTCATACAGTATTTGTCTTTCTTTTTCTGACTTATTTCATTTAACATAATACCTCTAGGTCCATCCATGTTGCCACAAATGGCAAGATTTTATTTTTGTTTATAGCTGAGTAATATTCCATCATATATACACCAACTTACAATCTCATCAACATTACAAGAGAACTCTTTTCTCTACATCCTCACCAACACTTGTTATTTGTTGTCTTTTTGATAATAACCATTTGAAATGTGTGAGGTTTTATCTCATTGTGGTTTTGATTTGCATTTTCCTGATGATTAGTGATGTTGAACATCTTTTCATGTGCCTGTTGGCCATCTGTATATCTTCTTTGGAAACATGTCTTTTCAGTTCCACTGCTCATTTTTTAATCCAGTTGTTTGTTGTTTTGAGATTGAGTTGTATGAGTTCTTTGTATAGTTTGGATATTAACCCCTTACCATGTAAATCATTTGAAAATATCTTCTCCAACCCAGTAGGCAGCCTTTTTGTTTTGTGCAAAACAGCTTTAGTTTGATATAGTTTCACTTAAAAATTTTTGCTTTTATTTCCCAGCCTGAGGAGACATATCCCCCCCAAAACTGCTAAGGCCAATGTCAAAGAGCATACTGCCTATGTTTTCTCCTAGAAGTTTTATCATTTGAAGTCTTTGATTTGAGTCTTTCAAAGATTTTGAGTTTATGTCTGTATATGGTGTGAGAAAGAAATCCAGTATGATTCTTTTGCATGTAGCTATCCAGCATTTATTGACAAGAATGCCTTTTCCCCGTTGTATATTTTTGCCTCCTTTGTAGTAGAATAATTGCCCATATAAGTGTGGGTTCATTTCTGGACTCCCTATTCTGTTCTATTGATTTATGTGTCTTTTTTGTGCCAGTAGTACATTTGGAAAACATTTGGAATGTTTTGATTAATGTAGCTTTGTAGTATAATTTAAAACCAGGGAGTGTGATACTCCCAGCTTTGCTCTTCTTTCTCAAGATTGTTTTGGCTATTCAGCATCTTTTGTGTCTCCATACAAATTTTAGAATTATTTATTCTAGTTATGTAAAAAAAATGCCATCATGATATTTTGATAGATATTGCACTGAACCTGTAGATTGCCCTGGGTAGTAATATAATTTTAACAATATAAGTTCTTTCAATCCATGAGCAATGTATATATTTCCAACTGTTTGTGTCATTTTCAATATCTTTCATCAGTGCTTACACTTTTCCAAGTACAGGTCTTTTAATTCCTTAGTTAGATTTATTCCTAGGTATTTTATTCTATATGATGGGATTATAAGTGGAATAGTGTTCTTAATTTTTCTTTCTGATAGGTTGTTACTAGTGTATAGACACACAGATATTTTTGTGTATTAATTTTTCATTCTGAAATTTTACTGAATATTTAGATGAGTTCTAGTAGTTTTTAGGTGGTATCTTTTGGATTTTCTATGTATATATCATACTATCTCTACACTGTGACAGTTTAACTTCTTTTCCAATTTAGATTCCTTTTATTTCTCATTCTTGTCTGATTGTTGTGGCTACAACTTCCATGTTCTATGTTGAATAAAAATGGTGAGGGTGGGCCTCCTTGTTTTTTTCCTGATCTTAGAGAAAATGCTTTCAACTTTTCACCTTTGAGTATGATGTTAGCTCTGGGCTTATATATGGCCTTTATTATGTTGAAGTGTGTTCACTCTAAACCCACTTTGTTGAGAGCTTTTATTATGAAAGGATGTTGGACTTTCTTAAAGGCTTTTTCTACACCTATTGATATAATCATATGATTTTATTTTTCAGTTTCTTGATGTAATGTATCACCTTGATTGATTTGCAGACATTGAACCATCTGGGATAAATCCTACTAGATTATGGTATACTAGCACTTTAATGTATTGTTAAATTTGGTTTGCTGGTGTTTTTTGTTTGTTTGTTTTTGTTTTTTTAATTGGAGTATAATTGCTTTACAATGTGTTAGTTTCTGCTGTACAATGAAGTGAATCATGTTCCCTCCCTCTTGGTCTACCCTCCCAGCACCCCCAGTGCCACCCATCTAGTTCATCACAGAGCACCAACCTGAGCTCCCTGTGCTATAAAGCATATTCCCACTAGCTATATGTTTTAAACATGGTAGTGTGTTTATGTCAAACCTTATCTCCTAATTCATCCCACTCTCCCATTCCCCCACTGTATTCATACGTCCCTTCTCTATGTCTGAGTCTCAATTCCTGCCCTGTAGATAGGTTTAACTGTACCATCTTTCTAGACTCAACATATATACATTAATATATGACATTTGTTTTTCTCTTTCTGGTTTACTTCACTCTGAATGACAGACTCTAAGTCCATCCACATCTCTACTAAAGACCCAATTTCATTCCTTTTATGGTGGAGTAATATTCTGTTGAATATATGTACCACATCTTCTTTATCCATTCCTCTGTTGAGGGACACTTAGGTTGCTTCCATGTCCTGGCTATTGTAATTAGTACTGCAATGAACATTGGGGTACCTGTGCCTTTTTAAATAATGGTTTTCTCAGGGTATATGCCCAGTGGTGGAATTGTTGGGTCATATGGTAATTCTATTTTTAGGTTTTTAAGGACCCTCGATATTGTTCTCCATAGTGGCTGTATCAATTTACATTCCCACCAACAGTGCAAGAGTGCTCCCTTTTCTCCAAACCCTCTGAGCATTTATTGTTTGTAGATTTTTTTGATGATGGCCATACTGACCTGTGTGAGGTGATACCTCATTGTGGTTTTGATTTGCATTTCTTTAATAATTAACAATACTGAGCATATTTTCATGTGTTTGTTGGCCATCTGTATGTCTTCCTTACAGAAATGTCTATTTAGCTCTTCCCCCCAATTTTTGATTGGATTGTTTGTTTTTTGATATTGAGCTGCATAAGCTGTTTGTATATTTTGGAGATTAATCCTTTGTCAGTTGTTTCATCTGCAAATATTCTCTCCCCTTCTGAGGGTTGTCTTTTCATCTTGTTTATGGTTTCCTTTATTGTGCAAAAGCTTTTAAGTTTAATTAGGTCCCATTTTTTAATTTTTGTTTTTATTTTCATTACTCTAGGTAGTGGGTCAAAAAGATCTTGCTGCAATTTCTGTCAAAGAATATCCTTCCTATGTTTTGCTCTAAGAGTTTTATAGTGTCTGGCCTTACATTTAGGTCTTTAACCCATTTTGAGTTTATTTCTGTGGATGGTGTTAGGGAGTGTTCTAATTTCATTCTTTTACATGTAGCTGTCCAGTTTTCCCAGCACTACTTATTGAAGAGGCTGTCTTTTCTCCATTGTATATTCTTGCCTCCTTTGTCATAGATTAGGTGACTATAGGTGCATGGGTTTAACTCTGGGCTTTCCATCCTGTTACAATGATCTATATTTCTGTTTTTATGCCATTACCATACTGTCTTTATTATTGTAGCTTTGTAGTAGAGTCTGAAGTCAGCGAGTCTGATTCCTCCAACTCATTTTTTTTCTCAATATTGCTTTTTGGTATTTGGGGTCTTTTGTGTTTCCCTACAAATTGTAAAATTTTTTGTTCTAATTCTGTGAAATATTCCACTGGTAATTTGGTAGGGATTGCATTGAATCTGTAGACTGCTTTGGATAGTATAGTCATTTTCAGAATATTTATTCTTCCAGTCCAAGAACATGGTTTATTTCTCCATCTGTTTGTGTCAGCTTTGATTTCTTTCATCAGTGTCTTATATTTTTCTGAGTACAGGTCTTTTGCCTCCTTACATAGGTTTATTCCTAGATATTTTATCCTTTTTGTTCCCATAGTAAATGGGATTGTTTCCTTAATTTCTCCTTCTGATCTTTTGTTGTTAGTGTACAGGAATCCAAGAGATTTCTATGTATTAATTTTGTATCTTGCAACTTTACCAAATTCATTGATGAGCTCTTGTAGTTTTCTGGTACCATCTTTAAGATTTTCTATGTATAAGATCATGTCATCTGCAAACAGTGACAGTTTTACTTCTTTTCCGATTTGTATTCCTTTTATTTATTTTTCTTCTCTGATTCCTGTGTCTGGGACTTACAAAGCTATGTTGAATAATAGTGGTCACAGTGGGTACCCTTCTCTTGCTCCTAATCTTGGAGGAAATGCTTTCAGTTTTTCACTACTGAAAATGATGTTACCTGTGGGTTTGTCATATAAGGTCTTTATTATGTTGAGGTAGTTTCCCTCTTTATCCACTTTATGGAGAGTTTTTATCATAAATTGGTGTTGAATTTTGTCAAAAGCTTTTTTGCATCTTTTGAGATAATCATGTGGTTTTTATTCTTTAATTTGTTAATGTCATGTATCACATTGATTGATTTGCATACACTGAAGAATTCTTGTATCTCTGGGATAAATCCCACTTGATCATGGTGTATGATCCTTTTAATGTGTTGTTGGATTCTATTTCCAAATATTTTGTTGAGGATTTTTGTGTCTATGTTTATCATTGATATTGATCTGTAATATTCTCTTTTGTGATATCTTTGTCTGCTTTTGGTATAGAGTGATGGTTACCTCGTAGAAAGAGTTTAGGAGTGTTCCTACCTCTGCAATTTTTGGAAGAGTTTGAGAAGGATAGATGTTATCTCTTCTCTAAATATTTGATAGAATTCTCACATGAAGTCATCTGATTCTGGACTTTTGTTTGTTTAAAGATTTTTAATCACAGTTTCAATTTCATTACTTGTGATTGGTCTGTTTATATTTTCTGATTCTTCCTGGTTCAGTCTTGGAAAGTTATATCTTTCCAAAAATTTCTCCATTTCTTCCAGGTTGTCCATTTTATTGGCATGTAGTGGTTTGTAATAGTCGCTTATGATCCTTTGTATTTTTGAAGTGTCAGTTTTAATTTCTTCTTTTTCATTTCTGATTTTATTGATTTGTGTCCTCTTCCATTTTTCTTGATGAGTGTGGCTAAAGGTTTATCAATTTTGTTTATCTTCTCAAGGAACAAACTTTTAGTTTTATTGATCTTTGCTACTGTTTTCTTTGTTTCTATTTCATTTATTTCTGCTCTGTTCTTTATGATTTCTTGACTTCAAAATTTTTGTTGTTCTTCTTCTTCTTTCTCTGGTAGATTAAGGTGTCAGTTTAGATTGTTTATTTGAGATTTTTCTTGTTTCTTGAGGTGAGATTGAATTGTTATAAACTTCCCTCTTAGAACTGCTTTTGCTGCATCCCATAGGTTTGGGGTTGTCATGTTTTCATTGTCATTTGTTTCTATGTATTTTAAAAATTTCCTCTTTGATTTCTTCAGGGATCTCTTTGTTTAGTACAGTATTGTTTAGCCTCCCAGTGTTTGTGTTTCTTACATTTTATTTTACTGTAATTGATTTTTAATATCATAGCATTTGGGCTGTAAAAGATGTTTGACATGATTTCAATTTTCTTAAATTTACTGAGGCTCACTTTTTGACCCAACATGTGATCAGTCCTGGTGAATGTTCCATGTACACTGGAGAAGAATGTGTATTGTGCTGCTTTCAGGTGGAATGTCCTATAAATATCAATTAAATCTATCTGATCTACTGTGTCATTTACAGCTTGAGTTTCCTTATTTATTTTCTGTCTGGATGATCTGTCCACTCGTGTAAGTGGGGTGTTAAAAGCCCCCCACTATTATTGTGCTACTGTCGAGTTCCCCTTTTATGGCTATTAGCATTAGCCTTATGTATTGAGGTGCTCCTATGTTGGGTGCATAAATATTCATAATTGTTATATCTTCTTCTTGGATTGATCCTTTGATAGTTATCTACTGTCCTTCCTTATCTCTTGTAACAGTCTTTATTTTGTTTGATATGAGTATTGTTACTCCAGCTTTCTTTTGATGTCCATCTGTATAGAATACCTTTTTCTATGCCCTCTCTTTCAGTCTGTATATGTCCCTAGGTCTAAAGTAGGTCTCTTATAGACAGCATATATATGGGTCTTGTTTTTGTATCCTCAGCCAGTCTCTGTCTTTTGGTTGTAGCTTTTAATCCATTTACATTCAAGGTAATTATCGATATGTATGTTCCTATTACTATTTTCTTAATTGTTTTGGGTTTGTTTTGTGGGTCTTTCTCTTCTCTTGTGTTTTCCAACTAGAGAAGTTCCTTTAGCATTTGTTATAAAGCTGGTTTAGTGGTTCTGAATTCTCTTTGCTTTAGCTTGTCTGTAAAGCTTTTGATTTTTCCATCAAATCTGGATGAAATCCTTGTTGGGTAGAGTTATCTTGGTTGTAGGTTTTCCCCTTTCATCACTTTGAATATATCCTGCCACTTCCTTCTGACCTCCAATGTTTCTGCTGAAATATCAGCTGATAACATTATGGGAATTCTCTTATAAGTCATTAGTGCTTTTCCCTTGCTGCTTTTAATATTTTTTCTTTGAATTTAAATTCTCATCAAAAGTGTATAAGGGTTCCCTTTTCTCCACTTTCTCACTAACACTTGTTATCTTTTGACTGAGGACTCAGAGGTTGTACAGTATTCTGTGTAGTGGTGAATGGAATTTTGCCCCCACCCAGATAACTCCTTGGCCTAGAGTGTCACAATACTGGTGTTTCTTGCCAGTGGGTGGGGCCAAGTCTTAATAAGCTAAGGGAAGTTTTTTTTTTTTTTTGCAGTACACAGGCCTCTCACTATTGTGGCCTCTCCCATTTCAGAGCACAGGCTCTGGACATGTAGGCTGAGCAGCCACCGCTCACAGGCTCTGCCACTCTGTGGCATGTGGGATCTTCCCGGACCAGGGCACGAACCCATGTTCCCTGCATTGGCAGGCGGACTCTCAACCACTGTGCCACCAGGGAAGCCCAGGGAAGTATTTTTTTTTTTTTTTGTGGTGCGTGGGTCTCTCACTGTTGTGGCCTCTCTCCTTGCGGAGCACAGGTTCCGGACGTGCAGGCTCAGCGGCCATGGCTCACGGACCCAGCCACTCCGTGGCATGTGGGATCTTCCCAGACCAGGGCACGAACCAGTGTCCCCTGCATCGGCAGGCAGACTCTCAACCACTGCACCACCAGGGAAGCCCCCAGGGAAGTATTTTTAAATGGTGCTTGGCAGCACCAGTAACCTTGTGGTAAAACGAGCTCCCTCAAATGGTTGTTGACAGGCTCTGTGTCCCCATAGTGAGTACCAGTTTCCTCCTGCCTCTCTTGGAAGCTCTCCAAGATTGGAAGGTGGGTCTGACCTAGGCTTCTTTCAAATTATTGTTTCTACCCTGGGTCTTGGAGCTTGTGAGAGTTTGTGTGTACCCTTTGAGAATAGAGTCTCTATTTCTTATCCCTCTCTAATGCTCTTCAAAGCAAACCCTGCTGCCCTTCAAAGTCAACCATTCTGGAGGTTCTTGTTCCCATTAACAGACTCCCAGGTTGGTGAGTTCAGTGTGGAGATCAAACCTTTTGATCTTTGGGGAGAACCTCTGAAATTATAATTATCCTCCCATTTGTGGGTCACCTGTGTGGTTGAGCTTCTTGACTATTCCTATCTCAGGCTCTCCTTCCCATCTCATTGTGTTTCCTTCTTTAGATTTTTGGTTGTAGGAGATCTATTGGTCTTCTGCTTATTCTCATTGATATTTGCTCTGTAAATAGTTGTATTTTTGGTGTGAGTGTGGGAGGAGATGAGTTCATGGTCTTCCTACTCTTCTATCTTGGCCACTTCCTTAGCTATATTTATTTTTCAAATATACTTTATAACCTTCAGGGAAATAATGCCCTTCTGGGTTAAGAAATGGTAAAATTGCCATTAGCAAAAACAGTATTAAAGGCCAAAGAAAAATATTTGGGTGTGTGTCCAGTGTTTAATCTCTCAGTTTTAAAGTCTAATACATTCAAATATTTGCAAATTTTCTTGAGAGCAGGTTTGGGTTCATTTATCTCTGTACTCAGTTTTACCTTTCTCACATTATATTTTCATGTATTTTACAAAACAGCTATTTGATGAATGTGTAGTCAAATACATATCACCAGCATATTTTAAACACTCAAAGTTTTCTATTTAGATATGGTATAAAGTTCAAGTTCCCCATACAAAAGATATGTGATCTAGGTGCACTTCTCTTACTCTTCCATTCCATCACTGAGCAAAATTGAAGAACCCACAGTTTCCCCAAATTAGGATACATTTTTAGGTCACTTTTACTTGACATGTTCTTTCTCTGTGTTTGGTATACTTTATAAGAAGACACAATTCTTTCTATATTTCAAACTCTACTCCTGTCTGTCATCATAGCTGCATATGAAAGTTTATGACACTCATGTATTAGGCAAGTAAAAACTATTTTCTCAAAAAAAATATTAATTAATAAAAACATTAAATAGCAACAAAGTAGGACATTTTTTCACAGATAAAAATAGATTTCTTGAATTCTTCTTTAGAATTGGGTTAGACAGCTTTTTTTGTGTGTGTTAAACTTATAAAGAAGCTACACATTATTTATTTCACAAACAGCTAATAATTACCTAATATCTTTCTAGATAATTTTATGAGCATCTAATTTTTTTTAATCTTCAGAGAAATACCTTGTCACTCTATGACATAAAACACTGCAAGATCCTTTTTGACCCATCTCCTAGAGAAATGGAAATAAAAACAAAAATAAAAATATGGGACCTAATGAAACTTCAAAGCTTTTGCACAGCAAAGGAAAACAGAAAAAAGACGAAAAGACAAAACTCAGAATGGGAGAAAATATTTGCAAATGAAGCAACTGACAAAGGATTAATCTCGAAAATTTAAAAGCAGCACATGCAGCTCAATATCAAAAAAATTAAACAACCCAATCTAAAAATGGATAAAGACCTAAATAGAAATTTCTCCAAAGAAGATATACAGATGGCCACAAACACATGGAAGGATGCTCAACATCACTAATCATTAGAGAAACGCAAATCAAAACTACAATGAGGGACGAGGGGAAGATGGCGGAACAGTAAGACGCGGAGATCACCTTCCTCCCCACAGATACACCAAAAATAAATATACACGTGGAACAGTTCCTACAGAACACCTACTGAACACTGGCAGAAGACCTCAGACATCCCAAAAGGCAAGAAACTCCCCACATAACTGGGTAGGGAAAAAGAAAAAATAATAAACAGAGACAAAAGTATAAGGATGGGACCTGCACCAGTAGGAGGGAGCTGTGAAGGAGGAAAGGTTTCCACACACAAGGAAGCCCCTTCGAGGGTGGAGACTGTGGGTGGCGGAGGGGGAAAGCTTCAGAGCTGCAGAGGAGAGCACAGGAAGAGGGGTGTGGAGGGCAAAGCAGAGAGATTCCCACAGAGAGGATCAGTGCTGACCGGCACTCAACAGCCCGAGAGGCTTGTCTGCTCACCCGCCAGGGCAGGAGGGGCTGGGAGCTGAGGTTCGGGCTTCAGTCAGAGTGCAGGGAGAGGACTGGTGTTGGCGGCATGAACACAGCCTGCAGGGGGTTAATGCACCACAGCTAGCCAGGAGGGAGTCCAGGGAAAAGTCTGGACCTACCGAAGAGGCAAGAGACTTTTTCTTCCCTCTTTGTTTCCTGGTGCGCAAGGAGAGGGGTTTAAGAGCGCTGATTAACGGAACTCCAGAGATGGACATGAGTGGTGGCTAAAACCATGGACCCCAGAGACGGGTGGGAGATGCTAAGGCTGCTGCTGCTGCCACCAAGAAGCCTGTGTGTGAGCACAGGTCACTATCCA
This sequence comes from Leucopleurus acutus, assembly GCF_964270905.1. Classification (NCBI taxonomy): domain Eukaryota; kingdom Metazoa; phylum Chordata; class Mammalia; order Artiodactyla; family Delphinidae; genus Leucopleurus; species Leucopleurus acutus. The sequence goes on along the minus strand of NC_139160.1, from coordinate 40,465,405 downwards.
CAGCCCCCTTCCGGGGAGCCTGCTACTGCCAGGGCCCCGGGAACCATGGACAACTTCCCCGGGAGAATGCACGGCCCAACTCAGGAGGGTGCAACGTCACACCAGCCTCTGCTGCCGCAGGCTCGCCCCACATCTGTACCCCTCCCTCCCCCTGGCATGAATGAGCCAGAGTCCCTGAAGCAGATGTTCCTTTAACCCCATCCTGTCTGAGCAAAGAATAGACACCCTCCGGTGACCTACACGAAGAGGTGGGGCCAAATCCAAGGCTGAGCCCCTGGGAGCTGTGAGAACAAAGAAGAGAAAGGGAAATCTCTCCCAGCAGCCTCAGAAGCAGCGGATTAAAGCTCCACAATCAACTTGATGTACCCTGCATCTGTGAAATACGTGAATAGATAACGAATCATCCCAAATTGAGGAGGTGGACTCTGAGAAGAAGATTTATGATTTTTCCCCCTTTTCCTCTCTTTGTGAGTGTGTATGTGTATGCTTCTATGTGAGATTTTGTCTGTATAGCTTTGCTTCTACCATTTGTCCTAAGGTTCTATCCGTCCATTGTTTTTTTCCTTAATAATTATTTTTTATTTTAATAAATTTACTTTACTTTATCTTTTTCTTTCTTTCTTTCTTTCTTTCTTTCTTTCTCTCTTTCTTTCTTTCTTTCTCTTTCCCCATTTCTTTCTTTTTCTTTCTTTCTTTCTTTCTTTCTTTCTTTCTTTCTTTCTTTCTTTCTTTCTTTCTTTCTTTCTTTCTTTCTTCCTTCCTTCCTTTCTTTCTTTCTTTCTTTCTTTCTTTCTTTCTTTCTTTCTTTCTTTCTTTCTTTCTTTCTTTCTTTCTTTCTTTCTTCCTTTCTTTCTTTCTTCCTTTCTTTCTTTCCTTCATTCCCTCCTTTAAACAATGAATCATCCCAAATTGAGGAGGGGGACTTTGAGAGCAAGATTTATGATTTTTCACCTTTTCTTCTTTTTGTGAGTGTGTATGTGGATGCTTCTGTGTGAGATTTTGTCTATATAGCTTTGCTTCCACCATTTGTCTTAGGGTTCAATCTGTCCATTTAAAAAAATTTTTTTTCTTAATAATTATTTTTTTATTTTAATAACTTTATTATATTTTATCTGACATTATTTTATTTTACTTTATCTTCTTTAGTACTTTCTTTTTTACTTCTCTCTCCTTCCTTTCTCCCTCCCTCCTTCCTTCCCTCCCTCCCTCCTTTCCTTCTTTCTTTCTTTCTTTCTTCCTTTATTTATACTTCTACTAATTCTTTCTTTCTACTATTTCTCCCTTTTATTCAGAGCCGTGTGGATGAAAGGCTCTTGGTGCTGCAGCCAGAAGTCAGTGCTGTGCCTCTGAGGTGGGAGAGCCAACTTCAGGAGACTGGTCCACAAGAGAACTCCCAGCTCCACATAATATCAAACAGTGAAAATCTCCCAGAGATCTTCATCTCAACACGAGCACCCACCTTCAATCAATGACCAGCAAACTACAGTGCTGGACACCCTATGCCAAACAGTTAGCAAGACAGGAAAACAACTCAAACCATTAGCAGAGAGGCTGCCTAAAATCATAATAAGTCCACAGACACCCCAAAACATACCACCAGACGTGGGCCTGCCCACTAGAGAGACAAGATCCAGCCTCATCCACAACAACACAGGCACTGGTCCCCTCCACCAGGAAGCCTACACAACCCACTGAACCAAACTTAGCCACAGGGGACAGACACCAAAAACAACGGAAACTACGAACTGGCAGCCTGCAAAAAGGAGACCCCAAACACAGTATGATAAGCAAAATGAGAAAACAGAAAAACACACAGCAGATGAAGGAGCAAGATAAAAATGCACCAGAACTAAAAAATGAAGAGGAAATAGGCAGTCTACCTGAAAAAGCATTCAGAATAATGATAGTAAAGATGATCAAAAATCTTGGAAATACAATAGAGAAAATGCAAGAAACATTTAACAAGGACCTACAAGAACTAAAGATGAAACAAACAATGATGAACAACACAATAAATGCAAGTAAAAATACTCTAGATGGGATCAGTAGCAGAATAACTGAGGCAGAACAGATAAGTGACCTGGAAGATAAAGGTGAAAATAACTACTACAGAGGAGAATAAAGAAAAATGAATGAAAAGAACTGAGGACAGTCCTAGAGACCTCTGGGACAACATTCAATGCACCAACATTCGAATTATAGGGTTTCCAGAAGATAAGAGAAAAAGAAAGGGACTGAGAAAACATTTGAGGAGATTATAGTTGAAAACTTCCTTAATATGGGAAAGAAAATAGTTAATAAAGTCCAGGAAGCACAGAGAGTCCCATATAGGATAAATCCAAGGAGAAATATGCCAAGACACATATTAATCGAACTGTCAAAAATTAAATACAAAGAAAACATATTAAAAGCAGCAAGGGAAAAAAAAAAAACAAATAACACACAAGGGAATCCCCATAAGGTTAACAGCTGACCTTTCACAGAAATTCTGCAAGCCAGAAGGGACTGGCAGGACATATTTAAAGTGATGGAGAAAAACCTGCTACCAAGGTTACTCTACCCAGCAAGTATCTCATTCAGATTTTATGGAGAAATTAAAACTTTACAGAAAAGCAAAAACTGAGAGAGTTCAGCAACACTAAATCAGCTTTAAAACAAATGCAAAAGGAACTTCTCTAGGCAAGAAACACAAGAGAAGGAAAAGACCTACAATAATCAACCCAAAACAATTAGAAAATGGGAATACGAGCATACATATTGATAATTACCTTAAATGTAAATAGACTAAATGCTCCCACCAAAGACTCAGATTGGCTGAATGGATATAAAAACAAGATCCATATATATGCTGTCTACAAGAGACCCACTTCAGACCTAGAGACACATACAGACTGAAAGTAAGGGGATGGAAAAAGATATTCCATGCAAATGGAAACCAAAAGAAAGCTGGAGTAGCAATTCTCATATCAGACAAAATAGACTTTAAAATAAAGACTATTAGAAGAGACAAAGAAGGACACTGCATAATGATCAAGGGGTCGATCCAAGAAGAAGGTATAACAATTGTAAATATTTATGTACCCAACATAGGAGCACCTCAATACATAAGGCAAATACTAACAGCCATAAAAGGGGAAATCGACAGTAACACATTCATAGGAGGGGACTTTAACACCCCACTTTCACCAATGGGCAGATCATCCAAAATGAAAATAAATAAGGAAACACAAGCTTTAAATGACACATTATACAAGATGGACTTAATTGATATTTATAGGACACTCCATCCAAAAACAACAGAATACACATTTTTCTCAAGTGCTCATGGAACATTCTCCAGGATAGATCATATCTTAGGTCACAAATCAAGCCTTGGTAAATTTAAGAAAATTGAAATTGTATCAAGTATCTTTTCTGACCACAACGCCATGAGACTAGATAACAATTAAAGGAAAAAATCTGTAAAATATACAAACACATGGAGGCTAAACAATACACAACTTAATAACAAACTGATCACTGTAGAAATCAAAGAGGAAATCAAAAAAAAAAACCACCTAGAAACAAATGACAATGGAGACATGATGACCCAAAACCTATGGGATGCAGCATAATCAGTTCTAAGAAGAAAGTTTATAGCAATACAATCCTACCTTAAGAAACATGAACCATATCAAATAAACTACCTAACCTTACACCTAAAGCAATTAGAAAAAGAAGAACAAAAAAAACCCAAAATTAGCAGAAGGAAAGAAATCATAAAAATCAGATCAGAAATAAATGAAAAAGAAATGAAGGAAACGATAGCAAAGACCAATAAAACTAAAAGCAGGTGTTTTGAGAAGATAAACAAAATTGATAAAGCATTAGCCAGACTCATCATGAAAAAAAGGGAGAAAACTGAAATCAATAGAATTCAAAATGAAAAAGGAGAAGTAACAAATGACACTGCAGAAATACAAAACATCATGAGAGATTACTACAAGCAGCTCTATGCCAATAAAATGGACAACCTGGAATAAATGGACAACTTCTTAGAAAAGCCCGACCATCCCAGACTGAACCAGGTAGAAAAAGAAAATATAAACAGACCTATCACAAGCACTGAAATTGAAACTGTGATTAAAACTCTTCCAAGAAAGTGAAGCCCAGGTCCAGATGGCTTCACAGGTGAATTCAATCAAACATTTAGAGAAGAGATAACACTTATCATTCTCAAACTCTTCCAAAATATACTAGAGGGAGGAACACTCCCAAACTCATTCAATGAGACCATCATCACCTTGATAACAAAATCAGACAAGGATGTCACAAAGAAAGAAAACTGCAGGCCAATATCACTGATGAACATAGATGCAAAAATCCTCAACAAAATACAAGCAAACAGAATCCACCAGCACATTAAAAGGATCATACACCATGATCAAGTGGGGTTTATTCCAGGAATGCAAGGATTCTTCAATATACGCAAATCAATCAATGTGATAAACCATATTAACAAATTGAAGGAGAAAAAGCATATGATCATCTAAATAGATGCAGAGAAAGCTTTCAACAAAATTCAACACCGATTTTTGATTAAAAAACCTGCAGAAAGTAGGCATAGAGAGAACTTTCCTCAACATAATAAAGGCCATATGTGACAAACCCACAGCCAACATCATCCTCAATTGTGCAAAACTGAAACCATTTACACTAAGATCAGGAATAAGACAAGGTTGCCCACTCTCACCACTCTTATTCAATATAGTTTTGGAAGTTTTAGCCACAGCAATCAGAGAAGAAAAGGAAATAAAAGGAATCCAAATTGGAAAAGAAGAAGTAAAGCTGTCACTGTTTGCAGATGACATGATACTATACATAGAGAATCCTAAAGATGCTACCAGGAAACTACTAGAGCTAATCAATGAATTTGGTAAAGTAGCAGGATACAAAATTAATACACAGAAATCTCTGGCATTTCTATACACTGATGATGAAAAATCTGAAAGTGAAATCAAGAAAACACTCCCATTTACCATTGCAACAAAAAGAATAAAATATCTAGGAATAAACATACCTAAGGAGACAAAAGACCTGTATGCAGAAAATTATAAGACACTGATGAAAGAAATTAAAGATGATACAAATAGATGGAGAGATATACTATGTTCTTGGATTGGAAGAATCAACATTGTGAAAATGACTCTACTACCCAAAGCAATCTACAGATTCAATGCAATCCCTATCAAATTACCACTGGCATTTTTCACAGAACTAGAACAAAAAATTTCACAATTTGTATAGAAACACAAAAGACCCCGAATAGTAAAGCAATCTTGAGAATGAAAAACGGAGTTGGAGGAATCAGGCTCCCTGACTTCAGACTATACTACAAAGGTACAGTAATCAAGACAGTATGGTACTGGCACAAAAACAGAAAGATACATCAATGGAACAGGATAGAAAGCCCAGAGATAAACCCACACACATATGGTCACCTTTTCTTTGATAAAGGAGGCAGGAATGTACAGTGGAGAAAGGACAGCCTCTTCAATAAGTGGTGCTGGGAAAACTGGAGAGGTACATATAAAAGTATGAGATTAGATCACTCCCTAACACCATACACAAAAATAAGTTCAAAATAGATTAAAGACCTAAATGTAAGGCCAGAAACTAACAAACTCTTAGAGGAAAACAAAGGCAGGACACTCTATGACATAAATCACAGCAAGCTCCTTTTTGACCCACCTCCTAGAGAAATGGAAATAAAAACAAAAATAAACAAATGGGACCTAATGAAATTTCAAAGCTTTTGCACAGCAAAGGAAACCATAAACTAGACCAAAAGACAACCCTCAGAATGGGAGAAAATATTTGCAAATGAAGCAACTGACAAAGGATTAATCTCCAATATTTACAAGCAGCTCATGCAGCTTAATAACAAAAAAGCGAACAACCCAATCCAAAAATGGGCCAAAGACCTTAGTAGACATTTCTCCAAAGAAGATATATAGACTGCCAACAAACAAATGAAAGAATGCTCAACGTCACTAATCATTAGAGAAATGCAAATCAAAACTACAATGAGATATCATCTCACACCAGTCAGAATTGCTATCATCAAAAAATCTGGAAACAATCAATCCTGGAGAGGGTGTGGAGGAAAGGGAACATTCTTGCACTGCTGGTGGGAATGTGAATTGGTACAGCCACTATGGAGAATATTATGGAAGTTCCTTAAAAATCTATAAATAGAACTACCATATGAGCCAGCAATCCCACTACTGGGCATATACCCTGAGAAAACCATAATTCAAAAATAGTCAATGTACCAAAATGTTCATTGCAGCTCTACTTACAATAGCCCGGTGATGGAAACAACTTAAGTGTCCATCATCGGATGAATGGATAAAGAAGATGTGGCACATGTATACCATGGAATATTACACAGCCATAAAAAGAAACGAAATTGATCTATTTGTAATGAGGTAGATAGACCTAGAGTCTGTCATACAGAGTGAAGTAAGTCAGAAAGAGAAAGACAAATACCGTATGCTAACACATATATATGGAAATTAAGAAAAAAATGTCATGAAGTACCTAGGTCTAAGACCGGAATAAAGACACAGACCTACTAGAGAATGAACTTGAGGATATGGAGAGGGGGAAGGGTAAACTGTGACAAAGTGAGAGAGAGGCATGGACATATATACATTACCAAACATAAGGTAGATAGCTAGTGGGAAGCAGCCGCATAGCACAGGGAGATCAGCTCGGTGCTTTGTGACCGTCTGGAGGGGTGGGATAGAGAGGGTTTGAGGGAGGGAGACACAAGAGGGAAGAGATATGGGAGCATATGTATATGTATAACTGATTCACTTTGTTATAAAGCAGAAACTAACACACCATTGTAAAGCAATTATACTCCAATAAAGATGTAAAACAAAACAAAACAAAACAAAACTACAATGAGGTATCATCACACACCAGTCAGAAAGGCCATCGTCAAAAAATGTACAAATAATAAATGCTGGAGAGGGTTTGGAGAAAAGGGAACCCTTTTGCTCTGACAGTGGGAATGTAAATTGATAGAGCCACTATGGACAACAGTATGGAGTTCCTTAAAAAACTAAAAATAGAACTACCATACAACCCAGCAAACCCACTACTTGGCATATACCCTGAGAAAACCATAATTCAAAAAGAGATATGCACCACAATATTCATTGCAGCTCTATTTCCAATAGCCAGGACATGGAAGCAACTTAAGTGTCCATCATCAGATGAATGGGTAAAGAATATGTGGCTCATATATACAATGGAATATTACTCAGCCATAAAAAGAAATGAAATTGAGTTAGTTTTAGTGAGGTGGATTGACATAGAGTCTGTCATGCAGAGTGAAGTAAGTCAGAAAGAGGAATATAACTACCGTATGCTAACACATAATTATGGAATCTAAAAAAAAAAAAAAGATTCTGAAGAACTTAAAGGCAGAACAGGACTAATGATCCATACTTAGAGAATGGACTTGAGGACAGGGGGAGGGGGAAGGTTAAGCTGGGATGAAGTGAGAGAGTGGCATGGACTTATATATACTACCAAATGTAAAATAGATAGCTAGTGGGAAGAAGCCGCATAGCACAGGGAGATCAGCTCAGTGCTCTGTGACCACCTAGAGTGGTGGGATATGGAGTGTGGGAAGAAGAGGCACGAAGGAGATTTGGGGATATATGTATATGTAAAGCAGATTCACTTTGTTATAAAGCAGAAACTAACACACCATTGTAAAGCAATTATACTACAATAAAGATGTTAAAAAAAAAGAATCAACTTGTGGTATTTCAATGTTCACTGTATAGATGAAGTAGCAGTCTCAAAAGAGTTAAGTAATTTGTTCAATGTCACACCGATAAGTAACAAGCCAACGTCTGAACATAGTTCTGGCTTCAAAGCTAATAATCTTCTGGCATTTTTTATGATGTGCATTAGGCCCCAAGAACAAGCATTAGTAGAGAAAACAAAGAGCCCAATAGAGAGCTAGACTTTCAGAATTTAATTTCTAGCAAATTATTTTTGAGAACAAATTTTACTTAAACCAGACATTGACAACAATAGTAAAAATCAGATAGTAAAAATTGTTTATTGTGAATGTGTTTTATTTGCTCATTTAGAAATGAATATTTTAAGGAAGTTATTCTAGCTAAACTCTAAGATAATTATAAGTCAGAGCTGACTGCTGTATACTTACATAGAGTATACTCTAGCTGGATTTTTATGTTATAGTTGAGTTTTTCAAATTAAATATACTCATTTTGACCTCTATTTAAGCCTTCTTTGAAACGAACATTTTATTGGTTTTAACTTTAATGATATTTCAACTGAAGATTACATTCCATTCATACGAAAGTTCATTTGTTATAGCTTTCCATTTAGAAGCCCCTGAGTCTTGGTTTAATGTTATTTTCTTGCAGAAACTAAAGTTTGTAGGTCAATCTTGAAGTATGAGAATAACCACAAATATAGCAGATGCCTCATAAAATTATCTTGTACTGCTTCTCTGTGACCTCTGTCAAGGAAATAACCTCAAATCTGTGTCAGCACAAACAGCTGTGGATGCCGCTGTTAGATAGCCATGACCTATCCTCCCAAGGGTAGTGCCCAAACTGGAGGGAATGGTGATTTTCACAGAGTCAATGTTATTAACGCCAACATAAATCAGAAAATACTGCTTCAAATCTAAAAATTAGATGCCACAGTTCATTAAAAGAGGAAAATTCCCTTATAATAAATCAAACTAAGTTCTATGTAGATGTTCATGGAAATGATAATGACAATTTTATAAGAATTTTTATATCCCTCAAAACTTCATTTACAATAAATCTGTAAATGGACATATAAATTGCAGATTTCTTTTTCAGAGAAATACGTTAGAAATTGTACATTTTTTCTGCTGAAAGATCATTTTAGCAGAATGTTATAGTGTGGAGAGTGGTAATAGTAAACATTACAGCTATTTTTATTGTTTCACTGCTATCTGCAACTTATCTTGCTAGATCAATTCTTAAGCAGTGAAGAAAATATAAAACTAGGAATTTTATTCACATGGCTAAATGTGTTCACTAAAGTTTAGTTTTCCATGTTATCCTTTTTCCATTTGATTAATTGCCCTTTCTATATATAAACCCATGTTTCATTTATACATAAGTACATATAATAAACTACATTAATTAATATATTCTATATATATTGATAATACATATTACATATAAATATAAATAAAATAAATACACACATTTACATTCATACCATACATACGTACACTTTAGTACACTCTGGTTTATCTGGATTTATATCCTCTTATTACTTCTAAATAGCTTTAAGTTAGTACTACATGATATTTATTATAAAATGCAGCCCAAGCAAGCTCTGAATAAAAAGAAAATAGGCATACATATTTAATTAGCAATATTTATGTTTCAGCTTAAGCATGTTAAACTCGATTGTTTTCCATTAGTTTAGGAAGATAAATCAAAATAACCAAATAATTTTGTACATTGAATTGTGCAGAAGAAACCTTTTGGCTGCTAGATAGGACACATATCAAAAGAAGTTTTGGCAGAACATTTGCATTAGCAATTCCAAGAAAATGCAGTCTTAAACTATCCACAAGATTTTATCTGGGGTTTTGCTCCTCAGATGTCCAGGAACCAGAGAGTCTCTTAAAAAAACAACAAAACATAGAAAAAGCCATCACACTTGGGATTTTTAAAACCTGTTAGAGGCAACTGACAGTGTACAAATAAATGCTATTTTATGTAAAGAGTAACATTGTAAATAAGTTAGGTAAGATACAAGGATAATTAGAGAAAGCTTATATATATATATATATTAACATCTTTATTTGGGTATAATTGCTTTACAATGGTGTGTTAGTTTCTACTGTATAACAAAGTGAATCAGTTATACATATACATATGTTCCCATATGTCTTCCCTCTTGCATCTCTCTCCCTCCCACCCTCCCTATCCCACCCCTCCAGGCTGTCACAAAACACCAAGCCAATATCCCTGTGCCATGTGGCTGCTTCCCACTAGCTATCTACCTTACTACATTTGTTAGTGTGTATATGTCCATGACTCTCTCTCGCCCTGTCACAGCTCACCCTTCCCCCTCCCTATATCCTCAAGTCCGTTCTCCAGTTTCATTAGGTCCCATTTGTTTATTTTTGTTTTTATTTCCATTACTCTAGGAGGTGGGTTAGAAAGGATCTTGCTGTGATTTATGTCATAGAGCATTCTGCCTATGTTTTCCTCTAAGAGTTTGATAGTTTCTGGCCTTACATTTAGGTCTTTAATCCACTTTGAGCTTATTTTTGTGTATGGTGTTAGGGAGTGATCTAATCTCATACTTTTACATGTACCTGTCCAGTTTTCCCAGCACCACTTATTGAAGAGGCTGTCCTTTCTCCACTGTATATTCCTGCCACCTTTATCAGAGATAAGGTGTCCATATGTGCGTGGGTTTATCTCTGGATTTTCTATCCTGTTCCATTGATCTATCTTTCTGTTTTTGTGCCAGTACCATACGGTCTTGATTACTGTAGCTTTGTAGTATAGTCTGAAGTCAGGGAGCCTGATTCCTCCAGCTCCTTTTTTCGTTCTCAAGATGGCTTTGGCTGTTCGGGGCCCTTTGTATTTCCATACAAATTGTGAAATTTTTTGTTCTAGTTCTGTGAAAAATGCCAGTGATAGTTTGATAGGGATTGCATTGAATCTATAGATTGCTTTGGGTAGTAGAGTCATTTTCACAATGTTGATTCTTCCAGTTCAAGAACATGGTATATCTCTCCATCCATTTGTATCATCTTTAATTTCTTTCATCAGTGTCTTATAATTGTCTGCATACAGTTCTTTTGTCTCCTTAGGTATGTTTATTCCTAGATATTTTATTCTTTTTGTTGCAATGGTAAATGGGAGTGTTTTCTTGATTTCACTTTCAGATTTTTCATCATCAGTGTATAGGAATGCCAGAGATTTCTGTGCATTAGTTTTGTATCCTGCTACTTTACCCAATTCATTGATTAGCTCTAGTAGTTTCCTGGTAGCATCTTTAGGATTCTCTATGTATAGTATCATGTCATCTGCAAACAGTGACAGCTTTACTTCTTCTTTTCCGGTTTGGATTCCTTTTATTTCCTTTTCTTCTCTGACTGCTGTGGCTAAAACTTCCAAAACTATGTTGAATAAAGGTGGTGAGAGTTGGCAACCTTGTCTTGTTCCTGATCTTAGTGGAAATGCTTTCAGTTTTTCACCATTGAGGGTGAAGTTGGCTGTGGGCTTGTCATATATGTCCTTTATTATGTTAAGGAAAGTTCTCTCTATGCCTACTTTCTGCAGGGTTTTTATCATAAATCGGTGTTGAATTTTGTCAAAAGCTTTCTCTGCATCTATTGAGATGATCATATGGTTTTGCTCCTTCAATTTGTTAATATGGTTTATCACATTGATAGATTTGCATATATTGAAGAATCCTTGCATTCCTGGAATAAACCCCACTTGATCATGGTGTATGATCCTTTTAATGTGCTGTTGGATTCTGTTTGCTAGTATTTTGTTGAGGATTTTTGCATCTATGTTCATCAGTGATATTGGCCTGTAGTATTCTTTCTTTGTGACATCCTTGTCTGGTTTTGGTATCAAGGTGATGGTGGCCTCGTAGAAGGAATTTGGGAGTGTTCCTCCCTCTTCTATATTTTGGAAGAGTGTGAGAAGGATACGTGTTGGCTCTTCTCTAAATGTTTGATAGAATTCGCCTGTAAAGCCATGTGGTCCTGGGCTTTTGTTTGTTGGAAGATTTTGAATTCCAGTTTCAATTTAAGTGCTTGTGATTGGTCTGTTCATATTTTCTATTTCTTCCTGATTCAGTCTTGGCAGGTTGTGCATTTCTAAGAATCTGTCCATTTCTTTCAGATTGTCCATTTTTTTGGCATAGAGTTGCTTGTAGTAATCTCTCATGATCTTTTTTATTTCTGCAGTGTCAGTTGTTACTTCTCCTTTTTCGTTTCTTATTCTACTGATTTGAGTCTTCTCCCTTTTTTTCTTGATGAGTCTGGCCAGTGGTTTATCTATTTTGTTTATCTTCTCAAAAAACCAGCTTTTAGTTTTATTGATCTTTGCTATTGTTTCCTTCATTTCTTTTTCATTTATTTCTGACCTGATTTTTATGATTTCTTTCCTTCTGCTAGCTTTGGGGCTTTTTTGTTCTTCTTTCTCTAATTGCTTGAGGTTCAAGGTTAGGTTGTTTATTTGAGATGTTTCCTGCTTCTTAAGGTGGGCTTGTATTGCTATAAACTTCTCCCTTAGAACTGCTTTTGCTGCATCCCATAGGTTTTGGGTCATTGTGTCTCCATTGTCATTTGTTTCTAGGTATTTTTTATTTCTCCTTAGATTTCTTCAGTGATCACTTCATTATTAAGTAGTGTATTGTTAAGCCTCCATGTGTTTGTATTTTTTACAGATCTTTTCCTGTAATTGATATCTAGTCTCATGGAGTTGTGGTCAGAAAAGGTACTTGATACAATTTCAATTTTCTTAAATTTACCAAGGCTGATTTGTGACCCAAGATATGATCTATCCTGGATAATGTTCCATGAGCACTTGAGAAAACTGTGTATTCTGTTGTTTTTGGATGGAGTGTCCTATGAATATCAATTAAGTCCGTCTTGTTTAATGTATCATTTAAAGCTTGTGTTCCCTTATTTATTTTCATTTTGGATGATCTGTCTATGGGTGAAAGTGGGATGTTTAAGTCCCCTACTACGAATGTGTTACTGTCGATTTCCCCTTTTATGGCTGTTAGTATTTGCCTTATGTATTGAGGTGCTCCTATGTTGGGTGCATAAATATTTATAATTGTTATATCTTCTTCTTGGATAGATCCCTTGATCATTATGTAGTGTCCTTCTTTGTCTCTTTTAATAGTCCTTATTTTAAAGTCTATTTTGTCTGATATGAGAATTGCTACTCCAGCTTTCTTTTGGTTTCCATTTGCATGGAATATCTTTTTCCACCCTCTTACTTTCAGTCTGTATGTGTCTCTAGGTCTGAAGTGGGTCTCTTGTAGACAGCATATATATGTGTTTTGTTTTTGTATCCATTCAGCCAATCTGTGTCTTTTGGTGGGAGCATTTAGCCCATTTACATTTAAGGTAATTATCGATATGTATGTTCCTATTCCCATTTTCTAAATTGTTTTGGGTTTATTATTATAGGTCTTTTCCTTCTCTTGTGTTTCTTGTTTGGAGAAGTTCCTTTAGCATTTGCTGTAAAGCTGGTTTGGTGGTGCTGAACCCTCTCAGCTTTTGCTTGTCTGTAAAGGTTTTAATTTCTCCATCAAATCTGAATGAGATCCTTGCTGGGTAGAGTAGTCTTGGTTGCAGGTTTTTCTCCTTCATCACTTTGGATTTATCCTGTACGGGCTCTCTGTGCTTCCTGGACTTGATTAACTATATCCTTTCTCATATTAGGGAAGTTTTCAACTATAATCTCTTCAAATATTTTCTCAGTCTCTTTCTTTTTCTCTTCTTCTTCTGGAACCCCTATAATTTGAATGTTAGTGCATTTAATGTTGTCCCAGAGGTCTCTGAGACTGTCTTCAGTTCTTTTCATTCTTTTTTTATTTATTCTGCTCTGCAGTAGTTATTTCCACTATTTTATCTTCCAGGTCACTTATCCATTCTTCTGCCTCAGTTATTCTGCTATTGATCCCATCTAGAGTACTTTTAATTTCATTTATTGTGTTGTTCATCGTTGCTTGTTTCATCTTTATTTCTTCTAGGTCCTTGTTAACTGTTTCTTTCATTTTGTCCATTCTATTTCCAAGATTTCGGATCATCCTTACTATCATTATTCTGAATTCTTTTTCAGGTAGACTGCCTATTTCCTCTTCATTTGTTAGGTCTGGTACATTTTTATCTTGCTCCTTTATCTGCTGTGTGTTTTTCTGTCTTCTCATTTTGCTTATCTTACTGTGTTTGGGGTCTCCTTTTTGCAGGCTGCAGGTTCATAGTTCCTGCTGTTTTTGATGTCTGTCTCCAGTGGCTAAGATTGTTTCAGTGGGTTGTGTAGGCTTCCTGGTGGAGGGGACTAGTGCCTGTGTTGTGGTGGATGAGGCTGGATCTTGTCTCTCTAGTGAGCAGGTTCACGTCTGGTGGTGTGTTTTGGGGTGTCTGTGGCCTTATTATGATTTTTGGCAGCCTCTCGGCTAATGGGTGTGGTTGTGTTCCTGTTTTGCTAGTTGTTTGGCATAGGTTGTCCAGCACTGTGGCTTGCTGGTCATTGAGTTAAGCTGGGTGCTGGTGTTAAGATGGAGGTCTCTGGGAGATTTTCGCCCTTTGATATTATGTGGAGCTGGGAGGTCTCTTGTTGATCAGTGTCCTGAAGTTGGCTCTCCTACCTCAGAGGCAGAGCCCTGACTCCTTGCTGGAGCACCAAGAGCCTTTCATCCACACAGCTCAGAATAAAAGGTAGAAAAAATAGAGAGAATTAGTAGAAGTATGAGGAAAGAAAGAAGGAAAGGAGGGAAGGAAGGAAGAAAGAAAGAAGCAAAAAAGGAAAGAAGGCAAGAACGAAAGAAAGGAGGGAGGGAGGGAGGAAGGAAGGAAGGAGGAGAAGAAGGAAAAAAGACAGAAAGAAAGAAGATACAGTAAAAATAAAATAAAGTATAATAAAGTTATTGAATTAAAAGATACTTATTTAGAAGGAAAAAAAAGGGTCAGATAGAACCTTAGGACAAATGTTGGAAGCAAAGCTATACAGACAAAATCTTACACAGAAGCATACACATACACCCTCACAAAAAGAGGCAAAGGGGGGACAATCATAAATCTTGCTCTCAGAGACCACCTCCTCAATTTGGGATGATTTGTTGTCTGAAGGAGGGAAGGTAGGAAGGAAGGAAGGAAGGAAAGAAAGAAAGAAAGAAAGAAAGAAAGAAAGAAAGAAAGAAAGAAAGAAAGAAAGAAAGAAAGAAAGAAAGAAAGAAAGAAAGAAAGAAAGAAAAGTATAATAAAGTTATTAAAATTATTAAGAAAAAAATTCAAAAAAAAACCATGGACAGATAGAACCCTAGGACAAATAGTGGAAGCAAGACTATACAGACAAGATCTCACACAGAAGCATACACGTACACATTCACAAAAAGAGGAAAAGAAAAAATAAATCATAGATCTTGCTCCTAAAGTCCACCTCCTCAATTTGGGATCATTCCTTGTCTACTCAGGTATTCCACAGATGCAGGGTATGTCAAGTTGATTGTGGAGCTTTAATCCACTGCTTCTGAGGCTACTGGGAGAGATTTCCCTTTCTCTTTGTTCTCACAGCTCACAGGGGCTCAGCTTTGGATTTGGCCCTGCCTCTGCGTGTAGGTCGCTGGAGGGCCTCTGTTTTTTGCTCAGAGAGGACGGGGTTAAAGGAGCCGCTGAATCGGGGGCTCTGGCGCTCTCAGGCCGGGGCGGGGGGGGGGAGGGAGGGGCACTGCGCGCGGGGTGGGCCTGCGGCGGCAGAGGCCGGTGTGACGTTGCACCAGCCTGAGGCCCGCCGTGCGTTCTCCTGGGGAAGTTGTCCCTGGATCCCGGGAACCTGGCAGTGGCGGGCTGCACAGGTTCCGCGGAAGAGGGGTGTGGAGAGTGACCTGTGCTCGCACACAGACCCCTTGGTGGCGGCGGCAGCAGCCTTAGCGTCTCCCGCCCGTCTCTGGGGTCTGCGCTTTTAGCCGCGGCTCGCGCCCGTCTCTGGAGTTCCTTTAAGCAGCGCTCTTAAACCCCTCTCCTCGTGCACCAGGAAACAAAGAGGGAAGAAAAAGTCTCTTGCCTCTTCGGCAGGTGCAGACTTTTCCCCGGACTTCCTCCCAGCTAGCCGTGGTGCACTAACCCCTTCAGGCTATGTTCAAGCCGCCAACTCCAGTCCTCTCCCTGCGCTCCGTCCGAAACCGAAACCCGAGCCTCAGCTCACAACCCTGCCCGCCCCGGCAGGTGAGCAGACAGGCCTCTCGGGCTGGTGAGTGCCAGTCGGCACCGATCCTCTGTGCGGGAATCTCCCCGCCTTGCCCTCCGCACCCGTTGCTGTGCACTCCTCCGTGGCCCCGAAGCTCCCCCCTCCACCTCCCACAGTCTCTGCCCACGAAGGGGCTTCCTAGTGTGTGGAAACTTTTCCTCCTTCACAGCTCCCTCCCACTGGTGCAGGTGTCGTCCCTATTCTTTTGTCTCTGTTTTTTTCTTTTTTTCTTTTGCCCTACCCAGGTACGTGGGGAGTTTCTTGCTTTTTGGGAGGTCTGAGGTCTTCTGCCAGCCTTCAGTTGGTGTTCTGTAGGAGTTGTTCCACGTGTAGATGTATTTCTGGTGTATCTGTGGGGAGGAAGGTGATCTCTGTGTCTTACTCTTCCGCCATCTTCTGAGAAAGCTTATATTTTAGATAGATATGATTTTTTTCTTAATAAGGAGAACAAAAAAAGTAGAATCTAGGAATATCAATATTTTGGAAGACAAGATCTAAGTAAGGGAACTGCAAGCATTTCTAAAGTGTTTGCTCCATGTGTTTGAAGGAAAACAAAGAGACCAATGTAATTGTTGCAGATAAGCAAAGAGGGTTGGAGCAGGAAATGAGGTGAGAGTGAGCAGCTGAGGGACCATGGTGACCTTTCAGCCCATTTCAGCGCCTTTTGGTCTAGGTGAGAGGGGAAACCATTGGAGAGACTGGAACAGAGGGGTGACAGGGGAATTATTAGGTTTTATGGAATTACTTCTACTACTCTGGGGAAAATAAATAAAAAGTGGGCAAACGTAGTGTTATGGAGACGAGTTTGTAGGTTCCTGAAATAAACCAGGTGAAGAAGATGGAGGTGGAGGTGGGGAGAACTCAGATCCCAGGTATATTTTGAAGGTTTTGAAGGTGGAGCTGACATGAATTGCAATAGATTGGACGTGAGGTGGAAAAGAGCAAGGCCTTTCATATTATCTGCGTTCCCCATAGTTCATTTATCCCCAAGTAATTCTTTTTCATTCAAACTTTTACTACCTGAACTCTGTGACTCATTTCAAACAAAAGTATGTGAGAAAAAAGGAGCCATGCTGAGCACAAATAGAAAATAAAATACACGATCAGTTTTCTCCATATTCTAATTTTTCCCCATAATTAATTCAGGATCCCCATATAATCTTTTTGGTAGATATCTATTTTATGAAATCTGAGAAGAAGCTCAATTGTCTTTGGCATCATTCCATGTTTCTTTTTGAAAGTCATTAACTTTGAATCCTTCCCTTTCCTGAAAGAATGGAACTCTCCTTTTTCTATAACTGGTTATTCACAGTCTCTTGACAAAGGCCACCCTGTTTAATCCTGTCTACTAATCTAAGCAGTTATGTTTGTTAAACAGTGTATCCCAGGCACTCTTCTGTTCACTTCATGATTAATCCATATAAGAGCCATATAACTTAGGTTCTCTTTTATCCACATTTTATGGATAAGAAAACTAAACAAAAGAGTGGTTAATTCATTTGCTTAACCTAACAACCCTAGTGAGAATAGACCGGAATTCACATCCTGGTAACCAGGATCTAGAGCTTGTTCTCTTAGCCTCCAGGCAATGGGGCCTCACTCATAACCCACCACCCGCCTCCCAACCAGTAAAATTTACTACCTGTAAATTCCTCCAAGTCCTGGTGCTTTGTCCCTAGATTTACGCGCACTTTTTTTAATAAATCAATACTAAATCTGACACAAGCCCCATAATGAAATTATACAAATAATTTTCTACTCCACGGGTTAATGTAGCTTAAATTTTTATAAAGCAAGACACTGAAAATGTCTAGATGGGCATTATTGCCCCATCAACACAAAGGTTTGGTCCTGGCCTTTCTATTAGTTCTTAGCAGACTTACACATGCAAGCATCCGCATCCCAGTGAGAATGCCCTCCAAATCATTAAAGACTAAAAGGAGCGGGCACCAAGCACACTACACTAGTAGCTCATGATGCCTTGCTTAGCCACACCCCCACGGGATACAGCAGTGACAAGAATTAGGTTATGAACGAAAGTTTGACCTAGCTATGCTAATTAGGGTTGGTAAATTTCGTGCCAGCCACCGCGGTCATACGATTGACCCAAATTAATAGACACCCGGCGTAAAGAGTGTCAAGGAACAATACAAAAATAAAGTCAAACCTTAATTAAGCTGTAAAAAGCCATAATTAAAATTAAGTTAAACTACAAAAGTAACTTTACCATAAACTGAGTACACGACAACTAAGACCCAAACTGGGATTAGATACCCCACTATGCTTAGTCGTAAACTTAAATAGTCCTAAAACAAGACTATTCGCCAGAGTACTATCGGCAACAGCCCAAAACTCAAAGGACTTGGCGGTGCTTCATATCCTTCTAGAGGAGCCTGTTCTGTAAACGATAAACCACGATTAACTTCACCAATCCTTGCTACTTTAGTCTATATACCGCCATCTTCAGCAAACCCTAAAAAACGAACGAAAGTAAGCACAACTATTGCACGTAAAAACGTTAGGTCAAGGTGTAACCTATGGATTGGGAAGAAATGGGCTACATTTTCTATGATAAGAACACCCCTTAAACTTACACGAAAGTTTTTATGAAACCTAAAAACTAAAGGAGGATTTAGCAGTAAATTAAGAATAGAATGCTTAATTGAATAAGGCCATGAAGCACGCACACACCGCCCGTCACCCTCCTCAAGTGCCATAGCAGAGCCCCAGATCGCTAACCCATGCTAAGCAAGTGTACAAGAGGAGACAAGTCATAACAAGGTAAGCATACCGGAAGGTGTGCTTGGATAAACAAGATGTAGCTTAAATAAAGCATCTAGTTTACACCTAGAAGATTCCACAACTTGTGCACATCTTGAACTATATCTAGCCCATACTCCTCCCCATCACTACTACTATAACTCAATCAAATAAAACATTTACCATACATCTAAAGTATAGGAGATAGAAATTTAATTATCAATGGTGCTATAGAGAAAGTACCGTAAGGGAAAGATGAAAGAACTACTAAAAGTAGAAAAAAGCAAAGTTTACCCCTTGTACCTTTTGCATAATGATTTAACTAGTAATAATTTAGCAAAGAGACCTTAAGTTAAATTACCCGAAACCAGACGAGCTACTTATGAGCAGTAACTAGAACAAACTCATCTATGTGGCAAAATAGTGAGAAGACTTGTAGGTAGAGGTGAAAAGCCTAACGAGCCTGGTGATAGCTGGTTGTCCAAGAAAGGAATTTCAGTTCAACATTAAACAATACTAAAAACCATATTAAGTTTCAACGTATGTTTGACTGTTAGTCTAAAAAGGTACAGCTTTTTAGAAATGGATACAACCTTTACTAGAGAGTAATATAAAACTTAAACCATAGTTGGCCTAAAAGCAGCCACCAATTAAGAAAGCATTCAAGCTCAACAATAAAAATAAGTTTTAATTCCAACAATAAATAAAATAACTCCTAGCCTGACTATTGGACTAATCTATTTAACTATAGAAGAAATACTGTTAATATGAGTAACAAGAAAAATTTTCTCCTTGCACAAGCTTATATCAGTGACTGATAATACACTGATAGCTAACAGCTAATAAATACAACCTAACACTAAATTATTTATTAAACATACTGTTAACCCAACACAGGTGTGCACTAAGGAAAGATTAAAAAGAATAAAAGGAACTCGGCAAACACAAACCCCGCCTGTTTACCAAAAACATCACCTCTAGCATAACCAGTATTAGAGGCACTGCCTGCCCAGTGACAATCGTTAAACGGCCGCGGTATCTTGACCGTGCGAAGGTAGCATAATCACTTGTTCTCTAAATAAGGACTTGTATGAATGGCCACACGAGGGTTTTACTGTCTCTTACTCTTAATCAGTGAAATTGACCTCCCCGTGAAGAGGTGGGGATAACACAATAAGACAAGAAGACCCTATGGAGCTTTAATTAATCAACTCAAAAAGCATAAAATAATACCACCAAGGGATAACAAGGCTTTATATGAGCTGACAATTTCGGTTGGGGTGACCTCGGAGTATAAAAAACCCTCCGAGTGATTAAAACTTAGGCCTACCAGCCAAAGTATAATATCACTTATTGATCCAAAATTTTGATCAACGGAACAAGTTACCCTAGGGATAACAGCGCAATCCTATTCTAGAGTCCATATCGACAATAGGGTTTACGATCTCGATGTTGGATCAGGACATCCTAATGGTGCAGCAGCTATTAAGTGTTCGTTTGTTCAACGATTAAAGTCCTACGTGATCTGAGTTCAGACCGGAGTAATCCAGGTCGGTTTCTATCTATTACACATTTCTCCCAGTACGAAAGGACAAGAGAAATAAGGCCAACTTTAAAAAAGCGCCTTCAAACAATTAGTGACCCAGTCTCAACCTAATAATCTAGCGTAAACATATCCTGCCCGAGATCAGGGTTTTGTTGAAGTGGCAGAGTACGGCAATTGCATAAAACTTAAGCTTTTATACTCAGAGGTTCAAATCCTCTCTTCAACAAATGTTTATAATTAACATTTTAACACTCATTCTTCCTATTCTTTTAGCTGTAGCATTCCTAACACTAGTAGAACGCAAAATCCTAGGCTACATACAATTCCGAAAAGGACCAAACATCGTAGGCCCATATGGCCTATTACAACCCTTCGCCGATGCAATCAAACTATTCACTAAAGAACCCTTACGACCAGCCACATCTTCCACCACTATATTCATAATTGCACCCGTACTTGCATTAACCTTAGCTCTCACAATATGAGCTCCTCTACCTATACCACACCCACTCATCAACATAAACCTAGGAGTACTCTTCATACTAGCAATATCAAGTCTAGCTGTTTACTCTATCCTATGATCTGGATGAGCTTCCAATTCAAAATATGCTCTAATCGGAGCTCTACGAGCAGTAGCACAAACAATCTCATATGAAGTAACACTAGCTATTATTCTATTATCTGTACTTCTAATAAACGGCTCCTTCACTCTATCTACATTAAACACTACACAAGAAAAACTATGACTACTCTTCCCTTCATGACCATTAGCTATAATATGATTTATCTCCACCTTAGTAGAAACTAACTGAGCCCCCTTCGATCTTACAGAAGGAGAATCAGAACTCGTATCTGGCTTTAACGTAGAATATGCTGCTGGCCCCTTCGCCCTATTCTTCCTAGCAGAATATGCCAACATTATCATAATAAACATATTCACAACTATCTTATTTCTAGGAGCATTCCACGATCCCTACGCACCAGAATTATGCACAACAAACCTAATCGTCAAATCACTACTACTAACAATATCCTTCCTATGAATCCGAGCATCCTACCCTCGATTCCGATATGACCAACTAATACACCTCCTCTGAAAAAATTTCCTCCCATTGACACTAGCCCTCTGCATATGACACATCTCATTACCCATCATAACAGCAGGCATCCCACCCCAAACATAAAATAAGAAATATGTCTGACAAAAGAATTACTTTGATAGAGTAAATAATAGAGGTTTAAATCCTCTTATTTCTAGAATAATAGGAATCGAACCTACCCTTAAGAATTCAAAATTCTCCGTGCTACCACACTACACCATAATCTATAGTAAGGTCAGCTAAATAAGCTACCGGGCCCATACCCCGGAAATGTTGGTTCATATCCTTCCCATACTAATTAACCCATTCGTCTCTATCACCCTACTAACAACCCTCGTCCTAAGCACAACAATTGTCACCATTAGCTCCCATTGACTGTTCGCCTGAATCGGACTAGAAATAAATATAATAGCCATCATTCCCATCATAATGAAAAAACCTAACCCCCGAGCCACAGAGGCCTCAGCCAAATACTTTCTAACACAAGCCACAGCATCCTCATTACTTATATTAGCAATTATTATTAACCTAATACACTCCAGCCAATGAACCATCATAAAATTATTCAATCCGACAGCATCTATTCTAATAACAATAGCTCTAGCCATTAAACTAGGATTATCCCCTTTTCACTTCTGAGTACCAGAAGTTACACAAGGCATTCCCCTAAGCACAGGACTAATTTTACTTACATGACAAAAACTCGCACCTATCTCAATCCTTTACCAAATCTCACCATCAATCAACCTACACCTGATAATTACTATATCCTTCCTATCAATCCTAATCGGAGGTTGAGGTGGACTAAACCAAACACAACTCCGAAAGATCATAGCCTATTCATCAATTGCCCATATAGGATGAATAACCGCTATTTTACTGTACAACCCAAC
This sequence comes from Leucopleurus acutus, assembly GCF_964270905.1. Taxonomy (NCBI): domain Eukaryota; kingdom Metazoa; phylum Chordata; class Mammalia; order Artiodactyla; family Delphinidae; genus Leucopleurus; species Leucopleurus acutus. The sequence goes on along the minus strand of NC_139160.1, from coordinate 40,443,069 downwards.
CCTCACCTTACTAAATCTATTAATCTATATTGTAATAACCTTCACTATATTTATACTACTCATCCAAAACTCCACTACCACTACACTACTACTATCCCAAACATGAAACACAATACCCGTTATAACAACCTTTACTATACTCACCCTACTCTCCATAGGAGGACTTCCTCCACTCACAGGCTTTATACCCAAATGAATAATTATCCAAGAACTAACAAAAAATGACACTCTCATCCTACCCACCCTCATAGCCATCACAGCTCTACTCAACCTATATTTCTACATACGCCTTGCCTACTCCACAGCATTAACCCTATTCCCCTCTACCAATAACATAAAAATAAAATGACAATTCTACCCCACAAAACAAATAACCCTTCTACCAACAGCAATCGTACTATCCACAATACTTCTACCCCTTACACCAGCACTCTTTGTCCTACTATAGGGGTTTAGGTTAAATAAGACCAAGAGCCTTCAAAGCCCTAAGCAAGTATAATTTTACTTAACCCCTGCCCAATAAGGATTGCAAGACTATATCTTACATCAATTGAATGCAAATCAAACACTTTAATTAAGCTAAATCCTCACTAGATTGGAGGGATACATCTCCCACGAACTTTTAGTTAACAGCTAAATACCCTAGTAAACTGGCTTCAATCTACTTCTCCCGCCGCAAGAAAAAAAAGACGGGAGAAGTCCCGGCAGGATTGAAGCTGCTTCTTTGAATTTGCAATTCAAAATGATTATTCACTACAGGACTTGGTAAAAAGAGGACTTCACCCCTGTCTTTAGATTTACAGTCTAATGCCTACTCGGCCATTTTACCTATGTTCATAAACCGATGACTATTCTCTACCAATCACAAAGACATTGGGACCCTGTATTTACTATTTGGCGCCTGGGCAGGAATAGTGGGAACTGGTCTAAGCTTGTTGATTCGTGCTGAATTAGGTCAACCTGGCACACTTATCGGAGATGACCAACTTTATAATGTTCTAGTAACAGCTCACGCCTTCGTAATAATTTTCTTTATAGTTATGCCTATCATAATTGGAGGCTTTGGAAACTGACTAGTTCCTTTAATAATTGGAGCCCCTGATATAGCATTCCCTCGTCTAAACAACATAAGCTTCTGACTACTTCCCCCTTCCTTTCTACTACTGATAGCATCTTCAATAGTTGAAGCCGGCGCAGGTACAGGCTGAACTGTATACCCTCCTCTAGCCGGAAATCTAGCACATGCAGGAGACTCAGTAGATCTTACTATTTTCTCCCTACATTTAGCCGGTGTATCTTCAATCCTTGGAGCTATTAACTTCATCACAACTATTATTAATATAAAACCACCTGCTATAACCCAATACCAAACACCTCTCTTCGTCTGATCAGTTCTGGTCACAGCAGTCTTACTTTTACTATCACTACCTGTCTTAGCAGCCGGAATTACTATACTATTAACCGATCGAAATCTAAACACAACCTTTTTCGATCCAGCAGGAGGAGGGGACCCAATCTTATATCAACACTTGTTCTGATTTTTTGGTCATCCAGAAGTATATATTCTAATTCTACCAGGTTTCGGAATAGTTTCACATATCGTTACCTATTATTCGGGGAAAAAAGAACCTTTTGGGTATATGGGAATAGTATGAGCTATAGTTTCTATTGGTTTCCTAGGTTTCATTGTATGAGCTCATCACATGTTTACAGTTGGAATAGACGTAGATACACGAGCATATTTTACATCAGCTACTATAATTATCGCAATTCCTACAGGAGTAAAAGTTTTCAGTTGACTGGCAACACTTCACGGAGGAAGTATTAAATGATCTCCCGCCTTAATATGAGCTCTAGGTTTTATTTTCTTATTCACAGTAGGGGGTTTAACCGGTATTATCCTAGCTAACTCATCCCTAGATATCATTCTCCACGACACCTATTATGTGGTTGCTCATTTTCACTATGTGCTTTCAATAGGAGCTGTCTTTGCCATCATAGGAGGTTTTGTCCACTGATTCCCACTATTTTCAGGATATACACTCAACCCAACATGAACAAAAATCCAATTCATAATTATATTCGTAGGTGTAAATATAACGTTCTTCCCACAACACTTCCTAGGCCTATCTGGAATACCTCGCCGATATTCTGACTATCCAGATGCTTACACAACATGAAATACCATCTCGTCAATAGGCTCATTTATCTCACTAACAGCAGTCATACTAATAATCTTCATTATCTGAGAAGCATTCACATCTAAACGAGAAGTGTTAGCAGTAGACCTCACCTCCACAAACCTTGAATGACTAAATGGATGTCCTCCACCATACCATACATTCGAAGAACCAGTATACGTCAACCTAAAATATTCAAGAAAGGAAGGAATCGAACCCCCTCTAATCGGTTTCAAGCCAACATCATAACCATTATGTCTTTCTTTATAAGCGAGGTATTAGTAAAGTCTTACGTAACTTTGTCAAAGTTAAATCACAAGTGAAAATCCTGTATACCTCCATGGCATATCCCTTTCAACTAGGCTTACAAGACGCAGCATCACCTGTTATAGAAGAACTCCTACAATTTCATGACCACGCATTAATGATCGTCTTTCTAATTAGCTCCTTAGTCCTTTATATTATTACACTAATACTTACAACCAAATTAACACACACTAGCACAATAGACACTCAAGAAGTAGAAACTATTTGAACTGTCCTCCCAGCCGTTATCTTAATCATAATTGCCCTACCTTCTCTACGAATTCTCTATATAATAGACGAAATTAACAATCCCTCCTTTACCGTAAAAACAATAGGACATCAATGATACTGAAGCTATGAATATACCGACTACGAAGACCTAAACTTTGACTCATACATAATTCCAACCTCAGACCTAAAACCAGGTGAACTGCGATTGTTAGAAGTAGATAATCGAATAGTTCTACCCATACAAATGACAATCCGAATACTAGTCTCCTCAGAAGATGTATTACACTCATGAGCTGTCCCTTCCCTAGGCCTAAAAACAGACGCAATTCCTGGCCGCCTAAACCAAACAACCCTAATATCAACACGACCTGGTCTGTTCTATGGACAATGTTCAGAAATTTGTGGTTCAAATCATAGCTTCATACCAATCGTTCTCGAACTGGTTCCTTTAGAGAATTTTGAAAAATGATCTGCATCCATATTATAATCTCACTAAGAAGCTAAGCCAGCGTTAACCTTTTAAGTTAAAGATTGAGAGTTATAAACTCCCCTTAGTGATATGCCACAACTAGATACATCAACATGGCTCCTCACCATTATCTCTATGATCTTCACCCTATTCGCATTACTCCAACTAAAAATCTCGAAACACTTTTATTCTCCCTCCCCTAAACCAATAGACACTAAACTACAAAAACAACAAACCCCTTGAAACCACACATGAACGAAAATCTATTTGCCTCTTTCATAATCCCAGTCGTACTAGGTATTCCAATTACTACTCTAATTATCATATTTCCCACCGTACTATTCCCAACACCAAATCGATTAACCAATAACCGTATAATCACTATCCAACAATGACTTACCAAGCTCACATCAAAACAACTAATAATTACACATAGCCCCAAAGGACAAACCTGATCTCTAATACTCATCTCACTTTTCCTTTTCATCGCTTCCACAAACCTTCTTGGAATACTACCCCACTCATTCACACCTACCACTCAACTCTCTATAAATTTAGGCATAGCTATTCCATTATGAGCTGGCACCGTCTTCATCGGTTTCCGTAACAAGACAAAAATATCTCTAGCCCACCTTTTACCATTATGCACACCCACTTTCCTAATTCCTATATTAGTAATAATCGAAACGATTAGCCTATTTATTCAACCTTTAGCCCTAGCAGTACGGCTAACAGCGAATATCACAGCAGGTCACCTATTACTACACCTAATTGGAAGTGCAACTCTTGCATTAACAAGCATTAGTCTATTCACAGCCCTCATCACATTTATTATCCTCACTCTATTAGTTATCCTCGAATTCGCCGTGGCCCTAATCCAAGCCTACGTATTCACCTTACTAGTAAGCCTATACTTGCAGGACAATACATAATGACCCACCAAACCCACTCATATCATATAGTAAATCCCAGTCCTTGACTACTTACAGGAGCTCTCTCAGCATTTCTCATAACATCAGGCCTAATCATATGATTCCACTTCAACTCAATAATTCTATTGACTTTAAGTTTTTTAACAAATACCCTAACAATATACCAATGATGACGAGACATCATTCGAGAAAGTACTTTCCAAGGCCACCACACACCAACCGTTCAAAAAGGACTTCGATATGGCATGATCTTATTTATCTTATCAGAAGTCCTATTTTTTACAGGATTCTTCTGAGCCTTTTACCACTCAAGCCTTGCCCTTACTCCCGAACTAGGAGGCTCCTGACCACCAACGGGTATCCACCCCTTAAATCCACTAGAAGTCCCACTCCTCAATACTTCCGTACTATTAGCTTCTGGTGTATCTATCACTTGAGCCCACCATAGTCTCATAGAAGGTGACCGTAAACACATACTCCAAGCCCTCCTCATTACAATTATACTTGGCCTCTATTTTACCCTACTCCAAGCATCAGAATACTATGAAGCCCCATTTACAATCTCAGACGGAGTCTACGGCTCCACTTTCTTCGTAGCCACAGGCTTCCACGGACTACATGTCATCATCGGATCCACCTTCCTTATCGTCTGCTTCATACGCCAAATAATATTCCACTTCACATCAAATCACCATTTTGGCTTCGAAGCCGCTGCTTGATACTGACACTTTGTAGACGTCGTATGATTATTCCTCTATGTATCAATTTATTGATGAGGCTCATAGTTCTTTTAGTATTAACAAGTACAACTGACTTCCAATCAGTTAGTTTCGGTACACTCCGAAAAAGAACAATAAACCTTCTATTAACGCTACTAACGAATACAACCCTAGCCCTACTGCTTATACTTATTGCTTTTTGACTCCCCCAACTAAATGTCTATGCAGAAAAAATTAGCCCTTACGAATGTGGCTTTGATCCAATAGGATCTGCTCGCCTACCCTTTTCCATAAAATTCTTCCTAGTAGCAATTACTTTCCTCCTTTTTGACCTAGAAATCGCTCTCCTGCTCCCCTTACCTTGAGCAATCCAAACAAATAATCTAACAACAATACTTCTTATGGCCTTATTCCTAATCTCCTTACTAGCAGCTAGTCTAGCCTATGAGTGAACCCAAAAAGGCCTAGAATGAGATAAATATGATACTTAGTTTAAAGTAAAACAAGTGGTTTCAACCCACTAGATTGTGATCTAAACTCACAAGTACCAAACGTCTCTAGTCCACATTAATATTCTAATTGCCTTTACAGTATCCCTCACAGGCTTATTAATGTACCGATCCCACCTAATATCCACATTATTATGTCTAGAAGGTATAGTACTATCACTATTCATCTTAGCGGCCCTTACAATCCTAAATACACACTTCACCCTAGCCAACATGATACCAATCATTCTCCTAGTATTTGCAGCCTGCGAAGCAGCTATTGGACTAGCCTTATTAGTCATGGTCTCCAACACGTATGGTACTGACTATGTACAAAACCTCAACCTCCTCCAATGCTAAAATTTATTATTCCTACTATCATACTTATACCTCTGACTTGGTTATCAAAAAGTAATTTCATCTGAATCAATACTACAGCCCATAGTTTATTAATCAGCTTTACAAGCTTACTCCTACTTAATCAATTTAACGATAATAGCCTTAACTACTCTTTAACATTTTTCTCTGACTCCCTTTCCGCACCTCTATTAATACTAACAATATGACTTCTCCCCTTAATACTAATAGCAAGTCAATCTCACCTCCTAAAAGAACCACTTACCCGAAAAAAGCTCTACATTACAATACTAATTATACTACAAGTCCTCTTAATTATAACCTTCACTGCTATAGAACTAATTATGTTTTATATTACATTTGAAGCCACATTAATTCCTACTCTTATTATCATCACCTGTTGAGGCAACCAAACAGAACGACTTAACGCAGGACTTTATTTCTTATTCTACACACTCATAGGATCTCTCTCCTTACTAGTAGCATTAACATACCTACAAAATACAGTAGGGTCCCTAAACTTCCTACTATTACAGTATTGAGCTCAACCATTATCAACCTCCTGATCTAACACCTTTATATGACTAGCTTGCATGATAGCCTTTCTAGTAAAAATACCCCTTTACAGATTACATCTTTGACTACCCAAAGCACATGTAGAAGCCCCCATTGCAGGCTCAATAGTCCTTGCAGCTGTACTACTAAAACTCGGAGGCTATGGAATACTACGAATCACATCAATTCTTAATCCCCTAACAGAACACATAGCCTATCCTTTCCTTGTGTTATCCCTATGAGGAATAATCATGACCAGTTCCATTTGCCTACGCCAAACAGATCTAAAATCACTAATCGCATACTCCTCAGTCAGCCACATAGCACTCGTCATTGCAGCTGTCCTTATCCAAACCCCTTGAAGTTACATAGGAGTTACCGCCTTAATAATTGCCCATGGCCTTACATCCTCCATACTATTCTGTCTAGCAAACTCAAACTACGAACGCATTCACAGCCGAACCATAATCCTAGCACGAGGCCTACAAATCTTTTTCCCACTGATAGCTACTTGGTGACTACTAGCATGCTTAACAAACCTCGCCCTACCCCCTACCATTAATCTGATCGGAGAACTACTCGTAATTATGTCAACCTTCTCATGATCAAACCTCACTATTATCCTAATAGGAGTAAACATTGTAATCACAGCCCTCTACTCCTTATACATACTAATCATAACACAACGTGGCAAACATACACACCATATCAATAATCTTACCCCTACTTTTACACGAGAACATGCCTTAATAGCCCTACACATTATCCCCCTCCTACTCCTGTCACTAAACCCTAAAATCATTCTAGGGCCTCTTTATTGTAAGTATAGTTTAAAAAAAACATTAGTTTGTGAAACTAAAAACAGAAGATAAAAGCTTCTTACTTACCGAAAAAGAATTGCAAGAACTGCTAATTCATGCACCCCACACTTAACAATGTGGCTTTTTCAAGCTTTTAAAGGATAGTAGTTATCCATTGGTCTTAGGAACCAAAAAATTGGTGCAACTCCAAATAAAAGTAATAAACTTATTTACTTCTTCCACCCTACTTACACTACTTATACTAATCGCCCCCATCATAGCATCTAGTACAGACTTCTACAAAAACAACAAGTACCAACATTATGTAAAAAATATAACCCTCTTTGCTTTCATCACCAGCCTGATCCCAATAATAACATTCATCCACACAAATCAAGAAATACTCATCTCAAACTGACACTGAATCACCATTCATACTCTTAAATTAACACTCAGCTTTAAAATGGACTACTTTTCACTTATATTTATGCCCGTAGCACTATTCATTACATGATCTATCATAGAATTTTCAATATGATATATGCACTCTGACCCTTACATCAACCAATTCTTCAAATATCTACTCATTTTCCTCATCACCATACTTATCCTCGTTACAGCCAACAACCTCTTCCAATTATTTATTGGGTGAGAGGGAGTAGGAATCATATCTTTCCTGCTAATTGACTGATGATTCGGACGAACAGATGCTAATACAGCCGCCCTTCAAGCAATCCTGTACAACCGTATTGGAGACATTGGGTTCCTTCTATCCATAGCCTGATTCCTACATAATACAAATGCATGAGACTTACAACAAATCTTTACACTTAACCAAAATCCCCCAATCCTCCCTCTCATAGGACTTACATTAGCCGCAGCTGGAAAATCAGCCCAATTTGGTCTACACCCATGACTGCCCTCAGCAATAGAAGGTCCCACTCCAGTCTCAGCCTTACTTCACTCAAGCACAATAGTCGTAGCAGGAATTTTCCTACTTATCCGCTTCTACCCTCTAACAGAAAATAATAAATTTATCCAAACAATAATACTTTCTCTAGGTGCCCTCACCACCCTATTCACAGCTATCTGTGCCTTAACCCAAAATGATATCAAAAAAATCATTGCTTTTTCCACCTCCAGCCAACTTGGCCTAATAATAGTGACATTAGGTCTCAATCAACCACACCTAGCATTCCTGCACATTTGTACACATGCTTTCTTCAAAGCCATGTTATTCTTATGTTCCGGCTCCATCATCCATAATTTAAATAATGAACAAGACATTCGAAAGATAGGAGGACTATACAAAATCCTTCCCTTCACCACAACTGCCCTAATCATCGGCTGCTTCGCACTAACAGGAATACCATTTCTCACAGGATTCTATTCTAAAGACCTCATCATTGAGGCCACCACTTCGTCTTATACCAACGCCTGAGCCCTACTATTAACACTAATCGCCACCTCCATAACAGCTATTTACAGCACTCACATCATTTTCTTTACTCTACTAGAACAACCTCGCTTCCCTCCTCTCATAAACATTAATGAAACTAACCCCATACTAATTAACCCCATTAAACGCCTTTTAATTGGAAGCATCTTTGCCGGATTCATCCTCTCCAACAGCATACCCCCAATAACCACCCCTCTAATAACTATACCTCTATATCTAAAACTAACAGCCCTTATAGTAACAATTCTAGGCTTTATTCTCGCATTCGAAATTAACACCTACTCAAAAAACCTAAAATATCCCTACTCATCAGACTCTACTAAATTCTCTACCTTATTAGGCTACTACCCTACAATTATACACCGCTTACCTCCTCATCTGATCCTAACAATAAGCCAGAAATTTGCAACCTCCTTACTAGACTTAACCTGAACAGAAACAATTCTACCAAAAACAACAGCTCTCATTCAACTAAAAGCCTCCACACTAACCTCAAACCAAAAAGGACTTATCAAACTCTACTTCCTATCTTTCCTCATCACTATAATCCTTAGCATGCTACTATTTAATTACCCCAAGTAATCTCCATAATAACCACTACCCCAATAAACAGAGACCATCCAGTAACAATAACCAACCAAGTACCATAGCTATACAATGCAGCAATCCCTATAGCTTCCTCACTAAAAAACCCAGAATCCCCTGTATCATAAATAACTCAATCCCCCAACCCATTAAACTCAAATACAACATTCACTTTCCCACCCTCTAAAACATACAACACCACTAATAGCTCTAACACTAAGCCTAAAAGAAATCCTCCGAGTACAACTTTGTTAGAAACCCAAACCTCAGGATACTGCTCAGTAGCCATAGCCGTTGTATAACCAAACACAACTAACATTCCCCCTAAATAAATTAAAAATACTATTAAACCTAAAAATGAACCTCCAAAACTAAAAACAATTCCACATCCCATAGCACCACCCACAATCAACCCTAAACCACCATAAATTGGTGAAGGTTTTGAAGAAACCCCCACAAGACTAATTACAAAAATAGTGCTCATAATAAAAACAATATACATTGCCATTATTCTCACATGGACTCCAACCATGACCAATGACATGAAAAATCATCATTGTAATTCAACTACAAGAACCCTAATGACCAACATCCGAAAAACACACCCACTAATAAAAATTATCAATGACGCATTCATTGACTTACCCACTCCATCCAACATCTCCTCATGATGAAATTTTGGCTCCTTACTAGGCCTCTGCCTAATCATACAAATCCTAACAGGTTTATTCCTAGCAATACATTACACACCAGACACCTCAACTGCCTTTTCATCAGTCGCACACATCTGTCGAGACGTTAACTATGGCTGATTCATCCGCTATTTACATGCAAATGGAGCTTCCATATTCTTCATCTGCCTTTACGCCCACATCGGACGTGGCCTATACTATGGCTCCTATATATTCCAAGAAACATGAAATATCAGTGTACTTCTATTATTAACAGTTATAGCCACCGCATTCGTAGGCTACGTCCTACCCTGAGGACAAATATCATTCTGAGGCGCAACCGTTATCACTAATCTCCTATCAGCAATCCCTTACATCGGCACTACCCTAGTAGAATGAATCTGAGGCGGGTTTTCCGTAGACAAAGCAACACTGACACGCTTTTTCGCTTTCCACTTTATCCTCCCATTCATCATCACAGCATTAGCAGCTGTTCACCTGCTATTCCTACACGAGACAGGATCCAATAACCCTACAGGAATCCCATCGAACATAGATATAATCCCATTCCACCCCTATTACACAATCAAAGACATCCTAGGCGCTTTACTCTTAATCCTAATCCTACTAGCACTAACCCTATTCACCCCTGACCTACTAGGAGACCCTGATAACTATACTCCAGCAAATCCACTAAGCACCCCTGCACACATCAAGCCAGAATGGTATTTCCTATTCGCATATGCAATTCTACGATCAATCCCTAACAAACTTGGAGGAGTACTAGCACTACTACTTTCCATCCTTATCCTAATTTTCATCCCAATACTTCAAACATCTAAACAACGAAGCATAATATTCCGACCCTTTGGCCAACTCTTATTTTGAACTCTAATCGCAGACCTCCTAACCTTAACATGAATCGGGGGCCAACCTGTAGAACATCCATACATCATTGTAGGCCAATTAGCATCTATTCTATACTTCCTCTTAATCTTAGTGCTAATACCAACAGTCAGCCTCATTGAAAATAAACTCCTAAAATGAAGAGTCTTTGTAGTATAACAAAATACCCCGGTCTTGTAAACCGGAAAAGGAGAACCCCATTCCTCCCCAAGACTCAAGGAAGAGACATTAAACCTCACCACCAACACCCAAAGCTGGAATTCTACATAAACTATTCCTTGAAAAAGCTTATTGTACAATTACCACAACACCACAGTGCTATGTCAGTATTAAAAGTAATTTGTTTTAAAAACATTTATTGTACACATCACATACATATATATGTATACATATCAATATTTAGTCTCTCCTTATAAATATTCATATGTACATGCTATGTATTATTGTGCATTCATTTATTTTCCATACGATAAGTTAAAGCTCGTATTAATTATCATTAATTTTACATATTACATAATATGTATGCTCTTACATATTATATATCCCCTAACAATTTTATTTCCATTATATCCTATGGTCACTCCATTAGATCACGAGCTTAATCACCATGCCGCGTGAAACCAGCAACCCGCTCGGCAGGGATCCCTCTTCTCGCACCGGGCCCATATCTCGTGGGGGTAGCTAACAGTGATCTTTATAAGACATCTGGTTCTTACTTCAGGACCATTTTAACTTAAAATCGCCCACTCGTTCCTCTTAAATAAGACATCTCGATGGACTTATGACTAATCAGCCCATGCCTAACATAACTGAGATTCCATACATTTGGTATTTTTTATTTTTGGGGGGGGCCGCACCGACTGGTTTTCTCTGGGAACACAAGCCTGGTGAAGCTTTTTATTAGGTAAATTACATGGAGCTAATCTACTCTCCAATTAAAAAGCAAATAAACAAAAACAAACATAAAAACAAACAAACAAAAACTTCTGTGCAGCACCAAATGTACCTCAATCCAATTAAAATGGATAAACTGTCAAAATATCATTCTACTTAACAATTCCACAGGCTACTGGACAACACTTTTTTGATTAGATGTCTTAATGCCTTTGTTCATTTGCAAGGAACAAGAGCTCCTTTCAGCCAAAAATCAGACTTTATTACAAACTATCAACATACTTTATTGAGTACATAAGGAAAGGAAGTGTGTTGAGACCTCATTAGAAACTTCAGCAGAAGTATTAGAAAGCTTGTCTCTCAATCAACTTCTCTTAGAATATACTCTGGTTGTTGTTTCTGGCATACAGCATTATCTCTTTATCACTTTAAGAGAATTGAATTTTCTCTTCTTAGACATGGGTAAATGACCATTAATAGCCACATATAAATTCTTGAGGTTATATGGTCTCAGTTTAAATAATCAGCAAAAATTAATCATGGCTTATAAACCCCACTGTCATATTTTGGAGAAAAATTCTGTGATCTAAGCTTGAGTCAGGCAAATATCTGCAGCATTATGTTATATCAACATCAGTATCTAGTCTCTGTGCTGTGGAAAATTTCTAAAATAAAATTTCTATACTATATATATATATACATATATATATATAGTTTGAAACACCAAACAAGCCCTTTAGTTCACACTCAAAAGCTCCATGAAAATAATTTACACTTAAAAAGAATTGTTTTTTATTTTTTGATGCTTTTATAAGATTGGCTTTTCTGTTAAGCCTATTATTTTTTTAGGGGGAGGTGCCCTTGTTGAAAAATGTGATTCATGACTATAGTTATTTAGAGAATAAACCATCACCTAATTAATTTCAATTAGGTAAGTTTCAAGGAAACAATTAACTATATTTAGCAATATTAAACAAGGAAACAAAAATGTACTAATGAAAAGCAAGATAATTTAAAAGTAATATTCATTTAAACTCATAATGGATTGCTTATTCTCTGAATGAATTTATTTCAAAAAGTAGAGCTTGGAGCTCACTCAGTAAAATGGTATTCCTATAAGCACCATTCTTTTAATTTACCAATTTATTTATCTATGTTCTTAATGTGTGGCAGAGTAGAAGTTTGACTATTACCAGGGATTATGGTCATGCAATACAAACAAGGGCATTCTGCCTTGTAAAGTTCCCTGTTGTCCTGTTCTGGGTTCCAACCATTTCTTCTATTGGGATCAATCCCACAGTAAAATGTAAAATCCCTGAAAAATATTTTTAAATGTGAACATGATAAATATATTGCAAAGTAATAAGTGAATAAGGCAATAATTTAATTAACATGAATCATATTGTTTGAAGGAGTATATCTGGGAATAACTTTAAGTGACCAAAAGTTTTATGATGTATTAAATAGAAATATTGAAAGCCTACATTGTAACTCATTGAAACAGTGCTAGATTTTAAATGCAGTGACATCTGTTATATGCATGTAGATGATTGAAAATATATGTACACATACAGGCATACTTTGGAGATATTTCAAGTCTGGTTCCAGAACATCACAATAAAGTGAATCAGAGGAATTTTTCAGTTTCTCAGTGTATATAAAACTATGTTTACACTATGCTGTGGTCTATTAAACCTGCAATAGCATTATGTCTAAAAAAATGTACATACCTTAATTTAAAAACTTTATTGCTAAAAAATGCTAACCATCATCTGAGCGTTCAGCAAATAACAGACTTTTTCTTGGTGGAAGGTCTTGCCTTGATGTTGAAAGCTGCTGACTCATCAGAGTGGTGGTTCCTGAAGTTTGGGGTGTTGGTGGTAATTTCTTAGAATAAGACAACAGTGAATTTTGTCTATTGACTCTTCCTTTGAAGAAAGATTTCTATGTAGCATGCAATGCTGTCTAATACATTTTTACCCACAGTAGAATTTCTCTCAAAATTGGAGTCAATCTCTCAAACTCCCTTCTGCTTTATCAATAAAGTTTATGTAATATGCTAAATTATTTATTGTCATCTCAACAGTCTTCACAGCGTCTTCACCCTGAGTATATTCCATCTCAAGAAACTATTTTCTTTGATCATCCGTAAGAAACAATTCCTCATCCTTGAAAATTTTATCATGAGACTGTAGCAATTCAGCTAACCATCAGGCTCCAGTGCTATCTCTTGTTCTCTTGCTATTTCCACCACATCTACAGTCACTTCTCCCACTGAAGTCTTGAATCCCTCAAAGTTATACATGAGGGTTGGAATCAACTTCTTTTAAACTTCTATTAATGTTGATATTTTAACCTCTTACCACAAATCACAAATGTCCTTAATGGTATCTAGAATGACAAATACTTTCCAGAAGGTTTACAATTTACTTTGTCCAGATCCATCAGAGGAATCACTATTTATGGCAGCTATAGCCTTATGAAATGTATTTTTTAATAATAAGACTTAAAAGTTGAAATTACTCCTCGATCCATGGGTTGCAGAATGGATGTTGTGTTAGCAGGCATGAAAACAACATTCATCTCATTGTACATATACATTAGGTGAACAGGTGTATATTTTTAATTAATTAATTAACTAATTTTTGGCTGTGTTGGGTCTTCGTTGCTGCACACGGGCTTTCTCTAGTTGTGGCGAGTGGGGGCTACTCTTCATTGCGGTGTGTGGGCTTCTCATTGCAGTGGCTTCTCTTGTTGTGGAGCATGGGCTCTAGGCACACAGGCTTCAGTAGTTGTGGCACATGGGCTCAGTAGTTGTGGCTTGCAGACTCTAGAGCGCAGGCTCAGTAGTTGTGGCATATGGACTTAGTTGCTCCGCAGCATGTGGGATCTTCCTGAACCAGGGTGCGAACCTGTGTCCCCTGCATTGGCAGGTGGATTCTTAACCACTGTGCCACCAGGGAAGCCCCAGGTGTACTGTTAATGAGCAGTAATATTTTGAACAAAATATTTTTTTTTCTCAGCAGTAGTCTTAACAGTGGCTTGAAATATTAAGTGAATCATGTTGTAAACAGAAGTGTTGTCATCCAGGCTTTGTTGTTTCATTTGTAGAACACAGGCAGAGTAGATTTAGCATAGTTCTTAAGTGCCCTAGGATTTTCAAATTGGTAAATGAGCATTGGCTTCATTGTCCCCAGCTGCATTAGTCCCTAACAAGAGAGTCAATCTGTCCTTTGAAGCTTTGAAGCCAGGCACTGGCTTCTCCGCTTTAGCCATGAAAGTCCTAGATGACATCTTCTTCCAATAAAAGGTTGTTTTGTCTGCCTTGAAAGTCTGTTGTTCAGTGCAGCCGCCTTTATTCATTACCTTAGCTAGATGTTCTGGATAATTTGCTGTAGGTTCTACATCAGCACTTGTGCTTCACCTTGCACTTTTATGTTTTGGAGACAACTTCTTTCCTTAAGCCTCATGAACCAATCTCTGCTAGTGTCAAACTTTTCTTCTGTAGCCTCCTCACTTCGCTCAGCCTTCATAGAATTGAAGAGTATTAAGGCCTTGCTTTAGATTAGGATTTGGCTTAAAGGGATGTTTTGTCTGGTTTGATCTTCTATCTGGACCACTATTACTTTCTCCATATCAGCAATCAGACTGTTTTGCTTTCCTATCATTTGTATGCTCACTGGAGTAGCACTTTTAATTTCCTTCTAGAACTTTTCCTTTGCATTCACAACTTGGCTAACTGTTTGGCACAAGAGGCCTAACTTTCAGCCTATCTCAGCTTTTGACATGTCTTCCTCACTAAGCTTAATCATTTCTAAATTTTGATTTAAGGTGACATATGTGTGAGTCTTCTTTCATTTGAACAGTCAAAGGCATTTTAGGTTATTAATTGGCCTAATTTCAGTATTGTTGTGTCTCAGGGAATTGGGAGGCCTGAGGAAGAGAGAGAGATGGGGAACACTCAGTCAGCGGAACAGTGAGAATGTGCACACAACATTTATCTATTAAGTTTACATCTTATATGGGTGTGGTTTGTGGCACCCAAAACAATTACAATAGTAACATCAAAGATCTCAAGTAACTGTAAAAATATGATAGCAATAAGAAAAGTTGAAATATTGTAAAAATTACCAAAATGTAACACAGAGACACAAAGTGAGCAAATGCTGTTGGAAAAATTGTACCTATAGACTTGTTTGACACAGGATTGCCACAAATCTTCAATTTGTAAAAAAAAAAAAAAAAAAAAAAATCAGAGAAGCACAATAAAGCAATGTGAAATAAAATGAGACATGCCTATATATATTACTTATAAGCCCGTGTTTATTTTTCATATTCAGGGAATATGTATTTAAAATATCTACTTATCCATTTATTCAGAGAGGTGAATAAAGGAGGTGAACACTAAGCTAACTCTTGTCTCTATGTGTTTGCTCTGCACTCTAACTTATGCTTTTATTCCTCAAAATGCCCTGTTTTCTCCTTTTTTTTTAATTGAAATCTAAGCCAAGTAAAATTTCACTATACTGTGATGCCTTCCCTTGACTATCTCAATTTACTATTTTCCCCATAGCATGAAGCATAATGTTACATGCATAACACTTCACAGGTTCCTTTACATTTAACAAGAACTCAGTAAACATTTGGTGAATTAATCAACTGTAGCTAATAGTATTTAAATATTTATTTCTCTTTCTCTATTTTTGAATTTTCATCCTATGATCTCTGCCTTAGCTCAGGACTCTATTATCAACCAACTGAATTCCGGATTATAGGAATGTGATACTCAAAAGTTCCTCTGCTTCTGGATATTTCTGTTTCTCCCATCAGTGCCTTCTCAGATACTACATTTATTTGATGGCATATCAAAATCATGTACATAGAACCTTCTACCCAAACACCAATTATTCTTTGCTGCATCAATAGTAGATAGGAGTTGCATGTATTTTAGGCATAAGCATAACCATAGATATGCTATAGTACCTTTATGTAAATATCTTATCATAACTACTGCTTTTATCAGTCTATATATCCATTATTATCCCTTAGGATAATTTCACAATAAAAAATAATGTATCTATAATGTTGAATTCAATTTTCTCTCTCTTTCTTATGTCCTATTGCCTTGGTATAATTTCCCTCCCCTTTACATCCAAACTCCTTTTGCATTAAAAAACTCTTATAGATAATATATTGCTAAAATTTTCTGTGTGTGTTTGTGTCTAGGTGTGAATATGAGTTATGTGCAAGTGTGTATCTCAAACCAATTTGAAAACCACTGTTTTATTAATTTATATTTATGTAATTATTTATTAATAATTATTTTATTTTATGCAATTTCTATTTCTAATACATCTCTTTTTTCTTCTCTTTTTCCAATTTCCATTTAAGTTACTATAATTTTTCAACTGCTTTGTGGTTATACATTACAGGTTTACATTTCTGCTCTATCTATAAGATTTTAAGGCTCACATGTATATTTAATATAGTTAATAATACATTATTCAGTTTGTTAAGCATATCAACATCTTCAACATCTCCATAAATGAAACAAGTGTTCTTCTTCCTTCCAATCTTTCTCAGACCTTACCCACAATTGATCATACTGGTATTGTTCAGAATTTAATTCTGGATTCCCATGGATATACTATTTAGCTTTATTTATAAATGGACAATTTTATTATATTTTTATTTTACACCCTGAATTCAAAAACCACATAGAGTTTCTGTGATTCACTTATATTTTTGTTAGGGTATGTTTACCAAGAAAAACAATTGAAAACAATATTTTGCTATTATTACTTAAAAAGCTTTTCTTCATCATTTTTTCCATGAAATTTGTACAATAGATTAAAAGGACACAAAATTACAAGATTATTTTTGTCAAAAACTAGAAGTTATTAGCCTATGTATTTGTTTTCATTCAGTGTCACTGTTCTGATGTGAATTTCTTTCTTATATATTTTTGAGGAGATTATTTTGCTGTAAGATTTTTAAAGTATTTGCCATTTCATGTTCTTAAATTCTTCTTTATTGATAACAAATGTGATTTTTTTCTTATCTAATTTGCCTTCTACTTGACAAGACTTTTCAATCGAAAGTCTTACATTTTCCCTTATTCTATTAAATTCTGACACGTAACTTTAAATATTTCCCCAAATTGTCTTTTCTTTTTCTAAGACTCTCCTTAGATGGAGTCTGATGCTTCTACATCTACCCTTCATATCCAGGATATTTTTTAATGCTTTTTACCTCTTCATGTCTAATTCATTCCTGAAAGCTTCAAGGTGCCAGTTTTTATTTCATTTACGGCATTTATCATACTCAGTATTTCAACTTGATTTTTTCTTATGACTTCTTGTTCTTGCTCTATATTTCCAGTATCTGCTCATATCTCTTTGAGAGTATTTGATACCTTGATTATAAATTTTTATTTGGTTTGGTTCATTAATACTAGTTCAGGTGCCATAGTTTCATTTTTAATATGTTTATATATCAGTTGAATTCCTCAAATATTCAATTTTGTTTGTGAGCTCATGTCCTCTGTATATAACTACTCACTTGGCAATGTAAAAGGAGAGGCTTAAACTGACTATGATGAATTTTAGGAAGGGAAGAGAACCATTGATGTAATTAAGTTGACCATTCTATAAAACCACCAACACTGCCTCAAAGATAACCTCCAATTTTCTCCCCAGTGCTGACATTTTCTAAGAGCTATCTCTACTGGTTGTAATCACCTGACCCTCTAGGTTTCCATCTACACTATGAGGCTAGGGCTTGCCAGAGTCCTGCATTAGTTGTGCTCCTGTCCCAGTAAACCTCAAGCACAAACTTTATGTTACTTGCTCCATGCTGCAGGCTAGCGATGGGCTGGTGAGTTTTTTTTTTTTGTTTTTTTTTTTAATCTTGCATTGATGATAGGAATGGGAAGGATACACCAAGAGCAATATTGGGAACAGGGTATAACTAAAATACCTGCTCTGTCCCATATGTGACAGTCATGCTATTTCTAACCAAGAGATTACTAATTGATTCTCTGGTTTTAACCTTGATTCACACAGTGTTTTCTTACAATTTTTATGTTAAAATTATTTCCAACATTCAGTTAAGGTGAGAAACTAAAGTCTAAAATCAACCAATCAAACACACACAATATTACACTGTGACAATGAACATGATTTATGACTGTCAAAGGTTGATGTTTCATTATTAATATATTTAAATATTAACAATATAAAAATGTAGTGTGTTGATAGTTATAACTTATTATACTCACCTCAAATATCTCACACAGTGTCCTTTCATCTAGGAATTTCCTTTTTATCATACTTTCTCAAAAAATGAATTTTAATTACAATCATAGATTATACAGTTTAAAAGATGGTTCTATGACTGAAAAATATGATAATGAAGCAGATCTATGATAAAAGAATATAAAATAGATGAAAATATTCTAATAACTGACCCTGAGCTTTGTAGATCAAGAAACTTTAGGTTGGGGTGTACAATGACTATATTAGTCTACTCTTGACCAGTACTACTAATTGCCAATTAAGGTTCTCCTCTCCAGAATTAGTGTACCTCAAAAATTAAATAAATATTCAGAATACTGCTTATTTAGCAGAGATTCCAGGAAAGGAAATGGATATCTTCATAAAAGATAATCCCTTTTCCACAAGAGAAGATACCTCCACCTTCAACATTAATCATTGATCACAAACTTAAGTTTTTGTGTTTCTTCTTTGGATAAAGCTGCATTCTGGACATTCATCCATAGCCAGCTCTTGTGAATATGTTACTTTTCTGTGCTTCCACTACTGATCATGTATTCTCAGCCAACTTTCTTTACATATGTTTTCATAGAGGGAAGCTTTCACCATCTTAATATTCATGTGCTGACTCTGTTAGTTGATTTCAAGGTCAGAGGGAGAATTACTATTTGGGGCATTAGTTGACAGTACCAGGAAGAACGTCTCATGTTTTTACTTGTGTCTCGCCATGCAAAATAAGAAAAAAAATTATCCCGCTAGTCAAGAAATCTACATTGAAACTTTGGCTTTGCTATTTAGTTAGGTGGAATCCTTTAGCTTCTCTACCCTTCAACTTCCTCTTGGTCAAATACATCAACATCTAATATAACATTAAGATCTAAAACCTTCTAAGGCCTTGCTACAATATTGAAGTATAATTTATTGCACAGCAAAACATGTCAATAATTTGTATGTATATAATCAAGAGAAAATACTATTTTTCTGCCTGATATAGAAAACTCTGCATAATAAAACTGTACAACACAGTAATACCTCATATATTAGAACAATGTATGGCAAATGAAAAATACAAAAATGTATATCAAATAATATATACAAGCTAAAGTAAGTTCCCTACATACGAACCTTCAAGTTGCAAACTTTCAAATGTACAAACATGCATTCTCATGTCCAATTAAGTAAATTAGTTCATGTGTCTGGCGTACATTGTCACATGCATGCGTCTTCTACAAGTGGTTGTGCTTTTGTGTACTTTATTTTACAGTACTGTATGGAATACAGTATCTTTACTTCAAGCCCAGGTTGACTAGAAGCAAGCGTAAAAGCATCGGTGATGCAGCTGGTACTGCTAAGAAGAGATTCACGATGGAGGAAATGGCAAGGGGATTTTCTTTATTTGAGGAGGCGCTGTTAGTTTTTGAGGCACAGGACCTGAATGTAGAAGGGTACACAAAGGTTGCAGCAGCCATTCAGAATGCAATCCAATGCTACTGTGTCATCCATGATGAGAAAAAAAGAACCACTACCCAGACATCACTGGATCGTTTTTTCAAGAGGGTAGATAGAATTGAATCCAGCAAGGAACCAGAACCTGTGCCATCAGTGTCAGGCGTGAGTGAAATTGCAGCTTGCCCTCTGTCTCATATTGCTGACGATTCTTCAGCTCTACCATCTCCCACCTCCTCTCCCTCCTCCAGTCAGTAACTCTTCTTGCCTGTTCACTCAATGCCAGCCACTGTTTGTCAGCTGTTCCACTGTACTACTGTACTTTTTAAGGTACTGTACTGTAAGTTAAAAATGTTTTCTTTATTTTTTTGTGTTTGTTTGTTTTTATGTATTATTTGTGTGAAAAGTATTATAAACCTATTACAGTACAGTACTATATAGCCGACTGTGTTAGTTGATTACCTAGGCTAAATTTTCAGACTTATGAACAAATTGGCCTTATGAACTTGCTCTCGGAATGGAGCTCATTTGTATGTAGGGGACTTACTGTATTTCAAAGTATAAGTGCAACAGGAACACGTGTACATTAATGTATTACTCTTGGTACTTGTGCTTCCTATATAGCATGTGGAATGATTTTGTTCAAGAGATTATCAGATATAGTCTTATCTTAATATCACTAGACTTATCATTTGATTGTATTATTAAATTTTCAAATCAGTGAGATTTTCTGTGTTTAAGTGCTGTAATGCTTCAGAGGAGCATGAATTATTTTTTGTTTCTCTGGGGAAACAGTAACTATAATTTAAATATAAGTCCTCTTATTCCTATGAAATCAATCCTCTGTAATTATTCATTAGAAAAAAAAGGTTTACCAATATTTATAACAGCAATGAAGTCACATGAAAGCAGTATACATAATCATAACTGTTCTTTAATAATTTTCTCAATTTAGTAAAACTTGGATATTAAAAGTTTTTTGAAAGAAAACTCACTAGCATTGTATACATAATACAGATGTTTATTAATTTACAAAATTTTGTAATGATATATGAATTTTTTAAAGTATCAAGTTTATATTTACATGTTTATTCATATTTCACTCTCATCATTAGTTAATTTTAATATAAAGTAGTTTTATGTCTTCAAAATACATGGGTGAAATGATTTAGTTCCTTGTGGAACAAACTGGGATCCCAGAGCAGCAGCAGCAACATCACCTATGAACTTAGTAGAAATTCAGAATCTTGGATCTCTCCCCAGATCTACTGAATCAGATTCTGCATTTTAACAAGATCCCCAGTTAATTACGTACATATTAAAGTTAGGGATGCACAGTTTTTGTTTGTGAATCTTGTGTAGCAGCTGTAAATAAATTACTACATGAAAGGAATACAATGTTAGATGGGTAAAGTCAACCTTGTGTTACTTACTACTTGCATAATTAATACATATTTCTAACAGGAGTTATAGTTTTTAAGCAAACGATGCCTACTTAGTTGTCAACCACACTAATTTCTTCATTATTAATATCTTGTTGATTTTACTTAGTTACAGCAACCAAGTGTTATATATGAGTGTGCTTTTAAAAATCATTATATTAACACGTTTTCCATCAGAGGCATTTAGCCAGTTCATATGATTCTTAGCCATATCTCATGTCAGCACTCCCCATTTAGTGTACTGAAGTTCAACTCAGAAATGCTATAGGTGTGCAGATGTATTGATATTGTTCAGCCTTTGAGTAGGTAAACCAATGGCCACAGCCCAACAACATTTTTTTCACCCTTGTATGCCTTTTAACAGCACCATTGTAATTTTATGTATATCTTGAGAAAGGTTATATACTGCTCTATGCCATTTATGAACTATATTGTTTTGTATATTATGTATATAAATTAACATATTTTATTGAAGGTTATTTTTTATGTGTATGAAAGAAGACTAAAGAAAAAGAGTACAAATGTGATTCATTTGTTCTTTTGGTGGGCTGGATGTGGCAGGAAATAAAACATACTTAGACTTTTTTTTTTTCTAGTACAATAACCTTAAAATTTCAGAGAGAGACTGTGGTCCAAGTGTCACTCTTGCTGTCCATACGTTGCTACTGCAATGTATGGTTCATCAGCAATGTTTGACTTTTATCATCAGCCCTAGACCACCATGGAGTCTAATATATATATATATATATATATATATATATATATATATATATATATAAATTTCTAAAGTATTATTAACCCCTTTAAGTGTTAAAAAGAACAATATCAAGAATATAAGGAAAAATATTTAAAGACACTGGTAGTTTGCAAAGAGATATAATGACTACATAATTTTCAAGATAACTGAACCATTGAGAGACTCATATAGTCATCTCTGAGTAATTGTCCCTGCCTTATTCTTAGATCAGCTCTAATGTCAATACCCTCATGTGTCGTGGGATTAAAGAAAAGAAGAAAAACTCAGACCTGTGCATCACGGGAAATTATGTGTAATTTTTTTAAAGGAGAACATATTTCATAACAAATAGGAGTTGAGTAAAATCATTTGACAAGTATATAACTATAGAATGGAATTTTACCCCAAATCCCCCCGACCCAGGTAGTTTGGAATAAGTCCATTGTCCCATTCATAGTTAATTTATTTAGACATTAAGCACTGTAGGCAGAGTTTAAGCCCTATAAACTTTTTGGGACTTCTGAAAGTGCTTGAGCAGTAAACATAGAATGTTTGACTAATCAATGCACAATCATGTTTACAAAATGCAACGTTATGCAAACTATACAACACAACTTATTCCAACACAACTTATTTTATTATTTATTTAATTATTTATTCATTTTTTACATTTTTATATTGGAGCATAGTTGATTAACAATGTTGTATTAGTTTCAGGTGTAAAGCAAAGTGATTCAGTTATACATATACATGTATGTATTCTCTTATAAATTCTTTTCCCATTTAGTTTATTACAGAATATTGAGCAGAGTTACCTGTGCTATACAGTAGGTCCTTGTTGGTTATCTATTTCAAATATAGCAGTGAATGCATGTCAGTCCCAAACTCCCAATCTATCCCTCTCTGCACAAACTTTCCCCCGGTAACCATAAGTTCCTTCTCTAAGTCTGTGAGCCTATTTCGGTTTTGTAAATAAGTTCATTTTTACCATTTTTTTTTTAGATTCTGCATATAAGCAATATTATATGATATTTGTCTTTCTCTGTCAGACTTAATCTCCAAGTCCATCCATGTTTCTGCAAATGACATTATTTCATTCTTTTTAATGGCTGAGTAATAGTCCATTGTATATATGTACCACATTTTGTTTATCCATTCATCAGTAAATGAACATTTAGGTTGCTTCCATGACTTGGCTATTGTAAACAGTGCTGCAATGAACATTGGGGTGCATGTATCCTTTTGAATCATGTTTTTCTCTGGATGCCCAGGAGTGGGACTACAAGTCTTTTGTCTCCATAGGTAGGTTTATTCCTAAGTATTTTATTCTTTTGATGTGATGATAAATCGGATTGTTTCTTTAATTTCTCCTCTTGATCTTTCATTGTTAGTGTATAGGAGTGCAAGAGATTTCTGTGTATTAATTTTGTATTCTTCAATTGTACCAAACTCATCGATGAGCTCTAGTAGTTTTCTGATAGCATCTTTAGGATTTTCTATGTATAGGATCATGTCATCTGCAAACAGTGACAATTTTACTTCTTCTTTTCCCATTTGGATTCCTTTTATTTCTCTGATTGCTGTGGCTAGGACTCCCAAAACTATGTTGAATAAAAGTGGCAAGAGTGGCCATCCTTGTCTTGTTCCTGATCTTAGAGGAAAGGCTTTCAGCTTTTCACCATTAAGTATGATCTTAGCTGTAGGTTTGTCATATATGGCCTCTATCATGTTGAGGTATTTTCCCTCAATGCCCCCATTCTGGAGAGTTTTTATCATAAATGGGTGTTGAAGTTTGTCAAAAGCTTTTTCTGCATCTATTGAGAGGATCAAATGGTTTTTATTCTTCAATTTGTTGATGTGGTGTACCACAGTGATTGATTTGTGGATATTGAAAGATCCTTGCATCACTGGGATAAATCCCACTTGGTTATGGTCTATGAGTCTTCTAATGTATTGTTGGAATGAGATTGCTATCATTTTATTGAGGATTTTTGTGTCTATGCTGATCATTGATATTAGCCTGCAGTTTTTTTTTGTGGCATTTTTGTCTAGTTTTGGTATCAGGATGATGGTGGCCTCATAGAATGAGTTTGGGAGTATTCCTTCTTCTGCAATTTTTTGGAAGAGTATCAGAAGGCTAGGTGTTAACTCTTCACTAAATGTTTGATAGAACATTTAGTTTATTTGTGATTTTTCTTGTTTACTGAGGTAAGATTATATTCCTATAAACTTCCCTCTTAGAACTGCTTTTGCCACATCACATAGGTTTTGGATCATCCTGCTTTCATTGTCATTTGCCTCTAGGTATTTTTTTATTTTTCTCTTTGATTTCTTCAGTGATCCATTAGTTGTTTAGTAGCATATTGTTTAGCCTCCTGGTGTTTGTGTTTTTTACAGTTTTTTTTCTTGTAGTTGTCTTCTAATCTCACAGCACTGTGATCAGAAAAAGTGCTTAATATGATTTCACTTTTCTTAAATTTACCGAGACTCACTTTGTGGCTCAACATGTGATCAATCCTGGTGAATGTTAGATGTGCTCTTGAGAAGATGTGTATCCTGTGGCTTTCAGGTGGAATGTCCTATAAATATCAATTAAATCTATCTGGTCTATTGTATCATTTAAAGGTTGAGTTTCCTTATTTATTTTCTGTGTGGATGATCTACCCATTGGTATAAGTGGGGTGTTAAAATCCCCCACTATTATTGTGTTACTGTTGATTTCCCTTTTTAAAGCTGTTAGCATTTGCCTTATGTATTGAGGTGCTCCTATGTTGGGTACATAAATATTCATAAATATTTTATCTTCTTCTTGGATTGATCCTTTGATCATTATGTAGTGTCCTTCCTTACCTCTTCTAACATTCTTTATTTTAAAGTCTATTTTATCTGATATGAGTATTGCTATTCCAGCTTTTGATTTCCATTTGCATGGAATATATTTTTCCATCCCTTCACTTTTAGTCTGTATGTGTCCCTAGGTCTGAAGTGGGTTTCTTGTAGACAACATATATATGGTTTTGTTTTTGTATCCGTTCAGCCAGTATTTGTCTTTTAGCTAGAGCGTTTAATTCATTTCCATTTAAGGTAATTATCAACATGCATATTCCTATTGTCATTCTTAATTGTTTTGGATTTGTTTTCATAGGTCTTTTCTCTTCCCTTCACCTTTTGTTCTCTTCTCTTGTGATTTGATGACTAACTGTAGTGTTGTGTTTGAATTCCTTTTTCTTTTTTTGTGTGTATCTATTTTATTTTTTTGTATTGTGGTTACCATGAGGTTTTGTTGTAGCTGTCAATATATGAACAAGATTTATTTTTTAAGTTGCTGGTTTTTAAATTTCTAATTCATTCCAATATCCTGCATTTATACTCTCCTCACAATTGCTGGTTTTGATATCATATTTGTGTTCAGTTAATTTCTTACCTTTACTTTATGTTTGCCTTTATCAGTGAGCCTTTGTATTCATATTTTTTTTGTTCATTTTTAGTAAAGACATTTTATTTTCTGCTTAGAGAAATTCCTTTAGCATTTGTTGCACAGCTTGTCTGTTGGTGCTCAATTCTCTTAGCTTTTGTTTGTCTGTAGAGCTTTTTATTTCTCCATTGAATCTGAATGAGAGCCTTGCTGGGTGGAGTATTCTTGGTTATAGGCTACTCCCTTTCAACACTTTAAATGTAATGTGTCACTCCCTTCTGGGCTGCAGAGTTTCTGCTGAGAAATCAGCTGATAACTTTATGGGAGTTCCCTTGTATGTTATTTGTTGCTTTTATCTTGTTGCTTTCAATATCTTTTTCTTTGTCTTTAACTTTTGTCAGTTTGATTACTATGTGTCTTGGCATGTTCCTCTTTCAATTTATCCTGCCTGGGACTCTCTGCACTTCCTGAACTTGGGTTACTGTTTCCTTTCCCATGTAAGGGAAGTTTTCAGCCATTATCTCTTCAAATATTTTCTCAGGTCCTTTCTCTCTTCTCTTTCTGGGAATCCTATAATGCATATAATGCAAATGTTGGTGCATATAATATTGTCCCAGAAGTCTCTGAGACTGTCCTCATTTTCTAAAAAATTCTTTTACCTTTATTCTGTTTCATGGAAGTGATTTCCACCATTCTGTCATCCAGCTCACTTATCCATTCTGTCTCCATTACTCTGCTATTGATTTTTTCTAGTGTATTTTTCCTTTCAGTTATTGTATTGTTCAACTCTATTTGTCTGTTCTTTAGTTCTTCTAGGTCGTTGTTAAACATTTCTTGCATTTTCTCAATCTGTGCCTCCATTATTTTTCCAATATCTTGGATCATATTCACTATCATTACTCTGAATTCTTTTTCTGGTAGACTGCCTATCTTCACTTTGCTTAGTTGTTCTTCTGGGGTTTTATCTTATTCCTTCATCTGGGACATATTCCTCTGTTGTCTTTTTTTTTTTTTTTTTTTTTGTGGTATGCAGGCCTCTCACTGTTGTGGCCTCTCCCATTGTGGATCACAGGCTCCGAACACGCAGGCTCAGCAGCCATGGCTCATGGGCCCAGCCACTCCATGGCATGTGGGATCTTCCCGGACTGGGGCACGACCCCATGTCCCCTGCATCGGCAGGCGGACTCTCAACCACTGCGCCACCAGGGAAGTCCCTGCTGTCTCATTTGTCTAACTTTCTGTGATTGCAGTTTCCATTCCACAGGCTGCAAGAATGTCGTTCTTCTTGCTTTTGCTGTCTGCCCTCTGGTGGATGAGGCTGTCTAATAGGCTTATGCAGGTTTCCTGGTGGGAAGGTCTGGTTCCTGACCACTGGTTGGTGGAGCTGAGTCTTGTACCTTGGGTGGGCAGGGCTGTGCTCAGGAAGACTTTAAGCAGCCCATCTTCTGATGTGTGGGCCTGTATTCCTGCCCTATTGGTTATTTGGCCTGATGCGTCTCAGCACTGTTGGGTGAGGCTAGGTCTTGGGGAGGGAATGGTGGCCTCCAAGAGGGCTCACATCAGTGAGTACTCACCAAAACTCTGGTTTCCAGTGTCTTTTTCCTCACAGTGAGCTACAGCCACTCCTCACCTTCTCAGGGGACCCTCCAATACTAGTAGGTAAGTCTAATCAAGTCTCTTATGAGGTCACTTCTTTTTTCCCTGGGTCCTGGTGTGCATGGGACCTTGTGTGCACCCTCCAAGAGTGGAGTTTCTGTTTCCTCCAGTCCCTGGAATTCTTGTGATCAAACCCCACTGGTTTTTAAAGCCAGATTCCCTGGGGGCTCCTCCTCCTGTTGCCAGGCCCCCAGTCTGGGAAACCTGACTTGGGGCTCAGGACTTTCACTCCTCTGGGAGAACTTCTGTGGTATAATTTATTTTCCAGTTTGAGTGTTGCCCATCCGGAGTGTATGGGATTGGATTTTATCATAATTGAGCCCCTCCTACCATCTAGTTTTGACTTCTTTGCCTTTGGATGTAGGGTATCTTTTTTGGTAGGTTCCAGCATTTTTTTTTTTTTTTTGGTCGATGGTTGTTCAGCAGTCAGTTGTGGTTTTTGTGTTTCTGTAAGAAGGGGGGAGCTCACATCCTTCTACTCCCCCATCATGCCAGCCAATCTCCCAACTCATATATTTAAAGATAAGTTTTATTTATCATGAATGGGTGTATATTTTTGTGTTATATAGCTGATCACCATCAAAATAAATAGTGCAGCAATATCTCAAATTGTCTTTCTATGGCTCTGGTTCCATTTTCATTTACAAGCGCTGTCTTCTAAGTAAAGCTGAGTTTCTTCATCACTTCTACTTCATTTCAGGTGAAATATCTACATTTCATATTTGGCATCCTCCTTTCCCAAGGAGGCTCATCTGTGGGGCTTTTTCTGATCTACATAGAGATGTTCCTGAATTGACATGATATTTCTCTCAGGAGAAAATTTATATTAGGAAATGCTAATAAGAAAAAATTTTAAATTGTGCGATTTAAGCCATTTGTGAGACCAGTGGAAAAACATGGGCCCTGTGAAGCTTTGATGAAGTCTAATCCTGTGTTACCACCTATACTACTTATGTGCTCACAACAACTATACTTGACATACCACATAACCCAGATATGTTATAGTGTGGTCTTCTAGACATACATTAGACACTTTAAACATACATTCTTGGTTTTGTTATTAATATTCTCTATCATATTTGGTCCATTTGGTGCTTTTTTTTTTTTGGCTCTTCCCATTTCCCAGAATAATTTATTAATTTAGGGGCAAAATGAAGGACTAAGACTACTAAAGAACTAATGACAATTGTGTTGGGTGAGAAAAGCAAAAATAAGTGAAATCTTAGAATAATTAAAGGTCTTTTCTATCCAATTTTTCAACTTTGCCTTCTCCTCTCACCTGGTGTCCTCCATCTTTCATGCTTAGAAAGACAGTGAGCAATTCTGGGATTCAATGTCATACAAAAGTGCCAACTAAACATCTCACTCCTCAAGTGTTTAACACTTCCATATTATTTATCCGTTCTCCTGACACCATAAAATCCCCAATTCTTTTGATACTGTTTGAAGGACAATCTGATTAAGCATATAAGAGCTCCCTTAACACTCTCTGTAGTGTGTGATTATTCATTAGATATCTTTGTATAATATGTGAATATTTGGGTAAATATTCTAGATTCATAAGTACCTTTCTCCTCATAGTAGGTATTCAATAATGTTTGTTTAATTTTTGATTCAGTCTATTATGAAAGGAAACAAAACTTAACTAAACAACCTCTAAGTAACATCAAGCTTTCCTTAGAATCACTGAATTTGCTATATGCAAATCAGATCTAAGTTTTAATCCTTGAAGAATCAATAATCAAGAGAGAATTGATCAAAATTCTGCAGGTTTCCAGGCAAAAATTTAGACTCATGATGTAATAGCATGAGTAGGGAGTGGATACCACTCCCATTTTCAGGTAAACTAGACCCTTATGACTTCCAAATTCATGGACCATATGGGAAGCAGTCAGAAATGTCAGAAGCAGGTGCGGGTGTGTACTGAGTGCCAAGTGAGTGTCTTTTCTTCATCAGGGAAAGTTTAGTTTTGAAACATGTGAATGTCAGCCAAGGGCTTGGTGGAAAATTTTGGCATAGGCTAAATTAAGCAGAGCTTCAAAAGAGTAATATATTCA
Organism: Leucopleurus acutus; assembly: GCF_964270905.1. Lineage (NCBI taxonomy): Eukaryota > Metazoa > Chordata > Mammalia > Artiodactyla > Delphinidae > Leucopleurus > Leucopleurus acutus. The sequence goes on along the minus strand of NC_139160.1, from coordinate 40,413,491 downwards.
ATAACATATATTTTCCCAATTTCTATTCTAACTACTTTAACTGTTCAGAGTTACTCAGCTAATTGGTTATAAATGTTATGTTCTCTTCCATTTCTTATCTTCACATTTTCTCTTTTGGAGAGAAGATCTAACAATATTATGTCTCTTTCATGTATTTCAGATGATCCCACTGTTTGTATAGTATATAATGCCAATGAATAAGTGAGAGAAGGTTATGAGATGATCTGTTGCATACAGAAGGGGAACACAATCTGAAGGTGGAAGGAAAGGACTCTTAGGGAAGTTGAGCTTATTTTTGTGCCCTATGAAAATAGATTTCCATCACCCCAGGGCCCTGAAATAGATACCCAGGGTTCTTACAGTGGCAAGTAGATTTTTTGCTTGAACTACCAGGTAAATACTATTCCACTTAGTGAAATGACAAATAGTAAAAGGAGAATTGGTGTTCATGTAGTAAAAAAAAATGTGTTTTAGCAGTTTATTTATTTATTAATGAATAGTCCATTTTATTTTATACAAATTATACCTCTAAAATTGATTTTAAAAATCTTACAGGGTGAGAGATGATTCTTTGCAGTAAGGGAATCTGTAGGATGGACTAGCAGGCCCCAACACACTAAATGCCACTCAATCATGGTACATCCCAAAAGACTTGCCTCAAATTTCCAAAACACACCCTAGTGAGTAATATCACATCCACTGAGAATATGGCATGTTTTCTCTTAGTGGGATATGAAGTCATGAGGGCGTTTTGAGCTGAGGAGTGATGGGATCTGACATTGTTTTTTTTTAGTTAAGGTATAGTTTTTTTTACAATGTTATGTTAGTTTCTATAGTACAGCTAAGTGGAGTTCCCTGTGCTACACAGCAGGTTCTTATTAGTTATGTATTATATATATATATATTACTGTATATATGTCAATCCCAATCTCCCAATTCATCTCACCCCCCACACCTGCTTTCCCCCCTTGGTGTCCATACATTTGTTCTCTACATTTGTGTCTCTATTTCTGCCTTGCAAACCAGTTCATCTGTACCGTTTTTCTAGATTCCACATATATGCATTAATATATGATATTTGTTTTACACTCTATGAGTTACTTCACTCTGTATGACCATCTCTAGATCCATCCTTATCTCTACAAATGATCCAATTTCATTCCTTTTTATGACTTTATATTCCATTGTATATATTACCACATCTTCTTTATCCTTTCCTCTGTTGATGGACATTTAGGTTGCTTCCATGACCTGGCTATTGTAAATAGTGCTGTAATGAATATTGGGGTGCATGTGTTTTTTGAATTATGCTTCTCTCTGGGTATATGCCCAGTAGTGGGAATGCTGGGTCATATGGTTGCTCTATTTTTAGTTTTTTAAGGAACCTTCATCTGTTCTCCATAGTGGCTGTATCAATTTTCATTCCCACCAACAGTGCAAGCGGGTTACCTTTCTCCACAGCCTTTCCAACATTTATTGTTTGGAGATTTTCTGATGATGCCCATTCTAACCGGAGTAAGATGATAACTCATTGTAGTTTTGATGTGCATTTCTCTAATACTTAGTGATGTTGAGCAACTTTTCATATGCCTCTTGGTATGCCTTCTTTGGAGAAATGTCTATTTAAGTATTTTGCTCATTTTTGATTGGATTGTTTGTTTTGAGCTGTATTGACATTGAGCTGTATGAGCTGTTTATATATTTTGGAGATTAATCCTTTGTCCCTTGATTCATTTACAAATATTTTCTCACAATCTGAGGGTTGTCTTTTCATCTTGTTTATAGTTTCCTTTGCTGTGCAAAAACTTTTACATTTATTTAGGTCTCATTTGTTTATTTTTCCTTTTATTTCCATTACTCTAGGAGGTGGGTCAAAAAAATTCTTTCTGTGATTTATGTCAAAGAGTTTTCTTCCAGGCTTCCCTGGTGGCGCAGTGGTTGAGAGTCCGCCTGCCAATACAGGGGACATGGGTTTGTGCTCTGGTCCGGGAAGATCCCACATGCCGCGGATCGGCTAGGCCCGTGAGCCATGGCTGCTGAGCCTGCGTGTCTGGAGCCTGTGCTCTGCAACAGGAGAGGCCACAACAGTGAGAAGCCTGTGTACCACAAAGAAGGAAAACAAAAAACAAAACAAAATAGTGTTCTTCCTATGTTCTCTGCTAAGAGTTTTATAGTGTCCAGTCTTATATTTAGTTTTTTAATCCTTTTTGAATTTAGTTTTGTGTATGGTGTTAGGGAGTGTTATAGTTTCATTATTTTACATGTAGCTGTCCAGTTTTCCCAGCACTATTTATTAAAAAGGCTGTCTTTTCTCCATTATATCCTTGCCTCCTTTGTCATAGATTAGTTGACCATAGGTGTCTGTGTTTATCTCTGGGGTTTATATTCTGTTCCATTGATCTATATTTATGTACTTGTGCCAGTACCATATTGTCTTGATTTCTGTACCTTTGTAATATAGTCTGAAGTTAGGGAGTCTGGTTCATCCAGCTCCATTTTTTTTCCCTCAAGATTGCTTTGGACATTTGGGGTCTTATAGGTCTCCATACAAATTTTAAGATTTTTTGTTCTAGTTCTGTAAAAAAATGCCATTGGTAATTTGATAAGGATTGCATTGAATCTGTATATTGCTTTGGGTAGTATAGTCATTTTCACAGTATTGATTCTTCCAGTCCAAGAACATGGTATATCTCTCCATCTGTTTGTTTTATCTTTGATTTCTTTCAACAATGTCTTATAGTTTTCTGAGTACAGGTATTTTACCTCATTAGGCAGGTTTATTCCTAGGTATTTTATTCTTTGTGTTGCAATGGTGAATGGGATTGTATCTTTAATTTCTCTTTCTGATCTTCCATTGTTAGTGTATAGAAATTCCAGAGATTTCTGTGTATTAATTTGATATCCTGCAACTTTACCAAACTCATTGATTAGCTCTAGTAGTTTTCTGGTGGCACCTTTAAGATTATCTATGCATGGTATCATATCATCTGCAAACAGTGACAGTTTTACTTCTTTTCCAATTTGGATTCCTTTTATTTCTTTTTCTTCTTCTGATTGCCATGGCTAGGACTTCCAAAGGTATGTTGAATAATAGAGGTGAGAGTGGACATCCTTGTCTTGTTCCTGATCTTAGAGGAAATGCTTTCAGTTTTTCACCATTGAGAATGATGTTTGCTGTGGTTTTAGTCATATATGGCCTCTATTATGTTGAGGTAGATTCCCTCAACACCCACTTTCTAGATAGTTTTTATCATAAATTGGTATTGAATTTTGTCAAAAGATTTTCCTGCATTTATTGAGATGATCATATGTTTTTTTGTTTTTTTGTTTTTTGCGGTACGCAGGCCTCTCACTGTTGTGGCCTCTCCCATTGTGGAGCACAGGCTCTGGACGTGCAGGCTCAGTGGCCATGGCTTACAGGCCCAGCCACTCCATGGCATGTGGGGTCTTCCCGGACCGGGGCACGAACCCGTGTCCCCTGCATCGGCAGGCGGACTCTCAACCACTGCGCCACCAGGGAAGCCCCGATCATATAGTTTTTATTCTTCAATTTTTTATTATGGTATATCACATTGATTGATTTGTGTATATTGAAGAATTTGTGCATCCCTGGGATAAATCCACTGGATCATGGTGTATGATACTTTTAATGTGTTGGTGGATTCTGTTTGCTAGTATTTTATTGAGGATCTTTACATCTGTATTCATCAGTGAAATTGGCCTATAATTTTCTTTTTTTGTAGTATCTTTGTTTGGTTTTGGTATCATGGTGGTGATAGACTCGTCAAATGAGTTTGGGAGTGTTCCTTCCTCTGCAATTTTTTGGAAGATTTTGAGAAAAATGGGTGTTAGTTCTTCTCTAAATATTTGATAGAATTTAATTGTGAAACCATCTGGTCCTGTACGTTTTTTTTGGAAGAATTTTAATCAGTTTCAATTCTGTTACTTCTGATTGGTCTGTTCATATTTTCTATTTCTTCCTGGTTCAGTCTTGGAATGTTATATGTTTTTAAGAATTTGTCCATTTCTTCCAGGTTGTCAATTTTATTGGCACATAGTTGCTTGTACTAGTCTGCTATGATGTTTTTCATTTCTGTGGTGTCCGTTTTAACTTCTCCTTTTTCATTTCTAATTTTATTGATTTGGGTTCTCTCCCTCTTTTTCTTGGTGAGTCTGGCTAAAGGTTGATCAATATTTTTATTTTCTCAGAGAACCAGATTTTAGTTTTATTGATCTTTGCGACTGTTTTCTTTGTTTCTATTTCATTTATTTTTTCTCTGATCTTTATGATTTCTTTCTTTCTGCTAACTTTGGGTTTTGTTTGTTCTTCTTTCTCTAGCTCCTTTAGGTGTGAAGTTGGATTGTTTATTTGAGATTTTTCTTGTTTCTTGAGGTAGGATTGTATTGCTATAAACTTCCTTCTTAGAACTGATTTGCTGCATCCCATAGGTTTTGGGTCATCGTATTTTCACTGTCATTTGTGTCTAGGTATTTTTTGATTTCCTCTTTGATTTCTTCAGTGATCTCTTTTTTATTTAGTAATGTATTATTTAGCCTCCATGTGTTTGCATTTTTTTACGTTTTTTTTTTCCCTGTAATTGACTTCTCATCTCATAGCATTGTGGTCGGAAAAGATGGTTGATATGATTTCAATTTCTTAAATTTACTGAGGCTTGATTTGTGACCCAAGAGGTGATCTGTCCTGGATAATGTACTGTGTGCACTTGAGAAGAAAGTGTAATCTGATGTTTTTGGATGGAATGTCCCATAATTATCAATCAAAACGATCTGGTCTATTGTGTCTTTTAAAGCTTGTGTTGCCTTATTTGTTTTCTGTCTGGATGATCTGTCCATTTGTGTAAGTGAGGTGTTAAAATCCTCCACTTTTATTGTGCAACTGTCAATTTCACCTTTTAACCTTTTAACAGTTACAGCTGTTAACCTTTGCCTTATGTATTGAGGTGCTCCTATGTTGGGTGTATATATATTTATAATTGTTATATTTTCTCTTGGATTGATCCCTTGATCATTATGTAGTGTGCATCCTTGTCTCTTGTAACAGTCTTTATTTTAAAGTCTATTTTGTCTGATATGAGTATTGCTACTCTATCTTTCTTCTGATTTCCATTTGCATGGAATATATTTTTCCATCTCCTCACTTTCAGTTTGTATGTGTTCCTAGGTCTGAAGTGGGTCTCTTCTAGACAGCATATATATGGATCTTGTTTTTGTATCCATTTAGCCAGTCTGTGTCTTTTGGTTGGATCATTTATTCCATTCACATTTAAGGTAATTATTGATATGTATTTTCCTATTACCATTTTCTTAATTGTTTTGGGTTTTTTTTATTGTAGGTCCTTTTCTTCTCTTGTGTTTCCCAGTTAAAGAAATTCCTTTAGCATTTGTTGTATAGCTGGTTTGGTGGTGTTGAATTTTCTTACCTTTTTCTTTTCTGTAGATCTTTTGATTTCTCCATCAAATATGAATGAGATCCTTTCTGGGTAAAGTATTCTTGATTGCAGGTTCTTCCCTTTCATCACTTCAAATATATCATACCACTCCCTTCTGGCTTGCAGAGTTTCTGCTGAGAAATCAGCTGTAACCTTATTGGAGTTCCCTTGTATGTTATTTGCTGTTTTTCCCTTGTTGCTGTTAATAATTTTTCTTTGTGTTTAATTTTTTTCAATTTTATTATTATGTGTCTCAGCATGTGTCTCCTTGGGTTTAACTGCCTGGGACTCTCTGCGCCTCCTGGTCTTGGTTGGCTATTTCCATTCCCATGTTAGGGAAGTTTTCAACTCTAATCACTTTAAATATTTTCTTGGGTCTTTTCTCTCTCTCTTCTCCTTCTGGGACCCTTATAATCTGAATGTTTTGGCATTTAATGTTGTCTCAGAAGTTTCGTAGGCTGTCTTCATTTCTTTTCAGTCTTTCTTCTTTATTCTGTTCCATGGCAGAGATTTTCACCATTCTGTCTTCCAGGTCACTTCTCCGTTCTTCTGCCTCAGTTATTCTGCTATTACTTCCTTCTAGTGTGTTTTTCATTTCAGTTATTGTATTGTTCTTCTGTGTTTGCTTGTTCTTTAATTCTTCTAGATCTTTGTTAAACATTTCTTCCATCTTCTCAATCCTTGCCTCTATTCTTTTTCTGAGGTCCTTGATCATCTTCACTATCATTAGTCTGAATTCTTTTTCTGGAAGTTCACCTATTTCCACTTCATTTAGTTGTTTTTCTAGTGTTTTATCTTGTTCCTTCATCTGGGACATAATCCTCTGCTTTTTCATTGTCTATCTTTCTGTGACTGTGGTTTTTGTTCTCCAGGCTGCAGGATTGTAGTTCTTCATGCTTCTGCTTACTGCCCTCTGGTGGATGAGGCTATCTAAGAGTCTTGTGCAAGCCTTCTGATGGAGTGTCTGGTGGTGGGTAGAGCTGACTGTTGCTCTGGTGGGCTAAGCTCAGTAAAACTTTAATCCACCTGTCTGCTGATGGGTAGGGCTGTGTTCCTTCCCTGTTGGTTGTTTGGTCTGAGGTAACCCAACACTGGAGCCTACAGGCTCTTTGTTGTGGCTAATGGTGGACTCCAGGAGGGCTCACACCAATGAGTACTTCCCAGAACTTCTGCTGCCATGACCTTGTCCCTGTGGTGAGTTACAGCTGACCCCACCTCTGCAGGAGGCCTTCCAACACTAGCGGGTAGGTCTGGTTCAGTCTCCTATAGGGTCACTGCTCCTTGCCCCTTGGTCCACACTTCTTTGTGTGTGCCCTCCAACCATGGAGTCTCTGTTTCTGCCAGTCCTGTCAAAGTTCTGCAATCAAATCCCACTGAACTTCAAAGTCCAATTCTCTAGGGATTCCTCCTCCAGTTGCCAGACCCCCAGGTTGGGAAGCCTGACGTGGGGCTCAGAACCTTCACTCCACTCAGTGGATTTCTGTGGTATAATTGTTCTCCAGTTTGTGGGTTGCCCATGCAGTGGTTATGGGATTTGATTTTATTGTGATTGTGCCCCTCCTACCATCTCATTTCAGGTTCTAACCTTTGTCTTTGGATGTGGGATATCTTTTCTGGTGAGTTCCAGTGTCTTCTTGTTGATGATTATTCAGCAGTTAGTTGTGATTCCAGTGCTTTCACAAGAGGGAGTGAGTGTAAGTCCCTCTACTCTGCCATCTTGAACCAATCTCCTGTTTTAGTAATTTAAATTTGAGATATTTACTAAATCAGTTAGTAATGTGAGATGGAAAACCAAGGAATGAGGTTCATACTGGAGATATAGATTTTAGCATTATCAGCATATTGATGGTGAGTAGAGTTATGGCAGTAGAAAATACCTCAATAATAATGACTAACATGCATTGGGATCTCACTAGGTGTCAAGGGCCATTCTAAATAATTTTATTAACATATTTCAAAAAGCAAGACTAAAAAGTAGACATTATTATTGTCTTCACTTTTGAAGCAAGAAAAATTAGATCCAGACAGATTAAATATCTTGCCTCAGGGCCACTTGCTTACAAGTGATCAATCCCAAGTCCCAGTCAGGGTGGTTTAGCTCCAGATCCCATGCACTGAATCACTGTATGCCACCTTTTATGTGCTAAGGATTACAATAAATCATAAAAAATAAGTCCTCAGAATAAGTTTTAAGGTACTTAAATATTCCAAAATAATATATGAAAGAAATGGCCAACAAAGGATTCTTAGAATAAATGGCAAATAAAAGGCAATAAATAAGAAAAATACAATATTTTGGAAGCAAATCAAAGGACATGTTTTAAGAAGAATAAAGTGATCATTTGTGTTAAATGCTGCCAAGAATTGATCAAGATGACACCTAAGCAGGGCTGTACAGATTTTATAAAACAACTTATTTGGTTTACTTGATATGATTAGTTTCATCAGAGTGATATAAATGAGAGAGTTTCTGGAGTGTAGTGATGGGCCTGGACAGCAAGAAGTGAAGTCAGTGAGTATAAACAACTTTGGGGATGAGATATTTATAAAGGTGAATCAGATGTTTTTTGTATTGCAGGAGAGGAATATAAAGTCAGGGAAGGTTTTATTTATGAAGGAAATATATCATGTTTGAATGTTGTTGGGGAAGATACAGAGGGCATAAAATACTTGATGGTGCTGGAAAATTAAAGGTTAGTTGCAAGACTGAATAAACAACAAGTATGATAACTGCAAATGTGATTTGATTGGATTAAGATCAAAGCCAGACTGATTTGTAAGAGGTAGAAAATAAGAATACATGAGCTGAACTGTTGAAAAAATGATAGATTTGGATATGGAGTGCTAAAAGAAATCTTTTTATGTTTCTTTTTCTTTTCAATCGTATTAGAATTAACAACTTCAACAAAGAATAGGAAGAGGGAACAATGTTAAGTAGTTGAGATTGAAAGAAAAGTGTAAAATAGAAATCTTAAAGATATGAAAAATGAATTATTAGGAAAATATAATAGGACATCTTGGCAATACTGAAGGTTTACAATCATGAATGTGAAGTAGTAAGATTAATCATCATAGATCTGTAATTTCCTTTAGCCATGGTCACTGCTAGCTTTGAGGAGTATGCCAGTATGTTTAAATTAACCAACACTGGGATTTACAAGTGAGTTAGGAGAAAGTTGAAGATTTAGGAAAGGAGGTTTATTAGTTTTCTATTTCTTCTGTAACAATTTGCCACAAATTTACCAGCTTAAAATGACATCTATTTTTTGACCTAGAGTTTTGTAGGTCAGAAGTCCAGAATTCTCTGAGGGGTGCTTTGCTCAGGGTCTCACAAGGCTAAAATAAAGTGATGTCTAGTTTGGGCTGTTATCTGGATGCTCTGGATTCTCATTCAGGTTGTAGGCATAATTCAGTCCTTGGCAGTTATAAGACTGAGGTCTCCATTATTGTTATCAGCCAGGAGTCATCCACAATTTCTAGAGTTCATCAGCATTTCATGGTTTGTGGTGTCAGAAGATTATGGCATAGAAGTCACTACTCAGAAGTGGAGAAGGGCAAGGGAACTCCTGAGGGAAAGAGGGATTAGAGAGGAGGCTTGTGTAAGGTCACCCAGCAGCATGGTGGACAGTCTCTGTGTCAGAACTTTGAATAACAGCAGTGTCTTTGGGTCTTATAAATACAAGGCCCTATATAATCCATAGGTAACAGCTGTCAGGTGAGTTTTCTTGGGATATTAAGTAGGCTCTAAATCACTAAAATCTGCTAGTTTTTGTTATTTTTAAAATAATTGGATGTGTAAAAATTTGAGTTTGGCACCAGCAGAATTTTTAACTAACAATTCTCAGCCTACAGTGATGAAATAAACAACCTACAGGTCAGTATACAAAGGTAATCTTTGGCTCATTTATGTAACTATCTATTCCCTGGCCTCAGGTTCTATTATAATCTAAGTTACATGTTATTTCCCAATGCTCAAGTTTGGAGCCAGTGATAAAGCATCTTTAAGACCTAGAATTCTTTGAAGTCACAGACTGCAATTTTAAAGAGCATTTGCAGCCAGTCTACCCATTTCATGTGGGGACTTTAGCCAAATCTATAAATTTAGACTACTTATCCATGTTAGTTTAAATGTCATCTGTTAAGATAATGAGATCTAGTAGAAGTTCTATAATAAAAAGAATAGACTTGTTTGACTTTCTATAGTATACAGTTAGCATCCACTAGTTAGTAGTGGCTTTAAGCACAGGTCATACCAGGGAACTGAAAGGTGAGACGGTGATCATCTTTACCCCTCTTTTAAAACCAAGACAGCTATGACAGACCATAATCCTTCAGTACCTTGAATTATCAAATACTGTTGTGTATTTATCACCTGCATCTGTAGGGGAAAGTTAATTGGCTCCCAGCACGCAGTACCTGCTAACAGTATAAGAGGTTACCTGTGACTGAGGAGTTTTGTTTCACTGTTCCAATGATAAGAAAGGGATAGTTTCAGGATTTACCAATCAGGAAAGAAGCATCTTTTAGCAAAACTGGACAAATAAGCAGGTAGTTAACCTTTTAAATAATCTTCCTTCCAAGACAGTCAGTTCTCAGACAGGGGGATTGGGGCTGGGGTGAGAGGAAGATGGGGAGAAGAACATACTTCCTCATTTATATAACTCATTGTTTTAAAGTGATAGGAGTTTTAAAGTGAGAAGAGATGAAATTAAGTCTACAATCAGCAATTCTAATTACATCTGAAAATTATCTTTTGCCTTATAAATCAATATAATCCTGGAAGTAATTTGTGGTGACTTTTATGGGGACAAATGTACAGTCTACCACAGAAAGTAATTGCAACTGTGGGCATGGAAGATTATATCAGTAATAAAGGAAACAAGAACATGATTCATTTATCATATACTCAATGCCTTTAGGTTGAAATATTATAATGTATTCATTTGTAATGTCTCTCATATGAGAAAAAAACCTGGTAATACTATAAATTTCTTAATTAGTCAAATTAACAAATGAAATAAAATATGGATTAAGGATTTCAACTAAGTTAACACTGTATAGAAAAGGTCAATTATGACAATTTTTTCTCAGGTGTATGCTTAGAGGTGTAATTATTGTGATTCTCTAACCAATTTGGCTTTATCACACCTTTTTATTTTATTTGTTTCATGAAACTTCAAAAGAAAAATCTACATGTTGTATTGAGTAAAGATGTAAAATTTTGTCTCTAGCCTTATGATGGTAAATTCTAATTGTCAACTTGACTGGCCTAAGAGATGCCCAGACAGTGGGTAAGACATTATTACTGGGAGTGTCTGTGAAGGTATTTCTAGAAGAGATTAACATTTAAATTGGTAGACTGAGTAAAGAAGATCACCCTCACCAATGTGGGTGGGTATCTTCCAAATCACTAAGGGCCCAAATAGAACAAAACGGCAGAGGAAAGGGAATCTCCTCTCTCAGATTGAACTGGGATATCTATCTTTTCCTGCTCTTGGACATTGGTGTTCCTGGTTCTCAGACCTTTGGACTCAGACTGACACTTACTCTATTTTCACTCCTGGTTCTGTCTTTTGGGTTTGGACTTGTACTATGCCATTGGCTTTGCTGGACCTCCAGTTTTCAGAGAGTGGACCATGGGTTTTCTCAGCCTCCATGATCACATGAGCCAATCCCTCATGATAAATCTCTTTCTGTATCTATCTATAATCTTCTATTGGTTCTGTTTCTTTGGAAACCTCTTCTACATCCTTGTCATGAAATAGAAAAATTGCTTTGTCTCTTAGGAACTGTAAGATAATTTCTCTACATCTGTGTCTCTATTTCTGCCTTGCAAACAGGTTCATCTGTACCATTTTTCTAGATTCCACATATATACATTAATATACGACATTTGTTTTTCTCTTTCTGACTTACTTCACTCTGTATGACAGTCTCTAAGTCCATACACTTCTCTACAAATAACCCAATTTTGTTCCTTTTTATGACTGAGTAATATTCCATTCTATATATGTACCACATCTTCTTTATCCATTCATATGTTGACGGACATTTAGGTTGCTTAGCTGATTCACTTCGCTGTAAAGCAGAAACTAACATAATACTGTAAAACAACTATACCCCAATAAAAATGTTTTAAAAATGATAAAAAGTGCTTTCTCAGCCACTGACTTCTCTTCATACAGATCATAAGTCCCTTCAATATTTCCTAACTCCAATATGAGGACATCTTACAAGAAATAAAAATAAGTAGTATTTCACTTTTTGAATTTAATTACAAATAAATTAGCAGCATCACATATTTTTTATCAACTCAGCAGATCAACAATTAAATATAATATTTCAATTTTTATTTGGAAAGTTTATCAGAGGTTCTAGTTTTTCCTTATGTTAGTAATGAGAATCCTTCTGTGTTGCTCAACTTTTTTTAACATCTACCTATTTAAGCTATTTTATTTTGCCTCATCAGTCTTGCAGTGCTCTTTGCAGGAAGACATGATCCATGACAATCCAGGCATGAGAACAGCTCATGCTCAGAGAACCTGATATTCCTGATGTGACTTGTACTAGCTAAGCATGGAATTTTCAGTCCATGTGCACCTTATTGGTACTACTCTGGCACAAAAAAATAATCATGTTTTTATTATATTTTTAAATTAAACAAATATATTTTAACTTCTTCATTTAAAGTATTATATTAATTACAGAGTAATAGTTAAGGTGTTTTGGAAGCTCAATGCATCTTCTTGCTTTTAAACATTTCAAAATTAAGTTGATTTAAGAAAAACTATGCAATAATTTAGTACAATTATTTCATTTTTATGCTACAAATAAATGTCTACTTCACATGATTAGAGAACAGAATGAGTATAAAGCAGTGAAAAGGGGTTTTAATGAAACCACCAAAGATTTTTCAAAATTATACACATTTGAGTGGAAAGACAAATTTGGAGGACACTCATGCACATATACACATGTACACTCACAATACTATCAGGCTGAAAAGCCTAAATGAAAGTTGGTTAGAATATAAAATCCATGTCTATTACTTCTTTTTAGGTTCTGGATAGAGTAACTCTTTGTAACATTTACCATTTATATTTATTCTCTAGAGGGGATAATGCTCTTGGAGAAATCTAACAGCATTCATAAACCATGGAATTGTTTAACACTAAGAAAAAAATCTGGAGAATATTAGAGGTATCCAAATGAGGGTCAATAAACATACTCACTGAATCAGAAAATATGTTCATTATGCTGTACTTTATGAAGAAAATCAGCCAAGGAGCAATTAGTATATGTACTTTGGAGTTCCACACTTCAAAGATTGTAATTCAGTTGTTGAAGGATGCAGAAAATTTACATTTTTCAGTGATGTCCAATTAATTCTGATTTATATCCAAGTATGAAAACCATTGTTCCATACTATTTGCCAATTTAAATATTTGTATTAAAACTTTGGTAATTATGTGAATAAACTTTAATTTGATTTAGTTTGAATTTATAAAATAATCCAAGGAACTACATATTCCTTTTATGTAATAGTTCTGTCTATTAATTCTTTTCAAGTGTTAGATAGAATTATTCATTGAAGTTATCATTATCTAACATCACGACTTCAATAACTAGTCAAGTTTCACTGTGGCCATATTAGGAAAGTCATATTTGAGTATCTTGTGTCTAGGGACAGATGTATTTGTAATTTGTTTTTGTGTATGTCCATATATTCTTTCCATTCAAAACCAAAACTAGTAACACAAATAAAATTAGAAGAAAGTATCACATTGCAAATGAATCACAGGTTTACACACTGAACTTTTCCTCAAAAAGTTTAGGATGTATATAGTCCAAAATGAAGAGAAAGTATACAAATTGTTAGATAAATAATATGAAGAAAGGTTCATTACAGGTTGTCTCATCTAATTCTATGATTATATCATTATTTCATACAAAAGACACTATCTAAAAATTATATTACATTTTCTAGGATGCAGTATTTAGGACAAATAGAATGTTTCTAACATGAGAGTATATATGGAGGATGAGAAAATATGTACATAATAAAAATTAAAAGCACAGCGAGCAAATATGCTTAGGCACAAATGAAAAGTTTACAGTATCAAGAATTTCCTTGGTTTCATTCCTGCTTCTCTCCTTTGTGTCCACATCTGGCACTGATTCTTCTAAAAGCACTGCCAAGCAAGCTAATGAAATGCTTCGCTGAATAGGTATTATTTGGTTTTCATAGATAAACAAATGGTTATGTATTTCGTATTGCAATTAAGCTCTACCAAATTATGCACATAGTCTCTGAATATGCAGTGACTGTTATTGTTAATATTTAGGCACATCTGTGTTCTCCAATCATATCATCCACAATTGAAGAAATGCTAGAGCACATAAAACAGGAGCATTTGTCACCAATTCAGAAATTAACCATCATTCAAAATTGTCAATAAGCATATTGAATTTTGCTTTAAAGACTTGTTTTAGATGTTTTCTTATTAAGGAAGTCCTTAGTAGAAACACTTAGAAGAAATGTTCAAGTAAATGAAACTTTAAAGAAAATATTTTTAATATTCTCTAAGGAAGTAAACCAATTTTGTTGAATGAATATACTGGAGTTTAACCAAAGACAAATACCCATGGAAATCTTTATACTTTACCAAAGAGTACATCTTGAAATTTAGAGGAAATTTTATATTCCTGTGAAAATTACCCAAATTTTTAAATACTTCAATTGGATTGCAATTGGAGAATCTCAGGTTTGTGAATTTATGGTAATAGTTTCATCACTTATCAAGCTTAGACTTTGAAATAGAACCTCTGGCTTTGTTAGTTAAGCAACAGATATATTTAAATTCTGAATAGATATTAAGTAAGAATTTCATTTTGACTTGAGGTTAATTATTTTCTACTATGTTTTGGTTTTCATAGATGTCAAAAATAGTAATTCTGGACTAGCATATAAACCAAATTATGCATCTATATGTATTATGATTATGTATAATCTATATGTATTTCTATATTCAAGTCAAAACTCAATCCATACTTATACCATTATTTCTATATCTTTATCTAACTTTATATTGTTAAACTGCAGAATTCATCTGCTGAGAAATTCTATAAAACTTTAAAAAATGTCCTTAGTAATAGTAAACCCATAAATTTTCAGGGTAATTAAAATTATTGTATTGTTTCTTTTTTGTATTAGGTAAGCTATGTTTGATTGTGTAAAATGTTATTGCTTGTTTACTTATGCCAGAAACTGTGTTATGTTTACTGCTTTCTAGATATTTATAATCTATTAGAATATTCCAACACAGAAACTAATTGTTTTAAACATAATATACTTAGGTTAAGGGTTATGATATTCATTATTTAAGAAAGGAGAGAAGAATTACAAAACTTGGAGGAATTGGATTAGAAAATTCCCAGAAACTAAAGCTTAAATTGACTTTTGATGGATAAGTTGGAATTGACTAGCCAGCAGGACTTTAGAGAAAGGAAGAATTTTTGTGCATCCTTCTTCTTCCTCTCTCTAAAGAGAGAGGAAGAAGAAGGATGCACTAAGGCAGGATGATGTCGCTGGTGGGGAAGGCAAAGCTCAGACTATGGAGGCCATGAGTGATTTAGATAGCTTGTTCAGAAAAATGTAGTAAGATATCAGGTGGCTCAAGGCTATGAACAAGGGAAAGCAATGTACAGGCTATGCAATACTCTAAGTGACATGGTACTCTATCTTCAGAGAAAAACAAGCAAGAAAGATTTTGCCAAAGAGACACAGAGGCAGGCAGGAGAGAAAAACTAGCCCAAGTATTGATTTGTTGTAGAAAGTGAGTAAGAGGAAGGTAAAGTGAAAGACTTCAAGATTGCTGGTTTGGTTGGTTAGGCAGATGGTGATACACAGGAAACAGGGATCTCAGAAAAATAACCATATCTGGGAAATAAGAGTGGAGATGCTGTATTCTATTCTGAACTTAATTGCATATTTTTGCAATGTTAAAGTATAATTTTTTGGCAGATCATGTTTAAGAGTAATGGAGAAATTTTGAAACAGTATGGTACAGTAGTGAAAGCACGAGAACTAACTACTTCTTTATTTTCTAAAGGAAGCTCAGCATCTTATACTGAAGGAACACGTATTAAACATATTTTCTGCCTCTTTTATGTGCTAGAAACAGTATTATCTATATGACCTCGGACACGTATTACATCTCAGAGATGGAAGTAAATTAATACCCTCTACTCCCTAAACATATCTGTGCCTCAGTTGCCTCATCTAAACATTGAGGACAATATTACCAGGATAAAATAAAGTAATATATAACATATAATGTCTAAAAACAACATATAAAATATTAAGCAAATATAAGTATTGTAATCAAAAGAATAAGGGGTAATTAAAAAGTTGCTTAAGAAGCAGACATTCCATTTCCTTCTTTAAGGAAGTGTTTCACCTTTTCCTGGAGGTAGGAAAAAGAATTTTATCAATCACCATCCTGAATCATTCTAGACCTAAACTAAAGAATTATGGGCAGGCGTCCCCAGGAAGTCACACTCTGCTTACACACAGTCACTAAGCAAGAGCAAAATCTATTTACACTTAATGTGAGTAGTGTCAGTCTAGTCTGTAGAAGGGAAAAACAATGTAAGGATATACCTTCAATAACTATGAACAAACTTGCTGCATAAAAATGTATCTCTCCTCCTTTGCCAGACTATTGATGCCCACTCATATGTGGATGAATGGTAAAGCTAAAACTGATAATGCCTTTGCAATTGTAACATATTTGTCTGTGTTCCATTTGATTTTGAATGACAAGGTGAAGGGAAAATATGTGTTCTCTTAGGGTTTACTAATTTTCCAAGACTGACATAACATGTACTTAAACTCTGGTACCTAAAACTTTCTGTTCTGATGAGTATTACTGATTGATAGTTGGATTTTCTAATACTTCCCATGTATTTGAATTAAACCGCTTGATAAAGAATTATAAGGAATCCGTCCGCCTGCCGATGCAGGGGACACGGGTTTGTGCCCCGGTCCGGGAAGATCCCACATGCCGCGGAGCGGATGGGCCCGTGAGCCATGGCCACTGAGCCTGCGCGTCCGGAGCCTATGCTCCGCGATGGGAGAGGCCACAACAGTGAGAGGCCCGTGTACTGCAAAAAAAAAAAAAAAAAAAGAGAGAATTATAAGGAATCTCAATTCAAGTATTTCTGGAGAAAAAAATACAACATCTGCATGAGACATTAATATTTAGTAGTCAATAATTTTTGATTCAATGAATTATAAAGGATGATGTTTTAAAAAGTAAGAGATGTGCAGTCCCATTGACTTAAAATTTAGAAATAAAAATTTTGTCATCTCAAGATTTGCATGTAAACATTATACCTTAGTCCATTAAAACATTTCAGTCCATTTATCATGAAGAATGCATTTTAACAACAAAAAACCCCTACATTTACTGAACCAAATGTACTTAATTGCTTTTCCATTCTAACAAGCTTACAAAGCTTTCATAAATGATAAAGAGATGAAAATTAAAAAATGAAAAACATTTAAAGACAAAGTGATAACATCAGAGATTTAAGATCTGTCCAAAATGTTCTTAGCAAAGCTAATTTGTAGAAGCATTTAGCCACACGCTGACTAATATACCCTCAAAACTTAACAAAAAGCATGGAAATGGGTAACTGGTCTCTTTGGATCAAAGAAGGCATTACTATTATTTACTACTGAAATATTTCTTCAAAGTGTATTCTGAAAGAAAATTGAAATATTGTAATTTCCACAAAAAGACTGTAAATGATTTTATGAACATTATCAAATAAATATTCTTAACAAAATAGCCAGAGATTTCAATTAGTCTATTAAAGTATTTTTTCTTCTGATGAAAAAGCCTAGAGCTGTGCAGATTTATAAACTGAGGGCAGACAGTTTTTAAGAAGATTTCAAGAACCTAATGAAAACTTCAGTTTCTTTTGTCTTTCTGTTAACTGATTATATCAGTTACAGGAGGGCAATGTGAGAAAAATCTGAAGAATGTAAGTGTCTGCTAAATATAAGCACTGGCATTGTCCCTAAGATCTAATAGGAAGCAGGGAGCATGTCAGGGAACTGGTATGGGACACAGCATAGCCAGGGCTGTGGGAGATAATACAAGTCAGGTGTAGGCAGTACCCTGGGCCATAATGGGTATGGGGAGTCAGCAAATACCGTTGCTAAAGGTCAATTGTTGGTATCAGGGATAGTTGAAATCAGAAAGCCAAGGTCAGGTCAAGCTGAGAAGTTGGCCTGTGATATAGAGTGCTCTGGTTGAAGGGACTGGAGATAAATTCATTTAAAGCAGCCTTCCCCTAAATAGATGACTCCTTAGTAAAAGATGTTCTGACTGTATCTGGGGACAGACTGAAAGTAGCTTCAGACATATTCAGGTGATTCAATTTTCTGGTTGACAAAGGATTTCTTTTCTTTTTTTTTTAATTTGTATTATTTTGTATTTCTTTATTTTATTTTAATTTGTATTATTATGGATGGAAGAGAGGTGGTCAGGCTAGTACATGCAAAATTAAAAAGCCATAGCATCTTAACTGAAAGTACCTTACAGTCCAGGCCTTGGAGATGCAACTTGGGATTGTTGATCACAGGAAAGTACCCGTCTCCTTGGTTAGGGTAGTGACATTTCCAGGGAGAAGTCTCTAGCAAATAAATCTCATGATTTCTTTGTATTGCCTTTGGTTGGATTAATCAATCATTCTGAAATAGGAAATTTGAGGAGGATGATGTTGTAGGTATTCAGGTTGGTTGCATATGGCTTAAATGGGTAGAATTAGACAATGCATATTTTTCTATCAAATTTGATACTTTAGGTTCTAGTGATTTCTGAAAACTAATTTCCAAGGTAATTTGGAAAGTCATTGATTAAGTATAAAATCTGAACTGCAATTTGAAGTAAAAGATTAAAAAGGAGCAATAGTAGAGCTAAAGAAGTATCTGATTGGTCAGTATACAGAAATAAAATAAAATCATTTCAACAAGTACTAAGTTGAATCTAGCCCATATTAAGTACATAAAATGTGCATAATTAATATGCAAAAGTACACTATAGGGCTGATGACTACAAATTAACTTGCAGGTAACAGAAACTTCCAAGGTGCAAAGAGAAGGAAACAAACCACAATTTAAAATTTTAAACTGAGAATGGTATAAGGGCCACAGTTCAGACCTTTATTTCTGGAATGGAAATGATTGCATGATGACATATATATGGTAACATTGCCAGCAGCATAGAGGAGTATGCAGCATAAGCACAGCAATAACCATTAGAAACAGATTTCTCCCTTCAGCAGTATGACATTTCATTGATTCATTGAGTTAATAGCTGTGCAACATCTATGTCAGTACACACTTCTGCAAATTCTCCAAGTCAATAGCATAGGGATATATTATATATTATATTAAATCAAATATTTTCTAGCTCATGATGTTTTCCATCCTACATCTGATAAGTTATCAATCAGCAAATGCAGGGGTGTATTTTCTACACTTAAGCTCTTGAAAAGCAGTATTTGTATCCTAATCATTGTTGTATTCCCATTGCTTAACATTGCCTAGTGCAAAATAAGAACTTCAAAAGTATTTGTGGGCTTGAATTGAAGATCATTCAACATTATTGAGAACATATATTATTTCTTCAAGTACAGTAATGAACAAATCGTTTCTTTTTCCTCATGAAATTAATAATTTAAGTTCATTAATTAAATAATAAGTAAATAGTTGTATAAATATAATGTGAAAACATATGTAAATTTTCATAGAGATTAGCCTAATTAAGAAATACTAAAGTGGTTTGTAGAGAATGTGTTCACCATGCTTGGAAACTCATAATTTTAAAAATAATAATCTCTGTATTTAAATATATTTTTCTTCATTCATGACCATGTGGGGCCAAGTAATCAGCTTTTAGTATACTCCAAATTTAGGTCTGGGTGTGTATTCTGTTTCCAAGTTCAGATAAGCACTTACCAAAACTACTAGCTTACTTAGAATGTCTCTAAAATCCTATTCTTTCCATGATCTAATATTGAACTTTTGTTCATTTGGATATAATACTGTGCAATCTGGGTTGTTTTCTGTACCTAGAAGGCAAAATCTACAATACTGGTATCTACAACAGTACCTTTTACATGTTAGGTTTCAGTAGTTTAAAAGCCATGAAATTTGCTCATGAAAAGAACACCAGCAACTAAATAATTTGATGCAAGAAATTTTCTCCTATATATTAAAAGTCTGTGTAGCCACATCAAAATCAATAGGCCTCAGATCAATATACATATTTAATAAGTTTGTAAATGAAGGGAGACTGAGACTTTGACTTTGATATCACACAGTATATCATTTCTTATCTCTAGACTCCAGAATTAATGGAAGAGAAATATTACCAATGAGTAAAAAAATGAATGTTTCTTAGGTTCTGAAAAAAATGTATCTTTTAAGTCACATTTAAAGAGCTATTTACACAACTCCTTATTTTGAAAATTGGTAATTACAGAGAAAAATAAACATTTTACTCCTTTCCATTTTAAACTGTATTTCAGGGTGAATCTGGAAATGTGGTCCAAGATCCTGACTACTGAGCTACCAAGTAGTTGCACCATATCAGGCACCTCCTAAAATATAAATGTACTACCACTTTCTATTCTGTGATTTATCCTAGTAATATTCCAAATATTCCAATCTTTTAAAAAATAATAAATTAGATGTAATTATGTGTTGTTTATGGCCAAGAACACTTAACTAATACAAACTTTATATACAGATTTTCATGTTTCCATTAGGTGTATGCCTCACCCCCCAAAAAATAATTGCAACTAAATAGTTACATATCAGTCTGTATTTTAATCTGTTCACCAGAATTTTATGCACTGAAAAATCCAATAATCATTTCATGTAAATAAGTCTCATGTACATGATTTATTATAATAATTTAACTGTGAAAATTTTATTGCTTTAATTTTTTTTTTTTGCTATTTTTCCAAAGACTGTAATTTCTTTAAACTCTACTCTCCCTTAAATTTTTGGGGTATTGTCCTCAATCTCTGGATGATAGATTACATGGTGACACATTTCAAAGGAATGAGTCAGGCAAAGAGAATTTTTCTGAAAATTTTACCAGCTGACTTGCATGTTATTATAAAGACTTCAAACGTGTATTAGATGAATTAAGAGTACATTACAAGGTTATTTCTTCAGCCCTGTTAAATACTGTTCTATCTCAAATTATTCCTTAGGTTTCCATAATTTTTCCTGAGAAGAATTTAGCACAGACTGCAAAACAGTAGACAACATTCTGATCTTTCCTGAGTCTAGTTTATATTCGTACTTTGTTATAAAATAAATTCTAAATATATTTTTAATTATATAGGTTTAAAAATTATGTAAGTTTCTAAATAAATCATATAAAGGGTGTGTGCACCTAAGTAAAGGAAGATCAGATTCTAGTTTTTATATTTTATTTTACAAATCAACTTTGATTAGAAAGTTTGTCTTCATATCAAATAAATTGTCAGCATAAAGGATTAAATATATATTTGTGTTTTATGTGTGTATAATATATATTGTAGGTTATATATGTACTAAATATATTTTATATAGTGTAAATATATACACATATAATACACATACATTAAGAGTGAGATTTGATTCAAAATACCCCATGTTCTAATTAACAATAGAGTTTAAGTGTTAATATACAAATAGGTTAATTTTTTGTTCAGCTATTAGCCTATTAAATTAGTTATAAAGTGTTTTAGCAACTATAATAGTCCATATTTATAATATTCATCATATTTATAATATTTAATCACCTATTTTAATAATATTCTTCCTATTGATAGAATATTTATAATAACACATATTCATATGTTCAGGAACTATGTGTTGAAAAAGATAAAGTGAACTGAAAATAATTCCTTTGAAAGTATAGTTCAGTATAGTATTTCTTGTTGAAATATTGAATACACCTCTTCCCATGGCCAAACTTAGTCTTGATCACAGCTTGTGCCACCCATATAGGTAGTGAGAATTAAGCCTATTAGTTCATTTCAAGGAATATTGTGAAGTTTGTTTTTTTCTATGATGTTGCCTTGGAGCAATATAAGTGGCATGCCTCTCAATCTCAACCAATTGGTAATCAGTGTTACCGACTTATACAGCAATGGCATAATTTGCAAATCCATAGTTAAATACTTTCATTAGATGATAAATGGGATGATTAATGTATATATGACATTAAAAGTAATTTTTTTAGTAGAAATAAAATAATTTCAACTATTTTATTTTGAATTAGGTTAACTTTATGGCTATTTTGGCCAAAGTAAATGAACTTTATTTATGTCTATTTTTGGCCAAGTAAATGAACATATTGGCAAAGTAAAATTTGCCCTGGAAAAAGTTAAACAGGCAAGGAAGACTTTATTCATGGTTATTACATTAGAGGAAAGAAACCAGAAATGAGATTGAGCTCAACTCCATTGGAAAAAGGGCAGGACAGTTTCTAAGAGCTGGAATGAGCTAATGAAAAGTACTAGAGGAAAGTATTGAATTGGGGAGGGTTGATCAATGAGCTGTGTCTAGCACATTGAATTATTACTCAGCAAATTTTCCCTGTGATTATGCCAACTGAGTTTGCTAATTGGCATCTATCAAAGTTAGGCTTCTATCCTACTACAGAGACTGGGAGATAATGGTAATATCTTTCTTGTTGGTCATATTTCAAACGGACAGCTTCCAGATCCTTAAGAAAGACATTCCTGGCTTGTAAAACTGAGAAGAGACTTTTTAAAAGATTTATATCTTAAAGGAACACAGAAAGAATTTACAACTACACATTTTCTAAAGTAATGTTCTAAGAAAATGAAGGTTAAGGGCCCAGATCTAGTCAGGAAAATTCCAGTGTGAAGTTCAGTCAGTCAAGCCGAAGGGAACTTTCAGGCCGTCTTGGTTAGCATCTTAGGAAATGCAAAAATGAAATTTGAATCCCATAAGCCTTTTATTTTACATCTTAGACTCAGATCCAAAAATGTAATGTGCAAACAGTTATTATCCAGGCATAGAGTCTTATTAATGCAAAATTGTATTAAGCTTAACCATAAAGTATGGCTTCTGATTCAATGTTTATTGAGTATCTAGCATGGGATTAGCAATGCTAGTTCTCTCTTGCTCCAAATGGGTGCCCAATATAGCTAAAACATGAGGAAAATATACATGATTTGGATTGGGTTGAAAAGAAAGATCTTACAAGACAGGAAAAAACTCTATTAATTCTAAACTTTCCTATTACAACGTCAGATATCACGATTATACACAGAAAATCAGTATATTGCATATATAAGTAGCATTGAACACTTTTCTACCAGCATTCAGGATTTTTGAGAATCTGGTATTCTGTGTCACAATGTATAAATGGTGGAGAGCAGCATAAGTCTGGCATAGTAGAGCATGTCAAGAGTTGGTCAATATACATGCCTAATTCCAGTTAATTCTCACCAAATCCTGTGAAATTAGGCTTGTCTTTGTCATTTAACAAATGAGGAAATTACAGATCTGAGTTCTAATTCCAAGGTCACGTAGCTTCTAACAGAGTTAAGATGAAAACAAAAGCTCTTTAAACCCTATATCTGTGCTTTTCTCACTACACTGTACTGTCCCCAATGGTTGGTTCCTTCATGAACAGTAAAGATTCATTCGCTTCATTGTTTTAAGGTTGAAATCAACTCTGTGAAGTGAAATGCTGACATTGTTGGCAAGAAAATGTCGAGTTTAAAATATTATTTTTTTCTAACCCTTCATCAGGTAGCTTGAGAAATAATGACTAAAACAGAACTGCTCAGAAAACCAAGGCCTGACACACAATTATTGGGCTCAGATCCCTAAATTACACTAACTTTGTATCAGAGGCACCACACTCTAATCATTGAAATTACTTTCCATTTGTTTCGGTAATGTTTCCAAAAATGCTGTGTCATATACCAAATACATAGAGGAAGTTGAACAAGATTATTTGTCTAACTTAAACCCTGATATGCAGGAATGCATCGCAACTGTGCCTCAAGTTGTGCACCTAGTAGTTTTACAAAGTGACTGTGACTGGTGGTGTAACTTCTAATGCATCAATCTAGCTTCTAATGCATCAATTTACAGTATGCTTTGCTACAAATATTAGGTTTTTGAAAATATAAGTTACATCCTCTTATCATCTGGGAATGCTATCCAGTATAAGATTCTCTTAAATATGATGCAATGATTCAAAATTCAAGTTTTGCCTTTGCAAAAGACATAATATCTGGCTACCCAAATCATGAAAAATTCTCTGCCATTTAACCATTCAGCAAATATTGATACTTTGATTTTTATCAAACTAGGTATCATTCTCACCAATGTTGTCAATAAAAATGTCAGTTATAATATTATAAGCTAGACCTTCTAGAATAAATTCAAAAGATACTAGATATGTCTGATTAAAGCTTGTCTGTTTTTTTTGTTTTGAATTTCCATATGCGGTACCATATTATATAATAAAAAATCTCTATAAGTTAATGCTAGGGGAATATCTTACTAGGATTGAGAGTTTAAATTATGTGATAATCTGTGCAATGGAATAAATGCAGGCATGAAGTAATTTGTGTGTGCCTTTAGCACATTAGTTATAGAAATATAAATGTAGACCATGTTATGGTCATTATACAAGAACTACACTGAGAATTCTTCAACAATTTGAGGCAAAATTGATGTAGGCTGAGAGTTAAACTTAAATCGGAGAATAAACTTCAGTCATTTTAATGTGGCCACTTGATTTGCAAACCCTCACTGGGTTTGCAAATCCACTATCCAAAGAGAGAAGGTCAACAGTCAGGTTGTCACCAGAGTCCACTTTCTAGTAAACTATTCCTGTTAATGGAAAGCAATTTTATAATCCTAGAGAAAATAGTAAATTATTGGGTATCATAAAAATAAAAATTACTATGAAGTAAATGAAACAGTAAAAAAAATTACCATGGAGTAAAAGAAAAAAAAAAGGAAATTCAGATGATTTGCCTTACAAAGACAAAATTTTCAGAACTTCAGAAATGAAATGTAAATATGACAAAAGTTTCTTAATCAAATCTACTATCAAGATTTACCTGCCTGTTTGTTAGGTTAGTATTGACTTGAACATAAAAAATCCTTTATCTCTGTTTTAACTGATATAATTAGTATACATACTGGAATATTCTCTGGTGATAACAGCTGTAGATTATCTAATCTCCAAAACCACAAGAAGTGGAGCCTTTCTATCTGCATCCTCAATTTTCTAATATAAATATTGAGTCACAACCTTATGAAAGCACCTTTTAAAAATTGACTTTAGTCTTCTAATACTTTGATGTCTTACATCATTCTTATAACTATGTAAAACCTAATCAATAATGGCAACAGCACAGAAAATTAAAGTGAGATCTGTCCTGATCTGTGCCCTCCCTGCTCCTCATACTTAATAATCCCTGATCAATGTGTTCAGGGACTGGCTATTCTAAAGCAAAATGGTGCCTTTTACAATTTCTAGAAATAATCTATTTTCTTAAATGACAACTTTTAAAACTTTGAAAACTAAGGTATTATAAAATAAACTTCTTCTAAACTTCAAATTTCTGTGAATTTGAAATGGTCACTTTGGAAATGATAAAATGAGCATCAAATAGCCTTTGATCATGACAAAGCATTTGCCTAAATTTCATAATTAAAATTATTTTTATCTTCTGGGTTTATCTCCTCTGGCATATGCTATTTTCTGTATTCAATTGGAATGTTTTTTTTCTCTATTTTTTTCACATCTTTATTGGAGTATAATTACTTTACAATGTAGTGTTAGTTTCTGCTGTACAACAAAGTGAATCAACTTTATGTATACATATATCCCCATATCCCCTCCCTCTTGATACTTCCTCCCACCCTCCCTATCCCACCCCTCTAGGTTGTAATAAAGCATCGAGTTGATATCCCTATGCTATACAGCAGCTTCCCACTAGCCATCCATTTTACATTTGGTAATGTATATATGTCAATGCTACTCTTTAACTTTGTCCCAATTCCCCTTCCCGCACTGTGTCCTCAAGTCCATTCTCTACATTTGAATCTTTATTCCTTCCCTGCCAGTAGGTGTATCAGTACCATATTTTTAGATTACATATATATGCGTTAGCACATAGTATTTGTTTTTCTCTTTCTGATTTATTTCACTCTGTATGACCATCTCTAGGTCCATCCAACTCACTGCAAATAACTCAATTTTGTTCCTTTTTAGAGCTGAGTAATATTCCATTGTATGTATGTAACACATCTTCTTTATCCATTCATCTGTCAATGGATGTTTAGGTTGATTTCATGTCCCAGCTACGGTAAATAGTGCTTCAAAGAACATTGTGGTACATGTATCTTTTTGAATTATGGTTTCTCAGGGTATATGCCCAGCAGTGGGAATGCTGGATCATATGGTATTTCTCTTTTACTTTTTTAAAGAACCTCCATAATGTTCTCCATAGTGGCTGTATCAATTTACATTCCCACAAACAGTGCAGGAGGGTAAACTTTTCTCTACACCCTATCCAGGATTTATAGTTTCTAGATTTTCTGATGATGGCTATTCTGACTGGTGTAAGGTGATACCTCATTGTGGTTTTGATTTGCATTTCTCTAATGACTAGTGATGTTGAGCATCATTTCATGTGTTTGTTGGCAATCTGTATATCTTCTTTAGGAAAATGTCTATTTAGTTCTCCTGCCCATTTTTGGATTGGGTTGTTTGTTTTTTGATATTGAGCTGCATGAGCTGCTTGTATATTTTGGAGATTAATCCTTTGTCAGTTGCTTCATTTGCAAATATATTGTCCCATTCTGAGGGTTGTCTTTTCATCCTGTTTATGGTTTCTTTTGCTGGACAAAAGCTTTTAAGTTTAATTAGGTCCCACTTTTAAATTTTTGTTTTTATTTCCATTTCTCTAGGAGGTGGGTCAAAAAGGAACTTACTGGGGCTTCCCTGGTGGTGCAGTGGTTGAGAGTCCACCTGCTGATGCAGGGGACACGGGTTTGTGCCCCAGTCTGGGAGGATCTCACATGCTGCGAGGCGGCTGGACCCGTGATCCACGACCACTGAGCCTGCGTGTCTGGAGCCTGTGCTCCACAATGGGAGAGGCCACAACAGTGAAAGGCCCATGTACCACAAAAAAAAAAAAAAACTAAACTAAAACAGAACTTACTGTGATTTATGTCATAGTGTGTTCTGCCTATTTTTTCCTCTAAGAGTTTTATAGTATCTGGTCTTACATTTAGGTCTTTATTCCATTTTGAGTTTGTTTTTGTGAATGGTGTTAGGAAGTGATCTAATTTCATTCTTTTACGTGTAGCTGTCCAGTTTTCCCAGCACCACTTATTGAACAGGCTGTTTTTTCCTTATTGTATATCCATGCCTCCTTTGTTGAAGATAATGTGACTATATGTGCATGGGTTTATCTCTGGGTTTTCTATCCTGTTGCATTGATCTATATTTCTGTTTTTGTGCCAGTACCATATTGTCTTGATTACTGTAGCTTTGTAGTACAGTCTGAAGTCAGGTAGCCTGATTCCTCTTGCTCTGTTTTTTTTTTTTTCCCTCAAGATTGCTTTGGCTATTCAGGGTCTTTTTTGTTTCCATACAAATTGTAACATTTCTTGTTCTAGTTCTGTGAAAAATGTATTGGTAATTTGACAGGGATTGCATTGAATCTGTAGATTGCTTTGGGCTGTATAGTCATTTTCACAATGTTGATTCTTCCAATCCAAGAACATGGTATATCTCTCCACATGTTTGTATTGTCTTTGATTTCTTTCATCACTGTCTTATAGTTTTCTGAATACAGGTCTTTTGCCTCCTTAGGAAGGTTTATTCCTAGGTATTTTATTCTTTTTGCTGCAGTGGTAAAAAGGAGTGTCTCCTTAATTTCTCTTTCTGATTTTTCATTGCTAGAATATAGGAATGCCAGAGATTTCTGTGCACTAATTTTGTATCCTGCTACTTTACCAAATTCACTGATTAGCTCTAGTAGTTTTCTGGGGGCATTTTTAGGATTTTCTATGTATAGCATCATGTAATCTGTAAACAGTAAGAGTTTTACTTCTTCTTTTCCAATTTGGGTTCCTTTTATTTCTTTTTCTTCTCTGTTTGCTGTGACTAAAACTTCCAAATGTATGCTGAATAATCCTGGGGAGGGTGGGCACCTTTACCTTGTTCCTGATCTTAGAGGAAATGTTTTCAGTTTTTCACCATTGAGAATGATGTTGGCTGTGAGTTTGTCATTTATGCCCTTTATTATGTAGAGGTAGGTTTCCTCTGTGCCCACATTCTGGAGGGTTTTTTTTTTTTTTTTCATGAAGCGGTGTTGAATTTTATCAAAAGCTTTTTCTGCATCTATTGAGATTATCATATGGTTTTTATTCTTCAATTTATTAATTTGGTGTATCGCACTGATTGATTTTCATATATTGAAGAATCCTTGCATTCCTGGGATAAACCTCACTTGATCATGGTGCATGATCCTTTTAATGTGCTGTTGGATTCTGTTTGCTAGTATTTTGTTGAGGATTTTTGCATCTATGTTCATCAGTGATATTGACCTATATATATTTTTTTAGTGACATCATTGTCTGTTTTTGATATCAGGGTGATGGTGGCCTCATAGGATGAGTTTGGGAGTGTTCCTCCATCCACCATATTTTGGAAGAGCTTGAGAAGGATAGGTGTTAGCTCTTCTCTAAATGTTTGATAGAATTCAACTGTGAAGCTATCTGGCCCTGGGCTTTTGTTTGTTGGAAGATTTTAATCACTGTTTCAATTTCTTTGCTTGTGATTGGTCTGGTTATATCTTCTATTTCTTCCTGGTTCAGTCTTGTAGTTTTCTAAGAATTTGTCCATTTCTTCCAGTTTGCCCATTTTATTGGCATATATTTGCTTGTAGTAGTCTCTCATGATCCTTTGTATTTCTGCAGTCTCAGTTGTTACTTCTCCTTTTTCACTTCTAATTTTGCTGATCTGAGTTTTCTCCCTTTTTTTCCTGATGAGGCTGGCTAATGGTTTATCAATTTTGTTTATCTTCTCAAAGAACTAGCTTTCAGTTTTATTGATCTTTGCTATTTTTTTCCTTTTTTATTTTTCATTTATTTCTGCTCTGATCTTCATGATTTCTTTCCTTCTGCTCACATTGGGATTTTGTTTTTGTTATTCCCTCCCTAGTTGCTTTAATTGTAAGGTTAGGTTGTTTATTTGAGATTTTTCTTGTTTCTTGAGGTAGGCTTGTATTGTTATAAACTTCCCTCTTAGAACTGTTTTTGCTGCATCCCATAGAATTTAGGTCATCGTGTTTTCACTGTCATTTGTTTCTATGTATTTTTTGATTTCCTCTTTGATTTCTTCAGTGATCTCTTTGTTATTTAATAGTGTATTGTTTAGCCTCCATGTGTTTGTATTTTTTACATTTTTTTCCCTGTAATTCATATGTAGTCTCATAGCATTGTGTTTGGCAAAGTTGCTTAATGTGATTTCAATTTTTAAAATTTACCAAGGCTTGATTTGTGACCCAAGATATGTTCTATCCTGGAGAATGTTCTGTGTGCACTTGAGAAGAAAGTGTATTCTGCCTCTTTTGGGTGGAATGTCCTAGAAATAACAATTAAACCAATCTGGTCTATCATGTCATTTAAAGCTTTTGTTTCCTTATGTATTTTCCATTTGGATGATCTGTCCTTTGGTGTAAGTGGGGTGTTAAAGTCCCTTTCTATTATTTTGTTACTGTCAATTTCCCCTTTTATGGCTGTTAGCATTTGCCTTACGTATTAAGGTGCTCCTGTGTCGGGTGTATAAATATTACAATTCCTATATCTTCTTTTTGGATTGATCCCTTGATCATTATGTAGTGTCCTTCCTTGCCTCTTGTAATAGTCTTTATTTTAAAGTTTATTTTGTCTGATATGTGTATTGCTACTCCAGATTTCTTGTGATTTCCATTTGCATGGAATGTCTGTTTCTATCCCCTCACTCTCAGTCTGTATGTGTCCCTAGGTCTGAAGTGGGTCTCTTGTAAACATCATATATACAGGTCTTGTTTTGGTATCCATTCAGCCAGTCTTTGTCTTTTGGTCAGAGCATTTAATTCATATACATGTATGGTAATTTTTGCTATATATATCCCTATTACCAATTTCTTAATTGTTTTAGGTTTGTTTTTGTAGGTCTTTTCCTTCTCTTGTGTTTCCTGCCTAGAAAAGTTCCTTTAGTATCTGTTGTGAAGCTGGTTTGGTGGTGCTGAATTCTCTTAACTTTTGCTTGTCTGTAAAGCTTTTGATTTCTCCATTGAATCTGAATGAGATCCTTGCTGGGTAGAGTTACCTTGGTTGTAGGTTTTTCCCTTTCATCACTTTAAATATATCCTGTCACTCCCTTCTGGCCTGCAGAGTTTCTGCTGAAAGACCAGCTGTTAACTTCATGGGGATTCCCTTGTATGTTATTAGATCTTTTCCCTTGCTGCTTTTAATATTTTTTCTTTATGTTTAATTTTTTTAATTTTGATTATTTTGTGTCTCGGTGTGTTTCTCCTTAGGTTTATACTGTATGGGACTCTCTGCACTTCATGAACTTGATTGATTATTTCGTTTCCCATGTTGGAGAATTTTCCACTATAATCTCTTCAAATATATTCTGTCACTGTTTCTTTTTCTCTTCGTCTTCTGGGACGCCTATAATTCGAATTCTGGTGTGCTTAATGTTTTCCCAGAGGTCTCTGAGTCTGTCCTCCATTCTTTTCATTATTTTTTTCTTTATTGTGCTTTGCGACAGTTATTTCCACTATTCTATCTTCTAGGTCACTTATCCCTTCTTCTGCCTCATTTTTTCTGTTATTGATTCCTTCTAGAGTATTTTTAATTTCAGTTATTGTGTTGTTCATTACTGTTTGTTTGCTCTTTTTTCATGCTAGGTCCTTGTTAAACTTTTCTTGTATTTTCTCTTTTTTATTTCCGAGATTTTGGATCATGCTTACCATCATTACAATGAATTCTTTCTTAGCTAGTTTGCCTATTTCCTCTTCATTTATTTGGTTTTATGGGTTTTTATCTTGCTCTTTGCCTGTAAGATATTTGTCTTCTTCTCATTTTGTCTAATTTACAGTATTTGCAGTCTACTTTTCATAGACTGCAGGGTCGTATTTCCTCTTGCTTCTGTTCTTTGTCCCCAGTGGTGGTTTTAGTCCAGTGTCTTGCATAGGCTTCCTGATGGGAGGGACTGGTGCCTTTGTTCTGGTGGGTGGAGCTGAGTCTTTTCCCTGTGATGAGCAGTGCCATGTCAGGTGATGTGTTTTGGGGTGTCTGTAAGCTTTGCATGACTTTAGGTAGTCTGTGTTCTGATGGGTGGGGTTGTGTTCCTGTCTTGTTTGTTATTTGGTGTGAGGTGTTCAGCACTAGGAGCTGCAGGCAGTTGGGTGGAGCCAAGTCTTGGATTCAGATAGAAGTCTCCTTGAGAGCTTTCAGGGATTAATCTTCCCTGGAGCCAGGAATTCTCTAGTGGTCCAGCATCCTGGACTCAGTGCTCCCACTCCAGAGCCTCAGGCCTGACTTCTGGTCAAGGAATCAAGACTACACAAGTCATTTGTCCCATCAGTAAAGGGGATTAAAAAAAAAAGTCAAACAAAACCCCAGACAAATGGTAAAAGTAAAATCAAACAAACAGAAACAAGGAAACACACACACACACACACACACACACACACACACACACAAGAAACAAAAACAGAACAAAATAAAACAAATGCAAGAGAACAACCAAACAAAAGAACCCAAGAATGAAATAAAACAATTAAAAAGAAAGCTAACAGAAACACAAAATCAAAAAACAAAACCAAAGCAGAATGCCAACTGAAGAATGAAGCAAAGAAACAAAACCAACTGACAAAAATGATAAAAGAAAAAAAGAAAAAGGGAAAGAAGACAAAACAACAGAAAAGCAACATAGAAATAGAAATAAATAAAAATAAAACAACAAATATATTGAAGAAAGGAGAAACAAATCAAACAAAACCCAGATAAATGGTAAAAACACAATTAAACAAAGAAAAACAGAAACAAGGAAACACACACACACAAAAGAAACAAAAACAGAACCAAATAAAACAAAAAGGAAGAAAATAACCAAACAGAAGAACCCAAAAATGAAATCAAACTATTAGAATCAGAACTAAGAAAAGCACAAAACCTAAAAACAAAACCAAAGCAGTGTACCAACTGAAGAATAAAGCAAGGAAACAGAACAAACCAATAAAAATGATTTATATATATATATATATATATATATAATAAAAATAAAATAAAAGGGGAAAAACAGAATAATAGAAAAGAAAAGCAGAAATGGAAATATAAAAAAATTAAAACAATATATTAAAGAAAAAGAAGAAGAAAAAATAAGGGAAAAGAACACAGTACAACAGAAAATGCAGTAAAAATATATATAAAAAAATAAAAAATGTATTATAAAACATGAATATCCCAAGAAACTAAATAAAAAAGAAAGAATAAAAACAAAAAACTAAAGCAACAACAACAGACCAAAAAAAAAAAAAAACAAAAAAAAACCCAAAAACCAAAAAGCCAGAACCAACAACAGGATGAATCAAAACATGATAAAATTAATATTAATAATTATGTTTCCCTGGGGTCTCAGCTCTAAGTGTCCTTGCACACACCATGAGCCACAGCCTACCTCAGCCTCCCCAAGAGGCTCTCCTCTGCCTCTTGGTTGGTCTCTGGGCCTGCTTTGGGCCCTGTGGGGACCACTCAGAGTCTGATCTGGCCCAGTGCCTGCATTTACTTGTCCCCAAAGTCCACAGCTGCCAGAGCTAGGCCATTTTCATTTGTGGAAACACTCATTGTCTACTCAGATATTCCGTAGATGCAGGGTCTACCTAGGGTCTGATTGCAGGGATTTGATCTGCATCTTGTACAGCCGATGGAAATATTTTCAATCCTCTTCCTTATTCGCCCCATCCCTGGGGTCCAGCTTTGATTTTATCCCCACCTCTGTGTGTGGTCCACCCACAGGAATCTGGTCCTGAGGCTGCCTTGGAGCTCTTGGGTCTGCCCCAGTGAGGACAGGGCACAGAGGTGGTATGTCTGCTTGGGTTACAGGAGCCCCAACAGCACCAAATGAGCAAGAGATATGGCCCTAGTGAAGGCCTTTTCTGGTGCCCAGCATAAAGCACATGAGGGCCAGCACTGAGGGTTTTTTTTTTTTATTTTTATTGCTCAGCAACCAGCACACGAAAGCCAGCCCTAAGAGGGCTTTGTCAGCAGGAGCCGGTATGTGAGGAGAGAGAGGCTACAGCAGTGACTGACTCCTCTCCCTGTGTGTAACTCAGCAGTAGTGCCCTGCTTTCATGGCAGTCCAGTCTTCCTCCATAGGCATTTCCTGCTGCAGATTTCCTCCCTTCCATCTCCTCAGTCCATCTCCCCACAGCCAACAGTAGTTGTCACTCTGGGCCTGTTCTCGAATCTCCACACTCCAGCTCCCAACCCCCTTGCACACCTGTGAACACGCATCACAGTCCAGGGCATGTAGGGTTGCAGTATGGACCATCTGTGTATTTCTCACTCTGTCCCATCTGCCACAGATTGGCCACTTCACTCTCTTCCTACTGCCTCAAATGCCTCCCTTCTATCCCAATCGATTTCCCCATTAGAGAGGGGGTTTCCCCAAATTTAGGAATCTCTCCTCTGCTTCACCTCCCAGTCCTGGGGTGCATGCCCCATCCCATTTCCTCTACTCCTTCTTCTCCCTTCTTTTTATTATCCTACCCAGTTATGCAGGGATCTTTATAGTCCTTTCTGGTGTCCAAGGTCTTCTGTTAGTGTTCAACTGGTGTTCTGTGAGAATTGTTGCATCTATAGATTTATTCCTGTTGCATCTGTGGAGAGAAAACTCTACATCCTCTTACCCTTCCACTATCTTAACTCCATTCCTGGAATGTTTTTTAATTAAGAATGACTCAAGTCACAAAAACTGACTTTTATTAATTGACTCTTTCTGTTGAAAAATTACTTAGTTCTCCCAAATTGAATAGAGACTTGTATTTCAAAAATATATTTATAAAGAGAGATAGATAACACTATTTTTATATAGATTATTAGATTAGAACTCAATTCTTATTTCTGAGTTATTAAAACAATTACAAAATTTCTTAGCTCAAAACACCTCTTTAATTTTTATCTAAATAATATTTTTAAAATAATAATTTTATTTAAACAATACTTCAAATTTTAATGTTTTTCATGAAGATTCTCCTGGTTGGTCAAAAGATGATTTCCTCCAAACTTACCTAGTATTGAAATACAAACCAAATGCTCCTTCTTTATAATTGCCATTTCTAAAAACTGCACAAACTTCAAGCGATTGAATTCCTTTCACTACAATTAAATTCAGCAAATAGTTTACAACATATTACACAATAGGTATTGGGATGAGTGATAGAGTCACAATAAATAAGACATGGACAGGACCTCCAAAGCACTCATAGTCTAGTATTGAGAATAATAGAATGAATAAATTATTTAGTTTCCACATAGTATAACAAATTAAAAAATAAAGAAAATAAATAGGATAATGTGTAAGCAAAAAAAGTGATTGACTTTCTAAGGGAGAGGACAGGGATAACATCACGAAAAACAAGGACATCAGCTGGATTTTGAAAGGAGCTCACTAATATGAGAATAAGCACATTATTAGAAGAGGCAATAGCATGCTTAGAAGAACAGAGGCATGAACTACTGTGGTGTATTCAGTGAGTTCATATATAAAAGTGGTTGAATTACATGCACCCTTGTAGAAAGTGGATGATGATTAATATAGACAGGTAATAAGGAAATTATCTTGTGACCAATGGAGAATCATTAAAAGTTTTAAGCTTGAAATGTACATGGTAGAATTCACCTTTTAATAAAATAACATTTATAAAGTTATGGAGAACAGATTATTGGAGGGAAGATAAAGTCATAAAATCTCTATTGGAGGGATAGAGATTATGAATGCTCCCCAAATCTGATTTGTTTTCCTTTCTTAAGCACATGGAAGGAATTTCAGTCTGCCTTGGGTTTATTTTGGGCCTTTGTGACTAACAGGGCTAATAGGATCTGACGGAAGGTGAGACCACGCGTGATTTCCTCACACTATCCTCTGGTGAAGAATACTCTAAAGCCACACATCTATCATGTAGCAGGAATAAGTAGAAAAACACTGAGATATATTTTAAAGGTACAGATATAAGATACTGCGTTAGATAAATATGATTGGATTGTAGGGAAGAAAGAGGAGATGTATAGGAAAGAGGTCAGAGAATAAGCCAATAGCCACATTGAATGGGCTCTCACAGGTCTTGACAAGGCCTTTGTGAAGTAGGTGAAGTAAGAAAGGCAGTTCTCGCTAGAGGTAACAGCTTAGATGTGTTATATCATCTAAATATTTGCATCAGGTCTGTCCTTGATTTTTTATCCCCCCCCAAAATTTATTTCTAATGTTTGAAAGATTTTGCTACCTCTACTTCACCACTGAATCAAACCTCAAAATCATATATGTTTTCAGTATACAGAATTTTTCAGTTATTTCTCTGAAGTTAACCTGAGCTTTATAGTTGCAAAATTTCACAGACTTCTCCTTGTCTTCAGCCTCTGTACATTATTGGAAAATGATAATCTGCTTCTTCTCAGTATTCTTTTGTTCTGTGTCATGTGATAATTACCTATTATGATTTTTCCATGTCCAGGGTCATAATCTGATATTTTTCTGCCTCCTATTTCATTCTCAGACTTCTATTTTATTCCTTCTTTATTTTTCTCACATTTTCTGGAACTTCCATAATCTGAACTTATAAGTAACCAACATCACACAACTAAAATTTTAGATTTGTAAACCTTATCATTTCTTGAGCTGCAAGAAATAATTCCAACTGACTGATGAAAAATTCCCCTACTTCATACAACAATATATCTGAAACTAAATCATTTTTATATCTATTCCCCAATGTGCCCAAAACGCCTAAATTTTTACTTCTCTGTACCCAGCTTTGACTATATGTTTTTGTATAATCTATAATTAAATCATGTTGAAAGGTTTTTGTTTTTGCTTTTTTAGGCTTATAAATGGAATATTTGGTTGCATAAAGAAATAAGCATTAATAGTTAATTTCAAAATTTTATATAACCTATCAAACATAATAATTAGAGTTATATGACCTTAGAAATGATTTTAGATAATGTGTTACTTTCCTCTTGATGCTGCAACTAATTATCACAAATTGTGTGGCTTAAAGCAACACAAATTTATTATCTTATATTGCTGGAGGTCAGAAGTCGGAAATGGGTGTTATTGGGCTAACATTAAGGAGCTTACAGGGCTGTGTTACATTCTGGCGGCTCTAATGGAGAAAGTGTCTCCTCAACTTTTACACTCATCTGTATTCCTTGGCTCAGGATACCATTCTCTACTTTTTCATTCTTTTTTTGTTTGTTTGTTTTTGCCCTAGTGAACTGTATATTCTGAATTTTATTTTTTACATCTTTATTAGAGTATAACTGCTTTACAATGGTGTGTTAGTTTCTGCTTTATAACAAAGTGAATCAGTAATACATATACATATGTTCCCATATCTCTTCCCTCTTGCATCTCCCTCCCTCCCACCCTCCCTATTCCACCCCTCCAGGCGGTCACAAGCACTGAGCTGATCTCGCTGTGCTATGCAGCTGCCTCCCACTAGATATCTACCTTACGTTTGGTAGTGTATATATGTCCATGCCTGTCTCTCGCTTTGTCACAGCTTACCCTTGCCCCTCGCCATATCCTCAAGTCCATTCTCTAGTAGGTCTGCGTCTTTATTCCTGTCTTACCCCTAGGTTCTTCATGACTTTTTTTTTTCTTCTTAAATTCCATATATATGTGTTAGCATATGGTATTTGTCTTTCTCTTGCTGACTTACTTCACTCGGTACGACAGACTCTAGGTCTATCCACCTCATTAAAAATAGCTCAATTTCATTTCGTTTTATGACTAATATTCCATTCTATAAATATGTGCCACATCTTCTTTATCCATTCATCCGATGATGGACACTTAGGTTGTTTGCGTCTCTGGGCTATTGTAAATAGAGCTGCAATGAACATTTTCGTACATGACTCGTTTTGAATTATGGTTTTCTCAGGGTATATGCCAAGTAGTGGGATTGCTGGGTCATATGGTAGTTCTATTTGTAGTTTTTTAAGGAACCTCCATACTCTTCTCCATAGTGGCTGTGCCAATTCACATTCCCACAAGCAATGCAAGACTGTTCCCTTTTCTCCACACCCTCTGCAGCATTTACTTTTTCTAGATTTGTTGGTGATGGCCATTCTGGATGGTGTGAGATGATATCTCATTGTAGTTTTGATTTGCATTTCTCTAATGATTAATGATGTTGAGGATTCATTCATGTGTTTGTTGCAGTCTGTATATCTTCTTTGGAGAAATGTCTATTTAGGTCTTCTGACCATTTATGGATTGGGTTGTTTGTTTTTTGTTATTGAGCTGCATGAGCTGCCTGTAAATTCTGGAGATGAATCCTTTGTCAGTTGCTTCATTTGCAAATATTTTCTCCCATTCTGAGGGTTATCTTTTGGTCTTGTTTATGGTTTCCTTTGCTGTGCAAAAGCTTTGAAGTTTCATTAGGTCCCATTTGTTTATTTTTGTTTTTATTTCCATTTCTCTAGGAGGTGGGTCAGAAAGGATCTTGCTGTGATTTATGTCATAGAGTGTTCTGCCTATGTTTTACTCTAAGAGTTTGATAGTTTCTGGCCTTACATTTAGATCTTTAATCCATTTTGAGCTTTTTTTTTTTTAACATCTTTATTGGGGTATAATTGCTTTACAATGGTGTGTTAGTTTCTGTTTTATAACAAAGTGAATCTGTTATACATATACATATGTTCCCATATCTCTTAACTCTTGCATCTCCCTCCCTCCCACCCTCCCTATCCCACCCCTCCAGGTGGTCACAAAGCACCGAGCCAATATCCCTGTGCCATGCTGCTGCTTCCCACTAGCTATCTACCTTATGTTTGTTAGTGTGTATATGTCCATGACTCTCTTTTGCCCTGTCACAGCTCACCCTTCCCCCGACCATATCCTCAAGTCCATTCTCCAGTAGATCTGTGTTTTATTCCTGTCTTACCCCTAGGTTCTTCATGACATTTTTTTTTCTTCTTAAATTCCATATATATGTGTTAGCATACAGTATTTGTCTTTTTCTTTCTGACTTACTTCACTCTGTATGACAGACTCTAGGTCTATCCACCTCATTACAAATAGTTCAGTTTCATTTTTTTTTATGGCTGAGTAATATTCCATTGTATATATGTGCCCATCATCTTTATCCATTCACCCGATGATGGGCACTTAGGTTGTTTCCATGTCCTGGCTATTGTAAATAGAGCTGCAATGAACATTTTGGTACATGACTCTTTTTGAATTTTGGTTTTCTCAGTGTATATGCCCAGTAGTGGGATTGCTGGGTCATATGGTAGTTCTATTTGTAGTTTTTTAAGGAACCTCCATACTCTTCTCCATAGTGGCTGAACCAATCCACATTCCCACCAGCAGTGCAACAGTGTTCCCTTTTCTCCACACCCTCTCCAGCATTTATTGTTTCTAGATTTTTTTGATGATGGCCATTCTGACTGGTGTGAGATGATATCTCATTGTAGTTTTGATTTGCATTTCTCTAATGATTAATGATGTTGAGCATTCTTTCATGTGTTTGTTGGCAGTCTGTATATCTTCTTTGGAGAAATATCTATTTAGGTCTTCTGCCCATTTTTGGATTAGGTTGTTTGGTTTTTGTTATATTCTAATTTTCTGCTGGGCAAGTCCATTGAGCTGCATGAGCTGCTTGTAAATTCTGGAGATGAATCCTTTGTCAGTTGCTTCATTTGCAAATATTTTCTCCCATTCTGAGGGTTATCTTTTGGTCTTGTTTATGGTTTCCTTTACTGTGCAAAAGCTTTGAAGTTTCATTAGGTCCCATTTGTTTATTTTTGTTTTTATTTCCATTTCTCTAGGAGGTGGGTCAGAAAGGATCTTGCTGTGATTTATGTCATAGAGTGTTCTGCCTATGTTTTCCTCTAAGAGTTTGATAGTTTCTGGCCTTACATTTAAGTCTTTAATCCATTTTGAGTTTATTTTTGTGTATGGTATTAGGGAGTGATCTAATCTCATACTTTTACATGTATCTGTCCAGTTTTCCAAGCACCAATTATTGAAGAGGCTGTCCTTTCACCACTGTACATTCCTGCCACCTTTATCAAAGATAAGGTGTCCATATATGCGTGGGTTTATCTCTGGGCTTTCTATCCTGTTCCATTGATCTATCTTTCTGTTTTTGTGCCAGTACCATACTGTCTTGATTACTGTAGCTTTGTAGTATAGTCTGAAGTCAGGGAGCCTGATTCCTCCAGCTTCTTTTTTCGTTCTCAAGATTGCTTTGGCTATTCGGGGTCTTTTGTGTTTTCATACAAATTGTGAAATTTTTTGTTCTACTGCTGTGAAAAATGCCAGTGGTATTTTGATAGGGATTGCATTGAATCTATAGATTGCTTTGGGTAGTAGAGTCAGTTTCACAATGTTGATTCTTCCAATCCAAGAACATGGTATATCTCTCCATCTATTTGTATCATCTTTAATTTCTTTCATCAGTGTCTTATAATTGTCTGCATACTGTTCTTTTGTCTCCTTAGGTACGTTTATTCCTAGATATTTTATTCTTTTCGTTGCAGTGGTAAATGGGAGTGTTTTCTTGATTTCACTTTCAGATTTTTCATCATTAGTGTATAAGAATGACAAAGATTTCTGTGCATTAATTTTGTATCCTGCTTCTTTACGAAATCATTGATTAGCTGTAGTAGTTTTCTGGGAGCATCTTTAGGATTCTCTATGTATAGTATCATGTCATCTGCAAACAGTGACAGCTTTACTTTTTCTTTTCCAGTTGGAATTATTTTCATTTCTTTTTCTTCTCTGATTGCTGTGGCTAAAACTTCCAAAACTATGTTGAATAAAGGTGGTGAGAGTGGGCAACCTTGTCTTGTTCCTGATCTTAGTGGAAATGGTTTCAGTTTTTCACCATTGAGGACAATGTTGGCTGTGGGCTTGTCTTATATGGCCTTTATTATGTTGAGGAAAGTTCCCTCTATGCCTACTTTCTGCAGGGTTTTTATCCTAAATGGGTGTTGAATTTTGTCAAAAGCTTTCTCTGCATCTATTGAGATGATCATATGGTTTTTCTCCTTCAATTTGTTAATATGGTTTATCACATTGATAGATTTGCGTATATTGTAGAATCCTTGCATTCCTGGAATAAACCCCACTTGATCATGGTGTATGATCCTTTTAATGTGCTGTTGGATTCTCTTTGCTAGTATTTTGTTGAGGATTTTTACATCTATGTTCGTCAGTGATATTGGCCTGTAGTTTTCTTTCTTCGTGACATCCTTGTCTGGTTTTGGTATCAAGGTGATGGTGGCCTCATAGAAGGAATTTAGGAGTGTTCCCTTATCTGCTATATTTTGGAAGAGTTTTAGAAGGATAGGTGTTAGCTCTTCTCTGAATATTTGATACAATTCACCTGTAATGTCATCTGGTCCTGGGCTTTTGTTTGTTGGAAGATTTTGAAACACAGTTTCAATTTCAGTGCTTGTGATTGGTCTGTTCATATTTTCTATTTCTTCCTGATTCAGTCTTGGCAGGTTGTGCATTTCTAAGAATTTGTCCATTTCTTCCAGATTGTCCATTTTATTGGCATAGAGTTGCTTGTAGTAATCTCTCATGATCTTTTTTATTTCTGCAGTGTCAGTTGTTACTTCTCCTTTTTCATTTCTAATTCTATTGATTTGAGTCTTCTCCCTTTTTTCCTTGATGAGTCTGGCTAGTGGTTTATCTATTTTGTTTATCTTCTCAAAGAACCACCTCTTAGTTTTATTGATCTTTGCTATTGTTTCCTTCATTTCTTTTTCATTTATTTCTGATCTGATTTTTATGATTTCTTTCCTTCTGTTAACTTTGGTGGGTTTTGTTTTGCTATCTCTAATTGCTTTAGGTTCAAGGTTAGGTTGTTTATTTGAGATGTTTCCTGCTTCTTAAGGTAGGATTTTATTGCTATAAACTTCCCTCTTAAAACTGCTTTTGCTGCATCTCATAGGTTTTGGGTTATCGTGTCTCCATTGTCATTTTTTTCTAGGTATTTTTTTATTTCCTCTTTGACTTCTTCAGTAATCACTTGGTTATTAAGTAGTGTAAGGTTTAGCCTCTATGTGTTTGTATTTTTTACAGATCTTTTCCTGTAGTTAGTATCTTGTCTCATTTTGTCTGTGGTCAGAAAAGATACTTGATACAATTTCAATTTTCTTAAATTTACCAAGGCTTGATTTGTCACCCAGGATATGATCTATCCTGGAGAATATTCCCTGAGCACTTGAGAAAAATGTGTATTCTTTTGTTTTTGGAAGGAATGTCCTATAAATATCAATTAAGTACATCTTGTTTAAGGTATCATTTAAAGCTTGTGTTTCCTTATTTATTTTCATTTTGGATGATCTGTCCATTGGTGAAAGTGGGGTGTTAATGTCCCCTACTATGAATGTGTTACTGTCAATTTCCCCTTTTATGGCTGTTAGTATTTGCCTTATATATTGAGGTACTCCTTTGTTGGGTGCATAAATATTTACCATTGTTATATCTTCTTCTTGAATCGATCCCTTGATCCTTATGTAGTGTCCTTCTTTGTCTCTTCTAATAGTCTTTATCTTAAAATCTATTTTGTCTGATGTGAGAATTGCTACACCAGCTTTCTTTTCATTTCCATTTGCATGGAATATGTTTTTTTATCCCCTTACTTTCAGTCTGTCTGTGTCCCTAGGTCTGAAGTAGGTCTCTTGTAGACAGCATATATATGGGTCTTGTTTTTGTGTCCATTCAGCCAGTCTGTGTCTTTCATTGGGAGCATTTAACAACTTACATTTAAGGTAATTATCGATAAGTATGACCCTATTCCCATTTTCTTAATTGTTTTGGGCTTGTTATTGTAGGTTTTTTCCTTCTCTTGTGTGTCTTGCCTAGAGAAGTTCCTTTAGCATTTGTTGTAAATCTGGTTTTGTGGTGCTGAACCCTCTCAGCTTTTGCTTGTCTGTAAAGATTTTAATTTCTCCATCAAATCTGAATGAGATCCTTGCTGGGTAGAGTAATCTTGGTTGTAGCTTTCTCTCCTTCATCACTTTAAATATGTCCTGCCAGTTCCTTCTGGCTTAGAGTTTCTCTTGAAAGATCAGCTGTTAACCTTATGGGGATTCCCTTGTGTGTTATTTGTTGTTTTTCCCTTGTTTCTTTTAATATGTTTTCTTTGTATTTAAGTTTTGACAGTTTGATTAATATGTATCTTGGCATATTTCTCCTTGGATTTATCCTGTATGGGACTCTCTGTGTTTCTTGGACTTGATTAACTATTTCCTTTCCCATATTAGGGAAGTTTTCAACTATAATGTCTTCAAATATTTTCTCAGTCCCTTTCTTTTTCTGTTCTTCTTCTGGAACCCCTATAATTCGAATGTTGGTGCATTTAATGTCCCAGAGGTCTCTAAGAGTATCCTCAGTTCTTTTCATTCTTTTTTTTTATTCTGCTCTGCAGTAGTTATTTCTAAGTGATCTTCCAGGTCACTTACCCATTCTTCTACCTTAGTTATTCTGCTATTGATCCCATCTAGAGTACTTTTAATTTAATTTATTGTGTTGTTCATCATTTGTTTCATCTTTAGTTCTTGTAGGTCCTTGTTAAATGTTTCTTGCACTTTGTCTATTCTATTTGCAAGATTTTTGATAATCTTTACTATAATTATTCTGAATTCTTGTTCAGGTAGACTGCCTATTTCCTCTTCATTTGTTAGGTCTGGTGGGCTTTTATCTTGCTCATTCATCTGCTGTGTGTTTTTCTGTCTTCTCATTTTGCTTATCTTACTGTGTTTGGGGTCTCCTTTTTGCAGGCTGCATGTTCGTAGTTCCCATGGTTTTTGGTGTCTGTCCCCTGTGACTAAGATTGGTTCAGTGGGTTTTGTAGGCTTCCTGGTGGATGGAAGTAATGCCTGTGTTCTGGTGGATGAGGCTGGATCTTGTCTTTCTGCTGGGCAAGTCCACGTCTAGTGTTGTGTTTTGGGGTGTCTGTGGCCTTATTATGATTTTAGGCAGCCTCTCTGCTAAAGGGGTGGGGTTGTGTTCCTGTCTTGCTAGTTGTTTGGCATAGGGTGTCCAGCAGTGTAGCTTGCTGGTCGCTGAGTGAAGCTAGGTGCTGGTGTTGAGACTGAGATCTCTGGGAGATTTTCGTCTTTTGATATAGTGTGGAGCTGGCAGGTCTCTTGTGGACCAGTGTCCTGAAGTTGGCTCTCCCACCTCAGAGTCACAGCACTGACTCCTGGCTGCAGCACCAAGAGCTTTTCATCCACATGGCTCAGAAGAAAAGGGAGGAAAGGTAGAAAGAAATAATTAGTAGACATAGAAAAAAGAAAGAAAGAAAGAAAGAAAGAAAGAAAGAAAAAAGAAAGAAGGAAGGAAGGAAGGAAAGAAAGAAAGAAAGGACGGAGGGAGGGAGGAAGGAAGGAAGGAATGAGGGAAGGAAGGAAAAAGAGAAAGAAAGAAAGAAGTTAAAGTAAATAAAATAAAGATAAAATATAATAAAGTTATTAAAATAAAAAATAATTATTAAGAAAAAAACACACAAAAAAACAAAAAGACGGATGGATAGAACCCTAGGACAAATGGTGGAAGCAATGCTGTACAGACAAAATCTCACACAAAAGCATATATATACACACTCACAAAAAGAGGAAAAGGGGAAAAAACTCATAAATCTTGCTCTCAAAGTCCACCTCCTCAGTTTGGGATGATTTGTTGTCTATTCATGTATTCCACAGATGCAGGGTATATCAAGTTGATTGTGGAGCTTTAATCCACTGCTTTTGAAGCTGCTGGGAGAGATTTCCCTTTCTCTTCTTTGTTCTCACAGCCCCCAAGGTCTCAGCTTTTTATTTGGCCCCACCTCTGCGTGTAGGTCGCTGGGGGGCGTCTGTTCTTTGCTCAGACAGGACGGGGTTAAAGGAGCCGCTGATTTGGGGGCTCTGGCTCACTGAGGCCGGGGGGAGGGAGGGGCATGGAGTGTGGGGCGGGCCTGTGGCGGCAGAGACCAGCGTGAAGTTGTACCAGCCTGAGGCGCACCATGCGTTCTCTCGGAGAAGTTGTTCCTGGATCCCGGGACCCTGGCAGTGGCGGGCTGCACAGGCTCCCCGGAAGGGAGGTGTGAATAGTGACCTGTGCTCGCACACAGGCTTCTTGGTGGCAGCAGCAGCAGCCTTAGCGTCTCATGCCCGTCTCTGGGGTCCGCGCTTTTAGCCGCGGCTGGCACCCGTCTCTGGAGCTCCTTTTAGCAGCGCTCTTAATCCCCTCCCCTCGTATATCAGGGAACAAAGAGGGAAGAAAAAGTCTCTTGCCTCCGGCAGCTCCAGACTTTTCCCCCCCCGGACTCCCTCCCTGCTAGCCGTGGAGCACTAACTCCCTGCAGGCTGTGTTCGTGCCGCCAACACCAGTCCTCTCTGTGCAATCTGATGGAAACCCGAGCCTCAGCTCCCAGCCCAGCCTGCCCTGGCGTGTGAGCAGACAAGTCTCTCGGGCTGGTGAGTGTTGGGTGGCACCGATCCTCTGTGCGGGAATCTCTCCGCTTTGCCCTCCACACCCCTGTGGCTGCACTGTCCTCCACGGCTCTGAAGCTGGCCCCCTCCTCCACCCGCAGTCTCTGCCTGCGAAGCAGCTTCCTAGTGTGTAGAAACCTTTCCTCCTTCACAGCTCCCTCCCACTGGTGCAGGTCCCGTCCCTATTCTTTTGTCTCTGTTTATTATTTTTTC
Source organism: Leucopleurus acutus (assembly GCF_964270905.1). NCBI lineage: Eukaryota > Metazoa > Chordata > Mammalia > Artiodactyla > Delphinidae > Leucopleurus > Leucopleurus acutus. The sequence goes on along the minus strand of NC_139160.1, from coordinate 40,368,968 downwards.
TTTTGCCCTACCCATGTACGTGGGGGAGTTTCTTGCCTTTTGGGAGGTCTGAGGTCTTCTGCCAGCCTTCAGTAGGTGTTCTGTAGGAGTTGTTCCACGTGTAGATGTATTTCTGGTGTATCTGTGGGGAGGAAGGTGATCTCCACGTCTTACTCTTCCGCCATCTTCCCCTCGTCTCCCCATTCTCTACTTTTTAAGCCAGCAACATTTTTTTTTTTGCCTTCTAATGGTTACTTTATTAACTCAGTTGTTATTGTTTTTCATAATATATGTCCTTGGGTTACTTAAGCCACTGCACTTTCTTAATCAAGGTATAAACAAGCTTTGCTTTTTTAAAAAATAAACTTTTGAAGAAAATTTTAATACCAAGTATTAATTAATTAACTTATTTTTATTTCTCTCCCTCTCTCTCTCTCTCCTCTCCATATATATATATATATATATATATATATATATATATATATATATATATACACTTTTTCAGATTCTTTTCACTTATAGGTTATTGCAAAATATTGAGTATACACTTCTCTGTGCTATACAGTATGTCCTTGTTGGTTATCTATTTTATATATAGTAGTGTGTATATGTTAGTCCCAAACTCCTAATTTACTCCTCCCTCCCTTTTACCCTTTAGTAGCCGTAAGTTTTTTTTTGTTTGTTTGTTTTGTTTTTTTATGTCTGTGGGTCTATTTCTGTTTTGTATATGTGTTCATTTGCATTATTATTGGCTATCATAGATAGTGCCGCAGTGAACATTGGGATGCATGTACATTTTCAAATTATGGTTTTCTCCAGATATACACTCAGAAGTAGTATTGCTGATCATCTTCTAGTTGTAGCTTTCTAAAGGGCTCAAGATAAACTATGATTCTGTAGTTTATACCCATTTTCTTATTAGGTAATGAGGTTCTTTTCAGTTTTATACTTTATCTCCAAATAAAGCAAAACTTTGGTAAAGTTCTCAAAGACCTGTGAACTAAGGAACTATATTTTGGGGGTGGGTTGGAGAGCTATATTGATTCAGGTGGATATCTTTGTGAGAAATGGCATTCAATTTTCTTTTTACTTTCTACTATTGAAATTTTAAACATGTACAAATGTAGAGAGGTACCAAGAAACAATCAAGAATTTGCAACAATTATTAACATATGATCAAAGTTGTTGATCTATATCTCTCATCACAGCACCGATGCAGACACTAGATACTGCCATCTGTAAATTCCACAAAGTTACAGTTAATATTTTTTCTAATATCTCTCATTTGAGGTTTTGGCCTTCTGATGCTGTTACATACTTCCCCTAACTGGGACAAAGTGGTGAAAAGAAAGAATTATTAGTTAAATAACAAGGATTCCCTTCATTCTCCTTGGACAACAGGGGCTAACATTCCCAGTTTCCCACTAAGGGAGGAGGAACCTCCATTGCTACTGCTGCAGTAACACAGCTTAGGATGGAGGCAGAGTCTGAAGAGAAAAAAACTACACTATATTCACCCCACAACCCTCCTCTCTACCAACCAGATTCTCTGACATTTTCAATTTCCTGGTAGATATTCTTGGTTCAATATATCTTCATCATACACTCAACTCTTCTAAAATTAAACTCTATTCTCCAGATTCAGTCATTACAACTACTAGCTTTATATGTTCCCAAATCCCTTGCTTCCTTACAGTCAATTAACAAACCAGAGCAGTGACAATATCCTCCTTTCTAACTACATATTTTGACTTCTGGTCTGTCAAGATAGATAAATTTTCAGGGTACCTGAAAGAAAATCTTATCACCTTATTTATTTATTAGAGCACATACTTTCTCATCTACTCAATGACTTTGTTCCACAATTTCCCTCTCTCTATTTTTCATACTCTTAGTGGATCATTCTCTTTACCCTAAAAACTTTCTATTATCTTTTCCATCTTTAAAAAGAATAGAAAAGAAGACTATATCTTTTGCCAATTCCTCCTTCCTCCTCCTTAGCAGGAAAACTCCTCAAAAGATTTGTTTATATTCACTGCTTCAGATTACCCTTCTCCTATTCATTATTTAACCTACTCCTATCAGGATTTTGCCAGCATCATTCAACAGAAATTAGTTCAAGTCAATAGTTATATCCACACTGATTAATCCACTGATTAACTCTCAGTTCTCATCTTATGTAACCCATTGGTAGCTTTTGAAATGATTGATTTCTCTCTCTCTCTCTCTCTCTCTCTCTCTCTCTCTCTTTCTCAGTTTCAGATCAGGGCCAGGTTCATTGGAATGAGATCTGTGACCTGGGCAGTCACAAAAGACTCTGGGCTTAGAAGAGTTCTGTATATGGTGTAGTGTTCTGCTGTCAATGTCTTGAAATTTTAAATATATTTTTAACAGGAGTTCACTTTTTTTGAGCTATGTCCATAATAGTTACCAGTTCTGCTTCTAATACAACCCTCTCTGTTCTCTTCCTATCTTTCTGATTGTTGCATCTCAGTCTCTTTCTGCATTCTTCCTCTTCTTCCATTTTTAGACCTTTGACTCCTCTATCTATAGTCATTTCCTTCATTATCTCACCTCTTTCTATGGTATAAATACCATCTATTTGCTGACAATTTCAAAATTTATATTTCTAGGTCAGGCAGGCTAACTTCTCAAAGTCCAGATTTGTATAGCTATCTATTCAACCTTTCAGTGTCAACTTGTGTGAAATTGAACTCATGATCTTCCATCTCCACACTTCTCTATCCATAGCCTTTCTCATCTAAGTTGACAGAAACTCTTCCAATTGTTCATTTACTTGTGTCCTTTTACTTCTCACATTTCACCCATCAGGGAATAATGCTGAGTTTATCTTCAAAGTATATCACAAGATAATCACTTTTTGTGAATTACCATGATCTTTCACTGGATTACTGCAGTAACTTTCAAAAAGGTCCAATTTCTTCTGTTCTTGCTTTCTTAAAATCTATTCTCAACAAAACAGTCAAATTCTTTATGACGTAAATCAGTTCAAATCACTCCTGTGACTTGGTTCCTTATTTCACTTAAAGTAAAAGCCAAAGCCTGTTCTATGGCATAAAAGGCCTTACATGATTGGGTGTAAAGATGCTCTTTACTGCCGCATTATTCACCCAACTCTACCACACTGGTCCCTTCACTCTTTCTCAGGCATACCAATCATGTTCATGTTTTGCATCATTGTTCTATCTGTCTCTCCTTCCGGAAACACTTTCTTCTAGATATATACTTGGTTAGCTCTCTTGCATCTTTAAGCTTTTGTTTGTATTTCAGCTTCCTAATGAGGGTTGCCCTGATTACCTTATTTAAGACTTTATCATGACTTTCTTGCATTCCATTTCTCTCTTACGTGTCTATATTTTCTACTGTGTGTCTCTATCTCTCTGTTTCTGTTATCTTTCCCTCTTATGTTCCCTTTCTTTCTCTCTCTTTCTGTTTTCCTAAAGCATTTGAAACTAAGTTGTCAACACCACCTCTATATATTAGCATGAATATCCTATAAGAACATTCTTCTACATAATCAGGGTTCTACTATCATACTACAGAAAATTAACATTAATTCCTAATTTCATCCAATAAGCAATCCATTATAAAAATTTCCATTGCTTTTTGGTTTTTGTCATTAAATGTTTTTCAGCATAATGGGTGGCATAGTGTCCTCCCAAAACTCATGTCTAAGGAACCTCAGAATGTGACCTTATTTGAAAATAAAGTAATGTAATTCATTAAAATGAGGTCATACTACATCAGTGTAGGTCCTAAATCAATCAACCTGTGTTCTTATAAGATTAGTGGACACACAGAGACACACAGGGTAGGAGATCATGAGACATAGAGCCAAAGACTGAAATGATGCATCTACAAGACAAGAAATGCCAAGGATTGTCAGGAGATTCCAGAAGTTGGAAGGAGCAAGGAAAAATTTGTTCTAGAGCCTTCAGAGGTGGAGCAGCACTGCTTATAACTTGATTTTAGACTTTTAGTCTTCAGAGAACTGTGAGAGAATACATTTCTGTTGTTCAGAATCACCTAGTTCCTGGTAATTTGTTATGGAAACCATAGGAAACCAATACATCCATTATAAAGTAGATATTTTCAACATAAAGGAGGTTATGTAAATTTTCTTTATGTAAATTTTCTTTGATTGGAATACAGAAGAGGTCACTCAAAAGTTTTGGTTTTCCTTATATTCTAAATATATTTTATATATTCTATATTATAAAAATGCAAGCAAGAATAGAAATAAATTATCTTAGGGTAGAAGGACAAAATTTACATAGGTTAATTGTAAGCATTTTATAATTTAGAAAAAAAAATACTTCTCTAAAAGGTAGAATACTTTGCAAATGAAAATATATAGCAGAAACTATATATAATTTTCTGAGAAAAATAATTATACCCATGTTATTAGTCATGAATAATAATTAGAAATAATACAACCCAATCCTTTTATTTCATAGTTGGAAAAAATTGAAGTTTAGAATAGATACAATAGTCTTCTCCAAGAATAATAGCAAACAAGAGACTTGTTATTTAGTGTATGTTGCTTTCACATCAGTCTTAGATTTTAAAATAAAATCTTAACCTTTTCCTCTCCTGCATTCTTTTTCCCTTGAAATATATATATTGGAATTAACTTGAGTGAGGTCAACAGTGCGAGAGTGAGGAGTGGACCAGACAAGGTATCAGCTGTCTTGTGATGAAGGGACAAGTGAAGAAGGAGCCAAATGAGGCAGTAACTGGCACTAAGTCAAGGTCAAATAGGGAGGTGACAGAGAAAAGACGCTCAATTAAGAAGGCAACAAGTACAGGAGCTGTCTACACTGGGTTAGGGCCAAAAAGCCCCTGGTGTGAATACAGATGAATAGAGAGATACACTGTCCCTGGCTTTCAAAATGGTGGAAGGAAGCCACTAAGGAATGTCGATCATCTATAGAAGTTGGAAAAAGCAAAACAAATAAAAACCAGAAAATCCAAAATGACAAGAACAACAAACACATGATTCTCCCCTACAATCTCTAGAAAGAAAAGCAGTCCTGCTGACACCTTGATTTTAGCCCAGTAAGACTTATGTTGGCCTACTAACTTCTAGAACAGTAAGATCATACATTTGTGTTGTTTCAAGCCATTAAGTTTGAGGTAATTTGTTACAGAAACAATAGAAAGCTAATAGGAAAAAATGGGTTTTTCACTATCAACAAAGTTACAAATATGTAAAGGGAGGAATCTAGAATAAATCCTGAATGTTAGATTAGAATTGGAAGGAATGGGGTAAACTCTTATGTATTTCAAAATATAGATATAAATATGGTTATAGATTTATATATATATATATATGAATGTATGCTGTATGTTTGTATGTTTATGAACACACACACATGTGTGTGTACAATTGTGTGTGTATGTGTATGTATATATGTATGGGTGCTTTCACTTTTTACTTCAGTTCATTGATAGGCCTGGCAGTAGCAATATCCCATTAGCAATAAGCATGCTTTTTGCACAGATCTTGGCTTCTAAATATCACTTTTTACTAAACAGTAGTGGAATTTTTAAGAAAAATGGCAAATCCCAGGATTGGGGAAGGAAAGAAATAGCTAAGCCTGGAAAATCTAATGCCAGAAAGTAAGAGAATATCAGAAGGGGGATGGGGTCTTGTCAAAGGACATAAAAGTCAGCTTAAAGAGGTTTCCATTAGCTAATGCCAGTACAACTTGAGCATCAAAATAAATAGAGTAACATATTTATAATATAATGAATAAAATATGAATTCATAATGATATAAAGAGGTAAAGAAATTGGAAGAAGAGAAATCTCTTACTTGCAGTCAGGCAACTAAAAGTTGTGGAAGAAATATAAAAGTGTAAAATAATCTTTTGGAAAATATTACAGCATTAATTGTCTAGACAAAATTTTTTATCAGAGGATGCTAAAAATGTAATAGGGAAATAGTATTTTCACAGTAACAAAGTATTTCCCTATGTATATCATAGTAATTACAGTAGGGAATCTGGAAACTTTATAATGAAGAAAGACTACACCTCTATCAGCTGATCATACTTAACATTGCCAGGGGTGACACAAATTGACGTCATGTGTCATGAGCTATAAAATGAGAACAAAGTATTACATTTGTGATATTTATGATAAAAATACATAACTTGAATCTCATTATGAAGCAACATTAAACATACTCAAATTGAGAAACATTCTACAAAATAACAAGCCTATAATTTAGGATTATAAAAGAGTGAGGAATCGTTTAGATTGACTGATTCAAGGGATATGGCCACCAGTAGATACTCCTAACTCCGGATTGGATAAATTTCCTATAAAAATAGTAGTATTTACCACTATCAATTTCCTTATTTTAAAGGGCTATACTATAGAAGAAAATACCCTTGTTTTTAGAAAACATACATTTAATTATTTAGCTTTAATGGGACATCATATCTACATATATGTAAATATATAAGAGCAAGAGAATGACATAGTATTGATAAAATATTTATAATTTAGATGAAGAATATAAAAATTGAAGATATTCAAAAGTTACTTTTTACTATTTTTGTAAATTTTCAGTTACTATGAATTGTTTTCATAATAAAAAATAAAGGAAAATGACTTTATCAAGTAGCCACCATGAATAAGTTTACTCTCAGAGTTATACTGTTAGCAGAATGGCTTCTTAAAAAAGGATTTCTTTTTCCTCAAAAATAAATGAGATTTCTTTTTCCTCAAATATATGCCACATTAGTAAACATATGATTTTATTTCCCTGTGCTCATAAATAATTTTCCAGGTTATAATTTTATGTATCCATAATTAACAACTCATGATATTCCATGTATATAAGTACATCTTTCAAAACGATGAGTATTTGTGTTCTTTTTAACATTTGTATTATATCTACATCAGTTTTTCTTAAGCTACCACCCATTTTCCTTAGACCAACTTCTATGATGGAACATAGATCAAATAAAATCCCAATTAATACCAGAACTTACATCAAAAAATTGATTCATATAGACAACAAGCATAGTCTTGAATAAAAGGTACTAAGAAAACAATAACACTTAATCAATATCACTAAAAAATAATGACATATAAAGGCTAGGACACATATTTCATCCTTAAGTTTTCAATAATAGATATGATTGGCAATCACTTGAATTATGTAAGTAGACTTTCTCTGGTTGCAGCAAGCAGGAGCTATTCTTCATTGTGGTGAGTGGGCTTTTCATTACGGTTGCTTCTCTTGTTGCAGAGCACGGGCTCTAGGTGTGATTGTTTCAGTAGTTGTGGCATGCAGGCTCAGTAGTTGTGGTGCATGGGCTTAGTTGTGCTGTGGCATGTGGGATCTTCCTGGACCAGGGCTCAAACCTGTGTCCCCTGCATTGGCAGGAGGGTTCTTAACCACTACACTACAAGGGAAGTCCTATATGCATTTTTAAAGACAAGAAAATGTGGAAAGAATGGTCTTGTTTCTTTTCAATTATCTTAATGAAGATTTTGCATGCATACACACACACATACACACACACCCCTATACACCTGTTCGTTCAGGAAAACTTACTATACACGATTTCCTATATGTTATTTCCAGTTTCATGTAAACACTTATAAAATGAGATTGGTAATGGAGTGTTAGAACAGTAATGAGTTTACTGAAGTGTTACACCATCCCTTAACTGACTCAGTTTAGGGTTTTTTTCCTGCTCTAGCCAAAGCTGTTCAAAAAATTGGTCATCTAGAAATTTTTAAGAATCACCCACTATTATATTCTGCTCTTCTATATCAAAATGAAAACATCTCTCTTTTACTAAAGCAGTACTTATCTCAAGTTCCTTCTCTCTCTCACCCTCTGAAATGATCAATTACATGTTCTTTATTTATGTTTTACACCTTCTAATTTACTGACTAATTTTGCTTTTTTCTAAAAGCTCTGGTACCTTCTTCATCACTATATTTTATCTGTTGAAGTTGTTGATGAAGTTACAGTGTTGTACCAATTGACATCTTTACAATTTCAGGTTCTATAGCTTTGAAACCCGGTTCCTACTGCTGTACATCAATCCTCTTATTTGTATATCTTTAACCACTTCTTCTAGTGCCCACAATAGTTAATCCACATATTTAATATATATATATTTTTTAATTCTAGAAAGATGGCATTTTTACATAACTTAGAGGAAAAACATGAGAAATTGGTCTTAATTTTTCTCATTGAATATACAACCCTCATGTTAAACAGTTTACCTAACACCTATCCTTATTCACTTTCCAAAGGAAAATGAGTGGTTTCACTCTCCTCCTTGTTCGTCAATTTCTGAGCATACTCTTTTTTTCATTAGAGACTTTTATACTAGAGCTGGAGACAGAGATTTAGGTTGGTTTTCCATCACCTGTATTCTCAGTACTTCAACAGTGATTTACACAAAGAAATATTTGTTGAACACATTGATTTAGTTTTGTTTTTAATCAACTTGTTATTTTTCATTGAAAAGGTAATACAGATATACATTTAAAAATTTAAACATTATAAAAAGTACACATGATGGAAAGTTATGTTTATGCCTCACTCAAGACTTCCAGGCTCCCACTATAGACACAACCACTGTAACCAATTTATACAATGTTCTTCTAAAATGTTCTATGCATATTTAAGCATAATGCACATATGTGTATATACAGATATGTAGGTAGATAAGTACATAGTTACTTTTACACGGGTAGAGGCGTACTATATAGATTGTTCTACATCTTGATTTTTTCACTTAAATTTTCTTAATGACATATATTTTAAGAATTGCTTTCCAATAAATAGTCATATAACATTGACATTTTACTTTTCATTTCTTTATGATTGAGGTTGACTGCCTTTTCATATGTTACAAACCATTTGTGTTTGTTTTCTATGAACTGTCTCTAAGTTCTTTATCAATTTTTCTATTGGTTTAATGGCCTTTTATAAAAAATTTGTAAGAGGTCTTTTTATATTAAGAAACTGAGCTCATTATCATATGTGTTGAAATATTTGTTCCCAGTTGATCATTTGTCTTTCGACTTTGTATGGTATTTTTTTCTGTGCAGAAAAACTTTTATGTCATCACATTCACTAATCTTTTTGGAATCTGGGTTTTGTGTATTGCTTAGAAAGCTTTCTCATCTCCAGCAAAAGAAATTCTCCTATATTTACTTCTAATAGTTTGGTTATTTTATTTTATATATTCAAAATTTTTATTCACCTGAAAGTTACTTTGGTGAAACATAGCTTTTTTAGATGTTTTCCACATGGCTATTTAGTTGGCTAAGCCTCATTGCTAAATTTCATTGTATGTAAACATTCATTAAAAAAAATTAGGGCTTCACTGGTGGCACAGTGATTGAGAGTCCACCTGCCGATGAAGGGGACATGGGTTCGTGCCCTGGTCCGGGAGGATTCCACATGCCGCGGAGTGGCTGGGCTCGTGAGCCATGGCCGCTAAGCCTGCACGTCCAGAGTCTGTGCTCCGCAACGGGAGATGCCGCAACAGTGAAAGGCCCGCGTACCACAGAAAAAAAAAAATTAACTTTGTTACTATGGAAAATTCCCAACATATAAAAGTATATAGTGAATAGTGAGGAAGATGACTTGATAGGCAAGATTTTGACATTTTTGGCCACATCTAAGGCTGGAAATGTTTATTTCTTTCCTCTAACAACTTCAGTTGTATAAAGTGGAAATAACAAAGATGTTTTATTTAAACTTATTCCCCACATTTTTCCCAAGAAAATAAAACAAACAACTATTTCCATTAGGAAGGACTGAGGAAAATTTTTCATAATTTAAAAATGCTGAAACAGGATGACTGCAGGGAACAAAATATCAAACAATACTGTATAATTCTATTTCCATGCTTGGTATCTTTCTGTTATTCTGTGCTCCGTGTTTTTGTGGATGCCTACAGTCACCTGGAAAAATCTGACTTACTAACGAATAGCACCGATTTTTTGAGTCTAAATGAATTTCTAATCTTTCTTCAGTATATTTATGAACAGAAGCTATTGCTTGGAAGACAGTACACCTTAGCATATTTTGTTACTTTTTGTTTTTGGCAATATTTTGATTTTTATCTTAATCATTTTTCTATATACACCTAGCTAGATTCAGTGGACTGAAGGCATTGCCAGTATCAAATGTGTTGCATGAAAATATAATCATTGTCAGAGAATGAGAAGAGAAGCTACAGACTTGGGGAAAATATTTGCAAAAGGCACATTTGATAAAGTACTGCAACCCAAAATATACTTAAAATGAATACTTAAAATTCAACAGAAAGAAAACAAACAACATGATCAAAAAATGGTCAAAAGATCTGAACGTATACCTTAACAAAGATACAGATGACCCATAAGCATATGAAGATTCTCAACATCTTATGTTGTTAGGGAAATGCAAATCAAAACAAAGAGTTATGACCACACACCCATCAGAATGGTCAAAATCCAAAAACACTGCCAGCACCAAATGTCAGTGAGGATGTGGAGCAACAGGAACTCCCATATGTTGCTGATGAAAATGCAAAATAGTACAGCCATTTTTGGAAATCAGTTTGTCAGTTTCCTACAAAACCTAACATTCTTACCATACTATCCTTCAATTGCACTCCTTGGTTTTTACCCAAAGGAGCTGAAAACTTACATCCACATAAAAACCTGCACAACAGATGTTTATGGCAATTTTATTCACAATTACCAAAACTTGGAATCAACCAAGATGTCTTTAACCGGGGAATGGATACATAAACTGTGGTTCAATCAGACAATGGAATATTATTCAGCACTAAAAAGAAATGAGCTATCAAGCTCTATATGGTTACAACTATATGACATTCTGGAAAAGGCTCAAGGAGCATTTCACATAAATGAGATCATGTTACTGCTCTGTTTATAATTCTCCACTTGAATACTTTTCACATACCTGACTTAGCCTATAAAGACACATGTGGTCTGGCCCCTCTTACCTCTGACTTTACCTTTTAACTCCCTCCCACTCTTCCTGTCCTAGCCACACTGGCCTTCTTTCTTAAATTTATGGACACTAATTCCATACTAGGATGTTAGAAAAAAAATAGCTTTATTGAGGTATAACTGATGTTTAACAAATGACACAATTTAAAGTGTACAGTTTGATAAGTTTTGACATATGTCTACATCCATGAAACTATCATCACAATCAAAAAAATGTAATCCCTCTCACCAACACTTCCCTATCTTACACATCCTCAGGTAACCACTTACCTGCTTTATACTACTATAGATTATTTTTCTGAGCATATTCCTTTTTATTCTCTTTTAAAACCGCACACAACTAAAACACCCACAAATGCATATATACCACACTCACCCCACCATATTATACAATTCTTCTCCTCTATCTTTTTTTAGCAAAATTTATTGAAAAGACAATTACTTCCCTGATTTATGTGTCCTCACTCGCCATTCAATCTATAATTGCCTTAGATATTATAGTTCATTATTATTCCAAACAATTTAATGACCTCCATCTAAAAGGAACATATATATCCCCATTCATTTATAGGTTATTGCTGTGCTGACGTGTGAAGAGTAAAATTCCTCCAAGTCACTAATAGCAGATTAGAAATATGAGTTGCTTTGTTGGTGAAAATGAGCAAAAATAATCAATTATTTGTCCCAGCAGAAAATTTAATCATTGTTGCACCATCACCTAGTCATACACTTTTGCTTTTCTCTCTGCTGAAAGAACTAAAGGTCAAGATAGAGGCTGATCTTTCCTCAGGAAGACACATAGAGCAGAGCCACAGCTGACTCTAGCCAACATGTAACAAAAGCAAGAAATAAAACTTTAATCTTGTAAACAACTGGGTTTGTTTTGTTGTTGTTCTACCACAGCATGACCTGTAAAAATTTAATATTATATAAAATATACCAGTGGAATAGTTTCAGAAGCCAGAAAGATGGTAAAACATGTTATGTAATGGAGAAACATTTGATAATGCTATCAAAAGCAGTACGTGGAACAAATTTATACATCAAATGAACTTGTGGATTTAATGTGTCTTGATGATATAGGCTGCATTTAACAAGGTACTATAAGAAAGAGATGAGTTGAGTTAACAATTGGCAAATTGGCAAACAAGTGAAAAGAAAACATGAGAAATTCTGGGACTTTTAGGTTTGAAAGACACAATCGTTACTCATAGTCAGTCAACTAAAGACAAAATTTAGTGTCAGAGGTCGCTAAATAATCAACCTCACGGAATAGACAAAATCTAACTTCTGATCACTAAATCCTTTGTTAAATCTCAAATTTGGTTTAGTTGGCTCTCAGAAAGTCTTTTAACCAGTTCAAGAGGTTTAGAGAAATGAGACTATGGATGTGGCTCTTCCAAAGAAGCCTGATAAACAAAGTACTGTACCTACCAATGAGTCCAGCATGAAAAAGCATGTCTACAAGAAAATTCTATCGACTATTGGCACATGGAGCAACAATAAGCTCTATGTTGAATTATGTCTCCCCAAAAGTTATGTTGAAGTCCTTATTATTGGTGTCTCAGAATGTGACCTTATACAGGAATGAGTTCACTGTAGATGTAGTTTATTAAGATGAGGCCTTCTGGGAGTATGGTGGACTTTAATTCAATTTAAGGAGTAGTGTCCTTATAAGAAGAGTGAAATTTGGACAGACACCAAGGCAAGACAAATGTGGGTAAAGACAAAGGCAGAGATTGGACTTATGCTGCCACAAGCCAAGGAAAGTATAGGTTTACTAGAAGCTGAAAGTGGCAAGGAAGTATCCTTCCCTAGATCCTCCACAGGGAGCATAACCCTACCAATACCTTAACTTCTAGCCTTTATAACTGTGAAAGAATAAATTTTCGTTGTTTAAAAGCACCCAGCTTGTGGTCATTGTTATAGCAAACTTAGGAAACCTGACTAACATGCTGGCCCTTTACAGTGTCCAGCACAAATTCCAGTATTAAATATTTAAAACCCTGTATTTTAAAAATCAGGTATTTCAAACCAAATATATTTCCTTAGCAAAACATGATATTCCCCCTAAAAATATTTAATCATCTATATGCTTTTCTCTTAGTTGGTGGTAATACCATCCAGTTATCATGCAAACAAAATGTCTGGGATTCTCTACTCCTCTCCCTACATTTTTTTCCCCTCACATATAGTACAATTTTAATATTACCTCTTAAAATTTTCTTAAATCCATCACTGCAAATTCTACTTTGGTTCCTGAGCTTATCCTCTTACAAATGGGCAGTTAACTTTGATGTATTCGATCATTCCACTCTTTTCTCTTAACCATCATTACCACACTCTAATCTTCAGAGATTTTATTCTCATTTTCTTTTAAAGTCTCCTCTTCTGTTGCTTGTCACATTACGTTCAGTAATCCCTAGATTTTTTTCTTAAAACTTATTATTTTATTATCACACACATGATTACTAGGTGATTTTACTTACTTTCACAGTGACTATCATATTTTGTACTCTTACTACCTGCTGTTTGATACTCTGAAATCAAATAGACTCAGATAATAAAGGATCCTTTACTCTTCAGACTTGCAATACAAAATCTATTTAGTCTTTCTCAAGAGAAAGTCAGAAATTGTAATTCAGATAGCTGGAGTAACTTGACAATGTTCAGGAGCAAATTATTTAAGATTTAAGAAAGGATTTAAGAAAATTTTAAGAGGTAATATTAAAAGAGTACTATATGTGAGGGGAAAAAAATGTAGCTCAAAAACTACATTTTCAGTTGCTTATATGCCCCCTCCAACTGAATGGCCATGGGCAACTTTAACTCCATATGTTCCAAAATGGACTCCTTTCCCCCAATTTCCTATCTGTTTATTTTTGTCTCCCTCATTCCAAATAACCTTTTGAATTAGTGAACTTTTAACCATCTTGTTAATAAAGTTTGAAGCTTTAGAATTATCTTTTATTCCTCCTTCTCCCCAATCTCAATATTAAGCTCTTTACCAAGTTTACTTTATCAAGTTCTCCACGTTTTTCCTTCTTAATAATTCTGAATTTATCTCTTTAAGAAAATTCTAAATTTCTTAATGTAGCCTGAAGGAACCTAAAAAATCTGGATCTAATTTAACTTTCTAATTTGATCTCATCATTTACAGCATGTCCACTCAAAAAATTTTTTTTTGTTTTGTTTTTTTGCTGATAGTGGTTATTTACGCTCTCTCTCTCTCATTTTTAAAAGAAGCTTTCTTGACAGTGGTTTATCAATTAATTATTCTTCCCAATGTATCAAATTTCTGGCTTAGATGAATAAACTGGTTGAATTATTTATAATGATTTCAGTGTATTATTTTCTGCTTTTTTATATTTCCTACTACCCCTTTGGGTTAATTGGTTGTCTTTTTTATTACTGTCTTGAAACGGATGTATAGGTGATTGAATTCCATCATTTATTTTCTTCCTATGCAAATATTTAGGGCTGTAATTTTACCTCTAGTGACTTTAATTGCAAGACAAACATTTTGCTATTCATTAATTTCATTATAATTCAATTCAAAATATTTTCTAATATTTATTATAATTTTCTTGTTTGTCTATCAGGTAATATATATTTTTTCCATTTATCCTTTTTTGATAATAATTTTTTGCTAAATAATATTATCTTCATAAAACATACTCTATGTGTTTTCAACCTTTTGAACATTTTTGAAACTTACTTTATGGTACATGATATGTTCAATTTTCATAAATGTTTAATGTGAACTGAAGAGTCTATATTCTGCTACTTTAGGTATTTAGAATATTTTAATTGGGCCAAATATTTAATTGTGATGTCCCAGTATTCTACAATTTTTGCTTATTTTTTTTTTCTCTGCATGATGCATCAGTTACAGAGAAAAGTGTTAAAAATCTCCCACAGTGATGGTATATTTGCCATGTTGTCCTTGAAGATCTTGCAATTATTGTGTTATATATACTTGAGGTCATATTATTAAATACACAGCAATTCTGAACAGTTATATTTCCAATGAATTGCAATTCTATCATTACATATCTGTCATTTTCCCCTGAGCATGTTTTTTATTTTAGTATCTATATTTTTTTTTCTGAAGTTAGAGTTACAAACAACTTTCTTTTGTTTACATTTAGCAATATATATATTTTTTGTTCATATATTATATATGTGTTCTTATGAACAACAAACAATTTGTTATTCTTTGTTTTATAATTGGGACTTTTGACAATTTACACTTAAGAAATTTTTGATATAACTGGATTTTTTTTTAACATCTTTATTGGGGTATAATTGCTTTACAATGGTGTGTTAGTTTCTGCTTTATAACAAAGTGAATCAGTCATACATAAACATATGTTCCCATATGTCTTCCCTCTTGCGTCTCCCTCCCTCCCACCCTCCCTATCCCACCCCTCCAGGCTGTCACAAAGCACCGAGCCAATATCCCTGTGCCATGCGGCTGCTTCCCACTAGCTATCTAGCTTACTACATTTGTTAGTGTGTATATGCCCATGACTCTCTCTCGCCCTGTCACAGCTCACCCTTCCCCCTCCCCATAACCTCAAGTCTGTTCTCTAGGAGGTCTGCGTCTTTATTCCTGCCTTACCCCTAGGTTCTTCATGACATTTTTTTTTCTTAAATTCCATATATATGTGTTAGCATACGGTATTTGTCTTTTTCTTTCTGACTTACTTCACTCTGTATGACAGACTCTAGGTCTATCCACCTCATTACAAATAGCTCAATTTCGTTTCTTTTTATGGCTGAGTAATATTCCATTGTATATATGTGCCACATCTTCTTTATCCATTCATCCGATGATGGGCACTTAGGTTGATTCCATCTCCGGGCTATTGTAAATAGAGCTGCAATGAACATTTTGGTACATGACTCTTTTTGAATTTTGGTTTTCTCAGGGTATATGCCCAGTAGTGGGATTGCTGGGTCATATGGTAGTTCTATTTGTAGTTTTTTAAGGAATCTCCATACTCTTCTCCATAGTGGCTGAACCAATTCACATTCCCACCAGCAGTGCAAGAGTGTTCCCTTTTCTCCACACCCTCTCCAGCATTTATTGTTTCTAGATTTTTTGATGATGGCCATTCTGACTGGTGTGAGATGATATCTCATTGTAGTTTTGATTTGCATTTCTCTAATGATTAATGATGTTGAGCATTCTTTCATGTGTTTGTTGGCAGTCTGTATATCTTCTTTGGAGAAATGTCTATTTAGGTCTTCTGCCCATTTTTGGATTGGGTCGTTTGTTTTTTTGTTATTGAGCTGCATGAGCTGCTTGTAAATTTTGGAGATTAATCCTTTGTCGGTTGCTTCATTAGCAAATATTTTCTCCCATTCTGAGGGTTTTCTTTTGGTCTTGTTTATGGTTTCCTTTGCTGTGCAAAAGCTTTGAAGTTTCATTAGGTCCCATTTGTTTATTTTTGTTTTTATTTCCATTTCTCTAGGAGGTGGGTCAGAAAGGATCTTGCTGTGATTTATGTCATAGAGTGTTCTGCCTATGTTTTCCTCTAAGAGTTTGATAGTTTCTGGCCTTACATTTAGGTCTTTAATCCATTTTGAGCTTATTTTTGTGTTTGGTGTTAGGGAGTGATCTAATCTCATACTTTTACATGTACCTGTCCAATTTTCCCAGCACCACTTATTGAAGAGGCTGCCCTTTCTCCACTGTACATTACTGCCACCTTTATCAAAGATAAGGTGTCCATATGTGCATGGGTTTATCTCTGGGCTTTCTATCCTGTTCCATTGATCTATCTTTCTCTTTTTGTGCCAGTACCATACTGTCTTGATAAACGTAGCTTTGTAGTATAGTCTGAAGTCAGGGAGCCTGATTCCTCCAGTTCCTTCTTTTGTTCTCAAGATTGCTTTGGCTATTCGGGGTCTTTTGTGTTTCCATACAAATTGCAAATTTTTTTGTTCTAGTTCTGTGAAAAATGCAAATGGTAGTTTGATAGGGATTGCATTGAATCTATAGATTGCTTTGGGTAGTAGAGTCATTTTCACAATGTTGATTCTTCCAATCCAAGAACATGGTATATCTCTCCATCTATTTGTATCATCTTTAATTTCTTTCATCAGTGTCTTATAATTTTCTGCATACAGGTCTTTTGTCTCCTTAGGTAGGTTTATTCCTAGATATTTTATTCTTTTTGTTGCAATGGTAAATGGGAGTGTTTTCTTGATTTCACTTTCAGATTTTTCATCATTAGTATATAGGAATGCCAGAGATTTCTGTGCATTAATTTTGTATCCTGCCACTTTACCCAATTCATTGATTAGCTCTAGTAGTTTCCTGGTAGCATCTTTAGGATTCTCTATGTATAGTATCATGTCATCTGCAAACAGTGACAGCTTTACTTCTTCTTTTCCGGTTTGGATTCCTTTTATTTCCTTTTCTTCTCTGATTGCTGTGGCTAAAACTTCCAAAACTATGTTGAATAAGAGTGGTGAGAGTGGGCAACCTTGTCTTGTTCCTGATCTTAGTGGAAATGCTTTCAGTTTTTCACCATTGAGGATGATGTTTGCTGTGGGCTTGTCATATATGGCCTTTATTATGTTGAGGAACGTTCCCTCTATGCCTACTTTCTGCAGGGTTTTTTATCATAAATCGGTGTTGAATTTTGTCAAAAGCTTTCTCTGCATCTATTGAGATGATCATATGGTTTTGCTCCTTCAATTTGTTAATATGGTTTATCACATTGATAGATTTGCGTATATTGAAGAATCCTTGCATTCCTGGAATAAACCCCACTTGATCATGGTGTATGATCCTTTTAATGTGCTGTTGGATTCTGTTTGCTAGTATTTTGTTGAGGATTTTTGCATCTATGTTCATCAGTGATATTGGCCTGTAGTTTTCTTTCTTTGTGACATCCTTGTCTGGTTTTGGTATCAAGGTGATGGTGGCCGCGTAGAAGGAGTTTGAGAGTGTTCCTCCCTCTGCTATAGTTTGGAAGAGTTTGAGAAGGATAGGTGTTAGCTCTTCTCTAAATGTTTGATAGAATTCACCTGTGAAGCCATCTGGTCCTGGGCTTTTGTTTGTTGGAAGATTTTTAATCACAGTTTCAATTTCAGTGCTTGTGATTGGTCTGTTCATATTTTCTATTTCTTCCTGATTCAGTCTTGGCAGGTTGTGTATTTCTAAGAATTTGTCCATTTCTTCCAGATTGTCCATTTTATTGGCATAGAGTTGCTTGTAGTAATCTCTCATGATCTCTTTTATTTCTGCAGTGTCAGTTGTTACCTCTCCTTTTTCATTTCTAATTCTATTGATGTGAGTCTTCTCCCTTTTTTTCTTGATGAGTCTGGCTAGTGGTTTATCTATTTTGTTTATCTTCTCAAAGAACCAGCTCTTAGTTTTATTGATCTTTGCTGTTGTTTCCTTCATTTCTTTTTCATTTATTTCTGATCTGATTTTTATGATTTCTTTCCTTCTGCTAGTTTTGGGGGGTTTTTTTTGTTCTTCTTTCTCTAATTGCTTGAGGTGCAAGGTTAGGTTGTTTATTCGAGATGTTTCCTGCTTCTTAAGGTGGGCTTGTATTGCTATAAACTTCCCCCTTAGAACTGCTTTTGCTGCATCCCACAGGTTTTGGATCATTGTGTCTCCATTGTCATTTGTTTCTAGGTATTTTTTGATTTCCTCTTTGATTTCTTCAGTGATCACTTCATTATTAAGTAGTGTATTGTTTAGCCTCCATGTTTTTGTATTTTTTACAGATCTTTTCCTGTAATTGATATCTAGTCTCATGGAGTTGTGGTCAGAAAAGATACTTGATACAATTTCAATATTCTTAAATTTACCAAGGCTTGATTTGTGACCTAAGATATGATCTATCCTGGAGAATGTTCCATGAGCACTTGAGAAAAATGTGTATTCTGTTGTTTTTGGATGGAGTGGCCTATAAATATCAATTAAGTCCATCTTGTTTAATGTATCATTTAAAGCTTGTGTTTCCTTATTTATTTTTATTTTGGATGATCTGTCCATGGGTGAAAGTGGGGTGTTTAAGTCCCCTACTATGAATGTGTTACTGCTGATTTCCCCTTTTATGGCTGTTAGTATTTGCCTTATGTATTGAGGTGCTCCTATGTTGGGTGCATAAATATTTACAATTGTTATATCTTCTTCTTGGATCGATCCCTTGATCATTATGTAGTGTCCTTCTTTGTCTCTTTTAATAGTCCTTATTTTAAAGTCTATTTTGTCTGATATGAGAATTGCTACTCCAGCTTTCTTTTGGTTTCCATTTGCATGGAATATCTTTTTTCACCCTCTTACTTTCAGTCTGTATGTGTCTCTAGGTCTGAAGTGGGTCTCTTGTAGACAGCATATATAAGGGTCTTGTTTTTGTATCCATTCAGCTAATCTGTGTCTTTTGGTGGGAGCATTTAGTCCATTTACATTTAAGGTAATTATCGATATGTATGTTCCTATTCCCATTTTCTAAATTGTTTTGGGTTCGTTATTATAGGTCTTTTCCTTCTCTTGTGTTTCTTGCCTAGAGAAGATCCTTTAGCATTTGTTGTAAAGCTGGTTTTGTGGTGCTGAACTCTCTCAGCTTTTGCTTGTCTGTAAAGGTTTTAATTTCTCCATCAAATCTGAATGAGATCCTTGCTGGGTAGAGTAGTCTTGGCTGCAGGTTTTTCTCCTTCATCACTTTAAATATGTCCTGCCACTCCCTTCTGGCTTGTAGGGTTTCTGCTGAGAGATCAGCTGTTAACCTTATGGGGATTCCCTTATGTGTTATTTTGCCCTTGCTGCTTTTAATATGCTTTCTTTCTATTTAATTTTTGACAGTTTGATTAATATGTGTCTTGGTGTATTTCTCCTTGTATTTATCCTGTATGGGACTCTCTGTGCTTCCTGGACTTGATTAACTAATTCCTTTCCCATATTAGGGAAGTTTTCAACTAGAATCTCTTCAAATATTTTCTCAGTCCCTTTCTTTTTCTCTTCTTCTTCTGGAACCCCTATAATTTGAATGTTGGTGCGTTTAATGTTGTCCCAGATGTCTCTGAGACTGTCCTCAGTTCTTTTCATTCTTTTTTCTTTATTCTGCTCTGCAGTAGTTATTTCCACTATTTTATCTTCCAGGTCACTTATCCGTTCTTCTGCCTCAGTTATTCTGTTATTGATCCCATCTAGAGTACTTTTAATTTCATTTATTGTGTTGTTCATCATTGCTTGTTTCATTTTTATTTCTTCTAGGTCCTTGTTAACTGATTCTTGCATTTTGTCCATTCTATTTCCAAGATTTCGGATCATCCTTAACATCATTATTCTGAATTCTTTTTCAGGTAGACTGCCTATTTCCTCTTCATTTGTTTGGTCTGGTGCATTTTTATCTTGCTCCTTCTTCTGCTGTGTGTTTTTCTGTCTTCTCATTTTGCTTATCTTACTGTGTTTGGGGTCTCCTTTTTGCAGACTGCAGGTTCATAGTTCCCGCTGTTTTTGATGTCTGTCTCCAGTGGCTAAGATTGTTTCAGTGGGTTGTGTAGGCTTCCTGGTGGAGGGTACTAGTGCCTGTGTTCTGGTGGATGAGGCTGGATCTTGTCTCTCTAGTGGGCAGGTTCACGTCTGGTGGTGTGTTTGGGGTGTCTGTGGCCTTATTATGATTTTTGGCAGCCTCTCTGCTAATGGGTGGGGTTGTGTTCCTGTTTTGCTAGTTGTTTGGCATAGGTTGTCCAGCACTGTGGCTTGCTGGTCGTTGAGTGAAGCTGGGTGCCTGTGTTAAGATGGAGGTCTCTGGGAGATTTTTGCCATTTGATATTATGTGGAGCTGGGAGGTCTCTTGTGGACCAGTGTCCTGAAGTTGGCTCTCCTACCTCAGAGGCAGAGCCCTGACTCCTGGCTGGAGCACCAAGAGCCTTTCATCCACACGGCTCAGAATAAAAGGGAGAAAAAGTAGAGGGAATTAGTAGAAGTATGAGGAAAGAAAGAAGGAAAGGAGGGAATGAATGAAGGAAGGAAGGAAGAAAGAAAGAAGGCAAGAAGGAAAGAAGGCAAGAAGGAAAGAAAGGAGGGAGGGAGGGAGGAAGGAAGGAAGGAGGGAAAAAAGGAAAAACAGAAAGAAAGAAGATACAGTAAAAATAAAATAAAGTATAATAAAGTTACTGAATTAAAAAATTCTTATTAAAATAAAAGGGACGGATAGAACCTTTGGACAAATGTTGGAAGCAAGGCTATACAGACAAAATCTTACACAGAAGCATACACATACACCCTCACTAAAAGAGGTAAAGGGGGAAAAATCATAAATCTTGCTGTCAGAGACCACCTCCTCAATTTGGGATGATTCGTTGTCTAAAGGAGGGAAGGAAGGAAGGAAAGAAAGAAAGAAAGAAAGAAAGGACGAAGGTAAAGTATAATAACGTTATTAAAATTAAAATTGATTATTAAGAAAAAAATTTTAAGAAAAAAACATGGACGGATAGAACCCTAGGACAAATGGTGGAAGCAAGACTATACAGACAAGATCTCACACAGAAGCATACACATACACATTCACAAAAAGAGGAATAGGGAGAAAAATCATAGATCTTGCTCCTAAAGTCCACTTCCTTAATTTGGGATGATTGGTTGTCTATTCATGTATCCCACAGATGCAGGGTATATCAAGTTGATTGTGGAGCTTTAATCCGCTGCTTCTGAGGCTGCTGGGAGAGATTTCCCTTTCTCTTCTTTGTTCTCACAGCTCACAGGGGCTAAGCTTTGGATTTGGCACTGCCTCTGCGTGTAGGTCGCTGGAGGGCGTCTGTTTTTTGCTCAGACAGGACGGGGTTAAAGGAGCCGCTGATTCGGGGGTTCTGGCGTACTGAGGCCGGCGGGGAGGGAGGGGCACGGAATGCGGGGCGGGCCTGCAGGGGCAAAGTCCGGCGTGACTTTGCACCAGCCTGAGGCCTGCTGTGCGTTCTCCCGGGGAAGTTGTCCCTGGATCCCGGGAACCTGGCAGTGGCGGGCTGCACAGGCTCCGCGGAAGAGGGGTGTGGAGAGTGACCTGTGCTTGCACACAGGCCCCTTGGTGGCGGCAGCAGCAGCCTTAACGTCTCCCGCCCGTCTCTGGGGTGCGCGCTTTCAGCTGCGGCTCGCGCCCGTCTCTGGAGTTCCTTTAAGCAGCGTTCTTAAACCCCTCTCCTCACGCACCAGGAAACAAAGAGGGAAGAAAAAGTCTCTTGCCTCTTCGGCAGGTGCAGACTTTTCCCCGGACTCCCTCCTGGCTAGCTGTGGTGCACTAACCCCTTCAGGCTATGTTCAAGCCGCCAACCCCAGTCCTCTCCCTGCGCTCCGTCCGAAACCGAAACCCGAGCCTCAGAGCCTCAGCTCGCAGCCCCGCCCGCCCCGGCGGGTGAGCAGACAAGCCCGTCGGGCTGGTGAGTGCCGGTCGGCACCGATCCTCTGTGCGGGAATATCCCAGCTTTGCCCTCCGCACCCGTTGCTGTGCACTCCTATCCGGCTTCGAAGCTCCCCCCTCCGCCTCCCGCAGTCTCCGCCCGTGAAGGGGCTTCCTAGTGTGTGGAAACTTTTCCTCCTTCACAGCTCCCTCCCACTGGTGCAGGTGCCGTCCCTATCCTTTTGTCTCTGTTTATTCTTTTTTTCTTTTGCCCTACCCAGGTACGTGGGGAGTTTCTTGCCTTTTGGGAGGTCTGAGGTCTTCTGCCAGCCTTCAGTAGGTGTTCTGTAGGAGTTGTTCCACGTGTAGATGTATTTCTGGTGTATCTGTGGGGAGGAAGGTGATCTTCGCGTCTTACTCTTCCGCCATCTTCCTGCTCTCCCCCCTAAACTCGATATAACTGGATTTTAATCTACTATCTGACTTTTTCCTTGCTTATTGTATTTGTGCTGTTTCTTTTTATTTTCCTTTGTGGTAAGAAGATTCTTGATGGCCCGCAAGATCCCATGCTTTAATGTACATACCCTGTATAATCCTCTCCCCTTGCGTGTGGGACAGACCAGTGAATATGAGTGGATATCACTTCCATGATGAAATTACTATTATTAAATTGATTTGAGTTAATCAAAAGGGAGATTATCTTTGATGGGTATGACTCAATTAGATGAGATTTAAAAGAAGGTGAACAGAAAAGTACTTCTGTTGTCCTTTATAGTGAAAATTGCCATATGATGGAGAGAACCACAGGGAAAGGATCAGAGAATGGTCTCCAGAGGTGAGTGATCATCAAGAGTTGATAAGAAAACCGGAACTTTAGTCATAGAGTCACAGTGAAATTAATTTTATGTCAACCTGAGAGAGCATGGGAGAAGATCTTTCCCTAGATGAGTCTCCAGATGAATATACATCTGACCACTACCTTGATTTCAGCCTTGTGAGACCCTAAGCAGAGGACCCAATTAAAACTCATCGGACTTCTGAACTGTGAGAAAATAAAGCTGTGTTGTTTCAATTTCTAAGTTTATAACAATGTGTAATGTAACAATAAAAAAAACTAATATACCTCTATTGTCTCCTTTTAGATTGACTATTTTTAAATTTTAATTATTCATTTTCCTACACTATTGACAAAAGTCTGTTTTGCTTTTTCAAAAATCTCTTTATTTCAACCTCATCATTGAGGATATATTTGGTAGATATACAATTCTAGTTGGGCCAAAATTTCCAGGGCTTCATTTTTTTTGCCCTTACCTCTTGAGACCTACAGAAGCTCTCTTCATGTTCACAAACTTCCAGCTGCCTCTTCATGGATGGCCACATTCATAAGTGGAAGATGGTTCCAAATGATAACTTCATTTCTCTGAATTTTGTTCTTGGAACTTTTCTTGAAATGCTGCCTTTAACTTTGTGATCAATAAAATTAGTTTGAGTATTTTCTTTGCATTTTCTGAATATTCTCAGGGGGAAATATTGGCCCAAATTATCTAAACCACCATTTCATAAATGAAAAAAACTTCCTTCAGAGATTAAAGATAGCTTTTAACCAGGCATGTCCAACCATGTAACATCAAAGTCCCAGTATTCAGCTTGGTTAGATCAAGAAAAAGAGAATTGTGTAAAAAGTCTTCTGTAAATTGGATCTAACCTATTTGTCATGTCACCCATTTTACTTGCTTATAGTAGTTGTACCATAAATGTTAATTTAATAACAGTTGAATGTTCTAAACATTTCTATTGTTTATATGTAGTTTATCTAATATTTGCTCCAATAAATCTCTCTGCAACTACCTTTCTTTGTAATTATTTACATTGTATAATTGATTGCAATATTATAAATTCATGCAAAATCTCTGTAATTAATATAATCTACTTTGAAAACTAAAAGCATTGGATAAATGATATTAATAACTTGGTTGTTATCACATAGTCCATGAGGCACATTTCTTACCAGGGTACTAATAGAGTCTTGTTTTGAGAATACTTACTTTTATTCACATCACTTCAGTGCACATAAATGTATTACTAGATTTGTTTTTGCACCAGATCACCTAACTGTATGCAATACTTCTTTCCTACCTCCATGTTTAGCCTCATCTACTATGTGAAACCATCTTGTAAAAATTGCCTCAACCTACTAATTAGTTTGTTTAAATATTAGTCTAGTGACCATAAAATATATATCTAAATGTCTTTTATGTGTCATGACACCCACTGATTCTCTCCTCTATTACATATCCCACCACATTCAGACACCTTCTTTCACTCAACATGTCAGATGCCAGCTGCACTTGGTTAACTCTCTTGGGTATTACCCTAGTTCACATGTGGCATGAGGCATGACGTCTTAGCAGACATCTTGCTCCTTCTCGTGTTTCAGTTAATCCTCAACCCTATCAGTTATAACTTACTTCCTTCACCTTAGCCACTGGCTGGACTCTTTTGATAAATGTGCTCAACAATTAGACCCATGCCACCCCTAATCCTCTTACTTGGTATATTAATACAACCAGTATTGACAGCCACCCTACTAAATAGTACAATTAACTGGGGAAAGTTATTTAACTTTTCTAGGTTCTTGTTTCTTTGTCTCTAAAATTGTGAGAAAAAGAATGTCTACTTCAAAGCATTGTTGTGAATTCTAAATAATATATGACTTAAAAGAGTAATGACAGTGCTGAGACCTAATTCACACAATTATCATTGTTATATTATCATGATAATATATTTAAGCAATATGGAGACAGGGTGGGACCTGGGACCTGGGTTCTTTACTGGAGTGTTTGCACCTAGACAACTGTTCCCTTTGGCAACAGAATACAAAGAAACTAAGGGACTAAAAGTAAATGCACGCATGTTTAGTCAGGGTAATTATGAACAATAAGATACAAAGAGACCAAAATTCAACTGCCAATTCTGAGGTGTTGGGAGCAATGAGGTAAGAAAGGGTAAAAAGTTTTTTAAAAATACCGTTTTTTTCCTTTAACAAAATGCTTTTCCATTCTATTCTGGTTTCTCAGAGTGAGCAAGGGCACCTGTTACTTGTTTTCTCTCCCTCATGCCCCAAAAAGTTTTGCCTGAATTTCTTGTCTCGCTTCTTATCAATTTCTATTGATTAAAGAGTCCAAAAACCCAGGTCGGTAACAACATTATATTATGATGATCATATACTTAAATTGGGAAACACATTTGCTTGTTTATTAAATATTCCAATACCCACTTACCTCCTGTTTCTATAATTTTCTTTAGAAAATATATTTTTAGATACTGTAGGTAAAGTTGTTATTTGGGGTTTTGTTTGTTTGTAACTTAAGCCAAATGTCTGAGGAATGAGAGGAAAAAGCAGTAACAGTAAACAAGTTACAACATATGTCCATAAAATTTTAAAATAAACAATGTTTATGCTATTGTAAATTCAAGTTTTTGAGAAGTTGTTTGATAATATCCAAGCTCCATACTGCAACAATAATATACACTCTAAATAACATTGAAGTTGAGTAAAGTGATTGAATGTGAATTTGAGATTTTTTTTTTTAAGTTTGGATAACTTAGTGTCCAAGAAAATGAGGTCATACCAAAGTAAGAGTGCTTAACTCAATACTATCATCTTGCTGTTTTCTAATGTGTGTCTTCTAATGCTGAGGTTGGATCAAGATAATATTTGAACAGAAAAAGAAATCTAAAGGTAAGAATTTTCTTCCACAATATTTCATCTCTACTGTGTTTTTGTCAAGAAGGATATTAATTTCATTTTAGAAACATATGTAGGTTAAGTATATGGTGTATATAAGTGTGTGTATGTGTGTGTTGAATACAGGATAATGGAGGTACATGAAAACTTAAGAAAAAAGAGATAATAATGCATTTTATATACTGATCTTAGGAAACTTATTTTTGTTTTCTCCTCCATCTCTTCTTCCTTATTTCCTCTTAATAATAATACAAGTTATGTATCTTTAAGGTTGCTTAAAAATATTGTTAGGAAGTCTGAACATCTGATATGTTAATTATTATTTATATATTAGTGTTTTATATATATAATGTTTTCTACTATACAAAGATTGAGTTTGAGAAAGGTTATGTAAATTATCCAAGGAGGTATTGCTTGTAAATGATATAGCAATATTTTATATTCATATCCATAATATATAATTCTGCACTGACTACAGTTCACTGAAAGATACTATTATATCACTTATAATTTAGTAAGTGAATAAGCAACAAGTTAATATATTCAAAATATATTGCATAATCTCAAGTAAGGCACTTGAAATGATCTGTTGAAAATTCTTGAAACCATATATATATATATATATATATACACATATATATACAGGAAATAAAACAGTTTATGACTATTAATTTTCACATAGTGTCCATTAGTATATAATATTGCTGCCATCAATCTATGCATATCTTTTTAAACTTCACAACTAGGTAAATGTGGCAGACTATTACATCAGTGGCCACCATAAACCATTTTTATCTGTATGTTTCCTGTGTAGTTTACTGTCACATCAACTCAGCTTGGCCACATAATTTAGTTTGACCAATGAGACATCAACGAGTCTTGATAACTTGATACAAACAGAGACTTGATAATTGCTTGCCCATTAGGCCTTGTCCGCTGAATGTTCTTCGAGCTCTGAATCACTATGTATATACGTCCAGCAACTCTTTTATAGCATCCACTTGGAAAAACAGAGATGCTCAGTCAGCTCCCAGATGTTTCAGCCATCCCAGTGAGGCTCTAAACATGAAAGAAGAAGGCATCTTGGACATTCCAGTTTTATCAGACACCGTCTGTGCCTAACCCCAATTGTAGAATAACGCAGGACAAAAGTTTGTTATTTTGTTTAAGTCTTTAAATTAGGGTAATCTCATGAAGCAATTGACAACTGAATCAGCTATATAATTATTGTTTTATAAGCAAATATTTGTTTATGTTCATCTACATTTATACTGATTTACTTGCTCAACTTCAAAAAATCATTATCATACTCATTTTCTTATAGAATAATTTTTCTTCTTCATAAGATATAGCTATTTGAATATCCTGTGGCTAAGTTCTCTCAGATTTCGTTGGGCTAGAGTGTCTTGATTTTGCTCCCCTTTAGATTGATAGTTTGTGTTGACCATTACTTATTATCATCACTTTGAAGCTAATATTTCACTTTCTTTGTGATTTCATTATACTACTGACAGCTACTATAAGTATACTTCATTCTATGCCTCTTGAAAATTCATTTAGCCTGTAGTTGAAATTTTAATTCTATTCTTATTCTCTTTTTCCAAAATCTATGCTTCATATCTTCTCTTTTTTATTTACAATATACAAAACATTTTCTGATCTAACTTCCATTCTCTATTCATTACTTACTTGTTCCGTATCTTCAACTGTGAATATTCTCTTGTTAACTTACCCATTGAGTCGAATATATGTATGTGTGTATATATATATATATATATATATATATATATACACTCCCACACACACATGTACATATTCATGCACACCTGTTTCAAAATCTGTTTTTGTTTCTTTATTATAGCTGCATGATCATATTTAGCAGTTATGTCTTCTAATGTGTTTTCAATTCAATTTATTACTTTAAATATTGATACTTTACATCAATATTTTATAAGGCCAATGTAGATTCTAAGTCATTAGATTTTAATTTTTTTGGCTATTACTACTGGCAGTTCAAGGAAATCTTTTTTTTTTTTCTGGTAAATGTCCTTTTATTCTCTCACATTTTTTTCAGCTATATTGAGGTACCATTGGCAAATAAAATTGTAATATATTTAAAGTGTTCAATAAGATAATATCATATACATTGTAAAATGATTACCCTCAGTCAAGTTAATCAACACTTCCATCAACTCACATATTTACCTCTATTTTGTGTGTGAGATCACTTAAGTTCTACTCTCTTATTAAATTTCAATTATACAATACAGTACTATCAACTATAGTCACCATTTTATACATTAGATCCTCAGACCTTCTTCATGTGAAAGGCATTTTCCTGAATTTTGATCTTATGCTTATAAGTGGCTAATCTAAATTGGACTTCTAATGGGCTTAGTTAGGTATGCTTTTCTCCAAAGAGTACTTGTTTTTGCTTAAGTCGGGGAGTGTTCTACTGGAAACTGCCTCAATTTAACTTTTAAGCTTTGGATATTCCAGACAGTATGAGTAACATATGCTTTCAAAGCTGTTTCTATCATGGAATATGTTTCCACCTAACAAGAGCTGTGGCTGAGCTCATGGAGATTGTCTATGAGCTATTCCTTTACTTGGGGCTTTATATGATGTTCTCAGTTACTGTCCCACATCTAGCAAAGGGGTGAAACCTTGTCTTTTATCCTCATCATAGATGGGAAAACTAATTTCTCTACTTTTCATAAAACAGTCTACTTTTTCATAAAACAGTCTTGTTTTCATTTAGGTTTGTTTTGGTTTGTGTGTTTTTGACCCTTGGTTTTCTTATCATTCTGGTTGTCTGTTGTCTCTATAATGGAAGACTCTGGATTTCCTTTGCCTTTTCTTTTCTTCTTGTGGGCTCTGTTAATCAATTAAAATTATGTTAACTGAAATTTAGGCAATGTCTAGGTGTTTTGCCCCAAGATGTTTTTTGTATGGCTGACCATATTGATTGAAATATATTTCTATTTTTTACTCATTCTCTTATAACATATTATATCTCAGTCTACTTATTAAACTTTATATTTAAATTTATAAAAGTTTAATATTTTGTTTAGAATTGTCTTATGTTACTTGTTTAGTTCTTAGACTACTTATTTGTCATAAATCTTTTGGTCCTACAATTTAGATCAGTAATCAGTCAGTATTTTATTTGTGTTATTTTTCTAGGAAATCTATGCATTTAATTTTGGACTTATTGCTATCATTTCATTTTAAGTGTCAATGGAAATATGAAGCATTGCCCAAGTAGCTTAATCAATGCATGTGTATTATTTTACATAACAGGGAGTCTGAAGGTAAGCTGTTTCAGGTTTAATTATTTCAGCCACAGGGTAGCATCAAGACCCTAATGCTCTCCATTTTTCTGCTCTGCCACTTCCTGTGTGCTGGCTATTAACTTTAAGTCTGTATAATCATGATCAAAGATAGTTTATGCAACCTCAAGATTTAGCTTCCTGCCCCTGAAACTATCTTTGATAAGAACTGGACTTATGATTGTGGTCCTTGTGCATACATTTGTGTCAGATATCTAAACAAAGTCAAGGTTCTATTAAGTATGAAATGGGAGACTCATTATGGTATGAATAACTAATGGAATCCGATACAAAATCTTTTAATATACAGTAATTTTTTGTGTGAATATTATAGTCATCAGTCCTTTTTATAAGTTATGTATATATACACATGTGTATAATTCTATGTATTTCATTATATATTCACATGTATTACATTATATATGTCTACATATTTTATATATATACATATATTTATATATATGTGTATATATATATATTTAAGTGTGAGATCACTTAAGTTCTACTCTCTTAGTAAATTTTAATTGAATAAAATTAAATCATCCTTGACCTCTTTATTCTAAGGCTGTGCTTTCCCATAGAGTTAAGAAATGGGAAACAGTCATGACAATATATTGATTGCTTCAGGCATGGGTATGGTTAACACAGCCTGGGACTGCTGACAGAAGTTTGAGGTAGACAAAAGTTTGGGGCAGCCAAAGCCCTTGAGATGAGTGATCACCTGATATATGGCTCTGCTTTTAACCTGAGTGAACTACACTGACTATAAACCCCTATGTGTTTAGGAAACACTGTCTTAAAAAATACTCTTGCTGAATTTATTAAATACTTATATTCAGTTTTTAGTTTTATCTTATCCACCTGAATTTTTACATATCCTCCATGAAACACTATTTAATGTCTTTTCACGGTCTTCAAATATTTATGTACTATAATTTATTGTGCATTTAGCTTCTAATTATAAATAAATGTTTTTAAGGTATCATATTATATATTCCGCAGTAATCTTTAGCTATATTTAATTTTGCTCAGTTGAAATTAATATTCTGATGTATAAAATACTAGTGAAAATTTTTATCTTAAATATTTTATTTAAATAATTTTATTTAAATATTTTAGAATAAAGAATGTCTGAATGTGAATCTACAACAACAGAACAATGAATGAAAGTATCATTTTTCTGTATATTAAAGAAAGCTAAAAATCTTGCAATTATAAAGGATGTTTGACTTTGCATTCCTAAAGAGAATTCAGTGACACAATTATATTCAGCAAAACATGATACTATAAGGCAGATAACAGAATAACACTTTGAGAAAAACACAAAATAAACATATTTGAAAATAGTATTTATAGATTTATGTAACTTTTTTTTTTTTTTCAGTACGCAAGCCTCTCACTGTTGTGGACTCTCCCGTTGTGGAGCACAGGTTCCGGACGCACAGGCTCAGCGGCCATGGCTCACGGGCCCAGCCGCTCCGCAGCATGTGGGATCTTCCCAGACCAGGGCACGAACCTGTGTCCCCTGCATCAGCAGGT
This sequence comes from Leucopleurus acutus, assembly GCF_964270905.1. Taxonomy (NCBI): domain Eukaryota; kingdom Metazoa; phylum Chordata; class Mammalia; order Artiodactyla; family Delphinidae; genus Leucopleurus; species Leucopleurus acutus. Next base: position 40,337,973 of record NC_139160.1, on the reverse strand, counting down.
GGACTCTCAACCACTGTGCCACCAAGGAAGCCCTATGTAACTCTTTTATAGTTTCCCTGAATTTTTAAGACAAGGCAAAAATAGTTATTCTTTATTTTATTTAGGTAAAAATAAAATTTTATTTAGGTAAAAATAAAATTAAAGATGATAGAATTTTTCCCCAAATAACAACATTCTTCTTTGAGAGACAGTATAAAAAAATATATGGAATTTGATGTCAAGTAACACTGGTTTTTCTTAATTTAATAACTGCTTGACTTTGGGCAAATAACTGAAACAATATGACTTTTAGTTTTTCCGTAGGAATAAGAATATTTATAGTTTGGATAAGTAGGAAAAGAAAAACCTTATCAACTTGCAGATTCACTATAATCTGTTTCCTAAAGGAGGATAAATCATAAGCAGGGTGAGGGATGACATAGATCTGAGAACCTTGCTTATACTCTAAGAGGGAAAGTAAGTATAATAATTCAGCCAAATATTCCAGGGAAGCTAAAAAAAAAAAAAAAAAAAAAAAAAAAAAAAACACCAAGAAATTGAAACAAGTGTGAAGTATGAAACATCAGTGTCATACTTGGCATTAGAGACAAGAAGCAAGTAGTCCACGATAAAGGTCATCAGGAAATCCCTAAACCCTAGTGTCAATAGTTTGATAAATGACCCCAACTTCTTTTAGAGTACATACAGAAATTATACTAGTCAGCGCAAGCTGCCATAACAAAATACCATAGACTGGGTGTCTTTAACAGAAATTTAGTTTTGAGCACAACACATACCATATACTACAGCCCATTGAATAAAATAGGAATCAGTGAATACATATTTGATATAAATAAGTAAATGACAAGGTAATGCTGTTCCTTATATTGTAAACCATCATATAAATTTAGAAGGTATGGTAACACTATAAAATGACTGTATGACAATAGCCATAATAATAATTGACTCAAGGAAGAAGTAATAATTGGTGATAAAACTAGTGGATAATAGTTTGATGAGCATTAGGTTATTTACATGGTCTCAAGGTATCTACTTATATTAATTACAATGGGAAGAAATTGACATGATGTGCCTCCTGATATAATGCACTGAGAAGACCGCAGCGTCATTTCTGTGACATTCCTTCTATTAAATGCATGACATAAATTTACTCTTGGGGAAACATCAGACAAACCCACATTGAGAGACATTCTACATGGTAATTGATCTGTATTCTCAAAATGATCAATTCCATAAAAGTAAAGAAAAACTGAGAAATTGTTCCTTAATAAAAGAAACTGTTGAGATGTAATGTGATACAGAATTTTCATTTACTGTAACATTGAGAAAATGGAAATCTGACTAAATTCTGTACATTCAATAATAGTATTTGCATAATTGTTCTGTGGTTCTGTAAGGAAATATTTTTGTTTTAGGAAACGCACACTGAAGCATTTAGGAATAAAGTACAGTGATGTTTTCTAATCTCAGATATTTCAAAAAAATATGCAGAAAGAGCAAAAGTGGTAAAAGTTTGACATTTGCAGAAGCTGAGTGAAAGGGAAGTTGAAATTCTTTGTATTATTCTTACAACATTTGTGTCTGATATTACATCAAAATAAAAATCTTAAAGAAAAATAAAATATTAGTTTTTATCCTTTTTGATAATCTTTCTCCTGCTTCAGTTTTAGATCTCTACACAGGGCAGGTGGCATTTAAAAGTTTAAAATCTGTCCTTAAAACTTTTGCATCTAGAAAATGGAAGGTAACCTGCAATAACTGACCTTGTAGACTACCCATTTGCAGGCATATGTCTGGCTAGAGAGTAGAAAACTCAGATTATACACCTTTCCCTTACAATATTTCTTTCACTGATTTTTATCACTCTAGAAATACTTGGAAAGGAAGAAGGTATGTGAAACTCAAATCTCCTCAATGGTTTTACTTTCAGAAGTTTGATAAGAAAGTTAGTTGATACCAACTGGTAAAATTATATTTAGGGGGCTTCCCTGGTGGCGCAGTGGTTGAGAGTCCGCCTGCCAATGCAAGGGACATGGGTTCGTGCCCCGGTCCGGGAGGATCCCACATGCCGCGGAGCGGCTGGGCCCGTGAGCCATGGCCGCTGAGCCTGCACGTCCGGAGGCTGTGCTCCACAACGGGAGAGGCCACAGCAGCTAGAGGCCCGCGTACCGCAAAAAAAAAAAAAAAAAATTAGGTTTATGGATTATCCATGGGTAATCCCTTCTTAATTCCTCTCTTATTGTTTATGAAACTACCATTTATCTGTCACCCAAAAATGGAGTTATTTTTACTCATCATTCTTAATCAAAAACTTGTAGTTAGTTTCCAAGTCCTATTTTTTCCCCCTCTAAAATTCTCTTTATTTTATATGCATTTTTGACTGTATAGGTTTCTTTTCATTTTTTAAAACACTTTACTGAGGTATGACTGACATGTAAAAAGTTATATATATTTAGCATATACAACTTGATGAGTTTGAGGATTGACTGCATAATTTTCTTATTAAGAACATTGTAATCCCTCCGTTTGGCTTATTGGTCAAGTCCAGTTTCAAACACCTCCATCCTTGTGATCAAACCACATCTGAATTGATAAACTATTTACAATGGAAATGGAAGCTTTTTTGGGGTGGGGGGTGGTGGTTTACCTTAGTGTTATTCAATTAACTTGATTTAAAAAAAAATTTGACAAGGCTCAAATCCTCTACTTATTGTAGCTTCCTATACCCAACATTATGTAAATATTCAGCAAGTACTCACTAAATATTCATTAATTCATTTGAAAAACAAGAAGTACCTTTTGTGTACCAGCCAATGTTTCTATACTTGTTATGTGTGATACTGATTTTTTGATCCTTATCTTGCAAAGGGAATAGACAGGTAAAAGTCAATTGAAAATGCACATCAAGTAAGATCATTTTAGACTGCGAAAAATGCTATGAAGGAGAGTAAAGTACAATTGATGTGTGTGACTAGGTAGGGAAGCCTGACTTAGATTAGGTGCTCCTGAAAGGCTTCACTTAGAAAATGACATTTGAACTGGGACATGGATGACTGGAAGGAGTCAGCTGTGAGCAATCTAGTCACCTAAATTTACGCAGAGTCAGAGCAACTGTACGTGAACAAGGTGAGAAAGATTTTGGTGTATTGGAAGCAAAAGGAAATCTGACTGCAACTTAGTGAATGAGGAATAAAGATAAATTGAGAGACAGGCAGTAGGAGTATAAATTTTTTTCTAAAAGCAATGGGAACACAGTGGTAGTTTTCATCTTGGAACTGTCATAGATCAATTTTTATTTTTTTACTCACTTCAGCTGGATGTAAATAGACTTCTTGTTCAGCTGGATGTAAATAGACTTCTTCCAATTCCTTCTAGAGAAGGAATTGGAATAATTTTTAATTGTTGTAAAATTTCAATTACTGGAATAATAAAAATTGAAATAATTTTATAATTGTCTTGAGACAATTATAATAATTCAGATAAATATTAATTGGATTGGTCTGCATTTATAGTGGAGATTCCAAGAGGTATGACTTTGAGCTATTAAGAGGAATAACTAATGTATTTGATTTGGGCATTGTAGAAAAGCTCAAGGAATGACTCCTAAGTTTTCAACTTCGGCAAGCAGATTAAAAAGAAAAATCAAACAAACAAACAAGACTGAGGAAGCTACACAGTACATGTTAGTATGAAAGTATCAGGGAGGTCAAGGCTCCTGCCACAGTTGTGTTAAATTTGAACTGTCTGTGGACATGCAAGTTGTGACACCAAGCAAGTAGCTTGATAGATGAGTTTGATGAACAATGGAAATATCAAGGCTGGAGACATAAGGGCAGGAGTTGACAAATAAATGATATTGTAATAATTTTTATATCCTTACATAAATAATTGAATATCAAAAGTATATTAATAATTTATTATAAACATAGCTTGATTCTAATGGTATTTTTATTTTTACATTTACATTGCTAATTTCCTTCAGCAAGTACAATTGAAAGCTTTTATTTCAAATTAAACTGATTTTTATATCTTAAGGGGAATTTGTCTTCAAAATAATATTTTGATTGCAGAAGTTATTTTCACAGTAATCATGTTTCAAAAAAACTTCTATTTTAAGATTATTTTAATGCAGAAAGAAATGAAGTACATCTTCATTTCTTTACAAATGAATATTTATCCCAAAGTAATAATTTTATTTTTTGAGGATTTTTTTTTTAAATGAAAGTATAAATTAAGATGAAACACAGATAAGAAAGCCATAAGAAAGCAATATGGTAACTTTTTGTTCAGATCTTTTAAAATGTCAACACAAATCAAAGTCAGAATTCAGAGACTATTCTAGAAGTATTTTCTCTCAAGTCTCATTGGCTGAATTGTGGCTGGTAATGGTCTGTAAAAGGAAAGCCAATTTGCCCCTTGATGGAGATTACTGTACCAAATGTAGAAAAGAGCTTTACAAAATGTGATACACTTTCGATTCAATTGTGAAACGGTCAATTAATTTCCTAATTTTTCTTTTTGTGCGATGGAAATAGGTCTTGCTTGTTAATTCTCTTTAATTTCCCACATCAGTTTCTTGGCATTACTGTTTATTTCTTAACCTGCAAAATTGTATTTAAGACAAAGAGTATAGTTCCACATGTTTTAAAATTCTAATTCACTGGTAAATAACTATTTTTAAAAACTTGACTTATGAGGTTAAAAAACTTTGAAACTAAATTTATTATATTTATAAATAAATGTTTAAAGAAGAGAATGAATTATTTCTTCAACATTTCTAACTTTCTCAATATTAATTAGTATGACTTTGTTTCCTAGATTAAAATTTCTTAAAAATTAGCTGGTTATACTATAGCCATCCACATAGTTAATATCTATGAAAAATATGTCCTTTATTTTTAATGTACTGTAGCATAGAAAAACATAAAATACACCTGTTACATATGATCATTATGTATATTTATAAACTTAAATCAACAGGTAAATTATGAAGTTAAAACTTATCTTTTCTGCACATTTTAGTATATTCATTTTAGAGTTTAAATCTGAAACAGTTTTAATTAAATTATTAAAGCAAATGAAAGACTCATCCTTACGTTAGAGATGTCTTATAAGCAAATAAATAATTTATGTAATTAGAAAAAGATTGAGAAGTTCCCTGGTGCTGCAGTGGTTAAGAATCCACCTGCCAATGCAGGGGACATGGATTCGATCCCTGGTCCAGGAAGATCCCACATGCTGCGGAGCAACTAAGCCTGTGCACCACAACTACTGAGCTTGTGCTCTAGAGACTGCAAGCCACAATTACTGAGCCCACACATTGCAACTACTGAAGCTTGCATGCCTAGAGCCTGTGCTCCACAACAAGAGAAGCCACTGCAATGAGAAGACTGTGCACTGCAACGAAGAATAGCCCCTGTAGCCACAACTAGAGAAAACCTGCAGGCAACAGTGAAGACACAATGCAGCCAAAAAAAGAAAGATTGAATTTACTGTATGATTCTTATGAAATTGCTTTAAGGTAATCATTACCTTATGTGTTTATTCTGGGAAAAAGTTGAACATGATAAATATAAACATTATGTCTCTACAAATGTCAATTTAAAAACATGAAACTTTCAGAGGTGTCATATTTTGTGTACTTTCAAACAGCTATCACTGCAATAAAATAAATTAGAAATGTGCAGAAATATTTTTATTGATTAATATAGATATTTTATATGTAGAACATTTCTTATAGTGGGGAAAGCACAACAATTTTATGTAATTTATTTTGAAGTATGCATATAAGATTAATATCATATTTTAGAATAATATAAATTCAGGCTGTGGGAAAAAATGGCGAACTAGGAGAATCCAGCTTCCTTATCATCCCACAAAGATCAATGATTGGGCAGCTATCCACAAACCAAAATATCTCTGGAAAACCTCTGGAGTCTACTTAGATGTTTTAGCAACACCATGAAACAAAAACCTTGAGAATAATTGCAAAAGAAGAGAAGGGAGACATAATCCTATCACTCAGGCTGGCATTTTTTAGTGCCAAGAAGGAACATCCCAGCTGGAAAGAGTTCCTCTTAACTGGAAAGGAAGATCAGGGTGAGCCACCAGCTTCTTCAGCCTTTGGGGGCACTTCAAAAAAGTCCCAACTCAGTTTCACCTCACCCAGACTGGTAAAGCTGAGAGGTATTGAGCCAGCTAGGAACAAGGATGGAATTCAACAAATCCTTAGATTTGGGATAGATCTCAAAAAAACAAGTTCAAACTGCTTTGAATTGCAGGACTCCTGCTTCTAAAGACAGATGTTAATGCTCGCCTTAACAAATCTACAGAAGGTATTATTTCACAAGAGCATTTATTTCAATCATTGAGCATGTATCTGTTGAATATCCTCATATAGACACTGATTTAGGCACTGGGCACATAAAAAATTACATATGATCCCTGTGTGCAAGACTGACCACAGGTAAAAAATTACTGTACTTAATTAATAGCAAACTATTCATGGGGAACAGGGAGCACACATTCCATGGAGAAATATCGCTTACCCAGAAAATGTTCCAGAGGTAACACTTGAGCCATGAATGAAGAGAAGAGTTTGCTACAACTACCAGAGAGGCAGAAAGGAAAACAATGAGCAAATACACAGGGATATAAAAAGGCATAGCATTCAGGGGAAATTCAAACATTGACCCATTGCTGATATATAAGATACTAAGAATGAGCACATACAATAATATTGAAAATGTAGTCAAAGACAAGGTCATGTAGGGCTTATGGTATTTTCTCAGTTTCCAGCTGTGAGACAATCATTTTTAGAGATCATTCCTTATGATATTGGTACATGAATAGAAAGACTAATAGAACAGAACACAAAGTACAGAAAGAGAAAAAAAATAGCTATTGTGATTTAAAATTTATTAAATTGGCATTCAGATTAAATAACTAGTATTATGAAAACTGATAGTCATTGCAAAGTGATACTGGATTTGTATGTCACACCACATGCCAGGAAAAACACCAAAGGATCAAATATTTAAATGTCAATAATGATATTATATTAGGACTAGAATAAAAGCTGAATGTGGGTGAATTCATTTAAAATATTGGAGTGGAAAAGTTTTTTAAACTATCACTTAAAATACAAACATTATAGTAAAAAAATGATAAATTGAAGTATATTAAAAATCAAAACAAAAATAAACCTGATAAACATGAAGAACAAACTTGCAGGGGAAGCATAAGCAATATCAAAGATAAATAATTATTGTAAATGCCTATATCAAAAAAATGGTGCCCTCAAATTTCATATGTTGAAGACTTAACTGCCAGTTCTTCAGAATGTGACTTTTTTTGAGATAGGATCTTTAAAGAGTTAACTAAATTAAAATGAGGCAATGAATGTGGATCCTAATCCAATCTGACTAGTGTCCTCATAAGATTTGGAGATTAGGACATACAGAGATGTACCAGGATTGCCCACACACACAAAAAGCCCACGTGAGGACACAGGATGACACAGTGACTTGCAAGACAAGGAAAGAAGTCTCAGGAAAAACTAAACCTACAAACTTTGATCTTGGACTTCTAGTCTCCAGAACAATTAGAAAAAAAATTCCATTGTTTAATAAGACACCCAATCTGAGGTATGCTGTTATAGCAGCCCTAACAAGCTAACACAATCTCTCTACATGAAAAGTGAGAGAAATGAAGAAAAAATAAATAAATTATCCCAAACCCAACTGAATAATGGGCAAAAGACATTAAAGCACAGTTTACAGAAAACATACAAGTATTCCTTAAATAGATGAAAAGTAGCTTACACTTATTCATAATAAAAATAATGTACGTAAGACTACAGTCAAGATGCTATTGGGGAGAAGGAAATTTCCCCCTCTACCTCTCTTGAGTTTTTGTGGCTGGGCTAATAATGAAATAAACACAAGACAGATAACAGGGGGAAAAGAAACACATTTTATTTTGTGTGTAAGGAGGCCTCAAAGAAATGGGACCTAAAAAGTGGCTAAAGCAGGCAGATTTTATACTTTTTAGACAAAGAAACAAATTTGTGATGAATTGACAGGACAATGAAACTTAGGTTTTGGGAGCTTAATTAGTGAAGAATCTAAATAGAGCTTGGGATTTGGGGAGTGAATTAAAGAAGTAACACGACTTGTTTATATATCCTCTTGTCCCAGAATTCCCTATCTCTGGAGATAATGGTGTCCTCTACCGACAGATGTAGGAAGTGCACCTTTCACAAGAGAGATGTATTTCCTGCTTTTAGGAAATCAGAGAGGAGGGTCAGAGTGTCCCTCTTCCACTGGCCATTTCTTAAGTAACTTAAATACAAAATAATCAATATGCTATTGAAGAATATTTTGGGATGTCCTACCCTGGGTCCCAACAATGTTATATCTCATTGTTCAGATGGACAGAAACCCCAAAGATGTGGAGAAACGCTGGCTCTTTTTTTTTTTTTTATTTTAACATCTTTATTGGAGTATAATTGCTTTACAATGGTGTGTTAGTTTCTGCTTTATAACAAAATTAATCAGTTATACATATACACATGTTCCCATATCTCTTCCCTCTTGCTTCTCCCTCCCTCCCACCCTCCCTATCCCACCCCTCTAGGTGGTCACAAACCACCTGGCTGATCTCCTTGTGCTATGCGGCTGCTTCCCACTAGCTATCTATTTTACGTTTGGTAGTGTATATATGTCCATGCCACTCTCTCACTTTATCACAGCTTACCCTTCTCCCTCCCCATATCCTCAAGTCCATGCTCTAATAGGTCTGTCTCTTTATTCCCATCTTACACCTAGGTACTTCATGACGTTTTTAGGCTTCTTTTATTTCTTAGATTCCATATATATGTGTTAGCATACGGTATTTGTTTTTCTCTTTCTGACTTACTTCACTCTGTATGACAGACTCTAGGTCCAACCACCTCACTACAAATAACTCAATTAAGATTCTTTTTATGGCTGAGTAATATTCCATTGTATATATGTGCCAAATCTTATTTATCCATTCATCTGTTGATGGACACTTAGGTTGCTGCCATGTCCTGGCTATTGTAAATAGAGCTGCAATGAACATTTTGGTACATGACTCTTTCTGAATTATGGTTTTCTCAGGGTATATTCCCAGTAGTGGGATTGCTGGGTCGTATGGTAGTTCTATTTGTAGTTTCTAAAGGAACCTCCATAATGTTCTCCATAGTGGCTGTATCAATTTATATTCCCACCAACAGTGCAAGAGTGTTCCCTTTTCTCCACACCCTCTCCAGCATTTATTGTTTCTAGATTTTTTGATGATGGCCATTCTGACTGGTGTGAGATGATATCTCACTGTAGTTTTGATTTGCATTTCTCTAATGATTAATGATGTTGAACATTCTTTCATGTGTTTGTTGGCAATCTGTATATCTTCTTTGGAGAAATGTTTATTTAGGTCTTCTGCTCATTTTTGGATTGGGTGGTTTGTTTTTTTGTTATTGAGCTGCATGAGCTGCTTGTAAATTTTGGAGATTAATCCTTTGTCAGTTGCTTCATTTGCAAATATTTTCTCCCATTCTGAGGGTTGTCTTTTGGTCTTGTGTATGTTTCCTTTGCTGTGCAAAAGCTTTGAAGTTTCATTAGGTCCCATTTGTTTATTTTTGTTTTTATTTCCATTTCTCTAGAAGGTGGGTCAAAAAGGATCTTGATGTGATTTATGTCATAGAATATTCTGCCTGTTTCCCTCTAAGAGTTTGATAGTTTCTGGCCTTACATTTAGGTCTTTAAGCCATTTTGAGCTTATTTTTGTGTATGGTGTTAGGGAGTGTTCTAATTTCATACTTTTATATGTACCTGTCCAGTTTTCCCAGCACCATTTACTGGAGAGGTTGTATTTTCTCCACTGTATATTCTTGCCTCCTTTATCAAAGATAAGGTGACCATATGTGTGTGGATTTATCTCTGGGCTTTCTATCCTGTTCCATTGATGTATCTTTCTGTTTTTGTGCCAGTACCATGCTATCTTGATTACTGTAACTTTGTAGTATAGTCTGAAGTCAAGGAGCCTGATTCCTCCAGCTCCATTTATCATTCTCAAGATTTCTTTGGCTATTTGGGGTCTTTTGTGTTTCCATACAAATTGTGATTTTTTTTTTCTATTTCTGTGAAAATTGCCAGTGGTACTTTGATAGGGATTGCATTGAATTGGTAGATTGCTTTGGGTAGTAGAGTCAGTTTCACAATGTTGATTCTTCCAATCCAAGAACATGGTATATCTCTCCATCTATTTGTATCATCTTTAATTTCTTCCATCAGTGTCTTATAATTGTCTGCATACAGGTCTTTTGTCTCCTTAGGTATGTTTATTCCTAGATATTTTATTATTTTTGTTGCAGTGGTAAATGGGAGTGTTTTCTTAATTTCACTTTCAGATTTTTCATCATTAGTGTATAAGAATGACAAAGATTTCTGTGCACTAATTTTGTATCCTGCTTCTTTACCAAATTCATTGATTAGCTCTAGTAGTTTTCTGGTAGCATCTTTAGGATTCTCTATGTATAGTATCATGTCATCTGCAAAGAGTGACAGCTTTACTTCTTCTTTCCCAAATGGAATTATTTTCATTTCTTTTTCTTCTCTGATTGCTGTGGCTAAAACTTCCAAAATTATGCGGAAAAATAGTGGTGAGAGTGGGCAACCTTGTCTTGTTCCTGATCTTAGTGGAAATGGTTTCTTTTTCACCATTGAGGACAATGTTGGCTGTGGACTTGTCATATATGGCCTTTATTATGTTGAAGAAAGTTCTCTCTATGCCTACTTTCTGCAGGGTTTTTATTATAAATTTGGGTTGAATTTTGTCGAAAGTTTTCTCTCCATCTATTGAGATGATCATATGGTGTTTCTCCTTCAGTTTGTTAATATGGTGTATTATTTTGATTGATTTGCCTATATTGAAGAATCCTTGCATTCCTGGAATAAACCCCGCTTGATCATGATGTACGATCCTTTTAATGTGCTGTTGGATTCTGTTTGGTAGTATTTTGTTGAGGATTTTTGCATCTATGTTCATCTGTGATAGTGGCCTGTAGTTTTCTTTCTTTGTGATATCTTTGTCTGGTTTTGGTATCAGGGTGATGGTAGCCTTGTAGAATGAGTTTGGAAGTGTTCCTCCCTCTGTTGTAGTTTGGAAGAGTTTGAGAAGGATAGGTGTTATCTCTTCTCTAAATGTTTGATACAATTCACCTGTGAAGCCATCTGGTCCTGGGTTTTTGTTTTTTGGAAGATTTTTAATAACGGTTTCAATTTCAGTGCTTGTGATTGGTCTGTTCATATTTTCTATTTCTTCCTGGTTCAGTCATGGCAGGTTTGCATTTCTAATAATTTGTCCATTTCTTCCAGGTTGTTCATTTTATTGGCATTGAGTAGTAATCCCTCATGATCCTTTGTATTTCTGCAGTGACAGCTGTTACTTCTCCTTTGTCATTTCTAATTCTATTGCTTTGAGTCTTGTCTCTGTTTTTCTTGTTGAGTCTGGCTAATGGTTTATCAGTTTTGTTTCTCTTTTCAAAGAAACAAAAGCTTTTAGTTTTATTGATCTTTGCTCTCATTTCCTTCATTTCTTTTTTGTTTATTTCTGATCTGATCTTTATGATTTCTTTCTTTCTGCTAACTTTGGGGGGCTTTAGTTCTTCTTTCTCTGATTGCTTTAGGTGCAAGTTTAGGTTGTTTATTTGAGATGTTTCCTGTTTCTTAAGGTAGGATTGTATTGCTATATACTTCCCTCTTAGAACTGCTTTTGCTGCATCCCATAGGTTTTGAGTAATCGTGTCCCCATTGTCATTTGTTTCTTGGTATTTTTTTTTATTTCTTCAGTGATCACTTCATTATTAAATAGTGTATTGTTTAGCCTCCATGTGTTTGTATTTTTTACAGATCTTTTCCTGTAATTGATATCTAGTCTCATAGCATTGCAGTGGGAGAAGATACTTCATTCAATTTCAATTTTCTTAAATTTACCAAGGCCTCATTTGTGACCCAAGATATGATCTATCCTGGATAATGTTCCATGAGCACTTGAGAAAAAAGTTTATTCTGTTGTTTTTGGATGGAATATCCTATAAATATCAATTAAGTCCATCTTGTTTACTGTATCATTTAAAGTTTGTGTTTCCTTATTTATTTTCATTTTGGATTATCTGTACATTGGTGAAAGTGGGGTGTTAAAGTCCCCTACTATGAATGTGTTACTGTTGATTTCCCCTCTTATGGCTGTTAGTATTTGCCTTATGTACTGAGGTGCTCCTATGTTGGGTGCATAAATATTTACAATTGTTATATCTTCTTCTTGGATCGATCCCTTGATCATTATGCAGTGTCCTTTTTTTTCTCTTGCAATAGTCTTTTTTTTAAAGTCTATTTTTTCTGATATAAGAATTGCTACTCCAGCTTTCTTTTGATTTCCATTTGAATGGAATATCTTTTTCCATCCCCTCACTTTCAGTCTGTATGTGTCCCTAGTTCTGATGTGGGTTTCTTGTAGAAAGCATATATATGGGTATTGTTTTTGTATCCATTCAGCCAGTCTTTGTCTTTTGGTGGGAGCATTCAATTCATTTACATTTAAGGTAATTATCGCTATGTATGTTCCTATTCCCATTTTCTTAATTGTTTTGTGTTTGTTATTGTGGGCCTTTTCCTTCTCTTGTGTTTCTTGTTTAGAGAAGTTCCTTTATCATTTCTTGTAAAGCTGGGTTGGTGGTGCTGAACTCTCAGCTTTTGCTTCTCTGTAAAGGTTTTAATTTCTTCATCAAATCTGAATGAGATCCTTGCTGGTAGAGTTATCTTGGTTTTAGGTTTTTCTCCTTCATCACTTTTAATATGTCCTGCCAGTCCTTTCTGGCTTGCAGAGTTTCTGCTGAAAGGTCAGCTCTTAACCTTGTGGGGATTCCCTTGTGTGTTATTTGTTGTTTTTCCCTTGCTGCTTTTAATATGTTTTCTTTGTATTTAATTTTTGATAGCATGATTAATATGTGTCTTGGCGTGTTTCTCCTTGGATTTATCCTGTATGGGACTCTCTGTGTTTCCTGGACTTGATTGACTATTTCCTTTCCCATATTAGGGAAGTTTTCAACTGTAATCTCTTCAAATATTTTCTCAGTCCCTTTCTTTTTCTCTTCTTCTTCTGGGACCCCTATAATTTGAATGATGTTGTCCCAGAAGTCTCTGAGACTGTCCTCATTTCTTTTCATTCTTTTTTCTTTATTCTGCTCTGCAGTAGTTATTTCCACTATTTTATCTTCCAGGTCACTTATCCGTTCCTCTACCTCAGTTATTCTGCTACTGATCCCATCTAGAGTTTTTTTTGTTTTTTGTTTTTTTGCGCTATGCAGGCCTCTCACTGTTGTGGCCTCTCCTGCCGCAGAGCACAGGCTCCAGACGCACAGGCTCAGCGGCCATGGCTCACGGGCCCAGCCGCTCCATGGCATGTGGGATCTTCCCGGACCGGGGCACGAACCCATGTCCCCTGCATCGGCAGGCAGACTCTCAACCACTGCGCCACCAGGGAAGCCCTAGAGTATTTTTAATTTCATTTATTGTGTTGTTTATCCTTGCTTGATTCATCTTCAGTTCTTCTAGGTCTTTGTTAAAAGTTTTCTTATATTTTCTCTATTCTATTTCCAAGATTTTGGATCATATTTACTATCATTATTCTGAATTATTTTTCAGGTAGACTGCCTATTTCCTCTTCATTTGTTAGGTCTGGTAAGTTTTCACCTTGTTCCTTCATCTGCTGTGTGTTTTTCTGTCTTCTCATTTTGCTTATCTTACTGTGTTTGGGGTCTCCTTTTTGCAGGCTGCATGTTTGTTGTTCTTGTTGTTTTTGGTGTCTGTCCCCAGTGGCTAAAGTTGTTTCAGTGGGTTGTGTAGGCTTCCTGGTGGAGAGGACTAGTGCCTGTGTTCTGGTGGATGAGGCTGGATCTTGTCTTTCTGCTGGGCATGTCCACGTCTGGTGGTGTGTTTTGGGGTGTCTGTGACCTTATTATGATTTTAGGCAGCCTCTCTGCTAATGGGTGGGGTTGTGCGTCTGTCTTGCTGGTTGTTTGGCATAGGGTGTCCAGCACTGTAGTTTGCTGGTCGTTGAGTGAAGCTGGGTTTTGGTGTTGAGATGGAGATCTCTGTGAGATTTTCACCGTCTGATATTACGTGGATCTTGGAGGTCTCTTGTGGACCAGTGTCCTGAAGTTGGCTCTCCCACCTCAGAGGCACAGCACTGACTCCTGGCTGGAGCACCAAGAGCCTTTCATCCACATGGCTAAGAATAAAAGGGTGAAAAAGTAGAAAGAAGGAAGATAAAATAAACTAAAATACAGTAAGATAAAATAAAGTTATTAAAATAAAAAATAAAGGATAATTATTAAGAATTTTTTTAAGTAAAAAAACAAAACAAAAAAAACAAACAAACAAGAAAACGGATGGACAGAACCCTAGGACAAATGGTGAAAGCAAAGCTTTCCAGGCAAAATCTCACACAGAAGCATACACATGCACACTCACAAAAAGAGGAAAAGGGGAAAAAATAATATATCTTGCTCCCAAAGTCCACCTCCTCAATTTGGGATGATTCTTTGTCTCTTTAGGTATTCCACAGATGCAGGGTGAATCTAGTTGATTGTGGATATTTAATCCCTGCTCCTGAGGCTGCTGGGAGGGACTTTCCTTTCTCTCCTTTGTTCGCACAGCTTCTGGGGTTCAGCTTTGTATTTGGCCCCTCCTCTGCGTGTAGGTCTCCTGAGGACGTCTGTTCTTCATTCAAACAGGACAGGGTTAAAGGAGAAGCTGATTCGGGGGCTTTGGCTCACTCAGGCCAGGGGGAGGGAGGGGTACGGATGCAGGGCAAGCCTGCGGCGACATAGGCCAGTGGGACGTTGCACCAGCCTGAGGCGCGCCGTGTGTTCTCCCAGGGAAGTTGTCCCTGGATCACGTCACCCTGGCAGTGGCGGGCTGCACAGGCTACCAGGAGGGGAGGTGTGGTTAGTGATCTGTGCTCCCACACAAGGCTTCTTGGTGGCAGCAGCAGCAGCCTTAGCGACTGATGCCCATCTCTGGAGTCCGCATTCTTAACCTCGGCTCGTGCCCGTCTCTGGAGCTCCTTTAAGCAGCGCTCTTAATCCCCTCTCCTCGCACACCAGGAAACAAAGAGGCAAGAAAAAGTCTCTTGCCTCTTCGGAAGTCCAGACTTTTTCCCAGACTGCCTCCCAGCTAGCCGTGGTGCACTAACCCCTTAAAGTGAAACACCGGCTCTTTAACAAATGTGTGCTGTCCCTACACAACCATGAAGATTCCTTATTATGCTTATAAACCAACCATAAGTTTGGTAGGTTGTTCTAGTAGTATAATTTATTCAAACTCAACTCCTTTATATTGATTGAAAAAAAACCTTATAGAATATATTATATTTGAAACTTGTTGTCAAGAATATAAAGTAATAGCCTATATTTGGACACTGAGAATTCCTCAGCAGCAAGATATATTTTTGTAATCAAATGCCCATTATTCAATTCACTTATTTACGTTACCACTTGTCTTTTTCCTGGTCTTACACTTAAAGACCTATGATTTGTCTCATTATTATTTTATGACAGGTCTTACCAGCTTTTCAAGACTGTCCTCAAAAGCATCAAGACATTTTTGACCTTTCCAAGACCCTGCTAATATCTCCTTATCAGGACACTTTGTTCACTCATTCCCGAGGGCAGGCCCTTTAAAAAGCATGCCCTTGAACTTGGAGGCAG
The DNA here is from genome assembly GCF_964270905.1 of Leucopleurus acutus. Lineage (NCBI taxonomy): Eukaryota > Metazoa > Chordata > Mammalia > Artiodactyla > Delphinidae > Leucopleurus > Leucopleurus acutus. The sequence goes on along the minus strand of NC_139160.1, from coordinate 40,322,177 downwards.
GCAGTGAAATCTTTTCAGATTTGTCCCAGTGGAACTGCCATCTCTCCTTCCCCCTGTTGCTCACTTCTTTGTCCTTCTTTACTTTTCTTCTCAAAGGAATCACCTGAGGGAGAAAAAAAAATAGTGTCAGAATGCCAGTGGAAGTTCAAAGCCTTGATTCATCTTACTGAAAAATGCACTGGCTCCAGCCACAGCTCTCCAGAGTCAACATCCTCACAGATTTGATGATTCTCTGCCTATCATATTCCTTCTTCAATTTGCTTGGTATTTTAGAGTCATACATAATGGATCAAATGGATAAAGTTTTTCTGCTCTCTGAGCAGTATACATTCATAAAAGTTTGCATGTACATAAAACTATTTCTATGAAAAGACAATAATATATTGTGACTTCTAGAAAATTATCCACTGTCTTTGTGTAAACAACTGTGTCCTTCTGTAGAAATTTTATTTTCATCATAACAATAACCATAGCATTCCTATTTACAATATATTATACATTTCAACTATGGCAAAATGTGAAGATTACTATGAAGTGACTTCCTTTCACACATATGTATGCATTTAAACACATGAGTATAAGTAGACCCATGGAAATTGAGTAAGAACTAGTATGTAGAGTAGTATGTCATTTTAGAATCACAAAGTTACTTGTTATACGGGTATATATTGATTTTCTAAAGGTGTTTAACTTTGCATTCTGAGGAGCTATCAATATGCCACAGTTTCTCTATAAACTTGTTTTAGATCTCTTATCTAAACCTTAAAGTCTTATTTTCTTTTGAAAATGGCACACTCATACTCTTTCTTTCCATAGATTTAAATTTTGTTAAATTTTTCTTGCAATTCTTTATTGATATCAATTTATCTCAGGTGTGACAATGCAAAAGATAGTAGGAAAAAAAATATTTTGAGTAGGAAAATCATGATGCTCACTATAGAGAAAATATTTTTTCTTATCCTTTTACTTTTGTCTTTATTTTCATTTTAAATGAAGGAGATCAAAAATATAGACTTATAAACATTTTAGAGACACTTTGGAGTTTTTTACACTGTTTTCCAAGAATTCTGAGTTTAATGAAACTTTAAGTTTTGGAGATTCTAAGTTTGTGAATTTGTATTACATTTACGGTCTGCATAAATGTTAAAGAATCTTTCAGTTGTGTCCACTGTGTTGAGAATGTGTAAATGCAAAGCTAGAGAATTTCTGAACATTGCCACACAATGGGAATATTTTATAATTACCTGACTGTATTAATTAAAATAAAAATTATGATAATTTGGTCACAAAGTCATTAATTCTTTTTTTTTTAAGTTTTTTATTGTTTTGATGTGGACAATTTTTAAACTCTTTATTGAATTTGTTACAATATTGCTTCTGTTTTATGTTTTGGTTTTTTGGCCACAGTGCATGTGGGATCTTAGCTCCCCAACCAGGGATCGAACCTGCACCTCTTGCATTAGAAGGCCAAGTCTTAACCACTGGACCACCAGAGAAGTCCCAAAGTCTCTTTGATTCTTAGAAATTTCAGAATAGAATACTTTGATGCTTGTTAATATTTAATAAACATCTACTTTTATTCCATTAGTAAGTAAAAACTATTTGTGATTTTTGCAAATGTACATGCTACTGTAAAACATAACATTTTTATTATTCTTTGTTTGGAATAAGGTGTTACACATAAATATTTAGATGCTGTGTGTACTAGAGTCATGATAAAATAGTGATAAGTAAAAATTAAGCACTCTGCCTTTTCAGCTTATGCAATTACCAAAAGTGTGAACCACCCCTTAGAGTATGCCCTTCATCCTGTTTGGGTTGACTCCTTTTTCTGGCCTGTACTTCCCCTCACTCCTGTGGATGTCCTTTTCAACTTAAGCCTCTCTCTGGGCCAAAGCATCTCTCTTGTCCACTCCAGAACACAGATATTGTTTCCTAATGACATTTAGTGCTCAGAAAGGGAAGGGAAGGAGAAGGGGAGGAAGGTGAAGCAAGGAAAAGGAATGATGGAAGGGGAATGTGGAGAAAGGGGATGGGAAAAACGTAGAGATGATAATGCTATTTTAAATTCATACTTCATAGTTAAAGAATTAAGGGTTTTGGGGTAGAAGAGATGCAGACCAGAATAAGATACAAAAGGCACAGATAGATATCTGCATACCAGAGTGGAGGAGAGAGATGCCATGGCCCAGAGTGGGCCAGGGATCCCAAGCAGAGCGAGAAGTCTGGCCTCGTGTGGGGGTCATTGTCTGCCTAAGTTGAGGAGGACATCCACAGGAGTGGGGTCAACCCAGACAGGATAATGAGTACACTCACATAAGAGGTGGCATGTGGTGTGGGGAATCAAGGTGCAATGGCTGTCCAGATTGTATATGTGTGTGATGTGCTGAGGCCTAGAATGAAATATGTGGTATATCCTGAAAAAGTCAAGTTTTCAATGTATTTTACATGGATAAAGGTGCTATTTAAACTCTTTGACAACTTAGTACTCAGAATATCAACTTATTTTGCCCATGATTGTCAGGGTTTCATTTAAAAACTATAAAAGCAAACTTGTACTCCTAGTGTATGCAACTTATTAGAGGACATTATGCTTGATTTAATAAGTGCTCGAGTATTTCCATTGCAGCTATTTGCTACACATAATTTGTTAAAATATCATAAATGCCTATATATGTGCCAGAATATCTGAAAATGTGAAAGAAAATACCAACAAAGTATATGGAGCAACTCTCACACACCATTTCATACATTGTATTTAGGAGTGAAAATTTTACATTATTTTGGGAAAATGTTTAGTAGTAGCTACTAAACACTAAAAATATTAAACATTCATATTGTGTTATTAGCAGTACCAATTGTATGTATATTCCCAAAATATGTATGTGCGTTGTGTATATATATATATACACACACATATATACATATACATATATATATATATATATATATATCCTTAAGTATTGTGTTTTTTCATCTTAGAGAATAAAAACAATGAACTAGTATAAGTCACAGAAGTGTTTCTTTCAGTCTTCCTTCTTTTCCACTCTATTTATTTCAAGATTAGACTGCTCAAATGACTGTCACACCCTTGTCATGCTCCCTTCTGAGGGCCTAAACAGAATCTGCTAAAGCATACATGGCAACACCTCATTCCATCAATGATTTTTTCCAGCTTTAGTGAAATATAATTTTTTCCAGTTTCATTGAGATATAGATCAACATATAACATTAAGTTTAAGATGTACAAGGTGTTGATTTGATACACTTATATATTGCAATATGATTACCACATAATTATTTCTTTTTTGTGGTGAGAACACTTAAGATCTACTCTCTTAGTAACTTTCAAGTATATGATGCACTATTATTAACTATAATCGTAATGTTGTGCATTAGATCCCTAGAACTTATTTAGCTTCTAATTGGAAATTTGCACTTTTTGATCAACATCTTCTACCATGGGATCCAGCAATCCCATTTCTGGATATATACCCAAAGGAAAAGAAAACAGGACCCCAAAGAGATACCTGCACTCTCATGTTTATTGCAGCATTATTTACAATAGCCAAGGTATGGAAACAACCTAGTTTTCACCAACCATTTTTAATTGCTAGTTTCGGATCAGACAATATAGCTTGAAGTTTCTAGATCATAGTATCTGATGTAGAATATTTCATATGCATTAAACATAAAAATAAAAGTGACACTATGAAATAGGAAAAAGGTTTTGATGGAAAGAGGAAAAATGCAAAGAATGACCAAACACACACACAAAAACACATAAAGTCAGTGCTTATTCACTTTATTTGTTTGTTGTTTTTTTGTTTGTTTTATCTCTGGACTTTTTAATACTTTTCTCCTTTCCATTGATACACTGATAATCAGAAAAATTGAGTTGCTTCCTTACCTTCTCTTTTAGGAGCTACAGACTGTAATACAAAAGCAGAAGAGTGAGACAGAAATGTGCTCACACGCTCCAAGGACACAGTGAAAGACAGTGATCTTAGTGAGCAAGGAGATGATGGTGGAAGGTGAGGTCTGAAATGTTCCTGAGGTCAGATTGTGAAGGACAAAGATTATGGTAAGGAATTGGGATACGACCTTGACTCTAGTGTATAGATTACAGCAGGAGTGTATTAAGATTAGATTTACATTTTTGTTTTTAAAGATCAATCTGTCTCAACTGTGATGAATGCTTAGCAGGAAACAAGAATGAAGATTGGAAGAATGTTTAGGAGGTAGGTTTGCGTGTGTAGGTGAGAGAAAATGGTGATTTGGGCGTGGTTTGTTGAAACAAAGATGGCACAATTTACTCACATTTGGGATATATTTTACTTGTATTTGGCATGTACTTGCAGCAAGTACACAATCATTTTTGTCCTAGGAATAACAGTTGACAAAAGAACAGAGAAGAGAAAGAAGAAAATATCAACTATATTTTCCTAGATATAGGTCTAGGCTTAAGCTGGACTTAAAATATGTAAAGCATATATTTTTCCTTGTCATATCCTTATATATTACCTTTTCACATAACTGATTCCCCAGAGTCCTAGGCATACAGTGTTCTCATGCCACCTTAATTTCTTATTTGTGATTTAAAAAAAAAAAAAGAAAGAAAAAGAAAAGGAAACTAAAAGAAAAAAAAGAAAAAAATCTCCAGGGTCCCAGCTTGCTTTCTCTATGTTTCTTAAAATATTCATTACTCTGGGCAGGAAAATAAATGCTTAAGTAAATAGATGGGATGGAAGTAATTTTCTGCAATTTCTGAAGGATTAACAGATCAATACACTTACCTAGAATATTCTTATTTCATTTATTGTTAGAAAAGAACCCTCAGCTCATAGAAGACAGCAAGATATAAACCAGCTACAATCCCATAAATGTTGAAAGTAGAATATGAGATCTAATGTATTAAACACGACAGTTTATTGCGCATGAAGCCGAATCTGGCCTCTGTAACCCGAAACCAAATTAAATCTCGGACACAGAGTTTTGGGTGAAGAAGAAAATAACACTATTTCGCTTTGCCAAACGAAGGGGGTGTTGACTTAAAATAAAAATGCACAACGTGAGAGCTGTGAGTTAAGTTTTATTTGGGGCAAAATGAGGACTGCAGCCTGGGAGACAGCATTTCAGATAGCTCTGAGAAATTGCTCCAAAGAGGTAGGGGGGGGAAGGTCAATATATATGTGATTTTGGTGAAGGAGGAATACATACAATCAAGCACATATTTTTTGCAGAAGGTCTTGTGAGGGTTACTGCTAGTCACAAAGAGCAGATGTCACCATGAAGAAAAGGTATAGTGTTTTCTAGATATGAGGAGATGCAAGAATTGGGCTCATAAAATTAGCTCCTAAAAATATCTAACTCTCTGAAGACCTGTTCTGCCAGTTTTTCTCAGAGCATCAAGAATGAGGCAGAGTGCCTCATTCCTGATCTCCACCCTGAATTCCTTTCAGGGGGTGTTGAAGGTCAGCACCTGCAGTGGCACCTGATTTAATTCATGTAGAGGTAGGTAGCAAGTGCCAATTTGTAGTTGACAGGGGCCACAGCAGGCTAATACCCTCAGAACTGTGTGTCCCGACCTGGAGGGGGCAGTGAGGAGTTTTATAGCAATGGTTCAAAGATGAGGGCATGATCAGCTTGTGGACATTCTTCTGATTGGTTGGTGGTGAGGTAAGTAGGAGTCAGCATCATTAACCTTCTCGTTCCAACCAGTCTGGGGTCTACATACTTCTGGGCAGCATACAGTTAACTTCTCCCACCACAAAACAGGTCAAAGATTTTGTTATGTATATCCCTTGAGGGGGAACCAGAACCCTGCCCCAAGGTTGCACTATTGTTTCTTGACTGTTCCTCCCTTGCCTCTGCATCCCCTCCCTTCCCTAATTAGCAACTGTTTCAACCTGCCCTTTGGAACTCAGGGAAGGTCATGGAGGCTGAATGAAGCCTGTTTCCTATAATCAAGAAATGTGGAACACAGGAAGTCTTTTGTGCCGAGAAACCCCACAGTCTCCTGCTCTGTTTCACTCAAGCATTAACAATTATAAACATTAGCAAAACTGCATTGGTTTCCCTGTCCCCAAGTCCCAGAGTTGGCTTAGCTGCACAGATAGATACCAGGCACATATTAAGCTTTGAACCACAGCTGAGGAAATTTGAGCTTAAGTAACTGTCACTTTTATAGGAAGCAGAAAGCAAGGCTGCTCTTTGCGTGAAGACAAATATGCAGGAACACAAAAGATAGGACTGCCTTCCACAGTGCCTATGTGTGTGAGTGTGTGTGTGTGTGTGTGTGTGTGTGTGTATTTACTTATTAGAATGTAGAACAAAGAAGCAAAGTAAAAACATTTGTAAAATATGAGTTAGGTATTATTTTAACCAAGGCAGCTGAGGTGTCCCTTAGTCAGGACTCAATACCTAAACTTTACGTGATTTCAAACACTTTTCACTTCCCCAATCTAAGTTCACAGAGTTCTGAAACTTCAAGTTTTTATTTGTTTTGTTATGTTTTTGGTATCTTAATTGCTCTTAAAGAGGTAATGCTTTGAATTTTGGTAGGAAGAGAGACTGCTAGACCAGAGTGTTGTGGGTGGCAAGAGAAGAAAAGAGGGTAGAATTGCAACTATTTGTAATTTGTGTATTTGTAAATCAAGGCCTCCCTGCATTCATAAACTGGAACAATGCATTTTTAATAAATAATAGTAGCGCCTACTTCATACAAAGGGATGAAGCTCAGAGTATATTTTGAGTTGCTAAGTCTTTTTTTCTGTTAATGTGATCTTATAAAAGCTAGGAAGCTGAATGAAAAAGATAAAATATATAACAATATATATGCCTACTACTCCCTCTATATTCCTGCTTAAAGCAGTTTGTCTTTTTCTTAATTAAAATACCTCTTTCCTCTATAAATTCAATATGCAGTATTTGTTTAAGAAGGTAAGCGTTATCTCATACAGTAATGGTTGTAACACTTGACAGTGCTACCCAGCTACCCAGGAGAGGTTTGGTTTATAACAAACTATTCTAAAACCTGGTCTAGGAACCCTGGTCATGTACAGTAATTATGACAAGAAATGCAAAACTAAAACTATTATAAAAGTACCTGTGATAGCAAGTGCATCAATAAGTTATTTTGTGGCACATCCAATAAAATGAGAATTCAATATATAAATTGTAACAAATCTTCCACAAAAGCTAAATACTGTTCTCACTAAAAATAAAATTATAAGACATATATTTTTCCATTGGTCATTTATTAACAGCTTAGAGTGAGAGATAGAGACAGAGACAGAGAGACAGGGACAGAGAGACAAAGAGGTAGAGAGATCTTAACCAGGAAAAGATGTTTATTGCCTTTATGAACTTTAAGATATTTGACTCAACAAGTAGAAACTTTAGAATGCTACAAGTGGTATTTCTAAGTTAACCAATTAATTCTGTCCATAAATTCAACAAGAAAAAAAAAGCATGTATGTAACTGAGCAGGACCCTATGGGGCTTTCCTGGGACACACCACTCCGCAGTATCCTCTGCTTTAGCTCCTCTCTGAAGTACATAGATAATAGTATCTGATGAATGTTTCCTGAGTTTTTCAGATATGAAAACCACCACCAAATGGGAGAAATTACCTATTTGATGATGAGGAGCACATAGCCTCCAGACCTTCTGGTGCCTAAGTATTGATCATCATCAACCAATCAGAGAATTGTGCATGAGCTGATCACCTACCCTGGGATGCTTCTCCCTCAACTTGCCTTTAAAAATGCTTTGCTAAAACACTTCAGGGAGTTTGGAGTTTTAGAGCACGAGGCTCCAATCCTGCTTGTACTGGCAACTTTACAATAAATGCTGCATTTTCCTTCACCACAACCCAGTATCAGTAGATTGGCTTTACTATGTGTGGGTGAGAGAACCCAAGTTTGGTTCAAATATATAAAGTAAGTAACATATAAAGTAAGGATTGATTCATAACACAAGAATAATAAAATACACTAACTTACATTCTGATTTTGACCACACTGCACATATGCTACCCATACAATCCAAGTAGAGCAATCTACAAATTTAAGGCTAGCATACTTAGATCCATTATGCTTACTCAGAAATATTGCCTCTAGGGTGAACCAGCCATTCAGAGTAAAGCTGCTTCCAAAGATAATATAACTAATGAATTCGTTAGTGCAGAGAAAATTGTAACATCTATGATACTCTGCCAGATGTTGAATATATTGAACATTGCCAGTGAATAAATTACTTTACAAAGGTAAATAAAACAATTTGACACACAGGTGCCGATTGAAAAAAAATGCACAACGTGAGAGTTGTGAGTTAAGTCTTATCTGGGGCAAAGTGAGGACTATAGCCCAGGAGACAGCATCTCAGATAGCCCAGAGAAACTGCTCCAAAGAGGTAGGGGGAGGGGTCAGTATTATATAAGATTTTAGAGAAGGGGGTATACGTGCAGTCAAGCACACATTTTGTCAGAGGCTTGCTGCTAGTCACAAGCAGCAGATGTTACCATTAATGATTTCAGTGCTTTTCTAGATATGAGAAGATGCAAGAATTTGGCTCATAAAATCTTCTCCTGAAAATACCTAACTGTCTGAAGGCTTGTTCTGCCAGTTTTTTCCCAGAGCAGTGCCTCATTCCTGATCTCCACCCTGAACTCCTTTCAGGGCATATAGGTCAGTGGCTGTGGTGGCTAGTGACTTAATCCCTGTAGATGCAGATGGCAAGTACCAATTTTTTGTTGGCACAGGAAAGTATTTTGAAGTTATTCACGCTCTTACACTAAATTCATTTCTAAATGCACTGTTTATTTCAATACTACAGAATATGTAAATAACAATTTACACCTGTGTATCTGTGTGATTAGGCCTAAAAATAAGAGCATATTTTCATGAAGAAGGAATGTAACAGTCATAGACAAAGTTAGGAGAAATCCTAGATTCCCCAAGATAGTGTTATAGGATTCTCTTTACTTTCCAGTTGACACAAAGTCCTTTCTGGTTTCAGCTGAATCTTTGGTAATGCCAAAAAATAAAATTTTCATTAATCAGGGATAGGTATAAATACCAATACCTATTTTCCTAAAAAGAGGAATGCCCATATCATCAGGCAAAGGATTAAAAGATTCTACTCTAATTCACTGTGTTTAGTAGTAAGAGATAGTATGTGATACGTGGATGAGAGAAAAAAGGGGAATTGATACACTTGAAGTCATGTAGATCAATGTAATCCTAAGTTTACAAACTGAAATCACATAAATCTCACTTAAATTTTATAAAATAGTGGAGATAAATGCCAAATCTACCTAACTCTATGGGTTAAGGACAATGGAAGAAAGGTGTGTTGAGGTCTTCATGGCTCTTAATCAAATTGAAATGACAGAGGCTAGATAGATCACAGATAAATTTCACTTACATATATGGGAACCACAGATCAAAGGGAAGGATGAAAACCTAGAGAAGATGAAAATTTTGACAACATCAGACAAAATCAGTTTATGAGGTCAACTATGTAGGCCTACATATCCCACAGTGACAAGTATTTTGGATGATTTTGAGTCATGATCATTGTATATATCCACTCATTTGTTTGCTCAGTCAGCCAGTCAGTCATTTCACACTTTTTCATTTATTTATTTATCAGCTCATGCAATCAAGCCATATTTGTGCATTGCTTTACTATTAACAAAGATTTTTCACCTAAATTTTTTCATCTAATTCCTTTGGCAAATGCAGGAAAGGCATAAAGCAGCATTATCTCAATTTTACAAATTTACAAATGAGGAAATACAGACTTTGCAATGCTAAATGACTTACCCCACTTCACAAAGGAAATACATTGCAGATTCAGAAATTTATAATGTCAGTATTAAAACTCGTAGACTAATAAGAAAATGCAATATAAGGAAGAAGGCAGTTTGCAGCCAACAATCACATCAAGGGTAAGATACTTCCAAAATTATGGAGAGGGGAAAAAAACTTACCAACCTAAACAAACAGACAAAAAAGTTTACTATGGTTTTCAAGAAAAAAACTAAAGCATTAAAAAGTTTGCTTTTGCTATATTATCCCTTTTAAGAGCCAAAGTATGAATGATCAGAGCAGAATTTGTTTTTTTCCATACTCAGCTATTGCTAGAATTTTGGCTAATTCATGGCTCATTCCACTGCCTACCTTCATAATAACTAGAAATAAAGTAGAACAAGAAAAGGAAGGCAACATTTTTTTTTACAGTTTTTGTGACTAAATAAAGATTTACAGGGTACACTGAATGAAATCAGTGACTATAAAAATTCAAATGATAAGAATTAAACCTGCATAAACATTTGAGATACATTAACACTGCCAGTAATTTAGTTATCAAAAATGGAAATAGAAGAGAGAAATGGGAGAAATTTAAACTCTTACTTAATCTATATGCCTTACTCTAAGTTGCCTTACAAATTTATACTACTCTCAATGTGTGCGTGTGTATATTTGTATATGTACATACACACATATACATATTCACACACCACACAGGTGCACACATACATAGATACATATACATATGTATGGTATATTGGATATATCATAGGTTGGGTATATCATATATATCATGATATATATACCAATATATCATGGTATATTGGGTATACCTTATCAATAATGAGATAAATATTAAATGACTATATTATGATTTACAAATTAGACTTATTTAGATAAAAAAATCCAAATTCTATATTCAACACCAAACATATTACAAACTGACTAGAGAAATTTATTTATAAGCACATAGCAAATTGAATTTTGTATTTGTACAACTTTAATAATATTATGACCCTGAGACTAAATATAAAATTATATAAATGTCTAATTATGTCAATGTCATGTACACTCTGATGTGATGTGATTGGAAAGGCAATTTTCCTGTATGACATTTTTTTCAAAAATCCATAACCCTGTCTAATCATGAAAAAAAATCTGTCAAACTTAAATCGAGGGGTATTCCAGCAAGTGTCTGACCAATAGTCATTAAACATTCAAGATAGTGAAAAATAGGCAGAGACTAAGAAACTGTCATGGATAAGAGAGGATTAAGGAGACTTAATGATTAAATGCAACTGTCTCCTGGACCAGGTTTTGGAAGAAAGAAAGGACAGTAGAAATCTGGTGAAATCAGAGTAGTCTGTAGTTTATGTAATAGTACTTTACTAATAATGTTAATTTCTTAGTTTTGACAAATGCATCACTTTTTATATAAGGTGCATGCATTATTAGAGACTGAGAAAAAGGTATTATGATATTATCTCTCTGTACTACCTTCCTCTCTTTGCAACTTTTTATGAATATGAAATTATTTTAAAGTAAAATGATTAATGATTTTAATAAGTAAACTTTATCTTCAGTGCGAAAATTAAATTGTGTTTGAAAATATCTGCTAAGAAACACATGACAGTCCCATTCAATCATTCAAAACACAAATGACAGCCCCATTCAGTCATCAACTTAAAAATGACTGCATATTTATAAAAGAAAAGTGAGTAAGTCAACTTTATATTTGACAATTTTGATGTGAAAACTAGGGAATCTTTTGGGAGTACAGAGTCTACTGTATTTTTCATACCCTCTCTCTACTCAGAACCCCTCAACTCTCACTTCTTCCCTTCTGCCTTTGAATAAAACCAACTTCAATAATATGTCCTATAGACAATGATGTACTTATAGATACAGCTTGTTGATGGTATAAAAATTAAATTTAGTCTACAGTGTTGGCTACATAATCTCACTGTGATTTTTTTTTGAAATTACAATCAAAGAAGCATATTTTCCCCACTTAGTATTTCTACACACTAGGCTTTCCCACAAAATATTAACTTTTTGAAGAGGTCATTTACTGTTAGAAATCTTTCTTACATGTACTTTGTTATTGACATGGACATTTTAAAATAGCACAGTTTGACTAGTTGGAAGCATATGTACTCTCATCCAACATTATTAAACATTTCCCATACTGTGAAATTTTTTTAACACTTGATTCTTCTAATCATTACAGATGTTTTCTATTTATCTTCTTAAATGTATATTTGCTAAAAAATAAATGCTATTTTCCCTGCCATATTATGGCCCAAATATTAATTGAGCCATTCTTTTTAATGGGTAAGGCAGAATGTGATTTTTTTTTCTTTCACTTTTCAATAAGTATTCTCAAAAGAAGGGTTTCAATAAGTGTATTTAGTGTAATGTAGCATTTTCCCCCTGTAGCTGTTAAATATAAATCTTATAAAGAACGTTCTAAACATTACCATAATGTTTTTGAATTATTGAAGTATTTTTTAAGTTTTGGATTGAGTTTTACATGGCTTTAATCACTGTAGAAAAAAATGGTTAGATGACCTTCATATTTTGAATGTTTTAAAATTGTTATTTATCAAGCAGTTCCCATAGCATCATTATCCATTATCCCTAGGCACAATGAAGTTTAGGCAAGTTTCCTCACTGATGACAATTGATCCAACTCTCTATTTCACATAATTTCATGGCTATTTTTGGCTAATTTTTTTTTTCATATTAGATGAGTTCAATCACGGTTTTTTCTACTACTGAGTCCAAGATCTATACTTGGAATAGAAGTTTTATCCCTGCCATTTTCTGAATAACTTTCATTGTATCTTATTATTATTCTCAAATGGCAATTCATTTTTAGAAATTAAAAAAGAATTTTTTTGCCTGTGAAAGCTGAGTTTAATTGGATTAAAATTATATAATTCACTAATCCCCTTTCTGTACAGAAATCAAATGAGAATAACTGTTAACTTCGCTGAGTATCACACTTCCTCATTAAACTCAGGCCACCTCCAGTAAGGTGCTTGGGCCATGGCAGTCTGATGAATATACTGATTGAAAACACCTATGTTAAATCTTACTTTCAAAAATTAATAAAGTTTAATATCACCATATTTTATAGGCATAATAGTAGATATATAGTAGTAGATATCACTACTGGTTTCCCATGTCAATGGAACATTGTAAAAACTGTGTTTACCCTCTTCCAGAATCAGAGTGGGAGGGCATTGCAATTTGGAGAAAATTTACCACGAAGAGCTCCTAATAAACACCTCAGGTGTGGCATTTTTGTTGTTGAATGTGTCAGGGACACCCTCTTTGTGGAATACAGTGATACCACAAGCTTAGAGCAAAAACTTCAAGATATTCTCTGCATTTTAGCTGTCTGATCCTAGAGAGATAGAAAGAATTACCTAATAATTTTTAAAGTGCAATACTCTAATAAAAGTATTGAAAATATATTAAAGCTTCCCCTTTAAAAAGATAATTAATTCCATATGTTTTCTGGATCACACATACTGTTTTAAAAATATCTCATGACCAAGCTACTAGAAGTTAGGAACCTCAGGTATTCAATATTCTAAGTAATAGAAACTCAAGTGAAATTTAGTATTATTCTTTAGCAGAAATATATATCCATTAATAGAACTACTACAATAATGAAAAGAGGGTTTTTTGTTGTTGTTGCTAAACACAGAAATTTAACTAAAAATGTCAATGTCAATGTTAGGTAGTTAGACATTAGCAGCAAGGAGGTGACAATGGTGGAAAGACAAGAGGGGAATAATCAAGTCACACCCCAACCATCTGGGGATCCTCCCCTGACCCTACCCAGAATGGGCAAAACTATGGTCGGGTGGTGGGCAACTTATCCTGATAAAGAGGGAGCACTATAACGAGGGAACTTCCCCGTGTTGCACATGCCCAGATTAGACAGGTGTACAACCTATAGTAACCCCAAACTCATTATACCATCACTATAATAAAATCTGCATGTGGTTTTGCAGCACCACCAGCCCCGCCCCGCGCCCCCGTGGGCTTTTCTTAGCGAATCAAGGGTAAGGGCATGTGAAAAAATGAACTGGTTACATAACTCGGGACTGTCAATCAAATAATGATCCCCTGTCACTCACCCATGATCGCACCCCACCTCTTCACAGAGCACTCCTTATAAACACCCTTAAGCCTGTACAGGAGGGCTGGTTTCACTTTGCAGAAACAGCCCGCTCTCCCTCTGAGAGTGTAACTATGCCTTAATAAACTTTGATTTGCATTTAAGCCTGAAGTAGTAGTCTGCAATTCTTTGCTTGTTATCACAAGGACCGAGATTCCTGGTCCGGGTCTTCCGTTGACCTCTTTGTATTTGACACAACGCATGCCAACACGGTAACATCTTTGGTGCCATGACTCAGATCGCTAAAGGTATGTTTGAGCCGCCCCCCTTGCAGCTTCCTCAGACTTTTGACCATTGCATGACAATTGTCCCGCCTGGCTTTATCTCCTCTGTCTTACATGCCTCTGTTCCTTGCCTAATATGCCTGAGAAAGGGCTGCTGTGTGTGTGTGTGCTTCTGACTTTGTTAAATATTTACACCTCTCTTGTCAAACCGACCTCCCTGACAAGCTTCCTTGAATTATGGCTATTGAGAAGGCTTTGAAACTCTCTCCAGCTCAACTTACTGGGACCTGATAATCATTTTTTCTGTCTTTGGCTGGAACCAAGATCAATTGCGGGACTCTGGGAGGTTTTTCCACTTTCTTTTTGGGACCCTTCTTTCCCCTTTTGAGACTTGAAGCTTTCTTCTGTTGATAGATCAGGCTGATGGCCACCTAAAACACTCAATCTGTTGTATTTGTGAGGACTCTCAGCAGTTCCACGTACCCCAACCTCGAGGAGAGGTCCCTTTTTGGCCAGACTGCTCTTATTTGAGATCTCCTCATTCTTTTCCTTGTCGTCTCAAACATCTGTTTTGCATGGTCCCTAAGGGGAACCAACTCTTCCTCCACTCGGCCACCCGGAACAGTTTCCATCACTACCCAGACCTTGTCAATTGCCAGCCTGTCATGAATCTCTAGGGATTTGCCTTTATGGTCCTGATCACCCACAAAGGAGCCCTGGCCCACTGACAATGGGAAAGGAGGAATAACCATGCTATTATGAGATTGAGGAGCCAGAGAGTACAAACAAGCTTCTCGTTAAGGTTAGGGAATCTCTTTTGGTGACATAGCCTTAATGTTGCATATTCCCTGTCAAACAAATTGCTCATCCAAGTGAGAGAATCTCTATAGGTGGCATAACCATTGGCACATGGTCTGTTACTCTCCCTGAATGTTGTGTGTCCTCACTGCCAGTAAGGAAGGGGGATCTCTATTGGTGACACTGCCTTTGGGGCCAGAGGGAACAGACAGTAGTCCTGGTGGGCCTATGGTCAGGGCCCTCCACTGATAACAGGAGGAAGGGATGCCCTCTCCTGCAAATGGTCAGGGATATCAGGACTCTGAGATGCCCCTGACCTCTGTGGTGTGTATTCTTTCTTTCCAGATGGTAACCAAGCCTCTGACCGCCCGTCACCAGATACTCCCTTAGGCTCCATCCTCAAGAACTGGTCGGCCTTTGACCCTGACACCTTAAAGAAAAAGAGAATGGTCTTTTTCTGAAACACCACTTGGACCCAGTATAAGCTGGGGGACCAAGAAGAGTGGCCCTTAAATGGTAGCATTAACTTTAATACCATCCTTCAACTAGATCTATTCTGCAAATGACAAGGAAAATGGAGAGAGATTCCCTATGTTCAAGCCTTTTTCACTCTTAGAGATAAGGAAGACCTCTGCAAGACTTGTAAAATTGACTCTGCTGTGCTGGCCCTGATGGGACAGCCCCCATCCTCTCCTCGAAAGGATCCGTCTGAGCTGGGCCATGTCAAAAGAGAACCTGAGCCAGATAAGAGCCAAAGGGAGAAAAATCTTTAAAGCTGGAGATAGCACTAAAACCACCCCATCCTCCATCTATCCCCCTTTGCCATCAACAGCCCCCTTACCGCCTTGCCCAGGAGATCTGACTCGCACAAGTCCTCCCCATAGAATTTGCCCTTTGGTGGAGATAATGGGCAAATTCAGACCCCAACTCATTCAGAAGCCTTTTACTCCTGGAGTTGAAGCAGATCAGACAGGAACTAGGTAAATTTTCTGATGATCCTGAGCATTACATTGACAACTTCCAAAACTTAACCTTGGCTCTTGACTTAGCCTGGAAGGATGTCATGATAATCTTGGGGCAAACTCTATCAGATACTGAGAAGGAAAAGATCCTGAAGGAGGCCTGCAACTTTGCAGACAGCCTCCATTTATCCAGCTCAAAATGCCCTGTGGGAGTAACCACAATTCCCAATATGGACCCTCATTGGGTTTTCAATAACTCCAATGAACAAATGGAGAAAGGAACATTTTATAATCTGTATAAAAGCTGGACTCAAAGCAAGCAGAAGGAAACCCATTAATTACTCATAGCTTTCTGCCATCAGCTAGGAACCCAACAGAATCCCTACAGACTTCCTGGAAAGGCTCAAGGAGGAAATAATTAAATATACCAACCTAAAACTGGATTCCCTTGAAGGAAAAACATTCTAAAGGAGAGGTTCCTTACCCAGTCTGCACTGAACATTGGAGGAAGCTCCAAAAACTTACACAGGAGCCCAAAGTTAACCTAGATGAACTTCTAACTACAGCCACCACTACCTTTTATAACCGGGACCAGGAGGAGGAGGTCAAGGCTTGGGAGAAAGGAATGAGGAAAGAAAACAGGCAGGCCCAATTATTGGAAGCCCTACAGGGGCAAGCCCCATCCAGAGAAACACTCACCCATCCCAACAGAAGCCAAGACCAATGCCGGGTCTACAGAAAGCCTGGGCACTGGACAAGGGAATGCCCCATCAAGGACAAGCCTCCTACAATGCCCTGTCCAAACTATCAAAAAGTGACCATCGGTGAGCCATCTGCCCGCTGGGCCAAAGTGCCCAGGGGCCAGAGGCAGCCCCTCAGATGGCTCTGGATAAACAGGACCCTCTACTCCAGATGCCCCCCCTGTTTAATGCCAGTATTACTGGACTGGAGCCAAGGGTAAACCTGGATGTGGCAGGTAGGACCGTATCTTTCTTATGGGGGCCACCTACTCTGCCCTAGTTTCCTCCTCTGGACCCTTCTCCTCTGACTCCTGTTAGGCTACTGGAGTCTCAGGTAAACTTACCATTAGGCCTTTTACTGTCCCTTTGTGTTGTTACTGGGAAGGATATACTTTCTCTCATTCTTTCCTGATCATACCTGAATGCCCCCACCCACTGTTAGGTAAGAACATCATGAACAAGCTGGGAACCAGACTGGTACTTGGGAGAACCACCGCAGTAACACCCCTCTAGTTCTTAGTCTTAGAGACACAACCTCCTCTGAGGACTGGTACACCAGCCTTAGCTGATTTGCCAGTAGACCCCCAGGTCTGGGCCAATGGAATGCCAGGGAGAGCTATAACCGCCTCCCCAGTGCTTATCACCTTAAGGGATCCATCCTCTTTCCCCAATCAGAAACAATATCCAATTCTCCCAGAACCCTGAAGAGGACTGCAGCCTTTCATACCTAAATTTTTACAATGCTGGCTACTTATTCCTTACAGTTCTCCTTGCAACATCTTATGTTAGCTGTTAAGAAGCCAAACAGAGAATACAGACTGGTTCAAGACTTAAGAGCTATCAGTGAGGCAGTTGTCCCACTCCATCCAGTAGTCCCCAACCTGTACAACTTGTTGGGGACCGTACCAGGCACAGCCTCCTGGTTTACTGTGTTAGACCTAAAGGATGCCTTCTTTGCCATACCTCTGGAACCCTGGTCCTACTACCTCTTTCCTTTTGAGTGGCATGAGGAAGGAATAGAGGACAATAACACATCTGGACAGCCCCATCCCAAGGGTTCCGAGACAGTCCCCACATTTTTGGCCAGGCCCTGGCCAAGGACCTCCAAGATCTACACCTGGAGGAAGGGACTATCATACAGTATGTGGATAACCTTCTTATTTGTTCCCCGGACCATGAGAGAGCCTTAACTCATGCTACCCAAACCCTCAATTTTTTGGCAAAACAAGGCTATAAAGTCTCTAAGTCCAAGGTCCAATTGGCACAGAAGGAAGTCAAATATCTCTGAGTAATCCTCTCCCCAGGGGAATGAAGACTCTCCCCCTATAGAATACAAGGGATTTTAGATCTGCTGGAACCAACTACCTGAAAACTTAGCTCTGAGCCGTTTTAGACCTCATGGGGTATTGCAGACTATGGATTCCTAACTGTAGACTAAAAGAACAACATTTTTATGAGGCCCTGAAGGGAAAATCTGACTCTAAATCTCTGCTCTGGGGCCCTAACCAAACACAAGCTTTCCAGCTGCTAAAGACATTACTATCCCAGGCCCCAGCCTTGGGAATCCCAAGAAATGATACAACTTTCCAGCTATTCATGGCAGAAAATTAAGGGATGGCTTTAGGAGTCTTAACTCAGGAACTTGGCCCTGTCCAGAGACCTATAGGATATATGTCAAAGAGACTGGACCTGGTGGCCACTGAATAGCCCAGTTGTCTTAGGGTAGCTGCTGCCTTGGCCTTATTGGTGGAAGAAGCTTCCAAGCTTACACTGGGGCAACCCCTGACAGTATATACACCCCATCAGTTTACCTCTCTCTTGGAAGGGAAAGACCATTTTCTGACTCACGGAAAGCAGGATCCTCAGATATCAGGCATTACTGTTGGAGAATCCAGACATACATGTCATGGTCTGCTCCTCTTTAAATCCAGTTACCCTGCTCCCCCTACCTGAAGAAGGTCTGCCAGTTCACCAATGTGAAGATATTATATCTCATCCATTGTTGCCTCAACCAGATCTAACTGATATTCCACTACAAAACCCTGAGAAGGTTTGGTTCACTGTTGGAAGTAGCTTTGTTTCTGAAGGATGTAGAAGGGCAGGGTATGTGGTGGTGTCCTTGACACAGGTTATTGAGGCCCGGGCTCTTCCCCCAGGGACCTCAGTCCAACTGACAGAAATAATTGCTTTAACCTGAGCCTAACCCTGGCTGAAGGTAAGGCCCTTAATATATATACTGATTCTAAATATGCTTTTTTGGTTCTGCATGCTCATGCTGCTATCTGGAAGGAACATGGCTACCTGATGGCACGTTCTGGCTACCTGAGAGTATGGACCTCAAATTCTCTCCCTCTTGGAGGCAGTTCTCAAGCCTTCCCAGGTAGCAGTGTTTCACTGCAGAAGTCACCAGAAGGGTGACGATGAAATAACAAAAGGAAATCGGCTAGCCGATCAGGCTACCCAACAGGCAGCCCTTCAGCCCTTTGTAATAGAATGTGCCTTGGTTCCTTCCCTTAGTTCTCTCCCTTCCCCATCTTACCTGCCTGAGGAAATCAAATGGGCCATAAATCACGGGTACCACCTTGACCCAGACAGATGATACCAGAGAGAGGGCTTAATTCACCTGCCCCTATTGCACCAATGGAAAATTATTAATCTTTGCATGAGGCCTGTCACCTAGGGAGGGATGCCTTATACCAGATTGTTTCTTCTATCTCCTCTGGGAAGGGATTTTGCAGTGTAGTTAATAAGTTAACCTCATCATGGCCTACTTGTCTGACTGACAATCCTCAGTCAGACAGGGAAGTAAGCCACTACTGTTGGCCCTTCCGGCTCAGAGACACAGAACATATCCAGGGGAAGACTGACAAATGACTTTAAAATGGTTCCTCCCTACCGAGGATATAAGCACATTTTGGTGTTCATGGACACCTTTACCGGCTGGGTGGAAGCTTTCCCCACCAGGACAGAGAAAGCTTCAGACGTAGCCCAGAAGCTTTTAACTGATATCATCCCTAGGTTTGGCCTCCTGTTGTCTCTGAAGATTGATAATTGTCCTGCCTTTGTTTCCCAAATTACTCAGCAGATATCCAAGGTTCTAGATATTAAGTAACACCTTCATTCTTCCTGGAGACCCCAATCCTCAGGAAAGGTAGAAAGAGCCAACCAACATTTAAAGAATACCTTAAGAAAAATAACACAAGAGACCTCCCTCATTTGGAAGGAAGCCCTCCCTATTGCTTTTTTAAGGATCAGAACAGCCCCAAAGCCTTTACTTAACCTTAGCCCTTATGAAATGCTGTATGGTAGGCCTTTCTTATGAGGGGACCTACTGATGGATTCTGACACCTTTGCCATTACATCTTATGTCACTTCCCTTGGAAAATTCCAACAAGCCCTCCAGGACTATGGGGTAAACATCTTCCTTCCCCAGAGTCTGCTCCTTGCCTCTACTCTCCAGGAACACAAGTACTCATTGAAACTTGGAAAGACACCTCCCCTTGTTCTCAACTTCAGCTGACCTGGAAGGACCCTATCCTGTCTTGCTCTCTTACCCTACAGCTGTTAAAATACAGGGATCCCCAGTTGGATTCATCATTCCTGGGTAAAGCCCTGGTCAGATACTGCACCTGAGGACATTTCCCCAGCTGAGTACACCTGTGAGCCTTTGGAGGACCTCCAGCTCCTGTTCAAATGAAAACTGCAAGATAAGTACATTCTAAATCCATGAACCCACCATTCCCAAAGCTGGCAGAAGTAATAGGCCTACTGTATCTCCTGACCTTTCTCACTGTGCTCACTCTTATTCTATTCTGCATATCATCACAAAATTAGTTCACACACTGCCTCTTATTTCCCTAATATGGCATCTCTCCTTGCAGTTATTGCACTTTGCTCCTTTCCCTTCATTTCTTCATATTCTCACCATCCAGTTACACTCATTATAAATCAAGTTACAAAATTAATCAGTAAAATCTACTGCTGGATAGTGCCCAAGGGAACCCAAAACCTAGAGAAACTCTACTTATTGGCCTTCCCTACTTCCATCGAACAGCTGTATAACTTACTGGGTCAATATTATGGGATGGATTACCTTTTACATGTGGGCCAAATGCAAGTAGACCCTGACTTTTTTGCCTCAGGCCTATCTATCTGTGTAGGTACAGTCTCCAAGCTTCTAGGAAAGGCACAGCTTTGTTTTCAGAACCTGGATGAATGGGACCCACCTTGGGCTGGTTAAATGACTCCTTTTTTATCTATATCCTCAGCTTTAATCAGACTAGCCTGGGGTGGGATCCCTGGTCAGAAGAGGATGAATACAATGCACACAAAGGTAATTTCACTTTGTATTGGGAAAACTCAAGGAAGAATGTAACTAATAAATATATTAATGGGGACCATATCCCCATAAACAGCTCAGCCCTGGGAGCTGAATATGTAGAGATTGGCATGACTATCAGACACCTACTTAACCTAATCTCCCTGCAAGATCCTTCCCAAAATATAATATAATCCAGTTAATATTCAGAGATTTGTTATGTTAATCCCCCATCACACTCATAATCAGTCAGAACCCAGATCCTTCCCTCTGTGTATAGATTACTTCCCTAGGATTTGGCCTTCCAAATATAATCCTAAGCCATGGGACCCCATGGCTTCTTTTTCTGGAGGAAAACTCCCAACAGTTCAAGGCCTGGCTCTGGGGACCCATGATGGGGTATCCTTGAGGGACATCAGATTTTCATTTCTTTGTGGTACTGGGATATATCTAGATCTTTCCACACTTTGGAGAGGCACCTTCCCCATCATTGCTGCTGTCCCAGAGGCAACCATTATGACTACAAAAGATTTAGCTTCCTCAGGAGGTATTCCTCAGGGGTCATCCTAGAAGAAGCCTTGAGACATGTCCAAAACAGACAAAAATGAACCACTGATGGGGGGGGGGTGATGCTTATGATAACCCAATTCTTGATTAGCCATAAATGATCTACAGTGTCTTTAGAGGAATTTTTTGGTTTGCAGGTATAACCCTCTTAGAGAGGAGTATTCTCAATCTTACCATCATGGTCCAGGAATTCTGGAAGTTTACAGTAGCAGCCATTAAGGAACAACAGTCAGCCCTAGATTCTCTGGCCAAGGTGGTTTTACAAAATAGGAGGGCCCTCAGTGTTATAACCCCTGAGACTGGGGGTGTCTGTGCCCTGATAAATGAAACGTGCTGCTTCTATGTTAATACCTCTAGTCAGGTTGAAGAAAACCTTCTGGTTTTAAAGAAAAACATCAAATTAGTAGATGACCTGAAAGAGAGAGCAGGACAGGACCCTAGCTGCCTTTCTTCCTTCCTCTCCTCTATGGAGACACAGATATAGATATGACTGCTTCCCTTGTTGAGACCATTAGTCCTGATAGCCTTTGTTTTGTCGTTAGTCCCTTGTATCATAAACCTACTTGTTCAACTCATTTCAGAATGCATATAGGATGTTCGATTCCAAATGGTTCTGCAAGGTAGCTACCAGCCTGTTCATCCTGGCCCTGAGACCGAGATCTATGTGAGACACCTTGATGGTCATCACTCCAGCACACCTCCTAGCTGAAAAAGAGCAAGAGGAGGGACCCAATCAAAACTCTGCCCCTTAACAGCAGGAAGCAGCCAGAGCAGTCGTTGCCCATGTCCCAAAGAATTGGGTCCCATACTCTTGAGGGGGAAATGTTAGGTAGTTAGTCAGACATTAGCAGCAAGGAGATGACAGTGGGGAAAAGACAAGAGGGGAATAATCAAGCCACACCCCAACCATCTGGGGACCCTCCCTTGATGTTAGCAGCAAGAAGGTGATAGTGGCAAAAAAACAAGCGGGGAGTAGTCAAGTTGCATCCCAACTATCTGGGAACCCTCCCCTGACCCCACCCAGAAAGGATGAAACTATGGTTGAGTGATGGGTAAATTATCCTGATAAAGAGAGAGCACAATAACATGGGATGCTCATGCCCAGACTAGACAGGCTTATAACCTATAGTAAACCCAAACTCATTATACAATCACTATAATAAAATCAGCATGTGGTTTTGGCCCCCCACCCCCACCCAGTGGGCTTTTGTTAGTGAATCAAGGGTAAGGGCATGTGAAAAAATGAACTGGTTACATAAATCAGGACTGTCAATCAAATAATGATCCTCTGTCACTCAACCATGATTGCACCCCACCTCCTTGCAGAACACTCCTATAAACACCCTTAAGTCTGTACAGGAGGGCTGGCTTCACTTTGCAGAAACAGCCCGCTCTCCCTCTGAGAGTGTAACTATGCCTTAATAAACTTTGCTTTGCATTTAAGCCTGAAGTAGTAGTCTGCAATTCTTTGCTTGTTATCACAAGGACCGAGATTCCTGTTCCTGGTCTTCCATTGACCTCCTTAGTTGAAGCTATTTGACACAATGCATACCAACCCTGTAACATCAGGTGCCTAAGGCACTATCTCACCAGTCTACCCAATGAATGTTTTCTTATAAGGGGTTCATAAAGTCATAAAATTCTTAGCATAGCATAAAAGAAACTAGGCATGAATTTGTAGTTTACAGTAATCTGTTTCTCTGCCCTATTTCTCTGTTTCCTATAAAAATTATTTCTTGCAATATGAATACCACATTATTCAAAAATAACAATGTGTAATTATATATCTGGAAAGATGAATTAATATTTTAGGTACAAAGACAATTGAAATTTTTAATCTGCATCATATTATATTTTATTTTTTCTAAAATTGTGTAAAAGTGATCATCATTCCTATGTCTAACCTATTTCATTTTTAAAATAGGTTAAGATTAACAATTATTTTGTTGAAAATGGTTAAAAATGAAATCCTGGAGTAGATAAAGTTGTAAAGAAATATTAATTTTCAATACAAGGTGAACTGATAACAGTGTGCATGATGCAGAACACAACAGAGATTGGGTTTTTTTTTCTGTAGCTGTTGGCAAGAGAGTCTGTAAATCTGGGAACACTGGAAGAACAGAGACAAATAAAGCTATCTTTCTTTAAAAATACATCCTAGTCCATCAAAGCACAAGCCTCTGACCACACTCTATGCTAATAGTAATAGCCTTTGCTGCTAAATTCTTTCAATCAATTCTTCTTTGTCCATTCTTTAAAATAACACTTTTCACTTAACATTAAGTTACCAGAAAGTTCTTTGAAATGCCAACCACTGAAATCACCATCTTCCCGAAACCTTGGCAAGTAACAGAACTCAAAATGGAATCAGCAGGTGAATGATTACAGGATTAGAAAATCATGTCTTTATGGAATCATCTCAACTGATTGCCTTAGGGCCGAACTTTGAATCTCCAAAATGGGAACTTCTCCATGGGAAGTTTAGAATTATAAAATTTCAATCCATGATTTTTTTATATCTTATGGATCATGTTAATAGCCAACTCCTTATTTAATAATTCATCATTAACCCATATGTTATGGTAATTTGTATTTAATCTTTATAAAATTGGACATTTTACCTTTGACTAGATTTATTAAATTTTCTTGAAAATGGTAAAACAAAGAAAGTATTTTAGAAGGAAAACATACCTTTAAAGAAAATATAGTTCTAGGTGAAAGAACTTAAAACTATGGAAATACTGCTCATAACATATTTTAAGGGTAATAAAATTCTCTTTTAACATGACCAATTCTTCCCAGGTTTCTTATTAAGAGTCATCTTAAAAAGAAATCTTATCCTTAATGCCATCACTGAAACCAAACAGGAGCCTGTGGAGTTCCTGGGCACAAAAACCTTTCTATGTCCCCCATTTCTTGATTACAGGAAACAGACTTTATTCAGCCTCCACGACCTTCCCTAAGTTCCAAAGGGCAGGTTCAAACAGTTGCTAATTAGGGAAGGGAGGGGATGCAGAGACAAGGGAGGAAGTCAAGAAACAATAGTGCAACCTTGGGGCAGGGTCCTGGTTCCCCCTAAGGGATATATATAACAAAATCTGTGAGCTGTTTTGCAGATACTGAAACTCCTACCAGGTGGAAGAAGTTAACTGTATGCTGCCCACAAGAATGTAGACCACAGACCAGTTGGAACCAGAAGGTTGTTGATGCTGACTCCCACTTACTTTACCACCAATCAATCAGAAGAATGTCCACGAGCTGATCATGCCCTCTTCTTTGAACCACTGCTATAAAACTCCTCACTACACCCCCCCCCCACCCAGTTCAGGACACACAGTTTTGGGGGCATTAGCCTGCTCTGGCCCCCTTTGCCTGGCAAATCAATAAAGCTATTATTTTCTACTTCACCCAAAACTCTGTCTCTGAGGTTCAATTCTATACCAGTGTACAGATGCTGAATTTCAGCTAAGTAACAAGTTAACACAAAACTGAAACACAATTTATTCTCATAATTTCAAATCATTTTTATTTCTAAAACTGCGATCACATATATTCACAACATATTTGTATTTGTTGTGCTAGGGTAAGGTGAAAGGAAAAACTGAGAGTCAGAGAAATAAAATACTTTGCCTAAGATTATACTCCCGGTACAGAGCATATAGAGATTCACATCCAGTTTATTCAGACTTCTAATGTCTTCTGTGTTGTACACATCCAATATCTTTTACATAACCTTGACCCCCATGGCAAAGAAAACCCACATTTCTTAGAAGGGCATTGTTGAGAATAAACTTCTTTCTCTCCCATGTAAGATAATCTATCAGAATGATGCAAACAAAGTCATATTATCTGCACCCCACCCACTCCATGCATCCAGACCTACAGCTTCAGTTGTTTCATCTTAGTTTTTTTTTATTTCATCTTTTAGTATAGTGAGGCATTTGTTAGAAATTTTTTTTATTCTACTCTATAAACTTCTGTATATTACTGAAAATAATAAGGCCTGAGTGATTAACGTTCTTTATTTCAGATTCCTCTAAACACAGAAAATTCTAAAATGGTGAGTCCTTACACAATTGTTTTTATTTGTTTACTTTGTTTTTAAATAAACTTCTCATGAGACACAGGGCTGGTATGGAGTGACTTTTACTTTGAAGGTTTATTTGTATCTTTCTCCTGAGATGTCTAATGTCAACCTGAAAAATAAAATAACCAGTTATTTTACCAGCAAAATGAGTATATTTAGAAACAGCAGAGGAATTGCAATTAGGGTCAAGCAAACTATGGTGAACCACAGGCAAGTCTGGAGAACAAAGGAGAGCAGAATTCTTTTGCAGGGGGAAGTGGGAAGTTTTGAAGGGCTGTTTCTGAACACAGTCCATTGGAGGAGAGTGTGAGTTCAGGGTTGTGGCTACTTCTCTTTGGCTGAGTTGTTGTGGTTTCTCATTGGCTGTGTTGTTGCTGGGGTGTGTAAATTAAGCTTCTTCCCATTGGGGAATGTTAGGCTTGCAAACAGCAGCCAAAGGTGGAGTGAGCAAGGTTCCCCTACAGGGCTTCCCTCCCTTTTATTTTATTTGTTTATATATATATATATATAAATTTTTATTGGAGTGTAGTTGCTTTACAATGTTGTGTTAGTTTCTGCTCTACAGTAAAGTGAATCATATATATACATATATCCACTCTTTTTTAGATTTCCTTTCCATTTTGGTCACTGCAGATCACTGAGTAGAGTTTCCTGTGGTAAACAGTAGGTTTTCATTAGTTATCTATTTTATACATGGCAGTGTAAATGTGTCAATCCCAATCTCCCAATTTGTCCCACCCCCTCTAACCCCTTCTTAACAATAAGTTTGTTCTCTACATCTGTGACTCTATTTCTGCTTTGCCAACAAGTTCATCTGTACCTTTTTCTTATATTCCACATGTGAGCAATATTATATATTTGTTTTTCTCTTTCTGACTTACTTCACTTTGTATGACAGTCTCTAGGTTCATCCACATCTCTGCAAATGACACTATTTCATTCCTTGTTATGAATGAGTAATACATGTACCATATCTTCCTTATCCATTCATCCACTGATGGACATTTAGGTAGTTTCCATGTCCTGGCTACTGTAAATAGTGCTGCAATGAACATCAGGGTGCATACATCCTTTTGAATTATGGTTTTCTCAAGATTTATGCCTAGGATTGGGATTGCTGGTTCATATGGTAGCTCTATTTTTAGTTTTGTAAGGAACCTCCATATTGTTCTCTATAGTGGCCGTACCAATTTTTATTACTACCCACAGTGTAGGTGGGTTCTCTTTTCTCCACCCCCTCTCCAGTGTTTATTGTTTCTAGATTTTTTGATGATGGCCATTTTGACCAATGTGAGGTGATACCTCATTGTAGTTTTGATTTTAATTTCTCTAATAATTAGTGATGTTGAGCACCTTTCATGTGCTTTTTGGCGAACTGTATGTCTTCTTTGGAGAAATGTCTATTTAGATCTTCCACTCATTTTTTGACTGGGTTATTTGTTTTTTTGTTATTGAGCTTCATTAGCTGTTTGTATATTTTGGAGATTAATCCTTTGTAGGTTGCTTCATTTGTAAATATTTTCTCCCATTCTAAGGGATCTCTATTTGTTTTGCTTATGGTTTCCTTTGCTGTGCAAAAGATTTTAAGTATAATTAGAAACGATTTGTTTTTTTTTCCTTTTGTTTTTATTTTCATTACTCTAGGAGGTGGATCAAAAAATCTTACTGTGATTTATTTCAAAGAATGTTCTGCCTGTTTTCCTCTAAGATATTTATAGTGTCTGGCCTTACATTTAGATAGGTTGTTAATCCATTTTGAGTTTATCTTTTGTATGGTGTTGAGAGTGTTCTAATTTTATTCTTGTATGTGTAGCTGTCCAGTTTTCCCAGCACCACTTATTAAAGAGACTGTTTTTTCTCCACTGTATGTTCTTGCCTCCTTCATCATAGATTAGGTGACTGTAGGTGCATGGGTTTATCTCTGGGCTTTCTATCCTGTTCCATTGATCTATATTTCTGTTTTTGTGCCAGTACCATACTGTCTTGATTACTTTAGCTTTGTAGTATAATCTGAAGTCAGGGAGCCTGATTCCTCCAGCTCCATTTGTTTTTCTTAAGATTGCTTTGACTAGTCAGGGTCTTTTGTGTTTCTATACAAATTATAAGTTTTTTTTGGTTCTAATTCTGTGAAAAAAGGCATTGGTAATTTGATAAAGATTGCATTGAATCTGTAGATTGTCCTGGGTAGTATGTCACTTTCACAATGTTGATTCTT
This sequence comes from Leucopleurus acutus, assembly GCF_964270905.1. Classification (NCBI taxonomy): domain Eukaryota; kingdom Metazoa; phylum Chordata; class Mammalia; order Artiodactyla; family Delphinidae; genus Leucopleurus; species Leucopleurus acutus. The sequence continues at coordinate 40,294,253 of NC_139160.1, read as the reverse complement.
CTGATCCAAGAACATTGTATATCTTTCCATGGGTTTGTTTCATCTTTGATTTCTTTCATCAGTATCTTATAGGTTTCTGCATACTGGTATTTTGCCTCCTTGGGTAGGTTTATTCCTAGGTATTATTATTCTTTGTGCTGTGATGGTAAATGAGATTGTTTACTTAATTTCTCTTTCTGATTTTTGTTGTTAGTATATAGGAATGCAAGAGATTTCAGTGTATTAATTTTGTATCCTGCCCCTTTACCAAATTCACTGATGAGCTCTAGTAGTTTTCTGGTAGCCTCTTCAGGATTGTCTATGTATAGTATCATGTCATCTGAAAACAGTGACAGTTATACTTCTTTTTTTCCAATTTGGATTCCTTTTATTTCTTTTTCTTCTCTGTTTGCCATGGTTAGGACTTCCAAAACTATGTTGGATGATAGTGGTGAAGGTGGGTGTCCTTGTCTTGTTCTTGATCTTAGAGGAAATGCTTTCAGTTTTTCACCATTGAGGACAATGTTGGCTGTGGACTTGTCATATATGGCCTTTATTATGTTGAGGTAGGTTCCCTGTAAGCCCACTTTCTGGAGAGTTTTTATTGTAAATCGGTGTTGAATTTTGTCAAATGCTTTTTCTGCATCTATTGAAATGATCATATAGTTTTAATAATTTGTTAATATGGTGTATCAGATAGATTGATTCCTCACATCCCTGGCATAAATTCTACTTAATCATGGTATATGATTCTTTTAATGTGTGGTTGGATTCTGTTTGCTAGTATTTTGTTGAGGCATTTGCGTCTATGTTCATCAGTGCTATTGGCCTGTAATTTTCATTTTTGTGTGAAATCTTTGTCTGTTTTTGGTATCAGGGTGAAGGTGGCCTCCTAGAATGAGTTTGGGAGTGTTCCTTCCTCTGCGATTTTTTGGACAAGTTTGAGGAGGATAGGTGCTAGCTCTTCTCTAAATGTTTGATAGAATTTGACTGTGAAGCCGTCTAATCCTGGACTTTTGTTTATTGGAAGATTTTTAATGACAGTTTCAATTTCATTACTTGTGAATTGTCTGCTTATATTTTCTATTTCTTCCTGATGCAGTCTTGGAAGGTTTTACCTTTCAAATAATTTGTCCATTTCTTCCAGGTTGTACATTTTATAGGCATAGAGTTACTTGTAGTAGTCTCTTATGATCCTCTGTATTTCTGTGGTGTCAATTGTAACTTCCCCGTTTTTATTTCTAATTTTATTGATTGGAGTCCTCTTCCTTTTTTTCTTGATGAATCTGGCTAAAGGTTTATCAATTTTGTTTATCTTCTCAAAGAAACAGCTTTTAGTTTCATTGATCTTTGCTATTTTTTCTTCATTTCTATTTCATGTATTTATGCTCTGAGGTTTATGATATCTTTCCTTCTACTAACTTTGGGTTTTGTTCTTCTTTCTCTAGTGATCTTAGATGTAAGGTTAGGTTGTTTATTTGAGTTTTTTTTTTTCTTGCGGTAAGATTATATTGCTATAAACTTCCGTCTTAGAACTGCTTTTACCTCATCCCATAGGTTTTGGGTCATTGTGTTTTTGCTGTCATTTGATTCTAGGAATTTTTTTATTTCCTCTTGATTTCTTCAGTGATCCATTGGTTATTTAGTAGCATATTGTTTTGCCTTCATGTTTTGGTGTTTTTTACAGTTTTTTTTTCCTGTAATTGATTTATAATCTCATAGCTTTATGGTTGCAAAAGATGCTTGATATAATTTCAAGTTTCTTAAATTTACAGAGTTTAATTTGTGATCCAAGATGTGGTCTATCCTAGATAATGTTCTGTGTGTACTTGAGAAGAAATTGTATTCTGCTGCCTTTTGTTGGGATGACCTATAAATATCAATTAATTCTATCTGATCCTATGTGACATTTAGGGCTTGTGTTTCCTTAGTAACTTTTCATCTGGATGATCTGTCCATTGGAGTTAGTGGTGTGTTAAATTTCCCCACTATTATTGTGTTAGTGTTGACTTCCCTTTTTATGGCTGTTAGCATTTGCTGTATTGAGGTGCTCCTATGTTAAGTGCAGAAATATTTACAATTGTTATAGTTTCTTCTTGGTTTGATCCCTTGATCTTTACATAGAGTCCTTCCTTGTCTCTTGCAACAGTCTTTATTTTAAAGTCTATTTTGTCTGATATGAGTATTGTTACTCCAGTTTTCTTTTTATTTCCATTTGCATGGAATATCTTTTTACAACCCCTACTTTCAGTCTATATGTGTCCCAAGATCTTAAGTGGGTCTCTTGTAGATAGCATATATGTGTGTCTTCTTTTTGTATCCATTCAGCTAGTCTATGTCTTTTGGTTGCAGCATTTAATCCATTACATTTAAGGTATGCTCCTATTGCCATTTTCTTAATTATTTTGGGTTTGTTTTTGAAGGTTTTTTTTCTTCCCTTCCTCTTTTGTTTTCTTCTCATGTGTTTCTTGCCTAGAGAAGTTCCTTTAGCAATATTTGTAAAGCTATTTTGGTGGTGCTGAATTCTCTTATCTTTTGCTTGTCTCTAAATCTTTTGATTTCTCCAACAAATCTGAATGAGAGCTTTGCTGGGTGTAGTATTTTTTTTTTTTTTTTTTTTTTTTTTTTTTTTTTGGCGGTACACAGGCCTCTCACTGTAGTGGCCTCTCCCACTGCAAAGCACAGGCTCCGGATGCACAGGATCAGTGGCCATGGCTCACGGGTCTAGCCGCTCTGCAGCATGTGGGATCTTCCCGGACCGGGGCACGAATCCATGTCCCCTGCATCGGCAAGTGGACTCTCAACCACTGTGCCACCAGGGAAGCCCTGGGTATAGTATTCTTGGTTGTAGGTTTTTCCCTTTCATCTCTTGAAATGGATTGTGCCACTCCCTTCTAGCTTGCAGAGTTTTTGCTGAAAACTCAGCTGATAATCTTTGGGGGATTCCCTTGTATGTTGTTGTTTTTCCTTTGTTGCTTTTAATTTTTTTTTCTTTCTATGTAATTTTTGTTAGTTTGATTAATATGTGTCTCAGTGTGTTCCTCTTTTGGTTTATCCTGTATGGGACTCTCTGCACTTCCTGGACTTGGGTGACCATTTCCTTTCTCATGTTAGGGAAGTTTTCGACTATGATCTCTTCAAATACTTTCTCAGGCACTTTCTTTTTCTCTTTGTCATCTGAGACCCCTATTATTCAAATGTTGGTGTGTTTAATGTTGTCCCAGAGGTCTCTGAGACTGTCCTCATTTCTTTTCTTTCCTTTTTCTTTATTCTGTTCCATGGCAGAGATTTCCACCATTCTGTCTTCCAGGTCACTTATCCATTCTTCTGCCTCAGATTTTCACCTAATGATTCCTTCTAGTGTATTTTTCATTTCAGTTATTGTCTTGTTCAACTCTGTTTATTTTTTATTTCTTCTAGGTCTTTGTTAAACTTTTCTTGTATCTCCTCTATCTGTGCCTCCATTTTGTTTCTGAGAACTTGGATCACCTTTACTATCTTTACTGTGTATTATGTTTCAGATAGATTGCTAATTGCCTCTCCATTTAGTTGTTTTTGTAGGTTTTTATCTTGCTCCTTCATTGCAGCATATTTTTTTGTTGTCTCATTTTGTCAGACTTAGTGTGTTTGTGGTCTCCTTTCTGTAGGTCACAGGATCATAGTTCCTCTTGCTTCTGGTGTCTGCTCCCTGGTAGGTGAGAGTGGTCTAGAGACATGTGCCATTACCCCCTTATAGAGGGTCTGATTGGTATTGTGGTGATCAGAGCCTGCCCTAGATATTGAGCAGGGCCTCCCCTTTGCCCTGGGGTTGTCAGTGCCCTGTCCAGGGCAGGGTCTGCTCCCTATTTGTTGGAGTAGAGGCCCCCAGATCTGTTTCTTAGCTGTGATTCTAATCTGTTGTGCTAGGTAGGCAGGATTAGAGTGCTCCCATTGGGAGAGCAGCCACTGAGTTTTTCACCTTCTGAGTTGTTTACTTGTGAATATGCTCTGTTGTGTCCCCTTTTGCCTGTTGTGCAGGCTCACAAAGTACAATATTGGTCCTGCCTAACTGTGGATATGCTGGCAATTGGCCCTGGTGACTCTCAGGCATTGTTTTCACTCAGCCACCGGTACAGGTCCACTGAGTTTAGGTTCCAGTAGCACAGTATTTGTGCACCAGGACACACAGTGTGAGCTATGGAGCAGCTTGAAGTCTGGTCTGTGTCTTCCCTCATGTGTATGTGCTCACCAAGCCCACAGCTGCTAAAGCCAGACCTGTCCCAGCTGCAAGAGCACTTGTCTTTTCAGCTGTTTCACAGGTGCTGAATTTAGGAAGCTGTCAGTGGAAGTATAACTCTGCATTTCGTGCAGCTGTGAGGAGAGATTTCAGCTCTTGTTCCTTATTCACATAGCCCCTGGGCCTCAACTGTGGTTTCAGCCCCTCCTCTGGGCGAATTTTCTAGTGGGAGGAGTATCTGCACCCTCCTGGAACAGCAGGGTGGGTCCTGGCACCCACTGGCAGATTTCCTAGTATTGAGAGGTTTCTGTATGCTCTTGGGATGGCAGGTGAGCTCTTGGTACATGTTGATGGATTTCCTAGTGGGAGGAGTTATCCGCACACTCCCAGGAGAGCAGGGCATGTTCCAGAACCCACTGATGGATTTCCCAGTTACAGAAGCTTTCTGTGCCCTCCTTGGACAGCATGGGCAAGTCCCAGCTCCTACTGGCAGATTTCCTAGTAGCAAGAGGTTTCTATGCACTCCTGGGACACCAGGGGCCTGTCCTGGCACCTGTTGGTGGATTTCCTAGTGGGGTGAGTTTTCTATCTGCACCCGCCCGGGATAGTGGGGCAGGTCTCAGCACCCACTGAAGGGCTTCCCAGTAGCCAGTGCTATTGGTGCTCTCCTGGGACAGCATGGGCAGGTCCTAGGGCCCACTGGCAGAATTCCCAGTGGGGGAAGCTGTTGACACCCTTCAAGGTCAGCAGGGACAGGTCCTGGGGTTTGCTGGTGGAATTGCTAGTGGCTGGATCCGTGCCCTTCTGGGTCAGTTTCAACTTCCCTCCATTTTAAATGATGTTTCTTTTATTCATTTTCAGACTAAAATGTCTGCTTTGTATCAAAACTATGAGGTATTGGTGAAGCTTTTCAGGATTTTGTTTGCTAAATATTTTTCCACAGTTAAGGTTAGTTAGAATGTGATAGGTGTAGGTAAGGGGCTGGTTACCAAGGCACCTTGGTAGCTTCCCCAAGCTACCATACACTCTCAGAGCCAGAAGCCATTTTTAAAGGTCATCAATGACTACCTCTTTCCTTCCTTAACTGCTATTGGTAATTCTTTATGCTAGAAATTCTGGATTCTAATTTAAATTTACCATCATATCCTGGGAGTTTCTGACATCATCTTCTAGTTTAAAAGCCTATCAAAAGAACATGTCTAAAGGAATGTGGAAAATAGAAGCTGGACTGCTTAACATTCCAATTTGATTGCAGAATTTATAGTGTATAATGAGACAATCCTGTATTAAGCAAACTGTTTGACATTATTTTTTCTTTCTTGCAGAAAAAAAAATCAAGGTTTTGGCTAACCATACCACTTGACATATTCCTGAATTCTTATTGTCCTTGTTTTAGCTCACTGTGAAAAACGTTAATGTTATCTACTACATTTTGTTTTGGTTAGTTTTACTCATCTGAAGTAATGTGGACTTTATATATTTAGATTATCTCAAAAACTTATATTCAAATTTACTTTTCCCTGTGAAAGTTTTAGGAATGATGAATTTTTATTAATTGTATCATTTTTGAAATTATCAGGCTGTTTTTATTGTTTGGGATATAAACTTATGAAACTGAAACTTAGTATCTAATTTTCCAGTCAGTATATATTTATTTTATGCACCTGGTGTCCATCACTGTACTAAGTATTGAAGATGGAAAACTGAGACAAGCAGAGAAGGTTCTCTGCCCTCATGTAATTTAATTTTACCAGGGTGAATGTGGTTTATCCCATCACAAAATAAACAGTGCCTAACAGTAATTTTAGTCAAGTGCTACTAAAATAAACTGTGCTATGAGTATGCTTACCAGACTGATAGAGGAAAGAAAGATCTGTGATTTAAAGAGTAAAGAGAAGTTAGCTAGGGAAGATATAAAAATGGAGAAGCAGGTAGAAAAGGGCAGTGTGTATACCCCAGACCAGACAAGCAGGAGGGTAGCAGAGGCAAAATGAGACTGGGAGGTTGAAAGGGTCAAACTGTGTAGACCCTGTAGACAAAGGCAAATAACCTAAACTTTGTCACACAATCTATGGAAAGCCATTGAATGTGTGAAAGGTAACAGATGCCATGTGAATTTTGCATTTTGGATAATAGATGAGAGAAAAATGTGTATTTGGATAGCTTAGTTAGGATGATGTCATAAGAATACAGGGGAAAATTATGGTAAAATGTACTAGGTTATACTAGTTTGAAGTAGGTTAAAAAAAAAAGTTCTATGTTCTTAACTTTTTCTGTAAAAGACCTGATAGCAAATATTTTAAACTAGACCATCTCCGTTACCTCTGCAGGTATAGTATGGAAGCAGTCATAGAAAAAAATGTTAACAAATGAGTGATGCTAATCCCATAAAAGTTTTTTTCAAAAGCCAGCATGAGGTGGGATTTTGCCCACAGGCTCTAGTTTGTCAATCACTGTTCTCATAAATAAAAAGACAATGCTCGAGAGGTTTTTGTTTTTGTTTTTTACTATGGAAATTTATGTTCAAGTTTAAAGTCAGCTTAACCCATTATTATCGACATTTCTTTGATGAGCAAAGGACTTTTTAACTTTTTAAAATTTAATTTCTAATATAAAATAATTATTCAAAAAATCATTAAATCATTTTTCTATAAAGCTGGGAATACATGTGAAAACTGCCCTTAAATGTTTCAATGTATAAATATTTAATATAAAAACATGAAGCAAAATACATGAATTACAAATTTGAGTTTATAAAATTATTTAAACAAATGCACTGTGCACAGCTGGTCTGTCAGCATTTCTGCACATTCTCTAACTTTTATTACTAGACTTTATTATACCTCTTTCTATGGAAATATAGAAGAGGAAACTGGTACAGACACTAAATTCAATGAGCCATTAAATAGGTGACAAAAACATGATATTCTCTGAATACTAATTGGCATAAAGTTACACATATTGGAATCATCACTTACGTTGACACACAAAGAATATTTCCATAAAATCTAAGTTACAACTAGGAAAGAAAATATATTTTTGTTTGTTAAAAACTGCATTAAGTAGTTAAATAGTTGAATTTAATTTTAGGATCTGCTTTAAATATTTCTCTTCATTATTTGCACTTTTAGATGCAAGAGACAAGGAAGAATATTTCCTTATTGTTAATTTCATTATTGGGCAGGGGTAAATGATGTATCATGTTTTAAGTAAAATTTCTGAAGAATTAAAAAAATATATATCCAAAGTTTCCATTTAATTATATGATAATTAAAAAATAATAGTACTTACTTTGTTCTAGGTACTGTTCCTCAAAACAACAATATAATATACGTATTTTTAATATATCTGTTTTACTGGTAAAGAAACTGAGGTCCAGAGGGTTTGGATAATGTAACTGTGGTCTAACCCTTATTAACCTGAAGAGTCCCAAGCTCTGTGTCATGAGTCTGTGCTCTTAACTGCTATGCATATTACCTTATGGAGATAAATATTATTTGGTGGCATGACCTCATGTAGGCTTTTCCAGGGATTATACAGTTATTAATAAGTTTGTATTATGGGGAACAAATTAGAAACATAAATTCTGTTAATAATTAACATTTTAATTCCACAAATATTTCCTGATTTCTTTTTTCTTATTATTTTTATTTTATTTTACTTTAGCTGATTCCTTTCCAATAATAAGCAAGATGAATGAAAGCTTCTAAAGAAGTAGCAAAATGTGTTCTGCTTCCTAAGAGCAGTTAGTTAGGCAACCGAAAAATGATTTACACTTATTAAACCATTTATTTGTCCATGACATATATTTGTTTCTTTTTCTCACAACACACACACAAACACTAATGCACGCTTGCATCCATATACCAATACCCATATGCACACACAGATGAATGAACACACACATTCTGCAGTGTCCACAGAAATATACTGAACTGGTTCTAGACCTTGCTCTATTGTTAGCTGAATAAATTTTGGAAATAAACAGTGTTTCTTGTCTCATTTATAACAAGTCTATGAAATTGGAGTGGGAGATTTGGACATAGATGATCTCTAAGAAAATTGTTCACTTTTGTAGTCTATGATTTTGTGTTAATTTTCTTAATTGTGCTGTAACAGGGTTGACTGTTTTGGTGATTCTTTTACATGTTTAGTGTTATAGCTATACACATATTTTATGACTTAGAGGGATATCAGACAATTTAAAAGAAAAGGAACTTATCCAATGACAGAGTATAAGTAGTTTCTATGGTCTGAAAATCCCATGTCTTGATTCCATTATCTAGCTCTCACTCTGATTTCTAATGAGTCCTTTTGGGAATGAAGCCACTTACATTTCTCCATTTTTAAGAAATATTCAGGGATATTGTAGGTTGACAGGTTTGTTTCTATATCTGCTCTGCCACAGTAAGGACCCAGATGAAAATGAATTCTGTAGATATTCATGGACCACCCACTAAACAACCTGAGGTGTAAAAATCAATACGAGCCCAACCATAGGAAAATAATTGGCTTTTGCTGCCTGCCTGACCTTTCTGCTGAATGCAACAGACACACAGAGCTCTGCCATTCTGGGGTATATTACAAGTAAATTTCAGTTTTTCTTGGGTTCTGACAATTAACCAGCTTGAGTTATAACAAATATGCTACACTACTTAAAAAAAATGTAGACTTTGATTAGTGACAGTGTACTAGCTGTTTCATTATTAGAGAATAATACAATGTTGTTTGCACTAGCAATCACAATTTGTCAATTGAATTTGTTATTGTTTCTCATGGAAAATAACTCCTGGTTACAATGGATGGATGTAAAAACAACACACCATGTCCAAGTAGCTTGGGAAATAAAATGTGTCATGTATTCAATGACTATTTAAAAAATAATAAATAAACCAAATTATTCTTCAGTGTTATGATATATGGGTATCGTTTCAGGGAGTACAATGTATTAGTTCATAGCATTTAGATAAATGTAATGAATTAATGATCATATATTCAAACTTTAAAAAAAAATCTATTGCTCTGATAGTAGCTGCCATTTAATTAACTAATACAGATATATCATAGTTTAGAAACATGTTTTTTTTTTAATGGCTTACGTCTTGAGTCCAGTAGAAAAAAAAAATTAAACCCTAGAAGAGAGAAAACTTGTCTCTGACTTTTTGCCATATATACTAACATTGAAGAATTTTTATATTGAAAACAACCTAGAAATATAAGTATCATTATAGAGGAAGTACCATCATAGAGGAAGATTTAATAAGAGTATGAAATATAGATTAACTAATTAATATAAAAATAAAAATGATAGCAGATAAATTGTGATTACTTTCTGAAATATGTTTCTTTCAGTAGTGTTATATCTTTCTAAGATTTTAATGTGTCTTCCTTTTGGCAAATGGAAACAAACAGCACATGTGGCTTGAAGTTTTGGAGGTTGGATAGTTAACAGCTTTTCATCTGAATCCCTGAGTCATGACATGATCATATTTCTTAACTTCATCTTTTAAATTTCCAGTCTTTAAAATAAGGTTAACTTCAATTTTTCAAGAAAGTATGAAAATAATTTGTAATGACAGACACGTTTATCCAATTATTTGTTGAGAGTTAAATTGGGAAGATGTGGCATTAAGTCTACGAAAATTCTTTAGGAATAAACTTAACTACTTCTTGACCAATTCAGACGTCCTATTTTTTATTATTCTTTAAGAGATTGAAACTCAATAATCTTTAAAAATAAAACTAAAGTATTATCTAAATGAGCATACATATTTAAGGACTATGACTTCCTTGCAAACTTTAATGGAATTTAGGCAGCTCATAAAACTAAATGTATTAGAATGAGAAATGAGTAATTTGTTATTAAAAGCCATTGTTTAATGTAGCTAGAATTTACTATACATGCTAATATTACATATGAATAATAAATTTTAAAACAATGGAATATTGAGGGAATAGGCAGGTAGTTAAATACTTAAATACCAGGGAATATTCTCAGTACATTATGTCAGATATGTCCCAGTGTATCATTAAATACATGAGTTTTACTGGGCTCAATGAGTAGCACCATAAATAAGTTCTATTTGTGTATAACATTAGATAAAGCAATAAAACCATAGAGAAGAAGTAATGTAAGGAACTTTTTGATATTTAGTTGCCACCTATTTCCTGTAGAGTGACATTGTCAAAAACCTAAAGGTTTGTGAATGGAATATTTTTACCTAGTCGTCCTAGTAGAAATGCAGATGATACCTTCTCTGTCTTCACTAAATATTAATAAATATCACTTTTAAGATATAATTTTGTTGTTTTTTTTAGTACACAAAGTCAGACTTATTTAATTAATTAATTAGTTTGTTTGTCTGTTTATTTATTTTTTTGGCTGTGTTGGGTCTTCATTGCAGCACACAGGCTTTCTCTAGTTGCAGCGAGTGGGGGCTACTCTTCGTTGTGGTACGCAGGCTTCTCATTGTGGTGGCTTCTCTTGTTGTGGAGAACAGGCTCTAGGTGCATGGACTTCAGTAGTTGCAGCATGTGGGTGCAGTAGTTGTGGCACACAGGCTCTAGAGCGCAGGCTCAGTAGTTGTAGCACACAGGATTAGTTGCTCTGCAGCATGTGGGATCTTCCTGGACCAGGAATTGAACCCGTGTCCCCTGCATTGGCAGGTGGATTCTTAATCACTGCACCACCAGGGAAGTACCATTTTGCTGTTTTCTTTTTGATTGTAACGCTGGATATTTTTCTGTCAATATTGATGAAATTCTCATATGTTCTTGTATTACATTTAAGCATAATTATGTATGTATATTTGTGTATTGTAATAAGTAGCTATAAGTTTCTTGTTCTGTGGTATGCTTCTTCATTTTGAATACATTTAACCTCATAACCACTAAGTAGTTTCAGTTACAAATCTCTTCATCTTACATATGTCATTTAATTATAACAACAATCTGGTAAGGGCAGTTATTACTCTGTATATTTTCTCATGCAGAAACTGAGATCCCATAAAGTTCAGCCAGTAGACAAAGTTCACAGAGCTAAGAAAGTTTGGAGATTAAACTAAAATTTAGAACTTCTGACTCCTAACTCAGTTCTCTCTCTGTAACATTATACTGCTTACATTTTTTTTCACCTTAGCAACAGTGCCAGTGCCCTTTCTAAGTCTCATCTGCATTGACCAACAAAAATTCTCTCCACAACTCATTTTTGTCATACTTACATACTTATTTCCAATAGGTTTTATCCACTTTATGAACCAGGTCAACATCTTTCTATTTATGAAGTCTCTAGAGACTTGTTAATGCTTACCTCACATCCATTTATTTTATATTCCAACCACTCCAACCACTTCATCCAGAATGCAGTAGCACTTGTCTCTCAGTAGTGTCAAAGGCCTTCTAGCCTGCAGAATCCTCTTTAAAAAATAGTACTCTTCTGGGGCTTCCCTGGTGGCGCAGTGGTTAAGAATCCGCCTGCCAATGCAGGGGACATGGGTTCAAGCCCTGGTCCGGGAATATCCCACATGTTGTGGAGCAACTAAGCCTGTGCCGCAACTACTGAGCCTGTGCTCTAGAGCCCGTGTGCCACAACTACTGAAACCCGTGTGCCTAGAGCTCGTGCTCTGCAACAAAGAGAAGACACCTCAATGAGAAGCACTTGCACCACAACAAAAAGTAGCCCCTGCTCACTGCAACTAGAGAAAGCTGGCACACAGAAATGAAGATCTAAAGGAGCCAAAAAAAAAAAAGTACTATTCTACATTTATAACTCATCAATGACCTAATATGCTGTTTTATATGTGTGTGTGTGTGTGTGTGTGTGTGTGTGTGTGTGTGTGTATGAGAGAGAGAGAGAAAGAGAGAGAGTAGAATCTCTTTTAGTGCCTTAAAACAATGATACAGTATTCAAAAAGTTTCATTTACTATGCTGGACTTATGGTTAAAAAAAAATGCTGTAAAAGAAACATGTGAGCTGTAAAATATGTAATTCTTCAGAACTAGATTTTATCTTTTAAGACAGAACAAGTTGTTACGTGGATCTCTTTGGTATTCTGTAAATAAAGCCCTCATGCTTGTGTGATTACATCTATTTTTTGCTCAGCTTAATGGGATCTTACGCAGTTTAATGAATTCTGTATGAAAAAATAAGAGTCTGTTATCTAGTGTTGACTGATCTGAAGTCTTCATGAAATTGTATCTACTGAAAAAGGACAGATAAGACAGGTTGTCTGAAATTATACCTGGAACATGCAAATGATGGGCTTTTTATATGATAAGGAGGGCAATATTACTCCAGACCAATAACACCAAGTCTGGGTAAAGTAATGAATCCAATTTCTTGCTACCAAAATAAGATCTATGCAGGAAAATTAATAAGTAAATACCTTCCTTTCATCATGATGGCATTTGGGAGTTTTAGAGCTCTGTAGTCCATTAGTCAGTTTAGTTAATGATTCTGCTTATCCTCTTAATCATGTGCAACACATAGACTGAGCTTCAGTTAGTTCAATGTGCCTTTCAGAAACCTGAACTGAATCCTAGTTTGTGACAAATCATACCTTCTCAGAGTACAAAACAGTCAGTTCACCTCTCTTAAGTTGTATAATATCTTCAGAAAATTTGTAGTACTTTTAAGTACAAAAATGACAAATTAGGTAAGGCCCAAATAGGTCATGGTTTTAATGTTTGGCTATTTCCACAGCCATGGCTTATTTAATGCTGGAAACATGCATTGCATTCACAACAATTTCAAATAACAAAGAAAGCAGGCACACTAAATAAAATTTTAATAGACACTCTTTCCTAGTATAACATTTAAATTTCCATAAATCTATATAATTTAGGAAAATGCTTCAGACTTCATTAAGTTAGAGTGTTGAGTGAAGAGTTATAATCAGATCAATTTTTATAATTTGAGTGATAGTCAAATTTATTCCCACCCCATTGAGGTGGCAATAGATTGATGTTGTGTGAGATCAGGGAATTTCAACCTATTGCACTCAAGTGAAACCCAATACATTAAAAAAAATTATTTATTCATTGCAAAATGAATGATGCAGTTTTTTCTTCCTTAGTGAGAAGACCTACTGGTGATCAAAATTTTTGAATAAATAAATGTGTTACCTGTAGAGTTTAGGGAAAAATACAAGTTTAATTGTATGTAACTGATGATTGTTGGCTACTAAAATAATAAAACTTCCATGATTCAAAAATAGAATACTATTTTCTTTTTTTATCTTCCTTTTTCCTTCCCATCTTCCATCCATCCTTCCTTCTTTCCTACCTCCAACTCCCTCCACAACTCAAATATCTTTAATGTGTACTCTCTTGTAGAATGTATATTGTTGCATAACTTCATATTGAATTCTATAATTATTATTAGATTATAGATGCTGTTCTCTTTTACAATTTTGTTTCCACTTAGCAGTATGGTTATAAAACTTACATGTCTATATGTAGATAGGATTTATTGCTCCTACCTGAAGGATGGAATACCATGATGCTCATTCTCCATATTTTTTCCTAGCCAATCTATCTAGCAATAGATGTTCAGATTGCCTTCAATAACCTGATATCACAAAAAATACTGTGGTAAATATCACCATTCATGTTTCTTTATAATCTATATGAGACTGTTTTTTAGTAATATCCAGTAATGGCATTACTAGGTCATAGGATATACATATCCAAATTTTAGTATGTACCAAAGACTGTTCTCCTAGGGTGGCTGTGCCAGTTTGCATACACACTAGTAGGGTATAAAGGATCTCATATCCCAGTATTGCTGGAACACGACATTATCAGGCTTTCTGACTTATGCTAATCTAACAGGTGGAAAGTGATATCTTACTACTCTTTTAAGTGGCATTCTCTGCTTAGTAATGATTTTGAGCTTCTCTGAATATTATTGCTAACCTTCTTGGTTCTTTCTTCTATAGATGTTTTTCTGCATTATCTTTAGTTTTTTTTGTTTTTTTTTTTAAATGAGAATTTTTGTCTTCTTTTGTTGATTTGCAGGAATCCCTCTAGATCATAGTTTGGCAAACGTTTTTCTGTAAAGGACCAGATAATAAATAGTTTAAGCTTGTGGACTATACACCCTTTGTTGTGAATACTTAACTCTCTCATAATAGCACAAAATATGTAAGGCAATGAGTGTGGCTGTGTTCCAATAAAACTTTGTTTACAAAAACAGGTCATTGGCCAGATTTGACCCACAGGCCATAGCTGCTGAATGTACATAAATGGTAAAAGCACCAAGAACAATGTCAGGAATAGTGATGGAGAAAAAGATAGTAAGATAGGCATGAAAATTGTTAGAAAATGGCAGAGAAGGATCAAAAGCTTAATAGTGAATTTAAGAAAGATAAAATTAAAATTTGACAGAAATAAGTTTAGGAAAATATCTTTGTAAGCCAATCCATGAAAGTCATACTGCAAATGAACAACAAAAAAATCAGCCAACAAACAAAAAATCTAATGAATTCAGGATTTTTTTTTGAAGAACACCATAGAGAAATTAAAATACCAAGGATAAAATGGGAGAAAGTAATTGAAATGAATATAATTAACAAGGGACTAATATCTAAGAACAACTGTTAAACTGATACTGTCTTAAATGTAATTCTCCCTTCAAGAAAAAAGAAAAGAGAAAAAGAAGACAAAATTGGAGAATAGTTGTTTACATGTCTTTGGACAGTTTTAAAATATCTTTCTTTTTCCAGAAAGTAAAGATTTTCAATATTGTCAGGATAAGGCTAAAACAAACAGAAAAGAGCCAGACTGAAGGAAATCACACTCCCCAACTTCTGATGATTTTTATCTTCAAGGAAAAAAGAAATATAACCGTGTTTAATTCTAACAAGTTGAATCGATGAAAGGCCATGATTAAGAGTAAGTCACTATGAGGTGGTGAAAAATGCAGCTGAAATAACAGAATTGTGGCAGTGATAACATGTTTAATTTATTTTAATTTCAGTAAAATGTTGCTGTCTTTTTGTTTTTTCATTGAGCGTAAGTGATGATACATGTATCTGAGTATATATGTATGTGTGAAATATATTTAATATATTTAAATATATGTATGTGTATTTGTTTATATGTTAATAAGAAAGAATAAAGAAAAAATATTAAGGAATCAAAGATATAGGTAAATAGGAACTGAAACCAATGTGCTCCAAGAAGATGTATTAGTTATATTGTAAATCCCAAAGAGAAGAGGTAGCATTGCAGTTGTTATCCTTTGAAATAAATTTTTTAGATGATTGGCCTAATTTTAGAGAGATATTATTAAGGTATACATAAGTCTCCAATTATAACACTATAACAATATAATTAAATCAATATATCACAATGACAGAGCAGTAGATTAGGTACTTCTGGTCTCACAAAATTCGAAGAAAACATCCTTTCTGGAAAATCTACCAAGAATAAAATAAATAAAATCTAATGAAAGCAAAGAACTTAAAACACCAGTGAGAAAACAAATAAAACTTTATTATAAAAGAAAACTAAACTCAGGTTTAGATTATCTTCGATTTCAAAAGTAAGCACTATGACCAGCCCAAGAAGCAACTGATGAAAACCCAGATCCCAAAACCTCAGCCAGTAGAAGACTGTTTTTCTCAGTTCCTTGGTTCCTTCTTTCCTTCCTTCTTTCCTTCCCTCCTTCCTCCATCTTTCCCTCTCTCTCCCTCCACCCTCCACACTTCTCTCTCCACCCTCCCTCTCTCCCTTCTCTTTAGCTCTAGTTCTACCTCTGTCTCTCTCTCTTCCTTCCTCCTGTCCTCTCTTCCTTTATTCCTTTTGCTTTCAGTTTGGTTTAAATATTAAAATCTTAAGTGCAAACATTTTGTCTGGTAAGCATTCTTAAAATCTAGAGGATAGCACTGACAAATACAAAGATAAACAAAAGAATAAAGAAAAGATTAATGAAGAAATATATTTAAAACCATGTAACAAGACTTTTTAATCCATTTTACTATATACGTACTAATTTTCAAAATTTTGTCTATTTTGTGTATTGAGTGCATAAAAATCTGATATATATATATATATATATATATATATATATATTTTGTTTTCACCCTACAAAATCTATCCATCGGGCTTCCCTGGTGGCACAGTGGTTGGGAATCCGCCTGCCGATGCAGAGGACACGAGTTCATGCCCTGGTTTGGGAAGATCCCACATGCTGCGGAGCGGCTGGGCCCATGAGCCATGGCCGCTGAGCCTGTGCGTCCGGAACCTGTGCTTCGCAGTGGGAGAGGCCACAACAGTGAGAGGCCCGCGTAGCACAAAAAAAAAAAAAAAAAAAATCTATCCATCTATTTGATCCTGTGTCCTCATTTTCCACTTTATTTCCATCTAAACTTATGCCTCTGTACTAACTACTAAGGTCAAACATTCCTTTATGCACAGGATTCTTTCCCTTTCACCTACTTAAGAAATTTGTCCGTGGATGGATACTCTCTTTTGCACCAACATTCTCTTCCTTACTTGCTGATTGAAATATATCAGTAATTAAAGAGCCATTCATATCTCTTGTATTAGAAATAAATAAATATGGGCTTCTCTGGTGGTGCAGTGGTTAAGAACCCGCCTGCCAATGCAGGGGACACGGGTTCAAGCCCTGGCCGGGTAAGATCCTACATGCCACAGGGCAACTAAGCCCGTGCGCCACAACCACTGAGCCTGCGCTCTAGAGCCCGTGAGCCACAACTACTGAGCCCACATGTCATAACTACTGAAGCTCAAGTGCCTAGAGACCATGCTCCACAACAAGAGAAGCCACCACAATGAGAAGCCCGCGCACTGCAACGAAGAGTAGCCCCCGCTCGCCACAACCAGAGAAAGCCCACACACAGCAATGAACACCCAACACAACCAAAAATAAAAATAAATAAAATAAATAAGTTTTTTTTAAAAAGAAAGAAAGAAATATTTCAGTGATCTCTGTATATTCTCCCTCGTGTGTTTTTAATGTCTTTCAATTTTTGTAAGGCTCTTACTTCCATATATTACATATTTATATTTTTTTTGCCTAAAGTCTGTCTTCCTCACTAGTACACAATTTTTGAAGGTAAGACCTTGGTCTCTTTTATTCACCCCTATTACTTAGCCTAGAACATAGTGGGAATTCAATAAATATGCAGATGAATTGTAATAGGGGCAGAGAAGGCATACAGCCCTTATCACGCAACCTTTAGTGCCACAGATAGAGGTCCCACTCTGCCAACAGTCAGCCTCGCAGTGGTCCTCGTGGCAGAGAGTCCTGACAGTGAAAGGCAGATCATGGCCTTCTCCCTGGGGCCCTCCGGGCCCTCTGGTCTAGGACTGTGTGTGAGCTGGGGGCCCAGGGACAGGCTGAGAGCTGTGACCAGCAGAACTCCAGAGCCCTTGCCACAGCCACCCACTGGCAGGGCCCAGGTCTTGAAGCAGCAGTGAACCTCTTCCACTTCCCTACCTCCATGACCTAAAGACAGCAGACTCCATGGGTCGCAGTCCAGTGGACCTGGTCCCCATTTTGGAGGCCTGAGGAGCCTGAGGGCCGGCTGGGTCCTGGATGGCTGGGCTCCCTCAGTGATGAAGGCTGGGCAGGGTCTAGGGACCTGGCCCTGAGGGCACCACCAGCTGAGATCTGCCTCTTCAGCTGGGCCTGGACACTGGTGGGAGGTTCCAGACTGGGTGCTGGACGAATGCTCCCAGGCAGGGTAACTGGCCTACACAGGAACCCACTCCTCTTAGTCAGGGCCTGGACCTTAGAGAGAGAAAGTTGAGCTTTGGGACCTTGCTCTTTCTTGTCAGAACAGAGAATAACATTTGTTTTGGTGGAGGTTTACAGGAAAAACATGACCTGTCCATGCCCTGACCTCAAGAATAAAGGATCTGACACTAAGAAATTTGCAACAGCTAACCTCGTCTCCCTCCCCGACATTTCCTATAAACTGCTTTGCTGAAAGCTATTGGTGAGTTCAGGTTTTTTGAGGCATGAGCTACCTGTCTCCATGCATGGCCCTGCAATAAACCTTTCTCTGCTTCAAAATCCAATGTTTTGGTATTGTTTGGCTTCACAGTGCATTGGGCACATGGACTTGCATTTGCTAACAAGAGGACTTATTGTAAAAAGGAACCTGCAACATTAGACAGGAAGGTCAAATTTTCCCAGAATTAAGGTGTGTGTAGTAATTAGACTTGGAACCACAGTAGCATCAGAATGTTATTTACTAGAAAAGTCTAGGATCCAGAATAGGATCTGCAGGAAATATTCTATTGAAATGAGAATGGGCCATTGTTAAATGATGAAATATTAATCTCCAGAAAAGAATAAACATGGAATGATTTATCATCAAATACTGATGTTGGAATACTATGTATAGCAAAATTGGTACATGACAATGTAACACTTGTGAACAGGGACAGCTTCATGATCATGAACCTGTGATCTGTGAAGTCCACTAGGTTTCCTGCTTAGAAGGGCTCCAGTCTTGGTTTAATGCATTGCTTATGTTCTGTCCTGTCATCCTGAAATTCTTAATAATTTTTGAGCAAGAGGCTTGCATTTCATTTTGACCCTCAAGTTATATAGCCAGTCCCGCTTGCAAATACAAACCTACACATTTAATTTTTGCATTCCTTTGTGAGATAGATGAATACAATATGATAATAATACAAATAATTTCTTACTTTGTATGTGTATACTTTATATATGTGGTAGGTACTAGACTCCTCTAGCATGTCCAAGTAAAACTTGGAGTGATACGTTTTTATTATAAGCTTTTGCAGGACTTTATTTCATAGAACATATTGGTGAATTTGTCAAGAAATAAAATGATTATTTAAAATAGATTACCTGTTTACTCAGATCTTTTATATGCCTCTTTCAGAATTTTAGTTAAGAGTAAATTAAATTTAGTTTCACTAAAGATATTAAAGTTCTAAGATTTTTAAAATAGGACTAAACTCTTCAAAATATGAACTTTCTAAACATAAAACTTCTAAGAGAATTCTTTTCAGAGTTAATATGCCTGTTCATTGAGCAGATTCATCTTATTTCATATATTTTATGATTTTTGCTTTTATTATTTCTAAAGTTTTCTAGCAAATTGAAAAATTATTGTAGTAAGAAATGCATCAAATTTCTAACATAAAAGTAATCCTGTTAATTTTAGAAGTTATTATTTTCATTAACTCTGATTTGCAAACTCCTGGGCTACCTTAGCACCATTATATATCTCTAGAACAAAAGAAAAAAAAAATAGAGTTCCTTTGGTTTTGGAAACCTATAAAATCTAAAATACAACTTTAACATATAAAGAATGTTGTGCAAAAAAAGAGTTGTATACAAATAAATTAACAAATAGAAAAATATCACATGATAATGAGGACCTACACCACTTTAACAGATAAAATGTAAAAAATTTAAATTTAAAATGTATTTAAAATGCAAATACTTTTTGGAAGATGTATTCAGGTTACATTTCTCCTTGGTTTCATCTTAGTATAAATCACATGAAATTTAAAAAAAAAAATTAAATACCTTTCGGTATTACAGTTTTGTTTCCTGGAAATTTGTACTAGTCTGAGACTCAGATAATAAGTCTAGTCAGAGCCTAGTTCTAACTCTGTATTTAACTAGTTTTATGATTTGGAAGATACTGTTAATATCCTTGCATATTAGCATTTGGGTAATTCTTTATAAAATGTGATTTTTAAAATCTGAACTTCTGTACAAGGAGTTTAGATATAAGTATCTAAATATTTACAGATTAAACAAGATAAAAAGTCATTCTCAACTGAAGCAATGGAATCTGAGCTCTCATGACAACTTTGTCTTCTATGTTAAATTTTAATCATTTTACTAATTCTTGAATAATGAAACAGTAAGTATCTAAATGTAACAGCTTTAAATCCTATGTTCTTGCAAGTGAATTTTTGTCTTGTATTCATTTTTTTTACCTGTAGGGCAACATACATTGCCTCACAAAACAAGGTTCTCAGTACATTTATTCCTCAAAAATGAATATACTTTTCATTGTTTGGTCTACTAGGAACAATAAATATGTTAATCCCCATTCTCAGGGGCAATAAAGTAGTCTGGAGGGTTGTCTTGCCTTTTGTCTATAGGCAATTTGTAAAAGTCAAGATGAATTTTTTGGCTTAAGCTTGGTTTAGTTGATCATGTCTTTTCAACCAAATTAAACATAAGAAGCAGTGTTAGGAGAGTACATCCTCTAAATTATATCTGCCAGGTATTTCACAGTTTAAATAGTAAATTTTCATGGTATTAATTTTAATATTGTCTAGAATTATAGGGACTAGAATGTCCATTTTAAACTATACTGTTAGTAGAAACATATTTAGAAAAAAATATGTTTACACATATATGCACATTCTGGTAACATAAGATTAAGAATTCAATGAGCTAAAGAGTTTTTGTGGAATTCACCTTTTGTTTATTCAAAAACTACTTTTGCATGCTTGCTATATATCATGCACTCTACTAGGTTTTGAGGTGGTAATAGCAAATATGATTGCATACATGATTGCAGGTGGCATTGCTAAATGGATGACCAAAATATGATTACTCCATATCCTAATTCCCAGAAACTGTGAATAGTACCTTATGTGTCAAAAGAGTAAATAATAACTTATATGGTGAAAGAAGTAATCAAGTTAAAGATTTTGAGAGGAGGAGCTGGCTTATTCTGGATTATTCAGGTGAGCCCTAAATCCAATAACAAGTGTCATTAGAAGAGTAGGAAGAGGCATCTGACAGCCTGAAGTGGAGACGGCCATGTAAATATGCAAGCAGAGAATGGACTGATGTAGCCACAAACCAAGGAATGCCAAGAGCCATCAAAAGCTGAGAGAAACAGGGAATGGAATTTCCTTCAGAGACTCCAGGAGTTTGACCCTGCTGACACGTTGATTTCAGAATTCTGGCCTCACAAACTGTGAGAGAATAAATTTCTCTGATGTTTCAAATCACCAAGTCTGTGGTACTTTGTTAATTCAGCCAGAGGAAATTAATATACCAGCTATTCATAATGACTTATGAGAGCATGTAAGAATAACACTCAATTCAAGCCTCATGATCATTTAAGCTTCCTCGTAGAGGTGACATCAAAGCTACTATGAGATTTCTATGTTCATAGAATTTATGTCTCTTCCTTGAGCAACATTTTAAGGGTTTTCTTTGGAGCTGGAAAAAGACTATGCAGAAATAACTTAGCAACATTCTAATATAATTCCCCAAATTCAGGAAATATAAGAATCACCTGGAAATTTTTTTTTAAAGTAAAGATGTCTAGAACCTACCCAGGCCTATAAATCAAAATCGCTGGAAGTGAGACTCTTTGAAGTATCTTTTAAGTAAGTATAAGAGATATATCTTAAGAAGTCAGATATGCTTAAGTCTTTGTATAATTGCTTGGAAGAGTAAGGCAAACATGGGAGCCTGGTCAAACATGGCCTCGGACCCAGGCCTGACCTCTTGAATTCCTTCTTTGACATTTTCTAAATTCAGGTGAACTGGGACTGGTTGAGCTATCAGTGCCCTCTTGCTAGAGTTCATTTAGTCCATACTGGGACTTGAGTGGGTTCTTTGCCTTGTTCATCTTTTTGGGGATCTCTGTGATCCTGTACTCTCAAGCCAGGCAGCCTGGCTCACGGATCACTCTCTTTAGCCTACCTGGTATGGTATTACATGTTAGATTAAGATGATGTCAGCACTCACATCTGTGAGTCCCTATATGGGCTCTAACCTGTCCATGTTCCAACCCTGGTGTCACATCTTGTACAGCTCCCAAGAATTGCAGGGGTGGTGGCAGATACCCTATACATCATGTATCCTGTGGCACCAGCCCCGCACAGTAATATCTTCAGCTCTTCACAGGTTCCAGCCAGATGTCAGATAGTCCTCTAAAGTGGCTGTGATCCTATTTGTGCAAGGAATACATTTTGTCCTCTTGCACAGGCTTAAGAGAGACAAAGGAGGAGATAGAGTCAAGAGAGTTCATCCACTGAAATGGGGTTGCTCTTCACATTCTCCCCAAGGCCACATTCTAGGAATGCAGAGAATACAGCCTAATGAGTTCAGAGAAAGCATAATCAGAAGGTGTGTTCTTCTACCTTTATGCTGTAAAATTCCTATTAACAAAGTTAATGAGGATAAAATGAATCATCTTTCATATTCTTTACATACTCTTGTAAAGAGTTGCATTTCATCAAAGAAGCACGGTCAACAACCATTGAGAGAGTAATTGGAAGTGAGTTTTCACTACACAATGGACCACACAGTATCATAAGTGTCATTAAAAGAATTAAAATTGGCGTTAGGGACTGTATTGGCAAGAAATCTATATCACTTCAATGCAGATTCCCAAAAAAATGGCAATGTGATTAATAATTTATTAGTTTTGTCTTAAGGTAGGAAATATGAAATTACCCAGGAACAGTTCATTTGACAATAAATATCAGAAAGAGATGATTCTTGGACCAGAATAGTACAAAATGGGGCCTGAGTCCTGGGCCCTGCAAAGAATCTTCATGTACTAATTCAACAATAAGGCCAGAGGTATGAAAGTACTACTTTATTCTAAATCATTAATTACTCTCAAGATCTACCATGGACCAATTGATTTTGTCATATGTATGTTCATCATTCTTTTAAAAAAAGTTATTTATTTATGGCTGTGTTGGGTCTTCGTTTCTGTGCCAGGGATTTCTCTAGTTGTGGCAAGCGGAGGCCACTCTTCATCGCGGTGTGTGGGCCTCTCACTATCGTGGCCTCTCTTGTTGCGGAGCACAGGCTCCAGACATGCAGGCTCAGTAGTTGTGGCTCACCGGCCCAGTTGCTCTTCAGGATGTGGGATCTTCCAAGACCAGGGCTCGAGCCCGTGTCCCCTGCATTGGCAGGCAGATTCTCAACCACTGCACCACCAGGGAAGCCCCATCAATTTTTTTTAATATACAAAGTTTCCCATAAAAATATTTTTTGGGACCCCTTTTACCTGGGAGCATACCAGGTTTGGGAAGCACTGCTCTAATTCTAGGGCCAGCTACATCATTTGCTGGGCCCAGTACAACCTGAAAATGCAGGGCCCTGTGTTAAAATATTATTAAGCATTTCAAGATGGCAAAGGATCAGAGCATTAAACCAAGCACTGGGCTTTTCCGAAGGCAGGATCCTGTGTGACTGCACAGATTTCATACCCGTGAAGCTGTCCCTGGACTGCACTCATATAGAAGTTTTTCACATTTTGTTTTTACCACTTATCCCACCCTGTGCTTGGAAATGACTAAAACAGTGACTTCTGGAAATCGGTTCAACCAACTTCTCACCTGTTGGCATTGTATCTAAATTTCAAGATTTATTTTCTAATGTTACTAACCCCAGGATATCTTTACTGATTAGCTCAATCATACGAAAGTATATCTCTTCTTTATGCTTTTATGATTTATTTTATGCTGTGGAGAATATTTTGTTTGCAAGATTGAATTGAATAAGACATGGCTTCTGTCCTCAAAGTTTTATTAAGTTGGGGAGATAAGTACAGTTTATATTAGATAGAAGACAGATATCAGATTATTAGTGAACAATTATTAGATATATTAAAGAATGATTTATTTTAACAGTGTGATTCAAACTTAAACTGCAATAAGAGTTCAAAGAAAGAAATGATCAGAATAACCAGGACTAGCAGAAATAATGTCAGATGTGATCCTGACTGATAGAGATTACTCAGAGCCAGATCATTAAGGAAATTTGGGAATCTGGGTAACAGGTAGAAGATTTAAGACTTAATGTGAAAGAAAATACAAGTATTTTGGAGTCTTACTAGATCGCTGAGCAAGGAAATTGCCTGACAACAATGGTGTGATGAAAAGAGTAAGTTGAGTGTGGAACTCAGTATAGGAGAAGCGACTGGAGCAAGATAAAGGAGGGTGGAGGGGCAGGGGGAGACCCAATGTTCCTGATGGAAAAGTAGAAAAGCTATGGTTTAGGATAGTCGGGAGAAATGTGTAGGTAAAGACAAAACCAAGTGAATTTCTGAGGACAAACATGACAGGGTGTGGTAACATTTAGGTATAATAAAATATTAAGGTGATAGCCAGCAAATGCATATCCTCAGTATAACTGCATAGATTCTCTATTTTTTGCAAGCATAAGTAACTTTCACTATTTTCCTCAAATGCCCTCAAATTAGCCGAAGTACTTTCCCAGTTGTATCATTCAGGGTATTAAATATAAGGCCATCTTAAAATTATGTATTTTAATATTATTTTCATATACTTGACTTTTGAATCTAAATACCAGCCCTTTTCAATGAAAACTAAAATCTATCCCAAAAGAGTACATTGTTTTAAAGTGCCCAAGAAGCATATTGTGCATATTTTAAAAATAAATATAAAGCTATAGGAATTTTGGTAACTTAATTGTATGTAGGCTGAATTATAAATAATAAAGAAAAGAAAATCAATGGTCTTTAAGAGTAATGGTTATATTATGGTTATATTATTATTGGTTTTTTGCTCTTAGAATATTTCAGTAGCTAAGGTTGAATCTGAAAGTCTATCTTCATTTAAACTTAATTTTGATAGTTAAAAGAATATATCAAAATGTAATAAGTATGTATAACAAAATGTAAACTGCATCACCATTAAATTATATTAGTTTCTTTCAAATAATTATATTCTAATTAAAATATACTGTTCACAGAAGGACCAAAAAATATTTGTATGCAGTTTCTCAGCATATATCAAAAGATTCCACAATTTATTCAGCCATCAGAGATATGTTTTGATGACTCTCTTTACATTTCAGTCATAATATTTTTCTAAAACACAACTGCAATTATTTTCCCAAAACAGGTCCTAAAATATTCTTTACATGTGCTAAATCTTACCATTATGCTGATTTTAGAAAGATTTTAAAGATTATGAATTTAAATAATATATTAAAATTGTACACTTTATCAAACTTGTTAAAAATCACAGCATCCAAGATAAAAATACAAAATTACAAGAAAAGTGAAAATATTAAATAAGCAGGAAGGAGTTTCCAGAAATATTAGAGAATAACAATGTTGCATGTAACCCTTTTAATTAAAGGTCATAAGAAAGAGAAGCCCAGAAAATCAATATAATGAGACTGTATTAAGCTATTGCAGCACAAGGATTCCTGAGAAAGAGATGACCCTGTGGAGTGCTCTTCCCATTTTAAATAAAGCTCCATATGCCTTAAATTTGGGAACTCTCATCAGGAGCACACACTGCCTGGCTTCAGTTGCCATTGTGTGGCAGAGAGAGAGAAGGGATTTCTGAGGGAGCCAGAGCCCAAGCTATTTAGAGCTGTATAGAGTAAAGTCAACATCTTCGGAAAGCAATTTTCAGCAAACGGGGAGACAGTGCAGACTGGAAAATTGGTATCATGCACTCCCTGTGGCTCGTATCACTTAGTTACTGAGCGGAAGAATTCAGACCAAGTAGAAGCTTCTAGGTGGTATTGAAGGCTGGGACTTTCCTAAAGGAAATAAAGCTGACATTATCCAAGCTTACCTTAAACCCAGTCTTTGCAATCATTTGGATGAGTGTAATCTAAGAGAAAACTCAACTGTTGGAGTCAGAAAACAGAGAAAAACTTGGAAATTGAAGTTCTCACCCCTGGTGAATTATGCTTTCACTAAGTGATTCCTGAATGAACAGATGTTAAAGAGATGAATGTCAACTTAGATTTTGCTCCCAAAGGAAGGGAATTTATTGTTCATTGTGAAAGAAGCATATGTATTTTAGGGAATCATGAGATGAAACTATTTGTAAACTACTGTTTTGTAAAGTACCTCAGGTCCAGCCCTCCACTTGTACAGATTTCAATTCTGGACAAATCCCTTTGTTTCATATGGTAAATGGTAGCAAAAAGTCTTAGGCAAGATAATAAACTATTTGACATATTTCTAGCTTGATACTACTATTGTCTTATTCTTTCCCTTTGTCTGCATTTTTTTTTAATTTCTATACTCTTAAACTGCCCTCTTCAAAACTGTCACTTTCTATCAAACACACAGTCTCAACCACACAGGGCTTTATATAGACAATGATAAATAAAAAAAATGTTCTGTTCAAAGGTTATTGTTAAACACAAGCAATTTTTTAGGATTATATTTTTTCAAGGAAAAGAGATTTCTAGACCCAAATATGCAATAATTTTGTGACTGTCCTTTGTGAAGAAACTGAAAACATATTCAGACAATTCCAGTTATGTAGCCGACCTAACTATTGCTAAGAATTCTGATTTTTTAAATTTCCTATATATTTTAAAATAAAATGTCTCAAAGTAATTTATTTTTTGTACTTATTGGACAGCTACAAGAGAGTGTGGCATAAAGATTTAAAGTGGTCAGGCTGGATTAGAGAATGATAACAAGGATTCAGATAAGTTACTTTTCCTCCAAGCTATTACAAACTCACAAGCAATGCTAAGATAATTACAAGATCCAATGTCAGTTCCCCATCATAGCCCTTGTTCCTCATGGAATGGCTCCCACTCTTTAACTCCCTTCACAGAGAAAGAAATATGACAGTTTAAAGAAACCCAAAAGCACGGGCTTACTGCTGAGCGGGGAGGAGGTGGCCTTGCCTATCCATCCAACACATACAAGCAAATAGTTCCAGTACCACTTACACAGTACTGTTTGTATTTCTTTTTCTGTGATCAAGTGTACTTGTGACATTCAGTGTAGTAAGCTTGCCATGTACTACACAACAGAATGAGACACTATTAAAAGGGATACTGTCTGTTCCATTGTGGCTGAAATGTAATAGTAGTATGAATTGCTACTGCCCACATTTAATTCATTTATTCTTTCATTCACTCAACTAACACTTTTAGGGAAATTCTACTAGAAAAGAAATAAGAACTACTACTTTTATCAGTACTTCTACAACTAGGACTACTACATTGCATCTACTATTATTAATAGTTGAAATTTAATACACTATGTCAAGCATTTTGCTAAGCACTTCACATTTATTAATTAGCTCATTCAATTCTAACAACAATGCTAGAGGCTATGAGTTATTAATATACCCATTTCACAGAAGAATAATTAAGTTTAAAGAGGCCAAGTAATGTACCTAAAGACACACATTTTTGAATATGGTAAAAATGGGATACAATTTCATATAGCTACATGATTCCTAAGCTAATAAACTTCATTTCCACATGGTTCTACTCCCATTGATGAATAAATTTTTCCTTACTCTCAAAAAGATAAGTTTTATTGGTGAGAAATGTATATAATGATACCAATTAATTAGTAACAAAGATACATAAACAAAGTTAAAGTGCTATTTAATGTGGAAGAGTGAGACAACTGTAAATTGTCCTGAAAGATAGGAAATGCATTCCTAAAAATTTGACATTTGAGCAATTCCATGACTAGAAAGGGACCAAGTGAAAAAACAGACAAGGTTATGTCCACATATTGAGAAAAGCTTGTACACAAACATAACAGTGAAAATGGAATGACACTCTTGAGGGATGTAACACATATTATTGAATTGTGAAATGCTTTCTATGTCAGGTTCAGGAATTCAGATGATACTCTTTTCTAAAGGCAATAGAAAGTTCCTGAATGCTTTTTTAAAAGAGGTGTTAAATGGTCTACACATGTGAGTCAATATGGGACAATACAATTAAAATATAGGACACTGTCCTTGGTTTAAAAAAAAAGTCTAAAAGGAAAGAATCAACAATGGTAGAATAAATTTAAAGTATTTATAAAAACAAAATTTAACTCTATGGTACTTATTATTAATTCAACAGGAATGTGTAATAAAAGACCAGTAATGACTGGAAGAGTACAAACTTCAAAACTGAGGTCACAATTAATGGGCAACATTATTTTTTTAAGTTAGAGCAAAACTCTGAAAGCCTAGAGTCAGCTAGACAACTCTTGGCAGTCAATTATTGTAAGTTTTTAAGGCAAAGAGTAATGAGTTGGGGACAATATTTCTGAAGCTTGGTCTGGTGTTGGTCTGTGTAGTGGAAGCTGTTAGTGTCCCTTCCTGAGGCCTTGCCATTGCAGTGCATGGGGCACTCTTCAGACTACCTGAGTGCTTTCCATAGAGACTAGAGCTGCTCTGCCTTCATACGTAGCAGGCTGGAATAACCAGACAAATAATTACAGCACACTCCTGCAACAACCTTCAAACAATGATTGACAGCTGTTTTGTAAATTCTTCAGATCCCAGAACCTCCAGATGAGATTATTCTACTCACCACTTACTCCTAGATCCCAGCAGGATTATTCCCCAGGAGTAACCGGTTTGATAACACACCCTTTATTGACCACCTTTCTTTTGCATTCTCTCTTTCCTACTTTCCCGTGAACGATAACTGGAATCACCTTCTAAAAATTGCTTACGCTTGAATCTCTGTCTCAAAGCCTAGCTGAGAGAACATGAACTAAGATAATAATATTAAGACAGAGAAATTTAACAGCAGTAATTTAGGTTACAGGCTTTTTTGAAAACCTGATAAAATTTTTAGACTCACTGATTCAAAAAATATGTGCACTGAACACATACACACACACACACACACACACACACACACACACACACACATTTATAAGACCATTCATCTAATGATTGTTTATTGATTTCCTGCAATGAGCCAGGCACTATTGGGCTAGATCACCTGTATACAGCAGAGAAGGAGCTCTTATAAAGCTTATATGCTGATATACACATTTTTAATATTATTCTATTTTGTTCTCAGTTACACTGAAGTCCAAACATATGGGCTCTTTGTACCAAAGGCACCAGGTTCAAAATCCCTGGAGAGGATAAATGGAGACATAAATTTGAAGTAATAAATTCAATAATCATAAAAGTAACTATAGGAATTGAGAAAATAATAGGACAGTGAGAAAATCTGGTGATAAAACTATCAACAATATCCTTATTGTGGGAAGAAAAATTAGCAAGAGACTATAAAGAATGCTTGTTTTAAAAAATTGGTGATATAAGCTGCTAAACTTACTGAATGTAAATGATGGTCTGATTACTGGCCAGAGTCTGAGTCATTGAAATTTGGATGTGAGAGCAACTGAGGGTGCCTGTGGTAGCTACTTTCTAATGAACCACATCTCTCAGGATTCATGCCCTTATGTAGTCTCTCCCCACCAGGAATTGAGACTGTCCTATAACTTCTATGAACCAATAGACTGTGGTGAAGGTGATACTATACAATTTTGAAACCCACACCTTAAGAAATCCTGGAAACCTGTTCTTTGGCACACTTGGAACACTGAGCCACCATATTAGACGTCCAGCTACCTTGCTTGAGAGACTGTATTAAGTAACTAAGTGAAAAGAACAAATTGAAAACCACACGGAGAGAACGAGAAGCCTTAAGACTACAAAGAAAGAGAGTGAGCCTCCCACTCCCAACTCTCCTCAACAAGGTGTCAGATATATGAGCGAGCCATCTTAGATGACTCAACTAAGTCCCAAGATAATTATAGTTCCAGATGATATCGTATGGAGCATGAAAACATTCCAGCTTGTCTGTAAACCCATGGAGTGTGTGAGAGATAAAAATATAGATATTATATTAGGTCATTAAGTTTTTGGTAGGAAGCACACTGAGAGAGCTACTCAGCTCCAAACATGGGCCATTTCTTTTTTTTTTTAACATCTTTATTGGGGTAAAATTGCTTTACAATGGTGTGTTAGTTTCTGCTTTATAACAAAGTGAACCAGTTATACACATACATATGTTCCCATATGTCTTCCCTCTTGCGTCTCCCTCCCTCCCACCCTCCAATCCCACCCCTCCAGGCTGTCACAAAGCACCTGGCCAATATCCCTGTGCCATGCGGCTGCTTCCCACTAGCTATCTACCTTACTACGTTTGTTAGTGTGTGTGTCCATGACTCTCTCTCATACTGTCACAGCTCACCCTTCCCCCTCCCCATAACCTCAAGTCCTTTCTCCAGTAGGACTGCATCTTTATTCCTGCCTTACCCCTAGGTTCTTCATGACATTTTTTTTCTTAAATTCCATATATGTGTGTTAGCATACGGTATTTGTCTTTTTCTTTCTGACTTACTTCACTCTGTATGACAGACTCTAGGTCTATCCACCTCATTACAAATAGCTCAATTTCGTTTCTTTTTATGGCTGAGTAATATTCCATTGTATATATGTGCCACATCTTCTTTATCCATTCATCCGATGACGGGCACTTAGGTTGTTTCCATCTCCGGACTATTGTAAATAGAGCTGCAATGAACATTTTGATTCATGACTCTTTTTGAATTTTGGTTTTCTCAGGGTATATGCCCAGTAATAGGATTGCTGGGTCATATGGTAGTTCTATTTGTAGTTTTTTAAGGAACCTCCATACTCTTCTCCATAGTGGCTGAACCAATTCACATTCCCACCAGCAGTGCAAGAGTGTTCCCTTTTCTACACACCCTCTCCAGCGTTAATTGTTTCTAGATTTTTTGATGATGGCCATTCTGACTGGTGTGAGATGATATCTCATTGTAGTTTTGATTTGCATTTCTCTAATGATTAATGATGTTGAGCATTCTTTCATGTGTTTGTTGGCAGTCTGTATATCTTCTTTGGAGAAATGTCTATTTAGGTCTTCTGCCCATTTTTGGATTGGGTTGTTTGGTTTTTTGTTACTGAGCTGCATGAGCTGCTTGTAAATTTTGGAGATTAATCCTTTGTCAGTTGCTTCATTTGCAAATATTTTCTCCCATTCTGAGGGTTGTCTTTTGTTCTTGTTTATGGTTTCCTTTGCTGTGCAAAAGTTTTGAAGTTTCATTAGGTCCCATTTGTTTATTTTTGTTTTTATTTCCGTTACTCTAGGAGGTGGGTCAGAAAGGATCTTGCTGTGATTTATGTCATAGAGTCTTCTGCCTATGTTTTCCTCTAAGAGTTTGATAGTTTCTGGCCTTACATTTAGGTCTTTAATCCATTTTGAGCTTATTTTTGTGTATGGTGTTAGGGAGTGATCTACTCTCATACTTTTACATGTACCTGTCCAGTTTTCCCAGCACCACTTATTGAAGAGGCTGTCCTTTCTCCACTGTACATTACTGCCACCTTTATCAAAGATAAGGTGTCCATATGTGCATGGGTTTATCTCTGGGCTTTCTATCCTGTTCCATTGATCTATCTTTCTGTTTTTGTGCCAGTACCATACTGTCTTGATAACTGTAGCTTTGTAGTATAGTCTGAAGTCAGGGAGCCAGATTCCTCCAGCTCCTATTTTTCTTCTCAAGATTGCTTTGGCTATTCGGGGTCTTTTGTGTTTCCATACAAATTGAGAGATATTTTGTTCTAGTTCTGTGAAAAATGCCAGTGGTAGTTTGATAGGGATTGCATTGAATCTATAGATTGCTTTGGGTAGTAGAGTCATTTTCACAATGTTGATTCTTCCAAGCCAAGAATATGGTATATCTCTCCATCTATTTGTATCATCTTTAATTTCTTTCATCAGTGTCTTATAATTTTCTGCATACAGGTCTTTTGTCTCCTTAGGTAGGTTTATTCCTAGATATTTTATTCTTTTTGTTGCAGTGGTAAATGGGAGTGTTTTCTTGATCTCACTTTCAAATTTTTCATCATTAGTATATAGGAATGCCAGAGATTTCTGTGCATTAGTTTTGTATCCTGCCACTTTACCAAATCCATTGATTAGCTCTAGTAGTTTTCTGGTAGAATCTTTAGGATTCTCTATGTATAGCATCATGCCATCTGCAAACAGTGACAGATTTACTTCCTCTTTTCTGATTTGGATTCCTTTTATTTCCTTTTCTTCTCTGATTGCTGTGGGTAAAACTTCCAAAACTATGTTGAATAAGAGTGGTGAGAGTGGGCAACCTTGTCTTGTTCCTGATCTTAGTGGAAATGCTTTCAGTTTTTCACCATTGAGGATGATGTTTGCTGTGAGCCTGTCATATATGGCCTTTATTATGTTGAGGAAAGTTCCCTCTATGCCTACTTTCTGCAGGGTTTTTATCATAAATGGGTGTTGAATTTTGTCAAAAGCTTTCTCTGCATCTATTGAGATGATCATATGGTTTTTCTCCTTCAATTTGTCAATATGGTTTATCACATTGATAGATTTGCGTATATTGAAAAATCCTTGCATTCCTGGAATAAACCCCACTTGATCATGGTGTATGATCCTTTTAATGTGCTGTTGGATTCTGTTTGCTAGTATTTTGTTGAGGATTTTTGCATCTATGTTCATCAGTGATATTGGCCTGTAGTTTTCTTTCTTTGTGACATCCTTGTCTGGTTTTGGTATCAAGGTGATGGTGGCCTCGTAGAAGGAATTTGGGAGTGTTCCTCCCTCTGCTATATTTTGGAAGAGTTTGAGAAGGATAGGTGTTAGCTCTTCTCTAAATATTTGATAGAATTCACCTGTGAAGACATCTGGTCCTGGGCTTTTGTTTGTTGGAAGATTTTTAATCACAGTTTCAATTTCAGTGCTTGTGATTGGTCTGTTCTATTTCTTCCTGATTCAGTCTTGGCAGGTTTTGCATTTCTAAGAATTTGTCCATTTCTTCCAGATTGTCCATTTTATTGGCATAGAGTTGCTTGTAGTAATTTCTCATGATCTTTTTTATTTCTGCAGTGTCAGTTGTTACCTCTCCTTTTTCATTTCTAATTCTATTGATTTGAGTCTTTTCCCTTTTTTTCTTGATGAATCTGGCTAGTGGTTTATCTATTTTGTTTATCTTCTCAAAGAACCAGCTTTTAGTTTTATTGATCTTTGCTATTGTTTCCCTCATTTCTTTTTCATTTATTTCTGATCTGATCTTTATGATTTATTTCCTTCTGCTAGCTTTGGGGTTTTTTTATTCTTCTTTCTCTAATTGCTTGAGGTGCAAGGTTAGGTTGTTTATTTGAGATGTTTCCTGCTTCTTAAGGTGGGCTTGTATTGCTATAAACTTCCCCCTTAGAACTGCTTTTGCTGCATCCCATAGGTTTTGGGTCGTTGTGTCTCCATTGTCATTTGTTTCTAGATATTTTTTTATTTCCTCTTTGATTTCTTCAGTGATCACTTCATTATTAAGTAGTGTATTGTTTAGCCTCCATGTTTTTGTATTTTTTACAGATCTTTTCCTGTAATTGATATCTAGTCTCATGGCGTTGTGGTCAGAAAAGATACTTGGTAGAATTTCAATTTTCTTAAATTTACCAAGATATGATCTATCCTGGAGAATGATTTTTGACCCAAGATATGATCTATCCTGGAGAATGTTCCATGAGCACTTGAGAAAAATGTATATTCTGTTGTTTTTGGATGGAGTGCCCTATAAATATCAATTAAGTCCATCTTGTTTAATGTATCATTTAAAGCTTGTGTTTCCTTATTTATTTTCATTTTGGATGATTTGTCCATGGGTGAAAGTGGGGTGTTTAAGTCCCCTACTATGAATGTGTTACTGTCGATTTCCCCTTTTATGGCTCTAAGTATTTGCCTTATGTATTGAGGTGCTCCTATGTTGGGTGCATTAATATTTATAATTGTTATATCTTCTTCTTGGATCGATCCCTTGATCATTATGTAGTGTCCTTCTTTGTCTCTTTTAATAGTCCTTATTTTAAAGTCTATTTTGTCTGATATGAGAATTGCTACTCCAGCTTTCTTTTGGTTTCCATTTGCACGGAATATATTTTTCCATCCCCTTACTTTCAGTCTGTATTATGATTTTAGGCAGCCTCTCTGCTAATGGGTGGGGTTGTGTTCCTGTTTTGTTAGTTGTTTGGCATAGGTTGTCCAGCACTGTGGCTTGCTGGTCGTTGAGTTAAGCTGGGTGCTGGTGTTAAGATGGAGGTCTCTGGGAGATTTTCGCCGTTTGATATTATGTGGAGCTGGGAGGTCTCTTGTTGACCAGTGTCCTGAAGTTGGCTCTCCTACCTCAGAGGCAGAGCCCTGACTCCTGGCTGGAGCACCAAGAGCCTTTCATCCACACGGCTCCTTAATTTGGGATGATTCATTGTCTATTCAGGTATTCCACAGATGCAGGGTATATCAACTTGATTGTGGAGCTTTAATCCGCTGCTTCTGAGGCTGCTGGGAGAGATTTCCCTTTCTCTTCTTTGTTCTCACAGCTCACCCGGGCTCAGCTTTGGATTTGGCCCTGCCTCTGTGTGTAGGTCGCTGGAGGGCGTCTGTTTTTTGCTCAGAGAGGATGGGGTTAAAGGAGCCGCTGATTCGGGGGCTCTGGCGCATTCAGGCCGGGGGGTGGGGGGGTGGGGGGGGTGGGGGGGGCGGGAGGGGCACTGCGTGCGGGGCGGGCCTGCGGCGGCAAAGGCCGGCATGTCTTTGCACCACCCTGAGGCCCGCCGTGCGCTCTCCCAGGGAAGCTGTCCCTGGATCCCGGGAACCTGGCAGTGGCGGGCTGCACAGGATCCGCGGAAGAGGGGTGTGGAGAGTGACCTGTGCTCGCACACAGGCCCCTTGGTGGCGGCAGCAGCAGCCTTAGCGTCTCCCGCCCGTCTCTGGGGTCCGTGCTTTTAGCCGCGGCTCGCGCCTGTCTCTGGAGTTCCTTTAAGCAGCGTTCTTAAACCCATCTCCTCACGCACCAGGAAACAAAGAGGGAAGAAAAAGTCTCTTGCCTCTTCGGCAGGTGCAGACTTTTCCCCGGACTCCCTCCCGGCTAGCCGTGGTGCACTAACCCCTTCAGGCTATGTTCAAGCCGCCAACCCCAGTCCTCTCCCTGCGCTCCGGCCTCAGCTCGCAGCCCCGCCCGCCCCGGCGGGTGAGCAGACAAGCCTCTCGGGCTGGTGAGTGCCGGTCGGCACCGATCCTCTGTGCGGGAATCTCCCTGCTTTGCCCTCTGCACCCGTTGCTGTGCACTCCTCCGCGGCCCCGAAGCTCCCCCCTCCACCTCCCACAGTCTCCGCCCGCGAAGGGGCTTCCTAGTGTGTGGAAACTTTTCCTCCTTCACAGCTCCCTCCCACTGGTGCAGGTGCCGTCCCTATTCTTTTGTCTCTGTTTTTTCTTTTTTTTTCTTTTGCCCTACCCAGGTAAGTGGGGAGTTTCTTGCCTTTTGGGAGGTCTGAGGTCTTCTGCCAGCCTTCAGTAGGTGTTCTGTAGGAGTTGTTCCACGTGTAGATGTATTTCTGGTGTATCTGTGGGGAGGAAGGTGATCTCCGTGTCTTACTCTTCCGCCATCTTCAAGGTCCTCCCCTGGGCCATTTCTTATAGAAAATGAAGGATGACTCAGAGCGGAGCCAAGAGCCACAGAACTGGGGCATGATCAATAGAGATTCCTTACCTTCTGAATAGTAACCTTTTTTCTGTGTGCACCTTGCTAGATTTAGAGTTGTTATGGATCAGTGCCTGGTATAGTCTTCTATGCCCCCTTTCCCCTGTTGAGTACAAGTGTCTATCATGGTTCTTCTGTTCCCTATGTTATCTCACCATTGTATGTTGGATATACATGTGGGGAGTGAGGAGACACATAACTTCTCTTTAGATTACAGATCTTCCTCTAAAAAGGAACCCCACATAAGAAGTCTTATCTGCAACAGGGTCTGACTCAGATGAAGGGTTTTAAACCTAATGGCATAAAGAAAGGAAAATTTGGAGGTGAGTGTACTTGGCAAATGCAGGTAGCGTGAAATATTAGGAATCAGTGGAAGGACCGTGGTGGCTAATTTCCAAAGACAGTCCCTCAATAAATTGTGTTTCCTGTACTAATGCCCTTATTTCTCTCCCACATTGAGAAAACCTATCATCTCTTGTTTATCCACTATTGAGGTACTAAGTCCAGCCACACAATTAGAGATGAGATGTTGAGAGGGAGAGTTGTGTAATTGTGTGGAGAAGATCCTAACTCTGCCAGTTTTCCAGCCGACTCCAGTATCCCAGTATCACAGCTGAGCCATGGTTCCAGATATACTCCACAGGCTTCCAAATGACTACAGCCCTTTCCAACAAGAGCTAAGCCCAACCAAGCCACAAAATCAAGAGAGATGGTGAAAATTTTCTTGTTTTAAGTTGTGAAGTTTTGAGGGTTTTGTTATATAGAAATACAAATACGTAACTGAAAGTGTCTTACCTGCTTTGGAGATACCATTACCACCTGTGCTGAAATAATATGTCTAACAACTGCCTTTAAAAAAATGTTGTCATAATTTCCTTTTTAAAATTGAGATATAATTGACATATAATGATATTAGTTTCAGTGCACAACTTAATGATTTAATATTTGCATATATTTTGAAATGATCACCACAGAAAATCTAGTTAACATCATTTACCTCACATTGTTACATTTTTTCTTTTTTTCTTGCAAGGAGAACTTTAAGCTCTGTTCTCTAACAACTTTGAAATACACAAGAGTCACCATGCTGTACATTATATCCTCAGGCCTTATTTATTTTATAACTGGAAGTTTGTACCATTTGACTACCTTCACCAATTTCACCACCCTACCACCCAGCCTCTGGCAACCAGACAGCAGCTGCTTTTTGAGTTCCACTCTTTCTGGGTCTATCTGTGCCTAACTTACCTCAACATATATTTTAAAAATTATGGAATAAGAAAAACTATTCTCTCCTGGCAGTTTTCTAAAACCAAGATCTTATAGAGTGAGTTGCTGTTTAGATTTTTTCCAAACTAACTCTGTTGACTAAGTTTCTTTAAGAATTCTTAAAAGAATCACTCCTTTTTTAAATACACAGATTTTTAAATTTTTATTTTATTTCATTTTTTTGGCCACAGTACGCAGCTTACAGGACCTTAGTTCCCTGACCAGAGACTGAACCCAGGCCACAGCAGTGAAATCTCCAAGTCCTAACCACTGGACCACCAGGGAATTCCCAAGCATCACTCTTTTGATGAAGCTTAATTAACCATCAGGATCGGGCCTGCAGTTTAACAAATTTACATTTACTGATTTGCAGCACGTGACATATTTGAAGAGGATGTGGAATGCCACTCTGGAAGGGGAGGGAGGGAAGCTTCTTTTTAAAGGCCTGGTTATTGTTGGAGTGCTCTAAGGGAGGTTTGAGTGAAGCAGGCTGTTTCTGAGGAGAGTGTAGGAGGAACAGATTAATTAAGGATTGGTGCCATCCTAAGGCAATGGCAGTTTAACAACTGGGTATTCTCACTAATGCATGAAAATAGTCAAGTAGATTTGGGGCTTCATTGGTAAGAAAGCAGCAATCATTCAAAAAGAAGGACCATTAAGGCATTTTACAATTGCTTCATGACTTTGGGAAAAACAATGCTCACTCTTAACTTTGAACACGGTTTTATCTGTTTGTCCTCCCAGCCTGTTAATGGCAGGACTGCTTTTTTCAGTCCAAGCTGACTTTTACTCTTCCTATCTTAGATAAGTCTGTACTACTTCACTTTTACATCTTGAAATTTTACATTAAAAAAAAAATGCTGAAAAAATGTTTTTAATGTAAAAGTAATTTTAAAATTCTACTTATTTATTCTCATAATACTTATGGAATTTAATAGAGAAAAGCAGTGGTTACATATAACTGTTGTCTGATAAACCACACAAATTATTAAGTTATTTTATTTTTTAAATTATATTTTATTTTCCAGTTTTATCGAGATATAATTGACATATAACATTATATTAGTTTGAGGTATACACTGTAATTATTTGATATATGTATATATGGTGAAAAGATTACCAAAATAAATTTAACATCCATCATCTCATACTTATAATTTATTTTCTTGTGATGAAAACTTTCAAGATCTACTCTCTTAGCAACTTTCAAATATACATTATTGTTAACTACCTATTGTAGTTAACTATTGTCACCATGCTGTACATTACATCCCTAGAACTTTATTTAATTAATTTAAATTCATAAACAATTCAACAAATATATTTTGAGCATCAACTAGGTTATGTCTAAAGGTTTTCAATAAACATAATGTTGATGACAGAAGTAAAATGTATATCTCTTTATTTCAGTCCAGTTATTTTCTCAATTAGCTAAACTGCTTACTCTAACTGTATGATTACTTAAAGTACAGTAGGTTGAATTGTGTGTACCAATTTAGAAAATCCTTAAAACTCAAAAAAATTTGGTAGAATTACTTTCAAACATGCCTAGCAGATGTGATGTAAATATGGATGTAATCATTCTCAAGTACTAGAACCTTTTTCACAGTCTTTGACTACAAAGTAGAAAATTATCACACACCATCTGCCCTGTGCTATATCTATATGGCAGTTTCTCTAATGTAATTGTTCAGGGTCAATCTTTCTGTAAGCTCTCTAATGTGAAAACTCTAATATAGGCTTAACATTACCATATAAAGGCAATTAGCATTGTTTATATCAGACAACTGCAAAATAATGTTCTAAATTTCAAGCATGATTTCCAAAGTGCATTTATCATTAATATGAAAATAAATGTTTTACTAAAAATTTAAAATTTGGAGAACAATAGAGCTTTATTTAATCAGAATCAGTTTCTGAATGCACTAGACTGATAGTTTTACTTTCTTCTACATCTTGATTTCATATTTGAAACAAATATTTCACTTCTCTTCTCTCTCCAGAATATTTATTCTATAGTAAAATTGTGGTTAAGCAATCCTCCTATGTGTTTTGGAGATAAGCTTTATATGGAGGAACATTTTATGCATCAAGCTTTACCAGATGTGTTTCATTTCTGATTTAGAATCTGTATTCAGGGATGATTTTAATTTAATATGACTGAAAATGTTTAAAGTTTAACTTTTTAAATTTTCCCTGAATTGTTGGCCATCTCTTTTATATTAAATTTTCATCTCTGTTACAGTAAACAACTGTTAAATTCTATGGAATTATTGGCAATATAGTAGTTAACTCTAAATAAACAAGTTAGCAATCTGGCTAATATCATGACAAAATGACATATTTACCTAAATGTTCGTTTTCAAGTAAATGATTTGTCATATTATAGAAATACCTAAATATTATGTTATTAAAATTAAAGCATCAAAGAAAATGACTTAAATTGTTCTTTGAAAAAACAACAATAGTGGTAGGATAAGAATCAGACTTCTCATCAGCAACTGTGGATGTTAACAGATAAATAATGCTTTAAATTTCTGATGGAAAGGATTTTTAAGTTAGTACTAATATTTAACTGCTTATCAACTTTGGTAATTCAAAAACTCACAAACTCCACTCCTTACAAATATTTTAGTAAGTTTCTAAGAACTTACTTTATCAAAATGAGATACAAAACCAAAGATGGAGAAGATATTGGATCCAAAATATGTAATATATCTCACATTGAAATAAAGATAGGAAGCCACATACTGACAGCTCTGCAGGAGAGCAGAAGAACATTTATTTCAGATTGGACTAAGAAGGGACCCCAACAGATACATAGCTCTGATAGGAAAAAGGTTGATATGAAATATTATCCTTAGAATTCAGGACAGCTTCATAAGCTAACAAAGTAAAAAGGAAAGCAATCAAGGTTAAAGAATATAGATATTTCATCCAAAATTATTGAATTTTATAAAATCAGATCATCCAAGAGGTCAATCAAAGAATTTAGGAATTTGTAAATTGTAGAAAAATCTCAATAAATAGTGTTTATAAAGACAATTTAGCATTAAGTTTGAAAGGAAGGGGTTAATAGCTCTTTTCTCCAACCTCAAGGATGCTTGGGGACTTGACTTCTAATCCTCCTTTAAATCCTAACTCTAGGTATTTATACCAGTATTTCTGGAACTGCAAACTTTACTATGTATTAACCTAATGCCTGACCTCTTTGTCAACATTGCATTTTGCCTAATTTGTAACTAGTCAGTTACTGGTAATTGATGAGATATGGCAGCACTGTATACTTTAGGGTCCTACTTGAAAAGGAAATTTAAAAAATTGAAGAGACTTTATAGCTGATAGTTTTGCTGCATTAAGTTATTCATCACTCACCTAGCCTTGCCCGAGTGACAGCATGTGTCCCAGATGCTGTGCAATTCAGCAATGTCAGCAGCTACTCCTGGAATCCCTAAGCCTTTTGTTCTGCTATTGCTGTACAGGCAGTGTCACTCTTTGTCTGTTATACTTTCTTAAAGTCAAGTAAACTTTGTTGGAGGAAGCCTGATGGATTAGTTCTGTTTTTCAAGAAGTGGATGCCAACCCAAATTACATGTGCAAAAGACTTACTGGGTGAATGAAAAGGGAGAGCAATCTGGAGTAGGCAACGAATGTTCAAACTTCAAATTGTCTGACAGCTATGAAAGAGGGAGGAATTAGGTAGGAAGATTCTCAGACAGCAACACTGTTTCCTAAGAAAGCTTCAGCCAGGCTGATGGATGGGGTGTCCTAGAGCCAAAATTACCTGTTAAAAGAGTTCTAGATCTTGTAAAGAAGGGCTGCATGGTACCACTGTAATCAAGCAGGACCCTATGGCATCTTCCCAGAACAGGACACCCCTGCCCTGTACCCAATATCCTCTGCCTGCCTTTGTCTATAGAAAAACTTTAGTCAAAGAATAAAAATTTAATCAGAGAAGTGAGAAAATGCAGAAAGAAAGGAAAATAGTGAGACAATACAAAATAATAATAGTTTAACCATTAAACAAAGTCAAGAACTTTTAGTTCCTCCTCAAGTGTTATAGATAATATTCTGAGCCATGTCCTTTGAGCTGTTTTGCAGATACTGAAACCCCCACCAGGTGGAAGAAGTTAACCGTCTGCTGCCCACAAGCATGTAAACCCCAGACTGTTTGGAACCAGAAGGTTGATGATGTTGACTCCTGATTACCTCACCACCAACCAATCAGAAGAATGTCCCTGAGCTGATCACATACCCCACACCACACCTTCCTTACTCTGTCTTTAAAAACCTTGCCCTGAAAGCTTTCAGGGTGTTTGGGTCTTTTAAGCACTAGCTGTCTGGACTCCTTGCTTGGTGCCCTGCAATAAACACTGAACTTTCCTTCACCACAACCTGGTGTCAGTAGATTGGCTTTATTGTGCACATGCAAGCAGTCCCAAGCTTGGTTTGGTAACCCCACCACTTTGTTCAGTCATTTGTTGGAAAATTTCCCTCAAGAATTGTGGCCTTGGCACAATTATGGGGGTAGGATCCAGAAGAGCAGTATCTTGGCCATTGCTTCAATAGAAGATCTGAAAGTCTTATTTTAATGCTTACTTTAGTGACCAGCACAGTCCACCACTTGTGACACATGGTTGTACTGAAGTTCACTACAGTTTCCATGAACAGCTCTTCTATGACATACTTGGGCCTCTCCTCCTGAGAAGAAACTTAGAAAAGCTATTAGTAAAACAATTTTTTTGTTGCATTTGGTGTCAGACTCATAACTGGCACTCATCCTCTTGCTCTATTATACATCCTAAGTTCCCCTCACCTTCATCTATCTCCTTGCATGTCTTAATGTATTACCTGATGATGTGTCCCAAACCTAAATTCCTCTGGGATATTAGTCCTTGGAAATCACAACTTTTCCAGGTGGGGTTACCACAAATGATTCAGCAATCATTGGGAAGAGAATACTAAGGAGGTGCCCAGTGGATAACTTGGGTTTTATATATATATATATATATATATATATATATATATATATATTACCATGACCTTGTTAGGCAGAGGTGGTTCTTCTTCCAGCTGATTGTAGTCAATTACACTTACATAAGGATGCCTCTTCTACTAGACTGATGCTCCTGATGCATCAGGAGTTCAAAGTGTTCAGGTGGCAGGTATGGTCAATGGGAAGTTTGTTGTGTCCTGTGGCAAGAAGGAGCCACATTTGGGAAAGAACACCCAACCCTGCAAAGTCCAGGGTTGCAGGAATGGGAAGCACTAAATAACCTTGTGCATCATTATGAATAATATAAGTGGGGTCATTTCTACTTCTACCACTTGGTTTCCATACCCATTTGGGGACATACAGCTATACAGAATCTTCTGACTTAAAGCATATTCTGTATCCTGAAGGATGGCAATACATTATTAAAGGATTGCCTCTAAGCTGGTGCTTAACCTTTGCCCTTAGAAGGCTATTCCAGCCTTCCATAAGACCAGTTGCTTCTAAGTAGTACACTGGTGGTACAAAAAGCAGATCTCTTGGTTATGGGCCCACACTCACACCAATGTTGCTATGAAGCAAGTCACCCGGTTGCATGCAATGTTGTCTGGTCTCCTGTGGTAAGCAGCAATTTAAAATGATCCCCACGATTCCCATCCCCTGATTTGTACACATTGTATAATGTGGTATACATCATTCTCATCTTATGACTGCCTGTAGGCCCTCCTGAATTCATAACCTAATAGGTCTGGAAGAACACAGCTTATGATGGAAAGTTCCAGATACCTGTCACTTGTCGCTCCATGGTCATACATTCCACCTCTACTAAGATTCAGTAACATGCTATGAGCTGTTTCTCAAAAGGCATATTAATCTTTTCTGGAGATTTTATGTTCTTTCTGGGGAAAGGGGATGGTTTCAGAGTTTCATCTGGCTTTCCCCACTAGGAGAGCGCTGAATCCACAAGAATCAATGTATGGGTTACTCCAACTGGCAAGTATATACTCCCTTGTGTGTGGTAGGCCTTACCTAATCCGGTGAGCCTTTTTAAAAGAGGGTTTAGGGCTTCCCTGGTGGCGCAGTGGCTGAGAGTCTGCCTGCCGATGCAGGGGACGCGGGTTCGTGCCCCGGTCCGGGAAGATCCCACATGCCGCGGAGCGGCTGGGCCCGTGAGACATGGCCGCTGAGCCTGCGCGTCCAGAGCATGTGCTCTGCAATGGGAGAGGCCACAAGAGTGAGAGGCCCACGTACCGAAAAAAAAAAGAGGGTTTAGACATAAAGGTTGGAATAAATTAGATTTGAAGCTGCAGAAGATGCTCTTCTGTTGGCCTTGAAAAAGAAAATAGCATGGCATTAAGATGGATATGACAGGAAATAGCAGGCAGCTTGTAGGAGCTGAGAGTCTC
Source organism: Leucopleurus acutus (assembly GCF_964270905.1). NCBI lineage: Eukaryota > Metazoa > Chordata > Mammalia > Artiodactyla > Delphinidae > Leucopleurus > Leucopleurus acutus. The sequence continues at coordinate 40,251,080 of NC_139160.1, read as the reverse complement.
CCCTTTTGACAGCCACAGGGACAACCATCATACAGCTGCAAGGAATTAAATTCTGCTAACAACCACATAAGTTCGGAGAAGGCCCTGAGCTTCAGGAAGGAATACAACCAACACCTTAATTTTTAAGACCCTGAGCAGAGAATCCAGCTAACCTGTAACTGGCCTTCTGATCTATAGAAACTGTGAGATAATAAACAGATGTTGTTTTAATCCACTGTTTGTAATAATTTGCAATGAAGTAATATAAAACTTAATACAGATTCCCTGCCTGTGGAATAGGTATCCTTAAGCCCTCACGCAGTATTGTTGGCCAAGGCTCTGCAGTCAGGAAAGCGAAGCCCATAGTTGGAATACAGTTCAATACCTATGAGGATAAATTTCTGTCTCTTCTGGAAAAGTGAGGGCCCGATGTTGTCACTTTGCCACCATGTAGCTTATAGTTGAGGAATGGTGTCATTTCATGGGCTCAGAATAGGTCTGTGTCTGGCAGGTTGGGCATTCCAAAGAGATGGCAGATAGACTGGTCTTACTAAGTGCAAGTCCATGTTGTTGAGTCAATTCATAACGTTCACTTCTGCCACCCACTGCACTGGCAGTAGGTGTTAAACAGGGTTTGATTGTTAAAGAAGACTCACAAGATTCAAGATGAAATACTTACAAATCTATAGTTTATTACAGTTAAAACATATAGTATGTGAGTAACAGCATTAAAGTAAGTATATGTATTACTGCCAAAGGCTGTCTCATAACCAGGGATCCAGAGACATCAGATGTAGGATCCTACTGAAACTCATCTCTAAGGGCCATGGATGTATGCAATTTTTTTCTTGGATCAAGAACCACCAATGTGTTCATGGAACACCTTGGAATTAGGGAAATCGAAATGGAATCTTGGCTGGAGATTTTTATTTTGTGCTGGCCATATATCTGCTACATAACCAGCTTTAACAGCAGAGTTCTCCGGGGTCTCACAGAGACCAGGTGGGAATCACCAGTCTCATTGTTATCAATAAGCAATGCTGATAAGCTAGAACAAATGAGCTGGAAACTCTTCAGATCCATGGTTATAAAGAACACTATTAATTAGAATGTTTCAAACCTTGGCTAAGGGTCATTGCTGCGCACAAACTTTAGCGAGACAATTCAAGCTAATTCCAAGCCTGTAGTAAGTAACCTTCACAACACAGCCATTATTCCATTTGTGTGCCTATCAGTCCAGTCCCAAAATGGCATATGAAATTTGGCTAACTTCAAGTGACAGAGGCATTCTATCTACTTGGTTATACAGTGTTACTTTTATGGTGGTTGTTTTATGATGGGCATCAGAATGTGATACAAATATCTTCACAGTTGATGTCCACTTCCACATACCATGCATGCCTGTGCCACTACCACACAAAGTAGGAGTCCAAATTCACTGTTAGCACTTCTACCCAATGGGAACATTTTCTTTCCACTGTCATTCATAGCTACCCTGAATGTGGTTGTAATGCTGATGCCACTCATTTTCAGTCTGAGCTCACATACTAAGTCAACCCATTCATATATTAAGCCTGGGAGTTATTCCTTCTCCTTCAATTGAACCTACAGGAACACCCATATGAATAAAGATGAGCTGTGAAGGGTTTATTTGTGTAACTTTAGTGGTGACATTAGGGTCCAGGCTACCCACTCATGCAAAGCTTATCTCTGCCTTTTGAGACTGTTCAAGTTCAATCCAGGATATAGCATTCTCAAATTATGACTGCTGATTGGACTTCTGAATTTTTAACTTGGTGAGTCTAGCAGAACATAGCTCATAATGAGAAGTTCCTGATGCACTGTCACTTGTTGCTCCATGGTCAGGTGTTCTGTCTCTACGAGAGTTCAGTGACATGCCAGGAGGTATTTCTCAAGAGTTATAAAAATCTCTGTTGCAAATGTTCAGTTCTTTTGGGGGGGGGGAATAGGAAGTTTCAAAATTTCATTTGACTTTCCCTGATATGATAGCTCTTACTCTACAAGCCAAGGAATCAATTTAGGGGTTACTTCAACTGGCAGGGGTAGCAGTATCAATTACATACTTGGCAACTAAGGAAATGGATACCGGGTGGGGCTGTGGGCTCAGCAGGGCTAAAGCTAGCCTTAGTCAAGGCCTCATTTACTATCTGTTCTCCCTAAGTTCCCATTCTAACAAAGGAGCTATAATGACAGATTGCGTCTCTGAGTGTAGATCAACCAGATCTTATGTACAATAGTCCTCATAATATCTAGAAATGATGTTTTGCCTAGTATAGAATCCCCAGAGTAAATGGCTGTGGGTTTCTTTGATAAGACTGGGGAAAGCATTACAGTATAGACTTGCTGTGGTGTTAGGGTACTTCTTTTTAGGGAGATGACCAGTTCTTATGTCAATGAGTTCTGGATTCAAAACAAGCTCAAATGTGAGTTCTCAGTAAGGAACTGAATCTTCAGCTCTTGCTTTCTTATCTTTTACGGTTGGGTGTGTTATGTAGCGCTTTTTTGCTTCTGTCAATATTGTTTATAGGAACCATGCTCTATTTAACATCTTCCCAACTTTTTGCCATTCAATACCTGTCAGCAATTTTGGTGAGAACTGAACACAAAGTGGGCACTGAATGTGAAGTTTAATGATTTCAGTCTTATATATATATATATATATATATATATATATTTTCTTTTCTCATATAAAAATAGATGGCTGGACCACAAAGAGCTACAAATTGATGAAGATGATTATAACTCATAGATTTTGGGCTGAGATAAGTGTTGTATTAAGATAAGACTTGAATTGAACCTGCATAAGAAATGGTGAATTTCTTCTTTTGTGTGAAGAAATATTCAGGGTTTGGTGACCAGAGGGAAAGACTGAGTATTTGTGCTTCTTTTTCCAGAGAACACAGTTACTGCCTCAAAGTGCCTTGTAAGGTAGACACACTTATTATCTCAGAGCCTTCCCTTACATCTCACAATGAAACCTTTCTTGCCTACAGATTATGAATAGCAGTGTCAAGTATTATTTCAGGGCCTGGATGTAAGGAGTGGTTGTTCTTTCTCTACATTTTCCTTCCACCTCCCCCAGCTGGGTGCAGACACAGACAATATGCTAGGACAGGTTTTCAAAGTGTGCAGCAGTATCAACAGCATTTGAGAACATTCTTGAAGCAATTTTCCAGGCCTACCTCTGACTTTGTAAATAAGAAATACTTGGGTAGGAATGGTGTGAGGGGTAAAAGCGATCTTTGTTTTAACGTGCCCTCCAGGTAATTCTAGGGCAATAGTAAAATCTTATAATAGCCCTAGTGGAGCATACGTGAAAAGGATGCAAGGAGACTAGATCCCTGAATCGCCATGCATAGAATGAAGCCCTTGCTTTCCAAAAGCACTTCTCTGAACTGTGAGTAAGAATAGATTCTCTTTGTAGATCTGCTATAAATTTAACTCTATTTTTTGCAATAGTTTAGCGTTATCATAACTAATAAAATGCAAAATAAGGGAATGGTGATAATGAATTTCAAGAGTACTGTGAAGAATACAACTCCTCAAAAATAAAAGAGGTAGGATGATAACCAAAGCTGGACAGAAGTGCAACAAAAGGATCACTTTACTTGAGAGATTTTATAAATTATATAATCTAATATGAAGAAAATATGTGTATTTTTAGTTTGAAATTGATCTTGTGAAATAAAGATGGTTCTGAAAATACCCATTTTCCATTACATAGATAGTGCTTGTTAATAGATCTAATTCTGTCTGTTACGTTTTTTACTCAGCAGTGTTTTTAAAATATTTTTTTTAATTGAAGCATAGTTGACTTACAATATCATGTAAGTTTCAGCTATACAGCACAGTGATTCAGTTATACATATTCTCTTTTTCCGATTCTTTTCCCCTATAGGTTATTACATAAGTTCCCTTTGCTATACAGTAGGTGCTTGTTTGATATCTATTTTATACACAGTAGTGTGTATATGTTAATCCCAGCCTCCTAATTTATCCCTCTCCCCATCCCCCTTTTCCCTTTGGTAACCAAAAGTTTGTTTTCTATGTCTGTGAGTCTCTTTCTATTTTGGAAATAAGTTCATTTCAGCAGTGTGTTTATAAGATTGTTTATGTGTACAACTAATTTGTTGCTTCTAACTGATGAGTGATATTTTATAGTGTGTGTGCATCTTTTTTTTTTTTTTTTTTTGTGGTACGCGGGCCTCTCACTGTTGTGGCCTCTCCCGTTGCGGAGCACAGGCTCCGGACGCGCAGGCTCACGGGCCCAGGCGCTCCACGGCATGTGGGATCCTCCCGGACCGGGGCACGAACCCGTGTCTCCTGCATCGGCAGGCGGACTCTCAGTCACTGCGCCACCAGGGAAGCCCTGTGCATCTTATTTTTCTTGTCTCCTTTCCAAGTGAACGAATGCAGATGGGCTACAACATCCAAACATGGAAAATAAAGCAGAAATGAGAGGAAATATGACAATACATGAGAAAGGTGATAGTGATAGGAAGGAATGATTATAAGTTTAATTCCTTAAAACTACAGATTTTTTTGTTGCATTTGATCTGCATAATTGATTGAACTATATACTTTCATAAAACTATCATGTAGTACATAACATATAAACCACAAGCATCATTATTTCACTTTGTAACTAGAGACCACATTATTATTTTGTGAATGAAGGTTAATTACTACAGTTTGTACCAATTCAAGTCAAAAGCCAAAAATGTTTGTTCTGAATAACAGTTGATCAATTCAGAGCTTGCAAGCTACAAGGACCTAGAGAATCACCTTATTTGCCTGTAAAATATTTATCTTTTTTTCCAATTAACTAATACTTAAAATTTGGAAGTTTTTGTATGCAAAGCAGGTAACATTTATTTTATTTAATGAAAAAAAATTAAAACATTTTTACACCAATACACATATTATGTGGCAGAATGTGAGATTTCTCATAATATGTTAGGTAAAATAGGAAATTCTGGAAAAAGTTGGTGCTTGTTGAAGACCCCTTCAGGCAATATACCAGGAATGAAAGTTTACTTTTCTCCAGAGTTAAGGATACTACGTTGGTGAAATTTGAGATGCACTGCCTCAGGGCATCCTGTCATGTCATCCCCAGACTCTTCCTTCAAAGAAAACAGCTGAAAGGAGTCTAATACTTTTGGCAACAGATGGCGACATGAAGTACTGTAAAGTGTTCATTTTTATTAAAAAATGTAAATTCTAAATACTGTAAATAAGAAAACAAAGCAAAATATATTCTACATGGTATTTTTGGTGAATTATAATGTCAAGTATTGTTTTTGAAAACTGCAAGTGTGTTTAAAAATATGTCAAAAGGAATTTATATTTCTGTTTGATGAAATTATTATCCAAGGCATACACTAATAAAAAAAAATCATTCTTTTTTAGTTGTTTAACAATTTATATTCATTTTAGAGTTTCATGTGTATTAAACTTCAAGTGGAGTGGTTTTCAAAAATATCATGTCTTTTACTGTATGTTTAATCCTTTATTTGCAAACTGTCATGGTGTTTTACCAAATTTGAAATAAAGTGTAACTTTGTTATTTTGCTTGATATTTCACTAAAATAATACATTTGTGTATTAACATTATTAATGTTAATACAATATTAATTGTGTATACACAATTAATTGTGTGTACACAATACAATATTAATTGTGTATTAACATAATGTGTATTAACATTCAAGTTGCACTAAGTAATTGCCTCTAATTTCATGGAAAATCTCTCATTTATTTCTTTTATGAAATTGATAGATTTCACTGTGTGTTTTTTTTGTTTGTTTAATTTTAGAGCATGAGCATCTTACAATTATTTCCAGATTTATTTCTAAACTTTGTATAATTGCTCATTACTACACTTGAGGAAACACTTTCTTTACTTCTATATTTTTATTTTCATTTTTTGGTGAATATAGCACTCATATAAAAGATTAATCATGCTTATGTGCCAATTTTAGAGAATAGTGATTTACTCCCAGGTATTGTACAAACACCCAAGTTTATCAAATAGAATAATACTTTACATCATCTTATTTTTCTTCTATTTTAACTATGCATTTAAACAATTGGTTTTCCAATAATATCAAACACTTTTATCACTTTAGTTATGACATGTTAGGTAGTTTTTTGTGAACACTGAATGTATTGCTAGAAATGTTTTCAAACATGGTTATTGCAGAGATGCATTTTAATTTGATCATATTAAATATGTATAGTAATAAAGTGTCATTATCTCTAATGACTTTTCAATTGATTTTCTCAGATATTTTAGGAAGAAATCCAATTCATTTGAAAACAAGTGTCATTTTGTTAGCAGATTTCTAATATTTCTTATTTGAATATATTATTTTATTGTTTTAGTTTTCTAAGACTAATGTTAAAATATTGGTGACAAAAAGCATCCTACTGCCCATTGATATTATGAATAATGTTAAAAGAGAGTGGAAGAGATAAAAGAGAAAAAAATCCAGAGAGATACAGAAACATTTGTGAAAACAGAGAATCTAAATGAGTTTTCAGCACATATCAAAATATATCTTCTTTTTTAATTTAACAAAGTGAAATATATGAACACATATCTTAATGTTAACAATGCTACGAATCATGAATGAACCCAGTTCTTAATGGCATATTCATCATTCTTTTAACATACTATAAGCTTCTATGAGGTAAATCATCCTTAGAATTCTTGCATCAATATGTGTAAGTAAAGTTAAAGTGTTTAATACCATTGTGTATTATCTCCAGTTTGTTATTGTTTCAGATAATGCTAACTTTGTAAATGCCATTGGTAGCTCTCCTTCTCCTTACTTTAGTCAAGTTACAATGATGTAGATACCACTTATCCCTGAAAGTATTTTTGGAATCTTTTCTAATGTATATAGTTATTAGTCTCTTTAGATATTTAAAGTTTTCCTTGAGTTATTTTTTCTATTTATATTTTTATATAACTAAGATAATTAATTAGAATGAAATCATCAAATTTATTGAGAGAAATTTGTGAAAATTATCTCTTTAAACTACTAAATTTTCTTTAAAAATGATTATATGTCTTCCTCATTGTAAGTATTGGTTATTTGGGGACATTTCCTTTATTAAACTTTATCTCTTTTATTTTTTATTTCAAACCAGTAACTCAAATCTATCATAATAACAGTTTTCTAGTTGTTTTCTGTGTTTATATTTAATAACTCCTTACTTCTATGACTTTTGGTTTCTATTAAGGTTATTTTTTACTACTGACATTTAAAGTTTAATTCATGTTTCACATTTATATTATTAATTGAAACAACAGATTATTATGTCTTTAGCTTATATTGGAAACAAATCTGAATTCATCCAAATGTTTGATAGGCATTGCTTTTGCTCTACTGTTTTATAATGTAACGTAATCAAGGTTTTTGCCTACCTGTCACAGCTTACACAGGCAAATTGCATTAATTATTTTTTAATTATGGGTGTAATTCTTCATTAAATTTCTTATCATAATCAGATATTATGGGAATATAATAAGTCCTTCTTTAACTTACTTCTGAAAGACATATGACTTTAAGCAGTCAAACATTTCTGGAATATTGTGGGAGGTTTTACTTTGCAAAGATGGACACAATGGCATCCCCTATCCCACATGCTCTTTTGCATTTCAAGAAGTGAAGTCTTCTTTTTTCAAGCCTCTTAAGTATGAATTGGACTTAGTAACTCACTTGTAACTAACAGAATAGGGCAGAAGACTTGATAGGTAAATTCTGAACCTAAGTCAGGAATGGTCATGCATTGCTATATTAGAACAAATGCTCTTTGGTTCCTGCCTCTTGGGATACTCCCACTGGAACCCAGGTATCACTTGTGAAGCCAGACCAAATATGAAACTTGAATATAGAATTCCATTTGAAAGTACCATTTGATCCCAGCCTTGGAAGCATCACAATCCAGGTAACATATATGTGAGTAAAGATGCCTCTAGACAATGCAACCCCCTAGCTTGTTAAAGTACCTCCACTCATTCAAGTCTTACCAGCTGAAGTCTCATATATGGAAAAAGGAAAAGATATCCTCAGTGTACCTTATCAAATTTTTTTTTCCATTTTTTTAACATCTTTATTGGATTATCGTTGCTTTACAATGGTGTGTTAGTTTCTGCTTTATAACAAAGTGAATCAGTTATACAAATACATATGTTCCCATATCTCTTGCATCTCCCTCCCTCCCACCCTCCCTATCCCACCCCTCTAGGTGGTCACAAACCACCTAGCTGATCTCCCTGTGTTGTAGTTTTCTTATGACAGGGCCGAAAGTAAGCTCATCACACGAGATGAATTGTGCAGAAGCACAGCAGTAGAGGGCTGCTGCTCGCTCAGGCAATACAGCGCCATCTGTCTTGCTGTGGTGACTTTTATTTAAGCATTATCTATGTTTACATCTTAAGACTTGTTTTCTTAACATTCCAGAAATGCCAAAGCAGCAACATATGCTTTTATTGATTATACAAACAACAATGGGCTTTCTTAAAGACATGCCAGTGCTTCGTCCTTGAGCTCATAAGCAGCACAAGGACATCTCCTTGTGTTCCCATCATTCTGATTATCCTAAAGTAGCACAAGGACGTTTCCTTGTGTTCTGATTATACTGAGGTCATTTCATGGATCAGTGCCCAAAGTATCCAGGACTGCCTGCAGTCCTGGCTTATTCGCCAGACCTCGGTTTGCCGAGGGGTTCTGGCTTATTCGCTAGCCCTCGGTTTGCCGAGGGGGTGCTCATGGGTCACGTCTCCTTTCCATGTCCTCAGTTATTCCACTACACCCTGTGATATGCGGCTGCTTCCCACTAGCTATCTCTTTTACATTTGGTAGTGTATATATGTCCATGCCACTCTCTTACTTTGTCACAGCTTACCCTTCCCCCTCCCCATATTCTCAAGTCCATTCTCTAGTAGGTCTGTGTCTTTTTTCCCGTCTTGCCCCTACGTTCTTCATGACTTTTTGCTTAGATTACATATATATGTGTTAGCATATGGTATTTGTTTTTTCTGTTTCTGACCTACTTCACTCTGTATGACAGACTCTAGGTCCATCCACCTCACTACAAATATCACAATGTCATTTCTTTTTATGGCTGAGTAATATTCCACTGTATATATGTGCCACATCTTCGTTATCGATTCATCCGATGATGAACACTTAGGTTGCTTCCATGTCCTGGCTATTGTAACTGGAGCTGCAATGAATATTTTGGTACATGACTCTTTTTGAATTATGGTTTTCTCAGGGTATATGCCCAGTAGTGGGATTGCTGGGTCATATGGGTCATATGGATTGCTGGTGGTCATTCCCACCAGCAGTGCAAGAGTGTTCCCTTTTCTCCACACCCTCTCCAGAATTTATTGTTTCTAGATTTTTTGATGATGGCCATTCTGACTGGTGTGAGATGATATCTCATTGTAGTTTTGATTTGTATTTCTCTAATGATTAATGATGTTGAGCATTCTTTCATGTGTTTGCTGGCAATCTGTATATCTTCTTTGGAGAAATGTCTGTTTAGGTCTTCTGCCCATTTTTGGATTGGGTTGTTTGTTTTTTTGTTATTGAGCTTCATGAGCTGCTTGTAAAACTTGGAGATTAATCCTTTGTCAGTTGTTTCATTTGCAAATATATTCTCCCATTATGACGGCTGTCTTATGGTCTTGTTTATGGTTTCCTTTGTTGTGCAAAAGCTTTTAAGTTTCATTAGGTCCCATTTGTTTATTTTTGTTTTTATTTCCACTTCTCTAGGAGGTGGGTCATAAAGGATCTTGCTGTGATTTATGTCACAGAGTGTTCTGCCTATGTTTTCCTCTAAAAGTTTGTTAGTGTCTGGCCTTACATTTAGGGCTTTAATCCATTTTGAGCTTATTTTTGTGTATGGTGTTAGGGAGTGTTCTAATTTCATACTTTTACATGTACCTGTCCAGTTTTCCCGGCACTACCTATTGAAGAAGCTGTCTTTTCTCCACTGTATATTCTTACCACCTTTATGAAAGAGAAGGTGACCATATGTGCATTGGTTTATCTCTGGGCTTTCAATCCTGTTCCATTGACCTATATTTCTGTTTTAGTGCCAGTACCATAATGTCTTGATTACTGTAGTTTTGTAGTATAGTCTGAAGTCAGGGAGCCTGATTCCTCCAGCTACATTTTTCATTCTCAAGATTGCTTTGGCTATTCGGGGTCTTTTGTGTTTCCATACAAATTGTGAAATTTTTTGTTCTAGTTCTGTGAAAAATACCAGTGGTAGTTTGATAGGGATTGCATTGAATCTGTAGATTGCTTTGGGTAGTAGAGTCATTTTCATAATGTTGATTCTTCCAATCCAAGAACATGGTATATCTCTCCATCTATTTGTATCATCTTTAATTTCTATCATCAGTGTCTTATAATTTTCTGCATACAGGTCTTTTGTTTCCTTAGGTGTGTTTATTCCTAAATATTTTATACTTTTTGTTGCAATGGTAAGTGTGAGTGATTTCTTAATTTCATTTTCTGATATTTCATCATTAGTGTATAAAAATACCAGAGATTTCTGTGTGTTAATTTTGTATCCTGCTACTTTACCAAACTCATTGATTAGCTCTAGTAGTATTCTGGTAGCATCTTTAGGATTCTCTATGTATAGTATCATGTCATCTGCAAACAGTGGCAGCCTTATTTCTTCTTTTCTGATTTGGATTCCTTTTATTTCTTTTTCTTCTCTGATTGCTGTGGCTAAAACCTCCAAAACTATGTTGAATAAGAGTGGTGAAAGTGGGCAACCTTGTCTTCTTCCTGATCTTAGTGCAAATGGCTTCAGTTTTACAACATTGAGGACAATGTTGGCTGTGAGTTTGTCATATATGGCCTTTATTATGTTGAGGAAAGTTCCCTCTATGTCTACTTTCTGCAGAGTTTTTACCATAAATTGGTGTTGAATTTTGTTGAAAGCATTCTCTGCATCTATTGAGATGATCATATGGTTTTTCTCCTTCAATTTGTTAATATGGTGTATCACGTTGATTGATTTGTGTATATTGAAGAATCCTTGCATTCCTGGAATAAACCCTACTTGATCATGGTGTATGATCCTCTTAATGTGTTTTTGGATTTGTTTGCTAGTATTTTCTTCAGGATTTTTGCATCTATGTTCATCAGTGATATTAGCCTGTAGTTTTCTTTCCTTGTGACATCATTGTCTGATTTTGGTATTAGGGTGATGGTGGCCTCATAGAATGAGATTGGGAGTGTTCCTTCCTCTGCTATATTTGGAAGAGTTTGAGAAGGATAAGTGTTAGCTCTTCTCTAAATGTTTGATAGAATTCGCCTATGAAGGCATCTGGTCTTGGGCTTTTGTTTGCTGGAAGATTTTTATTCCCAGTTTCTATTTCAGTGCTTGTGATTGGTCTGTTCATATTTTCTACTTCTTCCTCGTTCAGTCTTGGCAGATTGTGCATTTCTAAGAATTTGTCCTTTTCTTCCAGGTTGTCAATTTTATTGGCATAGAGTTGCTTGTAGTAATCTCTCATGATCCTTTGTATTTCTGCAGTGACAGCTGTTACTTCTCCTTCTTCATTCTAATTCTAGTTATTTGAGTCATCTCCCTTTTTTTCTTGATGAGTCTGGCTAATGCTTTATCAATTTTATTTATCCTCTCAAAGAACCAGCTTTTAGTTTTATTGATCTTTGCTCTCATTTCCTTCATTTCTTTTTCATTTATTTCTGATCTGATCTTTATGATTTCTTTCCTTCTGCTAACTTTGTGGTTTTTTGTTCTTCTTTTGCTAATTTTTTAGGTGCAAGGTTAGGTTGTTTATATGAGATGTTTCCTGTTTCTTAAGGTAGGACTATATTGCTATAAACTTCCCTCTTAGAACTGCTTTTGCTGGATCCCATAGGTTTTAAGTCATCGTGGCTCAATTGTCATTTGTTTCTAGGTATTTTTTGAGTTCCTCTTTGATTTCTTCAGTTATCACTTGGTTATTAAGTAGTGTATTGTTTAGACTCCATGTTTTTGTATTTTTTACCGATCTTTTCCTGTAATTGATATCTAGTCTCATAGCATTGTGGTTGGAAAAAATACTTGATACGATTTCAGTTTTCTTAAATTTACCAAGGCTTGATTTGTGACCCAAGATATGATCTATCCTGAATAATGTTCCATGAGCACTTGAGAAAAATGTGTATTTTGTGATCTCTTCCACCATCTTCCTCAACTCCTTATCGAAATTTTTGATGCACAAAATCTGGGAGCATAATACAACACTTACTTTCTTATGCTACCAACTTTCAGGTGGTTAGTTACACAGCAATATTTGTATTTTAATAGAAGAATTTTCTTCTTGACAATTATCTTTGCCTCTAACTAGTCAACAAAAATCCAACTGTGAAAACTTTTAAAGTATAAAGTCACATATATTTTCTTTTGTGTTGTTTGTGATGAGTAGTTGTGGAGTGTTTCTTTTTGGAAACGTTCACAATCAAACATCCTGGATAACTAGGAGTAGGACCATTGTGTTAATGTCAAAGGATGCATATTAACCTCAGCAGCATAACAGTATAGGAGTTATTTTCAGGACACTGTTATACCAAAACCATATTTTCAGTGTTTTTATAAGACTACTAATGAAGAAGGCGGAAGATGGCGGAAGAGTAAGACGCGGAGATCACCTTCCTCCCCACAGATACACCAGAAATACATATACACGTGGAACAACTCCTACAGAACACCTACTGAAGGCTGGCAGAAGACCTCAGACCTCCCAAAAGGCAAGAAACTCCCCACGTACATGGGTAGGGCAAAAGAAAAAACAGAGACAAAAGAATAGGGATGGCACCTGCACCAGTGGGAGGGAGCTGTGAAGGAGGAAAAGTTTCCACACACTAGGAAGCCCCTTCGCGGGCGGAGACTGCGGGAGGCGGAGGGGGGAGCTTCGAAGCTGCGGAGGAGTGCACAGCAACGGGTGCGGAGGGCAAAGCGGGGAGATTCCCGCACAGAGGATCGGTGCCGACCGGCACTCACCAGCCCGAGAGGCTTGTCTGCTCACCCGCCGGGGCGGGCGGGGCTGCGAGCTGAGGCCGGAGCGCAGGGAGAGGACTGGGGTTGGCGGCTTGAACATAGCCTGAAGGGGTTAGTGCGCCACGGCTAGCCGGGAGGGAGTCCGGGGAAAAGCCTGCACCTGCCGAAGAGGCAGGAGACTTTTCCTTCCCTCTTTGTTTCCTGGTGCGTGAGGAGAGGGGTTTAAGAACGCTGCTTAAAGGAACTCCAGAGATGGGCGCGAGCCGCGGCTAAAAGCGCGAACCCCAGAGACGGGCGCGAGCCGCAGCTGAAAGCGCGGACCCCAGAGACGGGCGCGAGCCGCGGCTGAAAGCGCGGAATCCAGAGACGGGCTTGAGCCGCGGCTGAAAGCGCGGAATCCAGAGACGGGCGCAAGCCGCGGCTAAAAGCGCGGACCCCAGAGGCGGGCGGGAGACGTTAAGGCTGCTGCTGCCGCCACCGAGGGGCCTGTGTGCGAGCACAGGTCACTCTCCACACCCCTCTTCCGCGGAGCCTGTGCAGCCCGCCACTGCCAGGTTCCCGGGATCCAGGGACAACTTCCCCGGGACAGCGCACAGCGCGCCTCAGGCTGGTGCAAAGTCACGCCGGCCTTTGCCACCGCAGGCCCGCCCCGCACTCTGTGCCCCTCCGTCCCCGCCAGCCTGAGTGCGCCAGAGCCCCCAATCAGCGGCTCTTTTAACCCCATCCTGTCTGAGCAAAAAACAGACGCCCTCCAGCGATCTACACGCAGTGGCAGGGCCAAATCCAAAGCTGAGCCCTGGGAGCTGTGAGAACAAAGAAGAGAAAGGGAAATCTCTCCCAGCAGCCTCAGAAGCAACGGATTAAAGCTCCACAATCAACTTGATATACCCTGCATCTGTGGAATACCTGAATAGACAACCAATCATCCCAAATTAAGGAAGTGGACTTTAGGAGCAAGATCTATGATTTTTTCCCCTTTCCTCTTTTTGTGAATGTGTATGTGTATGCTTCTGTGTGAGATCTTGTCTGTATAGTCTTGCTTCCACCATTTGTCCTGGGGTTCTATCCGTCCATGTTTTTTTTTAATTTTTTTTCTTAATAATTAATTTTAATAACAATATTATACTTTACCTTCGTTCTTTCTTTCTTTCCGTCCTTCCTTCCCTCCTTTAGACAACGAATCATCCCAAATTGAGGAGGTGGTCTCTGACAAGAAGATTTAGGATTTTTCCCCATTTACCTCTTTTAGTGAGGGTGTATGTGTATGCTTCTGTGTAAGATTTTGTCTGTATAGCTTTGCTTCCAACATTTGTCCTAAGGTTCTTTCCGTCCCTTTTTTTTTTTTCTAAATAAGAATTTTTTAATTCAATAACTTTATTATACTTTATTTTATTTTTACTGTATCTTCTTTCTTTCTGTCTTTTTTCCTTCTTTCCCTCCTTCCTTCCTTTCTCCCTCCCTCCCTCCCTCCTTTCTTTCCTTCTTGCCTTCTTTCCTTCTTTGCTTCTTTCTTTCTTTCTTCCTTCCTTCCTACCCTCCTTTCCTTCTTTCTTTCCTCATACTTCTACTAATTCCCTCTACTTTTTCTCCCTTTTATCCTGAGCCATGTGGATGAAAAGCTTTTGGTGCTCCAGCCAGGAGGCAGGGCTCTGCCTCTGAGGTAGGAGAGCCAACTTCAGGACACTGATCAACAAGAGACCTCCCAGCTCCACATAATATTAAACGGCGAAAATCTCCCAGAGACCTCCATCTTAACACCAGCACCCAGCTTCACTCAACGACCAGCAAGCCACAGTGCTGGAAAACCTATGCCAAACAACTAGCAAAACAGGAACACAACCTCACCCATTAGCAGAGAGGCTGCCTAAAATCATAATAAGGCCACAGACACCCCCAAACACACCACCAGACGTGAACCTGCCCACTAGAGAGACAAGATCCAGCCTCATCCACCACAACACAGGCACTAGTCCCCTCCAACAGGAAGCCTACACAACCCACTGAACCAACCTTAGCCACTGGAGACAGACATCAAAAACAGGAGGAACTACGAACCTGCAGCCTGCAAAAAGGAGACCCCAAACACAGTAAGATAAGCAAAATGAGAAGACAGAAAAACACACAGAAGATAAAGGAGCAAGATAAAAATGCACCAGACCTAACAAATGAAGAGGAAATAGGCAGTCTACCTGAAAGAGAATTCAGAATAATGATAGTAAGGTTGATCCGAAATCTTGGAGATAGAATGGACAATAGATTGGACAAAATGCATGAATCAGTTAACAAGGATCTAGAAGAACTAAAGATGAAACAAGCAACAATGAACAACACAATAAATGAAATTAAAAGTACTCTAGATGGGATCAATAGCAGAATAACTGAGGCAGAAGAATGGATAAGTGACCTGGAAGATAAAATAGTGGAAATAACTACTGCAGAGCAGAATAAAGAAAAAAGAATGAAAAGAATTGAGGACAGTCTCAGAGACCTCTGGGACAACATTAAACGCACCAACATTCGAATTATAGGGGTTCCAGAAGAAGAAGAGAAAAAGAAAGGGACTGAGAAAATATTTGAAGAGATTATAGTTGAAAACTTCCCTAACATGGGAAAGGAAATAGTTAATCAAGTCCAGGAAGCACAGAGAGTCCCATACAAGATAAATACAAGGAGAAATACGCCAAGACACATATTAATCAAACTGTCAAAAATTAAATACAAAGAAAGCATATTAAAAGCAGCAAGGGAAAAACAACAAATAACACATAAGGGAATCCCCATAAGGTTAACAGCTGATCTCTCAGCAGAAACCCTACAAGCCAGAAGGGAGTGACAGGACATACTGAAAGTGATGAAGGAGAAAAACTTGCAGCCAAGACTACTCTACCCAGCAAGGATCTCATTCAGATTTGATGGAGAAATTAAAACCTTTACAGACAAGCAAAAGCTGAGAGAGTTCAGCACCACCAAACCAGCTTTACAACAAATGCTAAAGGATCTTTTCTAGGCAGGAAACACAAGAGAAGGAAAAGACCTATAATAACGAACCCAAAACAATTTAGAAAATGGGAATAGGAACATACATATCGATAATTACCTTAAATGTAAATGGACTAAATGCTCCCACCAAAAGACACAGATTAGCTGAATGGATACAAAAACAAGACCCTTATATATGCTGTCTACAAGAGACCCACTTCAGACCTAGAGACACATACAGACTGAAAGTAAGGGGATGGAAAAAGATATTCCATGCAAATGGAAGCCAAAAGAAAGCTGGAGTAGCAATTCTCATATCAGACAAAATAGACTTTAAAATAAGGACTATTAAAAGAGACAAAGAAGGACACTACATAATGATCAAGGGATCGATCCAAGAAGAAGATATAACAATTGTAAATATTTATGCACCCAACATAGGAGCACCTCAATACATAAGGCAAATACTAACAGCCATAAAAGGGGAAATTGACAGTAACACATTCATAGTAGGGGACTTAAACACCCCACTTTCACCCATGGACAGATCATCCAAAATGAAAATAAATAAGGAAACACAAGCTTTAAATGATACATTAAACAAGATGGACTTAATTGATATTTATAGGACACTCCATCCAAAAACAACAGAATACACATTTTCTCAAGTGCTCATGGAACATTCTCCAGGATAGATCATATCTTAGGTCACAAATCAAGCCTTGGTAAATTTAAGAAAATTGAAATTGTATCAAGTATCTTTTCTGACCACAACGCCATGAGACTAGATATCAATTACAGGAAAAGATCTGTAAAAAATACAAACACATGGAGGCTAAACAATACACTACTTAATAATGAAGATATCACTGAAGAAATCAAAGAGGAAGTCAAAAAATACTTAGAAACAAATGACAATGGAGACACAACGACCCAAAACCTGTGAGATGCAGCAAAAGCAGTTCTAAGGGGGAAGTTTATAGCAATACAAGCCCACCTTAAGAAGCAGGAAACATCTCGAATAAACAACCTAACCTTGCACCTCAAGCAAT
The DNA here is from genome assembly GCF_964270905.1 of Leucopleurus acutus. Lineage (NCBI taxonomy): Eukaryota > Metazoa > Chordata > Mammalia > Artiodactyla > Delphinidae > Leucopleurus > Leucopleurus acutus. The sequence continues at coordinate 40,234,005 of NC_139160.1, read as the reverse complement.
TAGAGAAAGAAGAACAAGAAAACCCCAAAGCTAGCAGAAGGAAATAAATCATAAAAATCAGATCAGAAATAAATGAAAAAGAAATGAAGGAAACAATAGCAAAGATCAATAAAACTAAAAGCTGGTTCTTTGAGAAGATAAACAAAATAGATAAACCACTAGCCAGACTCATCAAGAAAAAAAGGGAGAAGACTCAAATCAATAGAATTAGAAATGAAAAAGGAGAGGTAACAACTGACACTGCAGAGATAAAAGAGATCATGAGAGATTACTACAAGCAACTCTATGCCAATAAAATGGACAATCTGGAAGAAATGGACAAATTCTTAGAAATGCACAACCTGCCAAGACTGAATCAGGAAGAAATAGAAAATATGAACAGACCAATCACAAGCACTGAAATTGAAACTGTGATTAAAAACCTTCCAACAAAAAAAAGCCCAGGACCAGATGTCTTCACAGGTGAATTCTATCAAATATTTAGAGAAGAGCTAACACCTATCCTTCTCAAACTCTTCCAAAATATAGCAGAGGGAGGAACACTCCCAAATTCCTTCTACGAGGCCACCATCACCTTGATACCAAAACCAGACAAGGATGTCACAAAGAAAGAAAACTACAGGCCAATATCACTGATGAACATAGATGCAAAAATCCTCAACAAAATACTAGCAAACAGAATCCAACAGCACATTAAAAGGATCATACACCATGATCAAGTGGGGTTTATTCCAGGAATGCAAGGATTTTTCAATATACGCAAATCTATCAATGTGATAAACCATATTGACAAATTGAAGGAGAAAAACCATATGATCATCTCAATAGATGCAGAGAAAGCTTTTGACAAAATTCAACACCCATTTATGATAAAAACCCTGCAGAAAGTAGGCATAGAGGGAACTTTCCTCAACATAATAAAGGCCATATATGACAAGCCCACAGCAAACATCATCCTCAATGGTGAAAAACTGAAAGCATTTCCACTAAGATCAGGAACAAGACAAGGTTGCCCACTCTCACCACTATTATTCAACATTGTTTTGGAAGTTTTAGCCACAGCAATCAGAGAAGAAAAGGAAATAAAAGGAATCCAAATCGGAAAAGAAGAAGTAAAGCTGTCACTGTTTGCAGATGACATGATCCTATACATAGAGAACCCTAAAGATGCTACCAGAAAACTACTAGAGCTAATCAATGAATTTGGTAAAGTGGCAGGATACAAAATTAATGCACAGAAATCTCTAGCATTCCTATATACTAATGATGAAAAATCTGAAAGTGAAATCAAGAAAACACTCCCATTTACCATTGCAACAAAAAGAATAAAATATCTAGGAATAAACCTACCTAAGGAGACAAAACACCTGTATGCAGAAAATTATAAGACACTGATGAAAGAAATTAAAGATGATACAAATAGATGGAGAGATATACCATGTTCTTGGATTGGAAGAATCAACATTGTGAAAATGACTCTACTACCCAAAGCAATCTATAGATTCAATGCAATCCCTATCAAACTACCACTGGCATTTTTCACAGAACTAGAACAAAAAATTTCACAATTTGTATGGAAACACAAAAGACCCCGAATAGCCAAAGCAATCTTGAGAATGAAAGAAGGAACTAGAGGAATCAGGCTCCCTGACTTCAGACTATACTACAAAGCTACAGTTATCAAGACGGTATGGTACTGGCACAAAAACAGAAAGATAGATCAATGGAACAGGATAGAAAGCCCAGAGATAAACCCATGCACATATGGACACCTTATCTTTGATAAAGGTGGCAGTAATGTACAATGGAGAAAGGACAGCCTCTTCAATAAGTGGTGCTGGGAAAACTGGACAGGTACATGTAAAAGTATGAGATTAGATCACTCCTTAACACCATACACAAAAATAAGCTCAAAATGGATTAAAGACCTAAATGTAAGGCCAGAAACTATCAAACTCTTAGAGGAAAACATAGGCAGAACACTCTATGACATAAATCACAGCAAGATCCTTTCTGACCCACCTCCTAGAGTAATGGAAATAAAAACAAAAATAAACAAATGGGACCTAATGAAACTTCAAAGCTTTTGCACAGCAAAGGAAACCATAAACAGGACCAAAAGACAACCCTCAGAATGGGAGAAAATATTTGCAAATGAAGCAACCGACAAAGGATTAATCTCCAAAATTTACAAGCAGCTCATGGAGCTCAATAACAGGAAAACAAACAACCCAATCCAAAAATGGGCAGAAGACCTAAATAGACATTTCTCCAAAGAAGATATACAGACTGCCAACAAACACATGAAAGAATGCTCAACATCATTAATCATTAGAGAAATGCAAATCAAAACTACAATGAGATATCATCTCACACCAGTCAGAATGGCCATCATCAAAAAATCTAGAAACAATAAATGCTGGAGAAGGTGTGGAGAAAAGGGAACACTCTTGCACTGCTGGTGGGAATGTGAATTGGTTCAGCCACTATGGAGAAGAGTATGGAGATTCCTTAAAAAACTACAAATAGAACTACCATATGACCCAGCAATCCCACTACTGGGCATATACCCTGAGAAAACCAAAATTCAAAAAGAGTCATGAATCAAAATGTTCATTGCAGCTCTATTTACAATAGCCCGGAGATGGAAACAACCTAAGTGCCCGTCATCGGATGAATGGATAAAGAAGATGTGGCACATATATACAATGGAATATTACTCAGCCATAAAAAGAAACGAAATTGAGCTATTTGTAATGAGGTGGATAGACCTAGAGTCTGTCATACAGAGTGAAGTAAGTCAGAAAGAAAAAGACAAATACCGTATGCTAACACATATATATGGAATTTAAGAAAAAAAAATGTCATGAAGAACCTAGGGGTAAAGCAGGAATAAAGACGCAGACCTCCTAGAGAACGGACTTGAGGTTATGGGGAGGGGGAAGTGTGAGCTGTGACAGGGCGAGAGAGAGTCATGGGCATATACACACTAACAAACGTAGTAAGGTAGATAGCTAGTGGGAAGCAGCCGCATGGCACAGGGATATTGGCTCGGTGCTTTGTGACAGCCTGGAGGGGTGGGATAGGGAGGGTGGGAGGGAGGGAGACGCAACAGGGAAGACATATGGGAACATATGTTTATGTATGACTGATTCACTTTGTTATAAAGCAGAAACTAACACACCATTGTAAAGCAATTATACCCCAATAAAGATGTTAAAAAAAAAAAAGACTACTAATGAAAATTAATTACTGTCAATCAATCGGTTCATGTTTCTTAGAATTCTAATTCTATTGATACTATTGGGTCTATTGAAATACATGTAAATAATGATAAAATCCTTGATAGAGTTTGGAAGTAGATGCTGTTTCTCTTTGTTACTTAATTATCCCTTTATGTAATCCTTCTGGTTTATGCAAATTTCAACTTTATTTCTCCAGATAGTAAATACCTTTTTTTACCTATTTCAGAGTTAAGCATTTAACATTGCTTCTACTTTAACCTGTATATTTTTAACTCTTGTTTTTTGAGAGATCTTATAATTGCCTGGAAAGGAAGATAAAAGTGCTATAAACTTACCTTTTTCTTGTTTTAATGACTCAATCCTTCATTATGGAGTATGAGCATACAATAAAATTTATAAAACTGATATAGTCCAAAGAAATCAAGAGAATGATCAAAATAAACTAATAGAAAGTGAACACCAGATAAATGAAAGAATAAGTAAGTAGAATAATATTTGTAAGTAATAAATGTACATATTTTTGGAATTTGAGAAGTTAGGCTATCCCTTGAAAACACACAGACACTCATTTACTCACATAAGGACCAGATGCTATAAAACAGCACACCATCAGAGAAAAACAAAGTATTATTTATAAGATAAAGCTTTCATTACTAATATGGAAATAGGACAAAGTAGTAAGACTAAAAAGTTAAGCTGAGTCAATAGTCACCATAGAGACAGAAAGAGAGAGAGAGGAGAAGGAAGAGAAAGAAAAGTGGGGGGAAGGAAGGAAGAAAGGAAGGAACGAAGGAAGGGGAAAAAAGAAAAAGAAAGAAAGAAATAAAGAAGGAAAGAAAGGGAAAGAGAAAGAAAGATGGTACAATGGCTATGGAAAATTGTCAGTTTCTTAAAAAGTTAACTTATATCTACTTCACCCATCTACTAAAGAGAAAATAAATCATATGGCTGTACAAGAACATGTGCATGAATATCCAGAGAAGCTTTATTTGTAATCGTTAAAGCTGGAAATGTCCCAAGTGGTCATTGACAGCTATATGTATAAACAATTTGTGAAATATCTATGCAGTGGGGTGACATTAAGCAGAAAAAAATAATGACTACTGATAAAAAGAACAACATGAATGTAAGTAAAAATAATTATGCTGATGAAAATCCAGACAATAAAAGAACACATACAATGTAATTCCAATTATATAAATATATAGAAAAGGCAAACTAAAAATTGTGACAGAAAGTAGAACTTTTATGGATGGTTAATATATTCATAATTTTGATTGTGGTCATGTTTCATTGACATACATACACAAATGTAGACATTCATAGCAAATTATACAACTAATGATCATTTTGCTATGTCAATTACACTTCAATAAAATATTAAAAATTAATGTCATAAAGGTTTCTTTTACCAGCAGTTTTAGGAGAAAATGACAAGAAATAGGAAAGGAAATTTTGACTGATAAAAGTAAATGACATCAAGATGGCAGAATAGGAAGACATGGAGTTCACCTCTCCCCATAAGTACCTCAATAATATATCTACAAATGATACAATTCTCTCTCATAAGCCTGGTGAACACTAACAGAGGACTTTGGACACCAAAAAGGACAAGATAAATCCCAACACAACTGGGTAGGACAAAAGAAAGAAAAAATGAAAAGAAGAAATGGGAGAGACCTGCACCTCTGGGGGGAAGCTGAAGGAGAGGAGAGGTTCCCACAACTAGGGAAGCACCCTCACCAGCAAGGAGATCAGCTGGGACAGAAGAGTGCAGCAACTGGCCTGTGCCAGGCAGGACAGAGTAAGACCTATATGGATGGTCCATGCCACAGCCTTGTGCACCCCAGCCCGAGACGTGTGTCTGCTGGTGTGGATGAGGGCTGGTTGCTGGAACGTGTGTGCTCCAGGGCAGCCTTGGGAGCAGAAGCTGGTGGAGGTCCACATGTAGAATTGGGGATGAAACTACAGCAGAGCCCCAGGGGATAAGCAATTAAGGAAAAAAAAGTTAAAATCTCTCCTCATAGCTGTGGAAACCACGGATTTACACCACCACTGCTGGCTTTGTAAACTCAGTGCCTGTAGGACAAACAAACTGAAGAGTGCTCCCTCAGCTGAGACAGGTCTGGCTTTAGCACCTGTGTGCTTTCTGAGCACATACACAGGGGATTGGACGAAGCCAGAATCTGAGCTGCCTCCAAACCTCCCACAGTGGGTCCAGGTATACGATTGCTGCAGTCCTTGGACCTGACCTTGGTGGATCTGTGCCAGTGACCTGGTGAAAACAGGGCTTGAGAGACACCAGGGTCAATTGCTGCCATACTCACAGTTAAGGTGGAACTGAGAGCAGTTCCAACAACAGTGTAATTTTTTTGTTTGTTTGTTTTGGCCATGCCGAGTGCCATGTGGGATCTTAGTTCCCTCACCAGGGAATGAACCCATGTCCCGTGCCATGGAAGTGTGAAGTTTTAACCACTGGACCACCAAGGAAATCCCAACAGTGTAATTTGTGAGCCAGCATGATGGGTGAAAAGTGACACAACAGAGTAGACATACAGGTGAACACCTCCAGAGGAGGAAAGCTCAGTGGCTTCTTTCCCAGGGGAAGTGCTCCAATCCTGCCTACTTCACACTGTAGGTAAGAAACACAACTCAGAAACAGATCTGGGGGCCTTTACTCCAAAAACTAGGGAGCAGACCCCCACCCCCGACAGGGCAGTAACAACCACAGAGCAAAGGGGAGACCCCACTCAAAATTCATTGCAGGCTCAGGTAACCACAACATCAGTCACACCTCCTATCAAGGGGATAAATGTCAGCATACACTGAAGAAAGAGGTAGCAGACATCCATACTAAAAACACCCCTTTCACCAAAAATATTAAACCCACATGTGTTACACAGGGACCTTCCCACATAAATATAGCCCTTGAAGACAGCCTGAGTGTCAGGCATTGAGAGGAAGAAGCCCCCAGATCATTTGGCTTTGAAGGCCAACAGGACCTGAGTGCAGGAGTGCCACAGGGCTGGGGAAACATAAACACCACTCTTGGAGGGTGTACACAAGACCTCAATTGCACTGAAACACAGCACAAAGAAATACCTCTACAGGAAGTGAGACTAGATCTAACTAGGTGCCTTGGGAGTCTACTGGAGAGGTGGGGGCTAGCTGTAGCTCAGTGTGGGGCAAGGACACCGATATTGGAGACCCCAGAAAATATTGATCACAGTGAGATCTCCTGGAGGTCCACATTTTGGCACCTAGATCCAGCCCCACCCAGCAGCCTACAGGCTCCATAACTGGAATGCCTCAGACCAAACAATCAGCAAGAAAGGAACACAGCCCAACTCATCAGAAGACAGGCTGCCTAAAGTCATCCTGAGCTCACAGCTGCCTCAGAACACACTACTTGACATGGCTCTGCCCACCAGAGGGACAAGACACAGCTATACTTACCAAAGGGCAAGAACCAGGCCCTCCCACCAGGAAGCCAGTACAAGACCCCAGACAAAAACTCAGTCACCAGGGGGCAGACACCAGAAGTAAGAGATACTATGATTCTGCCTCCTGCAGAAAGGAGACCAAACACAGAAAGTTAGACAAAATGAGACAGCAAGACAAATATGATGCAAACCAAGGAACAAAATAAAAACCTACAAGAACAACTAAATGAAGAGGAGATAGGCAATATACCTGAAAAATAATTCAGAGTAATAATAGTAAAGTTGATCCAAAATCTCAGAAAAAGAAGGGAGGTCCAGATGAAGACAATACAAGAAATGTTTAATAAGGAGCTAGAAGAGTTTAAGAAGAAACAAACAGAGGTGAACAATACAATAACTGAAATGAAAAATACACTAGAAGGGGGTTTCCCTGGTGGCGCAGTGGTTGAGAGTCTGCCTGTCAATGCAGGGGACATGGGTTCGTGTCCTGATCCAGGAAGATCCCACATGCCGTGGAGTGGCTGGGCCCGTGAGCCATGGCCACTGAGCCTGCACTTCTGGAGCTTGTGCTCCACAATGGGAGAGGTCACAACAGTGAGAGGCCCGCGTACCACAAAAAATAAAAATAAAAATAATAAAAAATAAATACACTAGAAGGAATCAATAGCAGAATAACTGAGGCAGAAGAATTAATAAGTGAGCTGAAAGACAGAGTAGTGGAAATCACTGTCACGGTACAGAATAAAGAAAAAAGAATGAAAAGAAATGAGGACAGTCTCAGAGACATCTGGGACAACATTAAACACGCCAACGTTTGCATATAGGAGTCCCAGAAGGAAAAGAGAAAGAAAAAGGGCCTAAGAAAATATTTGAAGATATTGTAACCAAAAACTTCCCTAACATGAAAAGAAAACCCTCACTCAAGTCCAGGAAGCACAGAGAGTCCCATACAGGCTGAACCAAAGGTGGAACATGCTGAGACACATATTAATCAAACTACAAAAATTAAAGACAAAGGTAAAAATATTAACAGCAACAGGGTAAAGCAACAAATAACATACAAGAGAATCCCCATAAGATTATCAGCTGATTTTTCTGCAGAAATTCTGTGGGACAGAAGGGAGTGACACAATATATGTAAAGAGATGAAAGAGAAAAACCTACAACCAAGAATACTTTACCAGGCAAGGCTCTTGCTCAGATTCAACAGAGAAATCAAAAACTTTACAGACAAGAAAAAGCTAAAAGAATTCAGCACCACCAAACCAGCTTTACAACAAATGCTAAAGGAACTTCTCTAGGTGGGGAAGAGGCATGCAACTTAAAACAACCTTTACATATATAGACTGCTATATCAAAACCTCATGGGAACAGCAAATCAAAAAACTACAATAGAAACACACACACACACACACACACACACACACACACACACACAAAAGTAACCCAAACACAACAAGAAAGATAGTTATCAAATCACAAAGAAGAGAACAAAAGAAGAAGGGAAGAAAAAAATACCTGCAAAAACAAATCCAAGACAATTAAGAAACTGTCAGTAGGAACATGCATATTGATACTTACCTTAAATGTAAATGGATTAAATGCTTTAACCCAAATACATAGACTGGATGAATGGATACAAAAACAAGACTCATATAAATGTTGTCTACAAGAGACCTACTTCAGATCTAGGGACACATACAGACCGAAAGTGAGAAGATGAAACAAGGTGTTCCATGCAAATGCAAATCAAGGGAAAGCTGGAGTAGCAATACTCATATCAAATAAAATAGACTTTTTAAAAAAAAATCATTTCAAGATTACTTATGTATTTACGTTAAAACAGGTCACAACACTAAGCTTCTGGCCCATTCTGATAATGCACAAGATACAAATGTTTGCTCAGCAGTTGAAGGGCATGCTTTAGTAGCATGTTTGAAAAGTGAATAAAAATCTATATAAAACAAATATTCAAATAGTTTCCATAGGAACACAGTTAAGTGTGACCCCATCACCTAGTCTTCCACATTGTTGCATCTGTGCCAACACTACTCACATAGACATCTCAAAACTAGCAGTAGTTAAGTTAAATGGTCCCCCCCCAAACCCTTAAATCAAGCTAAACTCACAGTTAACAGCTACAAGAATTGTATCTACATATTAATACAAGCTGAAGCACAGGCTGCTGGGTGCCGTTTCATCCCACTCTCTCAAGCACAGGACACAGGCAGAGTGCCAACATCCAGCTCCTCTACTCCGGGTGGGAAGTCATGGTTCTGGATTTTCTGCATCAGTTGCCATGGTGGCCCTGACATCACATAGTAGATGGTTGGTCTCTGGAATCCATTGAAAGTAGAAGCAGCAGTGACAGCAGTGACAGAGCAGAGTGTAAACACCCATGTTTTCAAACAGCATCCAATCGCCCTCATGCATCTCAAGTAAGTTACAGTGCTCAACAATGCGATCCAGGCCATCACAGGTTGGTCCCCAGATGCTGAATGAATAATACTTCTCATCTGGTTTGAGTCTCTTCTGCAGAAGAGGCTTCACATGTTCATGATCGTAGAGGATGCAGTTGAATGATGCATATACTCCATCATTCACATAATACATAAATGTCTGTTCACTCGACTCATCTTCATCATCAGAGCCTGTCTGTTCCTTTAAGATGAGTTTTTGGCAATGATATTAACTGCTAGAGTGAAAACTGAGGCAACACAGTATCTTCCTGGCTCAGGTATGATTCTCACTCCAGAATCTGATGGAAAATACTTGCATGACACTGGGTTGATTACACTGGTGGTCTCTTCAAATTTAAGATTTACATCCTCAGATCCAGGAAAGCCACCACCAATATCAAGCAGAAACATGTTGAAACCAACCTCAGCTCCCATGTCAAAGTCACAGTGGGCATCAGAGATGGTTTGCACGAAGGTCTCTGGATCAGTACAATGATGTCCCACATGGTAGCTGACACCAATGACATCAATATCTTGCTCTTTTGCCCATTCCAAAATAAGCCTGCTGGTTTTGAGCGTGACACCAAATTTGACACTGAGGTGACAGACTTCTTTGGAATCATCAGTGGCAATCTGAAAAACCAACTTGGCCTTTGGATGTGCCCTGGCAACTTTCACCAACTCGACTTCACTATCAAAAGTCATCATTTGGACTCCATTATTGGCAGCATATTTAATCTGAGACACTTGTTTACAAGGATTTGCATAGATAATCCTCTCTGGAGGCACCCTGAGACTCTGCACCAACTGGATTTCAGTCTTGCTGGTACAGTCAAATCCTTTCCCAATGGCAGGTGTGGTCTTCACTATGGTTCTACTATCATTGCATTTGACTGCATAAAAGGGTGTGACTCGGGCTTCCCTGGTGGCACAGTGGTTGAGAGTCCACCTGCCGATGCAGGAGACACAGGTTCATGCCCCAGTCCGGGAAGATCCCACATGCCGTGGAACGGCTGGGCCCGTGAGCCATGGCCGCTGAGCCTGCGCGTCTGGAGCCTGTGCTCCACAATGGGAGAGGCCACAACAGTGAGAGGCTCGCGTACCACAAAAAATAATAATAATAATAAATAAAGGGTGTGACTCAAGTAAGAGCTTTAAACCATATCAGATGTTTCTTTACAATGCCTGCCAGGTCCACAACATAGAAGGCACCCTTATCTTCAGAAGAAGGAACATCATTAATGTTTTGGTCCAGAATGTCCTTGGCAGTAAAACCTTCATCCAAGAAATGGCAGTCAAACTTCATTACTAAAGTTATTCGTGGTTTCTTGATATCTTTTTGAAACAACAAAATGGGAAACTAAGAGATGGAATTTAAAGAAATTATGCCAGCTTTTCACAAAGGCAATTCTCCAGGAATTCCGAGTCCCACTGAAGATGTGTGTGCCCTCGGTGCAGCAGTGAAAATGTTTTGATAAATGCACAATCTGCTGTCCAACTTAGAGCAAACGGGCACCATAGGTAGGCTCCATGGAGAAAAGATGCCGCCACCACCGAGCACTCAGGACCACTGGCCACCCTGCCTCTTTCCCCACTAACCCCATCAACCACCCTCCCAGTTGCTTGCCACCTTGCTCCCTCCAGCAGAGGACAACCAGCCTGAGGTGGCACCGAGTGCTGGCAGAGGGGCAGCAGCAGTGGAGGTGGAGGGAACTGACCCAAAATACTTTAAAATAAAGACAGTTACAAGAGACGAGGAAGGACACTACATAATGATCAAAGGATCAATCCAAGAAATTATAAAAATTATAAATATATATGCACTCAACATAGGAGCACCCAATATATAAGTCAAATGTGAACAGCCATAAAAGGAGAAATAGACAGTAATACAACAATAATGGGGGACTTTAACACCCCACTTACACCAATGGACAGATCATCCAAACAGAAAATCAATAAGGAAACATAGGCTTTAAATAACACATTAGACAAGATGGACTTAACCAATATTTATACAACATTCCATCCGAAATCACTAGAATACACTTTCTTCTTAAGTGTACATGGAACATTTTCCACGATAGATCATGTCTTGGGCCACAAATCAAGTCTCAATAAATTTTAAAAAATTGAAATCATATCAAACATCTTTTCTGACCACAACGTAAGGAGATTAGAAAAAACTGACAGGAAAAACAAACTTGTAAAAAACATAAACACATGGAGAATAAACTAAACAACCAATAGTTCACTGAAAAAAAATCAAAGAGGAAATAAAAAAATACCTAGAGATAAATGACAATGAAAACTCGATGATCAAAACCTATGGAATGCAGCAAAAGCAGTTCTAAGAAGGAGGCTTATACCAATACAAATGTACCTCAGGAAACAAAAAAAATATCAAATAAACAACCTAACCTTACACCTAAGGCAACTAGAGAAAGAAGAACAAACAAAAGCCAAAGTTAGTAGAAAGAAAGAAATCATAAAGATCTGAGCAGAAATAAATGAAATAGAGATGATGAAATCAATAACAAAGATTAATGAAAGTAAAAGCTGGTTCTTTGAAAAGATAAACAAAATTGATAGACTTTTAGCCAAACTCATCAAAGAAAAATAAATAAATAAAAGGAGAGGGCTTAAATCAATAAAATTAGAAATGAGAAAGGAGAAGTTACAATGGACACCACAGAAATAAAAAGGATCATAACAGACTACTACAAACTACTATATGCCAATAAAATGGACAATCTAGAAGAAACAGATAAATTCTTAGAAAGGTACAACCTTCCATGACTGAACCAGGAAGAAATAGGAAATATGAACAGACCAATCAAAAGTACTGAAATTAAAAGTGTGATTTAAAAAATTCAAACAAACAGAAATCCAGGACCAGATGACTTCCAGATGAATTCTATCAAACATTTAGAGAAGAGTTAACACCTATCCTTCTGAAACTCTTCCAAAAATGTTGCAGAAGAAGGACACTCCCAAGCTCATTCTATGAGGCTACCATCACGCTGATATCAAAACCAAAGATACCATAAAAAAAAGAAAACTATAGGCTGATATAACTGATTAACACAGACACAAAATTCCTCAAGAAAATACTAGCAAACCGAATCCACCAACACATGAAAAGGATCATACATAGTGGGATTTATCACAGGAATGAAAGGATTCTTCAATATATGCAAATTAATCCATGTGATACACCACATTAACAAACTGAAGAATAAAAACCATATGATCATCTCTCTCCAACCCAAAGACATGGACTGGATGAATGGATATAAAAACAAGACCTCTATATTTGCTGTCTACCCCTATATTTGCTGTCTTCAGACTTAGGGACACATACAGACTGAAAGTATGGGTATGGTAAAAAGGATTCCATGCAAATGGAAATCAAAAGAAAGCTGGAGTAACGATACTCATGTCTGACAAAATAGACTTTAAAATAAAGATTATAAGAGACAAAGAAAGACACTACATAATGATCGAGGGATCAATCCAAGAAGACATAACAATTGTAAATATATTTGCACCCAAAATAGGAGCACCTCAATATATAAGGCAAATACTAACTGCTATAAAAGGAGAAATTGACAGTAACTCAATAATAGTGGGGGACTTTAACACCCCACTTTCACCAATGGACAGATCATCCAGACAGAAAATCAATAGGAAATGACACATTAGACCAGAGGGACTTAACTGATATTTATAGAGCATTCCATCCAAAAGCAGCAGAATACACATTCTTTTCATGTGGTACACATGCTGGACCACAAAGTGAGCCTCGGTGAATTTAAGAAAATTGAAATCAATATCAAGCATATTTTCCAACAACAACTGCTATATTTAAAATAGAAAACCAACAAGGACCTACAGTGTAGCACAGGGAACTCTGCTCAATATTTTGTAATAACCTAAACAGGAAAAGAATTTGAAAAAGAATAGATACATGTATATGTATAACTGAATCACATTGCTGTACACCTGAAACTAACACACTGTTATCTGACTATATTCCAGTATAAAATAATTTTTTTTTAAAATATGATCATCTCAATAAATGCAGAAAAAGCTTTTGACAAAATTCAATGCCAATTCATGATAAAAACTCTCTAGGTAGTGCGCATGGAGGGAACCTACCTAGACATAATAAGGGACATATATGACAACCCCACTGCAAACATCATTCTCAATGGTGAAAAGCTGAAAGCATTCCCCCTAAGATCAGGAACAAGCCAAGGAAGTCCACTCTTACCACATTTTTTCAACATATTTTGGGAGTCTTAGACATGGTAATCAGAGAAGAAAAAAAAAATCCAAATTGGAAAAGAAAAAGTAATACTTTCACTGTTTGCATATGACAGGATACAATTCTTAGAAAATTCTAAAGACACTACCAGAATAGTACTAGTTCTCATGAATGAATTTGGTAAATTTGCAGGATACAAAATCAGTAAACAAAAATCTCTTGCATTTCTATACACTAACAACAAAAATCAGAAAGAGAAATTAAGGTACAATCCCATTTACCATCACATTAAAAGGAATAAAATACTTAGGAATAAGCCTACCTAAGGAGGCAAAAGACCTGTACTCAGAAAATGATAAGTTACTGGTCAAAGAAATGAAAGATGACTCAGACAGATGGAGAGATATACTATGTTCTTGAATTAGAAGAATCAATATTACCAAAATGACTATACTACCCAAAACAATCTACAGATTCAATGCAATCCCTATCAAATTACCAATGACATTTTTTTCAGAACTAGAACAAAAAATCTTAAAATTTGTATGGAGACACAAAAGACCCTGAATAGCCAAAGCAATCTTGAGAAAGAAAACTGGAGCTTGAGGAGTCAGGCTCCCTGACTTCAGATTATACTGCAAAGCTACAGTAATCTAAACAGCATGGTACTGCCTCAAACCAGAAATATAGATCAATGAAACAGGACAAACCCACACACCTATGGTCAACTAATCTATGACAAAGGAGGCAAGGACATAAAATGGAGAAAAGATAGTCTCTTGAATAAGTGGTGCTGGGAAAACTGGACGACTACATGTAAAAGAATGAAATTAGAACATTCTCTAACACCATACAGAAAAATAAACTGAAAATGGATTAAAGACCTAAATGTAAGGCTGGATACTGTAAAACTCTTAGAGGAAAACATAGGCAGAACACTCTCTGACATATATCAAAGGAAGATCTTTCTGGATCCACCTGCTAGAGTAATAAAATAAAAACAAAAATAAACAAATCAGACCTAATTAAACTAAAAAGCTTTTGCACAGTAAAGGAAATCATAAACAAAACAAAAAGACAATCCACAGAATGGGAGAAAATATTTGCAAATGAAGTGACTGACAAGGGATTCATCTCCAAAATATACAAACAGCACATGCAGCTCAATTCAAAAAAAACAACCTAATCAGAAAATGGATGGAATATCTAAATAGACATTTATCCAAAGAAGATATACAGATGGCCAAAAAGCACATGAAAAGCTCCTACAACACTAATTATTAAAGAAATGTAAATCAAACTATAATGAGGTTTCACCTCAGACCAGTAAGACTGGCCATCATCAAAAAATCTACAAGCAGAAAATGCTGAGGAGAATGTAGAGAGAAAGGAACCCTTTTACACTGTGGGTTGGAATGTAAATTGATACAGCCACTATGGAGAATGGTATGGAGGTTCCTTATAAAACTAAAAATAGAACTACTATATGATCCAGAAATCCCACTACTGGGCATTTTCCCTGAGAAACTATACTTCAAAAAGATAAATGCACCCCAATATTCATTGCAGCACTATTCACAATAGCCAGTACCTGGAAGCAACCTAAAGGTCTATCAAGAGAAGAATGAATAAAGGAGATGTGGTACATATATACAATGGAATATTCCCCAGCCATATGAAAGAACAAAATAATGCCATTTGCAGCAACATGCGTGGACCTAGAGACTGTCATATTGAGCGACGTAAGTCAGACAGAGAAGGATAAATATTATATGATATTACTTATATGTGGAATCTAAAAAAATGGTACAAATGAACTTATTTACAAAACAGAAATAGAGTCACAAATGTAGAAAACAATCTTATGGTTACCATGGGAGAAATGTGGGGAGGGATAAATTGGGAGTTTTGTGTTGACATATACACACTACTATATTTAAAATAGCTAACTAATGTATAGCACAGGGAACTCTACTCAATAGTTTTTAATGACCTATATGGGAAAAGAATCTAAAAAAGAGTGGATATATGTATATGTATAACTGATTCACTTTGCTGCACAGGAGAAACTAACACAACATTGTAAATCAACTATACTCCAATAAGATTTTTTTTTTTAAAAGCAAATGCCATTCTTGCTTTGCAATTTAGCATAAGTGTTCAAATAGAAATAACCGATTGAATGTCAAGCTGTTTACATTTAAAAAGCCCACAGAAAAATATATTCTCATGGAAATTTCAAAATTATAAGAATAAAATTATAATCTTGAAAGATTTGAGGAAGAATGTATATAACAATCTGAAAATGAACATTAGATTATCTACAGTTTTCTATAACAAAATATAAAAAAGCCCCAACATTCTAACAGAAAATGATTGGAACTTTTAATTTAACACTAAAATAGGAATCAGTTGTGAAGGCAAATAAATAATATGAAGAAAACCAAGAAAATTAAGAACATATGATACATATATAAATAAAATACTCATGTACACCTTAAGTGAAATGAAGTAAATTCCCAGGATTTAGTTATAATGCAATCCTAGAAAGCAACTGGAGCAGAGTGGAGCAGAAGGGTACAGACCTCCAGAAATTATAGTATAGTATGTTAGAAGGATAATATTGATAAAATAAAGACATTGTTCATTGTATTGTATAAGCAAAAACAAAAAAGAATATTAATAATATCAAGTAAAGAATATTTTAATGAAACAAAATGGGACATGATTTTGATAATAGATGAAATAAAGAATAATTTATTTAAAATTAACTTTTTAGATAATTTCCTTTGAACCATGCAAAAATGAAGGTAATATAGCCATGACAAAGATAATGTAAGTCTATCCCTCAATCTGAGTTATGTATTCAACAATGTTAGCATAGACATAATGTAAATATAATATATTCAAAGATTTTCCATTTTGATGGTCAATTTGTCTGCAAAGCATGGGGAATCTAATTATGCCTATAGAAAGAAATATTAAATTACTATACTTTGATAATTTAAGAAGTTATTTTGTACTTGAATGTAACTGTTCTAATTAATTTACATCCATTCTCTAACATATTCCTTATAACTTCTCCAACATGGGTAGTTGTTTTGACATTACGGATTAGAAAACCAAGAGACAGAAAAGTTATGTAATTTCCTCAAAATGAATGTATTCTAAAATATGTATGTATGTATTTTGAGGTAGAATTTCACTTAGGATTTAAATCCAGGCAATCTAGAAACATACTAATTTAAACTAACAATTGAATCAGCTGAATATAGAAAGTGAGTGATAGTAAGATAAGCATAAGTGGAGTAAACTTTAATTCTCAGAGATAGAAAGACAATCAAAACCATGTGTATGAAGAAACAGATATAAATGCAAACAACATATGTTTATAGAACAATCACTTAAAGAAGTGAATACTACAAAGAGTTTTCCTTCAGAAAGTGCACTGGGAGTTAGGGAATGGTTTCAGAAACTTGTTTTTTACTTTGATACTATGCAATTTTGTTTTTTTTTACATTTGTATATATTGTTTTGGTAATGTGTAAAAAGTATATACATTCTTATTATGCCCAAGCATTAGAAACATTTACAAAGTTTCCTTGAAAATTTGTTTCTAATAACAGGTCTCTTTGCCCATACTTAATAGACAAATATGTGCATACACTGAGCATCTAATTACCATGCAAACAAACCTTGTTATTTCATAACCTCTAGAATGTATATTATTCTATGTATATCTGAGTATATTCTAAGAAATATTCTAGTCAGGAAATTTCTGAGTTGCTGAAATATTACAGAAAATGTAGATTTAGTACAATTGCCATGCTCACTTGCCTGGTTTCAGAAAGAGTACCTTCTTGATTTTTACTTTTCATACTTATGCATTCATTAGACTATCTGCAGAAATAGAGGCTAAGTTGTAAAGAAGCAAAACGGTAAATATTCTAACCTTGGGAATAGAAAGAAAAAGAGGAAACAAGTAGGAGATAAAACTGTCTTTAGGTTGAAATGTTTTAAATGGCTCCACAAATTTGCCAGCATGAAGTCTTTTAAGATATGGAAATTTATTAACACTGTGGCTTTTGCCACAAATTACTTTTAGCAGCTTATACATATACACAAAACAGTTAATGGTGTGCAGAATTTCTGCCGTAAATACAAGTCACTTTTGCACAAGATTTAGATTTGACACTATTATGGGAATTTGCTAAGTGACAGAAGTATGCCTATAATTTCATGCCTTTTCTTCATCAAAGCTGTGGCAATACTTCATTGTATTTACTCTAAATTCAAAACACTTTTAAAAGGATATTAAAAATGATTTCTTCTTTCCCATTTTTGCAAAGGTAAGATTTTAAAAAGAATGAAACTGTATTTGTTTTTTCAGGGACTGTCCAATTTCAAAGATGTGTACTTTATGTCCTCAAAATAATATTGTCATAAAAAGTCCTCTACCCTTCCATCTATTAGGAACAAAGAATGGAATATATGAGTTTTCTAGATAGATATAACTAATTAGCTGGATTATATTTGTACAAATGAAGCATAAATATAAGGCAGATGTTTGATTTCAAAATATAGGTCTTTATTTTAATGAGCAGGTCTCCAGCTTTTATAGTCTGTAAGAATGCTCTCTGAAGAGTTTTGCCTCTTCCAATTTCTCCCATCTGTGATGAATGAAAATAAAATATCTCCAACATTCTCTTAACGGTTGGGTTTCCCTTAAGTTTTACTATTTTCTTCTGCCTGTCAGTCACTATTCTCTCACATACGTTTTTATAACTGCAAAATTAGAAAGGGGAGGTCATTTAACAAAATATTTTAAGAATGTTATGAATTAAGAGTAAATACAATGAAGTATTGGTATAGCATTGATGAAGGGTAGGAGTGAAAGTACAATTTTTTCTCTGTCACTTAAATTCTCACAATAATGTTAAAAGACTATCAAAACATGATTCACATCCTCATTGTCAAGATTTTATCACATCGCCATTTCTAGTTTCAACGAGAGAAAGCGTGTCTCACCTAGCTTGGTCACCATATGTCTACCTAAAACTCAGAAGTGCTTTTGCTAAATAGAAAAGGGATATTGAACATGCCATATCAATGACTAGACTTGCCTCTGCCACCAAATATCTATGAATACTTTAGCTGTTATCTACAACACTAATTTAATTCTTGCCAACATGAATCAGTTCAAATCTGATAATGATCACATCCATGCCCAGATCTAAGATTTCTAAGTGTTATGTAGACCTCTTCATCAGTTTGGATATAAGTATCTGTGGTCTGGTGACCTATAATCTAATGAAAAAATATCTTAACATCTTGTAGCCAGTATGCAATAAATGCTGTATGAACAGGGTAGAAACATTTTCATTAAAGAAGACAAAAGAATGAAAACCTTCCAGAAGTCCCAGTTCATAGGAGTCATATAATATTTCTGGGAAGGGATTATTTTGAAAAGTGCCTGCCTTGGTAGTGGATCAAGTTACTTATGGAGAAACCAGTGTGCTCTGGGTTGACTCATGTTGTGTTGTGTCATAGACCCTGGCTCTGCTCACTGAGAAAAGTCTCCTTGCAGAGTCTGTTGTGTGGGCACGTGAGAAGTAGGACTTCACAGCTTTCACAGCAGCTTCCATCTGGTGCAGGTTTGGAGCCCAGGGTTTGCCTTAGAAATGAAACTGGCACTGTGCTTCTCAGGCCAGACTTGTGGTTTCTTTGGCAATGTAAGTTCCTATTTGGCTTTGCATCTATTTTCATTCAGTTAGTTCTAAGGGCAAGTGAACACATGAAAAACCTTGTCTAGACAAAGCACTGAATCCTGCTTTGTCTAGTATCAATGTCTTTGTGCTGAGCCCTTTCCTCTCTGTTAATGTTGGCAAATGTGAGGACATCTAAAATTACAGGCTTTGGTGGGATGGTGACATCTAATATTTGATATATAGCTTTGGGCTACCTTCTATTGTCTGGCAGGCTTATACTGAGACTGCTAGAAAATTCTTGCAGTCTTATCTCCCTTTAAGGCTGCTTCTTCACAGCCACCTGTTTACAATGAGCCTCAGTTAACCTGTCTCTTATGTAATTTGGTAAAAGTCAAAAACAGCAGCCAACACACAGTTACATTTTGAGGTTTACAAAATAGTTCTACTAACACTCAGCCTCTTAGTAACAGGGGCAGCTATTGAGAATAATACATAGTTTCATAAAATATTTTACCACAAATTTTACCAACAAATATTATTTACCAACAAATAACTAGAGTCCTTTGCCTTCTGCCATGCATATCTTGTCAAGGTCATATATTTTAACTCACTTTAAAAAAATAAACTTACTTATTTATTTATTTTTGGCTGCATTGTGTCTTCATTGCTGCACATGGGCTTTCTCTAGTTGTGGCGAGCAGGGGCTACTCTTCGTTGCAGTGCATGGGTTTCTCAATACAGTGGCTTCTCTTGTTGTGGAGCATGGTCTCTAGGCACGTGGCTTCAGTAGTTGTGGCATGCGGGCTTCAGTAGTTGTGGCTCATGGGCTCCAGAGCGCAGGCTCAGTAGTTGTGGCACATGGGCTTAGTTGCTCTGCGGCATGCGGGATCTTCCTGGACCAGGGCTCGAACCCGAGTCCCCTGCATTGGCAGGCAGATTCTTAACCACTGCACCACCAGGAAAGCCCCCAACTGACTTTTGATATCACCTTCTGTATCAGTTCCGAATTCAGAACAATAAATGTAATCCATTTTAATTATTGTAAGTTAGAATATATTTAGTTGTAAAATATAGTGTATTTACAATATTGTTGAAAGGGATAGAGGAGCAAGGTCTAGGCAGGCACTCCACAAATGAATTGTGCTAGACACAATTATCCATCAAGTAATGTACCACCTATCAGGCCAACACAAGAGCTATTGATTTAAGAACTCTTTAACCATTGCAGCTATATAAGGACGGAAAAGTAAAAATAAGAAGCTGACATGTCTACCATTAGGATTGAAATGAAAGATGGATAATGAACACTGTAACAGTGATACAGTGTAAAATGTTCTCCAAAATCTTGCCTAGCAAGCCAAAAACTTGCAAAAAGAAGTAGGAAAATAACCTCTGCATTAATTGTGTCATCCATATTTTGTGTAAGGGCATCTAGTCAGTAAAAGCCCAATTTGCATGTAGAACTCTAGCTACAAAAGTGTTCAGGAAACGTAGCTTTCAAACTAAGTCTCTGTGGTACAGAAAGGCATCCTAAAAGCTATGTGGAAAAGAATATCACAATAATTGCTACGTTATATCTCTTTGGCAGCTCAGAATCCATGCACATCTTTCTATTTAAACGTCAAAAGAGAAATAATAGTAATAAAAATTTATTTTGCCTAAAATGAATAATTATGTAATATAGACCCAATCTTTTATCAGTGGGACAGATCCATCTCAAAGTAATAGTCAATATTCTTCTAGGTAGCCTACATTATTATTTTATAATATAAAGACAAAATTGTAATTTAACCACTATGAAAATAACCTAGATTATTTTTAAATAAGAGGAAAAAGTAAGAGGGGAAAATAGTAATTAATATTTATAGATATATACATAAAAGAGAAATATAATTCATATAGGTACTACAGTCAGGTCCACTTGTAAAGTTGTTTACTGTTAGGTATACCATACCACCTAGCTGATGTCATTAGTATCATATGCATTATATATATATTATTGGGTTGGCCAAAAGTTTCATTCAGTTTTTTTCCATAAGATGGCTCTGGGAGCACTTAGTTGTCTTTAACTTCCTTCGAAACAATTTTTTTAGATTGTATGTGCAGTGTATGGAGAAGGTGCTGTGACTGATCGAACATGTCAAAAATGGTTTGCCAAGTTTTGTGCTGGAGATTTCTTATTGGACAATGCTCCATGGTAGTGTAGACCAGTTGAAGTTGATAGTGATCAAATCGAGACATTAACTGAGAACAATCAACATTATACCATGCAGGAGATAGCCGACATACTCAAAATATCCAAATCAAGTGTTGAAAATCATTTGCACCAGCTTGGTTATGTTCATCGCTTCGATGTTTGGGTTCCACATAAGTTAAGTGAAAAAAACCTTCTTGACCATATTTCCACATGAGATTCTCTACTTAAACATAATGAAAACGTTCCATTTTTAAAACAAATTGTAATGGGCAATGAAAAGTGGATACTGTACAATAATGTGGAATGGAAGAGATTGTGGGGCAAGTGAAATGAACCACCATCAACCACACCAATGGCCAATCTTCATCCAAAGAAGTTGATGTGTATATGGTGGGATTGAAAGGGAGTCGTCTCTTATGAGCTCCTTCCGGAAAACCAAATGATTAATTCCAATAAGTACTGCTCCCAATTAGACCAGCTGAAAACAGCACTCGATGAAAAGCGTCCAGAATTAGTTAACAGAAAATGCACAATCTTACATCAGGCTAACGCAAGACGGCATGTTTCTTTGATGACCAGGCGAAAACTGTTACAGCTTGTCTGGGAAGTTCTGATTCATCTGTTGTATTCACCAGACATTGCACCTTCAAATTTCCATCTATTTTGGTCTTTACAAAATTCTCTTACTGGAAAAAATTTCAATTCCCTGGAAGACTGTAAAATGCACCTGCAACAGATCTTTGCTCAAAAATATAAAAAGTTTTGGGAAGATGGAATTATGAAGTTGCCTGAAAAATGTCAGAAGGTAGTGGAACAAAAGGGTGAATACGTTGTTCAATAAAGTTCTTGGTGAAAATGAAAAACGTGTCTTTTATATTTACTTAAAAACTTAAGACACTTTTTGGCCAACCCAATAATTTATGTATTATGGCAATTTTCTATCAGATGTAAGTAAATGATTGAAAATCTTGAAGAAAGCAGCACCCTTTTCTAGCTCAGGGAAAGACACTCTATGTACTAGGTTATCTCTGATATAAAGTTGTGTCCCAGGGGTATAACCAAACACCTCTAAGCAGGCTAATTACATTAGATTCTTTTGATTATAGATGGAGCAGTGATTTGTCCTCACTATAGACATTAATTCTGATTATAGATTTGTCTTCTCAGCCCAAAACACTTCTTCCAAAATTGTCACCTGTGAACTTACTAAATGCATTCTTTACAATAATTGTATCCTACACAACGTTGTTTCTAACTAAGGAATTTAATTTACAACTGTAGAAACAATGGTCAATAAAAATAAAACAACTGTCTCTTTCTACCACTGCTAACAAGACCTTGGTTGGTACATAAAATCTGCCTGAATGTGATATGTGGGGTTGAAATAAAAAATTTCTTAAAATCATGATCATGTTATTTCTGGTGAGCAAAATGACCCCCTAAAGATATAATAAAATGGTTTTTATTTTAAACTACTAAGTTTTGGGGTAGTTTGTTACACAACAATAAATAACCATGAAGGTATGATGGCCCCAAGATTAGCACTAGTTGTGAGATCTTACTTCATCTGGATAGAGTTGATTAAAGTTAAGAGTGCACTTCCTAATCCCCTTCTCTCTATCTCTCTTCTTTCCTTCTCTCCTTCTTCCCTCCCTTCCTTCCTTCCTTCCTTCCCTCCCTCCCTCCCTCCTTCCTTCCTTATTTCCTTTCTTCTCTTACTTTCTTCCTTCTTTATTCTTTCCTTACTCTAATCTTTCCTCCCTTCCCCTTCCTTCCTACCTCCCTGTATTCTTTCTGTCTAATATTTCTCAGTCCTGTACTCTGAAGGAGATGCATGAAGACTGTCAGAGCCACCAATCTTGTTTGCTCGTACTCATTATTAGTTTTATGTTATGTCCTGTTTGACTAGAGTATAAGTAACCTGTACTTAACCCTCCTAAACCTTATTCAATATTTCCCACAGTCTTATTTTAATTAATTAATTAATTTTTGGCTGCATTAGGTCTTCGTTGCTGTGCACGGTCTTTCCCTAGTTGTGGCAAGCGGGAGCTGCTCTTTGTTGCAGTGTGTGGGCTTCTCATTGCAGTGGCTTTCTTGCTGAGCATGGGCTCTAGGCATGCAGGCTTCAGTAGTTGTGGCACGCAGGCTCGTAGTTGTGGCTCAGGAGCTCTAGAGCTCAGGCTCACTGGTTGTGGCACACGGTCTTAGTTGCTCCACGGCACGTGGGATCTTCCAGGGCCAGGGCTTGAACCCATGTCCCCTGCATTGGCATGGTGAATTCTTAACCACTGTGCCGCCAGGGAAGTCCTTTCCCACAGTTTTAAAAGTGTCAGTCCTTACTCTGCCATCATTGGGCTAGTCTGGGGCCATGAATGAGTAAAAGAAAGGACCTAGGGTCAGCAGCAGAGGTGTACCCTTTCCCTAGTTTATCATATCTACAATGAGTTGCCTTTCTGTGTTACTAATCTGTATTTTACATTCTCTAACACATTCACATAAATAATTTACTCCTCCTATAGCTTTTGCCAAAGCAGGAATTAGGAGTCCAGTCTTAGACTAACTGTGTCATGATCAAGTTGCAGGGTTGTGGGGTAGCCTAGAGTTTAATGTATTTGGGTATGCTGCTTTAGCCAATTTATTGGGTCACTTATAGTGCCAACTTTGAGTGGAGGTCAGAATAATGGAAAGATTTCTATCTGGTGTAGGCTATAGTTAGAACAAGACTCTTCTTCTCTGCCATTATGGGTGGAAATAATGGGAATTGGTAATAAAGAGCTTTGGGA
Organism: Leucopleurus acutus; assembly: GCF_964270905.1. Classification (NCBI taxonomy): domain Eukaryota; kingdom Metazoa; phylum Chordata; class Mammalia; order Artiodactyla; family Delphinidae; genus Leucopleurus; species Leucopleurus acutus. The sequence continues at coordinate 40,209,900 of NC_139160.1, read as the reverse complement.
TAGAAAAACATTGATATCTTATGGACTAATAAATTTGGGGCCAGCATCTTAGCATATATTTATGGTCAATGAAAGCACTAGGAAAAGAGAGGTGAGGAAATTCTTCTTAATAAACATTATGGATTAGAAGATTTATTCTGTGGATGCCAATTAATGAATTTATGAACAAGCCATTATAGTTGAAGAATGGAGGAAATGCTACTGTTGAACAGCAGAGCTGCATAAAACAGCATCTGATAGTGTCACTGCTGATAGGTTCCCATTGCTGGAAGCATCTTCCACCCCATCTCCCACCCCACATTAAGACACTCATCGACAACAATTTTATATGAAAACATATAAAATTATATACTCTCAGAAATCATAGATCTTACATATCATGAAATTTACTAATAGAAACAGATATGAGCAAAAATCAGGCATCAGGCATAGGAATAACATTTTCCTCTCTTGCAATGCCCTGAACTTTTAAATTATTTCTTTTAAGCATTGGTATGTATTTTGGTTTCAGAGATGCAGGCTAACATTGATTATATGTGGTAGATGTGAGCTCAAAGGAAGCTGTTTAAATTTGAGACTTAGTTTTTTTTTTTTTTTTTTTTTTTTTTTTTTTTTTTTGCAGTGTGCGGGCCCCCCACTGCCGTGGCCTCTCCCGCTGCAGAGCACAGGCTCCGGACGCGCAGGCCCAGCGGCCACGGTTCACGGGCCCAGCCGCTCCGCAGCATGTGGGATCCTCCCAGACCGGGGCACGAACCCATGTCCCCTGCATCGGCAGGCGGACTCTCAACCACTGCGCCACCAGGGAAGCCCGAGACTTAGTTTTAATACTCTATTAATCATGTAAGCTGGAGAGTGTACACACATAATCTCTACTTTATAGTCAGATTTGTTTCAGAGAAGCAGTCTAGATGAACCAAGTAGACTCTGATAAAGTCATATTATATAATTTCATTGGTTATTTTCCTTATAGTAAATTATTTTAGCATTTTTACAGGGAGGTTTACAAGGACAATACAGACGTAGGTGTCTACAAGGAGAAAGTGAATAAGTTACATACATGCTATGGATTTTTCCCTTTCTAGGTTCTGTACCTTGGGAGTAAGAAGAACAGAGAGAAACTAATTAATTATATTGGAATTTTTCCATAATGGTGGGGGCAGTGGGATTAGACATATTCTGCCTTGTACACATTATCCTGCCCATCATGTTTCTGTATTCATATATTCACTGGATGTGTTAAAACTTATTAAACCATACAAGTTTGCTTTTAAAGAAAAAAAAACACTTTTTCAGTGAAAGAAACACAGAAAAGAACTGAGGCCATGTGACTTACCTGTCTTATCATATGCTACATTAACCAGAAAATATAGTATTATATTTTATTGAAATGTTAGAAGACTATAGCATATGAGATTAAAGGTGCTGTTTTATCAGGACACTGTATATTTTTTGACCTAATAAGAAAAAAGTGTTCAGTTCTTCCCATTTTCAGATTTCATGGATTTTAAAATCCATGTGTTGGAAGTGGGAATGAGTTCCCTCACAAATACACCTTATTAATCACCAGTAAATTTTTACCATTCTTGCCAAGTGAAAATGTTAGAACTTACATTACGGATCACCACAATGGTCCCATTGTTGTTGGAAATTAAGCCTGCCACCTGTCTCTTTGGGGACCCTCATGACTCAGTCAATAGGTAAACTGTGCAGTTTTATCACTCTCTGAAATGACTAATCCTGATGAGCAGAGGAACAAAACTTTCTATAATATGGGAGGATATGGAGATATGAGAATGGAATATAGGGATTCCTGAGGTTATGCATCATATCACAACATCAAGTGATAAAAGAGTAACTCCTGGTATTTGGTTAATTTTCCAAATTTCATAATATCAGTGTAATGCTTTTCTTCTTGCTGCATCACACCTGGAGGATCATAACAAGGGATTTTCCTTCTCATCAGCCACTAACAGTTAAAGTATAAGCATCAAAAGTAGCATCAGTCAGTAACATTGTTCATCCTAGGGTATTTAAGCTGAAACCAGTGAGACAGAGAGAAGAGAGAGAGGGGAGAGAGAGATGAAAGAGAAGGTGAAGCTCCCTTTTCATATCTGTCTGTGGCAAGGGCAGCACCCAGCAATGGTACTAGGAGTTTCCTGACCAAATTGTCTCTGCAGTGTGGTCTGTGAAATATCTTTATTTTTTTCTAATTTCTAAATATCTATACTGGTATTATTTATCATTATAATCATTAATTATATGATCCACTTATATCACATCAATAAAACCCCTATTTAAGATAACCAGAATTAGCTTCTATTGTTTACAAAAGATAATGTGGATTGATATTGTCTTTTTGTGTTCAGTGTTGTTTTTGCAAATTTTGTTGCCAGATTCTTATTCCTTTTTAAGTAACTATTTTTTTCTTCCTGGAAACATCTCTACACGTGTTGCTTTTAAATTTTTATTTTTTTTTCTTCTGCTTTGAAACAATATTTTTACAGGTTTACTTGTTTTAATAGCATCTCATTTACCCCATTTTTCTCCCTATGCAATCCCTGTTAGAAGGATAAGTGAAATTTTGGATCATCTGGTATGTTACATTTTCATTCACAATTTTCATATTTTTGTTCATATCACTTGCATTTTAGAAGAAAAATCAATTTCTGCCTTCAAAATCAGATTTTCATTGTCATCTATGTTCATAGTGCTATTCAGTCCATTAATTGAATTTTTTTTTCCAACTTAGAAAAAATGTACTAAAATTTCAAAAATCTGGTTATTTCTACTAGATAATAGCTTGTTTTTCTTACTTTTATGGATATTTGATACATTATAATTATAACATTTAACATTTTAAATTTCTCACTTGAAAATATCCTTTTAGAGTTAAATTTTCTGTAATTTCATTACTCACATTTATTTGGTTTTCCCAAAATGTTTAATTTCCTGTTCTATCGTTTGTTGTTTTTTTTTGGCAGTTGAAAATCAGTATTTGCTTGTTCTTAAATGTAGGATTTGATTATACTAGTATATTTAGTAGTATATTTATATACTAGCTACAATATATAAATAAATAGTAGTATATAGTAATGTATTTAATATCCCAATTTATAAATCCCTTTTAGGTTCTGGATCTCCAAATCAAATGCTACTATATATTGAGACTTTCTCTCTTTGGTCACAATATTAGTTGAAACCTGATGATCTTAAATTAAAAATAGGGTAGAGAAAGTTATTTCTAATGTGGTATCTTTATAATCTGGGTATAAATGTTGTATTTGAAAAGTATGAGAGTGCTTTATTTAAATCAATTAACTTATTTTAAAGGGATTGGTACCATGTTTTACAATGGATAACCTAGCTCTTAACTTTATAGATGTTCTATACCAAGCTTCTCAAATTTTGATTATTCACAAACTATCTTGCAATTTTGTCAATTATACCTCAATAAAACTGACAAAAAGAACAAGATGATACTGCTTTAAATAGAAAAAAAAACAGTAATGAACATCACCATATATATTTCCAAAGTTATTTGAATTGGCATACAGGATTGCTTGTCAGTGAAGGTACTGTTATACCTGCTGGAATCCCATGATAAAATTGTGATATTTTACTGACTAGAAGACATTAACTCAAGTCCTTAGGGACCTGCAGGATCCATATCTGGCCTCAATGCTCCACAACTCCCTGCTCAGCTCCTAGTCTGTAATGTTGAAAGGATCACCTTCAGTCGCTCTTGATCTAATGGGCATCTAGACTCTCCTTTAGTATGTCAAGAGTTGCTGGAAAGCATTGTTAGTTCTTGGTATTGTTTTACTTCTTATACTATTAGCTAGAGTAAATGCTATGAAAAATAAACCTCTTGAGTTTACCTTTGGAGAAACCTGATCTTTGTAAGACTAAATAATCCTCGTCTGCTGACCAGCTTGGGAGATGTATGGCATTTGGGCTATAAAAGTCTCTTAGTTTCTGGATCTTGAGGCCTTTGGATCTTAAGTCCCTTTTAGAAATTATTATTTAACCAGTGGCACTGTCATATATCTGACCCCAGGTACACTATTATTCCTCTCTTGCATCTCCAATATCTGTGACCTATAATTAGGAACTCATCCTAAAACTTGCACTGGAGTTGTTGTTTTCCATGTACCTTTTTGTCTTTCTCTGGTCTCCTGGAATTATCTGGAAATACTTCAGGATAGCAGCTGGATCCTAGCACCAAACAGATACTTAACTTACTTATTAAGCAGCTCTATATTTTTCTAATCTGTTGGGAGTTATCATTGCTATTGCCTATCAGCATAGGGAGAAGTCCAGGGGGAGCTAATTGTATTACATTAATAAATGTCCCTTTTGTCTTACTCCAGATTTTGCTATTGCTCTTTTTTATTAGTTTACTGTAAGTTTAAGGATTCCTGGCATTAATCTTATTCTGTATTTGTTTTCTCCAGAGCTTAATTTGAACTGTGATTCTTCGTTCTATTCTCTCTGTCTATCTGTTCTTTTAGCCGTTTATCTATTTATCTACTTGTAATTTATTTATCAACTATGAAGATTAAAACATACAATACTAAAGTAGAAAGAATGGTATGACTCTCTAAAGACTCATCACCCAAATTATTCAGCTTGCTATCAGAAGTTTTTTGCCTTAGCTTTATCTAACCTGTTTTGTGTTTGTTAGCTTTTCACTACTGAAATAGTTTACAGCAAGTCCCCTTCTTTATGCCATTGCCTCTCTATATCAGTTTACATCTCTTAAAAAATGCCTATTTTATTACATAGGAGCAATGCTATCATGACCCATGAAATTAAAAATAAGTTCTTGGTATCATTTGATATCTACTTTACATTAAATTTCCCAATGGTTACAAAGTATACCTTCATATTTTGATTTGTTTGAGTCAGGATTTCAATGTTTGACTCTTTGTGACTTTATTTAACTTATAATTCTATTTACCATGTCCCTGTGGGTAAGAAGTAAAAGTTACTTCTAATGGTTTAATAAGATTTTAGTTCAAATGTTGTGGTTAGGAATGCTTTAGAAGTTGTGCTATGTACTCCATATTTGTCAAATCCCAAATAATAATTGATTGTCTCATTCTTAGTGATGTTAAGCTTGAATATTAGATTTATGAAGTTTTCTATCAACATTTTATAAAAATAGTTACACATTAAGAATCTTTGTTTGAATTAGTGTTTCAATAGGGTTTCTAAACTTCTGATTTTCCAGTTCTTTCCACAATTCTTAGCTGGACTTCTGTAGAGAATAATTCCTCTCATCAGCTAGGGCTATTTTGTTAACCAGAAATATAGTTATTTCAGAAAAGACTAATTATTTCTCTTTGTTTGACACTTTTATTACAATATTGGTGACCTAGTTGCTTCCCATAGTAAAACTGGAGTTTTATATATTCAATCTGAATCAACTTTAGTCATTTTTTAAAACGCTCAAATCCCTTCTTCAATCAAGTGAACCCCTTCAATCTATCTTTGAAAAGTTATTTGCTTTGTGGCACAAATATTCTACTCTCATTTCATACATCTTGACAAGATCCAGGATTTGTCATTTCTTCAAGGAGTCTTAGCTCCTTTAAGTGGGGAATATATCTGAAGACCATATCTAAGCATTAGTCATGCTTGTTTCTACTGAGCTATTATTGCTTCTTGGTCCTTACATGGGTAGAACTAAACATTTATTTTCTAAAGACAAGCCCCTAATGATATTTCAAATTAAAATTTTAAGGGATTTAGTAAATTACTTCATTTTAAGAGAATCTCTTTAAAAAAAGTTTTAAATTTATTTTCTTTTTGGCTGCATTGGGTCTTTATTGCTGCATGCAGACTTTCTCTAGTTGCGGCGAGTGGGGGCTACTCCTCGTTGCTGTGCGCAAGCTTCTCATTGTGGTGGCTTCTCTTGCTGCAGAGCACAGTCTCTAGGTGTGCGTGTTCAGTAGTTGTGGCACATGAGCTCAGTATTTGTGGCTCGCAGGCTCTAGAGTGCAGGTTCAGTATTGTGGCACACAGGCTTAGTTGCTCCACGACATGTGCGATCTTCCCAGACCAGGGCTCAAACCCGTGTCCCCTGCATTGGCAGGCAGATTCTTAACCACTGTGCCACCAGGGAAGTCCAAATTACTTCATTTTATACTTTCTTTTCTGTTATGCTCATGTCCTAGTTCTGAACAGCATTAATAAAGTAATTTATCTGCTTTATTCAAATATATATACAATATGTGAAGGATATATACATTTCTAAATATGAATATAACTACTAACAATAAAACTATGGATTGAGGTAAACACTTTTCTCGCCTTTTCTGCCTGTTAACTTTATATCTTACTATTTAACTGGATTCTGTTATTGTTTGCAGTCATTTCTTCATATATTTTTTGTTTCCCCAAAATTCATTTTTTTTGTTTGTCACAGAACTTTATAACTTTTCCATTACAATCAATATCTCTCCAATTGCCTTTGTCTAGTTGCACTGGCTAAAACTCCTAACACCACTTCAAATATTAGTTGCAAAAGCATTTACTATAGTGCAGCAGCTGTTGTAAATTTCTATTCAGGAGTATTAGCAGTATCTGAATTTTTAAAATTTTTATTTTATATTGGAGTATAGTTGATTAACGATGTTGTGTTAGTTTCAAGTGTATAGCAAAGTGATTCAGTTATACATTTACATGTATTTATTCTTTTTCAAATTATTTTCCCATTTAGGTTATTACAGAATACTGAGCAGAGTTCCCTGTGCTATACGGTAGGTCCTTGTTGGTTGTCTATTTTAAACATAGCATTGTGTACATGTCAATCCCAAACTCCCAGTTATCTCTCCCCCCCACCCTTCCTTGTATTACTGCTTTTCTTTTTTATAAATTTTCCATCCTCATTTCCTTCTATTCTTTTTCTTCTATGCTTACCAAATTATTTGTACATAATTCCTTCTATGTCTGATGTCCACACTGTCTCTTCAAACTGTTTTTTTTGTTTTTCAGCATGCCTTGTAATTCTTTTATTGCTGTTGAAAGTGGGACAGAGTGTACTGGGCTAAAGGCACTGAGGTAAAAAGGTTTCAGTATGAGGCTTCATGTTTATCTCTCTATGAGGTAAACTGTGTTTATTGTTTCCTGTAGCTTGGTGTAAGAAGCTAAATTTTCCTCTGGTGGTTTTTGTCTCCCTTGTTATCTTTGGGTGTCCCTAGAGGCTTCTTGATTTTTTTGTGGTGAATTAATAAATGTTTTATTTTTAAATAATTTTAGATCTAGAGAAGTGTCAGGAAGATAATAAGGAGAGTTCTTGTATAGTCTTTACCTAGCTACCACTAATGTTAACATCTTATATAACCATGTACATTTATCAAAACTATGAAATCAACATTGGTATAATACTATTAAGTAAACTAAAGGCCTTATTTGTATTTTATAAGTTTCCCCACAGCAGGCTTTCTTTAAAGTTTTTTTTCCAGTTTTATTGAAATATAATGGACATATAACATTGTATAACATTAAGGTATATGATGTAATGATTTTTATACACATATATATTGCAAAATACGACAATAAAGTTAGTTAACACATTCTTCAACTGATATAATTATAATTTTGTTGCTGTTGTTTTATGGTAAGAAAATTAAAACTCTACTGTTATAGTAACTTTCAAGTATACAATACAGTATTGTTAATAATACCAGGTTGTACTTTAGATCTGTGAAACTTATTCATCTTATGATCAATGTTTGTACCCTTTGACCAATATCTCCTCATTTCCTCCACCTATCAGCCCTTTGCAACCACCATTCTACTCTGTTTCTGTGAGTTTGATGTTTTCAGATTCCACATATAAGTGAGATCATACAGTATTTGTGTTTCCCTGTCTGACTTATTTCTCTTAGCATAATGCTTTCAAAATCTATCCAACTTGTCACAAATGGCAAGACTCCTCCATTTTCATAGCTGAATAATATTCCATTATCATGTGTCCACAGTGGCTGCAAAGTCTGTTGGGGTCTTCAGTGGCACCTTTAGGTCCAGGGGCTTGGAATCAGGGCAAGCAGCGGTGGTGGCTGGAGTCAATAGTGTGCACACATTCAGCTGTAGGGGGCCTTATGCTATTAGAGGCCGATTGCAGACACATATGTAGTAGTGAGGGCTATGGCCAACAGCAAGGGCCAGGGACAACTGTGGGCACACTGGCAGATGCAGGCCTCTGGTTGTTGTTGGATACTCCTGTGGTTGCAGGGTCTCCCAATTGGCACATGGCAGATGGCAGGGGGCATCTCCCCATGCCCATGGGTATGATGCATGTGACAGTGGAGGCCAGTGATGGGTGTTGAGCCAGTGGGTTGGAGGGGCCAACTGCTGGCAAGCCTGGTGGTACAGGCAGTGACAAGGGATAGGGCTGTATCTAGGCCCACAAGGATCTGTGGGACCCCTATGTCAGTATGCACACCTATGGCAGCAAGGTCTTACTTAGGGCACACAGTGGTGGATGCCAGTAACAGGGGTCTGACCAGGGACATGCAGATGCACAGCTGGGGTGAGCCCAGTGGTGCAGGCTGTGGGAGTCATGGCTGTGGGTGTGCACTTCTGCGGCTGCAGGGTCTCACATGGGCCCATGGCAGATGGCAGGGCACATCTCAACATAAGGGCCCCTGACAGGGGTCAGGCCGATGATGTGCAGGTACACAGCTGGAAGGGTTAGGCCCAAGTGCATACATGGCAGTGGGCTCAGCCATGGGGGTTTAGGCCAGTACCCTGCAAGAAAACAGCCACAGAGGGCTGGGCTGGCTGCCAGTGTAGGGGTCCTTTAATACTGGGACTTTCTAGAGATTTTAACACAAACTTGTCCATATTGAGCCTCAGGAATTCATCAATTACAGTTTAGTTGTTCTTTCTCTGTTCCTGGTTCCCACAAAACAGAAAACTTCAGTAAGCTGTGATTCTTTATCTCCTTGTCTGTCTCTCCAACTCTGGGAACAGAAGTTTACCCTGACCTCAATTCTTTTATGGATCTAAGAAGGGATGTATATTTTTAGTCTGTTCATCCTTTTTCTTGTTGGGTGCCTGGGAATGACAACTTTCAAGCTCCTTACATGTTGAACCAAAAACCAGAAGTGACCCTCCAATTCTGTATATTTAATTCCTTCTCTTTGAAATGCCTAAAATGATCTCTGTTTTCCACACAGGACTAAATCATATATCACAAAAATTAATAGAGATTAATCATATTATCTAAAATTATGGTAATACCTACCTGACAAAGATTAATATCAATGGTTAAAAGTGAATCTCTGAGAAGAGGGACTTTAGGAGGAGAGACATTTAATACTTTTTAGCATTTTTGAATATTTTATTTTCACTCAGTGCAAGTATTATGTTTCCAAATTTTAAAGAAAGTTATTCAGGAAAGAAACAGATGGGGGGAGGGAAGAGAAGGAGATAATGAAGAGGAGGGAGGATAGGAGCCAAGAAAGGAAAGAGAATGGTATGGACTTAAAAAATTATTCACAACCTAAAAGTTAAGAGTTATGTTTTATTCAGTGGGAATTTTTAGGACTTCAATCCAGGGAGGCAGCATCTCAAGTAACCCTGAGAGAAGTGCTCCAAGGAGGTGAGTGGGGGGGGAGCCAGGTTATATGGAAGTTTTGTAACAAATGGCAGGTAGTCAGAACTTCAAAGGATCATTGTGAATTAAAGAAAACCAGATATCCCAAGTTAAGGAATTTAGCTCTTTTCTATATGTGGGAAGATTCAAGAGTCTGGGCTCACTGGAATCATTCCTTTGATATGTACCTCAGTTATCTGGGCCCAGTATCCTGTGTTTTCACATCCTGAGTTTCCTCAGGGCTCACCGTAGGGAATGGCTGTAGTCTGACAGCTGCTAGATGGTAGATATTCTTTCCTTTCTGAGTTTCCTCAGGGCTCACTGGCTCATGTTGGAGGGCTGCAACTGCCAATGAATGTGACATCCTTTATTTACTGATATGGCAGGAAATATTCCATTTCTCAATGGAAAGAAGAAAAGGGAAAACAAAATCATAGAAACTGTTGATACTGGTTATTAATGTGTTACTAGTAGCTTCCAACAGATAGAGGACCATTTCAATACAGGAAGATGTTAAGAAGTAAGAGATTGATAAACATATATACTATATATATATATTTTTTTATTTTTGAGTATGAAAGCACTTTATTTTCATTTATTTATTTATTTTTATACAGCAGGTTCTTATTAGTTATCTATTTTATACATATTAGTGTATATATGTCAACCCCAGTCTCCCAATATTTAAACTGCATGTTCATTTCCTTTTCGGAAAGGAAGAGAGAAGTAATACAATATATAAAGTCTAACTGGATTAAAGGAAAATTTTAGTATTTTGTTTAAAATAGATCATTGTTTTGTTTAAAATGGGATCAACGGCTGAGGTTCAGAAGAGTGATTGATAGCAGGTGAGAGAAATTAGACATTTGATAATGTATTCTCCTGAAGGATATGGAGACAGGTGGATCTGAAAGCACCAGTATTTAAAAAAATGATGCTATTAAACTGTGTCCTCTCCTGCGAAAAGTTTAGGTGTCTGTTATAAAAGGACACCTTTTTCCTGGGCAAAATAACTAAAGCAAAACTGAGAGATAGGATTGCTTAACCAGGCATCTGACAATAGGGGGGATGGTCCCTGCACCGATTTTATACATATAACCTCGGAAAAATCCTTTAGTGCTCTCTGTGTTAGTTACCTCATCAGTAATATACATATAATAGGGATTTGGGGAAGCTTGGTGAGATAATGTCTCTAATGTGTATTTAGAAATAAATTAAAGAAATTAGTTTCTTGCGTGTACAACCACTGGCAAGAGTGATAAAGTGAATGTTTGTGGCAGGTGCTGTGTCAGAGGATCCTTCAGGAAAATATATTCACACCTTTAAACTTGTGAATAAGCCAACATAAAACACTGGTTATGACTTAAAAGAACTCTAAATTTTCTATTTAGACATTGTTAGCAAACTCAAAATCCCTACATGGAAATAATCTGCATTATATTTATTAATACAAATCTCAAATTCTATCCCAGGCCAAACAGTGAAAACTTTTCCAGTTTCTACACTTATCATTCCGCAGTTGCATTTAACTTAGAAATAATTAATTAGAAAGGAGTTTTTTTTAAAACTGAAGTATACTTGATTTACGATGTGTTAATTTCTGCTGTACAACAAATGACTCAGTTATGCATATATACATTCTTTCTTATATTCTTTTCCATTATGGTTTATCCCAGGACATTGTATATAGTTTCCTATGCTATACAGTGAGTGTATAATTCTTAAATTGCCACTGATCTATCTATATTGTATTCTGATATTATTATCATTTGGAAGTTTTAGGAAAGTTTATCTTTCTGTAGGAAACATGTAAGCTGTCTCCTGAGTCTTTTTTTTCCCCCTTAGTGTCAATATCCCAGGGAATGATTAAATCAGAAATTACAAGGCAGGATTAAGACTGACAAGAGAGAAAAATTCTAATTCATTCTCTCCCTCTGTCTGTCTGTCTGTCTGCCTCTTTTTCAGCCAAGCTTCCCTGGTATGAAATAGAAAAAAAAAAAAATGCTCGAAGAAATTGACAAATGCTTGAAGGTGAGAAAGATGGGCTTTGTAACATGGTTGCTAAGTAAGAAAATGAGGCAGAAATGTATCCATATAAGC